>NC_142607.1:33094332-34318008 GCF_041222555.1 Hakea prostrata | reverse complement strand
GATACACAAAGACGGGTGATTGCAGAGAAACATCATCAACGGTTTTTCTTCAAGGTGGTTTGCAGAATTCAAGCCAAGGTGGAGATTGTTGGGTTTAGGTGTCTTGTATTCTATGGGTCCAAGTAATTATGGTTTTGGTTGTATCTGTACTGAAACAGGGTTTGGGTCAATTACTAGTACTGGGGTAAAACTGTAATTACATTGGGATTAGGGTTTTAGGTTTCTCTATAAATAATCTCTGTGGGATAACCTATAGGTATCAATCTCTATAGAAGATTGGGGAATCAATCCCTGTAGGAGATTGGGGAACCCATCCTGAGGATAAGGATTGGGGGCAAGCAAAGGGTAGCACTTTGTGGGTGTGAGAGTGGTGTAAGGTTTTTTGAAATAGTAGAACTCCTTTTCTCTCTAGTGGACGTAGGCATGGTTTTGCCGAACCACGTTAAATTTCCCTTGTGTGCCTTGCTTGTGTTCTTCTCTGTTCGTAGTTGTGCATCCATTATCTCTTATACCTTGAAATACCACAACGGATCTGTTGGTCTTTGAATTCAAGTTTTTGAATTTAGGTTTTTAAATTTGAATTCAAATTTAAATTCAAATTTGAATATTCTCTCAACTAAATTCTGTTGTAAACGGCTCTTGCATAACAACCATATTTTTCAAGTTTATAAATATAAACATAAGACTTACCCATTAAGGTAAGCAACATACTTATCAAAATTAGAGTTCTTCTCTCTATTGTTTCATGGTATTATAACCAAGGTTTTGAGGTTCCCCCCCCCCCCCCCCCCAAAACACTACATTTTCAATGGCCACTGCTAACACTCCATTTCCCATTACCAATCTCCCCAACCTTGTTTCTGTCAAGCTTGATGGAACAAATTATCTCATGTGGAAAGAGAACAGTTAGAATCCATTTTTATTACCTGTGATCTTATGCATCATCTTGATGGTATTGGATCAATGCCAAATCAAACTGTTACAACTGGAGGAACTCAAACACCGAATCTAGCATTTCAAACTTGGAGAAAGAATGACCATTTTTTTTGAGCATGCATCAATGCCACCCTCACACCATCTCTTTCTTCTCATATTCTTGGCCTTCAAACAACGAAAGATGTATGGGATTCTCTTACACAACTCTTCCAACAATAGTCCACTGCTCGAAGGACTTATCTTCCCAGTGAATTGCAAATGATCAATAAAGGAACAAGCACAATTACGGACTATCTTCACAAAATTAAGTCCATCGCTGATTCCTTAGTGACAATCAATGATAAGGTAAATGACTTTGACTTGGTAGCATATACATTAAATGGTCTTGGTCCGATGTATTTCACTTTCATCATCACTGTGGAAAATATTACCCCACCCCGTTACCTTTACCAACCTAAGGGCCAAACTACTTACTCATGAGCAATGGTTACATTGTGGCTATAGGAACACCCAATAAATCTTAAATGATTCCCATTCCCCCTCCTGCATTACTTGTTACAAATTTGCCTAAATTTAATCGACCTAGTAACGATATTAATTCGTATCCACCCAACAACCGAAACCAACCTAGATCTGACTTCCGAAATTCATCAAATGGCCCTCCAAGATCTCAAAATTCCTATAACCGACCAAACCAAAACACCTTTAATACTAATTCCTTCAAATGTCAAATATGTGCTAAGCAAGGCCATTCGGCCAATAGATGTTATTTCTATTATGCCCAGAGCCGAAATAATCCTAATCCACCACCTCACATTCCTTATGCTAGCTTATATGGTACCCAAAATACCTAACACACTACACCACAAAATAATGCATAGTGGATACTGGATTCAATTACTAATCATATGTCATTTGATCCACTAATGCTACAACGATCTGCCGCTTACAAAGGAGAAGACCATGTTTCAGTAGGTGATGCTAAGAAACTCCCTATAACTCATATAAGCTCTTCAACTTTGAAAACAAATTCAAATTCTTTATCTCTTAATGATATACTAATAGTTCCCCAATTGTCAAAGAATTTAATTTCCATTTTTCAACTTACATCTGACAATAATTATTCTGTTGAATTTTTTCCATGGAGTTTTTGTGTTAAGGATTTGGAGTCAGGCATCACTCTACTGACGGATCCAGTCAAAGATAAATTGTATTCTTTTTCGGCCAATGCTGTGCCTCCTTTGGCTCTTTATGGAAATAAAGCTCCTTCTGATATTTGGCATCGCCGGCTTGGTCATCCTTTTTCTACAATACTTAATCATTTGAGAAATAGTGTCTTATTTAATTCCTTTGAAAAACTTAGATCCAATAAAATTTGTGATGCTTACCAACTTGGCCAATATCACAACTTACCCTTTTATATTTTAGTTAGTAGAACTACTCAACCATTACAGCTTATTCATTGTAATTTGTAGGGTCATGCTAAAACTTTGTCAATTAGTGGATTCAATTCATATATTATTTTTGTTGACAATTTTCAGTCGATTTTCTTGGTTTTATTCTCTACGGTTCAAATCTAATGCAATTTATTGTTTCAAGCATTTTAAAAAGATGGATATAAACTTGCTTTCTACTTCAATTAAATTTCTTTCAAAGTGATGGAGCCTTAGAGTTAACTAGGGGAGCTTTCAAAAACTATCTTGATGAATGTGGCATTGTATCCAAGATTTCATGTCCTCACACTCTAGAACAAAATAGAGTTTCTGAAAGAAAACACAGATACATTACAGAGATGAGTTTATCCCTTCTATTCAAAGCTCACATGCCCAAAGAATATTGGTTAGAGCCTTTATTGCTGTTGTTTATTTAATAAACCGGTTGCCTACACCAGTGCTGCATGGAAAATCTCCTCATGAAGCACTATTTGGCTTAAGAACAGATTATTGTTTATTAAAAGTTTTGGCTGTCTATGTTACTTGTCTGTGAATTTTAAAAGTAACCGCAAGTGCACGGTACCGTGTAGCTAACGGGTCGATCTCAAGGAGATATGCCACTTCTAATTCAACTTCTTAATAGTAATGCGAGAGTGGAATGATTCAATTTTTGTTAACTAATTAACTAAATTAAACGATCCTAATCTATATGTCTAATGCAATTGAATTGAAACGAAAAATAAATTAAACACAATCAATGCATAAATAAAAGACAGGAAAAAAATGCGAACAATAACAAAGCAATAAGCAAAGAAATAAACAAAGCAATAAAAGGAAAAGGAAATAGCTAAAATGCAGATGCAACACCACCCGTCACCAGAAGCAGAGGTACGACTGTAGGCTTGCTCCGGTTATGTGGTCCGAGATAATGAATGAATAGGCAAAAAGTAAATAACTGAAAGTAAATAACAAAGCAATAAACAAAGCATTAAAAAGAAAAGGAAATAGCTAAAATGCAAATGCAACACCACCCGTCACCAGAAGCAGAGGCACGACTATAGGCTTGCTCCGGTTATGTGGTCCGAGATGATGAATGAATAGGCAGAAAGTAAATAACAAAGCAATAAACAAAGCAATTAAAGGAAAAGGAAGCCTTAACCAAAGAGAGGCACGACTGTAGGCATCTCTGATCAAGGATCCAGGGGAAGGGAGAACAATAAATAATGCTGAAAGTAAATCCTAAATTAAGAATATGGAGGGGTAGATAGAAGCGGGAATGGAGGGAGGAGAGAAGATTAATAAAAAAAAATTACTTACTTGCGAATTGAACAAATGATTCGAATCTCAACCAACCCTAACAACCAGATCTAGATCTAGAATGATCTAAATCTGCAATTGCTAGACCCAGAGAAAAACGAATCTAAAAACTTGAAACTTGAACTTGAATTGCATTACATAAAAATTAAATCTAAATATTGAATCTAGAAATTTAAAATCTCACAACTGCAAGCAAAGAAAACTAGAGAAAACCTAAATAAACTGAAGAGAGAAGAAAGAATGCTTCTACTAAGCTCTAGAACATGTTCTCCTTTGATGGAGTATGCTCTCCTTTTATAGAGTTTACATGAGATATGAAGCACGGCTGAATTTGAATAAAACTCAGGGTTTCTATGTGACTCAACCAATTAGGGTTTTGATGTAGTAATCGCGCCAACTTAGAGAGATCAGATGTATAATTCCACCGTTGGATTTGAGGTTTAAGTAGTCATGAAGCTCTCCTCCAAAAATCAGCACGATCGGACATCGGATGACCGTTCGATGAAGGGTTTGATCGAAACTGGACAGAGGCATTCAAAAACGGGATTTTTCCTCTTTTTCTTTCTGAATATAATTATTTTCCCTCTTTTTCTTTCTTTAATTAAATCCAAGATAAGAGATAAGATATTGAGGTATGCAAGGACTATTTTCCATTTGGACTCTCTCAATAATATCTCTGTAGATTTGATTTAAAATCTCAGCCGTAGATCAAATTTGCCTTCTTTATCTCTTCAATATTTCGGAGTTGGCCCATAGTCACACATCTCTAGCCCATCATGCTCCAGATCAGGCCCATTTTCGCATTTGAGAATTTGAATGGACTTCTTGACGTGTAAAATAGCATGATTCAAGCCCAAAACTCCAAATATTTGCTTAAATCTTGAAAAGTCCTAAAATCTGCAAAAACAACATAAAACCCAAGGTAACTCCACTCTAAGTGTATAAAATACATGCTTTATGCCTTAAGATTTCACACATAAATGTGCTCATCAGATTCCCCCACACTTAGACTAAGCTTGTCCTCAAGCAAAAATTAAAGAAAATTCAAATGCAAGTAAGAAACTAGTGCAACAAAATAAATCCAAACTCACTTTCTAGGAATCACGGTTACACTTAGCATGTGCAACAGGCCTTTAAACCACTAGGTTACCCCTAGAGGACGAGTTTTGTCTCGTGGATGTTTGCGGTGAATGTACATCCAAAATTCCAATTTTAGCTCAAAATAAAACATTGCAAATTCCAACTCTAACAATTGGTAAGTACTCATACAAGATCAATAGCTATAACAATTTTTCTCACCATTGATTTAAGATCCCCCACACTTGAACTTTATTAACCCATATTGATTCTTGAGACTTAACATATATCTCAATCAAAGACTCACCTTATATCTTTCAAGTACACCTCTCCTTTAAGAAAAACCACTCATAAAGTAAGGGGACCAAGTACTAAGGTTTTGAAGTATTTTTGACCAAACAATTTTACCAAGGCATTGATGACACTTGTATTTATCTCTCTCTTTTCTTTTGAATAGTGAACTCTACATTACTCCACTACGGTTGGCTTGAACGACATGGTGGAGCAAACACCAGAAACCCAAGTTACTTTGTAGCTTTGCTTTGCATATGCCCACATAGACAGTGATGCGAGAGTTCTTTTCAATAATCTCCTTCCTAAGAGTTTCGATCAAGTCACCTCGATTCCTGAGTCGGAGTGCCCTGTCTAGTTCCAAGGAATTCAACTTTTACTTTCTACTCTTCTTTTTCTTTTTTTTTTTTTTTTTTTTTTTTTTTTTTTTTTTCTTTTGTCATGCCATACACAAAATTGATCTCAACTTCTAGCCAAAGAAACAAGGACCCACAAAACTCATAGATGGTCCAACGCCTTAAGTTAAGGGTCTTTTATTTTTCTAAGGAAAGTCCTATCTGAACATATATACAAGTTACCTTCCTCTCAACATGTGTTCACAATGGGTACCAAAATCACTCTCATTTCACACATCATAGCAATTGAAAGAATATGTATACTAACCAAAAGTCAAAGTTAAACTCTACAAAGAAGCTATACCCCCCTCCCCCACACACTTAAATAATGCAATGTCCTCAATGCATGCATGAAAAGAAGAATAAGGGCAAGGCAATAGAGGGGTATACCTTTCAGTCAAGATGTGTTTATCATGGGAAGCTTTCGTCTTATCTTCAATAGCAATGTATGATGGGGAAGACACTCCAAATAAGAAAAACCATGAATAGAAAAATCATTTCTAAAGATCTCAAGAAAAACATTCAAAATGTTAAAGAAAATTCTCATCATACATTGAGGTTCTCTAGAAGGTTTTGCATCCTTCATAAGATGAATATGATGTTGTTCAATGGAAGAGCTTAGACCTTTGACATTAATGATAACCAATTCAATGCTTCTCTATTATCACTCAATAGTGTGATCAACTCTTCTACTTTGTCAGAAGTTAAATTAGAGACAACAATGACATGAAGAGTATTATCTTGTTCCAATAAAGCATACTTCAAATTAAAAGGCAACTCTTTCAATTCTAGCTGAGGGGGTTCAATTATTGAGTGCTTGGGAGTGGAGATGGAGATGGAGATGGATAGAGATTTAATAGGCTCCAAAGGTGTGTGAAAATTTAAGACTTTAGAAAAGAAAGTTTCACTATCATCATCCAACATATCCATACATTCTTGAAATTCAGAATCAAAATCAATCTCAAAGTTGGTAATCACATCATTAGGAAAATCAAAAGATTCCTCAAGCATATTGATCTCTTCTTCTATTTGTGGTTGTTTTCCTATCCCGAACATATTAAACTCTACGGTTTGATTTCCAAAAGATAACCGTAAGAGGCCATTTCGACAATTGATTAATGCATTACTAGTAGCCAAAAATGGTCTTCCTAAAATTATTGGGATTTCATCCTTGATTGAAAAAGGTTTAATATCTAGCACAATAAAATCAACTGGAAAAATAAATTCTCCCACTTTCAGTAAAACATCTTCAACCATCCCTTTAGGAATCTTAACTGACCTATCTGCCAACTGAAGAGTAGTTCTAGTTGCTTTCAATTCTCCCAATCCTAGTTGCTTATAAACATGGTAAGGCAAAAGATTCACACTTGCACCAAGATCAAGTAAAGCATGTTCAATGTGTGTATTGCTTATGAAACAAGCTATGGTGGGGCTCCCTGGATCCTTATACTTGGCTGCTATAGGTTGAGTAATTATGGAACTAATGTTACCTGCCAAAACGCCTTTTTGGGAATGCTAGTGATTCTTTTATGAGTGCATAAATCTTTCAACACTTTTGCATAGGCGGGGATCTGGGATATGGCATCCAAAAGAGGGATATTCACTTCTATCTTTTTGAAGACATCAAAAATTTTCTCCATAGTTGCAGTCTTCTTCTTATTCACTAGACGACTAGGATAAGGAGCCTTAGGAACATAAGAACTCTCATTTGAAATTTGCTCTTTTCTCATAGTTTCTGATAGTGGTTCTCCAAACTTAGGTACTGCTAAAGCAACTGGCTCATCCTCAACTTCTATGGGTTTCTCAGACAAACCTTTATTAGGAGATACTTGAACATTCTCCTCATCACAGTGGTCACTAATCTTGCTCTTTTCATTAATATGTGACTCACATGTTAAATACCCTTTCCCACTTCTCAATGTAGATACAGAATTAATTGAAGCTAAAGAAGAATGGGAGGATTCAACTTGGTTGACTTGATTTAGTGGTCTTTGATGAATCTAAATCCTAGGATTTAACTCAGGTTGGCTAGGCATTTTACCTTTTTCTCGCTCAGACAAAGCACTTGCAAGAGTGGAAATTTGTTTTTCTATATTATGCATAGAAGTCATGAAGGTACTGGAAAGTACTTCCATATTCTTCTCTAAGGAAGAGAGACGAGAAAACTCTGGATTGTTACCTCTGTTGAAACTAGGTGATGATTGACTTTGTGCAATGTGAGGCATATGAGGCACAATAGGTGGATTGATAGGTCTAGCTAAATTGGCATTTTGGAAATTTGAGGCTTGAGGGAACTGGACATTTGGATTATAAGAAAATTGGGCATTTTGTTTTTGAGGGGCACCAAAGTGATTTTGTGTGGAATAATTGCTTAATCCATTTTGGTTTTGCCCTTGAGACCATGAAAAGTTAGGATGATTCTTCCACCCAGGATTGTACGTGTTACTGTACGGGTTTGGAAACATCGCACTGACATTTTCATGTTGGCCTCCAGAATAGCTAGGGCATTCCTCAATTACATGTGTAGGAGACTGACACCATCCACACATAGCAATAGATTTGTCAATAAAATGTGCTTGACTTGGTGGTGCAGCTTTAACTACCAAAGTCTCTAACTTTTTCAAAATGTTATCTATTTGTACTTCCTTATGAACTTGGCTGTCAACAAAATATCCCCTACTAGTCCTTTCAGACTCTTGGGTTGACTCCCATTCTCTAGTTCTATCTCGCTAGGTCTAAAAGAAAATTCCAAGCTTCGGAATCATCGGTGAATGATGTAAATCCTGTGGGGCACATTGTTTCCAAAAGTTGCTTTGTTTGGTAATCGGTACCCTCATAAATTATTTGGCATAAATGCCATAATTCTATACCATGGTGAGGGCATTCTTGGAGAAGGCTTTGAAACATCTCCATTACCTTAGCAAATGACTCATTGGGTTTTTGACGAAATTGAAGAATATCATTTCTTATTTTGTTCGTCTTAAAGAAAGGAAAGGATTTCTTCAAGAATAGAACAGTAAATTGTTCCCATGTGATAATGCTATCCCTAGGTAAGTTATAAAGCCACTTTTTGGCTTGGTCCTTTAATGCAAAGGTAATAAACCGTAGTCTTACGGCATCATCAGTAAGTTGTTGTACCTTCATAAGGACACAAACCTCCTCAAACTCCCTAAGGAACAAATATGCATCTTGATCAGGTAGCCCATGAAATTGGGGTAACATAGATAGATAATGAGATTTGAGCTCAAAATTATTACCTCTCACTTCAGGTAAACGTATACAGGAAGGTTGTGCAGATCGGGTTGGATAAAATCTATCCCTAAGACTCTTAAGTGGAGGTGGTGAGGTAGACCTTCCATGGTCAAGTTAGACACTCGAACAATTCTATTTGTAGAATCACGAGTCCAGACACACATGCACTAACCACTTAATGCAATTAATGACTCTTATGAAAGAAAGGAAATAAATAAAGTAACTAAAGAATAAAAGAAAAGAAAATAACAAAAATGAAGGGAAAGTAGTGAATTTCCCATCACAAAGATTGAAACAATGATTCCAAAGCTGTAAGGTTGCCGTATAGCTGAGCGCTTATAGGTTTGACAGCAAGGGAATCCGTATAGTCTTCGGAGCCATCTACAATCGAATCCTGGGGATTCTGCAGTAGAGTGGGGACTACTATACGTTTTTGTTTCTACTCAAGTTAAGAGTAATATCTTTGATTTTTTTTTTTAAATCACTTCGATTTACCTAAGAATGAGAAAAAAAAAGTGGACTAATACCTCCCCGGCAACGGCGCCAAAAACTTATCTGTGAATTTTAAAAGTAACCGCAAGCGCACGGTATCGTGTAGCTAACGGGTCGATCTCAAGGAGATATGTCACTTCTAATTATACTTCTTAATAGTAATGCAAGAGTGGAATGATTCAATTTTTGTTAACTAATTAACTAAACTAAGCGATCCTAATCCATATGTCTAATGCAATTGAATTGAAACGAAAAATAAATTAAACACAATCAATGCATAAATAAAAGACAGGAAAAAAAATGCAAACAATAACAAAGCAATAAACAAAGTAATAAACAAAGAAATAAACAAAGCAATAAAAGGAAAAGGAAATAGCTAAAATGCAGATGCAACACCACCCGTCACCAGAAGCAGAGGTACGACTGTAGGCTTGCTCCGGTTATGTGGTCCGAGATAATGAATGAATAGGCAAAAAGTAAATAACAGAAAGTAAATAACAAAGCAATAAACAAAGCAATAAAAAGAAAAGGAAATAGCTAAAATGCAAATGCAACACCACCCGTCACCAGAAGCAGAGGCACGACTGTAGGCTTGCTCCGGTTATGTGGTCCGAGATGATGAATGAATAGGCAGAAAGTAAATAACAAAGCAATAAACAAAGCAATTAAAGGAAAAGGAAGCCTTAACCAAAGAGAGGCACGACTGTAGGCATCTCTGATCAAGGATCCAGGGGAAGGGAGAACAATAAATAATGCTGAAAGTAAATCCTAAATTAAGAATATGGAGGGGTAGATAGAAGCGGGAATGGAGGGAGGAGAGAAGATTAATAAAAAAAAATTACTTACTTGCGAATTGAACAAATGATTCGAATCTCAACCAACCCTAACAACCAGATCTAGATCTAGAATGATCTAAATCTGCAATTGCTAGACCCAGAGAAAAACGAATCTAAAAACTTGAAACTTGAACTTGAATTGCATTACATAAAAATTAAATCTAAATATTGAATCTAGAAATTTAAAATCTCACAACTGCAAGCAAAGAAAACTAGAGAAAACCTAAATAAACTGAAAAGAGAAGAAAGAATGCTTCTACTAAGCTCTAGAACATGTTCTCCTTTGATGGAGTATGCTCTCCTTTTATAGAGTTTACATGAGATATGAAGCACGGCTGAATTTGAATAAAACTCAGGGTTTCTATGTGACTCAACCAATTAGGGTTTTGATGTAGTAATCGCGCCAACTTAGAGAGATCAGATGTATAATTCCACCGTTGGATTTGAGGTTTAAGTAGTCATGAAGCTCTCCTCCAAAAATCAGCACGATCGGACATCGGATGACCATTCGATGAAGGGTTTGATCGAAACTGGACAGAGGCATTCAAAAACGGAATTTTTCCTCTTTTTCTTTCTGAATATAATTCTTTTTCCTCTTTTTCTTTCTTTAATTAAATCCAAGATAAGAGATAAGATATTGAGGTATGCAAGGACTCTTTTCCATTTGGACTCTCTCAATAATATCTCTGTAGATTTGATTTAAAATCTCAGCCGTAGATCAAATTTGCCTTCTTTATCTCTTCAGTATTTCGGAGTTGGCCCATAATCACACATCTCTAGCCCATCATGCTCCCGATCAGGCCCATTTTTGCATATGAGAATTTGAATGGACTTCTTGACGTGTAAAATAGCATGATTCAAGCCCAAAACTCCAAATATTTGCTTAAATCTTGAAAAGTCCTAAAATCTGCAAAAACAACATAAAACCCAAGGTAACTCCACTCTAAGTGTATAAAATGCATGCTTTATGCCCTAAGATTTCACACATAAATGTGCTCATCATTACCCCAACTTGACACCGTACAGAGAAGACAAATTATCGCCAAAATCCAAGGCTTGTGTTTTTTTTGGTTACAATCTCTATCACATGGGTTATAGATGCTTAGATAAGAACATTGGCAAGATATATTTATCTAGACATGTTATTTTTGAAGAAAATGAATTTTCCTTTTCAAATCCACCACCATACCAATCATCAAACAAACCACCAGCCGAATTTATTTCTCTACCTGTTTGCATTCCACACACCCCACCAAATGTGCCTCCGCTCACTTCACCTTCTTCTTCACCTTTTCAAACAACCAACTATCACAAACAGTCCCTACTACATCTTCACCAGCCATATCAATGGCAAACCCAACCCAAGACGTTAATCAATCCCCACCTCAACTACCTCCATCAATAGACCAACCCCAACCATCACATCCTATGATTACTAGAAGTGAACCAATTCTACCAAACCAAAGCCCTCTCACTTTACTCGCAATTAGACACCCAACATCTCAAACCTTTTTTACCACCATCTTCAACATCCCGTTGAACCTAAAACCTACAAATCAGCCTCAAAAGACTCAAAGTGGATTGATGCAATGCAACAAGAATACAAAGCCTTGATAGACAATAGATTTGGAACTTTGTGCCTTATACCAAGGGTATGAATTTTGTAGGCTATAAGTGGGTGTACAAGATCAAGACAAAAAGTGATGGTTCCATTGAGAGATACAAGGCATGATTAGTTACCAAGGGATTCGGCCAGGAATCATGAGTGGATTTTGATGAAACATTTAGTCCAGTTGTAAATCCTGCCACCATTCGAACAATATTAACTATTGCACTCTCAAAGTCATGGTCAATGCATCAACTTGATGTGAAAAATGCCTCCTTGAATGGAAAATTAGTAGAAGATGTGTATATGGAACAGTCACAGGGGTTTGTTTCCACATCTAAACCAAAACATGTTTGTCATCTACAAAAAGCAATTTATGGTCTCAAGCAAACACCACGAACTTGGTTTCACAGGTTCAAAACATACCTACAAGGAGAAAGTTCAAGCAAGGGGAGAGCGTGGCGGGGGATTCTTCCATGTTTACATGCAAAGCCCAAGGTACAATGATAGTATTGCTCTTATATGTAGATGATATAATATTGACAAGAGCCAATGAAGCTATCATTGCAAAGAATTTGCATTCAAAGATTTGGGACACTTGCATTACTTCTTAGGAATTCAAGCTAATCAAAATTCAGATGGTCTTTTACTCACTCAAAGTAAATACTCCCTCAATCTATTAAAGTCTATAAGAATGGAGACTTCAAAGCCATGCACAACACGAATTGCAGTTGGAACAAATTTATCATCAACAACAGGTTACTCCCTACCTAATCCAACACCATACAGACAATTAGTTGGAGCCTTACAATATCCGACGATCACTAGACCAAATATCTCCTGTGCAGTCAATCAAGTGTATTAGTTCATGTAAGCTCCCACAGAAGATCATCTACAAGCAGCAAAGCATATTTTACGTTATGTCAAGCATACTATTGGTGCTGGTGTTATCTTGAAACCAACCCAACTTCCTTTCATAGCTGCTTATACTGATGCAGATGGGGCAAGATGCCCAAACACACACCGATCAACTAGTGGGTTTTGCACTTTTCTTGGGGATAATTTATTATCATTGTCTTCCGGGAAACATTCTACAATATCTAGATTAAGTACAAAAGTTGAGTACAAATCCCTTGCCGTCACAGATGTTCTATGTGATTTGAAAATACGATTTCCAAGAGGAATGGAACTTTATTTTGATAATGTGTCTACAATACAAATGGCTGCAAATCCAGTGCTACATACTCGCACAAAACATATAGAAGTGGATTAAAATTTTGTTCGAGACTTGGTTTAGAACAACACCCTAAAAGTGCACTTTGTTCGGTTAGAGGATCAAATTGTAGATGTATTTACCAAGGGCTTAACATCACAAGCTTTCTTCAAGCATAGAGACAAATTCTTGCACCTACCAATGCAGAGTTTTAGGGGGGGGGGGGGATGAAAGACCATTAGGATCTGTTAATCTTTGAATTCAAGTTTTTAAATTTGAATTCAAATTTGAATTTTTCTTTCAACTAAATTGTGTTGTAAACAGCTCTTGAATAACAACCATATTTTTCAAGTTTATAAGTATATACATAAAACTTATCCATTAAGGTAAGCAACGCACTTATCAAAATTAGAGTTCTTCTCTCTATTGTTTCACCCCTCGTGCTAAATCTAGGATTTTAACAGTTTAAAGGAGCAACACTTCAGGATCTAGCACGACTAAGTAGACAATAATCGATCATCTAGTCAAGGAGCAACACTTCAGGATCTACAAGTATTCATATTTCTTTTTAGATTGGATTTTCCGATTTTAGTTAATTAATGAAGGGACCGATTCGATCTTTCCACTATGTATTTGATTATTTGGGTATAGTTATCAAGTGAAAAGTTTAAGTTATTTCCAAGTTACCAAATAAAAACTTGGCAGCCTCCTTGATCTTCTACCCATGGTGGGTTTCATGTTGTTGCCCTCTAATCATATAACAACGAATGTGGAAGAGCCAGTATTTAACATTTGGAGGGGCGAATAGTAACAAATTTAACATCTGGAGAGGCGAATAGTGATTACAAAATTTTCCATTACTATTTAAAAAAGAAAAAAAAAATTTGTCAAGAATTAATTCAAAATCAATATTAGTTTCTTATTGAAAATAAAAACTGAAAGCCACAAAAATACCATGACCTTTCTACATACCCGGCATTTTTGTGGTTCAAAATTCTCCACTGGTAGCATTAGGAAAAGAAGAAGAAGAAAAAAAAGTCCTAAGGAACTCTCTAAAAAATTTCAAAAGTTCAAAAGGACAAAAAAAAAATTTCAAAAATTGAGGGGCCATGCCCCTGACCCTGGGTAGCTCCGCCTGTATTTAAGGTTCACTAATTCACAAAACATGAAACAATTTATAAATCATAATGATTTTCAAAATCAACACTTTTGAATCTTATCAATTTTATTCATTAAGTTCGAATTAATGCATAAATCTTTTACATAATTAATACAACTAAACATGAAACAATTATACATCAAGTTCTTTTGAATCTAAACAATTTTATTCTTTTTTTCTTTTTTTGGGTAACTGATCAAATTTATTCATTAAGTTTGAATTAATACAAAAAAATTCTACCCAAAAAAAAATTAAAAAAAATAAAATTTAATACACAATCTAATTAAGCTCAAATTAATGAATGACAGTATCTAGCTGATTATTGTGCCTCCTCCCGGTTTAGTCCTTTAGTCTTCAGAGAAATATTTGCAATGCATATGCATATTTCACTTCTTCTTCTTCTTCTTCTTCTTCTTCTTCTTCTTCTTCTTCTTCTTCTTCATCTTCTTCATCTTCTTCTACTACTACTTCTACTACTTCTACTTCTTCTTCGTCTTCTTCATTGTAAATTTTACAAAGAACCAATTCATCCAACTGAAACAAGAGTGAAAAAAAATAAAAAAGAAAAAGAAAAATTCAGATAAATAATGATCAGAAAGAAGACAAGATAAATTTATAAAATTGTAGACGAAAACAGATAAAATTTAAAAACTATAAATTAATGAAAATTAGTAATGTACCTGCATGGGTACATTTTGTTTGTTGGATATCTTTGGATCTCCTTTGGTTATATATTCTTTCATGTGCCACTTTGTTCTGCTTGAAGAATCTGCTGGCTTCCCGTTATAGAAAACAAGAGATATCTTATAGCCAATAACAACACCTGGCTCACTATCGACTCTGATTTCTTCTTCTTTAGTCTGCATCCAAACTCCATCCCCTGCACTTCGATCGGGTCTGCTTGGGGAGAAGAAGTAATCACATTTCTTTCTGAGTCTTTCGTAACGATCATCTCTGCGTTCTTGGCACTTTCCTGCACAAATCAAATTAAGATAATGTAAGCAAACCAATAGAGTTTAGTAAGAAATTCAGGTGCAGACAGTTTATAGAACAAATACAAAATGGAAAATTCAAAATCAACGCAATCAAGAAACGAACTGCTATATTTTGGTTTTTCTTTGGTTTCTTGAATGCATGGTAGGTTGACAGTTTTTATGTACAAGGACACCAATGGGGCAACTACCGTAGTATAATTGTAAGAATTTCCAAAGAAGAGAAAAAAGATTGAACATGCATTAAGAAAGAAACAAGAAACTGGTTACTCACTTATTAGATCTTCTGGGTGTGATTCATACACGGAAGCTTCATTGATGCTGAAGCTTGAGAAATTAGGATCATTCTTTTTCTTCAGGAGGTAGCCCATTATAAGTTCTTGATCCGAGGGTACAAATTTGAAACCAATGGGCATCTCTAGATTGTACTGGCCTTCCATTGTTGTTCTCTGCATCTCTCGAAATACTATTCTGATCACACTGAGATTTTGAGAGGGAAAGTGGGAATGGATTGGGGACTGGACGTGAGATCTTTTAAAGGAGAAACTGAAGGAAACCAAGAAGAGAAACGAAGTTCTGTTCACCTCAGCTCTAAGATCTATCGATTACAGCTGACCTTTCATATGAATATATAAATGATTTGAGAATCAAGACATCAGGAACCCAGTAGACTCGAATCCTAATTCATATTAATTAAGAATCTGGCAATAATTTAAAAATCACGACTTCAAGTACCTCGTTCAATTATTAACGAATTCACGATTTTTAACCATGATAGAGTATCATAAGCCTTCATAATATCAATCTTAATTCCCATCCCTCCCCCTCTAACAGAAGAATGTAAAATATTTGTAAGTTCAGAAGCGATAACAATATTTTCAGAAATAATCTTACCTTTCTGGAAAGCTCCTTGCTCCTTAGAAATAAGCTTAGGCAAAAGAGTACTCAGCCGAGAAGCCATTATCTTTGACAATGCTTTGCAAAAAAAATTCTCCATACATAGAAGCCGAAATTTGTCTAATGTAGCTGCATTTTCCACCTTGGGAACTAAAGTGAGGACACAATTATTTACCCCTTTTGGAAGTTTTCCTTTTCGAAAGAATGATCAAACTACAGCCCCAAAATCGGCTGAAACAATATCCCAGCATTTACGGAAAAAACTTCCCGGAAAGCCATCTGGTCCTGGAGAACTGTCAAGATCTAGGTCCCATAGCACTCCTTTGATCTCCTCATTAGAGGGCAAACTTTCAAGTAATAAACAATCACCATCCATCAACACTTTTGGAATCACAGACAACAACTCTGGGTGTCCCAAGTAAGCACCAGTTTTATGATAGTTTTCAAAGTAAGTCACCACATAATCCTACAGTTCAACCGAACTTGATGTCCAAGTGTCATCTGTTCTTCGCAAAGATTTAACAGAGTTTTTATTCCTTCTAAGTTTAGTAGAGAGATGGAAAAATTTTGAATTCTTATCTCCCTCCCTCAACCACCTGACCTTTGCTTTCTGCCGAAGAAGAGAGTCCAAACGATCCATTGCTTGTACAAGTTTTGACTTCAAGGAAGCCTCTTGATCAAAATATTCATCTGTCATATCAAGTTGATCAATATTAGTTTGAAAGGATGCTAGATTCTTCTCCGCTTGCTGTACTTCAATAAATAGATTAGGGAAGGTCATTTTTGCCCAAGCTTTAAGACGCTGCTTAACATTCTTCAATCTCTATGCTAGTACAAAAATGGGATCACCAACAGCCAGTTCCACCCAAGCCAAACGAACCACCTCCAAAAAAGAATCGCCAGTCATCCAAAAATTATTGAACCTGAAAGGAGAGTTTACCGGTTTGACACCTTTGTCAACAAAGACACAAATCGGAGAGTGATCAGACGAGTGTGTCGGAAGAGTGATCTGTTTAAAATCACCAAACAACTTTAACCATCTGGCATTGAAGAAACTTCTATCAAGGACCGAACGAACAAATATTTCTTCTCATTCAAGACAAATGAATATATATATATATATATATATATCTTTTTTCATCATGATTAATTTTTCTATCAAATTGCCAGTGTCTACCAAGTAAAATATGACAAGCATCCATAGGCAACACTTTACACCATATTTCATCAAAATAAGTACCAATAGAGAATTTAATTAAACACATTTTTCTAACGGAAACTTCACCTCCCCTTTTAACCCAAGAGATGTGAAAAGGGTTGGAATATTTATCATAAGTCAAATTCAAATTTTCAACCATTTCTTTAGAAACCACATTTTCACAATTTCGAAATTAATTAATACTAGACATTTTTTTCAAAAACTGTACAATAAATGTGAAAAATATTGTTTCTTAGCCATTGGTCATCTTCTAAACACTTAGGTGTGGTCAAAACATGCCTAATAACAAGCCTCACTATTGGGTTCACAGTACTCTTGAAGAATGATATTTTCTTGGTAATTTTCATAGGCAATTTCATTATCATCCTCAATTAATTTGATTCACTTTTCTTTCTTTTTAGTAGGATAAGAAAATGAAAAATGACCCACATCCCCCCCCCCCCTCGATAATATGTATTAGACTTTTTCTTACCCTTGTTTTGGTCTTTGGCTATAGGTTTTAGCTTTTCGTCAATCTAGGCTTTAAGTAGTCCTTTGCAATAATTTTATCTCTCATAGTAATATTGGGAGCTTTTTCAAATTGCATAAAAGAATTTATTTTCAATTTTTCTTCAGCTTTGAGGGCTTATTGGTGAGCTTCATCAAGGGTGTTCAAAAGCTATAAAGCAATCTCATCTTGAATAGAAGGCTTTAGACCACTAACATATTTACCCACCAATTAGTCATCAATTTTTTGTAATTCAAGACAATATAAATATTTGAAAAACTCTTTGGTGTAATCATTCACACTTCAATCATTTCCTTGTCAAAGATAGTGAAAATGTTTATATAAATTTGAGAGAAATCAAGAAGAAGATATTTTTCGAATAATTTTTCTTTCATATCCTCCCAATTATTAATTGGGCGGAGCCCTCTTTTTTCTCAACTCTGTTGAAATTGTTGCAACCAAATCAAGGCATGACCCCTAAGTATTGTGGATGTACTTGTTGAGGTTGAATGGATGTAGAACTTGAAGATCCATCATGATCCTCACTTCGGCGTTTCTCTAGGATGTGAAAAGTTTGGTTCACATCTATTGTAGAAGTAATTTGGTGAGTGTTAGAAGCCATTGTAGGAAATCAGCGCAAAACCTCTTGCATCATTTGTTGGAGGTTTTGATTTGCTTCCTTCAATTGATTCATCTCATCTTGTAATGCAATTTTTTGCATTTTTGACATACATACATTCTCCTTTCTTAGCATAATGCTTCCAAATTAAACATTGCTCCGATGTTAATTGTAGCTAAGGGGTCCAATATTGAAAGACAATACAAATGATGATCTTCACCATTAATCTTAAATGATGACACAAGATGGTAAAATTTGGGGATTCACTCGACCCAAGGTGGAGATTTGCTCAACCCTAGAGAATTCACTCAACTCTTCAACACAAGTGTGCATAAGCAAAAACTACCTTCCAAAATAATAACTTCCTTCCATAATGGGATTACATAATATATATATATAATGAAGTTATATATATATATATAATGAAGTTAGAAGTAGAGAAAGAAAGAGAGAGAGAGAGAGAGAGAGAGAGCAAAGGGGTGGGGGGTTGAATGGTCACCGTTTGGGCTTGGGTTTCATCACAGGGGGGGGCTACCATTTGAAATTGTATTTCTTATTAAATGAATGCAATTATTTATCCTACAGTCAATGTAATGATGGATGTATGTATGTGTCCATCAAATATAGATTATATAATTATATTATTGATGTTATTTTATATTCATATTCATTTTTCAAATGAGTTAAGTGAAGTGTGTCCTTATAATTTTTCTATTTATTTTGAAAAAAGAAAATTGAATATTATTGAGATAGGAACTAGAAAATTAATAAATGACCTAAGATAATAGACTTTCCCCCTCATATTATACTGAGCTAAGTCAAACGGTGTAGGAGGTATGGAGTCACTACTAAACTAAATCTCCCCCTATTTATTTAAGAAGCTCACGAGTTGATCAACACAAGTACTAGTTTCCCTAAACCAATGTACAAATTGACACACTAAAAATAAACTGGAAGCCTCTTGAATTTCTTCTTTCATCTGATCAACCGCTCTCTATAAGATATCAAATTTCCCTCATAACACCGTGATAACAAACATTGACAAGCAAACTTGGCTATGTTGGAACCCAGGGGACTGAGTACAAGTAACACATATTTTAATTGCAAAAAACCCGACTAAGATATATTATCTTAACATACAATACCTACTATTGCCAAGATGACAGTACTCATTGCATCATGGTAGGTCGTCCAATCTCGCTTCTAATGAATGCATCACAACGCACTAACACCTCAATGGTGTTTTTTCCCATGTCATTGCCTTCATCACCTGAAGTTTGAATAGAGATTTAACTTTTTATCAATAGAAGAAGCTGCAAGTGATTGGTAGTCATAATAGGGGTAGTCCTCATTTTCAAAACCCAAAATTGGACATTTAAAGTTGAACGTTGCTTAATATTGGAGTGGTATATTTATTGTACATGTGTGATCATTAACTATATGATACACGATGTATAAGAAACAATAATACTTTCATAAATGGTTGAATCCAATATTTTTCTTAATATTGTGGATGTGTAGATAATATCCCCCACATACCGATTAGATTGAGTTACTTGATTGAGTTGGACCATTCAGTTGTAAATATCCACTTAAGACCTCCTCGTAGGGCAGAGCCAAGATTTAACATTGGGGGGGGGGGGGGGGGGGGGGGAGATAGGTAATGAAATTTCATACAGAACACAATGATTTTTCTATCCATTGTTAGATATTTCACATATGGAAAGAGAGTTATAAGGGAAATTTCAAAAATAGGCTAAGTGCTAGAATTTTATTAATGGAAAGAGGGCCAAAGGGAAAATTTCAAAAAATTAGGAAGGGGAGGAGGAAATTTCAAAAAATTGGGCCCAGGGGGGGTCAGGGTCCCCCTAACTCTAGGGTAGCTCTGTGCCTACTTCTTTGGTCTCATTTACTACCTCTACATAGAGACTGTCACCATTGCACCAGAAATATATCCATGCTAGTAGTTAATTGGCTCACTAAGCTGTCACAATACTACAATAGATGCACACACTATGCAACACCTTAGCTTACTTATAATTTCAATTAATACTTTAAAATGGGGGGGGGGGGAAGAGGAAAGTTTGACAATATAAATTGACAAACTCGTTACGCTCTATTGGTGATGTGCCAATGGTCACAAAATTTAGCAACAAATTGACAGTTTTGCACCTATGGCTTAATCTAACTTAATTTTGATAAACAATTTTCAATTTTGCCCCATTTAAAGTAAAAAGGAACCAACAATAATAGAAATACATTACAATCCATTTGTTTGCTTGAATAAAATAGGGTGGATGAAAAAGAGTGGGAAAAATGTATTATTTTCAATGGAATTCCAAAAGCTCACTTTGTTTGGTTCATTAAGGCAAGAAGTGAGTAGGCAATATACCTTAAATTAAAGATGTTGTTTAGTAATGGGTCACTTAATTTTTCCTAAATTATTGTTAAAAAAAAATTTGACCATTTTGGTTAAGATTTTGTGAAAAACTTAAATAAGTTTGTGGAACCCACATATTTCATATTTTTCCTCACTTCTTGTTCATTTCTTTCATATTCTCTCATCCCACTATAAGTGGATGTCACACCTTTTTATCTTTCACACTTTTTTTCTTGCAAACAAACGATTTTTTAGGCATCATTTGTTTGTTGAATTTGAAGTAAGGTAGGAAAAAGGGATGGGAAAAAGTCAACTTTTTCATGAAATCCCAAAGTATGGTTTATTTAGTTCAATAAGGTAAAAAAATTGGATTTGTCACGCTACTTTTTCCACCCTATCCCTTTTCAAAGCCCCACATATTTAGTGGGACTTTGAGAAGAAATTGAGGAAAACAACAAAAGTGGGGTCCACATTATAATTTTCCCCCCTTATTCTCCTATATTAGTACATATGAGTCCTACATGTTTATTTTTTCACCCCACTTTTGCTAACAAATGGTGCCTTAAGGCTTTAGCATAGTCAGTATGGGATGTTAATGATGATAAAGATCCATTGTAGGACTTCATTAGAATGATATTGATGGTTCTTCACCAGTAGCTTTGTAAAGTGCTACAAATTTAAATTAGTCTCAATGGTCATATATATGCAACTTCATACATGCACATTTTTTATGCTGTCGTCATGGTTTTCTACCAACAATTCCAATGTTAAAAGAACCATTGCGAAGGGACGAGGAAGTGAGGAATTTTTGAGAGAGAGAGAGAGAGAGAGAGAGAGAGAGAGAGAGGGACTTACAATCACTCAACAATACTTGAACATTTATCATGCTGGCCTTATAACTACATTTAACAATATTATAAAAGAAGGAAGATGTAAAGACCTAAAATCATTCTACAGTTGATTCTGATTGATAGTACTCTTGGATTACAAGAGCGCTATGTGTTGTTGAAGACTTCGCATGATCACTTGAAAGACTGTTATAACCACAAACTCGTTGAAGATGAAATGTACCTATGGTATTTACTTTATTTAAATATCCCGAATTGTGCAATACGGGTCCCAAGTGCACTTTTACCCTCAAAATTAGTCAACCCCCAACATTTAAAGTTGCATCCCAGATACATTGTTTCAGGTGCCTTCAGATTGTACTCACTGCTAAAAAAAAAGCAACATGGTGAGAAAAGGAGAAAAATTAATTATACATAACTAAATTTGTTTTCGGGGTTATGTGAAACCCTAAAAGTTATGGGTGAAAGGTAAGGTCACCTCCCTTTGTAAAGGTTTATGTAGAGCTCCAAAAGCTAAGAACGAAGGGGTAATGTATAGAAACATTAATAATATTTAATATTTATATAAACTATATATCCATGGCTTGGTTGGACTGGGGTTCAAGCCAGATTTGTGTTGCACACTGGTTCGTACTATACTACATGAGTGCTTAATTAACTCCAAAGGTAAATAATTTAGGTGTTTTCTATATATAAATCGAATAAGTATCTCTTCACTATCTGATGTGGGAGTAAAGTTTCCGCCACAAAAAATCAAAAGATGAAAAAGTAATAAAATAAAAGCATGTACTCTACCTTTTTCGCAAATCTTTTTCTGTCCTTTTTTGTCCTTAGAATTTTTCTAAATACCAATAATATTGTACTATTTGTTATTTCTTTAGTTATTTTTGCAAGGATAATTTGGACATTGTAGTCATGAATTATTATGAATTTATCCTTAATTTTAATCCCGATTTCTCTCTTGACCTCTTTCAATCTCTCTCAAACTCTGTCGCTCTATCCCTCTCCCTCTCCCTCTCCCTCTCGAACTCTCTCTGAATCTCTCTCTAAATCACCACTATCTTTGACGACCTCTCTCAATCTCAGTCTCTCACTCTCTATATCCCTCTCCCTCTCGAACTCTCTCTGAATCTCTCTCTAAATCACCACTATCTCTGACGACCTCTCTCAATCTCAGTCTCTCACTCTCTATATCCCTCTCCCTCTCGAACTCGCTCTGAATCCCTCTCGAACTCGCTCTGAATCCCTCTCGATCT
The DNA here is from genome assembly GCF_041222555.1 of Hakea prostrata. Classification (NCBI taxonomy): domain Eukaryota; kingdom Viridiplantae; phylum Streptophyta; class Magnoliopsida; order Proteales; family Proteaceae; genus Hakea; species Hakea prostrata. Next base: position 34,295,303 of record NC_142607.1, on the reverse strand, counting down.
CTCTGAATTTATGTATTTGTTCACTCATTGCTGAGAAGCCGAACGATGGTGAGAAGAAGGACGATGGGGGAAGAAGGAAGATGGATCAATAATGGTTTCTGATTTCTGATAGTGATGGTTCTTCCTCATGCATTGCTAAGGATATACCAAGAAAATAAAGCAGGTTGTCAAGAGTTTTTCGGTGATCTCTTTTCACGCAGTGTTTGATGACGATGACAAGGGTTGTTATCGATCTCAGAAGATCGGAATGATCGATTTCTTAGGGTTTCCAGTTGGTATCTACAAGAGGTAGGCGGAAACAGAACTCTCTCTGAATTTCTCACTAAATCAGCAGTTGCTCGATCTCTCTGAATCTCTCGCTTGATCTCTCTCTTGAACCTCTCAATCCCCAGAGAACCTTTTATTGCTATTTTGTTTAAGAACTTATTCAATATTCTCATAGAATAAGACACCAAAGAAGAACTCAACATCGGCGGCAGAAGAAGACGTTGCAGTGCAGAGGATTTAAAAAAAGTTCAATGATGGAGAAGTTGTTGAGTGCTCTCCCTCCTCTGTTTCCTAATTCCCGCTTCATTACCTTTCTGATTTATTTCTCTTCAAACAGAGGAATTTTGTCGAGAAGTGGTTCCTATTCTTCACTTAATTCCTATTTTTTGAACGTCAATATCTCATTAAAGCAATAGTCCACAGCAAACCCAAGATACTAATTTACAAAGGTCATCAGTTTCAACCATTACTACTTCATTATTTTCTTTATTAGTTACTAATTTAATGCTTCAAGGTACAAAGCCACCATTAGTTTCAGCGGTTTCTACTTTTTGCTCCTAAATATATATTGGGATATGGTCATATGTTGATTGATTGATTCAACATTTTTGAAAAGCCTTGATAGTGAAAATGAAAATTTAAAGAAAGGATATTCAAACCATATTACATTTTGGTTATGTGTTGGATCCAGTACATTGCTTTATTTCCAATTGCAGAAGAAGAAGAAATTACAGAAGAGATCAAGAATCATGAGTGTTCAGTGTTACTCTTAGTTGAGCATATCGACATGGGCTTGGAGGATATGACCGAGGTAACTTCCTTGTTTCATCAATAATCAGCTTCATTTTTATTATTATTATTATTATTATTATTATTATTATTTTTTTTTTTTTTTTTGTTATTATTAAGAAATTGCAGAACGGAACAAGAATCATGAGTGGTTAGTGTTACTTTTAGTTGAGCATATCAACATGGGCTTTGAGAATATGACCGAGGTAAGTTCCTGGTCTCATTAATAATCAACTTCAACTTTTGTAACATTGTAAAACTTCCACATTTGATGACATTCTCTTTTTGACACTGTCCTTTATGTTTCTTTTTTCTTCTAACATTGTATCTACTACTCATTTAAATTTACAGATTCAACCTAGCTCAATTCCACCATTTATAGAAGGAAGGATGTTCTTGAACCTGCAAGTACAAGTACTAGAAAAACCCTTGTTTTCCTTGTACCAGCCTTTGAAATGTTGTATCACATCTGTTTTACTCTCTCATATTGGTATTGACATTGTTGTTATTTGCCCAACAAGGGGATACACGTTAGATATTTGCTTCTTTAAATCAAAACCTAAAATTTTCTTACATAAATTGTTTTTGTACATTTTGTCACCGAAGTATCCAAGTGTCTGCTGCTATATGATTTTCATTAATATGGTGGGTTGAAATTTGAGGTCCAAGCTGCTTAGTTTTATTGAAGTGCAATATCTAATGGAAAAGTTTCCCATAATATTAATTTGGTTGGGCCCTTCTTCTTCTTCTTTGTGCATTTGACTGTTGGACTCTTTACGAAGGGAGGAAGAAGAACAAAATTGAGTATTTCGCCATTAAGAGTGTTGATAAGTCACAGAAAAGCAATGTTCTTCGAGAAGTAAGCATTTTTTTTTTTGTCCTCTTTCAGTGCATTGCACAATATTGTTGCTTTGAGTTCTTAATGAAGCGAAAAAGTTTCTAATTTAGTTATTTTCCCATTTTTTGGATTCTGCATCTAAAAGATTGTGTTTGTGAAGCTTATGATCGAGTGGCTAATTAATTGATTGATAGCCATATGTTTAAATGTTTACTCAAGTGTTTGGGTCAGTTAAGAAGTCTTCAATGGTAGCCAATAAATTTGGAAGTTTAGGATAGTTTAGACTTCTGGTTATTTCACTTAAGGTCCAATATCATAAATATGTGATGCCTTATACCATCCATATGATCTAATTAATCAAAGAACTTTTGGTCGGATTTGGGTTATGGATTTCAAACTACTCTTGTGCAATTCAAGAGTGTTTTTCTATGGTTCAGAGGTATATTTACTAGAAGTGTTCTTTTGGGATTCAAAAACACATCTACTAGATAGATTGTTAATCAAGTGGTTCCCTGAGTGCACCTCTCATTTATTGTTCTTCTTTCTTCCAAAATTATATTACCGGTTCGAATATTTTACACATGTATTTTGATTTTCTGATGATAAACTATAGTTTCTTAGTAAAGTTCTTGCATCTGTCTAACTTCATTTTTAGAATTGCATTCCAATAGGATTACTCCATTACAGAAAATCTGATCTTCAACTTTCTATGGGACTTTGAAGAGCTGTTCTACCATAAGATCAGACCCTTCAACCAAATGTCAAATTTTGTCATCTATTCAAGTGGTGTTGTAGAAAATCTAAAAGCGGGGGATCTTTTTTTCACAGTGTTTCCTACCCATTTCCTAGATAAGTTATTTATAGCTTTGGCTTCACAAATCATCCAGAGGAATGCCACCAAACTCTTCTCTTTGACAAAAGTGTTATTCAGTGGATTAAGAATGTATCCAATATGTAGATGCTTGAATAACATTTTATGAATTTTTAATTTGCAAAAGCCTTTTCTTCTAATCATCTTCGTAATTCTTATACGGGTTTTGATCTATTGTGTTCCATCTGAGATCTCTAATATTTAATATAAATCTTGGTTGTTTGCATTCTTCCCGAAAATGAAGATTCTTTATTGGAAGAGAAAAAAGGGAGAACTTTATTTGGACTTTTGCTTATGATTCTTGATATTTATCATATATTCAAGGTTCATTTCATGTAGTTCTTAAGGAGCATTATTTTTATTAATATGAAACTTTATTGGTGCTTTGCTGTAATACTTGCTGAATCTTGTAGGGATTAAATGAAGACAAACAGCTTCAGTCTCCCCTAGCCAAGAAATTTACTTTTAGTAAAGCCCCACAATCTCCTTTGCACACAATAAGAATTATCTCTCTTCACTAATTTTGCCTCTACTGAAGTCCCATTCTAGATTGTTAATAGCTAAGACTACATTTACTCTTGGCCTGAGGGATGACAATGATGAGAGTGGGGCATCGGTTGATATGGATACCGGTTGCTCTGATGAATCTGATGACGCTCATGTTCTTTGTTTCTTCATCTAGCATAATGCATCTAAGTTTTATTATTTATGTTTCTGTTGGTGGATTATTCTTTGCTTTTATTCACTTTGTTAATTATTTAGAGATAGAGAAAAAACATGTTACAATATTGTTCCTACATTTTTAATTAAGATATTGAATTTAAAAATGGTATTCCCAATATTCGATTAGAATGAAGTGTTAGAGATTACAGAAGGCACGGGTCTATGTTTCCTTTAATTAGGATGCACGCCATTTTCCTTAGAAAATTATCGTTTCTCCACTTGAGGTTGTTTTTATTTTATTGCATATCAAGATATCTCACAAAACAATTTTCAAAATCTCACTCTCTTAATCCTTCATACACGGTCACGTGCATTTGCATGTGTGTAAGTTTGCTAGTATATATATATAATAAATATACACAATTCTAAATTTTAAAAATTTCCAACAATCCCCACGATGGTTATAACTTCAAATACAAAGAATAAAGATCCAGACAACATAGAAAAAATTAGACCCAGTAGGACATTTGGTTTTAGATGTCTTTTGAATTTGAATTTATACTAAATTTGATGAGACAGACTATAGAGTATTTGTGAAGTCAGACTTCCTGAACTTATCTTCTTCAGTGAAGTTGGCTACTCCACCATTCATATCCAATCGATTGACCTTCTAGACAAACCTTTTATAAAGGTAAAAGTAGACATTTTTATTGGCCTTGTTTCGAATCTTAGTCTCATAGATATTTAATGAAGTTTTCCTGTCTAAAATTTCCAAGGGAAGGCTGGCTCATGACTCTAAGTTTTAAAGATTTTCTACACTATATTAGGATTTTTCAAGAATATAATTGAAGGGAAGAAGATGGATAAGGAGAAGAAAATAAAAAACATTAGTAGGAGAATAGAAAGGAGCAAGTTGTTCCAAAGAGTAGAGGAAGACTAACACTCGGTCAAACATAGGGTTTTTCCTATCAAGGGCAATTTTTTTTTTTTTTTTTTTTTTTTTTTTTGTAGAAAAAAGAGGGGATGCAGTAGTGGCGACCTAGCGCCCCACGCTATGCAATGTTCGGACTTTTTATCAAGGGCAATTTTGTTTTTTCAAAATTTATGTTGCTTACATTAATATTTAACTTTGATTCCACATATAGTTTCAGATTAATAAATTCGATAACTCACCGAGTGGTACTTGAGTAATAAGTAATAAGTGGCGTTGAAAGTTTGCTAATGGGAAAAATTAAAAACACACTCAAATAATGCAACAATGAGTCCGAAACCATACGATGGGGGATAAACCCACATTGGGCCCACTGAGATTTTAAGCTAAGGTAAGGCCCACATGCAAATATTAAATTAAAAAATAAAAATAAAATTTCGATGGACCCTATGTGGGGCCTACCCTTTTGTATGGTTCAAGACCGTCGGACGTAGGGCTGCAACTGGGCCGGGCTTTTGCAATCCCAAGCCCAGCCCTATATGGTATAATTTGAGCCCATTCCCGCCCTGGCCCTAGTTCATGGCCAATAATTATTGTCCCTGGCCCTAAGCCCTACAGGGCCAAGCCAAGCCCATTCCCGCCCTAATTGGCCCTAATTGGGCCGGGTCGGGATGGGTTGGCCCTGATTGGCCCTGATTAGCCCTGATTGGCCCTGATTTGGCGCCGATTGGCCCCGAGGCCGATGTCCCCTGACCCCGATTGGCCCTACGTCCTCTGCCCCGATTGGCCCTGATTGGCCCAGGCCCTAATTGGCCTTGTCCCTAGCTTTAATTGGCCATATCTTTTGTCGTAAATATCAAATGTAAGACAGGTAGTAATTAAAATACATATTAAAGTAATTAAATACTTAAATTCCAAACTCAATTCTGGAAAATAAAATATTAAAGATGTCAACAAATAATCCAAAACTAAGATTCAATATGTATTTAACTATTTATACCCATTTAGATTTTAGAAAAATAGAGAAATCCAAATTTCTAGGGTTTTTTAATTTGCTCTCTCTCTCTCTCTCTCTCTCCTCTCTCTCTCTCTCTCTCTCTCTCTCTCTCTCTCTTTTATTCTGTTTTTTCCTTTGGTTTTTCTCCAGCAGCAAAGAGTTAAAATTATTCATGAAATAGAATAAGTAGAGAGAAGAATTGTAATTAAATTTAGACATATTTGAAAGTCAAGTCAATTATAGAGAATGTCACACAAACTCTTTTTGTAAACTTAGAAACATCAGAGATTCATAATTCAAAAGGAATCTGATAAATGAAAATTTTATCTTCAAAGTCAAGAATTTAAGCCGTAGGTAGGTATGTTTTCATTCACAACTGTTCAATAAATTGATATCTTTATTCAATACAAAAAAAATCATATTCAAAACCTTGTTAACAAGTAAATCGACAATAATTTAGTATTCAACAAAAAAAAAGTATTTTTTTCATAGTTAAAGAAAATGATGTTTTAGTTACAAACATAGCTATATGTTTTTAATAATTTTTTTTGAAATATCACAGTAGATTTGTTAGATATTCATGATGAGAAGTTAGGGTATAGATTTGTTAGATATTAATTCTTTATGTAATAGTTTTTATTATTTATAATATATTATCTCGCCTTAGCCAAAAAAACAAAATCCATATTTTATTGAACTAAAAATGACTTTGTTGGAAAAATAAAAATTACCTTAAAAATAATATAAAAAGTGAATTTATAGTCTAATATGCTCAAAGTGACTAAATATCAAAATCAAGACTCATATCAAGTTAGTATGAAGATCAGGGTAAAAATCTAGTACTGTAGTACATGATCATCGTCAAATTAATATTAAGATTAGAGCCAAAATTAGGGTCAGGATCAGGGCCAAAATCAAATAGATGCTTATTACATTGGTAATGAGGATATAATTTATTTTTATTAATTTTCTACAAAATATGATCATGTTTTTAAAATTTGACACGTGTCAAGTATCCACTTATATGTATTACAATTAATTCCTCTCCATGTGGGTGGAGGGTCCAAAGTCTTTAGACTCAAATCAGGGCCAGGATCAAGGTCAGGGCTAATATCAGGGCCAAGATCAGGGCCAGGATCAGGGCCAGAATCAGGGCCAAGATCGGGGGGCCAAAATCGGGGCCAAAATCCGGGGCTAGGATCGGGGCCAAAATCGGGGCTAGGATCGGGGCCGGGTCGGGCCAAAATCGGGGTCCGGGTCGGGGTCAAGATCAGGGCCAAGATCATGGCCAAAATCAGGGCTTGGGTCAGGGCTAAAAATCAGGGACGGGTTGGGCGGGCCAGAGAGTAATCCCAGGCCCGCCCTTGGCCCTAGTTCAGGGCCAGAATATTTTGGCCTAACCCGCCCTTATGGCCAAAATCTTTAGCCCAAGCCCGAATGGGCTTAGGGCAGGTCAGGGCCGCCAGGGCCAAACTTGCACCCCTAGTCGGACGGGGAGGTGAGGCTGACTCCGCCACGGCAGCACGTCTTCGCAGTGTTTGCACTGGAAATGGTTAATGGCCGCCTCTTAACCTAATGTGACCGCCTCTGCCTCTGCCTTCTGCCTTCTGCCCTTTTAGTTTCGGCTAACGTGAGTGCGCCTCTTAAGCGCAGCTACGCCTCTGTTAAACCTCTTAAGTAATTGATATTACTTGGTCGCTTCTGCAAATAAGAATCAGAAAAATTCGAAGATCGAAACATTAAAGCTAATGGCTCACATGGATGAATCGGGTAAGGGCCTCCCTCTCTTTAAAAATCTAGATCTTTTCAACAAACGAATACAAACATATCTGAATTCAATAACCCAGAAGCCTAACTTGTTTTTCCATTGAATCGACTCAGAAAAACCGGTCTTCTAGATTTCTTCTGCAAAACTTCTGTTATTTCACCCTCAGAATGGACCCAACTGCCTTTCACGCTACTCCGTTGTTCCTCAATTAATTTTTGATTTATTGAAACTCTTGACTCTTTGGTTCTTTTTCTTTTTAACGTATATATTCGATTTATCCCAACCGATTTAGTTGGGATTAGGCTTGTTATTGGCGTCGTCGTCGTTTATTGGATTTAGTAAAAGATACTGTTAGGATTGAGTTTCTATTTCTGAACAGATTGAATGCAAAATTCTATGTTTTTGTGTTATACTGATTCTTTAGTTGGGGATTAAGTTAGTCGTTTCATTTACAAGTAAATTCAGTTTGAGTGGTGGCATAGGATGGTTGGAGGGATCTGATTCTCTGTCTTATCTCTTGATAGAGTGGTATTTTGTTTGAAACGAATGTGACAATTCATTTTGCTTAGTTGCTGTTTTAATTAATCCATCTTTGGCCTTTGAGCTAAATATGAATGTCTTTTTGTGAATTAGATTGTGGGTTTTTTGATGCATTAATATCTCAGTCTAATTGAATTTGTGAATTCCTTGTTTGGATTACCAGCCATGGCTGGAGAAGCAGGTATGTTTCGAGTACATCAGACAATTGGAAGTGTTCTGTGCTGCAAATGTGGTATCCCGATGGCTCCAAATGCTGCAAATATGTGTGTTAAGTGTTTGCGTTCTGAAGTTGACATTACAGAGGGTCTTCAAAAGCATGTGATCATAATGTATTGCCCTGAGTGTGAGAGTTACTTGCAGCCTCCTAGAACTTGGATAAAGGCCCAATTAGAATCAAAGGAACTGTTGACATTTTGTGTGAAGAGATTGAAGAACTTGAACAAGGTTAGGTTGGTACATGCAGAGTTCGTTTGGACTGAGCCTCACTCTAAGAGGATCAAGGTGAGACTGCGGATTCAAAAGGAGGTCCTGAATGGGGCAATACTTGAACAAGCATATGTAGTTGAGTATGTTCAGCAAGATCACATGTGTGAGTCCTGTTCTAGGGCTCAGGCAAATCCTGACCAGTGGGTGGCTGCTGTCCAACTCAGGCAGCATGTTTCACACAGGAGAACCTTCTTCTATTTGGAACAGGTTATTCTTCGGCATGACGCTGCTGCTTCTTGCATAAAAATTACCCAGATGGATCAGGGGGTTGACTTCTTTTTCGCTAATAGGAGCCATGCTGTAAAATTTGTTGAGTTTTTGGGAAAAGTTACCCCTATCAGGAGTCGAAGTGATAAACAACTTGTATCCCATGATGTTAAGAGCAACAACTACAACTACAAATACACATTTTCTGTTGAGATCTGCCCAATTTGTCGAGAAGATCTGATCTGCCTTCCACCAAGAGTAGCTAATAGTTTGGGAAATTTGGGTCCACTTGTATTGTGCACGAAGGTGAGCAACAACTTGACTTTAGTGGATCCTTTTACTCTACGGCATTGTTTCATGGATGCAGACCAGTATTGGAGGACCTCCTTTGCATCTTTACTTTCAAGTAGGCAGCTTGTGGAATATATAGTGTTGGATGTGGAGCCTGTGTCATCTGAAGTCAATATTGGAGGCACAAGATATGCTTTGGCTGATGCACAAGTGGCCCGAGTATCTGACTTTGGGAAAAATGACAAGATTTTCAATATACGAACACATCTTGGCCATATTTTGAACCCTGGGGATTATGCTCTTGGTTATGACCTCTATGGGGCTAACACTAATGATGTTCAACTTGACAAATACAGAGGCCTTATTATACCGGAGGCCATTTTAATAAAGAAGAGCTATGAAGAGAAGCGTCAAAAGCGACGTGGGAAGCCTCGTAATTGGAAGCTTAAATCCCTCAATATGGAGGTAGACAACACTTCCAAAGGTAGAATGGATGAGGAGAAGATGAACCATGAGTATGAAGAATTCTTGAAAGATTTGGAGGAGAACCCAGAGTTGAGGTTTAATATATCATTATACCATAATGATGAGTACCAACCATCAGAGATGGCGTCGACGGCTGATGCGGAAGATTTTCCTTCTATATCAGTGGAAGAATTGCTTGCTGATCTTGATATAAATGCTGATGAAGGTTTAAATGAAAGCATGAGGGACTGATCTATGGTCTGTTTGGGTCTGTTTTCTTTTATTTATTTACTTTTAATGGGGATTATTTGTCAGTCAATTAGCATCTTTTTAGTGAAGTTAACTGTTTTTGCCCTAATCGGCTTTCTTGAATGCAAGTGAGATTTTGGAGCTGGGTTTTTCCAATCTGGATGTAGTATCAACACTTATGAAAAGAACCTTTTTTTCAAGTTGCCTTTTTATACCGTAGTTAAGGCGCTTTGGCTATGCTGTTTGCATTATTACCATTTTTTTGAAATTGAAACAATGAGTTATTGGTTCACAGATGCAAAAGATGATGAGAATCTATCTGGATATCAATTTTTATTAAGTATTAGCAATGGAAGTAAATAACATAACTTACTGACTCACCATAAGATGTTAATGGCTGATTGACTTGGTCCTTTAATAACCTAAAAATATATCTGTCTATTGTAGTTCTTATTTAATCACAGTTACTGTTGTACTGTACTGACCTTAAAAGGTTCCTCTTTTTTTTTTTTTTTTTTTTTTGGGGGGGGGGGGGGGTAAGTATGCTCTATATACTATAGAAAAAGAAGGTACAAGGCAGTCTCTTAGAGCAGCCCCTCACGTCACCCAAAATAAAATGAAATGAAATGAAAGGAGAGAGGGGTGAAAGTGAGAAAGATCTCCACCCAAGGGGGACTTCCCCTCCTAACCAGTGTCAGAAACAGGTAAAAACACTCAGTTACACCCTATAAGACACAAGTGAGTTTACATCCTTTTGGACCATGTTGAAGAGCTCAACAGGCATCTCGTCAGGTGTCCACAATAGCTGCCCATTATTCATATTTATACTGCTGGTTGGTCCTGTTCTCTCCACACATGTTTGAATTCCCTTTCATGCAGCAAGTTGACCATATTGCTGATATTATTCTTAGTAAATTCCTTATCCCAAAGCTTTTGTTTGGTGAAATCATAAATATTTTTGTTACTGTATTTTGTATCTTTTGAAAACGGCAAATCTTCTATCTTTTGTCGATCTTTATTTATTTGTTTATTTATTTAGAGGATTAGTTATCAATTTATCATTTCTATTTTTCATCCTTTCCTCAGTTGACCCTTCCAAGCCCCTTCAGGTGTATAGGTATATTTGCAGGTGTTAATGTAATCTTTGACCATAGGAAAATATTGTTCTCTTCTAGAGGTGTAATAATAATATTTCTGATATTTTTACTGATGAATTAACTACTGATCTGATCTAAAATAATTGGAGCTACTTGCCTTATTTCAGGAAAATATAGAAATTTATTTGGGAGTTTTTGTGAAGGATGCTACTAAATGGGTTAAATTGGTCATTAATATAATCATTATCTCCTCTGTTTGAAGCCATAAGTATAGTTTCATGGTAATTTCATCGTTATTTGTTTTTTTCTTCTCCAGGTTGTAGATGTAGTTCAAGCTGTTAAGACAACTGATGTTGAGGGGGAGATAAAATATCCAGTCAAGGTTAGTTTTTTCATTCTCAATGGGGGTGCTTTTGAGGAGCAATATAGATGTCTAAGAGTTCGTTTATTTTTGCAAAGAATGTTCCATTAACATTGTCCCATGAATTTATAATTATGTGATCGGGGTTAGCGTGATAAAATCATGTATAGGTTGGCTTTTGATGCAAGATATTTGATGCCTAGCTACCTACAAAAATACATGAGATTCACCCATTCTGGTTCCAAAGTTGGGTTCCTCCAAATTCCTCCTAGACATCTGCTTTGTTGCTGGAGCCTGGGGGTAATGCAGGACAGGCATAGGTTTTCATTTTTTTTTCAAGGTTCTGCAAGAATTAGGCCTCTTTATGAGGTTTTGAACAGTAATGTCTCAGAAGATGGAGGAGAAGAAGAAGAGGAAGAGCAAGAAGAAAGTGCTGTAGGAGAGTCTGATGGGAGCAGGGTACCAACTGCCTGGGCAATCAAAGTCCCCAGCCAGCAAAGGATGCCTGGTCTCACTGTGAATTGCTTAACAACTGTGCTTTACAGATAACTGGTGAAGATTAGGTATGAATAATTATATGATGACACATGACAGTCATGCTGGAATAGCAGTAAAAGAAGCAAATGCTAATCATAGAAGATACTGACCACAGATAAGAAATGGGATGATCATTGTCATCCCTAAAGAGAATAGCGTCTGGCTTCTGAACTGATGATTTAAAAATCAAAATCTAATATTCTGATTGCATTCCATACAGTATATAAAGAGTTCAAATACTTAAAATAAGAGAAACAGTATAGGAATGACTCTGCAGCTACCCTATCCAACTGAAATCTCTCTGTAAAAAAGTTATGAAAATTTAAAAGAATGATGTAAAAAATTCAAGACACTTTAGGAAGGTGGCTTTACTGTTGAATTGAGACTCTAAACATGTGAGGTTCCATTTCTAAATCGACTCACCTTTTTAGCAAGTCCTGGAGACTTCTTTAGAAGGAACATAATTAAATATAATGTAGTTCTAGATTTGAATTGCTTAAAGTCAGAACCAAGCACCCAATATCTGCTTCCAAATGTGGATCTGTTTGGGGTTAAAATAATAAAAAAAGGTTAATTTTATGATAGGGTTAATGGATGTTAATATTGGTGTTAGACAATGTTTGGAAGTCTCTCAGTGAAGGTTATGTTAATGGAACTTAAAAATTATGGTGACAGTTTCAGTAGTGACTGAATGGAAGTTAGGGTTAGGCTTTGAGGGGGAGGGGAATGGAGATAATACTAGGGTTTGGATGGTCAGAATTAATCAAAACTTGGGTCAAGTTTCCAGTGGGTGAGTGAGCAACTGGGCCAAAGAATGGTGCAGTTTCTATGGTTGGTTGCATAAGAGTCTTCAAGGATGACTGGAACACAGAGAAGAAGATTGCTTCAAAACTTCGATCACATGCTGAAAGGTCCTTGTGGTCAGAGAGAGAAGATAAGATATGATGTGATCTCTTTGATCTTCTGCAGGGTATCAGGGTTGACTGTTAAACTTGTATTTCTCTATGGATTTTGAGTTGCTCCTGATTTAATGGTTGATTTTCAAATGAGGCTGCAACACGGACAGACTGGGCCGGGCCTTTTCAATCCCAATCCCAGCCCTATATGTTTTTAAATAAGCCCATTTCCGCCTTGACCCTAATTTAGGGCGTAGAATTCTTGTCCCTGACCTTAAGCCCAAGGGGCCAAGCGAAACCTATTCCCACCCTAATTTCCTCTGATTAGGGAGCGTCAGGATGGGTTGGCCTTGTCTTTATCCATGCCGCTAATTGGCCCCTGTCCCTGATTGGCCTTAACCCATCCTTCTCCTTGATTAGCTCTGTCCATGTCCCTGTCCCAGGTGGCCCCGACCTTGTCCCTGTCCCTGATTAGCATTGACACTGTCCTTATTAAAATTTGAATCATTTATATAATTGACAACATGCATAATCTAACCTGTTGATAATCTAAAATCTAAATCTAGGATATGAAAAATGTTTGTCTCTTACAATAGTATTATTATATAATTAAGTGACTAACAAATACAATTTGTTGTTAATGTTTAGAATTTTATACTTTTCATATTTTAATTTTAATATATGCCTAATCAATATCTTAAGACATTGTAAAAACTTATTTGAAGGGGTATAATAGATACAATTGGGTTTTAATTAATAGGGTATAATAGATTTACAATTGAATACATTTTAAAAGACAAAAACCTATCTAATGATGTGAAGTATCTAGTATATCCTATTAATCAAAAGCCAATTGTTTTTACCTAGAAGAAAGTAGAAATATAAATAACATGTACCTTAGAATAAAGGTTAATATGATTTATTCTTCCAAATTGAATTATTTTTCAAATAATACTATTTGGCCAATTCTGAATTGAAATATAAGATTCTTATTTTTTTATTTTATTTTAAAAACTATGAATTACATTCTAACAATGATCCATTTATTAATCTCTTTGCAAGTTGATTTTATGTTCGTTTGACTGATTCGTTTCATAAAAAAAGATATACAATAGATATTAGATACTTCTCATCATTGGAGGCTGAGGCATCATTTTTTATCAACAATTAATATGGTTAAAAATATTTATTTAATATATTATATCATATAAAAAAAGTTAATCTGTAGATCATGTCATTTAAAATTCTCTTGAGAACCTTCTATTTTGAAAATTTACTTAAATATTCCAAGTTAGGATTGTCGATCTATAAAAATTACGCTTGGGTGCAGGAATGACTTGGATTGGTGTTCAATTATTATTTATGATATGAGGCTACTATACATATTTACACTCAATTAAATATGTTTAGTGCTTTGATCATTAAAAAACACCTAGAATAGTTTAATTGGTTTTTTAATCATAGAAATGCCCATGTCAAGTGTATTTGTGACCTTAAACTTAGGCCTTTAAAATCTACCCTAGTTTATTTTGAATTTTAATTCTAAAACACTTTAATTAAATTTGATTAAAACCTTGATTGTAAGTAAATCAACAATTATTTACATATATATTTTTAATAAGAATATAGGATGTAACAAACAACTTAGTCTATTTTTATGGTAACATGTTAAAAATAAATTACTAATGACAACAACGAAAGAAATAAAAAATAATACAAAACTGAGTAGACTCATTGGATCAGAATGACGTAGTGTCAAAATCAGGGCTTGGATCAAAGTAAGTATAAGGTCAATATTTGGATGAAACCATGGTTAAAGTCACGGTTAAAGTTTGGGTTAGGGTTATGATTAGGGCCAATATTAGGGTCAAGATTAGGGACAAAATTAGGGTTAGAATCGGGGCCAAAATCAAAGGCAAAATCAGGGACAATTCGGGCCAGAATTAGGGATAAAATTAGGGCTAAAATCAGGGTTAAGGACGGGCCAAAAATCAGGGATGGGTGGACAAACAATAATTTTATTCTCGTTTTAATCTTGACAATACTTCAAGTTTTAAAGATCTAGATGATCACAGGTTTTTGAATCATAAGAATTATCTCAATTTCTAGGTTGTTGACTTACATTTCTGAATTAATCTGGTGATGTGGGCCAAATGATATGGACTAATGTTTTCTTAGTTTAGAAGGCATAATTGCATGCCTTTCTCTTCCCCGCAGTTGTGAAACTTTTATGTATTTCTTTTATACAGGGGGGAAATATGGAGCTCCATTCCCTTAATCAACTTTCTATAAAATGTCTCTCATTGGCTGTTCTTTAATATAGTAAAAATGTATTGACAAAATTATACTATGATTGCTATTTCAAGAGACTCTCTGGAGCCAAAATGCATTGAGATTCTGCCTGTCCTTTTGAACTCGTCAGATATTTGGCCTGTGGTGAAGATCTTGGTTTGATTCCTTCATGTGTTCATCCTGTATGTTCAGTTTCCTTCCTTCTATTTTATTTTTTCTACTCAAATTGAGATAAATAATGTGCACATGTTTACTGAATTATGACATGACAAATTTAGTCCAGGTTCTGCAGGAATTGGGTTTAATAGGTCTTTGCATTCAATGTATGCCGAGTGAACATTGTCTGAAGTTTGGTATTCCATCTCAGTACACTTATATGACAGTAAGCAGTAAGCCTCTATGATCATTGCCCTTTCTGTTGTACTTGGATGCCCTAAGAGGATAGGGGGAAAATTGGCATAGGTTTCTTTCCTTATTTCTTAGGCAGTAGGGATATTGCTCCTTTGTGCTCTGTTAAGACCCTCTTATCAATACCCTGAGTTCTACCGAAAGCTTATTGACAACAAGAATTATAGTCATCCATCACAACAGAACAAATGAAGACAGCAACAGATGAAACTCAATTCATTCAGTAATTCTGAAAAATCTCCATCAACAGATACAACTCGGTTATCTATAAATGAGATTCAATTCTTGGAATGAAAATAACAAAAGCTTAACTATAGATTTCTCTTCCAATTACATATTCCCAGACTCCCTACATAATCCAAACCATACTCGAGAGGCTCCCCTCTCCTAGCAAGCATAGCTTGCTACTCTGTTCTTCTTCCCCCCTCCTTTCCAACTCCTCGTCCTTCTCTTAATCCTCCTCCCTCTAACAAACTTCCACTGTCCCCCAATCTTCACTGCCACCTGGCAGCTCCTCAGTCTGCTTTCGGTTATGGATGCTGCCCAATAGAATCATGACACTTGTCCCCTGCTGATAGGTCTGTCTCTCTGCTCCTTGCTGCTGCTGATCCCCTGCTTCTCATCTTATTCTTCCTTTGGTATACATGGGTTATTGGGGGCTTATCATGCTCTATCCATTTCTGTTTTAAAGACACTTTAATAGAAGAACCTCTGTTTATCCATTGAATTTACAAATTAGTGCTTCTGATGAAGCTGGAGGCTAAGATAACTCCACAGCTATGGTGTAGGATCTGAACTCATTCCCAGTCCATATATAAAAATGACTGGTTTATTGTGTAACCATGTTATGTTCTATAGGAGTACACATTTCTTTGAGTTTATTTCCTCATTTTAGTGGTTTATTTTTTATATTGAAGTCTCCAAACAGACATGAGTTGGTCTATTTGGCACTGAATTTGTTAATGATGAGTTGTCTGGCTAACAGATTAGGTTTCTGTAAAAACAACTAATTGTTGCATCTCACAGAAATCCTAATCTATAATTTTAGGTGGAGATTCCTGTTGTTGTTAATGGGAATTGGTACATGGAATTGGAGGATGTAATTTCTATAAAGTACTGGTCTCTATGTGTTTTCTATAGTTGTAAATTGGGGCAATTCCTGTCTTTGTAAGTCTGCCTATCCTTGTGCCAATTATCATAAGCAAATATACTTATTGATGTAAGATATTATTCATAAATAAGAAATACCTGCTATTCGAATCCAATAATATTAAAAAAGAAGAAGAAGAAAATCAAATCAAATCCCAAAAGCATCAAAACTCAACCCCTTGTTCAAGAACAGAAATTGATTTATAGCTGTAGGTGAAATTTTCAACTTTGTAATGCTGCAGATTTTCTCAAATCTGAATGCCCCCATAAGTCTTAATATAGTGACATATTGCTAAATACCATGTGTGATAAAATTTTTGTTTGTTTTGATTGCATCCACGCTCATCAAATAATGTTTTGACAGGAACCTAGCTCCTCCAAAACAAGCCTGATTTAAGAAATCTTATAATTTGTTCAAAAGCTAGATTTGTGTTATGCTCTATCCAACACCAAATGTCTCATGCAATAATAAGATCGTTTGAGTAGTCAAACTTCTCGTATAACAAATAGTATCTCTAAATTTAGAGCAATTTAATATTATGGATAGAATCATATTTTCTGAAAACAATAAATAGCAAATGAGAGACGAGATATACCGCATCAAGGACCAATCCCATTAACGGTATAAAGGAAATGTATGTTTTAAACTTTCAGTAATTTGGTTCTTCAGTTATGCTGTCTTCTAATTCTACTTCAATTTCTTATGACTTGATGTGCTTAATATTTACTTTGATTACTTGTTGTGACTTACTGCTGTTTTTGATGACTTGATGTAGCTTAATGTTGTTAGTTGATGTTTTCTGGGAATGGTTATTTGATGACTTGAAGTGGCTTAATGTTGATTTTTGATGATACTAGGTATATTTGTAGCATATTCAACAGTCTTAGAAAAGATGGGGAACACATGATAACACTGAGGCACCTTGATTGCCTAGAAAATGACTAGGTGGATGTCGCTAAGCACTTAGCCACCCCCTGCACCACCTTGACAACTATGGACTAATGTTCGAAGCTGAGCCTATTTGGAACTATGATGAGCATTGCATCCATCACCAAATATATTCTACTGTGATCTTCTTAAATGTGAGAAGTCAAAATTACTCTTTAAGTTTACTGAATTAGCAGCAAAAAGCTGTCAGTCCAATGTTTTTTCTGATCATTTTTTCAGGGGTGGAGCTTCCCCAGGGCTATTGGCCCCCTCGGTTTTTTAGAACTTCCTCATCCCTCCAATTTTTTGAAATTTTCCTAGAGACCCATTAGACACTCTTTCCACTTGTGAAATTCCACCATTTGCTCGTCCCCAATTGGAGAAAATTTTTAATGATGAAGACAATGGGTAGAAAGATCATTGTGATTTTTCATTTATTCTTATTTTTGTAAGAAATAATAGTGATTTTGAATCAATACCCAGTAGTTTTTTTACCTTAAATATTAGTGGTAGAAATTTTATAATTGTTATTCAGCCCCCCTCGATGTTAAATCGTAGCTCTGCCCCTGCATTTTGACCTTTGTATTTTATATTTTCCCATCCTAACAATTAATAACAATCTCCCGAGTAGTAGGTTGGACAGCTCCATTATGGATTATTCAACCTGTTTTCTGCATTAAGTTATGATGCTTGTGAACAAAGGCTATCTAACAGAACAAGTTATCTTTCACTACTCACTAGAAGTCCTTGTAATGTAGATACCGAATTTGAATGATCAAAACAGTAGCCAAATAGGACCTTTTCACAGGGAGACAATTGCAAATTTGATGGACTTAAAGTGAAACAGAGTTTAGATGGGAAAGAGGGCTGAAACTAGAATGGTATTATAACGGGTTGAATAGATCTTCAAATAGGGACAGAACTATAATGAAGAAAGTGACAATAACAATGTAAGATAATTAAGAGAACAATAAGGACAACAAAGTAACACCCGGGCTTCACACTGCAAGGTGGATCGATTGGATCGAACACCAACCTACCTAGATCAAACACAAGGGTTCTCCAAAGAGGAGGAATGCTAGCAAGCAATTTGATTTCAATTCATAAGTTGTTTTTTTTTTTTTTTTTTTTTTTTTTTTCCATCTGTTACATGAGTCTCTTATATAGCACTCTAAAGAGACATAAACAATAAGGGTAACATCCAACCACTAGCTAACACAACCTACTACAAACATTAATGGAAACATCCAACTACTACCCAAGACCACTAGTCAAAAACAATAATGGAAACGTCCAACTACCACCCAACACCACTAGTCAAAACAATAATAGAAATATCCACCTACTATACCCCACCACTAACCACACCACCTACTAGCTCCTTTTGTTGACTTTTCAAAGCTAGACTTGGGCTTAGTTCAAAATAGTGGGCTGATATTCTTCTTCCACTAAAGTGATCCAAGCCCATGAAACCATGGGCTCATTTTAACCCACTCCAATAGTCCTAGCCCATGCAAGCCATGGGCTGTTTGGGGTCATGTCCTTAGGCTTTAATGGGCTTAAGCTTTGGACTTTTCTCTCTTTTGTATCTGCTGCCAATTCTGCATCAACTCTCCCCGGCTTGAAAACATTCTTCTCCGACGAATGGGTGACTGATATGTAACGCTCACACCAATCGGGATCGAGTTTCTCGAAGTTGCCAGCATGAATCCAAGTGCTCTCATGTCGTGGACGATTCTTCCATTTGACGAGGAAAGCATGGTATCCAGTGCCACGACGAGTGGTTTTGTAAGAGTCATCCAAAACCTCTTCAATGATGTTAGTGATTGGTGTCTTGAGTTGGGGCAGCCTCAACCTTTCTTCAGTGTCTCCCTCATCAGAGTGGTGTCGCCATGAGCCATCCTTCTTTGGAGTGAGTAATGACGGTACAACACATGGACTTAAGCTCTCTTGAATGACTCCTTTATGTGGCAACTCACCCACCTGTCGTTTGAAGTCATTGTGCTCTGCTAGGCTGAGGTGATAGGTTGGAAGGTTTGGTAACACCACACTCGATTCCAAATCAATGGCATGCAAAATATCGTGCATAAGAGGTAGCTCGTTAGGCAACTCATCAGGAACCAACTTAAGGCAATCAGAAGGCAATTGTTTGATAAGTGGAGGGAATGTCACCTTAGGTTGAGGGGTAACTTCTCTTGTAATAGGAGCCAATACCAGCCCTGTGTTATGGCTAGTGTGAATGAACTCCTGGTGTTCAAGCTTTACCTTTTGAGAATCACCAACATGCTCATTGAATTTAGGTAACTCTTTGATGGGTGGAGGGTGTGGAGCATGAGTAGAGGTAATAACTTTAGCCTTCATTGCTGAGCGCCTCTCTTCCTCGTGCTTGTGACTTGCAGTGAGTTGGTTGCTCAATTGTTGCAACATCCCCATCATTTGTGCCATAAGGTCAGTATCCAATCCAAAAGTTTTACTCCCTGTCATGGCTCTGATACCAAATAATGTAGATACTGAATTTGATTGATCAAAACAGTACCCAAATAGGACCTTTTCACAGGGAGACAATTGCAAATTTGATGGACTTAAAGTGAAACAGAGTTTAGATGGGAAAGAGGGCTGAAACTAGAATGGTATTATAACGGGCTGAATAGATCTTCAAATAGGGACAGAACTATAATGAAGAAAGTGACAATAACAATGTAAGAGAATTAAGAGAACAATAAGGACAACAAAGTAACACCCGGGCTTCACACCGCAAGGTGGATCGATTGGATCGAACACCAACCTACCTAGATCAAACACAAGGGTTCTCCAAAGAGGAGGAATGCTAGCAAGCAATTTGATTTCAATTCATAAGTTGTTTTTTTTTTTTTTTCTTTTTCCATCTCTTACATAAGTCTCTTATATAGCACTCTAAAGAGACATAAACAATAAGGGTAACATCCAACCACTAGCTAACACAACCTACTACAAACATTAATGGAAACATCCAACTACTACCCAAGACCACTAGTCAAAAACAATAATGGAAACGTCCAACTACCACCCAACACCACTAGTCAAAACAATAATAGAAATATCCACCTACTATACCCCACCACTAACCACACCACATACTAGCTCCTTTTGTTGACTTTTCAAAGCTAGACTTGGGCTTAGTTCAAAATAGTGGGCTGATATTCTTCTTCCACTAAAGTGATCCAAGCCCATGAAACCATGGGCTCATTTTAACCCACTCCAATAGTCCTAGCCCATGCAAGCCATGGGCTGTTTGGGGTCATGTCCTTAGGCTTTAATGGGCTTGAGCTTTGGGCTTTTCTCTCTTTTGTATCTGCTGCCAATTCTGCATCACCTTGTATATGCAGCATTCTACCACTAGTGTTTTTCCAGTTTGATCAGAAATTACGACTTAAATTGTGCTATAATTTCCAATGACTATCTTGATACCACAGTAGCTTAATTTTCAATTTCAACCATGGTTGAAATCTATTCAGGAATGACCTTCCAGGTCTCTCTAATCACTAGTTAGTCTTTCAGTTCCCCGTCCCCAGATATACAATCGCCTGTTCCCCCAAAAAAGATAAAAAAAAAATAAAAAAAGAGTTGAGTGTTGCATTAATTCTAACTTTTCAACTCCAATCTTTTGATACCCACTTGCATCAACTCCAAGCCTCCCAAGTTCACCTAGCAGGACAAAAATAGCAGCTGAAAGCTCCTCCGAAATGCTCGATTCACCATTTCCAAGAGTCTAGGTATAATATTCCGGTGTGTACTTTCCCAGTTCATGATGCATGCAACAAGCTCCACTAATGCTAGAATTCACCAAAGTTACACAGGCTGCCATTAATAATAGAACTAGATTGAATAGTACAAGTAGAACTGCTGCAGTCCATATCAGGGGTATCTTCAGCTGGTACAGAAAACCTTTCAGTAGCTGTCCCTGAGGAAGGAATGACCCTGTGGCTAAATAAATTAGGAGAACCAATCATATTTTGTTGTTTGATCCCAGAGTCTGCATAATTCTGAAGCTTTTCCAATAGCAATAACAAAACTTCATCCACAGAGACAGCACCTTCAGCAAATGGACATTTGGGACATTGGGAAAATATAGGACAGTTGTTGCTTTCAGATGGCACATTAGGAATGGTTATAGTACCACATGATCCGTTTCCTTCCTCAACATGAGAAACAATAGACTTAATGACACCCATAGTCAGATTGTACTCAATGTAAAATATTTTTCTCCACATGCATAGGCAAAAATATGGAGCACCCTCAGAATCAGCGATGATCCAAATTGGCACAACTGGAGAATGCTGTGTGACGCATCAAAAATGAAACTAACATCGTCAACTGCGTCATTTTTTCATATTTCTGATTTAACTTCCTGATTTGGTTCTTACAGTACATCAATGTAATTCTTTAGAGAATTTTCTTCTGAAGGCATTGAATTGTGCTGGGTGTTTTTTGAATTTTAGGTATGTTCTCCATCATGCCATGATTGCTCCACACTGTGTGCTTGGTGGGAATAAGATGAGGAAAGAAGGCGTGATTTTACAAGATGGTTGTGGGGTCTGATGATGTTCCACCTGGTAAATGTGTTCCTGATATTGCATACTTCATCCTTCAACAGCATGTGGTAGCTCCATCAATTTGGGAAATTTTCCCTCTCCAGGGGGTTACCAATGTGGTACAGTTAGGTTCCTTTCCATCTCTCACTTGGGCTTACATAATTCAGGCCTAGCACTTGTGAATCTACTTGTATAACTTTTTCATTTTCTTTTTTAGTGACCAGGACTTGTTAGCACTAATAGAAGAATACACAACACGACCTTCAACCGAGGAAACAATTAACGATCCTATAAATTTTCAAAGATTACTGGAGATATCATATCGAATGTTGCACATTTGATTGATTTTAGTATATGCATGTAGAACTTTAGTCCTTTTATGTTGAACCACTCTTTTCTGTGCATGCCCTGCTGAAGTTAACAAGGAGCTCTGAAGTTCAATACCTTGTCTGTTTGGATATAATGGCTGTGTCGGTTTGTTTAGAAATACAGAGGGCTGGGATAATGTGTGAATTAGTACCTTTCTATTTAATGACTTCCTCACATTTTCCTTCTAGATGGCTGTTAGAATGATTTCAAATGTCTTTCTTTTCCTTCACCTTCATCTTCTATCCTACATTCTTTCATTGTCCCACACTTCTTTTTACACAGTTCTGTACATCCTCTGGACAACCGAACACGGCTTACAGGTTAAAGGAACATGGGAAAATGTGAGGGAACACATTTCGTTTGCGTGAACAAACAAGTGGGAAGCACTGTTACATCTTAACCTGAATGAGGCAATACGAAGGCATGTGATCCACATAACTTGGGAAGAAACAACACAAAAAAGTAGTAAAAGTAGAAGATCATCTATTAAGTTACAAGCCGGATAGAACCCAAACCGTATAAATTGTATGAATAAGTATTAAAGATCTGGGTTATGCACTTTGATTGCAGAGAACTACCCTCCCTGCTCAGCACCAACATTTCAGATCATCCTTGGGATTTGATTAGAACTTATCCTTCATCAGATTTATTTCAACTTGTTTCAAGGATTGCTCCTCTCTTTGTGTATTCCCAGGGACATTAGCATCATAGCTGACTACTTGGGCCAAAAGGCTTTGTCTTGTGCATGTTAGACAATTTGGCCTCTGACGATTCCTTGATTGTTAAGCACTTTGTGATCTTGACACTTTGCACTGGTCACACATTAAGTAGTTCAGTTTCTACCAAAATATATCTGCAGTTTCCTTTTTGGGATTTTTTTTTCCTTTTCCCCCCTTCTCAGTGTCTTTGTTTCTCTTGCAGGTGTGCATGCAAATTTTCAGTCCTTACTGAAAGATACAGAACTTAAACAGACCATGGCAGATCCTGCGTGTTTGCGGGAAGATTACATACTTCTGTTGGAGAAGCTGAGGGTTCAAAGGAGCAGCAGCAGCTCACCAAGTGTTGCAGCCCCATTAAATAGAATTCCGCAGAGAATAACTTGATGCTTTGAGCCCGGCTAAAGACATGAGAATCTATGATCGGTCATAAATGTGTGATTTAGTTGTTGCATTTTCCATCTCCTCCCCTTTAGTACATCTGGATAACTTCATTGCTATATGGGTAGCAGTGAGATTATGTGATTCTGAAATACTTGATTTTAAGTTTTACATTTAACTTAAACAGAGATCATGGTGACATGGTCGCTGGCATTTTTCACCAGGAGGCTTAGTCAGTAGTACTGTTAGATTGATTTCAGCAGGAAAGCACTTGTGGAATCTGATTTTTTTTGCATTTCCTTTTCTTTTTGGTTGAGGAAAAATTTGAAATGGATGATCATGAAGAGAAGGCCCTCTCCATTACAGAATGAACATTTTCTGGTTGTGCTTAGTCTATGCTTATCGTGCATTCTTTGAATGCATTCCAAGAATCATCATTTAAGGAAGAGGGATCGGCATGTCGCCCAACGTAAGGCTTGCATTCCCAACATGAGGAGTCTAGATCCTCTCCATCCAAAAAGGCCATATGTCAGCCCAACCCATAGGGTGGGGGAATGGGGGGGACGGGACGACCTGTCCTGGTGGAGAGGATTTAGATTAGAACATGAGAGGCGAAGACGTGACGGATCCTCCTCAAATTGTCAGCATTGTTCCTCTTCTCCTGTTGCTGTCCACCAAAACACCATTCATGAAAAATTTCCAAGCAAACAGAGATGTCATGGCCCTAGTTCATCTGCTAGCACTTGGATTGCAGCTATCAATTCAATTCCAAGTGAACGGATAAAAATATGGAGCCTTCTCCATGTTCTCCAAGGTGGATTTGGAGGTGTTCCCTCCCATCATAGACAACCGATGTTCAAGGTTCACTGATTCACTAAAAAAGAAATAATAAGAAGAAAAAAAAAAAAAAAATTTCAATCAATTTTGAATCTTATCAATTTCATCTAGGTACAGTATTCATTACATGATAATATCTAGAAAGGTCTCTCTCAGAAGCTATTGGAATGAGCGAAACCTTGAAATCTATTTCATACTGGGGCGATTCAATCTTCTACTTAAAAAAATAATAAAATAATAAAAAAAATCATCAAATTTAGATACTCCAGATATTTCCCTTTAATGGAAGCCTACATTCATTGTTGGAATTTGCTCATTTGATCATCTTCTTTGCTGATTATTGTGCCTTCTTCTGCTTGGCTGTCGTGATCTATCTTTTGCCGTTTGTTAGTCTCTCTTCCCTTTCTTGGTGACACTGCGCGCAACTCATTGGAGTCATAGGTACATCTGATTTTATGTCCCTCTTGCATTTTGTCCTCACAAGAAATACCTGAATTGCATTGTGGTGTGTCGCTCTCATCATTGTGATCTTCTTTGTTTGCTATCACTTCTTCTCTTTTTCCCTCTTGCGCTTTCTCTTCCGTCATGGTAAAACCAGAAGTCCTTTGCGAATCTGAAACTAAACATTCTTCACATTCTGAATAATACTCTCTGAACTTTTCTCGAACCTCATCACTTCCTCTGATGAATATGTCATCTTCTTCTAGTCCATCTTGAGAATCTGAAAGTAAAAACTTCTCTAACTCAGATAAATTTTCAGAGAGATCACCTTCTTTTCTGACTATGTCCACTTCCTCTTCTGGCGATCCCAGCACTTCCCTGTTAATTGGTTCAATGCTTTCCTCCTCTTCATCTTCTTCCTTTGGGTGTCCAAACTCGTAAATTTTACAAAGAACCCAATCATCCAACTGAAAAAAGAGTTGAAAAAAAATAAAAATTTAGATAAATAATGACAAAGATAACAAAATAAATGTATAAAATTGTAGACGAGAACAGATAAAAATTAAAATCTATGAATTGATAAAGACTAGTAACGCACCTGCATGGGTAGTTTTCCTTTGTTGGATATCTTTGGATCTTCTTTCATTTGATATTCTTTCATGAGCCAGTTTGTTTTGTTTGAAGAATCTGGCTTCGCGTAATGGAAGACAAGAGATCTCTTGTAACCAATAACATCACCTTGCTCACTACCTACTCTGATTTCTTCTTCTTTTCCATTCAATTTCCAGAATCCGCCTCCTGCACTTCGATCGGGTCTGCTGCCATTCGGGTATTTTCTCTTCCTCGTGGAGAAAAAGTATTCACAATTTTCTCCGTGTTTTTTATACTTTTCTGCATGAACAAATTAAATTAAGATAGTTTAAGAATACATGGCAGGTAAAGGACAATCTAAAATTTTGGTAAAAATTCTAAAACATTTAGACGAAGAGAAAAAAGATTAATGAACGTGTGCATTAAGAAGAAACAGAAAAGAAGTGGTCACTCACTTATTAGTTCTTGTGGGTGTGATTCATACACGAAAGCTTCATTGATGATGTAGCTTGAGAAAGAAGGATCTATTTTTTTCTTCAGGAGGTAATTCATTATAAGTTCTTGATCCGTGGGAGCAAATCTGAAACCGACAGGCATCTCAACATTGTATTCGTCTTTCATCGTTGTTCTCTGCAACTCTCGTTTGTTGCTATTCTGATCACACAGATTTTGAGATGGAAAGTTGCCTCAGCTGTAATATCTATGGATCACTGCATGTCATGGCGACCACAGCTGACCTTTTATATGAATACAATAATTTGAAAATCAAGAGTTCACGTACCACTAGAACTAGGAATCCCTAGAATTCACGACTTAATGCATCTAATAGAACTTGGAATCCTAGTTCGTCATTAACTAATTCATGATTTTAATCTTTTTCACCACGACTTAATGTACCTAATAGAACCTGGAATCCTAGTTCCTCATTGACTAATTCACGATTTTAATCTTTTTCACCACTCGCGGTTGAAAAAAAATAATAAAAACCTAATAAACAAGATTTAATTAGGATAATTTTCACTTGGACCTTTGAGATTTGGTTTATGTTATTTTTAGTTCATAAAAACTGAGACTATGCATCTGCTTTTTGTGCTATAAAAAAAATCAATGTCAGGACAAATTATGGTTTCTATTTATTTATTTATTTATTTTTTTGGATAATTTTCATTTGAACCCCTGAGGTTTGGTTTATATCATTTTTAGTCAAAAAAGACTAAGACTTTGCATTTGCCTTCCCTGTGCTATAGAAAAAGTCAATCTAAGGACAAATGATCATTTTATGCCCATTTTGCCCATTTTGCCCTTACTTTTTCTTTTAATTTAATTTGTTTTTACATACATACCCCCACCTGTCATGAAACTCGTGACTCTCCTTTTAATCCAAAAGTTATAGAAAAATCCTAAGTTCAAATAAATTTTAAAATATGACCAAAATTCCCTTATATGTTAAAATGACTCAAATACCCCTTAGCTTAAACCCTATTTGCAAAGTAAAATCTTAGCCGAGATGGATGAAGAGATTCTCCCTTCACCCATCTTCTTCATTTCCCATTTGCTCAACTCAACCAAGGAGCTAGCAAACATCCATCTTCATTTAAGGTTAATCTTTGCAAATAAGGTTTAAGCTAAGGGGTAATTGAGTCATTTTAACGTATAACGGCATTTTGGTCATATTTTAAAATTTATTTTAATTTTTGGACATTTCTATAGTTTTTGGACTAAAAGGGGAGTCACGAGTTTCATGGCAGGTGGGGGTGTGTAAGTAAAAAAATTAAATTACAAAAAATAAGGGCAAGTTGGTCATAAAAGTGACAATTTGTCCTTAAATTGACATTTTCAATAGCACAAGGAGGCAAATGCAAAGTCTCAATATTTTTGGACTAAAAACGACATAAACCAAACCTTAGGGGGTCCAGATGAAAATTCCCACAAAAAAAAAAAAAGAATAAGGGCAAATTGGTCATAGAAATGATAATTTGTCATTACATTGGCTTTTTCTATAGCACAGGAGAGGTAGATGCAAAGTCTTAGGTTTTTTTGGACTAAAAATGACACAGACCAAACCTCAGGCTGTCCAGATGAAAATTACCCATTTAATTATGATGATTTTTATTTTTCAAGTGCGGGTTTATTTCAAGACCCAAGAATCTTAACAAATTCAAGCAAGCTTTGCAGACTGAATGGCCACAAGAGAGCACACAGGGGACTAAAAACTCGCTGCTAAAGTTTGGACTTGGTCATCAGGAGACTGACTCTGGCAGAACCAAAGGAACGACTGAACGGTGACAACACTAGATGAATCACTAAACAAGCAGGCTTGGAAGTCACCGGAATCTTGAGAGCTAGGTTTCCCACGAGTAGTCACACGAAAGGACTGGGATCATGTCCATTTTCCAATTGACCACCACTGTTTTCGTCTGCTTCGTTTTTAGTTACATGAAAGAAAGTGATTAGAAAATAGGAGGGGGTGGGTGGGTGAAGGAGGAATAAATTGGGCAGTGGGTGATATACAGTGGGGGCAGTCGTGGCCGGCAGGGGAAGGTGGGGGTGGGGTTTCAAACTGTGACATCCACCTAGCCCGTACCCTATCTGGCATACCCGAGTGTGTGATCCATAGCTCCGAAGATCAAGTATCGAGGAAATCATCCTCCTACATAAGCAATGACATAATCTTGAACAAATATAATCAATGTATGATATTATAAATAAAAGATCCAAGCAAGGAAATGAATGACAGTATAATCAGAGTGCGGAAACATGATACCAGATGTAAACATCCAAAGGAGTAAAGTGAGGCAGAATCTCACTCCACAATTACAGCGGAAATGTAGCATGTAAGTCTAAAAGAATACAAATTTTTTCAAAAGAAAGTAAAGGAATGGAAATCAAACTAAACTAAGAGTCTTCTACTCTATAGATAATGTCTTCAAAACAGTGGACTTCATCAATCCAACTAAGACGTTCCCACTCCACATTAGGTCTAATTGTAGTACACATCGTGACCAAATGTGGGATCATCAATGTGATCTTCATTGTAGCCAACACCTTGCGTGTAGTACGCTTCTTCAACTGGTGCTTCTTCATATTGCCCTTCATAGTAATCAGTACCTGTAAAGGAATCTAACACAAGAGGTTGCACAAAAAGGAGTGAGTTCAAATGAACTCAGAAAGGCAAGTTATATCATAACAACATAAATAACATACTACAAAACATAACAAAATGCAATGCAATATGAATCAGACAATGTATGTATGCATCTAAACTCTATGTATGCTGATCTCTATAGCAGACATGCTTTAAGTAATAGCACCGTACTTCTTTAGGAGGGTCTCATCTCACAACGCCAGTTGGTAGTGGGTCCTTCATCCCTCGGGACAATCCATGGCTGGGGGTTAGGTCACCACTCTCTCACATCACCATTGGTCTAAGTACTGGCGCATGTCAAGGTTAAGCCTAGCCCAATGCATGTCATCTACTCAGTCATATCAATTCAGATCCAAATACGTCCATTCCTCGCCCCTGGCGATCATTTCCGGTATCCTTCACACTAGAGTCAGCATAGTCCCTGACTACGGACTCATCAACGCTATTGATCATCCACATATAATAGACGGGAAGCTCTCATGTCCTCTCACGGGTTGGTTACCAGTCTTGAGCGCCCATGAGCCCAAGTCTACTATATGCAACCCTATCAATAAATGGTCCCTTTCAGGTATCCACAATACGATTCATGTCCTTTCACGGATTGGTTACCGGTTTTGAGCTCCCATGAATCCCCATTGCTACCACGGGTCTTTCGGTCTCAATACCCTTCCTAATTGGGTATGATATAATGGGGACATCCTAGCTAAACACTGCTAAACAGCCCTAGGTATGACATCCAATAATCCGGGAAAGCGTCGATGGGCATCTTCGGAGAACATCCCATACTATTCCCTCCGATGTCCAAGGACAGAAATGTCAAAAGGACATTCCCCAATCTCAAATCATACCTAATCAAACACATTCTCAGATCATTCACATTATACATAACTGACATCTCATCATACAAGAGAATATGTAAAAACGTGATCAATTCATTAAAAACATACATGAGTAAGTATGCATATATATACTTGAATAATTAAAAAGAAAGCACAAGTAAAGTACTATTGTACTTACTGTAGTGCATCATAGTAGAAAGTATAATATCAGTAATATATCTAAGAGTTTCCGAAAACAGAAACAACATACACGCAATCTATGTCATTATGAAGATAACTGTCCTTACCTTAATTAGCATTGATGATTATCCAAAGATCAAAGAGAGAGGTTCCAAACCTAGCAAATAAACCCTAGACAATCATAGATACAACACTAGGAAAGAAGCCTAAAAGATTGGAGAGCAAACGAATCAAACTAAGCGAAAAACAGAGCTATTGACTTGCTTGGTCGATTGGTTGGTCTACTGACCCAGTCGAACAATTGAGTCAGTATGAAGCAAATCAGTGGATTTTGATCCGAAACTCAATCTACAAGATTCGAAATTTCATGAAACTTGGAGGGAACCTTTAGAACAGTATTCTAACACTAAAGGAATATATATTAGGCATTAATAATGATTAAAAACACTACCTTCCAATTTAAAATCATGGTTTCCCCAATTGGGTAAAAACCCTATAATTCGATGAAAAATATACTATGAAATCATGGGAAAGACTAGGGATGATCAGATCTCATCCTAGAAGAAGGTAATCAAAATCAAACACAAGTACGTCATGAGAATTGGATTCAATCATGCTAAGAAAGTGATTAAAAAGGGTAAAATTAGGGTTTCAAAAGGAGTTTATCAAGGATCAGGGTTAAAATTATAATGTTGATTGTAAACCCTTAAGAAAAGAATGAGATCATGGAAGAGATGGTTGCAAGAATGCAACATCTTCTTCCCAAACTCAATTAAGAATAAGATCGTAGAAGGATAATTCACAACACAGAAGAGGTTACTAACCTTGGATTGTCAGATCGGAGATGAGAAACTTCAGATCTAACAAAGATTTTTCGAAATTACCAGAGAGAGCTTTGAAAGAGTCTTCCCACGTTCTCAGAGAGTTTTGGAGGCAACGGATACTAAGAAACACAAAGTTAACTTAAATAGAAATTGAAAACCCTAAAATTGGATTTTCACGGATTTAATACCCTGTTGGTCGACTGCTTGGTCGATTGGCCCAGTCGACCAATCAATCGACCAAGCTGGTTAGCAAGGCCCAAACAAGGAATTGGAGGCCTAACTCAAGTCCAAACCTCATGGGCTTCTCCCAACACAACATAAGACTTATCTAGTATAGAAAAATGCCTTCGAATCATGTCTAACTATACTTCAAGTCTATCAATTAGACTCACCTTCGTCAAGCTACAACTTTCTTTCCAAAACTGCACAGACTTCCAAGTATGGAACTCCATCATCAACTTCCATGGGTTCTGGGTCAAACACCATGTCTTCTATTGAGATGGCCCATAGTTGGTTTCTTCCTTTACTCCGGGTCTTCAGACCTACAAACAACCGGGTTTCCAAGTCAAGGTCAGGGTTAGGATAGGGCTGGCTTTCACACAAATAGTGGTGGGCATTTTCCAGCAAGGTCTAGGGAAAAGCGGGTGAAGGGTGAATTCCTTCACCCATTTAAGGGTTGGGCATGGAATGGCAATGATAAGGGTTGGGCATGGAATGACAATGATGTGGGCATTATGTTTATCACTACACGTAAGGGAAAAATGGTCATTTCAATTACAAAATTTGAATTGGTAATAGAATGAAAGTTACTCAGTAACAATCACTACAAGAAAAAGGGCCTACGACGGCATTTTCAAAATGCTGCCGTAAGTCTAAAAGTGCTGCTAATCTTTCTTGGCATTTCAAAAATGTCACAGAAAATGCTGGCAAAAGCAGTGCCGTATTGCTATGGCGGCACTAAATGCAAATGACGGTAATGGTGATTTACAACGACTGATTTGCTAGCATTTTCTAAAAACGTCGTTAAAAGTGATTTATTGCGGTGTTTCCTAAATGCCACTGTAGGCTATTTTTGCCGGCCGTTAAAAGTTATTTATTGCGACGTTTCCTAAATGCTGCTATAGGCTATTTTTGCCGCGTTTTCAGAAAACGCCGTTAAAAGTTATTTATTGCGTCGTTTTCTAAACGCCGCCATAGTCCTAGTTTTTAACCTTATTACCGGCGTTTTACGAATGTCGGGATAAGTTTTTTTAATTAAAAAAAAAAATTGGTTCCAAAAAGCCAAATTCAATTTTACAAATGAAGATCCAATTCCATCAATCCAAACTCAATTTTACAAATGAAGATCTAATTCCATCAATCCAAATTCAATTTTACAAATGAAGATCTAATTCTATCAATCCAAATTCAATTTTACAAATATAAATGTGCAACTTTTCATTATACATATACCAACAATCCAAAATGTTTCCAATGCCAACAAACTGAAATACATTTCTTGATCATAGTTCAACAATCCCTCCCCTCTAAGCAGTTGGACTAAAAAGACAGTTCTTTCATGAGAGAATGCAAGTCATTCTTCTGCAGCCAGCTCTGAGAGTTTATTATGGACGATGATGGGAATCCTGATGATGCTGCAGGGGTTGTGAACAGTTGGGGTGATCCAGCAATTGCAGTTGAAGCTGCCCAGCCACCACTAACATGATTAGTGCTACTGCCCCCTCTATTGTTCCAACCAAACTGATGTTGCTGTGTGTCTCCTCCAGGAGCTAGAGACAACCCTCCTCCATCTCCATTACTCGCAAGCTCAAACTGCACAAAAGAGTCATAAACACAAATCAGGAACAAAGAAAGATATAAAAGAACTGAACTTTGCATGTGATTTAACCTTCAAAATGTTGCAGAAAATTTAGTTATGAAAACCAAAATAAGATTTTCTTATACAAGGTTGTGTTAGGGTGAAATGAAAGCAGAAAGTATTGTCAACCTGATGTTGAAAATGATCATACTGTACTTAACTACATAAACAGGTTATGACCTCAGCTTGAAAAAACAAAC
Source organism: Hakea prostrata (assembly GCF_041222555.1). Lineage (NCBI taxonomy): Eukaryota > Viridiplantae > Streptophyta > Magnoliopsida > Proteales > Proteaceae > Hakea > Hakea prostrata. The sequence goes on along the minus strand of NC_142607.1, from coordinate 34,263,321 downwards.
ACTTCTAATTATAAATAAATAGAGAAATTTAAACAAAAATTGAAAAGAACAAGTCAATATGAGGCTAGTAGTATCCCAAACCCACTCCCCCAAGTTAAAGCAACCAAATTGCTTTGGAACATGGATTGTGATGCATTTGCTATTTACTTGTTTTATTTCACTGTAGTCTTGGCAAATAAAAAGGAACTTATACCTATTTTCGGATGCATGATTCCGCAGCTTCCCACCTTTTTTAGGTAAGTCTCTAATCGTTTCATTGCCATCACCATTTTCAGATATGTTGAAGTCATGTCTGCCATTCTCCAGGAGATCACCCTCTAGTACTTTGCTGTCAGGATCTGCTTTCAGAAAAAGCAGAAGTCCCTTCTCTTCTCTCCTCTTTCTACCTTCCTCCAGTGCATCTCCCCTCTTTGCGGCAGCAAGTGCCTGATGTTGTTCAATATACTTATCTAACTGCTCCCTAATAGCATTAGTTGCAATGGTTTGGTCAGCCAGCTCTCGCAAGATAAACAATTTAGCTTGAGGATCTAAAAGGCCATAATGACCCCATTTTATTGTTCCTATATGAGTGGATAATTCTGGTATATCTTCCATCTCTAAGAAGTCACACAGATAGTCCATCCAATTTGTTAGTGTAATCTGAAACAAGAAGCATAAGACAAGCACAAAAATAATCAATATCAGATAATCTCTACTATAAATCAAAGAACTATATAACAAGATTATGCATGTATATTTGAATAACCCGAAATTCCATAACAGAATTTTTCTACCTTTGATTTCCGCCTTTTTTTCTGTATAACCATGAAATAGCCACCCTCATCTTTTATTAGAAAACGAAGAAGTGCCATATGTGATTCCACCATGAGAGTAAGATTGTTATCCTCGTGACAAATTGCATTTTCTAAATTTTCAAGGGAGAAAGGCCACAAATTCAACAACCTTGCAAATGAAGAGCAGAAGTCCCAAACCATTAGAAGATCCCAAACACAAGCCCTTGGAACACCAAAGTTCCTAGATGGAGAAGGGCGATCAGTAAAACCTGGATCATCAGCTCCAGGTTGAAGAAAAGATCATCAATAGGGTATCTAATTGGTTCCTTGTTAAGGGTTTCAATTTGTGCACATTGAGATGTCAAAATGAAAGCATAGTCAGAAGACAAATCAATCAGACAACTTAGTGAGCCCAGCTAACTCTTCAATATTAGCCCAAAAAAGAAAAAAAAGAAAAAGAAAAAAGAAGTTGTTCTGCAACCAAACAAATGTGAGGTTATTTTTCAGGTACATATGAATGTATCAATTTTAAGGGGAAGAAAAAGAGAAACGGATCAGCTTCTCTATTTTTCAATATGATTGGTCATACTTGCTTCACTAACAAAATTTTCATAAAAAAAGCCTTGCTGTTTTTAAAACAGTTTCATACCCTGATTTGTTTTCAACGTTCGAAAGATCAAACCCTGCTTTATTTTCAATGTTCCCAGACAACGACCTCAAGCATAAGCTCTGATTGGTTGCACATCATAATTAACAACAAGAGAGAACTTGTGTGGCCGAAACCAAAGTCTTCAGAGATTTAGAAACCAAGTTGAAGGATGGGAATTAAGAATCTACACTCTGCCAATAAGATTAAAAACTGCATGACCAACACAATCATAAACAACAACAGCAACAACAAAGGCCTGCATAAAAATACTAGAGAATCACAGTTAATTCCTTCGTATTGGCCATAGATGGTCGAAAGACTAAGGTACAGAGAAGAGACGAGGAAGAAGTTTAGGAAGATGCAAATAACCTTCAAATTTCTGTGGATTCCGCAGTCACTCTAGCAAGGACCTCAACGGCTTCCATTATCAGTTGTACAAATAAAATGTCAATAATTTATAACATAAAGAAACCAATAAAATTCATAAAGAGATTTCACACTTACATAAGTGAGTTGAACCTAGTGAACCAAGCCTATCCATTACAAGTTGAGTTAATTGGGTCATTTCAAGCCGAAATTCACTATAATCTTTTTCCTTCTCCACTAATTCATGTTTGATGTCTTTGATCTCATTCTCCAACTTTTCAATTTTTTGCTGACTTTTTTGTCTTTCCAATCGCATCTCATTGTCTTTCTGAGTGAGGTGACGACTAGTAAGTGTAACTCCTACACCTGCACCACGAACCCGCCCTGGACATTCTTCCCAATGACTACCTCAAAAGCATTGTCTTGGGCAGCAGGAGTGTCTCTTACCTTTGGAAGTTGAGGAGTGTCTCTTACCTTTGGAAGTTGTTTCTCTAATTCGTTATCAAGTTTTTCCTATAAACAAATGTAAAATAAGTTAGTCTATACCATGATAGAAAATATTCGGTATTCTCTATGAACTAAATTTGATTGAAACAAAAGATCATACCGCAATCTCTCTGGCAGCCGGATTTATGAAGCATAAACACTTTGGTGGGTTGTCAAATGAATCTTGAGTTTATTCATTTTGATTTTTCAATGCAGATTAAAACTGAACTAAGAAGAGAAGTCATGAAATTAGAATCCTCTGGAAACAAGATTCCCAAGTCCTACTCCCTGCCATTGAGATGTGTAGAAAAGAATCCTTATTTCTTTAAAACTATTATAGGCAGCTAGCTTGAAATGTAGAGGATCATGTTTTCCTTTCTCCACATGGGTTACATTCATGAAGATGAATAAAGAAAAGCAACAAAGAAAACGAAAGAAGAAACACAGAGATGGAGAAAAGAAGAAAGGAAACAGGTTGCTTGGGTTGGTGAGAAGGGTTTCTTTTAGTTATTACAGTAGCTCTCTCTACAATTTTGTAATCTTTTTTCCTTTTCATTATTAAAGTAGTCAAGCCTAACATTTTCTGTATCTGTATCCTATGGAAAGAGGAGTTCATTTATTTGGTTTTATAGGTCTTAGTGTGTAAAGAGCAGAGTAGATGTAAGACGAATAAATATATCATTGATAGCTAAACTGGAAATATAGAAACTAATGCTGCCCTGTATACAGGCTGTTATTCCACGGCTATGGATGTCAAACTATAAAAGATACAATTCTTTTAGCTCATTCACTTCCTATTCTGAGGATTATCATTCAATTGGACTGTTTGCCAATTATTGTGAGAGTTAAAGGATCTAAAAGAAAGGTAACTTCAACAAGCCAATAACATGGTGGGAAGCTAACTCTACTGAACTTCAACAAGTATTAATAAAAACAACACCATAATCAGAAGTATTAAAAGATGATTAAAAAGAAAGGTAGTATAAACACAATCATAAGTTAAGAAAAACATAATTCATAAAAACATATTATAATATGAGAAGTAAAGACCCAGTCACAGCTCAGATCAAGTTGCCAGCAGAGTACTAAGTGGATCAGTATAATACTTATAAGAAAACTCTGCCTAAAACTCTCTTTCATCCTCATATCACATCCCAGGGCCCTAACAGCTTCATATTACAATACACAAACAAACTCAGCAGAGAGATCTCAAAATTCAAAATTATGTCAAAATTCATAAGAGATTCAAAATTCAAAAAACCATAAACATCCGAAACTCATCTGCTCTAATTTTCTTCGATCGAGATGTGGAAAGAAAAATTACGATCAACAAACGAAGGAGAATTGTTTGAACGGTCTACAGAACAGATCTTTAATAGAACTGCCACAGAAGCTAAATATCCGGAGAAACAAGAGATGGAAGCAGCGGAGGAAGAAAAGGAAGAGAGAAGACTTTCAGAGCGTTGTCGCAAAATCCACGGGGAGGACGAATGGATCGGAATGCTTGACCCTATGGATCCACTCCTGCGTTCCGAACTGATAAGATACGGCGAGATGGCTCAAGCCTGGTACGATGCTTTCGATTTCAATCCTTTCTCCAAGTACTGCGGCAGTTGCAGATACAATCGTCGAAGGTTCTTCGAACGCCTTGGAATGAGTAGTTTGGGCTACGAAGTATCTCGATTCATCTACGCAACTTCCAACATTAATCTCCCAAATTTCTTCATGAAATCACGGTGACCGTGTCCAACGACGAAACCTCAGTTCATGAGATTAAACCCTGGATGGAGCTAGAGAGATGACTGAGATGTTATTAAACTCTGAATCGAGCGAGCGAGATGACTGAAATGAGATTAAATCCTAGGCGGAGAGATGAGATTTGCAACAAAAACATGAAAAAAAAACCCCTTCGTCCTCCAAAACGAACTTGATTTTGTTTTGCTAATCAAAAAATGGCGGGTTTATTTGGTAGGAGATAACTTGGGCAAAGCACAACGATTTGCTAAACGCCGCCAAAAATTCATCTACAACGGCCAAAATTTGCATCAGACGGCATAGGGCTGCAACTGGGCGGGCTGGGCCGGGCTTTTGCAATCCCAAGCCCAGCCCTATATGGTATAAGTTGAGCCCATTCCCCCTGCCCTCGGTTGCGAGCCAATGATTATTGTCCCTGGCCCTAAGCCCTACAGGGCCAAGCCAAGCCCATTCCCGCCCTAATTGGCCCTAATTGGGCCGGGTCGAGATAGGTTGGCCCTGATTAGCCCTGATTGGCCTTGTCCCTGGCCCTAATTGGCCCTGTCCCTAGCCCTGATTGGCCCTGACCCTGATAAGCCCTGTCCCTGGCCCCGATTAGCCCAGGCCCTAATTGGCCTTGTCCCTAGCTTTAATTGGCAATATCTTTGGTCGTAAATATCAAATGTAAGACAGGTAGTAATTAAAATACATATTAAAGTAAATAAATACTTAAATTCCAAACTCAGTTCTGGAAAATAAAATAGTAAAATGTCAACAAATAATCCAAAACTTATATTCAATATGTATTTAACTATTTATAACCATTTAGATTTTAGAGAAATAGAGAAATCCAAAATTTTAGGGTTTTTTAATTTGCTATTCGATGAAAATTATGGTTATTATATGTAAGCTCGAAGGGAAAAAGAAAAAGATTTATCTCAATTCTCAGTTAATTTCTAGCTTCTAAGACAATGGTCAAACTTCATACAAAATTTCCAATTTGTCTTTCCCCCAAGTTTTTTTCTCTCTCTCTCTCTCTCTCTCTCTCTCTCTCTCTCTCTCTCTCTCTCTCTCTCTCTCTCTCTCTCTCTCTCTTTCTTTTTTTTTTCCTTTGGTTTTTCTCCAGCAGCAAAGAGTTAAAATTATTCATGAAATAGAATAAGTAGAGAGAAGAATTGTAATTAAATTTAGGCATATTTGAAAGTCAAGTCAATTATAGAGAATGTCACACAAACTCTTTTTGTAAACTTAGAAACATCAGAGATTCAGAATTCAAAAGGAATCTGATAAATGAAAAATTTATCTTCAAAGTCAAGAACTTAAGCCGTAGGTAGGTATGTTTTCATTCACAATTGTTCAATAAATTGATATCTTTATTCAATACAAAAAAAATCATATTCAAAACCTTGTTAACAAGTAAATCGACGATAATTTAGTATTCAACAACAAAAAAAAAAAAAAGTATTTTTTTCATAGTTAAAGAAAATGATGTTTTAGTTACAAACATAGCTATATGTTTTTAATAAATTTTTTTGAAATATCACAGTAGGTTTGTTAGATATTCATGATGAGAAGTTGGGATATAGATTTGTTAGATATTAATTCTTTATGTAATAGTTTTTATTATTTATAATATATTATATTGCATTAGTCAAAAAACAAAATCAATATTTTATTGAACTAAAAATGACTTTGTTGGAAAAATAAAAATTACCTTAAAAATAATATAAAAAGTGAATTTATAGTCTAATATGATCAAAGTGACTAAATGTCAAAATCAAGACTCATATCGATGTTAGTATGAAGATCAGGGTAAAAATCTAGTACTGTAGTACATGATCATCGTCAAATTGATATTAAGATTAGGCCAAAATTAGGGTTAGGATTAGGGCCAAAATCATATAGATGTTTATTACATTGGTTATGAGGTTATAATTTATTTTTATTAATTTTCTACAAAACATGATCATGTTTCTAAAATTTGACACGTGTCAAGTATATGTATTACAATTAATTCCTCTCCATCTGGGTGGAGGGTCTAGAGTCTTTAGACTCAAATCAGGGTCAGGATCAGGGTGAATATCAGGGCCAAGATCAGGGCCAGGATTAGGGCCAAGATCGGGCGAGAATCGGGGCCAAGATCGGGGCCAAAATTAGGGTCGGGGTCGGGGCCAAAATCGGGGCCCGGGTCGGGGCCAAAATCGAGGGGCCCTGGTGGGGGCCAAAATCGGGAGCCTAGGTTAGGGCCAAGATCGGGGCCAAAATCGGGGACCGGCGAGCGAGGGCCAAAAATCGGAGGCGGGCCGTGATGGATGGGCGGGGCGAGCAGAGTAAACCCAAGCCCGCCCTTGGCCCTAGTTCGAGGCCTGAATATTTTGGCCCTAACCCGCCCTTTAGGGCCCCAAATCTTTAGCCCAAGCCCTATTCGGGCTCCGAGGCGGGCTAGGCGGGTGGCGGAGGTGCGGGCGGCGGGGCCAAACTTGCACCCCTAAGACGGCATTTTTTAGAAACGCCATTAAAAAATATTTTTTTCATAACAACCTACGACAGCGTTTGCAAGAAACGCCATTGTAAACCAATATACAATGGTTAAAAAACGTCGTTATAAACCTATAGTGAAGGAACCTACAACGGCGTTTTTTTACAGATGTTGTTGTAAACCTATATACAACGTTATTTTTTAGAAATGCCGTTAAAAAATGTTATATAATACCTCAGCCATTATAAACCTGTATACAACAGCCTTTTTTAGAAATGCAGTTAAAATTTTTTCTCTAGAAGGGACCTACGATGGCATTTATTACAAATGCCGTTGTAAACCTATATACAACCATGACTGAAGGGACCTACGACGGCGTACAAAGCTACCCGTTACAAAGCTACATACAACTGCGTTTCTAAAAAACGCCGTTAAAAGGTGTTGTATGACGGCATTTTCCAAAAATGCTTTTACAAAGTGTCTTTGCAATCCTAATAGAATTAGGACCTTCATTCAGAATAGCATCTTCATGCGCCAAGTGTTGAGGAACAAACTTCTCTTTAGCTGAAGGAATATTAGCATAGCAATTTTTGCCCAAATGACTTTCTCGATTGCATCGAAAACATCTTTGAATTCCATCCTCATAGATCACCTTTTGAATGAAGCTGAAAACATGTGTAGAACCAGGTTCAAGGCGCTCTATTTGAACTTCAAACACTCGCTCAGCTTCCAATTATATTTCCACCATAATTCTTGCGTAATGTCCCACAGAACCAAGACGAGTACGACGGTCTAAAGAAACAAGACGACCTACCGTCTTAGCAATAGAAAGTAATACCTTGGCATGCCAGTATTCAAGAGGAAGATCAGGGAAGCGAATCCAAACCAGATTGGCAGACGGTTGAGGAGCATGAATGTTAAAATCTGGACGCCAACATTGGAATCGAATCAGTTGATTGCCAATATTCCAGACACCTCTTCTCCAAACTTCTGACAAATCTTCCTCACATCTAAATTGAAAAATCACGAAACCCTTCCCCAAGGAATGTAAAGAAACTCCTTGTTTTAGTTTCCATGATTTAGAAGCCAGATCACGTAAAGCATCCATTGTTGTTTGACGAAAGTTTGCCCTCCCAATCAAGAAGAAACAAAATTAAGTACGCTGCAACTCGTACTCAGTTTGAGGAATAACAATACGCCGATAAGAACCAGCCTGCATAGGGGATGGGAGGGAATCAATCTCAGGCCTAATGGAAGTCCCTACCACCCCAGCGAAAGATCTCCCACCGTCCATCTTCTGAGAGAAGTCATTACCAGCCCTTTCCGAAGACCTAAGTGCACCATCTTTCTCCAGAGCTTCTTTCTCTAGAGTTTCTCTCTCCTCCATTTCTTCTAATCCATCAAAACCAACCAAACTCTACAACTTGTTTGGCATCATACATTGTCGTGTCTTATTATTATAAATTGATGATTTTTATAGTACTTTTAAAACTGGATTTTCGAAAATGCCCCAATTCTGGGTGGGAGCAGTCTATCAAATCGTGCAACTAGCCCTCTATCTCCACGACCAAATGTTAATCAATGTTTAGAGGGTTCTACTCTTCGAAGCCTGTTGAAATCAGCCTTTGCATTCCACACACCCCACCAAATGTGCCTCCACTCACTTCACCTCCTTCTTCACCTATTTCAAACAATTAGCCCCTACTACATCTTCACCAGCCATATCAATGGCAAACCCAACCCAAGACGTTAATCAATCCCCACCTCAACTATATCCATCAATAGACCAACCTCAACCATCACATCCTATGATTACTAGGAGTAAAACCAATTCTACCAAATCAAAAACCCCTCTCACTTTACTCACAATTAGACACCCAATACCTCAAACCTTTCTTACCACCATCTTCAACATCCCAGCTGAACCTATACAAATCAGCCTCAAAAGACTCAAAGTGGATTGATGCAATGCAACAAGAATACAAAGCCTTGATAGACATTAGATTTGGAACTTTGTGCCTTATACCAAGGGTATGAATGTTCTAGGCTATAAGTGGGTGTACAGGATCAAGACAAAAAATGATGGTTCCATTGAGAGATACAAGGCATGATTAGTTACCAAGGGGTTTAGCTAGCAGGCATGAGTGTGATGCGTCCAAAATCTGCTCAGCCCTTAGATCTCCTCGTGATGACCTGCAAAACGAAAGCGTCAGATATGGCCCGACCGCTGGGGTCGGGAGTCCACCTCCGAAGGCTAAGTCAGTTGATGAACTTAATCACAAACGGCTCTGCTAGAAGCACAGAGCTAAGGAACAAAGAAATGGGAAAGGTGATCTAGATAGCAGAGTGCTGATAGTTTAAGTCTATCAGTATGTATCTGAACCTGAGTCTCAGATTGTGTGTTTTTTCGTCCCCTCACCTCGTATGGTAGTGAGGTTTATATAGAGTGTACCTTCAAATCTCCTTCGTTGGATGCACTTGAGCCTTCTTCGGGTAGTCGTTGGATCTTAATAGTTAGATCTGTTGAGCAATAGACTTCTACTAGTTTGGACTAGTAGAGGACTCCTGAGATAACCTTTAGGTTATGTGATGATTATCCCTTCGATAATGATTATTCGCAGCCATCAATTCAAGTCTGCCCTCATTAGGGTAATTACCCTAATCCATAAGTAGGATTAGGGCACGCTTGTAGCCGAATAAGCTTTCTTCTTCAGCAAGCCATCTTCTGGATCCGGTTCGCTCGGGAGCGAGTTGGTTCCCTCCGTCTCGACCGGGGTCGAGGGTCGGACCAGGTATGAACCCGGTTTGATCATAATTTCTCCGTATCACGAGCCCCCCAGACCAAGCGTTCGGTCGATCCCGCGGGCTTGGTTTTTAACTGGGTTCTTCGTCAGGCGATAATCTCTGTGTGCTTCATTAAATGTCATATCACATTTAATGCGGTGGTCATTTTTCCTCGAGCGTTGTGAGTGTAAGGCCACGTGTCTCCTTGCAGTCGATCTGTCGTGGCTCACGTCATCCAAGCGACGGTTTCCGAACGATTATTTTGGATTCGTGAGTTCTAACTTTCAAAACGTCTTTCAATCTCGATCGTTCAGATTCCCGAACACTCGTACGGGGGTTTTAAAAGCGATTCGTTGTCTTCGTAGGTTTCATTCTTCCTGTCTGGAATTTGAACCTTTGTTGTCTGCTTCGCGCCTTCTTGCTCTCAAGCTTCTGCCTCACCGAATCAGTAAGTTTACTTGGTCTTTTTCTTTTGTAGTTTATCGAAACAAGTAATGGCGGACGACGGGGCTTCTCTGGTACCCAGTGTTGGTAATAGCAGTGAGGCTTTTGCTTCTCCTGCTCTCGAACAGTCGGATAGTGATAACAAAACCCTAACTGTCCTCTGGCGCGAGTTTGCTGAAGTTTCTCAAAAAGGTTTAGAGAGAAAACCGAAACTCCTCCCCGCCCTCCTCGAGTCTGGATCTTCTAAGATTGTCGAGTTTTCTAGGCAGCCTCAAACTTCCAGGTCCGATGGTGGACCTGGCTCTGTTCCCTCCATTTATAATGAGGAAACCCTTCTTTCAGCCATCCAAGATTTTGATTTTCCTTCCTCTTATCAGGTTAGGGCTCCCCATCCTGATGAGAGGGTTGATTCAAACCTCTTGGGTGAATTTTTTCTGTATATAGATGCACTGGAAAGCGGGGTTCGCTTTCCCTTTTTTAATCCTTTGTTCTCCGCAGTTCTGAATCATTGGGACATTTGTCCCGGAATGCTCCTTCCCAATAGTTGACGTCTCATCGTCGGCTTCCTGGGTTTGTGTTTTGAACTTGGCATTACGCCATCTCTTTCTCTCTTTGTACATTTTCATGTTCTTTCTATCTCCCATCCTCCCAGATGGGTTTTTCTGTCCAAACGCAATAAGGTTGAACTTGATTGGAGGGGCAGCATCCTTGTTAAAGGAACTTGCCCTTCTAACCACAAAAGATGGCGCGAACGATACTTTTTTTGTCGAGCGCCTCCATCAGATTTTAACTTCCCAACCGCCTGGAGGAGGTGTACTTCTTCTTCCGAGAATAACCGAGGTCTTCCCTTATCATGAGAAGACGAGGCAGCCGTTAGGAAGATCAAATCCATTTCATGGTATCAAGAGATACATGGACTTGAAGTGGAGTATAACTCCATTCTTCAGTACTGGGGCTTGGCTCATTGTGAGCTTCTAACCACCATCCTTTAATTTTACTGAAGTGATATGTCTTTAATTCTGACTCTTGTCATTCTTCTTTGCAGTGCCTCCAAGAATGAACCCCGAGAACCTGCGAGTGAAGGCCGCTAGGGCCGTTGTGACAGCCGAGCAACGATCACCCAGAGCCTTGACCGTAGATCAAGAGGCTTCTGTTCCCTCTCCCGACCCCTCTTATAGGGGTATCAGGAATATCAGGCCCGTGGCTGATGCTTCGGGTAAAGGGAAGAAACCGATGGTGGAGAGGTCTAATGTCTCTTCCTCCGCCCGAACCAAAAGGAGGCATGACACAATTGATGCTTCCTCCCAAAAAAAATCCAAAGCTTCAACGGATTGTGGGGAGGTCTTCACCCCCCAGTGGACCCTGAAGTTGACCGACAGGGTGACTCGGGATCCTGAGAAAGCTGCAGAGTGGAGCTCTCTCAGTCTTGCTCCTTCTGACCGCCAGGAATTTGAAGCCCTAGATGACATTTCCCTTGTTAGTCAATCCACAAGGTACCAGTCTTCTTGCTTACTTATTTTTTCATAATTTCTTATGACTTCTTCTGATATTTTCCGCCTTCCCGGAGAATGCTCGTGTTGAGCTTTTATCAACACATGGAAGCATTGAGCCGGGTTGGTCGCACCAGCTCCTTGCCGCAAACTCCGTGAAGAGAATTTGGCCAAGGCCAATTCCGAAATAGACCGGACCGACCGCAGCCTACCGAGGAGCTCGCAGAAAAGCATGAGGAAGAAGTGATCTCCCTCAAGGAAGCCCTCGATGCTTCGAAGATTCGTGCCGCTGCTGCCGAGCGCGAGGCCAGGAAGCAAAAAGCAGCTGCCACGTTGTTTGGTGATAGGCTTGAATTCCGATGTAGGGAGAACGAAGAATATCTGAAGTTGGCCATCCCTAGCAAGCCCGAGCATATAAAGCCAGAGCTTCGGAAGGAGTGTGTTCGGAAATACCTGAACAGCGTACCTTTCTCCGAGCTGCTAGGTGCCTACAACATTCAAGCTTATCGCTTGGGGCAGAACGACGTTTGGGAGCGAATTCTCGCATCAATCCCTTCCTTCGATACTGCTCCCTTTCGTGAGGTGTACCATAAAGAGGTCTTCAGGAAAGTTGGCATGGATCTCCCAGACTGGGCTCGGGAAGAAGATGATCCTTTTCCAGCTGACCCTCAATATGAGGCATACCCTGGCGACGAGCCGGCGCTCTCCATCTATCCTGCCATCTGCAAGTTAGATTTTCTAAAGTGCTCAAGCGACATTCCGTCCTTCTGCCTGCTCCCGTATCCCTCGTACTTCAACAACAGCTCTATCAACTTCTGAACAAGTGAGTTTTTTGATTACTCATCTCTTTCCCCACTTCCCCCCTTTAGTAAACAACACAGCAGTAATACTTGGGGTTTATTCAATCGATTTTTTTCAGAAGTGTTAGAGAACTAGGGTTTTCCCTCTTTATTGTCGTCGTTGGTATTCTGTACTGATACGGCTTTTTTTTTTTTTTTTTTTTGCATAGTGGCTCCCAAGATCAACCCGAACTTTATCAGAGCGAAATCTAGCAAGAAAATCGTTCCGTCGGCGGTGGTTGGGGCCAGTGAGGTGGTTTCAGCTAGTGAATCCTCCAAGCGTAAGGCGACAGCTGTTGGTGAATCTTCAAGTCAGATTCCCACAGTTTCTATTGATGATGTCCCTGCTCCTCTTTTGCCCGAAGTGATCGCTTGTCTTTCCCAGGAAGATCTTGATCACTCTGTTGTTGATGGCGCTGCCAACATCCCTGCTGGTGAGACTGTTGGTGCACAGCCGAAGAAGACTCTTCGGGCATCTGAGGCAACTATGTTGGCGTCTGATGAAGGTGTGGTCCCAGCAGGCGCTGCTCCTATTTCCAATTCTAGTGCTTGTTTGGCATCCTCCTCCTCTCCTTCCGAGTTGGAGGATTTTGCCACCAGGAAGCGCCGTCGGGTGACAAGTGATGCAGCTCATCCTTCTCTTGATGTAGCTCATCCTTCTCATCCTTCGCCTGAATTAGTGTCAAAAGAGTTTGACAGAGCGTTGGAATGGTGTACTGCTGCTCAAATGACTTCTGAGAGCGCAGTTCTTTCTAAACTTCCAGATGAAGTCTTTACGAAGTCACTGGTGATGTAAGTCTTTCTTCATTATCTTTCGATTCTGAAAAATTACTCTTCTGCTCCTTTTTAACTCGGAAGTTGTTTGCAGGAGTCTTACTGGTAACTTCCACAACCAAGTGGAAGCAGTTTCTAGGCTCAGTAGGTTGAGCAATGAAGTTTCCAGGGCTTCGGGAAATCTCCGAAGCTAAAGATGCTTGAGATTGCTTGCCTTCGGAAACTAGCTTGGGAGGTGGCAGGAGAAAAGAATTCGATGATCGGTCGTCTTCAGTCGGACTTGGATGATGCCAGGGAGAAGATCCGGCAACTGGAGCGAACAGTTGGAAAGTCAGGAGCCAAAGGATCTGAGACATTACCTCCAAGGCAAGCTGTCGTTCCTTTGCCTGAATCCCTTCCAACTGATGTTCGCAGAGCCTGCGTCTTCAAGTATTTACACAGTAAGCCCTTTGTTGATATGCTGAATGCTTATAACTTGCAGGCGTTCCTGGATGGCGAGAACGAAGTATGGGAATCAATATTAAGGAAGGATCCTCATTTTGATACAACTCCCTACAAGGTCTTGTTTGCCATCCTGAAGTATTTACCGACCTAGGTATTCCTCCTCCTGACTGGACCAAAGATAAGATTGATCCTCCACCTTCCGATCCAGATATTATGCATTATCTTGAAGATTCTCCTGTTTATTCTCCCCTGGAAGAAGTCAATTATGACGAGCTCGTCTTGAATGCAAGTTTGGTCAAGGACCATACTTCTCCTGGACAAGCTGGACAAAGAGTATGAAATTGCGGAGGATTTTAGGCATACCGAAATATTTTTTGTAATCCTCATTTCTTCTCTTCTTTTCCTTGAATCCACACCAATGGTTGACTCATATGTTTGTTCTAGAAAAGTCGTTTCAATCCTGTAGAACTTCTTAACAGTCATCTATGATGACTTTCTTTTTTGACCGAAGATTGTATCCAGCTTTTGTATTTTGATATTGGCCTCTTTCGATCTTTTGAAGAAATAAGAAATTAACTTCATCTTGAGCTTTGCTAGTCACTTGAATTGCTGTTGAATTAGGTTGTAGTTGTTTGAAACAATGCCTTTACTTAAGGATTTCCGGAGAAATACAATAAGTCTGAGAAGAAACTCACTCGGATTTTAAACCGATGCCTTTACTTAAGGATTTCCGGAGAAATACCATAAGTCTGAGAAGGAACTCACTCGGGTTTTATACCGATGCCTTTACTTATGGATTTCCGGAGAAATACCATAAGTTTGAGAAGGAACTCACTCGGGTTTTAAATCGATGCCTTTACTTAAGGATTTCCGGAGAAATACCATAAGTCTGAGAAGGAACTCACTCGGGTTTTAAACCGATGCCTTTACTTAAGGATTTCCGGAGAAATACCATAAGTCTGAGAAGGAACTCATTCGAATTTTCATCCGATGCCTTATAGTTGGATCTTGTTCTTGAATGTGGTGTATGATGCCCCCCAATCAAAAGATAGTTTGTTGAAAGCCAAAAATTGCATTGATTGAGTAGAAAATGATTACATCGCGAACAAAATTGAAATCATCATCAAGGATAAAACTTTTTGAGATGCCTAGCATTCCACGAACGATCCAACTCTTTCTGGGTGTTGATGTTCTTCAGCCTATAAGCTCCTGAACCGACCGGTTTCACAACCATATAAGGTCCTTCCCAGGAAGGGTCCAATTTTCTTTGGTGACGTAGGTCGGAAGCTAGGGTGTTTCTCAACACCAAATCTCCAGCTAAGTACCGACGATTCTTCACTCGAGTATTATAATGAGACGCTATCCTTCTTTGATAATGTTGAGTTCATGCTATTGCTTTTGCCCGAACTTCGTCCAACAGATCAAGACTATCAAGCAGTCCTTGTTCATTTTCTTTTTCCTCGAACTCACGATCCCGTAATGTCCCCGCCATTATCTCCACTGGTGCCAATGCTTTGGATCCATATGCCAACCTGAATGGAGTTTCTCTTGTGGGTGTTCGGACCGTAGTTCTATAAGCCCACAGTACATTATGAAGTTCTTCGACCCAAGAAGCTTTGTCAGCCTCGAGTCTTCTCTTTATTCCTTCCAGTAGCGTTCAGTTAGTAACCTCTACCTGTCCATTGCTCTGGGGGTATGCCATTGAGGACATACGATGCTCGATCATATATGTTCCGCAAAATTGCTCAAATTGCGGACAATCGAACTGAGTACCATGGTCAGTGACGATAATCTTTGGAATCCCAAAGCGATATATGATTGATTCAAGCACGAATTTCTCCACTTTTTTCTCAGTAATTGCTGCCAGTGCACTGGCTTCAACCCATTTTCTGAAGTAATCAATTGCTACTATAAGATATTCCCGTCCGCCTGACGCCTTGGTGAATTTGCCCATGATATCAATTCCCCACATCGCAAAGGGAATGGGATCTAGAATTGAAGTCATGGTTTCTGCCGGGCGCTTCGATACTGTAGCGTGAATTTGACAGTTACCACACCGACGAACATATTCCATAGCAGCCTCTTGGACCTTAGGCCAATATAACCCAAGTCTCAGAATTTTGTGAGCCAGAGCTCGTCCACCCATGTGAGCTCCACAAATTCCTTCATGAACCTCAGCCAAAGCTGATTTTGCTCCTTCGGGGCCTATACTTCTCATAAGGGGTCCAGAATAAGATCTTTTGTATAGTCTCCCATTCTGAATGACAAATCTAGCTGATCGAATCTTGATCAACTTTGCCTCTTTGGGATCCTCAGGTAATTTGTCATCTCTTAGATATTCGATTATCGGATCCATCCAGCAACGTTCTGCTTCAATATAAGAAATTTCTTTCTCATGATAACTTGGAAAAGTTATCTCTTCAATATAGACCGAAGGGTCTAGATTCTTTTCTTTGGCATTGGCTAGTCGGGATAGCTCATCCGCCACCGAATTTTCATTCCTCGAAATCGAGATATCTTCAAATTCCGAAATTGGTTTTGAAATGCCTGCACTATCTCTTGATATTTCTGCAAGCGTGGTTCTTTAATACCATACTCCCCCTAGACTTGGTTGACTATAAGTTGAGAGTCACTATAAATAGTAACATCTGTAATAGACAATGCTTTTGACAACCGAAGTCCAGCTATCAGAGCCTCATATTCTGCTTCGTTATTACTTGCTTCGAATGCAAATCTCAAAGCATATTGAATAATAAATCCTGCTGGACTTTTTAATAGAATTCCAGCTCCTGCTCCATCTTTATTACTCGAACCATCCACATATACCTCCCAAGCGGTTGGTATAATGGGATCCTCAATGGTGGATTCCACCGGTGCAGTAGTTTCTACTACAAAATCAGCTAATGCCTGAGCCTTAATTGCAGTTCTGGGCTTCAAGCTCACTTGGAACTTACTGAGTTCAACTGACCAGGACACCATCCTTCCAGACAAATCAGGTTTATTAAGAACTTTACTAAGAGGAAAAATTGTAAATACCTCAATTGGATGAGCCTGAAAATATGGCCTTTGCTTCCTGGCGGCCATCATGAGAGCCAGAGCCTGCTTCTCAATCTGTGAATATCTTGTCTCTGCATCTAGCAACACGTGGCTTACATAGTAAATCGGCCACTGTTTTTTATCTTTTTCACGAACAAGTACCTGCACCGACCGCTGAAAGGGACGTCGCTAGATATAGCTGTAATATTTCCCCCTTCTCTCGGTCCGGACAAAATCGGTGGTTGTCCAAGTGCTTCTTTTAACTCCTCGAAAGCTTTCTGGCACTCTTCAGTCCACTTTGCTTCCTTGCTGCCCTTCAGGTCTTTAAGTGCCTTGAAAAAGGCAAACGTTTTTCTCCAGACTTGGAGATGAATCGATTCAAAGTAGCAACTCTCCCTGTTAAACACTGCACATCACGAACAGTTTTGGGAGCCTCCATATCAACTAGAGCTTGTATTTTGGCAGGATTAGCCTCAATTCCCCTCTGTGATACCATGAAGCCCAAAATTTGCCCGAGGAGACTCCAAAGGCACACTTTTCTGGGTTTAGCTTCATTTGATATTTTCGCAGTACTGAGAATACCTCAGTCAAATCCGCAATATGATTTGCTTTTGTAAAGCTTTTCACTAGCATGTCATCAACATAGGCTTCAACATTCTTTCCTATCAGCTCTTTGAAGATCTTATTGACGGCCCTCTGATATGTTGCTCCTGCGTTCTTCAGGCCAAAAGGCATGACCTTATAATAATAGCTTTCATGATCAGTCATGAAAGCCGTAAATTTTTCATCCTCCTTATTCATAAGGATCTGATTATACCCTGAGTAGGCATCCATGAAACTTAAAGTTTCATATCCTGCAGTCGCATCTATCAAGAGGTCAATCCGAGGCAACGAATAGCAATCTTTGGGGCAAGCCTTGTTAAGATCTGTGTAGTCTGTACACATCCTCCACTTCCCATTCGCCTTTTTTACCATTACCACGTTGGCCAACCAAGTTGGGCATTCAATTGGTTCTATGAAACTAGAATTCTTGAGTTTTTCAACTTCGCTACGAACGGCTTCATATTTTTCAATGGAGAAATTTCTTCTTTTCTGTATCACTGGTTTCGCCTTAGGATCTATCCAGAGTTTGTGCTCTGCGACGGCCCGATCAATTCCTGGCATCTCCTCAGCGGACCATGCAAATACATCTTTATTCTGTTGAAGAAATAACTTCAACTCATCTTTAAAATCCTTCAGCTGTTCAGACCTGATATAAGTAATCTTTTTCTCATCCTCGGTACACAGCTGGATTTGTTCCAGCTTCTCCACTAGTTCGGGTCTTTGCATCTCTGCCTCTTCCCGATCGTCTTGAACTTCTATAAGTAGGGTAGTTACCTTCCTCGGGCCCTCCTTGTCTTTTAAATAGGCAACGTAACACTACCGAGAGACCTTCTGGTCAGAGGAGACTTGACCAATTCCCATATCAGTCGGGAATTTTATCTTCAGGTGCTTTGTCGAAACAATAGCACCTATCTTGGATAAAGATGGTCGCCCGAAGATCATATTATAAGCTGGCAGTTCCCGAACCACCAAAAAATTGATTCGGACGGTTGTTTCCTTAGGAAAACTTCCAATAGATAAGTCCAACTGGACCGATCCTTCCGCCATTGCAGATGACCCTGCAAAACCATATAGATGTGTGGATGAAGGTTTCATCAAGTCCTGATCCACCTTCAATTTTTGATACACTTCATAAGAAATTAGGTCAGATGCAGACCCTGTATCAATCAAAACTCTATGCACTTCCCGACGTGCAACCTCTACCTTGATGACTATGGCATCATCATGAGGTAAACAAACATCTCTTTCGTCCTCCTCGCTAAAGGTGATAGAATCTTCACCATTCAGCTTCTTCTCCTTCAACGTCTCTCCGGTTCCAACAAATTTGGATTTTGTTTTCAGACTCCGGAGGGACTCAGGCTCTGGTCCCCCGAAGATGGTAAGGATCGGTGACCGAGTAGCTTCAATCACCTCCTTGCCCTTCTTAGACTTCGGGGCCTCCCTTGATCGTTCCGAACTAACCGAACGATCCCTTTTAGGAGCAGCCGTACGTGGCTCACGTGGCTCCTCTCTCCTTCTGCTAACAAAACTGGACAGATGTCCCTGAGATATTAATCTCTCAATATCAGCTTTCAAATGACGACAATCATTAGTATAATGACCATAATCCTTGTGGAATCGGCAATACTTTTCTCGATTCTGCTGCTCTCCGGGTTTCAAAAGAATTTTAGGCGGCCACTTCAAAATATTTTTTCTTTTGATGATATTTAAAATATCAGCCCGAGGAACATTCAATGGAGTGTACTCACTTTTACCGGGGGACCTTTGGCGCCAAGCCTGAGATTTTCCAACCCGATCACGGACATTTTTCTTTGGCTTTTGCTTCTGCTTAGGAGCCTTCTGTTCCTTATTGGAGACTTTATTATCTCCTTGGCGCGCGTCTAGAATCTCCTTGGCGCGCGTCTAGAATCTCCATGACTTCAGCCTGCTTCTGGCATCTCTGTACCAACTCAGCATAAGTTTCAGGCATATCCTGTAGTAATAACTCCAGGAGTTTCCGATTAGTGAGTCCCGTGAATAGAGCAGTTTTGGCTACTTGCTCATCCAAATTTTCTATCTCCATCGTTACTTTGTTGAATCTTTTCAGAAACTCTCTGATTGATTCGTTCTTTCCCTGTCTAACAGTAAACAAGGTTTCTTCCGTTTTCTTGACCTGTATTCCACTCTGGAATCGCCCTATGAATTTGCGCGCCAATTCGTCAAAGTTTACGATCCTTCCAGAGGGGAGGTTTGAAAACCACTTTTGTGATGCTCCAGTTAGAGATGAACCAAATACCCTGCATAAAATTTCATCAGAATTACCTAAAATTGCCATGGTCTGTTGGTAATAGCCGATGTGAGCTGTTGGATCTTCGGAGCCATTGAATGTTGAAAAGGTAGGTAAATGGAAGTTACGGGGAAACTGATATCCCGCAATTGGCTCGGCAAAGGGAGTCTTCCGAATGACTGAGTAAATATCCTCAGTTATTCTTCCCTTAGCCAACTGCCCTAATTTCTCATTGATGTTGGCCAATTCCTGACCAATCTGGGTCGGGTGATCTTCAGCAATATGATCACGACCTTGATTAACATGATCATCCCGTGCTACTCGATCATCACGAACAGCCCGTCCTTCCCGAGCATTCAGCTCGTCGCGAACTGCTCGATCATCACGAACGGTTCTTCTGACAGTGGGTGAGTGAGTTCTTACCCATGTATCCAACCTTGTATTTGAATCAGTTATACTCTATTGCAGTCTGTCGAACCGATCCTCTCGCCTAGGTTGATCATCAATCCTCCTAAGTCCTCGGTCTCCTTCCCGAAAATTCTGACCGATATTCCGGTCTTCAGCCAATCTCTGATCACATGGCAATGCGCGTCTCCCTGAATAGCGCTGATCAGGTTCTTGTGGTAAAACCACTCGTCTGGTGAGCATGCAGAGTGCTTGACTCACCTCCAAGAGTTGAATCTTTACCTGATCCAATTGATCTTGGAGTGTATCAGGAGGAGGATTACGTCCTTCCCGGCCACCATCTACCTCGATAGGATTTTGGCTTCCCTGGGGAATATCTGGATTATTCGCTCCAGGGATCTGAACACTTGAATTGCGCTGTGCAGCGGCTGCTGATCTAGTCACCATGACTTTTCAAGTCGTTCCCACAGACGGCGCCAAATGATGCGTCCAAAATCTGCTCAGCCCTTAGATCTCCTCGTGATGACCTGCAAAACGAAAGCGTCAGATGTGGCCCGACCGCTGGGGTCGGGAGTCCACCTCCGAAGGCTAAGTTAGTTGATGAACTTAATCACAAACGGCTCTGCTAGAAGCACAGAGCTAAGGAACAAAGAACTGGGAAAGGTGATCTAGATAGCAGAGTGCTGATAGTTTAAGTCTATCAGTATGTATCTGAACCTGAGTCTCAGATTGTGTGTTTTTTTTGTCCCCTCACCTCGTATGGTAGTGAGGTTTATATAGAGTGTACCTTCAAATCTCCTTCGTTGGATGCACTTGAGCCTTCTTCGGGTAGTCGTTGGATCTTAATAGTTAGATCCGTTGAGCAATAGACTTCTACTAGTTTGGACTAGTAGAGGACTCCTGAGATAACCTTTAGGTTATGTGATGATTATCCCTTCGATAATGATTATTCGCAGCCATCAATTCGAGTCTGCCCTCATTAGGGTAATTACCCTGATCCATAAGTAGGATTAGGGCACGCTTGTAGCCGAATAAGCTTTCTTCTTCAGCAAGCCATCTTCTGGATCCGGTTCGCTCGGGAGCGAGTCGGTTCCCTCCGTCTGGATCGGGGTCGAGGGTTGGACCATGTATGAACCCGGTTTGATCATAATTTCTCAGTATCAGAGTGGATTTTGATGAAACATTTAGTCCAGTTGTAAATCCTGCCACCATTCGGACAATATTAACTATTGCACTCTCAAATTCATGGTCAATGCATCAACTTGATGTGAAAAATGCGTTCTTGAATGGAAAATTAGCAGAAGATGTTTATATGGAAGAACCACAGGGATTTGTTTCCACATCTAAACCAACACATGTTTGTCATCTACAAAAAGCAATTTATGGTCTCAAGCAAACACCACGAACTTGGTTTCACAGGTTCAAAACATACCTACAAGGAGAAGGTTTCAAGCAAAGCGTGGTAGATTCTTCCATGTTTACATGCAAAGCCCAAGGTACAATGATAGTATTGCTCTTATATGTAGATGATATAATATTGACAAGAGCCAATGAAGCTATCATTGCAAAGAATTTGCATTCACAGATTTGGGACACTTGCATTACTTCTTAGGAATTCAAGCTAATCAAAATTCAAATGGTCTTTTACTCACGGTCTTTTACTCACTCAAAGTAAATACTCCCTCGATCTATTAAAGTCTATAAGAATGGAGACTTCAAAGCCATGCACAACACCAATTGCAATTGGAACAAAGTTATCATCAACAACAAGTTACCCCCTACCTGATCCAACACCATACAGACAATTAGTAGGAGCCTTACAATATCTGACAATCATTAGACCAGATACCTCCTATGTAGCAAATCAAGTGTATCAGTTCATGTAATCTCCCACAAAAGATCATCTACAAGCAGCAAAGCGTATTTTACGTTATGTCAAGGCTAATATTGGTGCTGGGGTTCTCTTAAAACCAACCCAATTTTTTTCATAGCTGTTTACATTGATGCAGATTAGGCAGGATGCCCAGACACACGCCGATCAACTAGTGGGTTTTGCACTTTTCTTGGAGATAATTTATTATCATGGTCTTCCAATAAACAACTTACAATATCTAGATCAAGTATAGAAGCTGAGTACAAATCCCTTCCCGTCACAGATGTTCTACATGATTTACAAATACAACTTCCAAGAGGAATTGAAATTTATTGTGATAATGTGTCTGCAACACAAATGGCTGCAAATCTAGTGCTACATGCTCGCACAAAACATATAGAAGTGGACTACAATTTTGTCCGAGACTTGGTTCAGAACAACACCCTAAAAGTGCACTTAATTTGTTCGGTCAGAGGATCAAATTGTAGATGTATTTACTAAGGGCTTAACCTCACAAGCTTTCTTCAAGCATAAAGACAAACTTTTGCGCCTACCAATGCAAAGTTTGAGGGGGGGATGAAAGACCATAACGAATCTGTTAGTCTTTGAATTCAATTTTTGAATTCAAGTCAAATTTGAATATTCTCTCAATTAAATTTTGTTGTAAACGGCTCTTGTATAACAACCGTGTTTTTCAAGTATATAAATATATACATAAGACTTACCCATTAAGGTAAGCAACATACTTATCAAAATTAGAGTTTTTCTCTCTATTGTTTCACTCCTTGTGTTAAATCTAGGATTTTAACAGTTTTAAGGAGTTGGAATTATGTGTAAGGAATTTCTAAAGGATCTAGCACAACTAAGTAGACAATAATCGATCATCTAGTCGAGGAGCAACACTTCAGGATCTACAAGTATTCATATTTCTTTTTAGATTGGATTTTCCGACTTTAGTTAATTAATGAAGGGACCGATTCAATCTTTCCACTATGTATTAGGATTATTTGGGTATAGTTATCAAGTGAAAAGGTTAAGTTATTTCCCTGCACAAATATCCTATAGACCCCATGAAAGTCTTCTTATTCAATTCAATTCCAAGTTAACAAAATAAAAACTTGGCAACCTCCTTGATCTTCTACCCATGGTGGGTTTCATGTTGTTGCCCTCTAATCATAAAACAACCAATGTGGAAGAGCCAGTATTTAACATTTGGAGGGGCAAATAGTGACAAATTTAACATCTAGAGAGGCAAATAGTGGTTACAAAATTCTTCCACTACTATTTAAAAAAGAAAAAAAAAATGTCAAGAATTAATTCAAAATCCATATTAGTTTCTTATTGAAAACCAAAAAAAAAAAAAAAAAAAAAAAGAGAAGAAGAATGAAAGTCACAAAAACACAGTGACCTTTCTACATAGCCGGTGTTTTTGTTGTTCAAAATTCTCCACTGGTAGCCTTAGAAAAAAAAAAAAGTCGTAAGGAACTCTCTTAAAAATTTTCAAAAGTTCAAAAGGATACAAAAAAATTTCAAAAATTGAGGGGCCATGCCCCTAACCCCGGGTAGCTCCACCTGTATTTAAGGTTCACTAATTCACAAAACATGAAACAATTATAAATCATAAATGAATTTCGAAATCAACACTTTTGAATCTTATCAATTTTATTCATTAAGTTCGAATTAATGCATAAAACTTTTACAAAATTAATACAACTAAACATGAAACAATTATAAATCAAGTACTTTTGAATCTTATCAATTTTATTTATTTATTTATTTTTTTTTGGGTAACTTATCAAATTTATTCATTAAGTTCGAATTAGTACAAAAAACTTCTACCCAAAAAAAAAAAAAAAATTAATACACAATCTAATTAAGCTCAAATTAATGAATGACAGTATCTAGCTGATTATTGGGCCTCCTCCCGGTTTAGTCTTCAGAGAAATATTGAAATGCATATGCTTCTTCATGTTCTTCTTCTTCTTCTTCATGTTCTTCTTCTTCATCATCTTCTTCATTGTAAATTTTAACCAATTCATATAAATCTACATCTGATTGTATGGCCCTCTTGCATTTTGTCTTCAGAGAAATATTTGAAATGCATTGTTGTATGTCACTCCAGCATTGTCATCTTCTTTGTTTAAATCAGAACGATCACCTTCTTTACTGACTTGCGATCCCAGCACTTCCCTTCTAAATGGTTCAATGCCTGTCCCCTCTTCTTCTTCTTCTTCTTCTTCTTCATCTTCTTCTTCTTCTACTTTTTCTTCTGATTCTTCTTCCTTTTTGCGTTTAGCATTGTAAATTTTACAAAGAACCCATTCATCCAACTGAAACAAGAGTGAAAAAAAAAAAAAAAATGAAAATTCAGATAAATAATGATCAGAAAGAAGACAAGATATAAATTTATAAAATTGTAGACGAAAACAGATAAAAATTAAAAACTATGAATTAATGAAAATTAGTAATGCACCTGCATGGGTATATTTTGTTTGTTGGATATCTTTGGATCTCCTTTGGTTATATATTCTTTCATGTACCACTTTGTTCTGTTTGAAGAATCTGCTGGCTTCCCGTTATAGAAAACAAGAGATCCCTTATAGCCAATAACAACACCTGGCTCACTACCGACTCTGATTTCTTCTTCTTTAGTCTGCTTCCAAACTCCATCCCCTGCACTTCGATCGGGCCTGCTGCCATTCGGGTATTTTCTCATCCTTGGAGAGAAGAAGTAATCACATTCCTTTCTGAGTCTTTCGTAACGATCATCATCTCTGTGTTCTTGGCACTTTCCTGCATAAATCAAATTAATATAATGTAAGCAAACCAATAGAGTTTAGTAAGAAATTCAGGTGCAGACAGTTTATAGAACAAATAGAAAATGGAAAATTCAAAATCAACGCAATCAAGAAACGAACTGCTATATTTGGTTTTTTCTTTGGTTTCTTGAATGCATGGTAGGTTGACAGTTTTTATGTATACAATGACACCAATGGGGCAACTACTGTAGTATAATTCTAAGAATTTCCAAAGAAGAGAAAAAAGATTGAACATGCATTAAGAAAGAAACAAGAAACTGGTTACTCACTTATTAGATCTTCTGGGTGTGATTCATACACGGAAGCTTCATTGATGAAGAAGATTGAGAAATTAGGATCATTCTTTTTCTTCAGGAGATATTCCAGTATAAGTTCTTGATCCGAGGGTACAAATTTGAAACCAATGGGCATCTCTAGATTGTACTGGCCTTCCATTGTTGTTCTCTGCATCTCTCGAAATACTATTCTGATCACGCTGAGATTACAGCATGTAAGCAACCACAGCTGACCTTTTATATGAATATATAAATGATTTGAGAATCAAGACATCAGGAACCCAGTAGACTCGGAATCCTAATTCATATTAACTAAGAATCTGGCAATAATTTAAAAATCACGACTTCAAGTACCTCGTATTTCAATTATTAACGAATTCACGATTTTTAACCACGTGCGGTTTCAAGAAAACAAACGTAAAAGACAAGATTTAGTAACCATGATTTGTATTTTCTAGGTGATAGTTAATTTCAAAACCCACCCAACGATCTGTTATGTATGTATCACCATGAAAGTTGTTAGGATTTTTATAAAATCTATATTAAGTTTCAAAATTAATTTTTATATTTCTTTTATTTAATTGTTTTGTTAGTGTGGGGGACCCATGAGGTAAGGGTGGTAATGAGGGACTATAAGTAAAGGAGGCCCTCCTTCATGACATTGGTCATGGGTCTTAAAGGACTTGATCATGGTGATGTGGTGGGCTTACTTTAAGGTTGGAATTTACTTAAATTTTAATTCTTGATCTTCAATTCTCATTTCAACTTCATGACCATTCATGGCCATTACCATGAATGGGGTTAAGGCCATTACCATGAGTGTAAGGTGAGGTTTCGGCCTATATAAACCCAACCCTTCCTTGCATGTGGTGTGCAATAGAGACACTCCTCACACTTGCATAATCGATGTTACAATGTTAATTTCTTTCTTTGAGCCAGTCTAAGTATTGTGCTCTAGCTTTTGGCTCATTAAAGGGACTAGAAGAACTACCTCATCTTCTAGTTGGAGGTTGCTTTATCTTGGAGGTGGTGGTGCGAAGAACCCTTGGTAGTAGGACACATCAATTACCTTAAAGATAGCACTCAAGGTGTGACTCAATCTCATTGAATGGTGATTCGTTCGATTGCAACATCAATCTCTCCGGATTGGCTAAGGATCTTCATCTTTCAATTATATTGCAATTTCATTTTTTGTGTTTTGTGGAATTTGTAATACAATTACCCCCAAAAAAAGTTTACGTGGAGAGGTGTAAATGGATAATCAAAATTCGTTTTCAAATTTACATCTGTATCCTTTTAGGGTTATTCAAATCCGTCTAATTATACTTCCTAGTGAAGACTCGTACATTCAACCCTTGCAGACCGCATATGTAATACCCTCATCCCCCATTAATAAAAACTCTCATGCTTTGCCAACGCAAAGCTATTCTAGTGGTGAACTATAATTATCTGATTAAGTTACTTATTTGAATTTATTTTTTAATTTTTATAAATTCTTTGCATGAAATTTGTGAATATTTTCTAGACTTTTTACTAGAATAAATACCAAAGTTGCTAAATTCTTAAATTTCAAACCTTACCCTCAAAACTAAAGTGGTATAGATATCAATAGGTAGCTGAAAACTTGTATTCAACCAATATTCAAACCCCTTTAGAAGAATTTAAAATCTAAAAATATATTCTCCAAGTATCATCCGAATTCGACTGAATCCATCTGAAAACCGATAGGATATAATCTGAATCCATCAAAATATAATAGGATCTAGATATGGTATTGCTATTATTCGATTCAAATCTGATCCGTTTACACCGCTATTTATGTGGATTATTAAAACACAAAATAATAATAATAATAATGTTTGGATCACTTATTTTGGTCTAAACATTCGTTAGAGACTGTTTATAGAATTTAATTTTAAATTTAATAGGACAAATACCCATTGAACCATGTAACCCCCCAACAAAATAAAAAAGAAACAGAGGAAAAAACCACTATTGCCTCACCTTCACCTTGTCAGAAATCACATCACCCGCTTCTCAAGGAGTAGTGCTAAATTGGATAAGTCAATGGTGGCATTAATTTTAGGGGATACCTCAGGGGGTGGTGCTGAGAATTTAGGTGAATATACCTTTGAATTGAGAAAACATATTGCCGAATTTCAGCCAAAATGCGCTTAATTTTGATCGGTTCGCTGATTAGCAAAACTGAAGCGGGAAGAAAATCACCGAAATCACGTGATATTTCACAAAATATCGCCAAGAAAAACGATATATTATGGATACATTGGATGTTCTCCCGAAAAATAGAGTAATTTTTAAAAATACTTCATATGTCATGTCAGTGTCAATAATAATTTTAATTATTAATATTAGGGTAATTTTCATCTAGACCCCCTGAGGTTTGGTCCAGGTCACTTTTAGTCCAGTTTAAGTTTCCTTTTGCATATGGCTCCCCTGTAGTTTTAATAAATGATTAAATAAGGACAAGTTAACAGAAACTGTTAATTTAATAAATTTGGTGACAAAAATACCCTCGTTTGGAATTTTTTGTTTTTTATTTTTTATTTTTGTTTCGTCCCACAAAGGCTTCGTCTTCAACATCGAATTTTCAAGCGAGAAGGGAAACCCTAGCAGCAATAACTTGCTCTTATCGTTTTGAATTCAGTTCAAATCACAACCTCTCAAACCCTAAAAAACATCAAAATAGAAGTCATGAGGAACAAATTTCAAACTTCAATTCGATTATGATCTGAGATGAAAGATTATTTGTCAGATACCATACCTGTTCTCACCACTGGTTCTTTGAGAAAAAAAATTCAAAACGATGGATCTACAATCCAAAAAAAGCAAAACAAGAGCAGAAAAACGAATAAAGAAAGTCAAAAGCCAAAAAGAAAAAACTGATTTTTTCTATCAGAATGTAGAGGAACATGAACTACGAATCCATTCTAAAATAGAAGAAGAAAAAAATCGAAAAAAAAAAGCCCGTACAGAAGAAAAAAGACCGTCAAACAAAGTCAGAAACCTGAAAAAAATTGAAAATTAGAAATGGGTATATTCATGTATTCAATAATCCCACAGCAAAAGAACCGATTGTCATTCTTACCTCTGCGATTCTAAAGAATGAAGCAAAAGATCCACTTCCAAGAAAAATAGCAACTGATCCAAGCTTGAAACATGAGAAAGGTAACACTTTTGAAGAGCGGTTACCCCTGTTGCAGACGGAGACCAACAGTAGTGCAGAATAAGAGTAAATCGTCCTCATTTTCTTTTTTGTGCAGTAGCATGAGGATCACAGGTATGGTTTTGATCTCCAAATGTGGCTCACTCAATCTTCTTCGTCGACGGCGAATGTATTCCAACTCCGACAGATAATTGTTCAAAGGGAATCGATGACTGTTTATTATTTATTTATTTTATAGTATTTATTTTAGTAGATTAAAATAAAAAATAAAAAATTCCAAATGAGGGTATTTTTGTCACCAATTTATTAAATTAACAGTTTCTGTTAAACTTGTCATTATTTAATCATTTATTAAAACTACAGGGGAGCCATATGCAAAAGGAAACTTAAACTGGACTAAAAGTGACCTGGACCAAACCTCAGGGGGCCGGGAAAAAAAACCCTTAAAAAAATTTTAAAAAAAAAAATTTTCCCCCCCCTGGGGTTGTAAATTATATTTTTAGGGGGGGGGTGGGGGGGGGAAAAAATGGGGTTGGTGGTGGGGTGTGGTGTGGTGTGTTGCCCCCCCCCCGGGGTGGTGGGTGGGGGTTGGTTTGGTTTGGGGGGGGGGCGGGTGGATTAAAGTATTAGTTTTGGGTTTTTAGAGGGAGGAGGGAAAAAAAAAAAGAGGAGGGGGGGTTGTGTAGGGGTGGGAGGGGGGGGAAAAAAGGGGGGTCTTCCTTTCTCCATCTATTGAATGATGGATTGAGTGTTGTTCTTCCATCAGTTGTAATTGTATCGGAGGGTGTTATTTCGGTTCCATCAATCTGACTGACAAGATTAGAAGTGATGAATATAGCGAAATTGTTTGGGTCATGCACATTAAATGGGCATGACCGTCAAGCCGAAATTTCGGACCGTTAGATCCTAAATCTCGATCCAATGCTCCTTCCAAAAGAGATGGTATTGTCAAATTCGTAGGAAGTAGGTTTGACAGATTTCTAAGAAAGAAAGGGAATGGTTAAGGATGCAGCAGCCATTGGAGAACAAGTCGTGGAAACCCAAAAAGAATTGAAAACCAAGTTCTGATGCCATGAAACGAACACGGTTTTAGTGGTAAGACTTCTATTGATATTTAAAGGTGAATCTCAACGTAAATGTGATTGACTCTTTTTTTTTTTTATGAAAGATAAAATTCATTGATTAAATACTACAAATACAGAACTCACTTAATTTTTACATTAATCCAAGTTTCAATACTCTTTCCATAGGAGAGCGTACTACCATACTATTAAACCAAGTCAGAAGGGTTTGAGTTTAAAAGAAGAAAAAGTATCATCCATAGTATTAAGTTAAAAAGGCCAAGTATGCTCCGGTTTGGGTAATATATTAAGAACTGCTTCCTCATTGTACTACACTTCTTTTTTGGTAATATTTTTGACTAAAAAAATACGAGATACGAGATGTGTTTTTCTTTTTTTTTCCGATAAAAATCGATTTGTATTAAAATTAATAGCGGGAAAAAGCATGTCATGTGGAACAAATCTCATCCCTAATATGAATTTTTCGGGGATGGGATGGGATGGTGCAGCCAAAGACAACACAAATGATGATCTTCACTATTAATCTTGAATGATGATACAAGGAAATGATAAAACTTGGGGACTCACTCAACCCAAGGTGGGGATTCACTCAACTCTTCAACACAAGTGTGCACAAGAAAAACCTATCTTCCAAAATAATGACCTCTTTCCATGATGGGATTGCATATATATAGAATGGAGATTACAAGTAAAGAGCAAGAGAAACAGTAAAAGAGAAAGACAAGGGGGGGTAGAGAGAGAGAGAGAGAGAGAGAGAGAGAGAGAGAGAGAGAGAGAGAGAGAGAGAGATATTAGAGAGGGAGAGAAGAGGAGTGGGGGTTGAATGATCAAGAGCATTAATTTCTCATGACCATTTGGGCTTGGGCTTCATCATCCTCCCCCACTTGAGAAGAACTCATCCTCGAGTTTGGATAACCATAATATGAGTAGAGATCCGAGATGTTAAAAATAGGATTAATATTCACGCCTTCGGGTAGCTCAATATGGTAAGCATTAGGTCCTATTTTCTTAAGGATTCGACAAGGTCTAATATTTTTTTGCTTGAGATTATTTTGTATGTACTACTTGAAAATCTCTTTTTCACAAATATACCATCACCAAGTCATCCTCTTCAAATTCCACATAACATCAATGAATATCGGCATCGCATGAAGCGGAACCTATAGTACAACTCAAAGAGAAACTCGAACCGGTTTAGCGTCATTGGACCGACCCGTTCCCAAAAAGCTGCTTTAACAGGTTGTTTATATTATTTTAATGGAAGAACAATGCGAGCCGTCCGATTAGATAGGACGGCTCGCTTGACGGTCCTGCGCATTTGGTGATCAAGATTAAGCAGGTCAAAATTGATTTTACTCTCAGTCAATTTCAAGGCCCATAAACCACCTTTGAGACCTCGAGATCCATGACCATCCATAGATGCAACAGATTCAAACCCGCTAAAAAACAATTTCTTCTCTTTGAGGCGGGAGGGGTAAGAGAAGCATTTCGTCTCACAGAAGAAGACAAGATCAGGTTTATGTTTCTTGAGGATTTTAGAAATACATTGCAAGGTGAAGTTCCCATTTACCCTCTAACAT
The DNA here is from genome assembly GCF_041222555.1 of Hakea prostrata. Lineage (NCBI taxonomy): Eukaryota > Viridiplantae > Streptophyta > Magnoliopsida > Proteales > Proteaceae > Hakea > Hakea prostrata. The sequence goes on along the minus strand of NC_142607.1, from coordinate 34,232,936 downwards.
TCCAAGATAGAAATTTCATAATTTGTTGCTCGAGAGGATTGAAAATCTTGCCCCTTTTGATGTTGATGCATTACAGAGAATTCAACAGGTTAATGAGATTGGAGATTAAAAGAGCGAAAAAATAAAGTTGGTAATATACAGGTTTATGGAATGTAAAGGCAGTAAAAAAATAAATATATCCAGCAAGAAAGAAAAACCTGAGATTTAAAGACATAAGCAAATGCAAGGTTAGAAAGTTGGTTATGCATAAAAGTGATAGTAGGATTTAGGCTTTTTAGAAATCCTAAAGAAAATACAAAATATTCTTCCAATGATGATACAGTAGTCAAAGAAGGCAGAAATTAGCTTCAGATTTAAAGGATGGAGGGGTACCTGGGGGGCATTCGGATCTTGGTTTATCATCTCTGCAGGATTGTTGGATACTGGCTGTGTGGCAACTTAAGAGATCGGAAACGCATCAACTTGAGGAGCACTTTCAGCCATGGCAGGGTTGTTGCTGTAGTGAAGATTGAAAAGCTAAAGGTATATGTGGTTACTGGCTTCCATTTCCTTAAAGAAATTGAAGAAGACAGTGAGTGGTTCAGCACAAACGTTGAGATTAGCATCAAGATTTAGAATTAGTGAGGCCAGTGGGGTGAGATTAAGATTAGGTTCAGCAGTCCTTTTCTTTATTTGAAGACCAGCATCTCAGGCAGCTAGCACCACTAGCCCTTGTTCCTTCTGCCGCCATCCGGGCAAATTGAAACACCACGAGTTGATTCAGGTAATGTACGGCGTGCAATGTCCTCCAGCTTCTCAATGTTATCGAGGATTTTTGCAATCACCTCTTTAGAGACCCCATATTTTGGGAGATTCCTCACTTCCTGCAGCCATTCTTGAGTGGTGCAATGTTGTGCTTTAGTAGATCTTCCAGCTGAAATTGTCTATCAAGAAGTTCCTTGAAGTTTGGATGAGTAGCATCATCATCAGTAGTCCCTAAGATCTTCTTGCCTCTATCTTTTTCTTTCACTTTTTCCTTTTCTGTTTTATTTGTTGCATTCGTGCATTGCAGAATGCTGGAGATACTTTCTTTGCCTTCAGTAGATATTCCAGGCGAAATTTTAACTTCAGTCCCTGTGTATAGAGTTGCAGAATCTTGAGTAACTTTAAGACCTGAATTTAGTTGAGCATCTAAATATTCACCCTCTTCCTCATCTTCATTTACTTGGATTGCTTGATCCGATTTTGTTGACATAGGCAAGGACAACAATGTTCGTAGCTCAGCAGAAGTGAAGGTCCTTGATAATCCAATAGGTAGGTGAGCTGCTGTTAGATTGTCATAGGATTGCAGAGTACTGATGCCATAAGATTGATCATCTAACTCATACTTTTTGCAAAAACCCGATTGATGGGTAATCTTCCCACATTTGACACAGAGAACATTGACTTCATATTTAACATCAATATTTAGCTTTACCGAACGATGTGAAGGAGGAAAAACCTTGTTGAGGTCTATATAATCCGTACACATTCTCAACTTCCAATTGGCCTTTTTTACCATTACCAAGTTACCTAACCACCTAGGGCATTCAATTGGCAAGATGAACCCAAATTTTGCAAGCTTTTCTGTTTCTATTTGAATTGCTTGCTACTTTTCAGTGGAGAAGTTTCTTCTCTTCTGAATCACTGGGGTTGTCCCCTTGTTGATCCATAAGTGATGCTCAACAATGTTGCAATTGATTCCTGGCATGTTTTTAGTAGACCATGCGAATACATCTGCATTTTGGGTCAAGAAAATTACCAACTCTTTCTTGAAGTCTTCTTGCTACACCAAACCAATATTGGTTTCTCACTCTAGATGCATAAGACTCAAAGGAACCTTCTGCAATTTTTCAACCAGTTCTCCTCATTGCATTTGGCTCTCATCCCTGTAGTCACACACTTCAACAGTGAGAGTTATTCCTTCAAGTGGAGTTGCTAGCTGTTTCCTGATGAAATTAAGGTAACATGTCCTAGACTATTTATGATCAGTCTTGTAGACTCCAACGCCTTCGGCTGTTGGGAATTTCATCATCATATGCCTGGGAGAAATTACTGCTCCCATTGCAGTTAGCGTTGGGCGACCGAGGATGATGTTATAAGCTGACAAGTTAAGCACAACCATGAACATGGTGGGCAAAGTCACTTGTTAGGGAAAAGTTCCCATAGTTAAATCCAATTGCATATTCCCTTCTACAATGGTGGAACTTCCCACAAAGCCATAGAGCAAAGCTGCGGTTTGTTGGAGTGCCTCATGATTGATCTTAAGTGGTCGGAAAGCATCCAGAGATAGGATGTCTGCTAATCATCCAGTATCGACTCAGACTGTAGATCATGTAATTTGCCAACCTAACCTTGATCATGATGGCATCCTCACGTGGAGTATAAATATCCACTTGCTCATTTTCAGCAGAAGTGATTGGTTTACTTTGAACAAAGTGTGTTACTGCTGAGGGTTCAACGGCGCCTATGACATGTGTTCCTTGCTTCATTTGCCTTAAAGACTCAAAAGTGGGCCTCTTGAATATAGTATTTATTTTGGCTCATCCCTTGGTGCCATTGGAGCCTTTCCCCTTGACTCTGTTCTATCTTGGGGTGGGTTCTGCTACGCCTTCTTGACAAAGGTGAGGCCTCACCACTGTAAGTGGCCTTTACATGCTGATTTAGGTGCCCTCTGGCAATCAGTTTCTCAATTTCCACCTTCAACATGCGGCAGTCATTAGTATGATGCCCTCTGTCTTTGTGGTATTAACAGTAGTTGGACATTTCAGCCCTATTTTGGGGGGGGGGGGCATGTAATCCCAGGAATCTTCAACAATCCTGAGTCTTCAAAGTCTGGAATCTACATCAGGACAGTAGATTGTGACTTTTTCAGAGGGGTAAATGCTTCTTCATCCTCTTCCTTCACCTACTTGCCACCATTCTTGCCTGGGCTTTGGATCCCTCCTTGGGAAGCGTGGCTTAGAACTTTATTCAAGAGTTCCAGTTGGTCAAATACCTAGCGACAAACTCCTATGTTCCTTTCATTACGGTATTTACGAACAAGTTCCTGGATGACAAGCCTAAAGGTTCTGTTCTGATCTTTGAAGTGGCTACGATTTGCTTCCAAAACTTCTTCTACTATGGCCATCTCATACCCCAAGTCCAACAACTCAGCTAAAGTCTTGGATTTCTTCTCAACAATAGAGGTAACCAACTTTTCGTTAGTTACAGCTCTTTTGAAGGCTATAAAAGCCACTTTATCATCTAGGTCCTTGATAAGGATAGAGATGTTGTTGAAGCAGGTGATGAAGTCTCTGATAGACTCTGAACGTCCTTGCTTAAGAGCCAACAAGTTGTCCTTTGTCTTATCCTTCTTGATTCCACTCTTAAATCTGGCCACAAAGGCATAATCCAGTTCTTTAAAGTTGTGAATGGAGTGTTTGGGTAACCTGGAGAACCAAGTTGTGGCTGGTCCTGTAACAACCCCCATATTTCTAACCCGGGATCCGTATTGTAGGTCCGAGAACCCGAAGGTCTAGCTAGGTAAATCTGTGGAGTGTCCAGATAGAAGTCCATGATCCATACCTTGAAGCTTGCTTGGTAGTTGGACTTCTGGAAGGCAAGTAATGTCTGGAGATGTCCGGAATGAAGGTAAGACTTCCCCCATGCCTTCATTTGGGTTAGGATGTACTTGGACATCAACCCCCTGAGTAAAGCATCCTTGTATAGCAATATACTTGGGGGCGGTTGCTAGTGGCGGTTGATTAAACCAAGCGACCACCTTGAGCGACCGCCTGGTCCTGGTTGCGGGGTTTTGCCTTATTTTGCCCCTTGACTCCAATAAATAGTAACCCTTGCCTATTTTACGCATATTATATTCGGGATTACGGTTTTTGGAGGTTAGACGGTTGTGGAGACGTGCTAGAAGCAGATCTGAAGTGTTGAAGAGTCCAAGAAGGTTCTATTGTCATTCATAGTTGATCTGGTTGAGGTAAGTGATTCCCTGTTCACTCATGCTTCACCACTTGCTATGATAAAAGTAGATTAGTGTTTCCCTTCGGTTGTTCTTGATCCTTCTATTGCACTGCCTACCTTTTTTGATGATCTTGGTGAGATTAGATCCAAAAACGAAACCCTACTTTCATGAAAAGGGCTGATCTAATCAAGAGGGAGGATTCTGGATAACCAAGTTGATGTCTTTGGTTAGGTTTTGTATCACCCGTGGTTATGGGAGTGATAGATTTGAGATTTGGACTATGATCATTCAAAATTTGGATTGAAATCGGGTGATCAGAAGCCTGAGTTTCGGATTGAAAACTCTCTGTTTTGGGGCGGTCACTAGTGACGGTCGCTCAACTTAAGCGACCAGCCCGAGCGACCGCTTGGTTTCCAATGACCAAATGACTTTTGGTTTTAATCCTATTTGATTCATTCGACTTATACCTTATTGTAACCCTGTATATAGGTATTCTCTATTTCAAATAAAAGTCTTATAATAGTTTCTGGATTGCAAGTTAGAGGAATTCTGCATAACTACAAGTAAGGACATACAATCCTATCTTTATGAAATGACTTAAACATGCTAGTCCAGTGTCTGTTATTACTGTTCTTTCATTTCATATATTGTTGTAACCTTGTTTAGCATACTGATCTTGTTATATGCTTGCTGTTTGTACTGTCATTATACTTTGTTGATCATGAATGTGTTTTACTGATGTTGGATTGGTTTGTGGTTCTGATGGAAGGGGTATTCCATTGGGATATCCTAGCTTGGGATATCAGAGAGCTGTGGTATGGGACACATGCTCGCTGATGTCTCTAGCACTATCATAACTATTGGATGACATGCCTAGGTAGAGTCTAAAGTTGCATGGCTAGGTACCCCACATGCTACTACCCTTTCGGTAGGGGAATTGAAGCCGGATGACCCGTGATGACAGTGATGTGATGTTGGTCCATTGTTGGTCATATAAATGGTAGGGTTGCATATGTGAGGGTTGGGCTCATGGACGTCCAAGGAACGGACTGGGTGTCTTGAGGAGTCATGAGAGCATTCCGCCCCAACAATATGTGGATGACCATAGGGTTATGGAATGGAGTCCAATAGCGGTAGCCAGTCCATGAGGGTTCTCATTCCTAGGTTGAGAAGGATATTGAACCGGGTTGGTTGGTGCCATAGGGGATGTATCTGGACTTCATGTAGTATGTTACCATTATGACCTGCATTGGATTAAAAACCCCACATGCGCCAGTACTCATGCCAATGGTCATGGTGAGAGAGTGTTGACTTAACCCCAGCCATGGTTTGAGAGCCAGGTGTGGACTTTCCATTTTACCCAGGATCCCTACAGTGGTAACCAGTCCTTGCCGGATTAGAGTGACTAGACCTACCCAGAGGAGGGCTGGTGTATATCTTAAAGCATGCCAACTGTTAGAGACTTGCATGGTTAGATCTTAGCGGTATTCATATTTTGCATCCATACATCATATATGCATTTCTGATTGGTTTGACATATGGATGGGAATCATTGTTTGTTCTTACTAAGTTCTCCATAACTCATTCCTTTATTTGTCTATGTTTTATTAGCTTGTACAGATGGAGGAAATATGCAGGAAGATGGATTGGTTTCCTATGAAGGAACCTTCCCGTATGAAGAAGATGTGGCACCAACAATGAGAAATGGAGATAGCCTATGCGGGAGCTCCTACAAGTGCATGGAATGCGCTTATAGCACCCATTGATGGTCGGAGGAGACAGGTTACCAGGCAGTTTGCTCACCATATGGAGAAGAACTGGAGGACCCCATTTCTAGAAATTCACGAAAAACATTATTTAGCTTTAGAGAAGGAAACTGAAAAGAAAATCATAAAACTCTTTTTGAATTGCTTCCACTGAACTCATTGACATTTTGATTATTTATTCTTTCCTTGATTATTTTATTGGAGTATTTGGACTCCTGTAATCCTTTTGTTTAATTATTGAACTATTCTTGCTCATGATTGTCTTTACTTGCATTTATTATTATAGATAGACTAGAACCATGGATCTTGTGATGGATCGCTCCCACGGGTTGTTGGGTAGGTAACCGAGACCAGCGGGTGGAGTGTGACAGGTCCAGTTAATGAATATAGAAAGAATCTACACTTGATGGGTTCTCCTCCCCCGCACATAGTCATGACAGATGTGAAGTGACTGAAGTGCGCCATGGGATCTATTGTCCAATTATAAGATGTAAAAACGGGGGTATGGAAACCTACTGATAAAGGTGTTTCCATTATCTCAGATACAAAGGGACCCTAACTCAACACAAGCTGAACTTTATCAGGGACATTTTTGTCTAGCTGATACAAACGTTCGTTCATGTCCTGTACCTAACAGTACAGACTCTCATCACGAAATGATGTTGAAGCCTTATAGACTGTATCATCAAGTAATGGACCTTTGGACTCAACCACACGCTCCTTCTGCGTTTGTCGAGGCTTTGAAACATGAGGCAACTTTGTCTCGATTCCAGGAAAAGAGTGTCTGTCTACATGGGCTCCTAATCTATCAAAGACAGATTTGTTTCCACCTTCATCCACTACTTTGGCCTTTCCCTTGATTTGACATTTTTGCCCACTGAGCGTGAAGAGTGTTTGCTTCGTCTCCCTGGGCCCTATCAATGTGATTGACAGGGAAAGGATTTATGGTTCCTAGAAAAACAGTAGTAGGAATGGAAGAAGGTAGGAGCTAACTCCATTGGTCCACCATTGATTGGAAGGAACCCATCATTTCAAACATCTTTTGTTGTAAATCCATCAACTGTACAGGATCTAGGGTGTAAGTGGAGTAACTCCCTATGCAGGGAGATCTGCATGCACCTTTGTTGTTGTTGGAAGGCGCTCACGTACTAAAAGAGCTTGCATGTCTTTAGAGGTTCCTCCTTTGCGGTTAATCCCATTTTTCTTGACGCGGGGATTCTCCTGAAATTTGGAACCATGATCTCCTGAGTTTTCTCCAGCCATATCTCGCACAACTATAAGAAGCACTAAAAGAGAGGAAAAGCTACATAACTTTTTGTTAGTGCTTCCCACAGATGGCTCCAAATGTTGTTACAAAACTTGACTTCGCTCCACCTAGTTCGTTCCAAGAGTGAACCCGGTTCTTCAAATCCTGGGAAAAACAAGGACAGTGAGAGTAGGCCGCCTCTCAGGACAAAAAACAACCTCCAATGATTAAGTCAGGTCCTGCTGAACATAAATCCTCACAAGAAGAAGTAAATGCTCTCTGAAGACGAAGGAATGTCTCCTTGGATTGTTCGTTTGAGATTTATGAACTAGAGTAAATGTTCTTGAAAAACTTACTTTTTGTATTGAGTGTTCACATATTTATTCTCCTCATACCTCAGTGATAGTGAAGATGTTGTTTAGCAGTTTGATTAGTGGATTCTGAAAGGAGGGTGGCAATCATTTGGAGGGCATGGCTTGATTAGCAAGTCAAACCTCAATCTTCCCCAAGAAGCTTTCACAGCTGTACATAATCCCACCAAATAAGGAGGTCAGGTCATCAATGACGTTGAAGTGATGGCAAGAACACCTTTTGGAAAACAAAATGGTATGATGTGGTATTCGAGTAAGAGGTGGGTGAATGAGAAGCTTCCTAGCTATCAATGTCCATTTTATGGGTCTCAACGCATTCAATGTTGAATTTAATGCGACGATTGACGTTTAAGAGATATGTGCAGAGTTCTCTGCTAACGTTACTTCATCTGAGAAACGGCTTGTCAGGTGACCACCAAGAGGTTAGTCGAGATGCTTCTTAGGACAACTTGTCACATCCACCCAGCCAGTACCCTATCTGGCATACATGAGTGTGTGATCCACAACCCTAAAGATCAGTATCGAGGAAATCAACCTCCCACATTTACAATAATATAATCAAGAACAAGACTAAATCAATGTTATACTATATTAACTGAAAGATCAAGATACATGTATAACCAAAGTTCGCAAAAATAATGATACCAATATGATAATCAAATGTAGAGTGTGGCGGAAAAATCACTTCACAATACAGCGGAAATGTAGATCGAAATCTAAAAAGAAAGATTACAACCGATTCCCAAATAAAATGAAAGGAAAAGAAGTAATCAAAACTAAACTAGTGTCTCCTCAAGTCTAAAAATAAAGTATCCATAAATAAAAGAGATGATGTCCCATCGTCGGCACACAAGCACTAGAGTCGGACTAATCTTGATAAACTCTAGCTTCGTACTGGTAGTCTTCACCGTCGTAGTCACTGTAGCCAGAACCTTGGGTGTAGTATGCGTCATCCGCTTGGGCTTCATAATATTAGCCTCCATTGTCATCAGTACCTGCAAATAAGTCTAACAAAGATGTTTGCAAAAAGGAGTGAGTTCAAAAGAACTCAGCAAGGCAGTTTATTCCATAATAACATAATAAGACATGATAGCAAATCAATGAAAGATGCAAGATGATATGAAATAGACATATATGTATGATTCTAACACTAATTATGCTGGTCTCTATGGGTAGACATGATTTAAGTCATAGCACCATACTCCTCTAGGTAAGTCTCAAATCACTCTCCCTCAACCATCTCAGTATCTTGGGCTCTCTAGTGGTAATTGGGTCCTGCATCCCTCTCGAACATTCCTTGGTTGGGGTTTAGGTCACCGCTCTCCCACATCACCATTGTTCTGAATATTGGCACATATCAAGGTTAAGCCTAGGCCAATGCAAGTCTTCTACTTAGTTATATCAAGTCAAGGTCAGATACTTCCATTCCTTGCCTCTCACGATTCTTTCCGGTATCTTTCTCACTAGATTCAGCGTATCCTATGGCTACAACCAACTCGGGCTACGGACTCATCAACCCTATTGGTCATCCACAAATAGTAAACGGGAAGCTCTCATGTCCTCTCACGGGTTGGTTACCGGTCTTGAACGCCCATAAGTCCAAGTCTACTACTGCAACCCTACCAACGAATGGCCCTTCACAATGTGATTCAGCGCCCACAAACCCCCATTGCTGCCACGGGTTACTCAGTTTCAATACCCTTCCGAATCAGGTCTGATATAATAGGGACATCCTAGCTAAACATTGCTAGACAAGCCCTAGGTATGTCAACCAATAATCCAGGAAAGAGTCTAGGGGCACCATAGGAAATATCCCTACCACTTCCACTATGTCCAAAGACAAAAACATCATAAGGACATTCCCCATTCCCAAATTATACTTAAGCAATCACAGACCCAAATCAGTCATTCACATGCACAACTGACAATTCAATACATATAAAGATAATCATTCATACATGATCAACTAAATAAAAGAATCACATGAACAAGACCTACTGTAGTTGAAGACATTACCACAGTAATATAATTATAAGAAAACTAACACAATAGTAGTATGATCATGCAAATCCGATTCATAAACCAAAGATCATGCATTCTAGGTTATTAGAGAATCAACTATCCTTACATTAAATAACTTCAAATAATTTCGGAGGAGCAACGAGGGTAGGTCCAAGGTTAGTAAACAAACCCTAAACAAGCATAATTCAATCATTAGGAACAAGCCCTAGAAGATTAGAAGTCAAACGAAGCAAGATGGACCAATAACCAATTGATGTCAGCTTGGGCTGATTGGCTGGGTCGATTGGTCCAATCGACCCAAGCAGTTGACCCAATGAACAGTATGCAGCAGAATTCTGAATTTTGATCCGAAACTCATCTTCCCAAATTCACAACACTCCAAAAATTCAAAGGAACCTTAGGAACAGTAATCTAAGATTAACTAGCATAGATTAGACATCAACAATGATCACAATAGTAGAATTATAAATTGATCAAAAACAAGGTTTTCATAGAAAACAATCTATAGATTCAATGGAGAGGCTAGAGAGAATGAGAATTCACTCTAGAAGAATAACAACAGTATATCATTGATGAAAACTAACATAAGAACATATCTAACATGCTTTAGAAATCAACACATTGGAATCATCACACATTAATGAAGATATCACATGATCTCTTCTTAAAATCCAACTGTGTAGATTATAAAAGTATTGGAGTGAATGGAGATTCACTCACAACTCCAGAGATTGAAGAAGAGGTGTTTGCTGCAAGGATGCATAACCATCTCCATACTCAGAGCAATGAGAATAAATCAATACAAGAGTAAATCAATAGAAGATCGATTAGGAGAGATTACTAACCTTAATGAGGAACAAACGATGAAGAACTTAAGAATTTGCAAATAGATCTTCCACAACACCAAGAGAGGGCTTGAGAGAGGTTCTCCATGTTCTCCAAGGGTTTTAGAAACAAAAGTGGCTGAAAAACACGTAGTCTCATTAAATAAAGCATCAAAACCCTAAATAGAAGATCTCATTCAGATCCTGTCACTGTGGGTCGATTGGCTGGGTCAATTGGCCCAGTCAGCCCAAGCAGTTGACCCAGGTGTCAGCAAGCCCAATTTAGGGAATTGAAGCTCCAAACCTTAAAATTTTCAATGGGGCTTCTCCCAACTCAAGAAACAACTCACCTAGCATTGAGGGATACCTTCAAACCATGTCCAACTAGGCTTTAAGGTTATCAACCAAGTTCTTCTTCATCAAGGTGCAGTTTGTTCTCCAACTCTGACAAGGTTCCCAAGTATGGAACTCCATCATCAATCTCCATGGGTTCTAGGTCAAACACCATGTCTTCCATTGAGATGGCCCATAGTTGCCTTCTACCTTCACTTCGGACCTACAAACAATAGGGTTTCTAGGTTAGGGTTAGGGCTGGATTTCACACAACTGGCTGCCACTAGAAGGCGCTTTCCTCAATAGCATTCTCTGCTGAGAAGTGTCTCACTAAGAAGTGTCGTATGAGGCCAACAAACCTAGGTTTTTAATGAACCAGGACCGAACCAAGGCGCTGGTTTGGTTGGTCTCCTGGACCCAGGGGTCTGAGCCAAATATCCGTAATAGTATGAAATACCAAGCTTGAACATGTTGGTTTGGTTTCCATTTGAGTTATTTTGTCAACTGATATAGTATCCTGTAATATGACTGGCAATTTTTGTTGTGAGGTTTTAATTCACTTGTTGCACTAAAAGAGCCTCCAACCTCAAAAACATCTGAAGAGTTATTTGTATCCGTATGCATGTTAAACGTAATGAATTGTTGTTTTCAACATAAAATACAGGACATAGGAAAGAATATTTTTAACGGGCATCTAAAGCTGCACATGATCAGATCAGATGAGGCTGATCAACATATGAAATTTCTAACAAATCTGAGCCAAGTGGGAGAAAAGATACTGAAAATTGGGACTGACAAGAAATTGCATGGGACTAGAATGAAGTGATGTAGCAAAAACCAAAAAGTGTGTAAGTCTCTCTCTCTCTCTCTCTCTCTCTCTCTCTCTCTCTCTCTCTCTCTAAACATTTGAATCGAATCCATTTGATTTAGCTAACCTACCTTACCACCTGGGATGAGAAATCCAAGTTAAGGGCTATTTATATTGGAGTCTCTAATTGTGAATTCATTTGACCTATGATTTTGATTAATGGAGCATCAATTGGAATGTTGGTTTAGTGGGAAAGAATGAGATGTTGGAAATATATTACCACAGGGCAATCATATAAGACAAATAGAGAAGAATTAGAAAACTTATCTTGATTCAAATGGCATGAACAAAACCCTTTTCGAAAGCTTTGTTACATATATCCATCTACCATCTTGATAAACGAAAATTGACGGAGTTGAAACATGCCCGTAACGACACTTTCTTTAAGGTATTTAAATGCCCCAAATAGTGCACACGGGTCTAAATGCATTTTCACCTCCAAGATCAGTCAACCCCTCCATCATAGACGGTGCACCCCGTAATTGATGGACTAAGGGATCCGTAAAGTTACATTCACCAATTGACACAATTTAAAGGAAAATACCACTTCTCAAAAACATGTTTTGTGCGATCATAAACAAAACATCTCCCACCTTTATATAGAATAGTAAGAGACACCACTAAAGGTTGTCTCCCAAAGAACAAACCTCTACCCTTAAGGCATGTTTGTTAGCAAAGACACCTATTGGCCATTTAGGTGTCTTTTATGAAAAGACTCAACCTTTAGGAAAATAAATTGTTTGAATTTTCAAATAAAACTATGAAAATAACAACAATCCCCCACAAAATTCAAAAAATTCGAGAAAACAAAACACTGAACTAGTGAACATATTAAATACAATAGGACACGTCGTTATAGGTGTCTTTCGGACTTGAACCTACACTAGGTCTAATGAACCTCGCTACAAAGTATGGGTGAAGTTAGACTTCTTGAACCTTTCCTCAGTGTGTAGCTGGCAAGCTCATCAGCCATATCCTATCGGTAGACTTCACGGGATAAGCCCTTTTATAAAATTTATTCTTTTGGACATTTTTCCTCTAAAAGAGAACAGGCCATGTCCTAGATCTTAGTTTCATGGATGTCTAGAGAATTTGCCTATATAATTCTCATTGGAAAGCGACCTTACTTCCTACATCCACTTAGGTTAGCCAATGTGCACCACAAATAACACACCCCCACATTTCGTAGGTTTCGGCTAATTAAGAACGTCTTGCTCAACCTATTTCCTTGTGGTGGTACTACTTTACCTTAATATTGGAATAAACGTAGTAGTACTCCTCAGGTCATCCCGTGACTTCGTTGTTTACCCTTTGAACCTAATTCAGGATTGAAACCTCTTCACATAGGTTGGGTGTCCATCACATGACCTTAGATAGGCTTTTATAGTTTATTCTTCCAAGTGACATCACATTAGTGATTTGAGGTTTGACACAACTTCTAGTCAAACTATTTCACTGACTACATAGTGATAGCGCTATCTTATCAGCCTCACTAGACATTTGTCCCTTTCACTTGTAGATACATACTTCTAAGACTCAATGTCTTACTTTCTCTATTGATCACGACATTTACCTTCAATGTAAATGCTTATTTCAATGATCATCATCATGTATCTTTCATTTTTTCCTTTAGCCTTGTGGTTTTGGATTTGTTAAACTTATAAAGCCATACACTAAGTATGAACTTATATAATCACTTATTAACACATGTTTTTACATGCTAGCTCTTGGGATTTCCAACCTTCTTACAAAGGCATATCTAGTTGGTGATATTTGGTAGAACTTATATTTTTTAATTCAAAAATCATTCTCCACCACAAGTCTATACATATCATCTTCAATTCAAGATGAATCCCAAATGCATCTGAAGTATATGCCATTTTTCATCTTCAATTCAAGATGGTTCCCAAATGCATATGAATCATGTCATTTTTCTTTTTTCAAGTAAAGTCAATCACTATACTGAACTTGTCTCTTGAGAAGAGACGTAAGATGTAAAATATACATGCATCTTCATAATAAACATAAACCCCCACAATTTAGGTTTATCACATATAAAATTCAATGGTCATATACCATTGTTATGTCATTTGAGGGTAAATCATAACCACATGATACATATAGAACTACACACGTTGTACTCTGACATTAATGGCCACCTAGGCCTAGCCAACTTTGGATTTAACATAATCCAAACAAATTAGGTTCACTTGAAAGGTTGCAAGAAATAAATGTTTGACACATTTGTTCCAAGTCCTCATATGTTTTCTGTAGGGCATTATTCTCATTGTTTTTGAGCCATCACAAAAGTATACAACCTTTCACAATGTATAGGCCACAAATTAGTCCAAACCTTATAGGTACATTCAATGTTTGGCTGCTACTGTTCGCTGTTTTAATTTATAGAAATCAATAGTGGCCTATTAAGAGTCCCATGAAAACCTATGTCTTCCTTCTCTTAACAGTGGTCTCTCTAGTTGACGACTAGGGCATACATGAAATTAAGAATCCATTTATTCTAGGATTATCATCATCAAGGATATTGAAATTAACCCTTTCTAGGAAATCATATAAACCCACTTTCAATCCAGACCAAACATATCATTCCTCCCTCTTTAATTAGAGAGCCCTAGAAATCATGGGAGGTTACCCAAAACTCTGAATAAAGACCTTTGAAACTCTTTCTAGGAGTCCATTAATAACCAACCTTAATGGTTATACCTGATCTGAAAACTTATTGAAGGTTCAATAATTGTTTAGGCACCCAATGTATCCAAGCGGAATGCAAGCTATTGTTTTAGCATAATCATAAACGCATGAATCATAGCATTCATAGATCACAACAGTCCATGTGATGATATTCCCATTTGAAAATGCCAAAACAATTTCAACGTAATCGCAGATGGAAGATTGGTTTGACCCCTTCTTCTTCTTCTTCTTTTCTTTCCTTCTTCTTTTATTTATTATTATTATTATTATTTTATTATTATTATTTTTTTAAATGTATTATCACATGCGGAAGACAGCAATCAAAGCAGTAGTGCCAATCAAAGCAGTAGTGCCAAATTGGAAACAATCCAAACTATGCGTTCCTGTAAAGAACCTGAATCCCGTTTCAAATGCTTCAACCTTCAAGTAATGATGATAAGCACATTGCAAGTTGATAATCTATTATGTGCAGGGATAGCAACTAGTTTCTTGCCCATTACATAAGCACACAACAACAGCTCTTGTAAGACACATAATAGAATCTACAGGAACCGTTTCTAGTAAAACTCCAAATCACCCAGCTACTCGTCTTTCCTATTACCACTAAGAAATCATCAAGTACATTCACTGTACCCTTTATCAAGAAGACACCCCAAAACCTGAATTCAACTATGGCCACAAAATAGATTAATCATTTTTCCCTTTCTATTTTCCTATATTACTCCAAATCTGCTAGCATGAATAAAGATCAGAAACAACAGGAAAAGAACAAGGAGAAAGTGATTATTTAAGCAATACTATCTTTCATGGGTCTTTAAAAGAAAGAGGTACCGTGAATAGCAGACTCAAAATTATGGATCCGCACATTTCTTTCTACTAGATTCCCAACCTCATATATGAAGTATCTCTTTCGCTGGTATCCCAAAACAAGTTAACTTGCCTAAGACCAGGTTACCCTCCAAAGGAACAATTTTCTTAATTTACTTGTGACCACACGTGCAGCAATGACATTCACCCCAGTAAACACGATCCCTTTTCATGATCTACAAAGTTGTGAAGACTCATTCTATTGGTGGGCAACCAACCAGTTCTTAGATGCCCCCAAACATCAGCCAAGCATTGCAATTAGAATATCATTGAATCAAAGAAGACAAGAAATTCATTATCCCCAGATTCATTTCACTCCTTTGACTCTCCTTCAAGACAAAAGGATAAAATAATAATGAATAAATTTCATTCCATAGCTATTAGTTCATTATTGTTGTTACGACTCAGACAAATGCAAAAACGATTATGACTAAGAGTTTTCCATCTCTGAACCGACTCTACTCAACAGGGACCAACCAACAAACCACTTGTTTTAGAAGGGATCCGGGAGAAGGAATCCTTAATGAACTAGTTCAATGTTGCATTAACAAAACACATGTTAATTCATGCAACAAATTCAAAAGCCTCTAAAGATACTACTCAGTAAAACATCCAATTTCCAATTAACCAATGTGAGGGAATTTAGTGGTAAAGAAAACAAACACTTATTAACATCCAATTCTAGCGACTATTGGCAAGTGGCAAAAGCACCGATTGCAAATGCCAGTGATGTTATGTGGTTTTGTGCAGATATCCCCGTTGGGGCTTTCACTAAGAAACTACTGTCCTCATGGGGTCTAATAACGTCATGGTGCTTCATCCCAAACCACTCCCATATTCTACGTTTGGGAATTTGCACTAGAATTCTGTAGATCAATATTTATTGCCTTAAAAGTTTTCTTTTACCTCTCTGGAGTGTCAACATAACAAGGACAAAAGAAACCATATTTATCTTTCAACGTTAACACTTCACTCTAACAGGATAGCCATATTATCATCCTCTCTAAGGAATTTATCTCAGACATGTATGACAATAAATCTCCAGTTCTTCAATTATCATCCTTGCATGACTAATAAAAACAATATGGAATCAAGAATCAAACCAACATGGCCACCATAAAAACAATATTAGACTTAGGAGATGAAATCAGATCTGAAAGCAATGACGAATCGACAGATGACGTTATTCAGAATGAATAGAAAATGCTTTCAATTCTAAATGATTCTTGGTAAAAATAAGCCAGCAAAGTACAACATCCTCAACACAGATCAGACATAGGAAAAGAGTTATAATTAAATAAGCATTCTACGGTCTTGTTGTACTTTTCAAATAAGCAAGCGGAGAAACAAAACTTCTCCTGGAAATTTTCAAGATCTGATATTATTATCAGAAAACCCAGAAACATACGGTGATGGGTTTTATATGCCTCCTCTATTCAACAATTTAAATCTCATTTCAGTGGAAACTCAAGTCTTATACGATCCGTTTAAATACCTTAAACTTGTTGGAAATATATTACCACAGGGCAATCATATAAGACAAATAGAGTAGAATTAGAAAACTTATCTTGATTCAAATGGCATGAACAAAACCCTTTTCGAAAGCTTTGTTACGTACATCCATCTACCATCTTGATAAACGAAAATTGATGGAGTTGAAACGTGCCGATAACGACACTTTCTTTAAGGTATTTAAACGCCCCGAATAGTGCACACGGGTCTGAATGCATTTTCACCTCCAAGATCAGTCAACCCCTCCATCATAGATGGTGCACCCCGTAATTGATGGACTAAGGGATCCGTAAAGTTACATTCACCAATTGACACAATTTAAAGGAAAATACCACTTCTCAAAAACATGTTTTGTGCGATCATAAACAAAACATCTCCCACCTTTATATAGAATAGTAAGAGACACCACTAAAGGTTGTCTCCCAAAGAACAAACCTCTCCCCTTAAGGCATGCTTGTTAGCAAAGACACCTATTGGCCATTTAGGTGTCTTTTAGGAAAAGACTCAACCTTTAGGAAAATAAATTGTTTGAATTTTCAAATAAAACTATGAAAATTACAACATGAGATTGGTTGATGTTTGTTTTTTATATTGCCAGCAATAGAGAATACATAATAGATTGTACACTTGAATCTAATCCATTGCAAGGATTCAACTGATTTCTTTAACGGTATTCTTTTTACTCACAGTTCACTGGCCCCTATGCAGATGAGCAAAATAGTATACCCAATTAATGCAAGACGAACAACACTATTTGGAAAATGGTTCCTTTAGAGGGAGTATAGCCCTAACAAGAAGAAAGTGAAGGCAGATCGCCCAAGTGCCAAATTTGTGTCTTGTCTTTTCCTTCTCTTATTGGTGTTCAATTAACAATGTAACATCAAGTAGAGTACCACATGTAGCTTTTGTATATTTTTACACAACTTGACTTGATTAATATGTATTTTGTATTTATTTTTCTAAATAGGCTTAGTTGACACCTACCATTTTGGTATGCAAAGATGGTTAGTGGTGATTTTATCCACCATGTTTATTCCTACTTTTAGTGGCGGTTTTTCTAAACCACCACTATTTACACGTTATATGCGCGGTGCTGAAAACCGCCACCAATTAATTAGTGGCATCTTTTTGGCACTATTAGTGGCCGATAAAACCGCCAATAATACTGATTTTTTTTGTAGTGTCACCTCCCAAGCTTAAATGAATAGGGGGAGATTCAATTCAGCAGTGACTCCATGCCTCTTGCACTTTCTGACTTAGGTATGGATGATACAAGGGGGAAAGTCTATTATTTTACGCATCACACCCCACCCATATGCTATTTGACTTACCCAAATACCCCTAGATGTGATTCACAGCCTCACAAGGATCCAGTTTACGGCCAATCCATAGCCACACACAATAACATAATAACAAAGCATGAATTAAGGGTATAGTTACTTATTACACTTTTTTGAGTTAAGAGTCAACATAAGTCAAATGCAAGAGTATTAATTATTATAGTTTTCTATGAGTTAGAGTCAACAGAGGGCAATTGCAAGAGTATCAAATGAAAGGTTTAAAGTGTTAAGAAGTGTAATTAGTTCAATTGTTCAATTTCCCAAATTAACTGGATTAAGTCACAATCAAACTCCATGACATCCGTAAATATAACCACATGGCGATCAAAAGGGTTGAAGGCTATAAGAGCACTCCATGCGTGGACACAAGCCGCAATGTGCCTCCATGTCCTCACTCATCGATATGTCGAATGGCTCCACTAACATCAATTACTCCGGGATGCGGGGGTCCTCATAACTGGTATAAGAATCTTAATTTAAAAAAAAAAATTAAAAAAAAAAAAAAAAAAAAAGAGAAAAGAAAAGAAAGAAAGAGATAAATGAACTCAGCAGGATCAACAATATCATATACCACGCATTCAACACATGTATAAAGTCATGAAATGCAAACAAAATATAAAGGTGTAATGTAGAACACATACTAACCATGCTAGTTTCTATTTATGTAGATGTGCATTAAGATACAACATCAGCCTCCTTTGGGAAGTCTCAAATAGACTCCAATGGTTCTAATTGTACTAAGTGTGATGACTAAGGTATAGGAATAACAGTCCAATCATCAACCATGGCTGGGGATTTGGGTCACACTCTCTCACTACGACAATTGGCATGAGAACTGGTGCATGTTAAGAAACTTCCTAGCCTAATGCAAGAGAACATCTACTCAATCATGTCATACTAGGTTTGAATATCCTTCCTATGGCACCAACCAACTTGGTTAGATATCATTTTCTATATAGAAAAGATCGCGTCATATGGCACCAACTAACTTGAAACTATGCCTCCCTTAACCCTATGGTCATCCACATGTAATAGATAGGCTACCTCATGCCTCCCTTACTCCTATGATCATCCACATATAATAGGCAAGCTACTTGATATCCCCTTACCTACTCCAATAGGCTATTGGGTGCCCATGAGGCTCTTAATCCTCTTATCATATACAACCCTACCATGAATGTGTTGTGTCCGTACTCACAAGTGCATGAGGCCACCCAAGTAATAAAGAGGTAAGAGGGATATTGTTCCCATGACGATCAAAAAAAGTGAAAATTATGTACTAGCTTTACGAACACATACAATTATCTAGGTAAACGAATTATGAATGATTAACTAAGTTATTGACTAAACTAAGAAAACATAATGGAAATAATTAAATTGTTAAGGAAAACTCAATGACTGGAATTACTAGGGATTCAATTTCACCAAACATGATATAGATTATTGACTAATTCCCCCATTTCTCATATAACTAATTTAATCTCCACTCTTATTGACGAGATTCCCTAAGTTAGATTATTTCATTTGTTACACCTGAGGATCCCTAACATATTAAACCTCCCTACCAGTTATGCTTAGAGGGTCAATTAAATATCGCATTAACCTATTACGTTTTAGATGTAATTTTTCATTCTTCAATCCTAGGTCTAGCATGCATTTATCATTATTACGTGATCGAAAACACACCATGAGATTCATGAACGTTAATTAGGCATTCAAACATTAAGAACAAAATTGAAAAAGAAAAAGAAAAACAAGAGGGAGAATTGAATTATATGAAGGAGAATAAAATCAATAACTATCTCATGTAAAGATCCATCTTACCCTAACAAGAAAAACTTAGAACATTACAAGAAAAATAAGAAGAAGAAGAAATAGTTAAGGGAAACATCACTCTAAGGTTGATCAAGAAGAGACTTCTAGAAACTCCAAAATTCGTTCCAAAGTAATTCAAACTCTCCAAATCTGTCCTCTACACTAGGCTGCAAACTGGGCCGGACTTTTGCAATCCCAAGCCCAGCCCTATATGGTATAATTTGAGCTCATTCCCGCCCTGGCCCTAGTTCAGGGCCAATGATTATTGTCCCTGGCCCTAAGCCCTACAGGGCCAAGCCAAGCCCATTCCCGCCCTAATTGGCCCTAATTGGGCCGGGTCGGGATGGGTTGGCCCTGATTGGCCCTGATTAGCCCTGATTGGCCCTGTCCCTGGCCCTGATTGGCCCTGTCTCTGGCCCTGATTGGCCCTCTCCCTGGCCCTGATTGGCCCTATCCTTGGCCCTGATTGGCCCTCTCCTTGGCCCTGATTGGCCCTATCCCTGGCTCTGATTGGCCCAGGCCCTAATTGGCCTTGTCCCTAGCTTTAATTGGCCATATCTTTGGTCGTAAATATCAAATGTAAGATAGGTAGTAATTAAAATACATATTAAAGTAATTAAATTCCAAACTTAGTTCTAGAAAATAAAATAGTAAATATGTCAACAAATAATCCAAAACTTATATTCAATATGTATTTAACTATTTATACCCATTTAGATTTTAGAGAAATAGAGAAATCCAAAATTCTAGGGTTTTTTAATTTGCTATTCGATGAAAATTATGGTTATTATATGTAAGCTCGAAGGGAAAAAAAAAAAAAGATTTATCTCAATTCTCAATTAATTTCTAACTTCTAAGACAATGGTCAAACTTCATTCCAAATTTTCAATTTGTCTTTCCCTCAAGTTTCTCTCTCTCTCTCTCTCTCTCTCTCTCTCTCTCTCTCTCTCTCTCTCTCTCTCTCTCATTCTGTTTTTTCCTTTGGTTTTTTTCTCCAGTAAAGAGTTAAAATTATTTATGAAATAGAATAAGTAGAGAGAAGAATTGTAATTAAATTTAGGTATATTTGAAAGTCAAGTAAATTATAGAGAATGTCACACAAACTCTTTTTGTAAACTTAGAAACATCAGAGATTCAGAATTCAAAAGGAATCTGATAAATGAAAATCTTATATTCAAAGTCAAGAACTTAAGCCGTAGGTAGGTATGTTTTCATTCACAAGTGTTCAATAAATTGATATCTTTATTCAATACAAATAAATTCATATTCAAAACCTTATTAACAAGTAAATCGACGATAATTTAGTATTCAAAAAAAAAAAAAAAATGATGTTTTAGTTACAAACATAGCTATATGTTTTTAATAAATTTTTTTGAAATATCACACTAGATTTGTTAGATATTCATGATGAGAAGTTGGGGTATAGATTTGTAAGATATTAATTCTTTATGTAATAGCTTTTATTATTTATAATATATTATCTCGCCTTAGTCAAAAAACAAAATCAATATTTTATTGAACTAAAAATGATTTTGTTGGAAAAAAAATTACCTTAAAATAATAGAAAAAGTGAATTAATAGTCTAATATGATCAAAGTGACTAAATGTCAAAATCAAAACTCATATCAATGTTAGTACGAAGATCAGGGTAAAAATCTAGTACTATAGTACATGATCATCGTCAAATTAATATTAAGATTATAGCCAAAATTAGGGTCAGGATCAGGGCCAAAATCAAATAGATGCTTATTACATTGGTAATGAGGTTATAATTTATTTTTATTAATTTTTTACAAAACATGATCATGTTTCTAAAATTTGACACGTGTCAAGTATCCACCCATATGTATTACAATTAATTCCTCTCCATGTGGGTGGAGGGTCCAGAGTCTTTAGACTCAAATCGGGGCAGGATCAGGGTCAGGATCAGGGCTAATATCAGGGCCAAGAACAGGGCTAGGATCAGGGTCAAGATCAAGGCCAGAATCAGGGTCAAGATTAGGGCCAAAACCAGGGCTAGGATCAGGGCCAGGGTCAAGGCTAAAATCAAGGCTTGGGTCAGGGCCAAAATCAGGGCCTAGGTCAGGGCCAAGATCATGGTCAAAATCAGGGCCAAGATCGGGGCCAAGATCAGGGCCTGGGTTAGGGCCAAAAATCAGGGACGGGCTCGGATGGGCTGGGCGGGCCAGAGAGTAATCCTAGGCTCGCCCTTGGCCCTAGTTCAATGCCAAAATATTTTGGCCCTAACCCGCCCTTAGGGCCAAAATCTTTAGCCCAAGCCCTATTCGGGCTTAGGGCGGGCTTAGGGGGTCAGGGCCGCCACGGCCAAACTTGCACCGCTACTCTACACTCCTCCAAGGACAAAATGTTTTTATTTATTTATTTAATTCTATTGCTGGAGTATGCTCCCCTTTTATAGAGTGATTTCTTAGATTATATAGAATATGATTTTTGACACAATTTGAAACAAACTCTAAGTTCCTAATTTAACTCAATAAAGAAATTCGTTTGTCTAGGTGGCGTATAAATCGCATTGATTTTGAGAGATCAAATGCACAATCCCACCGTTGGATTTGAAGATCAAGAAGTCGTGAAGCTCCTATATTAAAATTTTCTTGATCGAATGCTGGATGATCATCCTATGATGAACTTGATCGAAATTGAATGGAGCACACTCAAAAACAGGATTCTTCTTCTTTTTCTTTTTACCATGGGATTTCCCCCCCCCCTCTTTTTCTCTTCTTTGATCAATCTTTAAACTCCACTAATTGCTCCAAGCAAATCATTGTTGTTGAAAGAGTCCAAGTGCTAAGATGATTCTACAAACATAGATAACTTTGAATCAGTATTTACTAGAATAACTATAAATTTACAAAATTACATAAATTTGGGGAGAGTGCATCTGATGCTCATTTGCATGCGAAAGTACAGTAAAGTGATACAAAACGAGTGTGAATGTATGAAAAAGTATCCAATCAATTACTCAAATTAATATGCATAAAATAAACTTATCAAAATGAGACATGGTCTATTTGTGTCCTCTCACCTACTCCAATGGGCTATTGGGCGCTCACAAACTAGCACCACTATCGGGGGGCACGGGGGTTTTAACCCTGTTGGGGGGGGGGGGGGGGGGGGAAAAAAGGGTTTTAAAACTAAAAAAAAAACAAAAAAAATATAAGTATTTTTATAAAGGGTTTATGGGGGGGGGGGGGGGAGGGGGGGGGGGGGGCAACCGAAGGGAGTAAAAAAAAAAATATAAATTATAATTTATTCCCTTTTTTTTTTTTTTGGGAAAGGGGGAAAAAATTGGGGACCGAGGGGGTTTTACGGAGAAATTATGATCAAACCGGGTTCATACCTGGTTCGACCCTCGACCCCGGTCGAGGCAGAGGGAACCGACTCGCTCCCAAGCGAACCGGATCCAGAAGATGGCTTGCTGAAGAAGAAAACTGATTCAGCTACAAGCACGCCCTAATCCTACTTATGGATTAGGGTAATTACCCTAATGATGGCAGACTCGAATTGATGGCTGCGGCTAATCATTATCGAAGGGATAATCATCGCATAACCTAAAGAGTTATCTCAGGAGTCCTCTACTAGTCCAAACTAGTAGAAGTCTATTGCTCAACGGATCTATCTGTTAAGATCCAACGACTACCCGAAGAAGGCTCAAGTGCATCCAATGAAGGAGATTCGAAGGTACACTCTATATAAACCTCACTACCATACGAGGTGAGGGAGGGATCGAAAACACACAATCTGAGACTCAGGTTCAGATACATACTGATAGACTTAAACTATCAGCGGCTTACGATCTAGATCACCTTTCCCAGTTCTTCATTCCTTAGCTCTGTGCTTCTAGCAGAGCCGTTTGTGATTAAGTTCATCAACTGACTTAGCCTTCGGAGGTGGACTCCCGACCCCCGCGGTCGGGCCACATCTGACGCTTTCGTTTTGCAGGTCATCACGAGGAGATCTAAGGGCTGAGCAGATTTTGGACGCATCATTTGGCGCCGTCTGTGGGAAAGACTTGAAAAGCCATGGTGACTAGATCAGCAGCTGCTGCACAGCACAATTCCGGTGTTCAGATCCTTGGAGTGAATAATCCAGAAATTCCCCAGGGAAGCCAAAATCCTATCGAGGTAGATGATGGTCAGAGAGGACGTAATCCTCTTGATACATTCCAATATCAATTGGATCAGGTAAAGATTCAACTTTTGGAGGTGAGCCAAGCACTCCGCTTTGCTCACCGGGCGAGTGGTTTTACCACAAGAACCTGATCAACGCGATTCAGGGAGACGTGCGTTACCACGTGATCAAAGATTGGCTGAAGACCGGAATATCGGTCAGAATTTTCGTGAAGGAGACCGAGGACCTAGGAGGATTGATGATCAACCTAGGCGAGACGATCGGTTCGACAGACCGCAAGAGAGTACAAGCGATTCAAATACAAGGTTGGATACAGGGGTAAGAACTCACTCACAACTGTCAGAAGAACCGTTCGTGATGATCGAGCAGTTCGCGACGAGCGGAATGTTCGGGAAGGACGGGCTGTTCGTGATGATCGGATAGCACGGGATGATCGTGTTAATCGAGGTCGTGATCATATTGCTGAAGATCACCCGACCTAGTTGGTCGGGAATTGGCCAACATCAATGAGAAATTAGGGCGGTTGGCTAAGGGCGGGATAGGCGAGGATATTTACTCGGTCATACGGAAGACCCCCTTTGCCGAGCCAATTGTGGGATATCAGTTTCCCCATAACTTCCGTTTGCCTACCTTTTCTACATTCGATGGCTCCGGAGATCCAACAGCTCACATTGGCTATTACCAATAGACCATGGCAGTTTCAAGTAATTCTGATGAAATTTTATGCAGGGTTTTTGGTTCATCTCTAACTGGAGCAGCACAAAAGTGGTTTTCAAACCTCCCCTCTGGAAAGATCGTAAACTTTGATGAATTGGCGCGCAAATTCATAGGGCGATTCCAGAGTGGAATACAAGTCAAGAAAACGGAAGAAACCTTGTTTCTTGTCGGACAAGGAAAGAACGAATCAATCGAGAGAGTTTACGAAAAGATTCAACAAAGTAACGATGGAGATAGAAAATTTGGATGAGCAAGTAGCCAAAAGCTGCTCTATTCACGGGACTCACTAATCGGAAACTCTTGGAGTTATTACTACGGGATATGCTGCGACTTATCTTTGAGTTGGTACGAGAGATGCCGAGGAAGCGGCTGAAGTCATGGAGATTCTAGACGCGCGCCAAGGAGATAATAAAGTCTCCAATAAGGAACAGAAGGCTCTGAGCGAAGCGAAGCCAAAGAAAAATGTCCGTGATCGGGTTGGAAAATCTCGGGCTTGGCGCCAAAGGTCTCCGGTAAAAGTGAGTATACTCCATTGAATGTTCCTCGGGCTGATATTTTAAATATCATCAAAAGAAAAAATATCTTGAAGTGGCCGCCTAAAATTCTTTTGAAACCGGAGAGCAGCGGGATCGAGAAAAGTATTGCCGATTCCACAAGGACTATGGTCATTATACAAATGATTGTCGTCATACGAAAGCGAGATATTGAGAGATTAATATCTCGGGGACATTTGTCCAGTTTTGTTAGCGAGAAGGAGGAGGGAGGAGCCACGTGAGCCACGCGCGGCTGCTCCTAAAAGGGATCGTTCGGTTAGTTCGGAACGATCAAGGGAGGCCCCGAAGTCTAAGAAGGGCAAGGAGGTGATTGAAGCTACTCGGTCACCGATCCTTACCATCTTCGGGGGGACCGAGCCCGAATCACTCCGGAGTTTGAAAACAAAATCCAAATTTGTTGGAACCGGAGAGGCGACGAAGCGAAAAAAGCTGAATGGTGAAGATTCTATCACCTTTAGCGAGGAGGACGAAAGAGACGTTTGTTTACCTCATGATGATGCCATAGTCATCAAGGTAGAGATTGCACGTCGGGAAGTGCATAGAGTTTTGGTTGATACGAGGGTCTGCGGCTGACCTAATTTCTTACGAAGTGTATCAAAAATTGAAGGTGGATCGGGACTTGATGAAACCTTCATCCACACATCTATATGGTTTTGCGGGGGTCATCTGCGGTGGCGGAAGGATCGGTCCAGTTGGACTTATCTATTGGAAGTTTTCCTAAGGAAACAACCGTCCGAATCAATTTTTTGGTGGTTCGGGAGCTGCCGACTTATAATATTATCCTCGGGCGACCATCTTTATCCAAGATAGGTGCTATTGTTTCGACAAAACACATGAAGATAAAATTCCCGACTGATATGGGAATTGGTCAAGTCTCCTCTGACCAAAGGATCTCTCGGCAATGTTGCGTTGCCTATTTAAAAGACAAGGAGGGCCGAGGAAGGTAAGCTGCCCTACCTATAGAAGTTCGAGACGATCGGGAAGAAGCGAGAGATGCAAAGACCCGAACCGGTGGAGAAAGCTGGAACAAATCCAGCTGTGTACCGAGGATGAGAAAAAGATTACTTATATCGGGGTGCGAGCATTTGGAGGAATTTAAAGATAAGTTGAAGTTATTTCTTCAACGAGAATAAAGATGTATTTGCATGGTCTGCTTGAAGACATGCCGAGGAATCGATCGGGATGTCGTGAGCATAAACTACTGGATAGATCCTAAGGCGAAACCGGTGATACGAAAAGGAGAAATTTCTCCATTGAAAAGTATGAAGCCGTTCGTAGCGAAGTTGAAAAACTCAAGAATTCTGGTTTCATAGAACCAATTGAATGCCCAACTTGGTTGGCCAACGTGGTAATGGTAAAAAAGGCGAATGGGAAGTGGAGGATGTGTATGGACTACAGATCTTAACAAGGCTTGCCCTAAAGATTGCTATCCGTTGCCTCGGATTGACCTCTTGATAGATGCGATTGCAGGATATGAAACTTTAAGTTTCATGGATGCCTACTCGGGGTATAATCAAGATCCTTATGAATAAGGAGGATGAGAAGTTCTGACTTTCATGAGTGATCGTGAAAGCTATTATTATAAGGTCATGCCTTTTGGCCTGAAGAACGCAGGAGCAACATATCAGAGGGCCGTCAACAAGATTTTCAAAGAGCTGATAGGAAAGAATGTTGAAGCTTATGTTGACGACATGCTAGTGAAAAGCTTTACAAAAGCAAATCATATTGCAGATTTGGCGAGGTATTCTCGATCTTGCGAAAGTATCAAATGAAGCTAAACCCAGAAAAGTGCGCCTTTGGAGTCTCCTCGGGCAAATTTTTGGGCTTCATGGTATCACGAGAGGGAATTGAGGCTAATCCTGCCAAAATACAAGCTCTGGTTGATATGGAGGCTCCCAAAACTGTTCGTGATGTGCGGTGTTTAACGGGGAGAGTTCTTTGCTTTGAATCGATTCATCTCCAAGTCTGGGAGAAAAATGTTTGCCTTTCTTCAAGGCACTTAAAGACTTGAAGGGCAGCAAGGAAGCAAAATGGACTGAAGAGTGCTAGAAAGCTTTCGAGGAGTTAAAAGAAGCACTTGGACAACCACCGATCTTGTCCAGACCAGAGAAGGGGGAAATATTACAGCTATATCTAGCGACGTCCCTTTCAGCGGTCAGTGCGGTACTTGTTCGTGAAAAAGATAAAAAAACGGTGGCCGATTTACTATGTAAGCCACGTGTTGCTAGATGCGGAGACAAGATATTCGCAGATTGAGAAGCGGGCTCCGGCTCTCATGATGGCCGCCGGGAAGCTAAGACCATATTTTCGAGCTCATCCAATTGAGGTATTTACAACTTTTCCTCTTAGTAAAGTTCTTAATAAACCTGATTTGTGCTGGAAGGATGGTGTCTGGTCAATTGAACTCGGTGAGTTCCAAGTGAGCTTTAAGCCCAGAGCGCAATCAAGGCTCGGGCATTAGCCGATTTTGTAGTAGAAACTACTTGCACCGGTGGAATCCACCATCGAGGATCCCATTATACCAACCACTTGGGAGGTATATGTGGATGGTTCGAGTAATAAAGATGGAGCGGGAGCTGGAATTCTATTAAAAAGTCCAGCGGGATTTATTATTCGATATGCTTTGAGATTTGCATTTGAAGCAAGTAATAACGAAGCGAGAATATGAGGCTACGATAGCTGGACTTCGGTTGTCAAAAGCATTGTCTATTGCAGATGTTACTATTTATAGTGACTCTCAACTTATAGTCAACCAAGTCCAGGGGGAGTATGGTATTAAAGAACCACGCTTGCAGAAATATCAAGAGATAGTGCAGGCATTTCAAAACCAATTTCGGAATTTGAAGATATCTCGGATTTCGAGGAATGAAAATTCGGTGGCGAGATGAGCTATCCCGACTAGCCAATGCCAAAGAAAAGAATCTAGACCCTTCGGTCTATATTGAAGAAATAACTTTTCCAAGTTATCATGAGAAAGAAATTTCTTATATTGAAGCGGAGCGTTCTTTGGATGGATCCGATAATCGAGTATACGAGAGATGACAAGTTCACGAGGATCCGAAAGAGGCAAAGTTGATCAAGATACGATCAGCTAGATTTGTCATTAAGAATGGGAGACGATACAAAAGATCTTATTCTGGACCCCTTATGAGATGTATAGGCCCCGAAGGAGCAAAATCAGCTTTGGGTGAGGTTCATGAAGGAATTTGTGGAGCTCACATGGGTGGACGAGCCCTGGCTCACAAAATTCGAGACTTGGGTTATATTGGCCTAAGGTCCAAGAGGCTGCTATGGAATATGTTCGTCGGTGTGGTAAGCTGTCAAATTCATGCTACGATGTCGAAGCGCCGGCGGAAACCATGACTTCAATTCTAGATCCCATTCCCTTTGCGATGTGGGGAATTGATATCATGGGCAAATTCACCAAGGCGTCAGGCGGACGGGAATATCTGATAGTAGCAATTGATTACTTCACGAAATGGGTTGAAGCCAGTGCACTGGCAGCAATTATTGAGAAAAAAGTGGAGAAATTCGTGCTTGAATCAATCATATATCGCTTTGGGATTCCAAAGATTATAAATCATGACCATGGTACTCGGTTCGATTGTCCGCAATTTGAGCAATTTTGCGGAACATATATGATCGAGCATCGTATGTCCTCGGTGGCATACCCCCGAGCAATGGACGGGTAGAGGTTACTAACCGAACGCTACTGGAAGGAATAAAGAGAAGACTCGAAGGTGACAAAGCTTCTTGGGTCGAAAGAACTTCATAATGTACTGTGGGCCTATAGAACTACGGTTCGAACACCCATAGGAGAAACTCCATTCAGGTTGGCATATGGATCCGAAGCATTGGCACCAGTGGAGATAATGGCGGGGACATTACGGGATCGTGAGTTCGAGGAAAAAGCAAATGAACAAGGACTGCTTGATAGTCTTGATCTGTTGGACGAAGTTCAGGCAAAGGCAATAGCACGAACTCAACATTATCAAAGAAGGATAGCGTCTCATTATAATACTCGAGTGAAGAATCGCCGGTACTTAGCCGGAGATTTGGTGTTGAGAAACACCCTAGCTTCCGACCCGCGTCACCAAAGAAAATTGGACCCTTCTTGGGAAGGACCTTATATGGTTGTAAAACCAGTTGGTTCGAGAGCTTACCAGGCTGAAGAACATCAACACCCAGAAAGAGTTGGATCGGTCGTGGAATGCCAGGCATCTCAAAAAGTTTTATCCTTGATGATGATTTCAATTTTGTTCGCGATATAAACATTTTCAACTCAATCAATGCAATTTTTGGCTTTCAACAAATTATTTTTTGATTAGGGGGCATCATACACCACATTCAAGAACAAGATCCAACTATAAGGCATCGGATGAAAATTCGTGTGGGTCCTTCAACACTTATGGAATTTTTTCGGATCTTCTTAAGTCGAGGCATCGGATGAAAATCCGAGTGAGTTCCTTTTGCAAGGTGTCGGTTTGAAACCCGAGTAAGTTCCTTCAAGACTTATTGAATTTTCGAATAATCTTTAAGTAAAGGCATCGGTTTAAAACCCGAGTGAGTTCCTTCTCAGACTCATTGTATTTCTCCGGAAATCTTTAAGTAAAGGCATCGGTTTAAAACCCGAGTGAGTTCCTTCTCAGACTTATTGTATTTCTCCGGAAATCTTTAAGTAAAGGCATCGGTTTAAAACCCGAGTGAGTTCCTTCTCGGACTTATTGTATTTTAAGTAAAGGCATCGGTTTAAAACCCGAGTGAGTTCCTTCTCAGACTTATTGTATTTCTCCGGAAATCTTTAAGTAAAGGCATTGTTTCAAACAACTAAGACCTAATTCAACAGCAATTCAAGTGGCTAGCAAAGCTCAAGATGAAGTTAATTTCTTATTTCTTCAAAAGATCGAAAGAGGCCAGTATCAAAACAATTACAAGAGCTGGATACAATCTTCGGTCAAAAAAGAAAGTCATCATCGGTGACTGTTAAGAAGTTATACAAGATCGACACGACTTTGCTAGAACAAACATATGAGTCAACCATTGGTGTGGATTCAAGGAAAAGAAGAGGAGAAATGAGGATTACAAAAAATATTTCGGTATGCATAAAATCCTCCGCAATTTCATACTCTTTGTCCAGCTTGTCCAGGAGAAGTATGGTCCTCGACCAAACTTGCATTCAAGACCAGCTCGTCATAATTGACTTCTTCCAGGGGAGAATAAACAGGAGAATCTTCCAGATAATGCATAATATCTGGATCGGAAGGTGGAGGATCAATCTTATCTTTGGTCCAGTCAGGAGGAGGAATACCTAGGTCGGTAAATACTTCAGGATGACAAACAGCACTATAGGGAGTCGTATCAAAATAAGGATCCTTCCTTAATATTGATTCCCATACTTCGTTCTCACCATCCCGGTACGCCTGCAAGTTATAAGCATTCAGCATATCAACAAAGGGCTTACTGTGTAAATATTTGAAGACGCAGGCTCTGCGAACATCAGTTGGAAGGGATTCGGGCAAAGGAACGACAACTTGCCTTTGTGGTAACACTTCAGATCCTTTGGCTCCTGACTTTCCAACTGCTCGCTCCAGTTGCCGGATCTTCTCCCTGGCATCATCCAATTCCGACTGAAGACGACCGATCATCGAATTCTTTTCTCCTGCAACCTCCCAAGCTAGTTTCCGAAGGCGAGCAATCTCAACATCTTTAGCTTCAGAGATTTCCCGAAGCCTGGAAACTTCATTGCTCAACCTATTGAGCCTAGAGGCTGCTTCCACTTGGTTGTGGAAGTTACCAGTAAGACTCCTGCAAATAACTTCCGAGTTAAAAAAAAAAGGAGCAGAAGAGTAATTTTTCAGAATCAAAAGATAATGAAGAAAGACTTACATCACCAGTGACTTCATAAAGACTTCATCTGAGAGTTTGGAAAGCACTGCGCTCTCAGAAGTCATTCGAGCAGCAGTGCACCATTCCAACACTCTATCAAACTCGTTTGACACTAATTTGGGCGAAGGATGAGAAGGATGAGCTACATCAAGAGAAGGATGAGCTGCATCACCTGTCACCCGACGGCGCTTCCTGGTGGCAAAATCCTCCAACTCCAAAGGAGAGGAGGAGGATGCCAAACAAGCACTGGAATTGGAAATAGGAGCAACGCCTGCTGGGACCACACCTTCATCAAACGCCAACATAGTTGCATCAGATGCCCGAAGAGTCTCCTTCGAGGGTGCACCAACGGTCTCTACAGCAGGGGCATCAGTAGCGCCATCAACAACAGAGTGATCAAGATCTTCCTGGGAAAAGAGGCGTATGGGCGGCATCAATAGAAACTATGGGAATCTGACTTGAAGATTCACCAACAGCAGTCACCTTACGCTTGGAGGATTCACTAGCTGAAACCACCTCACTGGCCCCAACCACCACCGACGGAACGATTTTCTTGCTAGATTTTGCTCTGATAAAGTTCTCGGGTTGATCTTGGGAGCCACTATGCAAACAAAAAAGCCGTATTAGTACAGATATCCAACGACAACAAAAAAAAGGGAAAACCCTAGTTCATTATCACTTCAGAAAAACCCGAACTAAACCCCAAGTACTACTACTGTGTAGTTTACTCGGGGGGGGAAGTGGGGAAAGAGATGAGTAACCAAAAAACTCACTTGTTCAGAAGTTGATAGAGCTATTGTTGGAGTACGAGGAATACGGAAGCAGGTAGAAGGACGGAATGTCGCTTTAGCACTTTAGCAAATCTAACTTGCAAATAGTAGGATAGATGTAGAGTACCCATGAAGGCTTTAAATAGCCTCAGGTATT
Organism: Hakea prostrata; assembly: GCF_041222555.1. NCBI lineage: Eukaryota > Viridiplantae > Streptophyta > Magnoliopsida > Proteales > Proteaceae > Hakea > Hakea prostrata. The sequence continues at coordinate 34,201,051 of NC_142607.1, read as the reverse complement.
AAGACGACGGTTGAAAGCTAAGGACAACCAATGGCCCTAGATTGAAATGACGCTTCGAAATCCGCACAAAGCAAGATCAACGGCCGGAGGGATGCCACATGGAAACATGTGGAGGCGAGCACCCGATGCAGAGATACCTCCAATCGTCGCACCGCCATTATAATAATGGGTGTATTTCCGATTCATTGGAAACAGTGAATGGTATACCAAAGCAAGAAAACGTTTGGATTTTGCAGAAGGGAAACGTGTGGACTTTGCAATAAATGAAGTAGTGGGGAAGATTAATGCATCTTTCCGAAACGCATCTTCACAATATTTCTACAAGATTATTATTCGTTGAAGAATGTGAAGTTGAGTGATAAGTTTTATCATTTATACTTTGATATTCAAGACAAGATTTCGGCAGGAGACAGGGAAATAGAAAGGCCAACATGAAAAAGAAATGTCTATTCATTAACAAGGAGGTCAATCTTTACAAAAAAAAAAAAAAAAAGATAACTCCCTAAGCCTCTTCTTCATCGTTGCCCGAGGGACCCTGGTCGGGAGGACTTTTCTCAGAAGAGCCTTCCTCGAGAATGACATTGACTGAGTCCTCTATAGCAGCAGCTTGAGACTTGGCTTGTGATTTCTCCTCTGGAAGCGCCGGCTCGTCCGCCAAGTATGCCTCATATTGAGGGTCAGCTGGAAAAGGATCATCTTCTTCATCCCGAGCCCAGTCCGGGAGATCCATGCCTAATTTCCCGAAGACCTCTTTATGGCACACCTCACAAAAGGGAGCAATATCGAAGGAAAGGATTGATGCGAGAATTCGCTCCCAAACGTCATTCTGCCCCAAGCGATAAGCTTGAATGTTGTAGGCCCCTAGCAGCTCGGAGAAAGGTACGCTGTTCAGGTATTTCCGAACACACTCCTTCCGAAGCTCTGGCTTGATATGATAGGGCTTGCTAGGGACCGCCCACTTCAGATATTCTTCGTTCTTCCTACATTGAAATTCAAGCCTGTCACTGAACAACGTGGCAGCTTCTTTTTTCTTCCTGGCCTCGCGCTCGGCAGCAGTGGCACGAGCCTTCGAAGCATCAAGGGCATCCTTGAGGGAGATCACTTCTTCCTCATGCTTTCTCTTCAGCTCCTCAGCAGCTGCAGTCAGCCGATCTATCTCAGAATTGGCCTTGGCCAAGTTCTCTTCACAGGTTTGCAGCAAAGAGTTGTTGCGGCCAACCCGGCTCAATGCTTCCATGTGTTGATAGAAGCTCAACACAGCATTCCTGGGAAGGCGGAAAATATCAGAAGAAGTCATAAGAAATTATGAAAAAATAAGCAAGAAGACCGGTACCTTGTGGATTGACTAACAAGGGCAACGTCAGGAACGGGGGGGGGGAAGGGGGGGGCCCCCCGGCGGGGGGGGGGGCCCGCCGCGGCGGGGCGGGGGGGGGGGGGGGGCCCCCCCCCCGGGTTGGGGGGGGGGGGGGCCCCCCTTCGGGCGGAGGAGGAGACTTAGACCCTTCACCATTGGCTCTTCCCTTTACCGGCGATCGCCCACGGCCGAAGGAACAAGGTCGAGGGAGCTCCACGTCTGGGTGATCGTAGCTTTCTCGGGCCCTAGCGGCCTCCCAGGTTCTCGGGGTTCATTCTTGGAGGCACCGCAAAGAAGAACAAGGGTCGATTAAAGCTATCACTCGGTAAATTAAAGGATGATGGTTAGAAGCTCACATGAGCCAAGGCCCGTGAAGAATGGAGTTAACTCCACCCAATCCATGATCTTGATACCATGGAATGGTTTGGGTTATTCTCGGAAGAAGAAGTACACCGCCTCCAGGCGGTTGGGAAGTTAAGATCCGATGGAGGCGCTCGACAGAAAAAGTATCGTTCGCGCCATCTTTTGTGGTTAGAAGGGCAAGTTCCTTTGGCAAGGATGCTGCCCCTCCAATCAAGTTCAGCCTTATTGCGTTTGGACAGAAAAACCCATCCGGGAGGATGGGAGATAGAAAGAACATGAAAATGTACAAAGAGAGAAAGAGATGGCGTAATGCCAAGTTCAAAACACAAACCCAAGAAGTCGATGATGAGACGCCGGATATTGGGAAGGAGCATTCCGAGACAAATGTCCCAATGATTCAGAGCTCGTGGAGAACAAAGGATTAAAAAGGGAAAGCGAACCCCGCTTTCCAGTGCATCTATGTACAGAGAAAATTCACTCGAAAGGGTTGAATCAACCCTCTCATCAGAAAGGGGAGCCCTAACCTGATAAGAGGAAGGAAAATCAGAATCTTGGATGGCTGAAAGAAGGGTTTCCTCATTATAAATGGAGGGAACAGAGCTAGGTCCACCATCGGACCTGGAAGTTTGAGGCTGCCTAGAAGACTCGACAATCTTGGAAGATCCAGACTCGAGGAAGGCAGGAGGAGTTTTGGTTTTTCTCTCTAAACCTTTTTGAGAAACTTCAGTAAACTCGCGCCAGAGGGCAGTTAGGGTTTTGTTATCACTATCCGACTGTTAGGAAGCAGGAGAAGCAAAAGCTTCACTCCTATTACCAACACTGGGTACCAAAGAAGCCCCATTATCCGCCATTACTTGTTTCAGTAAACTACAAAAAGAAAAAGACCAGTAAACTTACTAATTCATTGAGGCAGAAGCTTGAGAGCAAGAAGGCGTGAAGCAGACAACAAAGGTTCAAATTTCAGACAGGAAGAATGAAACCTACGAAGACAACGAACCGCTTTTAAAACACCCGCACGAGTGTTCGGGAATCTGAACGATCGAGATTGATTCAAAATCGACGATCGAGATTGAAAGACGTTTTGAAAGTTTGAACTCACGAATCCGAAACAGGCGTTCAGAAACCGTAGCTTGGATTACGTGAGCCACGACAGATTGACTGCAAGGTGACACGTGGCCTTACCCTCACAACGCTCGAGGAAAAGTGACCACCGCATTAAATGTGATATGACATTTAATGGAGCACGCAGAGTCTATCGCCTGACGAAGAACCCAGTTAAAAACCAAGCCCTCGGGATCGACCGAACACTTGGTCTAGGGGGCTCGTGATACGGAGAAATGATGATCAAATCGGGTTCATACCTGGTTCGACCCTCGACCCCGGTCGAGGCAGATGGAACCGACTCGCTCCCGAGTGAACTGGATCCAGAAGATGGCTTGCTGAAGAAGAAAACTGATTCAGCTACAAGCACACCCTAATCCTACTTATGGATTAGGGTAATTACCCTAATGATGGCAGACTCGAATTGAATTGACGGCTGAGGCTAATCATTATCGAAGGGATAATCATCGCATAACCTAAAGAGTTATCTCAGGAGTCCTCTACTAGTCCAAACTAGTAGAAGTCTGTTGCTCAACGGATCTATCTGTTAAGATCCAACGACTACCCGAAGAAGGCTCAAGTGCATCCAACGAAGGAGATTCAAAGGTACACTCTATATAAACCTCACTACCATACTAGGTGAGGGAGGGATCGAAAACACACAATTTGAGACTCAGGTTCAGATACATACTGATAGACTTAAACTATCAGCGGCTTACGATCTAGATCACCTTTCCCAGTTCTTCATTCCTTAGCTCTGTGCTTCTAGCAGAGCCGTTTGTGATTAAGTTCATCAACTGACTTAGCCTTCGGAGGTGGACTCCCGACACCCCGCGGTCGGGCCACATCTGACACTTTCGTTTTGCAAGTCATCACGAGGAGATCTAAGGGCTGAGCAGATTTTGGACGCATCAATATCTATATGGGTTAATCTGTAATTTTGTAGCTTGGGTGAACCATTGGTTGAACCAGCTTGGTTCATGTCATTGTATATATATTTTTAGGTTTGGTTTGAGAGGGGTTGAGAAGTTCATTCATTGGTTTCATTTTAAGGGTTATGTTCTCTTCTCTTCTCTCTTGTGCATTTCTGCTCTGTCGGAGGTGCTGCCGCTGCAACTAGAAGGGGCTTTTTCCGACGATAGTCGTGCGTTCTCAGGCAAATGAAGATGTTGGTTGGTTCACCGTGATTAGCCCTTCCTTTATGTGCATTTTACCTTAAATCTGTAAAACTTCTACTTCTCATATTGGAATCAGACTCTGTCTTGAGTCCCGGAGTTATAGGTCACATTGACCGAACTTCGTAATCAATTGTTGTGTTTTCTTGCTATCTTTTTTGCAATTCTTGTGTTTCATCACATCATAGAACAACAATATCAAAATCATAATTATAATTGATGATGAAATAACAAAATGACATATTCAATATAAACGTATGTTATTACCCATGCATTTATGCACTACAACATTAGTCACATAAACACACAAGCAAGCATGATAATACGAGATAGAACATGAATTAAATACATGATTACATAAGATTGTTTTAGTCACTTGTCAATGATTAGTCTGAGAGGCATATGAGCAATAAAATAGGGTTTTCCAAATCAAATCTCATTTTCACCCTTTTCTGGGTAGGTGGTGGTCTGCCCAATGGACCAACCACCCCTCAAAATGTGCATCGAGGTGGGTTTTCTAGCGAGGTTTGTCTGCAAGACTTACCTAACCTTGCTTGACTTAATGGTATCATTTACTTGGGCATGTGGTCCTTCCAACCTCAATTTCGACGCATGCCAAATCCATCTTCCAAAACCATCTGAGTTGGTTTGCATTAGATCTTCTCTCAAAGTCATTTAGAGTGACCGAGTCATCATCCTCATCCTTCATGTCCATGAGGCTCAACTCCCGAATCCATGGTCTCGACTCGGATGGCCCATAATTGTCTTCTACTAAAACTATGGTTTTTCGGACCTGCAAAATAGGCTTTCGGATTAAGATTCTAAGGGATTTCACAGTATTAACTTTTCAACTTCTAGTTAATATATTAATAATATTCAACTACTTTCCAAAAACAAGAGTTCTTTACCAGTTGCCCACTTAAGGGAAGATGAAACTCTAGACTCTCTGAAGTGAAAAAAAAAATTATTGATAACCTAATTCTAGCAAATTTTTACTTCATAACCACTGTTACTGAGTAACTTTCATTCTATTAACCAATTCAAATTTTGTAATTGAAATGACCACTTTTTCCTTACGTGTACTATTATAAACATAATGCCCCCATCATTGTCATTCTATGCCCAACCCTTAGATGGGTGAAGGAATTCACCCTTCACCCGTCTTTTCCTAGACCTTGCCAGAAAATGCCCACCACTGTTTGAAACCCCACCCCCACCTTCCCCTACCAGCCACACTTGCCCCCATTGTATATCACCCACCGCCTAATATATTCCTCCTTCACCCCCCCCCATTCCGATTTTCTAATCACTTTCTTTCATGTAACTGAAAAAGAAGCAGACAAAAACAGTGGTGGTCAATTGGAAAAGGGACATGATCTTGTCCTTTCATGCGACTACTTGTCGGAAATCTAGCTCTCAAGATTCCGGTGACTTCTAAGCTTGCTAGCTTGTTTAGTGATTCATCCAGTGTTGTCACCGTTCGGTCATTCCTTTGGTTCTGTCAAAGTCAGTCTCCTGACGACTAAGTTCAAACTTTAGTAGTGAGTTTTCAGTCCCTCATATGCTCTCTTGTGGTCAAGGGCAGAGCCAGGATTGAACATCAGGGGGGGCAAATAATGAATCTGGATCACCTCTCCGTTGAACGAGCACTAATGTCTTTTCACCATACATATTATGTGGGCCAATGTGAGGCCCATTGTGGGTCCCACCTCTGAATTATTTTATTACATTCCGACATAGGATTCACATTAAAAATTTAGGTACATTAACAGGAGGACTAAAATATAGATAACACAATTATAAATCAATTTTAAAAAATATATTGAAATAAAGCATAGAGGCAAAAACTATGGGAGAAAAACTTTAAGAAATTATGAAAGAAAAAGATGGGAAAGAAATTTTGGAGAAATTGTATGAAAAAATATAGATTTGAAGTCTATTAACTAAATATGGGGAAAACCTAATAATATTAATGCTAAAATTCTAAACAATTATATAATATAACTTAAAATTTAAATTGTTATTAGTAAGAATCGAAACTTTAGTAGAAAGTTTAGGGATTCAAAAATAGAAGGATAAATATCACTTACCTCCCCTCTTAGCTAAACAAATAACACTTAGACCCCTTCTTAGTTGGATAATGTCACTTACCTCCCTTCTTACCTAGCAAATATATCAAACACCTTTCCTCTGTTAACTTTCTTGGTTAAATTTACCTTTTACCTTGGCTGAAAATATTTTTTTAGTTTAAACCCTAAATTACCGTAATCACCCTAGCAGCTAAAATACTAAATTACCCTCAACTAAAATAATTATTAAAAACAAAAAGTATTATAATTAAAACTCAAATTACCTTTAATTATTAAGACCCCAACATACCTTAATTTTATCAAACAACTAAAACATAAGGGTAATTTTCATATGGACCCCCTGAGGTTTGGTCTATGTCATTTTTAGTCTAAAAAAATTGAGACTTTGCATACGCCTCTCTTATGCTATAGAAAAAGTCAATTTAACGACAAATTATCGTTTCTATGACCAATTTGCCCTTATTCTTTTGTATTTTTTGGCAAATTTCATTTGACCCCCCAAAGTTTAGTTTATGTCATTTTTCGTCCAAAAAAGCTAAGACTTTGCATTTGCCTCTCCTGTACTATAGAAAATGTCAATTTAAGGACAAATTATAACTTGTATAACCAATTTGCCCTTATATTTTTTCTAATTTAAATTTTTTACATATGCATCTTATCTACCATGAAACTCGTGACTCTCCTTTTTGTTCAAAAATAGGGTTTAAGCTAAGGGGTACTTGAGTGATTTTAATATATAAAGCTATTTTGGTCATATTTTAAAATTTATTTGAATTTTAAGACTTTTCTATAATTTTTGGATTAAAAGGGGAGTCATGAATTCATGGCAGGTAAGATGTATATGTGAAAAATTTTAAAAAGAATAAGGGCAAATTAGTATCAAAGTAAAGAAATTTCTTTAATTGCGTGCTTGGTGGGAAGAAGATGAGGAAAGAAGGCGTCGATTTTACAAGACTATTGTGGGGTCTGATGATGTTCCACCTAGTAAATGTGTTCCTGATATTGCATACTTCATCCTTCAACAGCATGTCGAAGTTCCATCAATGTGGGCAATTTTTCCCTCTCCGGTAGGGTCACCATTGTTTTATTACAGCTATGTTCTCTCCATTTTCCTCACCTGGACAGCATAAGTGGGTAGGCATGGATAGACAAATTGTTGGGTCCGGCCCATGGCCCATTAAAGCTATGTGGGGCCCAATTTTAAGTGAACCAAGAATTGGGTTTATTTTGAAAAACCAACTATTGGTGCCGGCTGAACAGTAGCCACATAACACAGGAGAGAGAAAAAAAAATCGAGAAACAGAGAGAGAGAGAGCCGAAGCGGGAGAAGAAAAGGAAGAAGGTTTTTTTCTGGTTTCTTCGGCGAATCCAATGGTGATACGTTGCCGGAATGAAGTGATATTTGAAGAGAATGGTCATGGCACCTAGCTCTTCATATCCAACGGTCAGAATATCATTATACCATAGTTCTCGAGAAGCCTCTTTGGTGACTTCTCTCCATTCTCTCTGATTTTCATTTCTTTGATGATGTGGTTGTGACTTTGTGTTCCTCTAGTGTTATCCAGAGATGGGATGTTGATTATATACTCATTGTTATTATCATTTGGTAATAGTGGAAGTTTGGGTGGACTCCGATAACGGTCCCATGGTTTTTTTTCCTTGCGGGTTTTTCCACGTTAAAAATTCTTGTGTGTCTGTTGTGGCTTGTGTGTTGTATGATTGATCTATTATAGCTGTGTTTTGTTTCTTTAATTTACACTAGTATATTGTTTAGCCACATCAAAGTGGTATCAGAGCTTGGTCAATAGCTTTGTAAATTAAAATGGAAAGTACCTCGAGTACTTTAGTTGCAGAATTCAGGCCTTGCACTTGTGTAACTTTTTCAATTTCTTTTTTAACTGACCAGTCCTTGTTAGCACTGAAAGAAGAATACACAACACGACCTGCAAGCGAGGAAACAATTAATGATCCTACAAATCCCAAACATTACTGGAAATATCGTACGTAAAAATTGCACGTTTGATTCGTTTTAGCATATTCCACTCATGCACGTAAAACCTTTTAATCCTTTTATGTTGAACCACTCCTTTTTGTGCATGCCTTGCCAATAGTAAGGAGCTCTGAAGTTCAATATATTGTCTGTTTGGGTATGATGAGTGTGTTGGTTCCTCTATAAATACAAGAGACTGAGATGACATGTGAATTAAGTAGATTTTTGTTTAACATCTCACATTTTCCATCTAGAGGCTGTTCTGAGATGTTTTTCCAAATGTCATTCTTTCTTTTGCTTATCTTTCACCTTCATCTATGTCCTACATTCTTTTGTTGTCCCACACTTCTTTTTTTCACAAAGTTCTGTACATCCTCTTGACAACTCAACATAGCCTACAGGTTGTAGGAACGTGGGAAAATGTGAGGGAACACATTTGATTTGCATGAACATTTTAACCTGAATGATGCAACACAAAAGCATATCATCCAGATAACCGAGGAACAAAAAACGACACAAATAAGTAGTGGAATTAGAAGATCATCTATAAGTCACAAGTCTGTGATCGAACCCAAATGAGTCATTGCATCATACAAATTGTCTAAATAAGTATTATAGATCCGCGATCTGCATTTTTGATTGTAAAGAACTACCATCCTTGCTCATCACCAATATTTCAGATCCTCCTTGGGATTTGACTTGCACTGTCCTAGACATCAGATTCATATCAACTTGTTTCAAGGATTTCTCCTCTCTTTATGTGTTCCCAGGGATATTAACAGCATAGCTGATTATTTGGCCTGAAAGGCTTTGTCTCGTGCATGCGAGACAATTTGACCTTTATCCACTCATTGATTGTTAAGCACTTAGCGATCTCGATGCCTTTGTGCTGTTCACACATTAATTAGTTCAGTTTCTACCAAACTATGTCTGCAGACTCCTTTCTGAGGTTCTATTCTGTTTCTTTCCCCCCTTCTCACTTTGGCTGTTTCTCTTACAGGTGTGCATGTAACTTTGCAGTCCTTGCTGAAAGATACAGAGCTTAAACAGACCATATTGGATCTTGTGCATGGTAGTGGGAGATCACATCCCTCTGTTGAAGGAGCTGATGGCTCAAAGAAGCAGCAGCTCACCAATGGGCAAGTGTAGCAGCCCCCATTAAATAGAATCCCCGGAGGATAACTTAATGCTGTGAGCCCTGAGAAAAACATAATTAAAACATATGATCAGTCATAAATGGATGAATTACTTTTTGCATGTTTCACCTCCTCCCCTTTAGTGCACCTGTATAATTTTATTGCTATATGGGTAGGAGTGAGGTTATGTGATTCTGAAATATTCCATCTCTGGGCTTTGGCCGTTTCTAGGCGGACCTTTTGGCCTATTTCCTCTCCAGAAGCTGGGGTATTTATTGTTCAGCCTTCTGAGTCTTTTCCTAGTTTTATGGAATGAAAGGATTTTCACTATATATATATATTCCATCTCTAAGTTTTACATTTAAATACAGATCATGGTCTCTAGCATTTTTCACCAGGACACTTAGTCATTAATATTGTGGGATCAAAAATTTGAAATGGTTGATCACGAAAAGAAGGCCCTCTCCATGACTGGATGAACATTTTTGTGGTTAACATAAAGCTTGCATTCCATGGTGTTTAGGAAATCATTTTGCAGCTTCAAGGATGAATTAATTAAAGGTGATATTGTTTGTGTCTTCTTTGAGGGAGCGCAGTTAACTCTTTGAGCCAGCCTAGACTTCAATCTTAACCTAGGGGACTTAGACATAAACCCCAATCTTACCCAACCCCTAAGCTTTCACTAATGGAATCGGGGCCTTGACAATCTAGCTAAGACCTAATATCGGATGGATTCATCGACTTCTTTCTCTATTTCTTTGGTAGAAGAGGTTTATTCAGGCCAGCTTGCGCATACCTTGATTACATTCTCAGGGGGAGCTTTGTCCTCTGCAAGGGTCGAATCCATGACCTCTCCACTGAGAAGTATGAATCTTACCACTTTACCAACCCTGCATTGACAACTTCTTTCTCTATTTCTTGTGAATATGGGGAGAGAGAGAATGGGTGTGATCTAATTCTGAATGGGGATCCTTTTTTTTTTTCCCTCAAATAAAAATACGAGAATTTCCATTCCATCTATTCCATCAAATATTTTGGTTTATGGGGGGAGAGATACATAAATTAGTACAATTGTTGTTAGCACCTTATTTAGGTTCTAAGAAATACAGTGTAGGTTTGATCTTACTTTTTCGATTGCACTCGATACATGGATCCATGGAATGGAATTGGATAGCCACACAACAAAAAAATATATATATATATATATATATATATAAATATATATATATATATATATATATATATATATATATATATATATCAATGAGCGGTACATAAATAGGATTCCTAGCTTTATTATACGATGTAAAATTACATAATTATCGTGAAGAATACTTTGAGATTAAACCTACCATCCATCCTAGCTCAGATTTTGTATAATTTCAAGCACCGAACTTTTAATAGAGATGAGCCCCTTGACTTATAAGTCTAGCTAATGTTTAAAGTATCAGATATCGAAAAGACATTTGTATCGCATCGTTTGTATCCAATATGCATATAAATATATATATAATAATAATATATATATATATATATATATATATATATATATATAAAATATATATATATATATATATATATATATATATATATATATATATATACAACACTATAATAAAGAGACCCCGAAATTTCGCATTTTGTCCTTATTATTTTCAAAACCAAGAATGTTATACATTGTTATTCTTTAGTTATTTTTGCAAGGATAATTTGGACATTTGTCATAAATTATTATTAATTTATCATTAATTTTAATCATCTTAATTCCGTTACCCTCCAACTCTCTCAAACTGTGGTCTTTGGATCCCCCAACTCCTCCCACGAACCCCGAATCTTAAATCAGCAATGTCTCTAAACTCTCTCCCACGACTCTCCAAATCTCGATCCCCCAACTCCTCAAAGTCCTCCCACGACAGGTCTTTCCGGAAGAGAAGCGAGACCTAGGGTTCGTGGACGAGGAGTGGAATAAACACATGGCAATATCCAGAGATCATGGAGAGATTGGATATCCGTCCACGGGGAAACCCCGCAAGCACCAAGAACCCCTAGGCACCAACAATGGAGCAATATGTTGGATGATAATAAGATCAACATGGAGAGACCGCACCGGATGGACCGCAAGGAAGAACAGAACGATGGCCCACACCCAACCCCAGACAAGTCTCATGGGGTCAGCACACAAGATGAAGGGTCTCATGCAGCGGGCCGTTTCTTCCACTCAGCTGGACTTGTGGGTTGAATGGTGCTCTGAAGCAAGCATGGGAAGGAATTAGTATCAATTCGATCAATCATAGATAAGTTTGATCTTAGACTTTCTCACAGACGATTTTATGACAGAGCATCAGACCGTGATAACTCTTTGGTCTGCAAAGAAACGTGCTATTGTATGATCTGTTTACTGGGCAGTTAAGGTGGCCAACAAGAATATTGGGATGCGCAGTGCGTTAAGGAGCTCATGTCAATAGCTTTATCAGCTTCTGATTTGTCTTCAGATACCCTCAGGCCTTAGCTTCATTAGTCCAAATCTGTTTCTACAACGACCATATTAAATTCACTTTGCCTTCCATGATTATCTGTACTTGGAGTTCAGATTACTGATATATAATATAATAGTGTTTTCCTATAAATATTTTGTAGAAAAATTCCTTCTGCTACTTAGATCCTTTCTTTGTTATATGAGCTCTATTCGGTGCTATATCTGTATTTAATCATACTTTTTATATTTTAATTAGAGGGTAATCCGCAGGACGAAGTTTGGATTGAATTTAAAACGGCAAATATGCAAGGCAGCATGGGCGGGAAGGTGAAGAGAGGAAACGGAGGTGGACATGGGGGTCCCCGCACTGGTAACACGATCCCCTCAATCTTCTTTGGTAGATTATTGTTAACGATGTTCACGGGGTTGGAACAAAGTAATAATTGAAGAGATATCGCACCCACGAATCGAAGGTAAGAGTTCGAGAAACAATTCTGAAAAGCTTAGCTGTTCTTCTCTTTTTTTTTTTTTTTGTTCTTTCTGTTACCTGTAGTCAATTCTAGACTTAATTTTAATCATATTAATTGAACGTAGGGTTCCAGGCTGTTGAATGCCCCTCACAATAGAGGTTTAATTTCCAGAAATTTGTTTCTAAACGAAATCTTCTCGCCTTATAATAATCAAGTTCTTCTTTTGGTATATTATTGTTAACGATGTTCATTGGCGAGTGGATTTTACAATTGTATCGAAAACTGATTTTGAGCTATTGAAGGTGGATCGTTAGTCCGAACAGGGCGCTCACTTCTCTTACCTTTCCCTAACTCCCTCCCTAAGGCCAAACCGAGAGAGCAACTGATCTGGTATTTTTTTACTTGGCTATTTGGTTATGTTAATCATTTATTTTGTATGAATATTGCCACTTGAAGATCTTTATTGGTTTCGCTGTAGAACTCTTGTGTTCATATGTGGTCCATATGAACCAAATATACACTTTTATTCACTTCACTGCTGGTGTTCAAGTGTTCTCAAGTTCCAGTTTTGTTTTCTTTCTAAATGAAGGAAGTAGATGTTTGCCGGCAATGGGTCCATGATACCTCAGTTGTTTGCATTGACACACTTAGAAGTCTAATGCTCTAATTTAAGTGATAAACTGGTATAAATCCTTAATCTCCAAAAATTTTGTTCAAATTCCCCAAACCTAAAGGCAATTGTCAATCTCCATGCCACTATGTCTATTGCAATACGCTACTGGTCTTTAAAATCATGTGGTGTGGTATGAATAAAGAAACTTGCATGCAAATCAGATTAGTAGTTGAATTCTTTAGCATATTACACGTTTGACATCAATATACCACCTTGAGAATTGTGCTTCCCCTCCCCCTTCTGTTTGATTAATACTTGATATAGTTAATAATGGTGTAGAAACTTAACTTTATGCTATTTTGTTGCAAGTTCCACACAAATTTTAAATTTATGCCTTTCTGATAACAATACTTTTCTTTCATGTGATTTCTCTGACCTTATGGCATTTGTACTTACTATCATGATGTTCTCTTGATCTCCCAGGAAAGAAATATGGTTGCAAAACTTCAAGATTCAGAGCCTCCAACTCCATTGTCAGTGATGAAGATGGGTTTGAGGTATTTGAAGATATTCTTGGATAATATAATGTATCCTGGTTTATTGACACTGTTGTTACTGTTTCTTTTGTTTTTGATGATGTCCCTAATATAATCCGATAGGTGATGAGTAAGTCTAAATTTTTCCAAGAAAAAAAATTCCATTTTTCCAAACAACCAGCCTCTGCTGTATATAAGTGTTCAAAAACCCTTAACTGGAACTAAAAAAATCTCTAAAAAACGAATATACGTGAATTTGAACCTTGGAAGTGTTCTACCCCTCTGAAAAGTTACTGTACTCTGGCTCTGGGTTGATCCCAATGTATCATCTAATTTGATTTTTGTTCATGTAATTATTAATAGTAGTTAAAGTGACATCTCACTGCATACAGATATATTTTACAAAGAACCCAAAAAGATTGACTTAAGTGCATTTCCAAAGAAGCTCTCCCCTATCCAAGCTGAACCATTCCCCTCAAGGTATGTATATAGTATTACTTTCTTGCTTTTCTGTTGAGTATGGTTCTGATTGTATAAAGATTTAGATTTTTATTCCCACCTAGAAAGTAGTCTGTATGTATGATTTTGTTTTACAATCTATAGTAAATATCATCTTGGAAACTGTTTTTGGAGCCTTGTGGTCCATAGTTCCATATGCATGGCTGGAATCTTTTGCACAAAACTCATGAGTTGGTATGACTCATTTAAAGGTAAAATCCCAACTATGTTTGGTTACGAGGATTCTGTTGAATGGTTTAGCATGTACAGTAAGTACCCTTTCGAAGTTCTTTTGTAACTGAAACACAATACAAGTTTTTCTTGTTCCAACTGATGTTTGTGAAGATGTTGTAAAATTCTGCAACAAATTTCTTTTGATCCATGTTTCAAGTTATTAGTTTGATCCATCTCTGTCAATACTCACTGTGTGATTCAACTCATAGTTCCTCAAATCCCTGTGGCTGCTAGAGGCAAAAGTTTCTTCTAACAAAATATTGTACGGCAGTTTGTCACAACAAAGTTTACTTGGTCAATGACGATCAAAGCCAGTGAAGATTCATGCAATACATTTTTCCGAAACTTCCAACTTAAGAATTAGTGATGATAAACCCCAGAGGAACTGAGTTACTTTTTCTTTTTTGTTTTGGGTCAGAATAGTAATCAAGGTGGAAGTCATGCAAATTATGAAAGAAAATGTCAAAACAAAAAAGAAGCATCAAACATTGGGAGTAAGCCTCACAATCTTAAAGGTTGCAGCTTAGAACATGCTTTAGATCAGTTACTTGAAAGAAATGTGTGTAGATGGACTCAACACAAGTTCATATAACACTCGAAAGAAATTTATTGAAATTTGTTATGATGATGTTGTCAATGTTTCTACTTGTAGATAAAGATGAATTCTCAAAGAGTTTCCCCGCTCAGTCTCGAAGAAGTCTAACTCACCATTTCTTACCTTTTTCAGGATCATTTTCTTCAACTTGGTAAAACTCTTTCAACACGGGACCATTGGTTTTCAAAGTTAAAAAATAAAAATAAGAAGAAGAAGAAGAAGAAATGGGACAAAAAACGCAAGTAAATTGAAAACCTTGGCATTCTCTCAACTCTTGACGTCTTCCTCTTTGTTGCTCCCAATTTCAACTATGGGTTGTGCTTTAGTGATGCGCAATTAATGTGCATTGCTAATTTGCCTATGACCAAGATCAATTTTGATGGTCCATTTATTTATTTATTTATTATTTTTTTTGAACTACACTGAAACCCCCCCCCCAAGAAAAAAGGGTGCGACGTAATTAATGCGTAGAACCTGTAGTGAACGGTTCTAATGTACTAAACCATACGAATCATTGTGTATTCCCACCTCGTGGATAAGATACAACCAATTCTTTTCACATTTAATTAATAAAGTGTGTACCTTTTTTTTTTTAAATAAATAAATAAAATGTTTAGTTGTATGATTGATGCTTATGGATAGGATTCCTACAAAGTATAAGTCGTTTTGGTATGATTAAATGTTTGGCTGCTTATCAATGGTAATCGGTGCATTACCGGGGCTTATTCATAGCAATATGAAGTACACATGTTGAACTTTTCTTGTTGTGAGGGTTATTGATGTGGCTTAGGTTCTAAAAGGCATTCTTGAAGCAAAGACATGCTAAAAGCTTAGAACCACTCTTATAAATTGGGATCAATAACAGGACCATGGCATGAGATTTTTCAACTATACCAATGAGTGTAACATGTGCTTCAATGATGCTGACATCATTCATTAGGTAACCATTCGATTGATATTTAAAACTACTTAAAGCCATGTATTTTATCCAAACCCAAGTCTTAGCTGAATCGCTAAACCAACCCTTCCTCCCTACATCAAAAAATTAAATAGACGCTAACAAAGGTAGGAAAAAAATTGCAGGAAATGAATATTTTTGTATAAAACCTTGATGCTAAAAGTATTCTAAATCAAAAGAAATTGGCATTCACAGAATAACATAGTTTAAGGGAAAGAAAAAACATAAAACTAATAAAAACAACAACTGGATTCCTATTTATGTGCAAAATTCAAATATATTTGCTTTAATAATAAATCTTTATCTCTTTTTGTTTTTGAAGTTTTTGAATACTCTTTCTTATACTTATTTCCCATGTACTTACTCGCCCTCTCAAAAGTTTCATTGATTATTCCCTCACTCCCAAAACTTGATTGTTTATTTCAATTGTTTTCTTTCTTAATATAAAATTTTTTTCTCTTTTTTGACTCGATATCTTTTCTCTCTCATATAGCCACGTGCATTTGCACGTGTCTTACTTTACTAGTATATATATATATATATATATATATTGGCTAGTATCTATGGCATTGTACTGGCCAACACATTTTGATACAACGCAATCTGTGCCTAGTATCCTATTGTATGGTATTGTGAGATGCCTTAAACCATGAGTCTAGCCACTTGGCATTGCAATTCCCTCGATTCATTTATTATTACATCTGGATTGAAGAAATGGTCAAAACAAAACATTTTAACCAAACGTTTCCAACCTTTCCTACAAATTCTGAATATGACCTTCATATCACTCTTCTGTTCTGGAAAGAAATTTATCAGAGGTTGCGAGGATATAAATTAGTCCACCTGTTAACACTTTTATTGCAGCTATCATCAAAGCGTTCCATTCTTAGTCAATTCAATTCAATTCCCAGTGGACCGATTAAAATTTGGAGCCTTCTCCTGTTCTCCATGTCCTTCCCAAGGTGGGTTTGGTGTTGTTGTTCTCCAATCATAGACAACCAATATTTAAGGTTCACTGATTCACTAAACAAAAAACAACGTATGATTTTCAGAATCAATTTTGAATCTTATCAATTTCACCATTTCGTATTCATTATCCATAAAATCCAAGCTCAAAATTATTGTGCCTTCTTCTCCTCCTTGTCTGTTGCGTTTTCTGTCTTGGCTTTTTGTTAGTCTTTCTCTTCCCCTACTTGGTACATCTGATTCTATGTCACTCTCGCCATTGTCTTCTGGCTTCTTTGTTTGCTCTCTCACTTCTTCTTCTCCTCCTTTTCCTGCTTGTGTTTTCTCTTCTGGAAAGGTAGAAGCAGAGGTCTTTTGTGAATCTGAAACTAAACATTCTTCCAATTCTGAATGATATCGTTTGAACTTTTCTTTAAACTCATCACTTCCTTTGGTGAATAGGTGATCATCTTCTCCATCTTGAGAATCTGAAAGTAGAAATTTCTCTGCCCAATCTAACCAAGCTTCCTCTGTCATTGTAAGTGTTTTACTGCTTATACCCACTGTTTGTTCTTGATTTTCTGGTTCTACTTCAACCTGTAAACCACTACTTGGGCTTTCATCTTTTTCTTCTTTATTTGTTATTCCGTTGAAAAATTTACAAACAACCCACTCATCTAACTGAAAACAATGGAAAAATAATTCAGAAGTTTTTTTTTTTTTGGTAAAGGAAGAACTTCATTAAGAAACTAAGAAAAGTACAACCACACATAAGAAAAGAAAAATACAGACACATATTAGAGAAAAAAAAATACAACAAATGCATGACAACATAAGGTTCGGGCCGAACCAAGGATCGGAAATTGACCAGGCTGTCGTACATGCAATAGACAGGGTCATCTAGGCTAAGGGATGGATCAAGTCCAATAAACCCTTAGAATGAAAGTTGTACCAAATACAGCAACAGTTAAGCACCAACGCCCACATAAGTGGATACACGCCACAAGGGCGGAGACACAACACGCCACAAGGGCGGAGACACAACACGCCACAAAGGCGGAGACTAAACACGCCACAAGGGCAGAGACTAAACACGCCACACGGGCGGAGACTAAACACGCCACACTGGCGGAGACTAAACACGCCACAATGGCGGAGACTAAACACGCCACAAGGGTGGAGACTAAACATGCCACAAGGCGGAACTTTGATTGTCACGTTGGTAGCATCCAGATTGCGGAGAAGGTTCTCACCTGCCATCTATCACTACCGTAGAGGGTACCTTTAAAGCTCACCACAGAAAAACTTGTAAGTCCAGATCTCGAGTTGTTCCGAGGATGCACAAGGTCGCTTCAACCAGAGATTTTTTTTTTTTTTTGGATCCGAATGAAGTGGGAGATGGAAAAGGAGGAGAAAGAGAGATGGAAGAGAAAATGATCCGAGCAGATCTGGTGAGCAGGAAAACGCAGACAGAGGGAAGAAAAGGAGAAAAGAAAACACAGGGAGAAGAAATGAGGAGAAGACAAGAAACAAAAAAAGGGGAAATAGTGAGAGGAGAGATGACGGAGGTG
The DNA here is from genome assembly GCF_041222555.1 of Hakea prostrata. NCBI lineage: Eukaryota > Viridiplantae > Streptophyta > Magnoliopsida > Proteales > Proteaceae > Hakea > Hakea prostrata. Next base: position 34,182,946 of record NC_142607.1, on the reverse strand, counting down.
AGGGAGATGAAAAGAGAGAAGAAAGGTGGAGAGAGGGGGGCAAGAAACAACAGAGGCGGAGAGCCTGCGGAGAGACAGCAGGCTCTCCGCCTCAAAAACCGGCGGCGCTTAGGCTGTCAAAACCCGTCGTTGCGAAGAGGAGCAGCAGCGCTTAGAGGTTGGAGAACAGAAGTTGCAGGGAGGAGGAGGAGCAGCGGCGGAATGTCCAAAACTCCGTTCAACAAAAGTGTGTTGAACCAAGCTTTTGACACGCATATTAGTTGTGCTCAAGAAACTAAAATAATTCAGAAGTTAAGATTGCAAGATAAATGTATAAAATTGTAGAGGAGGAAAAAGAGAGAGAGAGAAGAAGAAGATCTATGAAATCTGTATGAAAATTATTAATGTAGACCTTCATGGGTTCTTTTTCTTTATCGGAAATCTTTGAATCTCCTTTGTTTACAAATTCTTGCATGCGCCAGTTTGTTTTGTTTGAAGAACCTGGCTTGCCGTTTTGGAAGCTAAGAGATGTCATATACCCAATAACAACACCTGGGCTACCACCCACTCTGATGATTTTCTTCTTCTTTGCCATTGACCTTCCAAAATCCACCTCCAGCTCTTCGAATTGGTCTGCTGCTATTTGAGTATTTCTTCATCCTTTGGAAGAAGTATTCGCAATTATATCCAATTCTAGCTCCTTTATTGTATTTTCCTGCGTGCACAAATTAAATTAAGATAAAATCAGCAAATTAACCAATAAAGTTTAGTAAGAAATTGAGGTGCAGACAGTTTTTGAAGGCTCAAAGGGTGATTGCGGATTATAGAAGGGATTGTTCATTGCTGGCACTTTGGCTTCACCCGAGAAAATGAGAAATCAAGAAAACAAGAAAACAATTTGGTTTTTTCCTTTGGTTTCTTGAATGGTAGGTTGATGGTTTGTATGTAAAAGAAGAACAGAAAAACTAAAGAAGAAACAAGAAACTGGTTACTCACTTGTTAGATCTTTTGGGTGTGATTCAATACACGGAAGCTTCACTGATAATGGGGGATGAGAACGTAGGATTTTTTTTTTTTTTTCTTCAATCAGGAGGTAATCTATAAGCTCTTGATCCGTGAACATCTGTACATTGTAGTTGGGTTCCATTGTTGTTCTTTGCAAGAATTGGGAATCGGGAGAAAGGGCTTGAAGATCTGAAAAAAGAAAAACTAAGGGAAACGATGAGGACGATCCAAGTTCAGTTCACCTCAGCCAACAGATTCTCGATCACGCACTGCATGTTGACAACCTCACTACTGACCTTTTATATGAATATGAAAATTTGAAAATCAAGACTCCACTAATTCACGGTTTTTATCCACTAGTTGTTCAGTTCTTGATTATTATTCATGTTCAGGATCCAAATTTTTATTACCAAAAAATGTTAAGTTTGATGGAGGGTGGTGGTGGTTTTATTTTTTCTTTTTTTTTCCCTAATTTTTGTGATGCGTGATTTTCCAAAGGGTGGCTTGGTGTGGGAGGTGTTACGGGGTAGGTGTGGGCATGGGGGGGTGTGGGAGGCTGGATATATGGTATGAGAAAGAAGGGCATATTAACCAAAAAAAAAGAGAAAGAAGGGCATATTAGTAATTTTATCTCTTTTAATTACATGAGGATATATTGGTCATTTAACAAATGGAGTTAATTGGCTACCTCTAGGGTTTCTTCTATCATCTCAACCGCCTCCCTATGGGATAGCAAACTTTTGTAATACCATCCCCACAACAACCATTGAATCCGAGCAAACTTGGAAACATTGGAACCACAAGGATTAAGCACATGTAACACAACTTTTAATTACAAGTAGCTCAGTTAAGATAATATTATCTTTACGTACAACACCTACTATTGACAAGAGGACAGTACCCAATGGTGGTTCTTCCCATGTTACCGCGGTCACTACCTAAAGTTTGAATGGAGGTTTAGTATTCCATCAGTGGAAGAAATATTGAGTGATGGGTGATCATGATAGGAGTCATCCCCATATTAAAAACCAAATTTTGACACTTAAAGTTGAGTGTTGCTTGACATTGGAGTAGCATATTTACTGAATTTGTATACATCAATAATTATAGGATGTAGAATGGGTACACAAAATCAAGAAGGCAATAATACCTCCTTAGATGGTCTAATCTAATTGTCTTTCCTAAAATTGTAGATGTGTGGATAATGCCTTCATCCATTAGATCAAGTTATTTAGTTGCAGTTGAGTCATTTAATTGTAAACATCTACCTAAGACCTCCTTGGTCTTATTACTTCTATATAGAGGGCTGTCATTATTGTGCCTCAAGCACATCCACACTAGTAGATTAGTAAGAACACTAGATTGTGCACTACTACAATACAACAAAAACTATGCAGTTAAGACTGATACTTCTTATAGTTTCAACTAACACCTTAAAGTCTTCAAGAAGAAAAAAAAGGGGGGGGGGGGGCAATTGACAAATTTAAAATACCTTCAATGTATATTGACAAATTTGTCACACTCTACTAATGTTGTGCCAATCATCACAAATATTATAACAAAATGATAGTTTTGCACTTCTGCCTTAATCTATCCTAATTTTTATAAACAAAATTTCTATTTTTCCCCATTCAGGATAAAATAACCAAGAATGAGATAAATCTATAGGCATTAGCATTGTGAGTTTGATATCTTGATGATAATAATTCATTGTATGACTTCAATAATTGATATTGATAGTTTTTCACAAGTAGTTTTGTAAAGTATTGCAAGTTTGATTTAGTCTCCATGGTCAAGTACAGGTTTATAGATACATCATTTATACATTATCTTAGTGAATTTCTATTACTTATACCAAGCTTATGTGTATATGATTTTGTATATTCTCTTATGGCTTTGCATGAATTTCTCACGCATGAACACGAGATGTGTGAGTGTCTTTCATGTTAGTGGAATAAAACAAATCATTGTTCTAAATATGAGGGTCGTCCCACTATTCGAAATTTGATCCCCTATTAAAAGGGTGCAATTATTCATCCCACAATCAATTTAATATTAGATACATATGGCCACCCAATCCAGATTATTTAATTAGTCACTAGATGTTCTTTTGTTATTCATATTCATCATTCAAATATATTAAGCAAAATATGTCTATGTATTTTTATTAAATTAGTATTCATGATAAGAGTTTGGGTTTAGGCAGCCTTTATCATATGGTTATCACATTTGATATGCCTAATCATAGTGGGGGTTTATTTGGCTTTTAAGGAAGTTGTCACGTAGCTTTCTTTGAGTAGTGATTCTTCTCTCTCCCCACCTCCCCCCTTTTCTTAGTTTGGCAGTCACTGTTTGATAATCTATCATGTATTGTGAAAAGAAGTTTTAAAGTCAATGAAATATATCACATAAAAAAAAAAAAATTCATACTGGGGTTGGGGTATAAATGTGAGTACATATATGTGTGCATTGACAAAAAATATAATTACATTTATTCATACATATAGTTTTGCTAGTTAAGTTAGAAGGAATAAATGTGTTACTTTGTATCAATTGTTAAATTTTGTGTAAGCCTAAGCCGATTAACTATGAATAATAATATAGACTATGGGTTACCTTATAACCCAACAAAGTATCCACTATTCCCAGAAAGTATCCACTATTCGCCGTAAGAGAATTTTGAGACAAGATCCAAGTGCATATTTTATTCATTCATAAAACTAGCAAGAAAAAATGACTTTTACTTACATGTACTTTTGTTATTGTAAAAGCATTTACTTTTTTATGTGTATATGTTCTATTTCATTTTTCAAAATTGGTTGTTTATACTTGAGCTTCCTAAATGGGTCTAGCATACTCTTTAAAGGTCCACGATAGTTATCTATGTGCCTTAGAATTTATTATAAATATTAGAAAGTAGAGGATCTTGCCTGGATTATATAAAGCTAGTTTATTCATAAATATATCATTATATTAGATTTAAGTGAAAATATATTTAAATAATTATCTTAGTGTGATTAATTAATTAGTAATTAGTGATTTTCTTTTAAATTTTGCTTTGTTAATTGAGTCAAACTAGGACGTTGGAATCAATTAAACTGGGCAACGAGAGAGGGATCAAGATCACATTAGGTTTATACTGGGGTAGCCCTTCCGTAGCTTAGTTAAAGGCATCATCAGGAGGGGAGACAATCTATCAAGACAAACGTTATTAGCTCATTGCCTTCTTCAATTTTATTCTCTCTCTCTAATTTTGTAGATACACTCCTTGAAAGACCATAATGGATCTGTTAATCTTTGAATTCAAGTTTTAAATTAGTTTTGGGTAATTTTCATCTGGACCCCCTGAGGTTTGGTCCAAGTCACTTTTAGTCTAGTTTAAGTTTTCTTTTGCATATGGCTCCCCTGTAGTTTCAATAAATGATTAAATAAGGAACAAGTTAAACGAAACTGTTAATTTAATTAAATTTGTGACAAAAAAATACCCTTGTTTGGAATTTTTTATTTTTTATTTTTTATTTGTGCTTCATCCCACGAACGCTTCTTCTTCAGCATCGAATTTTCAAGCGAGAAGGGAAACCCTAATAGCAATAACTTAACTCGATCGGTTCTGAATTCAGTTCGGATAAGGATAATCTGGTTGATGAAGTTTCTTAAGCATATACATTCCAAATCACAACCTCTCAAACCAGGAACAAATTTCAAATTTCAAATTTCAATTCAATTCTGATCTGAGATGAAAGATTATTCCTCAGATACCATACCTATTCTAACCACTAGTTCTCTGAGAAAAAAATTCAAAACGATGAATCCACAATCCAAGAAAAACAAAACAAGAGCACCTGCAAAAACGAAAAAAGAAAGTCAAAAGCCAAAAAAAAAAAAACTGACTTTTTCTATCTAACTGTAGAGGAACTTCAACTCGAATCCATCTAAAATAGAAGGAAAAAAAATCGAAAAAAAAAAGGAAGAAGAAAGACCATCAAACAAAGTCAGAAACTGAAAAAAAATTATAAATTATAAATGGGTATATTCATGTATTCAATAATCTCCCACAACAAAAGAACCGATTGTTAAAAGATGCTTGCCTCTGCGATTCTACAGAATGAAGCAAAATATCCACTTCCAAGAAAAATACCAACTGATCCAAGCTTGAAACATGAGAAAGGTAACACTTTTGAAGAGCGGTTACCCCGGTTGCAAACAGAGACCAGCAGTAGTAGCAGAAGAAGAGTAAGTCGTCCTCATTTTCCTTTTTGTGCAGTCGCATGAGGATCACAGATATGGTTTTGATCTCCAAATGTGGCTCACTCTCAGATCTTCTTCTTCGACGGCGATGTATTCCGATTCCGACCGATAACTGTAAAAAGGGAATCGATGACTGTTTATTATTTATTTATTTTACGGTATTTACTTTAGTATATTAAAATTAAAATTAAAATAAATAAATCCAAATGACACAAGGGTATTTTTGTCACAAATTTAATTAAATTAATAGTTTTTGTTTAACTTGTCCTTATTTAATCATTTATTGAAACTACATGGGAGCCATATGCAAAAGAAAACTTAAACTGGACTAAAAGTGACTTGGACCAAACCTCGGGGGTCCAGATGAAAATTACCCATTAGTTTTTGAATTCAATTTTTGAAATTTTAAATTTGAATTCAAGTTCTTAACTTTGAATTCAAATTTGAATATTCTCTCAATTAAATTCTGTTGTAAACGACTCTTGTATAACACCCATATTTTTCAAGTTTATATATATATATAAGACTTACCCATTAAGGTAAGCAACGTACGTACTTATCAAAATTAGAGTTCTTCTCTCTATTTTTTCATGGTATTAGAGCCAACGTTTTAAGATTTTTTTCCCCCAAAACATTACATCTTCAATGGCCACTGCTAATACTCCATTCCCCATTACCAATCTCCCCAACCTTGTTTCTGTCAAGCTTGATGGAGCAAATTATCTCATGTGGAAAAGATAGTTAGAATCCATTTTTATTACCTGTGATCTTATGTATCATCTTGATGGTACTGAATCCATGCCAAATCAAACTATTACTACTAGAGGAACTCAAACACCGAATCTAGCATTTCAAACCTGGAGAAAGAATGACCATTTTGTTCGATCATGCATCAATGTCACCCTCACACCGTCTCTTTCTTCTCATATTCTTGGCCTTCAAACAACAAAAGATGTATGGGATTCTCTTGCACAACTCTTCCAACAATAGTCCATTGCTCGAAGGACTTATCTTCGCAGTGAATTGCAAATGATTAATAAAGGAACAAACACAATTACGGACTATCTTCACAAAATTAAGTCCATCGTTGATTCCTTAGGGGCAGTCAATGATTAATTAAATGACTTTGACTTGGTAGCATATACATTAAATGGTCTTGGTCCGAAGTATCTCACTTTCATCATCACTGTAGAAAATATTAGCCCACCCCTTTACCTTTACCGACCTAAGGGCCAAACTACTTACTCATGAGCAACGATTACGCCATGTCTATAGGAACACCCAATCAATCTTAAATGATTCCCATTCCCCTACTACATTACTTATTACAAATCAACCTAAATTTAATCGACCTAATAACAGTATTAATTCCTATTCACCCAACAACCGAAACTAACCAAGATTTGACTTTCGAAATTCATCATATGGCCCTCCAAGATCTCAAAATTCCTATAACCGACCAAACCAAAACACCTTTAATTCTAATTCCTTCAAATGTCAAATATGTGCTAAGCAAGGCCATTCGGCCAATAGATGCTATTTCCGTTATGCCCAGAGTCGAAATAATCCTAATCCACCACCTAATCCTTATGTTGGCTTACATGGTACCCAAAATACCCAACACACTACACCACAAAATAATGCACAGTGGATATGGGATTCAGGGGTTACTAATTATATGTCATTTGATCCAATAATGCTACAGCGATCTGCCACTTACAAAGGAGAAGACCAGGTTTCAGTAGGTGATGGTAAGAAACTCCCTATAACTCATAGAAGCTCCTCAACTTTGAAAACAAATTCAAATCCTTTATCTCTTAATGATATACTAATAGTTTCCCAATTGTAAAAGAATTTAATTTCCATTTCTCAACTTACATCTGATAATAATTATTTTGTTGAATTTTTTTTCCATGGGGTTTCTGTGTTAAGGATTTGGAGTCAGGCATCACTCTACTGACAGGTCCAGTCAAAGAAAAATTGTATTCTTTCTCGGCCAATATTGTGCCTCCTTTGGCTCTTTATGGAAATAAAGCTCCTTCTGATATTTGGCATCGTTGGCTTGGTCATCCTTTTTCTACAGTACTTAATCATTTGACAAATAGTGTCTTATTTAATTCCTTTGAAAAACTTAAATCCAATAAAATTTGTGATGCTTGCCAACTTGGCAAATATCACGAATTACACTTTTGTATTTCAGTTAGTAGAACTACTCAACCATTACATCTTTTTCATTGTGATTTGTAGGGTCACACTAAAACTTTGTCAATTACTGGATTCAATTCGTATATTATTTTTGTTGACAATTTCAATCGATTTTCTTGGTTTTATTTTCTACGATTCAAATCTAATGCAATTCATTGTTTCAAGCATTTTAAAAAGATGGATAAAAACTTGCTTTCTACTTCTATTTAATTTTTTCACAGTGATGGAGCCTTAGAGTTAACTAGGGGAGCTTTCAAAAACTATCTTGATGAATGTGGAATTGTATCCAGGATTTCATGTCCTCACACTCTAGAACAAAATAGAGTTTCAGAAAGAAAATACAGGCACATTATAGAGATGGGTTTATCCCTTCTATTCAAAGCTCACATGCCCAAAGAATATTGGTTAGAAGCCTTTACTGCTGCTGTCTGTTTAATAAACTAGTTACCTACATCAACATTGCAAGGAAAATCTCTTCATGAAGCACTGTTTGGCTTAAGACCAGATTATTGTTTATTGAGAGTTTTGGCTATCTATGTTACCCCAACTTGACACCATATAGAGAAGACAAATTATCGCAAAAGTCCAAGGCTTGTGTTTTTCTTGGTAGTCTCTATCACAAGGGTTATAGATGCTTAGATAAGAACACTAGCAAGATATATTTATCTAAACATATTATTTTTGAAGAAAATGAATTTTCCTTTTCAAATCCACCACCATTTTTTTTCCGCTAAAATGATCATTATATTAAGCAAAGAAAAATATTAAAAATACATCAATTAATACCTTATAAGGAACCAACCTCCCTTACCCGCAACAACTGTTGCCCCCAATACACCCTGTCCTAGCTGCCAAATTTGCCAAAAAATTTGCCACTGTATTAGTTTCACGATAGCAATGTGAAATCTTCCAATCTATAGTCAGCAAATATTCTTGTAACTCTCTCCACATATGAAAGATATACCAAGGTATTTTCTTTTGATGTATTAAAGTCACCATAGATTTTGAATCACTTTCTACCCAAAGCTTTGTAATCTGTAAATGCCTTGCCCAACGTAATCTGTGAGTGAAAGTTTCCAATTCAACCTCAAAGTTGGTTTTAACATCTAAAAAAATACTGAAATTGAAAATCACCGCAGAATCTTCATTTCGAAATACTCCTCCACCGCCAGACCTTCCTGGATTGCCTAAAGAAGACCCATCAATATTTAGTTTAACCCATCCTACATTAGGAGGACACCAAAAAATTTCTTGTGGAGGAGCAGCACTAAAGACAGAGAAGTGAAGGAAGGCCCAGTCTTCTTGCATCCGAAAAAAAGTTAGGAGTTACTTTTTTGAAAAATACTATACTAAATCTGAAAAAAATTAAACTCACTACCTCATCAGTCCTGAAATTTAAAATTTCAAACCAGATTTGATTGTGGACCATCCAAAAAAAGTATAAAAGCAAACAACATCCATTAATCCAAGCAGTCTGTAAAGGAGACTGTGAAGCCTGGTGTCTCCAAGCCTTGAACGACTCTACAATCGAATCTTTTACTGTCCAACTATAACCAAACTTTGCTGCAAAAGCTACTTCACATCCATGTGAAAATGAGCAGTGAAGAAAGAGATGTCCTATTTCCTCTGAAGCTTTACCACATAGATTACAACGAGAGGCCCGCATAATCCCTTTCTGAGTCAACAAGGCATCAACAAGTAACTTATCATGAAAAAGTTTGTAATAGAAAACTTGTTGTCTAGGCTGCAAAGAAGTCTTCCAAATACTTTTTGTCCATTCCAGTTGTTCTCCTTTTCTACGATTGAGATCTCATGCCGATTGAAAACTAAACTCTCCCCCCACCGAACCTTGCCAATGACAAACATCAACAAAACCCGCACAATGAACATGATATAACATAATAAGAAAGATTACCTCTTGAAATTTGGCATTGTCCACTGACGAAAATCTCCACTCCCCTTGCTGTAAACAATCTGCAACAGTCAATTTCAAATGACCCTCTAGATCTAGAGGAATACCAACATAGTCTGCAATGGTAAAATTCCCCAACCATCTGTCAAACCAGAAATTAATATTCTAACCATTTCCAATTGACCACCGTTCATGAACTTGAACAAAACCCCAAACCTTCCTCAATCCCAACATCAAAGGTGACTGCTACCCATAAATCTTTAAATTTTCCCTTTTGTCCACCATCTACCCCTTTAAAAAGTGAGTAAAACCAGTGTTTATGTTTAATTATCCAAGCCAACTTGCATAAGGATGCAAAATTGACATCTCTTAATCTCCGAATACCCAAACCACCCTCACATTTTGGAGTACATAGTTTTGCCCAAGACACTGTAACCTTCTTCACAACCTTTATACTCCCTGTCCAAATGAAGTTACGCATCCAAGCCTCTGCTTGAGAAATAATAGAGCTAAGCTGCCAGTACACTGAAAAATTATGAATCGGCATGCTAGAAATAACTGAACGTACGAACTCCACTCTACCTGCCAAAGATAACAACTTTCCACACCACCCTTGTAGCCGATTCTTAATCTTGTCTAAAACTGCAGCAATCTAATACGAGTAACTCTTCCTTTAAAAATATCTACCCCCAGATATCAAGTAGGAAAGAGAGCAATTGGGATATTTAATATGTCCACAATTTTCTGTTTCGACTAAAAGGCACATGTCCAAGAAAAAGCTTACTCTTCTCCAAACTGATTTGTTGACCCGAAAATTCTTGATGCTTCGATAAGAAAATTTTCATAGCTTAAACATAACATAAAGAAACATTTGAAAAAATAAAAATATCATCAGCATACATCAGTACGGAGGAACTTCCACTCCCCTGGGACCTGGCAAAGCTCTCAATCTACCAACAGCTATCAAAGAATGAAGGCCCATGCAAAGTACCTCTTCTGCAAGAAGAAAAAGAAGAGGAGATAAAGGGTCCCCTTGCCGAAGCCCTTTCTCAACTCCAAAGAATCCAACTGGTCCCCCATTCAATAAAACTGAGATTCTAATAGACTTAAGCATCTCATGAATCCAACCAACCCATCTATTTGAAAATCCAAAAGCCTTCAAGATCAAGAATAAAAACTCCCATGATAGAGTATCATAAGCCTTCATAATATTAATCTTAATTCCCATCGCTCCCCCTCTAACAGAAGAATGTAAAATATTTGTAAGTTCGGAAGCTACAGTAATATTTTCAGAAATCATCTTACCTTTCTGGAAAGCTCCTTGCTCCTCAAAAATAAGCTTAGGCAAAAGAGGACTCATCCGAGAAGCCATTATCTTTGACAATGCTTTGCAAAAAAAATTCCCCAGACATAGATGCCGAAATTTGTCCAGTGTAGCTGCATTCTCCACCTTGGGAACTAAAGTGAGGAAACAATTATTTACCCCTTTTGGAAGTTTCCCTTTTTGAAAGAAGGATCGAACTGCAGCCCCAAAATCCGCAGAAACAGTATCCCAACATTTGTGGAAAAAACTTCCCGGAAAGCCATCTGGTCCTGGAGAACTGTCAGGATCTAGGTCCCATACCACTCCTTTGATCTCTTCATTAGAGGGCAAACCTTCAAGTAATAAACAATCATCATCCATCAGCACTTTTGGAACCACAGACAACAACTCTGGGTGACCCAAGTAGGAACTAGTTTTATGATAGTTTTGAAAGTAAGTCGCCACATAATCCTGCAATTAAACCGAACTTGATGTCCAAGTTTCATCCATTCTTTGCAAAGATTAATAGAGTTTTTATTCCTTCAAATTTTAGTAAAGAGATGGAAATTTTTTGAATTCCTATCTCCCTCCCTCAACCACTTGACCTTTGCTTTCTGCCGAAGAAGAGAGTCCAGACGATCCATTGCTTGTACAAGTTTTGACTTCAAGGAAACCTCTTAATCAAAATATACATCTGTTATATCAAGTTGATTAATATTAGTTTGAAAGGATTTTAGATCTTTCTCCGCTTGCTGTACTTCAATAAAAAGATTAGGAAATGTCATTTTTGCCCAAGCTTTAAGACGCTGTTTAACATTATTCAATCTCTGTGCTAGTACAAAAATGGGATCACCAACAACCGGTTCCACCCAAGCCAAACGAACCACCTCCAAAAAATAATCGTCAGTCATCCAAAAATTATTGAACCTGAAAGGAGAGTTTACCGGTTTGACACCTTTGTCAAAAAAGACACAAATCGGAGAGTGATCTGACGAGTGTGTCGGAAGAATGATCTGTTTAGAATCATCAAACAACTCTAACCATCTGGCATTGAAGAAACTTCTATCAAGGACCGAACGAACATTACCAACTTTGCGTTGATTTGACCATGTAAATTTCTTACCCGAAGATGGAATTTCAAAAAGCTCACAAGCATCAATGGTAGCCTGAAAATCAACTGCTACACCCAGCTGGAATCTGCTTGAACCTCTCCTTTCAGACACCTGTAACACTGCATTAAAGTCCCCCATAACCAAAAATGGTAAGCTGGACAAAGGGAGAGCAATAAGATCCTCCCACAGCTGTCTACGATCAAATCTATCACAACAAGCATGAACCACTGATAGACCAAATTGCACACCTTGCCACTTGAATTGAAGAGAGAGTTGTTGGTTAGATGAAGAGAGAACAGAGGGCCACTGCAACTCTCTCTTCCAAAAGACCTAAAGATTTGGAATTTCTCCAGCCGAAAAATTATACACAAAATTAGAAGTATATCCCAATCTATTAATAAAGAGAATTGGGCACTTATTGACGTCTACTTTTGGTTCAACAACACAAAAAATGTCTGGTTGATGAGTCATTAACAGCATTTTAAGGGCCCTCCTACAAGAAGCATTACCAATGCCGCAAATATTCCAAAAGAAAAGCTTCATATCAACAGTTACAAAGCAACACTTTCCTCTCCCAATGAGAGGCTCTTATTTACTGTAGAGACTTTCCCTAAAGCAGCATCTACCTTATTGAATTCCTTTGCCAACAAACCCTTTTTACTTGTGGCCACTTTTTTCACTGCATGAGCCTTCTTAGGACGACCAGGCCTCCAACGAGGAGAGCCTTCAGCCCTCATTGAGATAGAAGACGAAGGAGGAGGAACAACTTCCAATTGCAGCGTTCCATCATTTTCAAATCTGGCGGAACTCTTCTGGGCCCCACTAGAGTCCAACACATTCTCCCTAGTTGCCACGTCAGCCCCTAAGAAATTATCTCTAAAATACCTTCCTTCCTTAGTTGAACCTCTTAGAGCATTTACAGCATTGGGTCCCACCAATGAATCCCCCAAAGTAAGGTTTTCAAGTTGAATAGAACTCTTACCCACAGCATGAACTGTTTGAAATTTAAAATGCTTGGCTGAATCACACCCTTCATTCTTATCATTGGGTCCCACAAATGAATCCCCCAAAGTAGGGTTTTCAATTTGAATAGAAGTCTTACCTGCAACATAGACATTTTGAAATTCAAAATGCTTGGCCGAATCACACCCTTCATTCTTATCATTGGGTCCCACCAATGAATCCCCCAAAGTAGGGTTTTCAATTTGAATAGAAGTCTTACCCGCAACATGGACATTCTGAAATTCCAAATGCTTGGCCAAATCACAATCTTCAATCTTATCTTCGGGTCCCACTAGTGAACTCTCCAAAGGAGTTACCAATTAACTTAGAACACTTATTTGCATCTAAGGATTTTTTTTAAATTCAAAATTTGTGGTCGAACCAATAACCACACCATTCTGAAAATCAAAACCATCATCTAATTGAAGGTTTCCATGAGATTTAGAACTCTTATCCACATCAAGGATTTTTTTGAAGTTCAAAAGGATCGCTGTCCTGGGTAGGAGTCGAAGAAGAGTCCTTACCCAAAACCAACACCTCATTAGCAGAAACCCCTTGATTTAAAAAATAATTAACTAAATTCCCATTGGCCAACAGAGAGTCCACCAACCCTGCCCCCATTAAAGCCACATGAACCACTTGAGAGGACGAATTACTTTCACCCTCAAACTCCAACGTCTTTGCAATCCTAATATAATTAGGACCTTCATTAAGAATAGCATCTTCATGTGCCAAGTGTTGAGGAACAAACTTCTCTTTAGCCGAAGGAATATTAGCATTGCAATTTTTGCCCAAATGACCTTCTCGTTTGCAACGAAAACATCTTTGAATTCCATCCTCATTGATCACCTTTTGAATGAAGCTGAAAACATGTGTAGAACTAGGTTCAAGGCACTCTATTTGAACTTCAGACACTCACTCAGCTTCCAATTATATTTCCACCAAAATTCTTGCGTAATGTCCCACAGAACCAAGACGAGTATGATGGTCTAAAGAAACAAGACGACCTACTGACTTAGGTATAGAAAGTAATATCTTGGCATGCCAATATTCAAAAGGAAGATCAGGGAAGCGAATCCAAACCAGATTGGCAGACGGTTGAGGAGCATGAATGTTAAAATCCGGACGCCAACGTTGGAATCGAATCAGTTGATTGCCAATAGTCCAGACTGCTCTAAACTTCTGACAAATCTTCCTCACATCTAAATTGAAAAATCACGAAACCCTTCCCCAAGAATGTAAAGAAACTCCTTGTTTCAGTTTCCATGATTTAGAAGCCAGATCACATAAAGCATCCATTGTTGTCTGACGAAAGTTTGCCCTCCCAATCAAGGAGAAACAAAGTTGAGTACGTTGCAACTCGTACTCAGTTTGAGGAATAACAATACGCCGATAAGAACCAACCTGCATAGGGGATGGGAGGGAGTCAATCTCAGGCATAATGGAAGTCCCTACCACCCCAGCGAAAGATCTCCCACCGTCCATCTTCTGAGAGAAGCCATTACCAGCCCTTTTCGAAGACCTAAGTGCACCATCTTTCTCTAGAGCTTCTTTCTCCAGAGTTCTCTCTCCTCCATTTCTTCTAATCCATCAAAACCAACCAAACTCTACAACTTGTTTGGCATCATACATTGTCGTGTCTTAATATTATAAATTGATGATTTTTATAGTACTTTTAAAACTGAATTTCTGAAAATGCCCCTATTCTAGGTGGGAGCAGTCTATCAAACCATGCAACTAGCCCTCTATCTCCACGACCAAATGTTAAATGTTTAGAGGGTTCTACTCTTTGAAGCCTGTTGAAATCAGCCTTTGCATTCCACACACCCACCAAATGTGCCTCCACTCACTTCACCTTCTTCTTCACCTATTTCAAACAACCAACCATCACAACCAGCCCCTACTACATCTTCACTAGCCATATCAATGGCAAACCCAACCCAAGACGTTAATCAATCCCCACCTCAACTATCTCCATCAATAGACCAACCTTAACCAACACATCCTATGATTACTAGGAGTAAAACCAATTCTACCAAACCAAAAACCCCTCTCACTTTACTCACAATTAGACACCCAATACCTCAAACCTTTCTTACCACCATCTTCAACATCCCAGCTGAACCTAAAACCTACAAATCAGCCTCAAAAGACTCAAAGTGGATTGATGCAATGCAACAAGAATCCAAATCCTTGATAGACATTAGATTTGGAACTTTGTGCCTTATACCAAGGGTATGAATGTTGTAGGCTATAAGTGGGTGTACAGGATCAAGACAAAAAATGATGGTTCCATTGAGAGATACAAGGCATGATTAGTTACCAAGGGGTTCAGCTAGCAGACATGAGTGGATTTTGATGAAACATTTAGTCCAGTTGTAAATCTTGCCACCATTCAGACAATATTAACTATTGCACTCTCAAATTTATGGTCAATGCATCAACTTGATGTGAAAAACGCCTTCTTGAATGGAAACTTAGTAGAAGATGTTTACATGGAACAGCCACAGGGATTTGTTTCCACATCTAAACCAACACATGTTTGTCATCTACAAAAAGCAATTTATGGTCTCAGGCAAACACCACGAACTTGGTTTTACAGGTTCAAAACATACCTACAAGGAGAAGGTTTCAAGCAAAGCGTGGCAGATTCTTCCATGTTTACATGCAAAGCCCAAGGTACAATGATAGTATTGCTCTTATATGTAGATGATATAATATTGACAAGAGCCGATGAAGCTATCATTGCAAAGAATTTGCATTCACAGATTTTGGACACTTGCATTACTTCTTAGGAATTCAAGCTAATAAAAATTCAAATGGTCTTTTACTCGCTCAAAGTAAATACTTTCTCGATCTGTTAAAGTCTATAAGAATGGAGACTTCAAAGCCATGCATGACACCAATTGCAGTTGGAACAAAGTTATCATCAACAACAGGTTACCCCCTGCCTGATCCAACACCATACAGACAATTAGTAGGAGCCTTACAATATCTGACAATCATTAGACCAGATACCTCCTATGTAGCAAATCAAGTGTGTCAGTTCATGTAATCTCCCACAAAAGATCATATACAAGCAACAAAGTGTATTTTACGTTATGTCAAGCCTAATATTGGTGCTGGTGTTCTCTTAAAACCAACCCAACTTTTTTCATAACTGCTTACACTGATGCAAATTAGGCAGGATGCCCAGACACACACCGATCAACTAGTGGGTTTTGCTACTTTTCTTGGAGATAATTTATTATCATTCTTCCAAGAAACAACTTACAATATCTAGATCAAGTATAGAATCTGAGTACAAATCCCTTCCTGTCACAGATGTTCTACGTGATTTACAAATACATCCTCCAAGAGGAACTGAAATTTATTGTGATAATGTGTCTGCAACACAAATGGCTGCAAATCTAGTGCTACATGCTTGCACAAAACATATAGAAGTGGACTACCATTTTGTCCGAGACTTGGTTCGGAACAACACCCTAAAAGTGCACTTTGTTCGGTCTGAGGATCAAATTGTAGATGTATTTACTAAGGGCTTAACCTCACAAGCTTTCTTCAAGCATAAAGACAAACTTTTGCGCCTACCAACGCAAAGTTTGAAGGGGGATGAAAGACCATGACGGATTTGTTAGTCTTTGAATTCAAATTTTGAATTTAAGTTTTTAAATTCAATTTTTGAATTCAAGTTAAATTTGAACATTCTCTTAATTAAATTTTGTTGTAAACGGCTCTTGTATAACAACCATATTTTTCAAGTATATAAATATATACATAAGACTTACCCATTAAGGTAAGCAATGTACTTATCAAAATTAGAGTTCTTCTCTCTATTGTCACTCCTCGTGCTATATCTAGGATTTTAACAATTTAAGAGTTGGAATTACATGTAAGGAACTTCTAGAGGACCTAGCATGGCTAAGTAGACAATAATTGATTATCTAAACGAGGAGCAACACTTCAGGATCTACAAGTATTCATATTTCTTTTTAGATTGGATTTTCCTATCTTAGTTAATTAATGAAGGGACCAATTCGATCTTTCCACTATGTATTTGGATTATTTGGGTATAGTTATCAAGTGAAAGTTTAAGTTATTTCCCTGCACAAATATCCTATAGACCCATGAAAGTCTTCTTATTCAATTCCAAGTTAACAAAATAAAAACTTGGCAACCTCCTTGATCTTCTACCCATGGTGGGTTTCTTGTTGTTGTAACAACCAATATGGAAGAGTCAAGATTTAACATTTACATCTGGAGAGGCAAATAGTGATTACAAAATTCTTCCACTACTATTTAAAAAAGAAAAAAAAAATGTCAAGAATTAATTCAAAATAAATATTAGTTTCTTATTGAAAAAAAAAAAAAAAAAAAAACATTGAAAGCCACAAAAACACAATGACCTTTCTACATACCCGGCGTTTTTGTTGTTCAAAATTCTCCACTAGTAGCCTTAGAAAAAAAAGAAGAAAAAAAAGTCCTAAGGAACTCTCTAAAAAATTTCAAAATTTCAAAAGGACAAAAAAAATTTTCAAAAATTGAGACCCGGGGTAGCTCCGCCTGTATTTAAGGTTCACTAATTCACAAAACATGAAACAATTATTAATCATAATGATTTTCAAAATCAACACTTTTGAATCTTATCAATTTTATTCATTAAGTTCGAATAATGCATTAATCTTGTACATAATTAATACAACTAAACATGAAACAATTATAAATCAACTACTTTTGAATCTTAACAATTTTATTCTTTTTTTTCTTTTTTTGGGTAACTTATCAAATTTATTCATTAAGTTCGAATTAATACAAAAAACTTCTACCCAAAAAAAAATTTTAATACACAATCTAATTAAGCTCAAATTAATGAATGACAGTATCTAGCTGATTATTGGGCCTCCTCCCGGTTTAGTCCTTCAGTCTTCAGAGAAATATTTGAAATGCATATAAATCGACATCTGATTGTATGGCCCTCTTGCATTTTGTCTTCAGAGAAATATTTGAAATCCATTGTTGTATGTCACTCTCAGCATTGTCATCTTCTTTGTTTACTATCACTTCTTCTTCCTTTTTTTCCCTCTTTGTGCTTTCTCTTCTTGAAAGGTAAAACCAGAGTTCCTTTTTGAGTCTGAAATTGAACATGCTTCCAATTCTGAATAATACTTCTTGTACATTTCTTGAAACTCATCACTGCCTCCGGTGAATATGAGATCTTCTTCTATTCCATCTTATAATGATTATCCAAATCAGAACGATCAGTACAATTAATGCTTCCTCCCCTTGCGATCCCAGAACTTCCCTTCTAAATGGTTCAATGCTTGTCCCCTCCTCCTCTTCTTCTTCTTCTTCTGATGATGATGATGATGATTCTTCTTCTGCTTCTTCTTCCTTTTTGCGTTTAGCATTGTAAATTTTACAAAGAACCCAGTCATCCAACTGAAACAAGAGTGAAAAAAATAAAAAAAAAATAAAAATTCAGATAAATAATGATCAGAAAGAAGACAAGATAAATTTATAAAATTGTAGACGAAAACAGATAAAAATTAAAAACTATGAATTAATGAAAATTAGTAATGCACCTGGATGGGTATATTTTTTTTGTTGGATATCTTTGGATCTTCTTTGGTTATATATTCTTTCATGTGCCACTTTGTTCTGTTTGAAGAATCTGATGGCTTCCCGTTATAGAATACAAGAGATATCTTATAGCCAATAACATCACCTGGCTCACTACCGACTCTGATTTCTTTTTCTTCAGTCTGCATCCAAACTCCATCCCCTGCACTTCGATCGGGTCTGCTTGGGGAGAAGAAGTAATCATATCTCTTTCTGAGTCTTTTGTAACGATTATCTGTGTGTTCTTGGCACTTTCCTGCACAAATCAAATTAAGATAATGTAAGCAAACCAATAGAGTTTAGTAAGAAATTCAGGTGCAGACAGTTTATAGAACAAATAGAAAATGGAAAATTCAAAATCAACGCAATCAAGAAACGAACTGCTATATTTGGTTTTTTCTTTGGTTTCTTGGATGCATGGTAGGTTGACAGTTTTTATGTACAGGGACACCAATGGGGCAATTACTGTAGTATAATTGTAAGAATTTCCAAAGAAGAGAAAAAAGATTGAACATGCATGATGAAAGAAACAAGAAACTGGTTACTCACTTATTAGATCTTCTGGGTGTGATTCATACACGGAAGCTTCATTGATGCTGAAGCTTGAGAAATTAGGATCATTCTTTTTCTTCAGGAGGTATTCCAGTATAAGTTCTTGATCCGAGGGTACAAATTTGAAACCAATGGGCATCTCTAGATTGTACTGGCCTTCCATTGTTGTTCTCTGCATCTCTCGAAATACTATTCTGATCACACTGAGATTTTGAGAGGGAAAGTGGGAATGGGTTGGGGACTGAACATGAGATCTTTTAAAGGAGAACTGAAGGAAACCAAGAAGAGAAACGAAGTTCTGTTCACCTCAGCTCTAAGATCTATCGATTACAGCTGACCTTTCATATAAATATATAAATGATTTGAGAATCAAGACATCAGGAACCCAGTAGACTCGAATCCTAATTCATATTAATTAAGAATCTGGCAATAATTTAAAAATCACGATTTTTAACCACGTGCGGTTTCAAGAAAACAAACGTAAAAGACAAGATTTAGTAACCATGATTTTTATTTACTAGGTGACAGTTAATTTCAAACCCACCCAAGGATCTGTTATGTTTGTATCATCATGAAAATTGTTAGTTTTTTTTATAAAATCTATATTAAGTTTCAAAATTAGTTTTTGTATTTCTTTTATTTAATTGTTTTGTTAGTGTGTGGAACCATTAGGTAAAGGTGGTAATGAAGCACTATAAGTAAAGGAGGCCCTTTATTACCTTGGTTATGAGGCTCTTCATGATATTGCTCATGGGTCTTAAAGTTCTTGATCATGATGATGTAGTGGGCTTACTTAAAGGGTAGAATATACTTAAATTCTAAATCTTGACCTTCAATTCTCATTTCAATTTCATGATCATTCATGGCCATCACCATGAGTGGGGTTAAAGTTATTGAATGGATTAAATCCAATTCATGGCCATTACCATGAGTGGTGGACATTACCATGAGTGGGGTTAAGGCTATTACCATGAGTGTAAGGTGAGGTTTGGGCCTATATAAACCCAACCCTTCCTTGCATGTGGTGTGCAATAGAGACACTCCTCACACTTGCATAATCGATGTTACAAAGTTAATTTATTTCTTTGAGTTGGTCTAAGTGTTGTGCTCTAGCTTTTGGCTCCTTGAAGGGATTAGAAGAACTACCTCATCTTCTAGTTATAGGCTGCTTTATCTTGGAGGTGGTGGTGCGAAGAACCCTTGGTAGTAGGGCACATCAATTACCTTACAGATAGCACTCAAGGTGTGACTCAATCTCATTGAACGGTGGTTCGTTCGGTTGCAACATCAAGCTCTCCGGATTGCCTAAGGATCTTCATATTTCAATTATATTGCAATTTCATTTTTTGTGTTTAGTGGAATTTGTAATACAATTACCCCAACAAAAGTTTATGTGGAGAGGTGTAAATGGATAATCAAAATTCGTTTTCAAATTCACATCCGTATCCGTTTAGGGGTATTCAAATTCGTTGAATTATACTTCCTAGTGAAGACTCATACGTTTAACCCTTGCAGACAGCATATGTAATACCCTCATCCCCCGTTTATAAAAACTCTCATGTTTTGCCAATGCAAAACTGTTCTAGTGGTGAAACCAACACCTCTTAGTGAAGAGATCGTGGGTTCAACTCTTGCTGAGGCATATTAATATCCCCATCCCCCGGCTCCCCTTTGTACAAAAAAAAAATAAAAAAATAAAAAAATCTCATGCTTCAAAATTAAATTTGTCCGATTACTGATAGAATGTGGATATGGTAATACTCTTTTTGACCGATTATTATCCATCTACTATAATTATCTGATTAAGTTACTTATTTGAATTTATTTTTTAATTTTTATAAATTCTTCGCATGAGATTTGTGAATATTTTCTAGATTTTTTACTAAAATAAATACCAAAGTTGCTAAATTCTTAAATTTCAAACCTTACCCTCAAAACTAAAGTGGTACAGATATCAATAGGTAGCTGAAAACTTGTATTCAACCAATATTCAAAACCCCTTTAGAAGAATCTAAAATCTGAAAATATAATCTCCGAATATCATCCGAACTCGACTGAATCCATCTAAAAACCGATAGGATATAATCTGAATCCATCAAAATATAATAGGATCTAGATATGGTATTGCTATTATTCAATTCAAATCTGATCCGTTTACACCGCTATTTATGTGGATTATTAAAATACAAAAAAATAATAATAATGTTTGGATCACTTATTTTGGTCTAAACATTCGATAGAGACTGTTCATAGAATTTAATTTTAAATTTAATAGGACAAATACCCATTGAACCATGTAACCCCCCCCCCCCCCCAACAAAAAAAAATAGAAAGAGAGGGAAAAAAAAACCAATATTGCCTCACCTTCACCTTGCCGAAATCACATCACCCGCTTCTCAAGGAGTAGTGCTAAATTGGATAAGTCAATGGTGGCATTAATTTTAGGGGATACCTCAGGGGGTGGTGCTGAAAATTTAGGTGAATATACCTTTGAATTGAGAATACATATTGCCGAATTTCAGCCAAAATGAGCTTAATTTCGATCGGTTCGCTGATTAGCAAAACTGAAGCGGGAAAAAATCACTGAAATCACGTGATATTTCACAAAATATCACTAAGAAAAACGATATATTATGGATACATTGGATGTTCTCTCGAAAAATAGAGTACTTTTTAAAATTACTTCATATGTCATGTCAGTGTCAATTACAATTTTAATTATTAATATTATTTTAAAACAAACTCTTTTCACCTTCTCGTGGTTCAAATTTTCATTTCAATGGGCTTGATTGGCGTAAATAATTTGTGATGATTATGGTGCTTGAGTTGTCCGTAGTTCACCACTCCGGAATGTTCGTCTTGTTGTGGATTGTTGTTGGAATGGTTCGGCCAATGTATAATGTATGTCCTTTGGCGTTTCAAGGCTAAGGATGTGAAAAGAAAGAGATGCAGTGAATGTGGCATTAATGCAGGCAGGAACAAAGTGATCTTCCTTTCTCCATCTATTGAATGATGGATTGAGTGTTGTTCTTCCATCAGTTGTAATTGTATCGGAGGGTGTTATTTCGGTTCCATCAATCTGACTGACAAGATTAGAAGTGATGAATATAGCGAAATTGTTTGGGTCATGCACATTAAATGGGCATGACCGTCAAGCCGAAATTTCGGACCGTTAGATCCTAAATCTCGATCCAATGCTCCTTCCAAAAGAGATGGTATTGTCAAATTCGTAGGAAGTAGGTTTGACAGATTTCTAAGAAAGAAAGGGAATGGTTAAGGATGCAGCAGCCATTGGAGAACAAGTCGTGGAAACCCAAAAAGAATTGAAAACCAAGTTCTGATGCCATGAAACGAACACGGTTTTAGTGGTAAGACTTCTATTGATATTTAAAGGTGAATCTCAACGTAAATGTGATTGACTCTTTTTTTTTTTTTATGAAAGATAAAATTCATTGATTAAATACTACAAATACAGAACTCACTTAATTTTTACATTAATCCAAGTTTCAATACTCTTTCCATAGGAGAGCGTACTACCATACTATTAAACCAAGTCAGAAGGGTTTGAGTTTAAAAGAAGAAAAAGTATCATCCATAGTATTAAGTTAAAAAGGCCAAGTATGCTCCGGTTTGGGTAATATATTAAGAACTGCTTCCTCATTGTACTACACTTCTTTTTTGGTAATATTTTTGACTAAAAAAATACGAGATACGAGATGTGTTTTTCTTTTTTTTTCCGATAAAAATCGATTTGTATTAAAATTAATAGCGGGAAAAAGCATGTCATGTGGAACAAATCTCATCCCTAATATGAATTTTTCGGGGATGGGATGGGATGGTGCAGCCAAAGACAACACAAATGATGATCTTCACTATTAATCTTGAATGATGATACAAGGAAATGATAAAACTTGGGGACTCACTCAACCCAAGGTGGGGATTCACTCAACTCTTCAACACAAGTGTGCACAAGAAAAACCTATCTTCCAAAATAATGACCTCTTTCCATGATGGGATTGCATATATATAGAATGGAGATTACAAGTAAAGAGCAAGAGAAACAGTAAAAGAGAAAGACAAGGGGGTAGAGAGAGAGAGAGAGAGAGATATTAGAGAGGGAGAGAAGAGGAGTGGGGGTTGAATGATCAAGAGCATTAATTTCTCATGACCATTTGGGCTTGGGCTTCATCATCCTCCCCCACTTGAGAAGAACTCATCCTCGAGTTTGGATAACCATAATATGAGTAGAGATCCGAGATGTTAAAAATAGGATTAATATTCACGCCTTCGGGTAGCTCAATATGGTAAGCATTAGGTCCTATTTTCTTAAGGATTCGACAAGGTCTAATATTTTTTTGCTTGAGATTATTTTGTATGTACTACTTGAAAATCTCTTTTTCACAAATATACCATCACCAAGTCATCCTCTTCAAATTCCACATAACATCAATGAATATCGGCATCTTCTTTGTATTGATTATTGGCTCTTTGGAGTTGGCTCGAATTTGCTCTTGGATTTCATGAATATGATTTGCAAGCTCTTCTGCTTCTGAATTTCTCTTATTAGGATTCGGAATTAGAACACGGTCTAAAATGTGACTTGGGCTTCATCCAAACAATATCTTCACGAAACATTTTTTAGTGGATTGACACTTCAAACTATTGCAGACAAACTTCATTTGCGGTAGAATCAAGTTCCATTGATGAGTATGATCACCTATAAAACAACGAAGCAAATCACCAAGTGACCTATTCCCAACCTCAGATCGTTTTGTAGATGATAAGCACTTAAAAATTGTAGTTTAGTGCCCATAAGTTTTCACAAGATAATCCAAAAGTGGCTCACAAACCGAGTGTCACGATCCAAGGTAATTGTCCTAGGAATACTATATGGCTTACTTCTTACTTTGAAAAATAGTCTCTCATCATTTGAAACATCGGTGGTATTATTGATTATTGGCTCTATGGAGTTGGCTCGAAGTTGCTCTTGGATTTCATGAATATGATTTGCAAGCTCTTCTGCTTCTAAATTTCTCTTATTAGGATTCGCAATTAGAACACGGTCTAAAATGTGACTAGGGCTTCATCTAGACAATATCTCGAAGAAACATTTTTTAGTGGATCGACACTTCAAACTATTGCAGACAAACTTCATTTGTGGTAGAATCAAGTTCCATTGATGAGTATGATCACCTATAAACCAACGAAGCAAATCACCAAATGCTTATTTCCAACCTCATATCGTTTTGTAGATGATAAGCACTTGAAAATTGTAGTTTAGTACCCATAAGTTTTCACAAGATAATCCAAAAGTGGCTCACAAACCGAGTGTCACAATCCAAGGTAATTGTCCTAGGAATACTATATGGCTTAATTCTTACTTTGAAAAATAGTCTCACAACATTTGAAACCTCGGTGGTATTATTGCAAGGAATGAAATGAAACATTTTTAAAAACCTATCTACCACAACAAGAATAAAATCAAAAACCTCTTTGAGTTCTTGGGAGTCCTCCAATAAAGTTCATACTCAAGTCTTTCCAAGGTGATTTGGTATAGGTAATGGTTGATTTAGTCCATAATTTTGAACCTTTCCTTTAGTCCTTTAGCAAACTATACATTGTTTAATATATCTTTTAACATCATGTTTTAACTTGGGCAAAAAATAACGGTCTTTAACCAATGCTAAAAATTTTGTCTCTTCCAAAATGACCTCCTAAACCACTACCATTCAGTTTGGAGATGACATATAGTCTTAAAAAACCCATTTAGACAAAGTTTTTTTTTTTTTAAACAACTATCCAAAAAAAATGTTAAAATTATCACTTTTATTATTTTCACATTCTTCCCAAATTTTTGCAAAATATAGATAATTTTATAGTTTTTTTGGTAAAATATCAAATCTAATGATTTCATAAGACAATGTCATGAGAAGACAATGTTTACAACTAAGAGCTTCAACAACTTTATTCTTTGTACTAGATTTATGTTGAATTACGAAATTAAATTCGAGAATGTGTGAGACCCATTTTGAATGTCTTGAATTCAAGAATTTTAGAGTCTCATGGTCGGAATACAAGACAAACTTTTTTTGTGAATCAAATAATGACACCAAAATCGCAAAGCTTGTGCAATGTCATAATATTTGAAGTCATAAGTACAGTAGCATCTTTAGGCATCATTAAATGTTTCACTAAATTAAGCAATGGGGTGACCTTTCTGGCTTTAAACGACTCTAATGCCTATATGTGAAGCATCATATTCAACTTCAAATACTTCATCAAAGTTATGCAAAACAAGAATTGGAGCCTCAGTTAATTTTTGTTTAATTAGCTCAAAACTTTTATTAGCATCTTAGGTCCAAATAAAAGATTAAAATTTTAGGCAATTGGTTACCGGAGCAATAATAATACAAACCGTCGGTAGAATATAGCTAAACCATAGAAGTTCTTTACTTCTATTAAGAATCAAAGAATTGGCTAATCCACAATTGCCTTAATCTTTGTTTCATCCGCTTTAATCCCTTGTGAAGTGATAATAAAACGTTAAAATAATAATAATAATAATAATAATAATAATAATAATAATAATAATAATAATAATAATAATAATAATAATAATAATAATAATAATAATAATAATAGTAATAATAATAAAAATAACTACTTTCAACTACAAAAGAATATTTAGTGAGGTTTAAATATAATATTTTTGGTAAACCTCAAAAGCTTGGGGCACATGACTAATATGTTCATCACAAGAACTAAATATGAAAATATCATCAAAATAAACAACAACAAAAATTTCAATAAAAAGTCTAAGTACTTGGTGCATTGGAAAAGCCAATGGCATCACAAGTCATTCATAAGGTTTATCTCATATCTTGAAAGCAGTTTTTCATTCATTACTCAATTGGATGTGAATTTAGTAATCACCACTTTTAAAATCAAGTTTACAAAATATTTTTGTACCATGCAACGTATCTAGCATATCATCTAATTGGGGAATGGGAAACCTATACTTAACCATAATTTTATTTATTGTTCTATTATCAACAAACATCCTGCAAAATTTTATCTTTATTGTCCTATTATCAACAAACATCCTGCAAAACTTGCCTTGTAATTCAGCATGCTCGATCAGACTCATTCTATAATGTAGTGAAATTTTTAAGATGGCATCCGACACCACATTAATTCATTGTTGGATGTTACGCATTGGTGGCAACTTGTCTAGAAGTCCTTTCAGTGTTACATTAGAGAATTCATTCAAGAGCCCTTCTTTACACTTATAAATATCTATTTTCTTCTCCATTTCACATGTTTGTTATCCAATAAAAGCATATGTCATAGAATTATTTCTTTGCAAGTTTGTTCAAAAAGTTTCAAATATATATATATATTTAATCTTTTGAAGTACTGTGCTTTATCCATTCTGCTTTTGAACACACTTTAACAGAAGAACCTTTGTTTATCCATTGAAGTTACAGAAGTTACTATTTTTCAGTCTTTGTATTTTTTGGAAAGCGGACAAAATATTATGTCCAGATCTACGTAATCTTTTTATATAATAAAGCTATCATGATGGAGGGAGATGCACACAACCCTCTTCCCTCCATCTTGTCTTCTCTTCATCTTTTCTTTTCTCCCTTCTTCTCAGCTTGTTTCTTCTTCTTCTCTATGCTTAACTTAATCATAGGTTCTAGAATTGTAACACTCTTATTTATGCCAAATATTTATGTGAAATATTATTCATAAATAAGAAATACCTGTTATTTGAATCCAATAAAAATATTTAAAAGAAATCAAATTCCAAAAGGATAAAAAATCAACCCCCTTGTTCAAGAACAGAAATTGATTTTTAGCTCTAGGTGAAATTTTCAACTTTGTAATGCAGCAGATTTTCTCAAATGAAAACCCCCACAAGTCTTTTAGATATGGTCTCATATTGCTAAATAGAAGTGGTAAATTTTTTGCTTGTTTTGATTGCGTCCACGCTCATCAAATAATGTTTTGACACGTAGCTCCTCCAAACAAACTAGGTTTAAGAAATCTTATAATTTGTTTGAAAGCCAGACTTGCTTTCTACTCTATCTAACATAAAATGTCTAGTCAAACATCTCAGATAATAAATTGTCTCTAAGTTGAGAGCAATTTAACATTTATGGATAAGATCATATTTTCTGAAAACAATAAACCAAATGAGAGACTAGATATACCACATCAATAACCAATTCCACTAACTAGGTAGAGGTCTTGTCGCTAAGCACTTAGCCACCCCCCACCCCCCAAGCCTTCACCACCTTGACGACCATGGACTCTTATGTTCCAAGCTGAGCCTACTTGGAATTGTGGTTGAGCAGTTGCATCCATCACTAATTATATTCCACTTTGATCTTCTTAAATGAGACAAGTTTAGATTACTATTAAGTTTACTGCACCAGAAGCAAAGAGCTGTCAACCCAATATTTTCTCTGATCGTTTTGTCAGGGTGGAGCTTCCCAGGGGCCATTCAACTTTTTGAAATTTTCCTAGAGACACTTTTGGCACTCTTGCTATGTGTGAATACCACCATTTTCCCCTACTCCTAATTAGAGTAAATTTTTAACGACAGAGACAATGGATAGAAAGGTTATTTATTTTGTAATTCTTCACTTGTTATTGTTTTTGTAAGAAATAGTATAGATTATGAATTAATACCTAGCAGTTTTTTTTCCCCTTAAATATTAGTGGTAGAAATTTTGTAATCGTTATCCCCCCAG
The DNA here is from genome assembly GCF_041222555.1 of Hakea prostrata. Classification (NCBI taxonomy): domain Eukaryota; kingdom Viridiplantae; phylum Streptophyta; class Magnoliopsida; order Proteales; family Proteaceae; genus Hakea; species Hakea prostrata. Next base: position 34,155,250 of record NC_142607.1, on the reverse strand, counting down.
ATGTTAAATCCTGGCTCCATCCCTGCATTTTGTCCTTTGTATTTTGTACCCACCCTAACAATTAATAACAATCCTCCCAACAGGAGAATGGACAGTTCCGTTGTGTCTTCATTCAACCTGTTTTCTGCACTAAGTTGTGGTGTTGATGAACAAAGGCTATCTGACATAACAAGTTATCTTTCACTTCTCATTATATGCAGCATTCTGCTACGAGTGTTTTGGCCATTTGATCAAAGATGACAACTTAAATCGTGCTATAATTTCCAATGACTATCTTGATAGCACAGTAGCTTAATTTTCAAATGAGAAGCATGGTTAAAACCCAAGGGGTTAAAGTAGACAGAATTTGCAGGTTGTTCAGGCGCAAAACAAGGACAAATTTGGAAAGAAGCGAGTGACTTTCACTTTGGATTTGGTGAATGGCAGTGATCTCTCGGAGCCGGCTATGACAAAAGGAGTGATGGAGCCATGTCACGTCGTATAGCGGTGATGAGCTGTACAGGACACCCCAGGTGGAGGGTGTGCGCCATGTTGGTTTAGTGATAGCGGTAACAAAAGCATTCCTGGAGGGGATGTGGGTCATACGTGTATAGCGGCGATGAGCTATACAGGACACCCCAGGTTGGGGGGGTGCGCCATGCTGGTTTAGTGATGGCGGTAACAAAAGCATCCCTAGAGGGGAATTGGACCATGCGGTAAGGTGTGGTGGATACACAGAGACGGGTGATTGCAGAGAGACATCATCAACGGTTTTTCTTCAAGGTGGTTTGTAGAATTCAAGCCAAGGTGGAGATTGTTGGGTTTAGGTGTCTTGTATTCTGTGGGTCCATGTAATTATGGTTTTGGTTGTATCTGTAATTGAAGCAAGGTTTGGGTCAATTACTAGTACTGGCGTAAAACTGTAATTACATTGGGATTAGGGTTTTAGGTTTCCCTATAAATAGTCTCTGTGGGATAACCTATCGTTATCAATCTCTGTAGGAGATTGAGGAATCAATCCCTGTAAGGGATTGGGGAACCCATCCTGAGGATAGGGATTGGGGGTAAGCAAAGGGTAGCACTTTGTGGGTGTGAAAGTGGTGTAAGGTTTTTCTGAAATAGTAGAACTCCTTTTCTCTCTGGTGGACGTAGGCATGGTTTTGCCGGATCACGTTAAATTTCTCTTGTGTGCTTTACTTGTGTTCTTCTCTGTTCGTAGTTGTGCATCCATTATCCCTAATACATTGAAATACCACAACGGATCTGTTAGTCTTTGAATTCAAGTTTTTGAATTAGTTTTTTAATTTAAGTTTCTAAATTTGAATATTCTCTCAACTAAATTTTGTTAAACGGCTCTTGCATAACAGCCATATTTTTCAAGTTTATAAATATAAACATAGACTTACCCATTAAGGTAAGCAATGTAATTATCAAAATTAGAGTTCTTCTCTCTATTGTTTCATGGTATTATAGCCAAGGTTTTGAGGTCCCCCCCCCCCCCCCCCCCAAAAAAAAAACACTACATTTTCAATGGCCACTGCTAACACTCCATTCCCCATTATCAATCTCCCCAACCGTGTTTCTGTCAAGCTTGATGGAGCAAATTATCTCAAGTGAAAAGAGAACAGTTAGAATCCATTTTTATTACTTGTGATCTTATGCATCATCTTGATGGTATTGGATCAATGCCAAATCAAACTATTACTACTGGAGGAACTCAAACACCGAATCTAGCATTTCAAACTTGGAGAAAGAATGACCATTTTGTTTGAGCATGCATCAATGCCAACCACACACCATCTCTTTCTTCTCATATTCTTGGCCTTCAAATAACGAAAGATGTATGGGATTCTCTTGCACAACTCTTCCAACAATAGTCACTGCTCGAAGGACTTATCTTCGCAGTGAATTGTAAATGATCAATAAAAGAACAAGCACAATTACGGACTACCTTCACAAAATTAAGTCCATCGGTGATTCCTTAGTGGCAATCAATGATAAGGTAAATGACTTTGACTTGGTAGCATATACATTAAATGGTCTTGGTCCGAAGTATCTCACTTTCATCATCACTGTGGAAAATATTACCCCACCCCGTTACCTTTACCAACCAAAGGGCCAAACTACTTACTCATGAACAATGGTTACGCCATGGCTATAGGAACACCCAGTCAATCTTAAATGATTCCCATTCCCCTATTGCATTACTTGTTACAAATCAACCTAAATTTAATCGACCTAATAACGGTATTAATTTGTATCCACCCAACAACCGAAACCGACCTAGATCTGACTTCCGAAATTCATCAAATGGCCCTCCAAGATCTCCAAATTCCTATAACCAACCAAACCAAAACACCTTTAATACTAATTCCTTCAAATGTCAAATATGTGCTAAGCAAGGCCATTCGGCCAATAGATGCTATTTCCGTTATGCCCAAAGCCGAAATAATCCTAATCCACCACCTCACATTCCTTATGCTGGCTTACATGGTACCCAAAATACCCAACACACTACACCAAAAAATAATGCACAGTGGATACTGGATTCAAGTGTTACTAATCTTATGTCATTTGATCCACTAATGCTACAACGATCTGCCACTTACAAAGGAGAGACCATGTTTTAGTAGGTGATGCTAAGAAACTCCCTATAACTCATATAAGCTCCTCAACTTTGAAAACAAATTCAAATCCTGTTGGGGTAATTGTATTACAAATTCTTCAAACATACAAAAATGAAATTGCAATACAATTGAGAGATGAAGATCCTTAGCTAATCTGGAGAGCTTGATGTTGCAAACGAACGAACCATCAGTCTATGAGGTTGAGTCACACCTTGAGTGTTGTCTTTAAGGTAATTGATGCACCCTACTACCAAGGGTTCTTCGCACCACCACCTCCAAGATAAAACAACCGTAGTTCTTCTAGTCCCTTCAAGGAGCCAAAAGCTAAAGCACAACACTTGGACAAATTCAAAGAAATAAATTAACTTTGTAAACCAAATTATGCAAGTGTGAGGAGAGTCTCACTAACACACCACATGCAAGGAAATGTTGGGTTTATATAGGCTCAAACCTCACCTTACACCCCTTAGAATTCTTAAGGCAATGAATTGGATTTAATCCATTCAATAACCTCAACCCCACTCATGGTAATGGCCATGAATGGTCATGAAGTTGAAATGAGAATTGATGGTCAAGAGTTAGAATTGAAGTAAATTCCACCCTTCAAGTAACCCCACCACACCACCATGATCAAGACCATTAAGACCCATGACCAATGTCATGAAGAGCCTCATAACCAAGGTCATGAAGGGCCTTCTTTACTCATGGTGCCTCATTACCACCCTTAACTCATGGGTCCCACACACAAACAAAACAATTAAATAAAAGAAATGCAAAAACTAATTTTGAAACTTAATATATAGATAATATAGATTTTAATAAAAAACCTAACAATCCCCCACAAGTTTCAAAATTGCAAAAAAAGGACTTGTGTTGTGACTTTATTAGACACTAAAGGACACATTGTTGTAGGTGTCTTTCAGACTTGAACCTACACTAGGTTTAATGAGTCGCGCTACAGAGTATGGGTAGAGTCAGACTCCTTGAACCTTTCCTCATAAGTGTAGCTGACCGCCCCATCATCCATGTCCTAAAGGTCGACTTTTGGAGCTACCTTTTATATTACACATTGGACTTTTGAACCGGCCATGTCCCTTATCCTAGATTCATGAATGTTTAAAGAACTCACCTATAAATTCTCATTGGCGGCAGCCAAACCACCTACATCCACTTAGGTTAGTCTCTGATGTGCACCACAACTAACACACCCCCACATTCCTTGGGATTAGACTAATTAAGAGATTCGCTCAACCTTACCCTTGTGGTAGTACTATTACCTTCATCTACACCCTAGAATGAAATAATTATAAATAGTAGTACTGAACCGGTCTTCCCATGACTTCGTTTGTACCCCTTGAACCTAATTCAGGTATTTAGCCTCTTCACATAGGTAGGGTATCCATCATGTGACCCGAGGATTAGGCATTAACCCCATTCCTGTAGATGCAATACACAAGTTTTTGACAGACATAGCCTTTGTGAACATGTCAGCTTGATTCCTTTCTGACTTCACATAATCAATAGCTATCATTCCTTCATCTGTGTACTGTCGCACAAGATTGTGTTTAAGGTGTATATGCCTCCTTTTACCATTGTACATCTTATTCTATTTGAAAGATAACATGATGTCAACATGGCTTCCCCCACAGATCAAGTGGTACATTAGAAATCAACAACATGGAGTTCATCATCTCTTTAAGAGATCTATTTTTCCTTTCCGCTACCCCATTTGATTCCGGTTGGTAGTAGCAGTCGTTTCATGGATAACTCCATTTTCCTCACAAAACTTATTAAAATACTCAGTCCCTCTAACGGTTCTCTAAGTCTTTTAATCTTCTTGCCAAGTTGATTTTCAACTTCCATTTTGTAAGATATAAATGCCTTTCCGGCATCATCCTTTGATATGAGCAAATATATCATGATATATCTAGAATGATCATCAATGAAGGTGAAAACATAATTGTTTCCTCCCCTTGACTCATATGACTTATAGTCACTTAAGTCACTATGGGTAATTCCAAGAGATCACTCTTTCTATCCATAGTCTTGTGAGGCATTTTGGTTAACTTAGCCTCCACACAAGTTTTACACTTGTCCTTGGGAGATTTCATCTTATCGGTGATCATCCCTAACTTGCATAGTTTGGTGATATATTTCACACTACTATGACCTAACTTACCATGCCAACAAATGTGTCGTCTCCTTATTTGTTGATTTTGCCTTCAACGGTATTGTTTGAAGGATCTCCTCCGGTGTTAATTCCATCAACAACTTCAATGTTGTTGTCTCCGTCTTTGTTGAAGTCGCCATCTCCAAGACTTGCCAATAGATCTTTCAGAAATCAATTGCCTTAAACTTGTTGGGGTAATTGTATTACAAATTCTACAAAATTCAAAAAATGAAATTGCAACACAATTGAAAGATGAAGATCTTTAGCCAATTCGGAGAGCTTGAAGTTGCAACCGAACGAACCACCGATCAATGAGGTTGAGTCACACCTTGAGTGCTGTCTTTAAGGCAATTGATGCACCCTACTACCAAGGGTTCTTCGCACCACCACCTCCAAGATAAAGCAACCTCCAACTAGAAGATGAGGTAGTTCTTCTAGTCCCTTCAAGGAGCCAAAAGCTAGAGCACAACACTTAGACAACTCCAGAAAGAAATGAACTTTGTAAAACAAACAATGTGAGTGAGGAGTGTCTCTATTTGCACACACAAAATGCAAGGAAGGGTTGGGTTTATATAGGCCCAAACCACACCTCCTCACAAGGGGAGAATCAATTCTCCATTAATGGAGAATCAATGGCTTGTCCCTCCTCCACTAATGTGAATAAACCCCCTTAACCTAACCTCCCCACTACTTGGGGAAGTAACTCTCATATTCACTTCTTTGGAATGAATAGGATTTAACCCATTCAAAGACCTTAACCCCCACTCATGGTAATGGCCATGAATGGTCATGAAGTTGAAATGAGAAATGAAGGTCTAGAAAATTCGGAGGTGCCTAGGGAATCGGTCTTCCTGCGTTTGAAGCCTCCAGAGGTGCCTACCAATGGGGATAAATCTTTTGCGGGAGTAGTGGGGAGTTTGTTGTTGCCTGAGATCGATTCCCTCCCTTCTCCTATACAAGCGGGTAAGTTTCGCAGGATTGTAATCCCGCAACAGGAATACGAGCTGCAACGAAATCAATTCCGTTTTTTGTTGATTGGGCGAGCTAATTTTCGCATCACTACCATGGATGAATTGCGAGAGCTAGCTAGGGGTGCTTGGAAATTGTCTCAAGGGGTGATCTTACATTCATTGAGGAAAGGGTTTATCATCTTTCAGTTTCATAGTGAAGCAGATATGACTGAGGTGTGGCGTAGAGGTTTTTGGAATGTTGGAAAGCAATACATTCGTTTTCAACGATGGAGGCCGGATTTTAATATCCACTCTCCTCAACCAGTAGGTAAGTTGGTGTGGGTTCGTTTCCCTGATTTACCTCTTGAGTATTGGCATGAGAAAGTGCTTCTTTCTATAGCAAAATCTGTTGGGAGACCTGTTTCTCTTGATAGACGAACTCGTCTTGGTTCTATTGGTCATTATGCTCAAATTTTGGTTGAATTGGAGGTCGATGTTGTTCAAGTGAATGAGGTTCAAATTGAGCACCTTGAACCAGGAACTCTTCGAGTTTTTAGTTTTCTTCAGAAGGTAATTTTTGAGGATGATATTCTGCGATGCTCACGGTGTAATCGAGAAGGCCACTTGGGTCTTCATTGTAGGTTTGCTTCAAACGATTTTGTGGATGGTTTACAGGTTCAGCCCTCTATCGTTCCTGCAGAAAACCTCCCAGCAGATAATCCTATTGTGGATGGGATTCCTACTGACGGTGTGAGAGTGCAGACTCCAAGCTCACTCCAACATCAAATTCGTGTGGCTCTAGAGGTGGCGGGTTTGGAGGACTCTATTTCATCCAATGAGGGTGCAACAAATTCAATTTCAAATTTCAAATCTACAAGGTTGGTTCCCTCTGATGTGGTGATCGCGTCTAGCGAGAACTCTTCTCTTGATCTTTCTCTCTCTCAAAGTGATCCTTTTCAACTTCAAAAAATTTTAGATAAAGGCAAGAGTTCGATGTTGATTGGTAATCTTTCAAAGAACGTAGTTACCTCTGTTGGTCCCACGACTAACCAACTTCCACCTAATTCGGCCACTAAGGATATTGGCTCTTTTGAACAGTTTGAAAAGCTTCATGAGAGGCCTTGTGGGGCCCTGCTGAATTCGGTTAGAGTGGAAGACTCTTCTACGGAACAGAATTCGGTTTATGTGGAAGACTTTTCTACGCAACAAAATTCGATTAGATTGGAAGAAACTGCATTGGACGTGACCTCTAGTTTGGAGCTTCAAGTGGGGTCATGCGGGGCCCAACAGAATTTGAATAATTTTAAAGCAGCTTCTTTGGCCGTGGACTCTAGTTTTGAAATTCAAAATTCCTTAGATGCGGCAAAGTGTTTTAATTCAATTGGTAAACTTCCTTTGGGGAGTTCACTAGTGAGACCTATAGATAAGCTCGAAAGTGGTTCGGCCACTCCTTTTGAATTTCAAAAAGTGCTTGTTGCAGGTAAGAGTTCTATGCAAATTGGAAACCCTTCTTTGGAGTGTTCATTGGTGGGACCTGAAGTTGCAAATATTATTAGAAGTTCAGCCATTGAAGGAACTACGGAGGATGATTTGGACTATTGTGGGGCCAATCAGAATTCGGCCAGGCTGGAGAGTTCAGCCAATGATGAAACTTTGCAATTGAAAGTAGTTCTTCCACTTTCGTCTTCGTCTATATCAGTGCAGGCTGAAGGTTCTCCTCGTCGGAAACCTGGTCGTCCGAAGAAGAAGGCTCACGCAAGTGAAAAAGTAGTAACAAGTAAAAAGATTTCTATAGCAGAGGAATTCAAGAAGGTAGATGCAGCTTTAGCGAAAGTATCCACAAGTGTATCGAGCCTCCCATTGGGAGAGGATAGTGCTGCTATGTAACTATTGTTATGAAGCTTTTCTTAAAGATCTTGATTTGGATGCATCTAGACGTCCTACATTTCGTTTCTGATGACTTAGTTGTTGTCAATTATGAGTAGGAACCAGTGAGGAAGGGTGTATTGGGGGCAACGGTTGTTGCGGGTGAGCAAGGTAGGTACTAATTGTTGTATTTCTTTTCTTTTTCTTATTTTCGTTATAAAATGACCCTTTTAGCGGAAAAAATGAGAAATGAAGGTCAAGAGTTAGAATTTGAGTAATTCCACCATTCAAGTAACCCCACCACACCACCATGATCAAGACCATTAAGACCCATGGCCAATGTCATAAAGAACCTCATAACCAAGGTCATGAAGGGCCTCCTTTACTCATGGTGCCTCATTACCACCCTTACCTCATGGGTCTCACACTCAACAAAATAATTAAATAAAAGAAATACAAAAACAATTTTGAAACTTAATATATAAATAATTTAGAGTTTAATTAAAAACCTAACAAATCCTTTATCCCTTAATGATATACTAATAGTTCCTCAATTGTCAAAGAATTTAATTTTCATTTCTCAACTTACATCTGACAATAATTATTCTGTTGAATTTTTTCCATGGGGTTTCTGTGTTAAGGATTTGGAGTAAGGCATCACTCTCTTGACAGGTCCAGTCAAAGATAAATTGTATTCTTTTTCAACCAATGCTGTGCCTCCTTTGGCTCTTTATGGAAATAAAGCTCCTTCTAATATTTTGCATCGCCGGCTTGGTCATCATTTTCTACAGTACTTAAATTTGAGAAATAGTGTCTTATTTAATTCCTTTGAAAAACTTAGATCCAATAAATTTGTGATGCTTGCCAACTTGGCCAATATCACAAATTACCTTTTTATATTTCAGTTAGTAGAATTACTCAACCATTACAACTTATTCATTGTAATTTGTAGGGTCACGCTAAAACTTTGTCAATTAGTGGATTCAATTCATATATTATTTTTGTTGACAATTTCAATCGATTTTCTTGGTTTTATTCTCTACAATTCAAATCTGATGCAATTCATTGTTTCAAGCATTTTAAAAGATGGATAAAAACTTATTTTCTACTTCTATTAAATTTTTTCAAAGTGATGGAGCCTTAGAGTTAACTAGGGGAGCTTTCAAAAACTAGCTTGATGAATGTGGAATTGTATCCAACATTTCATGTCCTCATACTATAGAACAAAATGGAGTTTTAGAAAGAAAATATAGGCACATTACAGATATGGGTTTATCCCTTCTATTCAAAGCTCACATGCCCAAAGAATATTGGTTAGAAGCATTTACTGCTGCTGTTTGTTTAATAAACCGGTTACCTATACCACTGTGGAAAGGAAAATCTCCTCATGAAGCACTGTTTGGCTTAAGACTAGATTATTGTTTATTGAGAATTTTGGCTGTCAGTGTTACCCAACTTGACACCGTACAAAGAAGACAAATTATCACCAAAGTCCAAGGCTTGTGTTTTTCTTGGTTACAATCTCTATCACAAGGGTTATAGATGCTTAGATAAGAACACTGGCAAGATATATTTATCTAGACATGTTATTTTTGAAGAAAAGGAATTTTCCTTTTCAAATCCACCACATACCAATCATCAAACAAACCACCAGCCGAATTTATTTCTCTACCTGTTTGCATTCCACACACGCCACCAAATGTGCCTCCACTCACTTCACCTTGTTCTTCACCTATTTCAAACAACCAACCATCACAAACAGTCCCTACTACATCTTCACCAGCCATATCAATGGCAAAGCCTACCCAAGACGTTAATCAATCCCCACCTCAACTACCTCCATCAATAGACCAACCCCAACCATCACATCCTATGATTACTAGGAGTAAAATCAATTCTACCGAACCAAAAAGCCCTCTCACTTTACTCACAATTAGACACCCAATACCTCAAACCTTTCTTACCACCATCTTCAACATCCCAGTTGAACCTAAAACCTACAAATCAGCCTCAAAAGACTCAAAGTGGATTGATGCAATGCAACAAGAATACAAAGCCTTGATAGACATTAGATTTGGAATTGTGTGCCTTATACCAAGGGTATGAATGTTGTAGGCTATAAGTGGGTGTACAAGATCAAGACAAAAAGTGATGGTTCCATTGAGAGATACAAGGCATGATTAGTTACCAAGGGGTTCAGCCAGCAGGCAGGAATGGATTTTGATGAAACGTTTAGTCCAGTTGTAAATCCTGCCACCATTCGAACAATATTAACTATTGCACTCTCAAAGTCATGGTCAATGCATCAACTTGATGTGAAAAATGCCTTTTTGAATGGAAAATTAGCAGAAGATGTTTATATGGAACAACCACAGGGGCTTGTTTCCACATCTAAACCAACACATGTTTGTCATCTACAAAAAGCAATTTATGGTCTCAAGCAAACACCAAAAACTTGGTTTCACAGGAACATACCTACAAGGAGAAGGTTTCAAGCAAAGCGTGACAGAACTTCCATGTTTACATGCAAAGCCCAAGGTACAATGATAGTATTGCTCTTATATGTAGATGATATAAATTGATAGAAGCCAATGAAGCTGCAATTCAAAAGGTTATTCAAAGCCTAAGCAAAGAATTTGCAATGACAGATTTGGGACACTTGCATTACTTTTTAGGACTTCAGGCTAATCGAAGTTTAGATGGTCTTGTACTCACTCAAAGTAAATACTCCCTCAATCTATTAAAAATCTATAGGAATGGAGACTTCAAAGCCATACACAACACCAATTGCAGTTGGAAGAAAGTTATCATCAACAACAGGTTACCCCTACTTGATCCAACACCATACAGACAATTAGTAGGAGCCTTACAATATCTGACATTCATTAGACCAGATACCTCCTATGCAGAAATCAAGTATGTCAGTTCATGTAATCTCCCACAAAAGATCATCTACAAGCAGCAAAGCGTATTTTACGTTATGTCAAGCATAAGGTGCTGGTGTTCTCTTAAAACCAACCCAACTTTTTTCGTAGCTGCTTACACTGATGCAGATTAGGCAAGATGTCCAGACACACGTCGATCAACTAGTGGGTTTTGCACTTTTCTTGAGGATAATTTATTATTATGGTCTTCCACGAAACAACTTGCAATATCTAGATCAAGTATAGAAGCTGAGTACAAATCCCTTCCCATCACAGATGTTCTACGTGATTTACAAATACAACTTCCAAGAGGAATGGAAATTTATTGTGATAATGTGTCTGCAACACAAATGGCTGCAAATCCAGTGCTATATGCTCGCACAAAACATATAGAAGTGGACTACCATTTTGTCCGAGACTTGGTTCAGAACAACACCCTAAAAGTGCACTTTGTTTGGTCAAAAGATCAAATTGTTGATGTATTTACTAAGGGTTTAACATCACATGCTTTCTTCAAGTATAAAGAAAAACTTTTGCACCTACCAATGCAAAGTTTGAGGAGGGGGGTGAAAGACCATAACGGATCTGTTAGTCTTTGAATTCAATTTTTTAATTTAAATTTTTAAATTCAAATTTTGAATTCAAGTCAAATTTCAATATTCTCTCAATTAAATTTTGTTGTAAACGGCTCTTGTATAACAGTCATATTTTTCAAGTTTATAAATATATACATAAGAGTTACCCATTAAGGTAAGCAACGTACTTATCAAAATTAGAGTTCTTCTCTCTATTGTCACTCCTCGTGCTAATTCTAGGATTTTAACAGTTTAAGAGTTGGAATTACACGTAAGGAACTTCTAGAGGACCTTGAATGGCTAAGTAGACAATAATCGATTATCTAGATGAGGAGCAACACTTCAGGATCTACAAGTATTCATATTTCTTTTTAAATTGGATTTTCCTATCTTAGTTAATGAAGGGACCAATTCGATCTTTCCACTATGTCTTTGGATTATTTGGGTATAGTTATCAAGTGAAAAGTTTAAGTTATTTCCCTGCACAAATATCCTATAGATCCGATGAAAGTCTTCTTATTCAATTCAATTCCAAGTTAACAAATAAAAACTTGGCAATCTCCTTGATCTTCTACCCTTGGTGGGTTTCTTGTTGTTGCCCTCTATTCATATAACAACCAATATGGAAGAGCCAGGATTTAACATTTACATCTGAAGAGGCGAATAGTGATTACAAAATTCTTCCACTACTATTTAAAAAAGAAAAAAAAAACTCAAGAATTAATTCAAAATCAATACTAGTTTCTTATTGAAAAAAAATTTGAAAGCCACAAAAACACAATGACCTTTCTACATACCCGGCGTTTTTGTTGTTCAAAATTCTCCACTGGAGCCTTAGAAAAAAAAAAGTCCTAAGGAACTCTCTAAAAAATTTCAAAATTTCAAAAGGACAAAAAAAAATTTTCAAAAATTGAGACCCTGGGTAGCTCCGCTTGTATTTAAGGTTCACTAATTCACAAAACATGAAACAATTATAAATCAGAATGATTTTCAAAATCAACACTTTTGAATCTTATCAATTTTATTCGTTAAGTTCGAATTAATGCATAAATCTTTTACATAATTAATATAACTAAACATGAAACAATTATAAATCAAGTACTTTTGAATCTTAACAATTTCATTCTTTTTTCTTTTTTGGGTAACTTATCAAATTTATTCATCAAGTTCGAATTAATACAAAAAACTTCTACCCAAATTTTTTTTTAATTCACAATCTAATTAAGCTCAAATTAATGAATGACAGTATCTAGCTGATTATTGTGCCTCCTCCCCGTTTAGTCCTTTAGTCTTCAGAGAAATATTTGAAATGCATATAAATCTACATCTAATTGTATGGCCCTCTTGCATTTTGTCTTCAGAGAAATATTTGAAATGCATTGTTGTATGTCACTCTCAGCATTGTCGTCTTCTTTGTTTACTATCACTTCTTCTTCCTTTTTTTCCCTCTTGCGCTTTCTCTTCTTGAAAGGTAAAACCAGAGTTCCTTTGTGAGTCTGAAATTAAACATGCTTCCAATTCTGAATAATACTTCTTGTACTTCTCTTGAAACTTATCACTTCCTCCGGTGAATATAAGATCTTCTTCTAGTCCATCTTGAGAATCTGAAAGTAAAAATTTGTCTAACCAATCCAAATCAGAACGATCACCTTCTTTACTGACTATACAAATCAGTAATGGTTATCCAAATCAGAACGATCACTCTAGTCCATCTTATAAAGGTTATCCAAATCAGATCGATCAGTTGAATTAATGCTTCCTTTACTTGCGATCCCAGAACTTCCCTTCTAAATGGTTCAATGCTTGTCCCCTTCTTCTTCTTCTTCTTCTCCTTCATCTTCTTCTTCTTCTGATGATGATGATTCTGATACTATTTCTATAAAAACTTCTTTATTTTCTTCATTGTAAATTTTACAAAGAACCAATTCATCCAACTGAAACAAGAGTGAAAAAAAAGAAAAAAAAGAAGAAAAATTCAGATAAATAATGATCAGAAAGAAGACAAGATAAATTTATAAAATTGTAGACGAAAACAGAAAAAAAAATTAAAACTATAAATTAATGAAAATTAGTAATGCACCTGCATGGGTACATTTTGTTTGTTGGATATCTTTGGATCTTCTTTGGTTATATATTCTTTCATGTGCCACTTTGTTCTGTTTGAAGAATCTGCTGGCTTCCCGTTATAGAAAACAAAAGATCTCTTATAGCCAATAACAACACCTGGGTCTCTACGGACTTTGATTTCTTCTTCTGTAGTCTGCATCCAAACTCCATCCCCTGCACTTCGATCGGGTCTGCTTGGGGAGAAGAAGTAATCACATTTATCTCTGTGCTTATCTCTGAGACTTTTGTAACGATTATCTCTGTGTTCGTTGCACTTTCCTGCACAAATCAAATTAAGATAATGTAAGCAAACTAATAGAGTTTAGTAAGAAATTCAGGTGCAGACAGTTTATAAAACAAATAGAAAATGGAAAATTCAAAATTAACGCAATCAAGAAACGAACTGCTATATTTGGTTGTTTCTTTGGTTTCTTGAATGCATGGTAGGTTGACAGTTTTTATGTACAATGACACCAATGGGGCAACTACTGTAGTATAATTCTAAGAATTTCCAAAGAAGAGAAAAAAGATTGAACATGCATGAAGAAAGAAACAAGAAACTGGTTACTCACTTATTAGATCTTCTGGGTGTGATTCATACACGGAAGCTTCATTGAATGTGAAGCTTGAGAAATTAGGATCATTCTTTTTCTTCCGCAGGTATAACTGTATAAGTTCTTGATCCGTGGGTACAAATCTGAAATTAGGGGGAATCTCTAGATTCTCTAGATTGTAGTTGCGTTCCTTTGTTGTTCTCTGCATCTCTCGAAATACTATTCTGATCGCACTGAGATTTTGAGAGGGAAAGTGGGAATGGGTTGGGGACTGAACGTGAGATCTTTTAAAGGAGAAACTGAAGGAAACCAAGAAGAGAAACGAAGTTCTGTTCACCTCAGCTCTAAGATCTATCGATTACAGCATGTTAGCAACCACAGCTGACCTTTTATATGAATATATAAATGATTTTTAACCACATGAGGTTTCAAGAAAACAAACGTAAAAGACAAGAATTAGTAACCATGATTTTTATTTTCTAGGTGATACTTATTTCAAAACCCACCCAACGATCTGTTATGTTTGTATCACCATGAAAGTTGTTAGGATTTTTATAAAATTTATATTAAGTTTCAAAATTAGTTTTTAAAGTATTTTTTTTATTTAATTATTTTATTAGTGTGTGGGTCCCATGAGATAAGGGTGGTAATGAGGGACTATAAGTAAAGGAGGCCCTTCATGACACAATTTTGCTGAGGTCCTGCGTAATTAATGCGCAGGACCGTCAAGCTGACCGTCCAATTAGATCGGACGGCTGGCTGCATCCTTCTATTAAAAAAATATAAACCCACCTTTAATGCTTACTTTTTCCTGACAGATCGGTCCAATGACAAACCAGCGGTTCGAGTGAATGGATAAGTAAAGTATTCGTATTACATACTAATTAGTTAATACTTTTTTAAAACACAACATACATAATACACGTATATACGAATTCAAAAACCAGTGGTTTGAGTTTAGATTTTCAAAATATTTTGAAAACACACAAAATCCAATCTGGAACCGCCCAACCCTCATTTCGTGATTTCGACTCTGATGCTTCTGGAGAAGAAGAAGAAGAAGAAGCAGGAGCTAGGAGGTTGAAGAAGCTGTTGGTGCAAGAAACGGTTAGAACAGTTCTTCGATTTTAGGGTTCCTGCTTCTCAAGCTTGAGTTTATGACGGAGAAAAATTAGGGGCCTCCACCCAAACCCCTTTCCTTGACGTTGAAGCATCACAACCAGTAAAGAAGAAGAAGAAGCAGAAGAAAAGGATTCCGATCTTGATCGAACTCTCCGAAGGTTGGAAACCTTCCTCTGTTTCTTTGGTTTCCGCCAGTCTTCCAGGAATTCTATTAGCTTGGTCTGCTTACCTTCTACTGGGTGTTTCGGTCCCTGTACTGATACTTCAGATTTCCGACTGTTCTGGGTGCGAGAATTATCAGATCTTTGTCTTGCCGCAGTCTCTCTAGCCTGTGCTTCTCATAATCTCCGTATGGAATTCGGGACTTCCTCTTTGTTGATTGTTATCATGGCCATATGCTCCGATTTCGCAAGGAATATATTGACAAAATTCAGGTGAGCAATTACTCTACATCCCACCCAATCCTTTTCTTTAATGGCTTCAAATATAGTCCTCAGAATATAACTGTCTATTTCTAATTGCTCGGGTAATTCTCCCCCATATGTATTTCATCCCTGTTATGCTTATCAAACAAAAAAATATGTTTATTTCAAATGGATACATCTTGATTTTTTCTTTCCTTTGTTTTTTTTTCCTCAGAAATTCTCTTTCATCTTTTCTCTGATTTGCCTGCTAATTCTAGACCCATCATGAGAGCTCCTATGGTTGAACTTTTTCTGCTCACATATTAGTCATTTGTTTATTATTTCCTTTCTTTGTACCTGCCCGGTCTTGCTACCCTGTAATTGTATTGATAAGGTTGATTGGTATTCTTTTAGTTTTTCCATGTTTTTTCTGTTCATTAAATTTTAGATCTAACTTCTGTCTACCCATCTTTGTTAACATTTCAACTTCTGTCTACCCATCTTTGTTAACATTTCAATCATTTGTTGAAATGGATCCATGAAGATCTTATGATGAATTTTAGATTTTGTTGTTCATCTTTAAAATATTCTCTCTTTTTATTTATCTTTAATCTTTGGAGGTACTTTCTTGCAGTGCGATGTCTAGATGCATTTTCTGAGTTATGATTCTTGGTGAATGAGGGGTTTGAATCTGTGCTGGCATACCCCCAAGAATAGTTATGCTGTTTGATTTTGGGATTTTCCATGACCTTCAGGTTGGCTATGTGTACTTTTCCTTTCTTATCTGCTCAATCCATTTGCGATATCTTTGTATTAATGTATTCCCATTGTATATAATACACAATCTGTTTTTCATAAAAAGATATTATGTTTTGGAGATCACAATATATATACATTACTTATTTCACTCTGTTTCTGAAATCAAGCAGATGATGAGTTACTCGGATTCCCCTTCAGACATTTGGATGATGTAGTCTCGAGTTTCTGATGCAAATGCCTATACTGAATTTTGAATTTTGTTTTAGTTTCATTGTTGTGAATGCTTGTAGTATACATTGGCTTATTTCAATCAGTTCTATGAGATCAAGCAGATGAAGAGTTACTCGGATTCTCCTTCAAGACATTTGGATGATGTAATCTCGAGTTTCTGATGCAAATTCATATAATAACCCCTGAGTTATTTTCCCCTTATATTTGCTATATTGAAATTTAAAGCAAAGAATGTCATGGTTCACTCCCTTGTGCTTGTTATTAGTCACTTATTTGCTCAGAAGAAAATGCCCTTCATATATTTTCTTTTCATAGGCAAAAAGAATTCAGCAGTTATTAGGCTAAAATTTTATTAAATATAATTTTGGTAAGATTCTTTGTGTTTTTAAATGGTAATTTCCTATATGAGGATGAGATGCTGCCTGTTTTAACCTTAGACTTTATTACCTTTAGTATTTTCTCTACTCTTCTCGTTATTGTTTATTATAGCGAGAGAAGAGTACAAAGTTGACTGGTAAGGCTTTGTGCTTCCTGATGCTTTGTAGTCCACTTTCCCCCTAGTCATTTCCTGCAGTAATCATCTCACAGACTGGTGGTCATCTAGGCTTGTTTGGGTACAGAGAAATTTTTTTGGGTGTGAGTAATTACCTTCCTAGAGTTTGTAGTTCTCCAAAAAAGGCTTGGAATAGGTTGGTTCCTTGCACATTTCATCTCTCTTGCTCCCATGCATGCTAACCATAGAGCGGATCTTAGAAGGCTGGATCTAACTTTGATGACCCAATACTAGTTTGTTTTTCTTGTTGGGGATCTATTGCAACTTATTCCTTTCTACCCACCCCCACAATAGAGTTATTATTATCATGGATTTTCATCATTTTGCTGACACTGTTGCCCATTCTTTGTATTCTTCTTGATGCTAATGCTTCTTAGAGAAATGCATTAGTCTTGCCTCCATAATCCCAGATAAAACTATTTGTGGTGTTTATCTGATTCATGGGAAGCCAATATTAACAATGGAAGTTTCACTGATAACACCTTTGTAATTAAATGGTGCTTTACTAGTAACTTGCCAAACATGATGGGTTCTGCTCCCAAGTGTCCCAATTTTCTTATAATCCTTTCTTTTTGTTGGGTGACTTGACCACGATGGAAGCTATTAAGATTATGCGCCTAGTTTACATTTAGAAGGGTGATGTCTCAATCCTGATATGGTGAATGGTCTTGTCATCCTCAAATATAGTTGTCATCCTTAAATCCACCTTAAATCCACCTTAAATCCAATCATGAATATATCAGCCTTGTTGGGTTCAAGGTTGGCTGTTTTCTATGTAAAACATAGAACCAAGTAACCAACTTCCTTGTTCTGTGTCAGTTCAATCCTCTGCTGAAGGAGGGATCTTCTGGGAGGTGTTTCCCTCATGTAGTTGTAGAATTTTCCAATGGTTTAGTTATCCGCTTGTCATTTTGTTCAGCTCACCCCTCTTCGGTGTGCTTTCTAATTCTCTCTCTCCTCAATATGATTTATTCCACATCTTTGGACTCATTCTTCAAATCATTTGTTTTTGAGAATGAGATACCCAACGACCGTTAGCTGGACAGTCGGTTGTTTCTATTTTCTCAAGGCTCTTTGGAGTATTAGACTTAGTTGTCCATAACACAGATAAGGACAATTGGTTCCCATTCTTTGACTCTGTTACATGGCTCCCGCTACTTGGTTACACATGTTTCCAAGTAAAACGAATGGTTTTTCATTATCTTCAGTCGCTGATCTAAGTTGTAGGTTGATTGTTGTAAATTTGAAGTCGGTTAGTGGTATAATTTATGTAAATCAACGGGGAGAATGAGAACTGAAACAGTATGAAAGGTAAAACCTTGACCCTTTGCCCCCCCCCCCCCAAAAAAAAAAAAAAAAAAAAAAAACCCGAGAGAGAAACCAATCCAATTCTGAAATGAAACTCTATGACCTGCTAACTTCATCCAACCATAAAATGAAACTTTATTGTTTTCTCTTCGGTTTTTTCTCTGTTTGCACATGTAAACCGGCATATTTAGCCATTTGTACCTTGTTAACTAGAAAAAAATGACTCTACTTATCATTTTTATTTTTTTTTTTACTTTTATTATCTATTTTCTCGCATGCATGTGAACAGTGTTTCTCCTCTGGAAGTAACTAAGATGAAAAGTACTATAACTGTTCTACTGCCATCTTCCTAAGGCGCACACCTTCTAGCAAGCACTCTCCCTTCTTTGAAAGCCTTGTGACCTTACTGACACAGCCCCTGCTGGCCAAACACACAGGACAAATGCAAAGAGACCTGGACCTTATTTTCCAAGATATATGTGGCAAACCATCTCCATGGCCTGTATGAGGCTGAAGAAACCCAATGTTTATGAGAGGGTCATTGATTCCATGGGTTTAAGTTGAGATTTGAATGGATTCTACTGGTGAATTTGGGCTGCTGTAAGGTTTTGGTGAACTAACATTTCAAAAAAGGAAAACAGTAAAAGGGAGGGTAGTTTTAGGGATTTGGAGGTTTTGAA
This sequence comes from Hakea prostrata, assembly GCF_041222555.1. Classification (NCBI taxonomy): domain Eukaryota; kingdom Viridiplantae; phylum Streptophyta; class Magnoliopsida; order Proteales; family Proteaceae; genus Hakea; species Hakea prostrata. The sequence goes on along the minus strand of NC_142607.1, from coordinate 34,136,442 downwards.
GTAGAAATTTGGATTGCTTACAATCGAATCTGAACTTGAACATAGTGTTATTCAAACTAATGAAGAGTTTGGTTGATTGAGGACCCTCTAGGCTTCCCATCGTCAAGGTGATGACTGAACAACACCAATCCAAATTGTTTTAGAAAAGTGAAGCTACGAAAACTCCTCCTTCATAATTTTAAAAAGGCTGATTTTGCAGGGGGCTTCCTTGGTTCATAGTTGGTTTGTCCTTGTCTCACTGTTTGATAATTTCTTCCTGATTATCCAGTACCCCAATTTGATTCTCTTGGAAGGTGCTTGCAACTTCTTTTATTTTAATTCCATTAATTCTGGAGTACCTATGAACTTGGTATGGGGTTAGTGGAGTTAATATTATGATTTGTTAGTCCTTATATGAAGAACAGAGAAGGGTAGTGAAGAATATCCACCTTCCGGTTGTTTTCAGTTTTATCTATTTCTTTTCTGTTTGTTAGGTTTTTCACCTCATCCTGTGTTAGGATATTAAGCTTCTTTCAATCAGTGTTCAACTGCTACAAATCAGAGCTAAAAAATGCTTGAGTATAATTCTTTTTATTCTATATCTTTTACCATTTGCTGGGTTGAACAAATACAATGGTTAATGCTTCTATTGTTCTTCAGTGAAAGAAAGAATTGAATTAGATCTCAGTTTTCCCCAGCAACAGGGTTTAATTTGCTTTATTTTTCACATGAATCACCCAGTGATAAAATAGGAACACCATTTTCATTCACCCAATGGCACTTGGCTACTATACAAGAAAAGGAAAAAAGAATGAACCAGGGCAGACTTGGTTGCAACAACAAATATTGTTATGCATATCATATTTGATATGAAAAAGGAATGAATCAGTTTCTTCTCTGGTCCATGTTCATGGTTATCTATCTCAAATATGACATGCATAATAATATTCATATGCAGGGTCTCCTAGTTTTTATTTTTATTGGGATTTTTTTATTTGTTATTCACTTTTTTTTCTTCTCACTAGACCTTTGGGGGTGGGTGGGGCTGTCCTTCAGAAGATGTTGGGGGAAAAGAAATAGATATGCATAGGAGGTTCATACAATACCATTTAACCAATACAGTAACAATAATGAATAGGAAACAATAATACAGTCACTTTGAGGAGAGCTTCCAAGCTATAGGCAAACCATAGGAAACTTACATTAACCTTCCAATGTCAATATGAATCAACAAGCTGTCCAATTTCATATCGAGTTAAAATTTGGTCATTTGGTTGGTTTATGTTTTGTTGGGAAAAATTTTGACTGGACTTTCAAGATGTGAATTTAGTTCCTTTCCTTTTGTCCATCTCTTAAACAGTTAAAATGGAGTTAGAAATGCATTAGCATTGGTTATTAGCTAGTCTGATTACTTCACTTGTTTCAGCTTTTACCTTACTTTCAATTTCTGCATGGTCATATCTGCCCCATGTATGGCCTCCTATAGTCTCCTTTAAATATTCAGAGGATTAAAAGTAGAGAGATGATTTCCCAACCATCCTAGGGTACCGACATCATTAACAACAACATATATAAGAACTTCTTACATGTCCCACAACAGTAAGAGGTTTCCTGTGGGATGTGCCTGAATTCTACCATTTGCAAGCTGAATAAGGAGATTTGCTTGATAGTTCTTCTCCAATTCTGTAGACCCTACTGAGTACATAACCACACGATCTTGGTGAACTCTAGGTTTGAGCATTAATAGAATCTTTTGAAGTGGGAAATGCTGTAATAAAGGTATTCATTTTTTATTGTTGTTAGAAAGATGCATATCCATGACAACACAGAGTACCATAGAATTGTTAGAACACAAGCATCAGTTAATATTTGTTTAATGCTCTTTACAGCCCCCACCCATATTTCATTTATGTAATTACCAGTTAGTGAATTGAAGGATAAGCTCTACCCAAGGACTGATAAATTCTTGTTTCTTTATGGGCAGCTTGGCATGGTTAGTGTGGTTGAGACACTATGTGGGCAAGCTCATGGAGCAGCCAAGTATGAAATGCTGGGAGTTTATATGTAGAGGTCAAACAATCCTCCTCATGGCAACTGGAATTCCACTCATGGTGGTTTACATATTCTCAAAGCCCATACTTATCACTCTTTCTGTTCTCATAACTACCAATTGATATCTATAGCAAGCTGAGTACCAGTTGGAGCAAAGAATATAAATGGAGCTGTTGCAGCACGTGGTTGAACTTCCAAGGATCGATTGGATTATTAAGTATTAAATGATTGGGTTATATATACAACTATTGTCTTTCTTTCTAGTAAGATTCAAATGATTGGGTTATATGTGCTACCCATCAATCTAGAACATGTCTTTATGGTATTGTGAAGTTTATTTCCCCCCATTTTAGGTTTTCTATATAGGATAGTGGGAAGGTGCTGTTTATGTGAATAAGTTGGTAGTTTGAATGACATGAAATTTTAAAAGTATGGTTTGTTTGGTTCATGAGGTGAAAAAGCTAGCAGGGTCTGGTGAGGTGACATGTTAATTTTTTTACCCCATGGTTGGTTGCTCAATTATGGGATAGTTTTTTTTTTGTTCCAATACAAATGTACTTCACATAAAGAGTTGGTATGTACAGTGGTTATTCTAATTTACCAAAAATATGTGATGATATGAAGATTTGGCATGTGACCATGCGCTAACGTTTATGCAAAGTGGGTAAAACGGAATGGTTTCGTTCTGAAGCTATTTGAAACGGAATGATTCCGTTTTAAGCTACCTTAAAACGGAATGATTCCGTTCAAAAAGGAACCATTCCATTTCATAAGACTGATCACAGTGTTGAAACGGAATGGTTTCGTTCATCAGACTGACCATAGTGTTGAAACGGACTGATCAAAAGGAACCATTCCGTTTCACTAGACTAATCACAGTGTTGAAACGGACTAATCAAAAGGAACCATTCCGTTTCACTAGACTGACCACAGTGTTGAAACGGACTGATCAAAAGGAACCATTCCGTTTCATTAGACTGATCACAATGTTGAAACAGAATGGTTCCTTGTTTCATCAGACTGATCACAGTGTTGAAACGGACTGATCAAAAGGAACCATTCCGTTTCACTAGACTGATCACAGTGTTGAAACGGAATGGTTCCGTTTAAAAAGGAACCATTTCGTTTCATCAAACTGATCACAGTGTTGAAACGGAATGGTTTCGTTCATCAGACTGATCACAGTGTTGAAACAGACTGATCAAAAGGAACCATTCCGTTTCACTAGACTGATCACAGTGTTGAAACAGAATGGTTCCGTTCATCAGACTGATCACAGTGTTGAAACGGACTGATCAAAAGGAACCATTCCGTTTCACTAGACTGATCACAGTGTTGAAACGAAATGGTTCCGTTTAAAAAGGAACCATTTCGTTTCATCAGACTGATCACAGTGTTGAAACGGAATGGTTTCATTCATTAGACTGATCACAGTGTTGAAACGGAATGGTTTCGTTCATCAGACTGATCACAGTGTTGAAACAGACTGATCAAAAGGAACCATTCCGTTTCACTAGACTGATCACAGTGTTGAAACAGAATGGTTCCGTTCATCAGACTGATCACAGTGTTGAAACGGACTGATCAAAAGGAACCATTCCGTTTCACTAGACTGATCACAGTGTTGAAACGAAATGGTTCCGTTTAAAAGGAACCATTTCGTTTCATCGACCGATCCTGGTGTTGAAACGGAATGGTTTCATTCATTAGACTGATCACAGTGTTGAAACGGAATGGTTCCGTTCATCAGACTGATCACAATGTTGGAATGGATTGATCAAAAGGAACCATTCCGTTTCACTAGACTGATAACAGTGTTGAAACGGAATGGTTCCGTTCATTAGACTGATTACAGTGTTGAAACGGACTGATCAAAAGGAACCATTCCTTTTCACTTGACTGATCACAGTGTTAAAACGGAATGGTTTCATTTAAAAAGGAACCATTTTGTTTCATCAGACTAATCACAGTGTTGAAACGGACTGATCAAAATGAACCATTCCATTTGAAACGAAACATAAGAGTTTAACTTTATTACCATTTGAAACTGATCACAGTTTTTTTTTTGCGGCGTTTTGGAAATGTCGTAGTAGACATAAGAGTTTAACTTTATTACCATTATTTTTAATAAATGCCATCATATGCTACTTATCCTGGTGTTTTTAATAAACACCGTCATATGTTACCTATGCCGGTGTTTGAAAAATGCGGGGATAATTTTTTTAATTAAAAAAAAAATTGGTTCCAAAAAGCCAAATTCAATTTTACAAATGAAGATCCAATTCCATCAATCCAAATTCAATTTTACAAATGAAGTACATTATTTAACAAGAAAACTCTGGTTTATCCCTACTTTCCAATTTTCATTTTTATACTTGCTCTCCAGTGAGCTTCTTCACCATAGAAAATATCAACTCCATATCATCACTTCTCCTCCAACTTACTCCAAGTGAAGGCACTTTCTTTTCCCTCTCAACAAGACTCTGAGCACTCAAAAACAAACCTGAGGGGAAAGAATCCGACGTTTTGTTATGCACTGAGAAGTAAATGTCATCGATCCAATATGCATAGTGCAACGGTACAAAAAAGTACGGCCACTGAAGAAATGAGGCATAACTGCATAGGTTCATTTGCAGTCATGAATATCCATCCAATTTGCTGATATCAACATTTTACATTATAGTGAAAAAAACCAGCTTTTTTCCCATAGTACTGAAGAAAAACTCAATAAAACAATAAAATAATATAAAAACCAATAACATTACGTTTACCAGAATATGATGAATCTCAGATACCTCTGATATAAAATATTATATTACAAAAAACAAAACCTGTATGTTCTCATCCCCACAAAATAGAATTGTGATATAATATTAAAAATAGACATCACAGATTTTCTAGAACTAGGTTTCACAACAGTTAAAGCCTCCAAACCCTGGAAAAAAAGTTAAAGGTAAACATCTAAGCTAAACCAAGGGAATGTCACTGCAGCATAGGTAAAACAAAAACTCTAGCAGGACTAGGAAGTCTCAAACCTGGGATCAGGCTTACGGGGGAGTCTTGAGAATTATGTGGAATAAATAAGAGTGAAATAGACATCACAGCAATGAATAGAATCATATGGCTCACGGAACCAAAACTGGAGAATTTAGTCTCCCAAATCTGAGTCATAATATGTGTTAAAATGTTAATGTTTGTGCCCTACTAAACAGCTCTAACTTTTGGGCAAGGTGGACCAGAGCCAGGAGGCCGCATATTTGATCCTTTCTAACTTGTAATTGTCAGGGGTTCATGTTGTTTGTTGTCATGCCCCCCTTTGTTACCACATGTAAAGCTGCTTGTATATCGCCCAGCACTTGGAGGTGTTGTGTTGAAATACATTGCTAAGGCACAAGCTTTTAAGATTAGCAGTTGTAACTAGTTGGATTGGTTCAAAACTCTGGTCGAGTAACCCACTGGTGCAAGAAACAGTCTTCCAAATCTGGAACAAAATCCAACTTTTAGATCAGCTGATCTAGCCTTGGACAGAAAATAGAAATTTGCCAAGTCAGTTTCAGAAACTGTGAAATAATAGTAAACTTATAGCAGAAATAGAAGTTCAGCTGGGACCATGAAAGCTGCCTACAGTGAGTTATAACCATTAGACAAGTGAATCTGACCTAATGGATAGAATATGATTTGAGAGAGTCAGCAATTCTAGAAAGAGTCTTCCCAACTGAAAACAAGAATTAATATGAAAGGTTACAAGAGATAAAAGTACATGAATCCGAAACATAAAATCGTAATTACATCAACTGTATAACACCATGAGGTTTAGCACAAACAGAGATACCACCAAAATCTCTAAAATATAATCAGTACATTCCCTATTGCCTCATTTCCATCATGAAATACTTTTTTTGGATGAATAAATAAATATATTAAAGAAAAGAACACAAGAGAACAAGGTCTTTAAGAAGAAGACCGAAAAGAAGAACTAAGACCCCAGGATAGGGTCCTAGAGAGGTTGCTGCCAAGGTGTGGCAGCACGGGAATGGGGTGGGGGTGCCTGCACAGAACAGGGGAGGGGCAGGGAGGGTCTTTTTCTTTTTCTTTTGGTTGGGGGGGGGGGGGAGGGGGAAGGTGAGAGAGGGGCTGGAGCTTGCTGGGATTGAAGGAAAAGGAAAGGGAATCAACTGCGATGGAGAGAGAGAGAAAGGGGAATGGGTTAGGGCTTGCTGTACTTGCTTGGAACTTGTGAATATTTGCTGGAATTTTCTGAAAAAAAGATGCTAGACAAAGTTGCTGATCATTGAAGAAGGAAGCTTTACTTAAAATTTGCCATGGCCCCCTCACACAGGAACCACGGTTCTCAATTTCAATATTCTTGTTCAAATAATCAAACTTAAGAAACTCACAAAGGAAGAATAGGCTATTTATAGTCTACTAAAAGACTCTAAACCTAAGTCGGACTCATTTATAGATTAGGATCCCATTTCATTGAATCACAACTGACCAAATAAATAATAAAAGATTTAATGGACTACAATTGACCCATGCTGAAATAAAATCCTAATTAACAAAAGAATCTAATTGACACATGCTAAATTCTATTTAACTAAAGACACTGATTGACATGTGCTGGAATTAAAAGGAACTACAGACTGAAGGAACCTATTCAACTCGAACGGGACTTCCTAACTGACTGAAACTCTTCAGAAAAAAAAAGAGAAAATTCTGAAAATAAAAACAAGCAATTTTTTAGGGCTGGTTTTGACCAAAATACCCTCTTTAGGGTTCGGTCAGGCCTAGATGGGCCCACTTCAGGGTTTTGGCCAAGGGGGGGTCAACCCGATTCACAACACCTTTATTCGAGGCTACATCACTTAGCTAGTTAGCTTAGGTTTTTCGAATATAGAATAACCTTTTTCTCCTTCTTTTGGGGTTGAGGGGGACTGGGAGGACAAGTAATAAGAGGAGATGCCTAATAACCAAGAACACAAAGAAGAAACACATCAATATATTGCATATTGAAGATTACCTGAAGATAAAAAAAAGTCATCAAATATTAGCCGTCTGCGAGCTAAATCAGCTTTTTCAAATCCTTTGGATGATGGATCCCCTTGTATGCCTACAGCAACAATAAGCAAGAGATTAGCCCCCCAAGTGTAACATGTCGATAGTGATGAACAGCATTTTTTTAGGATGAATAAATAATTTCATTACCAAAAGGAAGGGGGAGGGTGGGGGTGGGGGTGGGGGGGGGGGGGGAGGGAGTGAACAACAGGAGCCAAGTACAAGGTCCTGCCAGTAGTGGCAATGACCAGAAAAAGAGGAGGAAAAAGGAGCCACCAACCAAAGGCAACCACAACTGAAAAAAATTCTTGATCAGGTACATGTCTTGGATGAAACCATGCAAGGATCATGTAGAAGAAACTGAAAAAGAAATGCAATTGTAATCAAAATGATTCAGTAACTAGTAAATGAGTGAACGCATGCATGTATAACTGGCATGGGATTTGTGTATGCATATGCACTAACCCAATGTGACTAATCCTTTCCAATAGGGGTTCACATACTAGTTGAGGACACATCCAACACCTTGCCTGAAGTTCATAAGGTAGGTTCCCCAAAAGCTCAGGAACACCAGTACCAATGATGCAAGACAAATCCTTGTCTTAAGTTCATGAGATAATCCCCCCCAACTTCAGGAATGTTTCCCCCAAAGTTTGTGATCACAACCATTCAATCAACTGAGTCTTTTGCCTCAATCTTGTGCATGCTACAGTCACACAATTTTCTGCTGGCTTCTTCACTTCTGTAGCTTTTTCTATGATACGCACCTCTGAAGGAAACGAGAAGACCAATCAGAAAAAGATCAAATGCTAGAAAAATGAAAGCAAATACACCAACTCATCGATAAACAGAGCAACCATATAATAGGAACATAGACATGCCTAACGCCATCTTGATTTTTGACTCAATGCTACATTCGTGCATATCAATAAGCGCCACCAACTAATATGTAATTTCCTCCATAGAACCTGACCAAAGAATATGAGATCATTATTTCCTAGCTTTCATACTTTTATCTCATGACCAAACTCCAAACTTTCTTGAAAGGAACATACATTTGATTGATGTTAAAAGTAGGCTCCCAAAGTGAACTCAAAAACATGAAAGCACAGGACAAAGTCCACAGGACTCATCGTTTTCCTTTTCCTCCAAATAGTCAAATCATAAGCCAAAAAGATGTGTCTCTTTACCATCTTTAGCTTCGTTTTGGTTCTTCACAAGATTGATTTTTCCTCCCCAAACCCAAAAATACATAAAGATTTTGGCTTCAGAGGCCAAAGGACTCCATGCATTTTATTAACCCATAAAATGAATGCAAAAGACTCTCTTTAAAATTACAGAGACTATTAAGAGAACCAATAAAACTTTTTCATGAATAAAACAGAACCAACACGCATTAAAGTTTAAAAACGAAATAGGATGTTCTTTCAAATCAAAAGAGAAACAACAAAGGGGATTAGAATACAAATTAAAAAGGAAACGATGGTAAAAGCAATGGAAGGGGTCGAAAAAGCCAAAGAAAAGCCACAATCCAAAGAGGGAATAGAGAGAGTAAAAGAATGATGGATTTATTAATAAAGCCAGAAGGTAGAAGAGCCCGAAGCCACACAAGAATAAAAACAAGCAGATAGAGAGCATTACTCCTTCTGGTGCAATGCCACTCATTTCAATTGCAGGCTTTTGAGGGCCCGTCTTTATCTCTCTCCTCTCGTCTTCTGATCTTCTTTGTCTTCCACACCTCCTCTTCGGCTGCTTCTCTACAATCATCACAAACGAAATATCTGGAAAATATCAGCACTATCCCCTCCCCAACATGGATAACATTTTGAAAATCCAAAATTTATGGTTTGGATTGATTCCTCAATTCTATCTCTGCAAATCTCTCTTAGATTGTTGTAGATTGAGGGTCTTTGGTAAGCTGTAAGGAAATCATACTAAGGTAAAAGCAGGGGAGAAGCCAAAATAGAGAATGGAAAGTATATTTAACTTCATAACATATTTATAATTAATTCAGGATGACACTCAGCTAACCGAGTTGTTGCTTATGCACAGTTATGAGGAAAAGGAAGGGTGATTAACCAATCTCATACTAAGTATATCAGAAGAAATTACCTGAGATAACTGGCGCAGCTTGTTCAGATGTTGAGTCCTAGCCTTGTTGTAGATACAATTTGGTGACTTAAATAGCCTTTGCAAAAAGGATACACGTGCAAATATTTAGCCCCATCGTATTGAAGATGCCATAGCACATAACCATTGTTACTATTATGTCAACTCAATAAGTTCAGTCAACATCATATGAAGAAACAAGAACGGTAAGGAAAATAGCATTTTCCAGATGAATCACTGTTAGAACTATTCCAAAATATTTACATATAGGAGTCACATAAAAGAGGTGAAGGCTAAAAAATTTGGTCCTACTAATGATCAAATAAATAATTCTTTATATGATCTACAATGTTCAACTGAAAAAATTCCAAAATTAGACAGGGATAAAGAAAATCCAGTATTGTCACTTAAAACTTTAAATCTCTTACAATTGGAGATAACCAAGGCTAGTTTAATATCATATTGTTCAAATGAATCTAAAAGAAAATGCACAGATGGTCTCATCAATATTCAGTCAGTTTGAACTTTGATGAACCAACTCACATGGTAAAATAAAACCCCCAACTAAAATGTGCAAGACTAGTTTACAAATTCATTTTCATGCCATCCAGAGTTTGAGGGGAACCCAAAATGTTATTCAAATCAATATCACTAAGGTCCCTTAAGAAAAAGGGCTACCAGATCAAAATCTCATCTAGCAACACAGCTTCTAATAAATAAAAACTTCTCTGCCATGATTCTATCATGTCCTGAGGAAAGTTCAGACCTCTTTACTTACGGATGATCTCTTCTGACAACAATGAAGAGAAAAAGGCATCAAACCAGACTATCAACAAGCGTAAGCCCATGCATCAAACCTTTAGTTCAACATTCTGTTTTGAAGTCCTGAACCCTGAGCTTATATTTGATCACAACAGCCCCAGAGAAGAGGCAACGAGCTCCATCAGCTTACAATCACTTCATCAAGTAAGAATAGTTAGTCATAAAATTTCATTTTTGCTGTTTTTGAAGTTCATTAGTTTACAGTATTAAACTTTAATTGCTAATCTTAGAATTGAACTCTAACTGACAGAGAAGAGATACAGAGACTGAAAGCTAGAGAACCCAAGATCACCCACAAAGAAGCCTTCAGTACAGCTGCCAAAAATGTAAGTGATGTTTAAGCTGAATAAAATGCTTCTCTTTCCCTGATAAAACTCATAAACACAAAACTGAGATTGTTGTATCCATTTCAGATATAGACTCTTAAGAGTGTATTGTGAAATCTGATTCTTCTCTATTCTCAACTTCAAATGCGTTCTAAACCAAATAATTTTCTTGGAATACATACCAAACATGTTTTGATTGTGTTAGACTGTTTACAGTGGGCCTATATATTTCCATCGAATTGAGTACAAAAGAGATGGAGAGAGGAGCACTCAAGAAAAGGGAAAAGTGACAAAGAATCTGGATGTTGACGAGCTAAAAGCTTGTTCATGAAAGAAAACTCTTTGAAAATCAGACATTGAAGAATGACTAACAGAAACTCAAACATCGTTGAAAATCCTCCACTAAGGCACAAAACCACACCTTCGAAGAATTGCACTTCCGTATGAATCCTATCAAATGTAAAAGCATACACAAAAGAGATTGGGAGAGATGATGGATACCTGAATTTGAAGGATATCTCCTAGAACAAGAGGATTCGAGGTTGACCTAGAACAAGAGTTGGGGCTTTTGATTTTGAAATGAAACACGAGTTCAACTCGTCTTCTCCTCTGCTTCTTCTTCTTCTTCAAATGACAGACAGATCTTCTCAAGCTTCTCCAAGATGCGATCAACGGAAGCGAGTTCGTTCTCAAGAGGGCTTGCTGTTCTTCTTCTTCTCCAAATTTTCAGAGCTCCAAATCGTAAAATGAGTTGGGCGGGTGACTGCCATGGGTTTTGGGTGTTTTCAAAACATTTTGAAAAGCAAAATTGAACCGCTGGTTTTGGTTTTTGAATTCGTATATACGTATTTTGTATGTTGTGTTTTTAAAACGTATTAACCAAACTTGTATGAAATACTAGTACTTCAGTTACATATACCACTCGAACTGCTGGTTTGTCATTGGACCGATCTGTCAGCAAAAAGTAAGCATTAAAGGTGGGTTTATATTTTTTTAATAGAAGGATGCAGCCAGCCGTCCGATCTAATCGGACGGTCGGCTTGACGGTCCTGCGCATTAATTACGCAGGACCTCAGCAAAATTGTTCATGACATTGGTCGTGGGGGGTTGGGGGGGGGTGGTGGGGGGGGGGGGGGGGGTTTTGGGGGGGGGGTATTTAATTTAAAAATATTATTTTCTTTTTTTATTTTTATTTTAATTTTTTTGGTGGGGGGGGGGTTTTGGTTTTTTAAGGGTTTAAACCTAATTGTTGGGGTGGATGATTTATGGTGGGGGGTGTTTTGTGTGGTGGGGGGGGGGTTTTGGGGTGGGGGTGTAAAGGTGAGGTTTCGGCCTATATAAACCCAACCCTTCCTTGCATGTGGTGTGCAATAGAGACACTCCTCACACTTGCATAATCTATGTTACAAAGTTAATTTTTTTCTTTGAGTTGGTCTAAGTGTTGTGCTCTAGCTTTTGGCTCCTTGAAGAGACTAGAAGAACTACCTCATCTTCTAGTTGGAGGTTGTTTTATCTTAGAGGTAGTGGTGTGAAGAACCCTTGGTAGTAGGGTGCATCAATTACCTTAAAGATAGCACTTAAGGTGTGACTCAATCTCATTGAATGGTGGTTCGTTCGATTGCAACATCAAGCTCTCCGGATTGGCTAAGGATCTTCATCTTAATTATATTGCAATTTCATTTTTTGTGTTTTGTGGAATTTGTAATACAATTACCCCAACAAAAGTTTAAGTGGAGAGGTGTAAATGGATAATCGAAATTCGTTTTCAAATTCACATCCTTATCTGTTTGGGGGTATTCAAATCCGTCGAATTATACTTCCTAGTGAAGACTCATATGTTCAACCCTTGCAGACGGCATATTTAATACCCTCATCCCCCATTTATAAAAACTATCATGCTTTGCCAACGCAGAGCTGTTCTAGTGGTGAAACCAACACCTCTTAGTGAAGAGGTCGTGAGTTCGACTCTTGTTGAGTCATATTAATATCCCCATCCCCCGGCTCCCCTTTGTACCAAAAAAAAAAAATCTCATGCTTCAAAAATAAATCTATCCGATTACTAATAGAATGTGGATATGGTAATACTCTTTACAACCGATTATTATCAATCTACTATAATTATTTGATTAAGTTACTTATTTGAATTTATTTTTAATTTTTATAAACTCTTTGCATGAGATATGTGAATATTTTCTAGATTTTTAACTAAAATAAATACCAAAGTTGCTAAATTATTAAATTTCAAACCTTATCCTCAAAACTAAAGTGGTACTAATATCAATAGGTAGCTGAAAACTTGTATTCAACCAATATTCAAACCCCTTTAGAAGAATCTAAAATCTAAAAATATAATCTCCGATTATCATCCGAATTCGACTGAATCCATCTGAAAACTGATAGGATATAATATGAATCCATCAAAATATAATAGGATCTAGATATGGTATTGCTATTATTCGATTCAAATCTGATCCGTTTACACCCTTATTTATGTGGATTATTAAAACACAAAATAATAATAATAATAATGTTTGGATCACTTTTTTTTTTTTTTGATACATAAATGGGGTTAAAAAAAACCCAAATCAATTTAAAGAGAGCTGGTCAAACGATCCACCTGAAGGAACTCCTCTATACCTTGAGGGGGTTCCTGAAAGAAATGCGTAGGAGACTCCAATGTTGTAGTTCTCTTCGCCATCCAATCGGTAACCATATTTGCTTCTCTATTAGTATGAGTAATGATGATATTTCCATGCAAATCTACCAACTCTCGAATCGCCACAATAATCCTTGTCATCCTTCCTTGATTTTGAGCCCTTAATTTCAAACAATCGATTGCTTGTGAAGAGTCAGACTCCACGTAAACAGGTAGCATATTTCTTTCTACTGCATAGCATATGTCTACACAAATAGCATGGAGCTCGGTTTCAAGAACACTTGTCTTGGGGATTCTATGCACAAAACCTCCCAAGTACTCCCCTTCTGAGTTGCGAAAAACCCCTCCAATTTGATTGAAATCTTCTTTACCAACTGCAGCATCTACATTGCATTTTAGCCACCCTTCCGTTGGTCTTTTCCACTTTGCCTTTCTTCTAACACTTCGTGATAATGATTGTGGATTATTTTCCTGGATCCAAGCTGCCTCCACATGTGAGTAGTATTCTTTTATCATTTCCACCCCTCCCCCTGGTCGAGTGAAGTCTTCTTCATGAGTATCACGATTTCTCCATCCCCACAGTAGATATAGTGTGATGGCAAAATTGGCTGACCATCCTTTCTGTTGTTGTGATAGATTTCCACAAATGTTTAGGTAAAGCCAATCATGACGATCACAATTGAAGAAATGTCCTTGTTGATTCATTGGGATTAATCGTTTCCATACTCCACTCGCATATTGGCAATCTCTAAATACATGTAGACTAGTTTCGGCTTCATGAAGACAGAAGTTACAGAATGAGTGGTTCATGAGTCCCATTTTCCACTTCCTATCATTAGTTAGCAGCCTGTTCAGACTTAGAACCCACATGAAACAAGAGATTCTTTGCGGCACCTTTAACTTCCAAATGGTCTCCCAATACTTATTATCAAAAGAAATGTCCACACCAAGACTATTGGAATCTTCCAACACTTCATGTGCAGATTTTATTGTAAAACATCCATTCTGTGATAGATTCCATAGCCATACATCCTTTCCTCCACCTGTACTTGGCGGTGGGCATGCTTCAATTTTAATGCAACAGTCAAAAAGTAATATATTTTCGAATTTTTCCTTTCTCCAACCTCCATTTCCATCCACATATGATGATATTTTTTCCTTACTCATTCCACTGGGTATATCATATATAGCTTTTGACTTAAGATTCTGCCCCACCTCTAGCCAATTATCTTCCCAGAAAAAAACTGAAGTTCCATCGCCAACATCAACTTTGCTGTTGCTCAGCACTTTGGGAGCTACAGTACAAATTGCTTTCCAGATGGGAGAGTCACTCGGACTAGCTTTGAATTTCTCTTTTCTTCAACTGCTTCCATATTTTGCCTGCAAAACTGATTTCCAGATAGTATTATAATTTAAAAACCCCCAAGCAAGCTTCATCTGGAAAGCTTCATTCACCTTAACGATATTTCTAAAGCCCAATCCACCTATCTCTTTTGGTTTGCAGATAGTGTCCCACCCAATGAGATGAGATCGCCTTTTGTTTTGAGTATCACCCCATAAAAAACCTCTAGCTGATTTTTCAACATCTTGAAGTATTCCTTTTGGTAAGGGTCCTGACTGCATAGAGTAAATTGGAATAGCCATAATAACTAATTTAGCAAGGGTTATTCTACCAGCCAAAGAAAGTGAATTAACCTTCCAATTCGACAGTCAACTCTTCACTTTAGTTAAAATATGGTGGTAATTTTCCTTTTTAACCCGTCCATTCCAAATTTGGGTTCCTAGATATTTACCAATTTCTTTTGTTTCAGTGAACTTGCTGACATGGGTGATGTCTCTAGCTTGATTGCGACTGACATTTCTAGAAAAGAAAATTCTAGTTTTCGAAGTACTGTCCTTTCTTCCAGAAGCCATACAAAAATTGTTGAGACAATCGTTGATTGTTGCTACCTGTTCAATCGTGGCTTCGGCAAAAAGAAGTACATCATCTGCAAACATTAGATGAGAAATGCATGGCCTGGTCCTCCCAATTTTGATAGGTTTCCATCGCCCATCACTTACAGCATCTTGTATACAATGTGATAATCTTTCTATGCACATCACAAAAATATAGGGTGACAAAGGATCTCCTTGCCGAATGCCCCTAGTGGGTTGGAAAAAAGTTGTATCTTCCCCATTCCAAAGAACACCTAGTTGTGCTATGGTTATACACTTCATAATCACATCAATCAAACTACTCGGAAGATTGGCCAGTGTGAGGGTTTCTTGTATGAAGCTCCACCTAATCCGATCATAAGCTTTCTCAAGATCAATCTTGATGGCCATAGTGAGTTGTTTGTTGGATTTCTTGCGCAAAGTATGAAATATTTCTTGTGCAATAATGATATTTTTCTGTATATGTCTCCTTGGAACGAAGCTGACCTGATTTGGAGATATGAGGCTTGGCATATACTCTTTTAATCTAGCAGTAATAACCTTAGTAATTATTTTCATGCTCACATTACATAGAGAAATTGGCCTGAATTGAGAAATTAACTCAGGTTTGTCCACTTTAGGGATGAGGGCTAGATATGTTTCATTCAATTTGGCATCTATTTTTCCTTCAAAAGCATCTTTCCCCATCCTAGTGACTGCTTGCCCTACCACTTCCCAAGATTTTTGGTAGAAGGTAGCTTGGAATCCATCCGGACCAGGTGCCTTCCATGGACTAATCTGTCTAACCGTCTTGTAGACCTCATCTTCATCAACCATTTTCCCAAGTGATAATAACCAACATGATTTAATGTAGGAAAGCAATGAAGGGAGTGAAGTACCTGGCTATTTGATTGCTCCTCAGAAAGTAGATTTTTATAAAATCCAGTGACATGTGCCTGTAGCTCAGCTGGATCGCGAATCCATTCACCTTCATCAGATTTTAGTTCTTCAATCTTATTCCGCCATCTTCTGATGATGGTTGAAGTGTGAAAAATATTTTGTGTTTCTGTCCCCATATAACATCCACATTTTTCTAGATTTTTATGCCCACATAATCTCCTCTCTATCAAGAAGTTTTTCCAATTCAGCTTGCAGTTCTTTTTTCAATTTCTTGAGGAAAGGGTTAGATAATCCATCTGCTAGTCGTTTCTGAATACCCCCTAGCCGAGCATGCAGTTTTTTCTTTGCCACGTTAATACTCCCAAAATTATTATAGTTCCAAGTAACCAAATGATTTTGTAAAAAGTGAAGGGCTTCCGGAATCTCTTTATTGCTTTCCCATCCATCTGCAATTACTTTAGGAAAATCTTTATGAGTCATCCACATAGCTTCAAACCGAAACACTTTCTTTTTCCTTCTTTGAACTATAGGCTGCAAATCAATGACTAGTGGGTGATGATCAGATTTAATTCTAGGCACAACTTGAACTACAGCATCAGGACAAAGTACTCTCCAATCAGCATTGCACATACCTCTATCGAGTCTTCTATACGTTCTCTTGTAACCCTCCCATTTAGGTCCACGCCACGTGAATTTTGGTCCCACTGCTCCCATATCAATAAGATTACACCTGTTAATATATTTGCTGAAGTTCTCACATCTTTTAATCTGAACTGCTGCTCCTCCCTTTACCTCTGATTCATCTAGGACATCATTCAAATCTCCAGCTAAAAGCCATGGTAGTTTAAACTGATCAGCTGCAGTTGCCAATTCTTCCCAACAAAATCGTCTATTGCCTTCCTGTGGGCTAGCATATACAGCAGCAAAAATCCAAGGAATATTATGTTTATCCATAATTTCGAACAAAAGGAGTTGAGGGTGTTCATGAAGTAACTTCACCTTCAATTCACTGTTTAAAAAAATGCACCAAATTCCCCCTGCTAGACCTATTGCATCACTCTGATAGCTAGCAACACCTTTCATTTTCTGTATAACTTTTGCTGCTCTTTCACCACTTATTCGGGGCTCCATAATTACTATGCAATCTGGATTATAAGTACTTCTGTAATGCTTAAGAGTAGAGGTGAAGGCTTTACTCCCTGCTCCCCTGCAGTTCCAGCAGAAAACTATCATTAAAAATCAATTATTTCGGGGGATCTCCCCATCTATCATCATCTCTTCCCTAATAGCGGAATTATCTCCACTGCTCTTTTCACATAAATCATCCATCCTCTGATCCTCCAAGCATGGTTCTTGGCAATGATCCGGTGGCTTCCCATGGTCACTTAATATATTTGTTTTCCTTCCTTCCTGACTCCGCTCTAAGGCAGAATTGGTTAGTGTTGAATTTTGAATATTCGGATTTCGATTTTCTTGATTTGAAGGAGCTACCACTGGATTATTGCTTATCACTTGATCATTGCTATCCTCATTTCCAATCCTGAATTTTGCATTCGCTAAAACTTCTGGTATCCTATAGGGGTGTTGTGTTTGAGGCTCTGTAATTTCTTTTTCTGACACATGTCTCTCAAATTGATTACCATCCAATACCACATTATAATCCTTATTGTTTTGGCTTTTATTCTTCACATGGCTGTCATGATTTAAAGAATTTAGTTGTTGAGATGAGGCCACATCAACTTCCTTAACTACATTAGGATTTTCTCCCAATATATCTTGGTTATTCTCCGTACTAAGGGCCATGAATCTTGATCTAGATACCACTCTTCTAGCTGAGTTTCCTCCTGCCACAAAATTCTCTACCCTTCTATCACTCCCACCGACTTCCCCTCCTCCCATCATTTTCCTTTTGTAAAGTGGTTTTTGGGCGATCATCCATGGTCCATAAGTATCAAGAGGAGGGAGATTGTTTCTACCTGTGGCATTGATCAGCTCTGCTTGGGCTTCCTCTCCTTCATTAGTAGTAGGTTCTATTATATCCTCGTTTCTTGTAGATGGACACTGATCTTGATTATGACCGAACTTCCCACACTTGAAGCACAATATATGTAGCAATTCATAGAGGATTTGATGCACTCTTCCTTTTCTTCTGAATTTAGATAATAACGGTTTTTGCAAATCTATCTCCACACAGACCCTTGCAAACCTTCCTCGTGTGGCAGCCTCCGTAGTGGAATCAATTTCAATAACCTTCCCTATCCTTCCTGCAAGATTAGATAAGAAGTGTGTATCAAAGTATTCAATTGAAACTCCTAGGAACCGTACCCACACCACTGATTTTCGAACCTCTGCTTCTGCTGGGTTAAAATCAGGTTCCCACTTTCTAATGGAGAGATAATGGTCGCCAACAATCCAAGGACCCGTAGTTAGCACTTTCCTATAGTCTTCCTGTGCTCCAAATTTTGCAATGAAAAATTCATTCCCTATATCAATTAGGTGTAGAGAGCCTACCGGTTTCCATAGTGCAGGCAAACACTTAGATAAGAACAGGAATCCCGTTGATCGCCCTACTAATTTAATTATGAGCGATTGTTGCCAAGGAGCTCGTAGCCTCTCCTTTTCCTTTTTTGATAACACAATTGTCGGGCATAATTTCTCTTCCTCGTTAAGAATTTCTTCATCAATCTCCTCACTATCCGTCTCCCAATCCGAAAGCCCCTCATAGGAAAACCCATCGTTGTCATATCCTTCGTCTTCCATCTTCTGGTCATCTTCTATTTGAGTGGTGGATCTTGAGCCTCTAACCATATCGACATAAGAACAAGAGGAAGGAGAAATCCATGTGTCTCTATCAACGTCAACCTGCGAACAAGGAGAAGAAGAATTTTTTGGATCATCCCCTTAGCATGGTTGTCCACGCTTTACTTTCTTACTACTTATTTTCAATTGATCGAGTTCCTCCGTCGAAGCACCAATCACCGCTAAGCTCTCTTCCGATATCATTGCTAAAGGGTCCATTGAAGCCACTCCTTTCTCACAGTCTCTAATATACAACTAATGTTTGGATCACTTATTTTGGTCTAAACTTGTGTTCGCTAATGTGCCCAAAATTACAATTGGGTCACAATCATTAAAACGAAGTTAGTGACCTTTCATAGAATTTAATTTTAAATTTAATAGGACAAATACCCCTTGAACAAAATGTTGGTGCTAATTCTGCCGATCGCCTTGAACCGTTGCTTTCGCACCGTACTCCTCAGATCTGAATCGATCTGGTTCGCTCTTCTATCAATCAACCTTTCACTCTTGAAAGAGATAGAACACTAGTAAGAAACGGAGCCAATTGTCTTGATCAGCGTCTCGTCTCCGACGATCTAGTCAGTATTGTGAAGACGATGCTTCAGAGCTCACTGGAGCTGCTAAAGTGTTCTAATGGAGTTCAATCAGAGTGAATTTAGAGTTTGGTTGATTTCAGAGACTTACCTTCCTTGAGTCTTCCTTTCCCCTTTATATAAACTTTCCCGCTTATAACACTTTTTCAATCATGACCGTCGGATCATCGCTCCTCTTTGGACGTTGCTGATCATCCCTCCTTTATTTTCTTAATCGAACCCAGCTAAGATTGGTTAGACCGGTATAAACCGGAAATGGATACTTTAGTCACAACACCATGTAAACCCCCCCCCCCCAAACAAATAAAAAAAGAAAGAGAGGAAAAAAAACCACTATTGCCTCACCTTCACTTTGCCAGAAATCACATCACCTGCTCCTCAAGGAGTAGTGCTAAATTGGATAACTCAAGGGTGGCATTAATTTTAGGGGATACCTCAGGGGGTGGTTCTGAAAATTTAGGTGAATATACTTTTGAATTGAAAAAACATATTGCCAAATTTCAGCCAAAATGCGCTTAATTTCGATCGGTTCAATGATTGGCAAAACTTTTTCCCCAACGAAACTGAAACGGGAAAAAAATCACCGAAATCACGTGATATTTCACAAAATATCACCAAGAAAAGCGATATATTATGGATACATTAGATGTTCTCCCGAAAAACAGAGTAATTTTTAAAATTACTTCATATGTCATGTCAGTGTCAATTATAATTTTAATTATTAATATTATTTTAAAACGAACCTCTTTTCACCTTCTCATGGTTCAAATTTTCATTTCAAATTTTTAATAAAAATGCATTTTTATTTGACGGACTTGGTAATGGAGGTAATGTCCTGGTCCCCAATGTTCATGTGATGTTATATTAATATACATTACATGAACATAAGTAGTGAATTGTCTAATCGAATCTTTTAAAATACACTTGAGGACACAGTTAATGTACCAATCTATCATTCCAATTGCAACCCATGTAAGCCATACATGAACACGACCCTGCATGAAAAGTTGAAAACCCATGTTTGCAAAACTAAAAATAATAAAACAAAGGATAAAAGTGCAAACCGGGCGATATTTGGCAAAATTCACCGGTTCGTCGGGTTTACCGAGGGAGAATTGGCGAATTTCACCAAAAGTTCGCATCCTGCCTTTGAGTGAGCATTTGTCTTTGATTTGTCTTCTTTATTGGTGGTCTTATATTTTTGGTGATATTTTTTGACTAAAAGAATACGAGATGTGTTTTTCTTTTTTTCGATAAAAATCAATTTGTATTAAAATTAATAATGGGAAAAAGCATGTCATGTGGAACAAATCTCATCCCTAAATATGAATTTTTGGGGGATGGGATGATGCATCCAAAGACAACACAAATGATGATCTTCACTATTAATCTTGAATGATGATACAAGGAAATGATAAAACTTGGGGACTCACTCAACCCAAGGTGGGGGGGATTCACTCAACTCTTCAACACAAGTGTGCACAAGAAAAACCTATCTTCCAAAATAATGACCTCTTTCCATGATGGGATTGCATATATATAGAATGGAGATTACAAGTAAAGAGCAAGAGAAACAGTAAAAGAGAAAGACAGGGGGGTGAGAGAGAGAGAGAGAGAGAGAGAGAGAGAGAGAGAGAGAGAGAGAGAGATGTTAGAGAGGGAGAAAAGAGGAGTGGGGGTTGAATGATCAAGAGCATTAATTTCTCATGACCATTTGGGCTTGGGCTTCATCATCCTCCCCCACTTGAGAAGAACTCGTCCTCGAGTTTGGATAACCATAATATGAGTAAAGATCTGAGAAGTTAAAAATAGGATTAATATTCATGCCTTCGGGTAGCTTAATATGGTAAGCATTAGGTCCTATTTTCTTAAGGATTCGACAAGGACTAATATTTTTTTGCTTGAGTTTGTTTTGTATGTATTACTTGAAAATCTCTTTTTCACAAATATACCATCACCAAGTCATCCTCTTCAAATTCCACATAACGTCGATGAATATCGGCATCTTCTTTGTATTGATTATTGGCTCTTTGGAGTTGGCTCGAAGTTGCTCTTGGATTTCATGAATATGATTTGCAAGCTCTTCTGCTTCTGAATTTCTCTTATTAGGATTCGGAATTAGAACACGGTCTAAAATGTGACTTGGGCTTCATCCAAACATTATCTTCAGGAAACATTTTTTAGTGGATCGACACTTCAAACTATTGCAGACAAACTTCATTTGCGGTAGAATCAAGTTCCATTGATGAGTATGATCACCTATAAAACAATGAAGCAAATCATCGAGTGACCAATTCCCAACCTCAGATCGTTTTGTAGATGATAAGCACTTGAAAATTGTAGTTTAGTGCCCATAAGTTTTCACAAGATAATCCAAAAGTGGCTCACAAACTGAGTGTCACGATCCAAGGTAATTGTCCTAGGAATACTATTGGGCTTAATTCTTACTTTGAAAAATAGTCTCACAACATTTGAAACCTCAGTGGTATTATTGCAAGGAATGAAATGAAACATTTTTGAAAACCTATCTACCACAACAAAAATAAAATCAAAACCTCTTTGAGTTCTTGGGAGTCCTCCAATAAAGTTCATACTCAAGTCTTTCCAAGGTGATTTGGTATAGGTAATGGTTGATAAAGTCCATAATTTTGAACCTTTCCTTTAGTCCTTTGGCAAACTATACATTGTTTAATATATCTTTTAACATCATGCTTTAACTTGGGCAAAAAATAACAGTCATTAACCAATGCTAAAAATTTTGTCTCTTCCAAAATGGCCTCCTAAACCACTACCATGCAGTTTGGAGATGACATATAGTCTTAAAAAGAAAAACCATTTGGTAGACAAAGTTGATTTTTTTTTTTTTTTATTTTAACAAGTATCCATAAAAAGAATGTTAAAATTATCACTTTTATTATTTTCGCATTCTTCCAAAATTTCGCAAAATATAGATAACTTTATAGTTTTTTTGGTAAAATATCAAATCCAATGATTTCATAAGACAATGTCATGAGAAGACAATGTTTACAACTAAGAGCTTCAACAACTTTATTCTTTATACTAGATTTATGATGAATTACGAAATTAAATTCTAGAATGTGTGTTGGTGCTAAAATTGCCGGAGGCTTTTAATCGTAATCTTCGCACCAAATCACTCAGGTCTGGATCGATCTGGCTCGCTTTACAGTCAATCAACCTCTCGCTCCTGAAAAATAGAACATCAGTGGGAAACGGAGCCGATCGTCTTGATTGGCCCGTCTCCGACGATCTAGTCAGTAGTTGATCAGAAGTAGTGTTTTCAGAGCTCTCAGAGAGCTTTAATGGAAAATAAGCGAGAAGAGTGTGAATATTCGAATGACCTTACATCTCATGAGCATCTTGGCCCTATTTATAGACTTTAATACGTTGTCTCTTATCACTGATGACCGTCGGATGGAAAGTATAGATCGGATGGCTATGATAAACCTTTATTTAACCTTTGGGCGGACCCTTAAATTCATTCATCTCATCAGCTGAATCCGGATGAACCTGGTTAGACTTGGTATAAACCGGAAGTGGATATTTTAGTCACAA
The DNA here is from genome assembly GCF_041222555.1 of Hakea prostrata. Classification (NCBI taxonomy): domain Eukaryota; kingdom Viridiplantae; phylum Streptophyta; class Magnoliopsida; order Proteales; family Proteaceae; genus Hakea; species Hakea prostrata. The sequence goes on along the minus strand of NC_142607.1, from coordinate 34,113,664 downwards.
CACGAGCCCCCAAGCCTGTTGATCAGGTTGAACTTATATGAGACTCTGGTCAGGAGGTTTGAATCTTTCTTTCAAATGACTTCAGAATATTCTTCATCTTGTATTGGTTGTGAGAATTCTTCAATACTTGAGCTTATCTTTAAATTTTTCACCAACTATGTGGCTGAATTTGGATCCTTTTATACATGACATGTGTAGAAAATTGCCTTTGCATCCAATCTTGATCTTCTCTTGCATTTGGAAAATGTTCAGCCCCCAAATCATTTTAGAAAGGAAAAAATGGACGACGGAAGAGAATCTTGAGGATGAAAGGAACATAAAGGGGGCAGCAATCTTTGACTTGCTGCACATCTGACCACATACTATACTTCTGATCACTTGTTGTATTTCTGATCAGTTGCTGATGAAGTATTCTTAAGAAAGAGTGGCTGATGAAGTATTCTTAAGAAAGAGTGGCTGATGAAGCTTTTTGAGAAAACAGCTGACAAAAGCCTTAATAACTTATCAGATGCCTTCAGAGAAAACGGCTGATGAGAGCCTCAATAGTTGATCAGAAGTCTTTAGAGAAAACGGCTGACAAGAGCCTTAATAGTTGATCAGAAACTTTCTATCCTTAGACAAAAGCTGAAGAGAGTCTTAGCAACTTTGATTAGAATCTTCAATATAATGTGTCTTGTAAGAAATCTTCTTGATCAGCTTCTGAAAATGTGATTAGACCTCGAAAGGCTGCCTCGAAAGGCTGCCTCGAAAGGCTGCCTCGAAAGGCTAGCTACTTGAGCCTGACTTACGGAAAGTTGGGACCACCCTCGGAAGGAATGATCCTTGACCAACTAGCATGATCAGGCCTCGGAAGGCTGGCTACTTGAGCCTGACTTTGAAAAGTTGTGACCACCCTCGAAAGGAATGATCCGTGGTCAGCTTCGTAGGGCATGACCAGGCCTCGGAAGGCTACCTCATCAGGCTGGCTTACAAGAGCCTAACTTCGGAAAGTCGGGATCACCCTCGGAAGGAATGATCCTGGATCAGCTTTAAAAAGCATGATTAGAAGGCTGGTTTGATGAAGAAGACCTTTTGCAAGATTGAAGAAGAATCTTTAAGTGATAACAGCTGATAGAAATAAGTCTTCAAGAATAATAGGAACCTCTGCTCTTGCTATTAATAATATAAATCTTCAAGCATAAAAGGAACATCTGCTCTTGCTACTGATAATATCTTTTGAGATGGATTATATTTCATGGTCGCCTTAAACAGCTTCTATGCAAATCTTTGGTGGCCCTCCGCTATATAAAAAATTGCTAGTCAGAAGCCTTCATAGCTGAGATAAACCTTTTATGTGGCTGATAGAAGCCTTTAGAGAATGGCTGACGAAAACCTTCATGACTGATGAAGAACCAATTTGGCTGACGAGAAAAAAGGTGTGCAGAAGAAGAGAATCCTAGGAGTGAAAGGAATACAGAGGGGGCAGCTGAGTCAGTCCAGCCCTCTGGACATAATGTCTCACCTTTGCCTTCCCCAGTTCATTTGAATTCATTCTAAGCATTCAAGTTCTTCAATGCTTTAAAGAGAGTTGCACAATGATCAATGATTTAATGTTCAGCCTGTTAAAATTGAGCAGAGTGAAAGATCAAATGATAATATGAAGTTTGCCAGAAAGTGCAAGATCAAATAATAAAATGATAATATGAAGTGTAAAATAATTGCAACTCAAGAAAAATGTAATATATGTGGAGTTCTGGACTGATGAATTCCATTGTCCAAGAATTTTCTCACTTCTTTTTTTTTTTTTTTTTTTTTTTTTTTTTGAAGTCACTGCATTCTATGCCATAACCATGGTAGTAGAAAACCAAGGCCCTTGGTGAAGCTGCAGTAAGTAACCATCTGCAAGTAAAGAGCTGCACTCATCTGGAATTTTTGATATATTCCTTTTGATATTCCACATTCATCTCTAGGTTGTATGTGGCGAACACTCCTGATCAATTATCAAATGTAGAAAGCATCTTTGTAAATCAAAGATTTCAAATATTGTTAGAAAAAGAAATGATGACCACGAATTTGTACATCAAATATTGTTAGAAAAAGAGATGATGACCAGGAATTTGTAAATCAAATATTGTTAGAAAAGGAGATGATGACCAGGAAACTCTAATATACTTATCTTTTTATTGCAGTAGATTCCTTGCTCCACGATCTCTTTCTGTACTCGAATTCTTCAAGAATCTTTGAAATGCTTCTTTGAGGAGTTGATACTTGAATAGAAGAGCTTTTGGAAAATAAGAATATTGGGGATGTAGCATCGATTGCTGCTGCTGCTGCTCAAGCTACCATCATCTGTGGCTGTTATGCTTTCGTTTCCAATTTCAAAGATATAAGAAATTAACCTTGAGGAAGAAACTGACTTAGAAGAGAAAGTATTTAGTTCTTCAATATGCTTCTTGATTGGAGTTGTTTCTCCATTAGCAGCATTTCCTGCTCTGAAATTCCCCATTCCTCATGCTAAGACGCAGTTGGAAAATATTGGGTGAGAAGAAAAACCAGCAAGAGACCTGCTATGCCTGATAAGATTGGAGTTACCCATGGCAGCTAAACTCTAACTAGATAGGGGAGAAGATAAAGCAGCCTGGTAAAGTAGCTCCAAAACTGGTCTCCTTCACTAAATAAATAGCTTGGTAACTTATTCACAACACCATGTAAGCCGCCACTTTATAATTGTAAATAGGTGTGAACAAACCCTCATCTAGTACTTGGCAATGAATCCATGCTAGCATCCTCAAGGCTAGATTGAACCCAAGGAGAGGAGACCTTTTGCATGAGAACGGATGTAAGATGCAGCTGATGCGGTTATTTCATAAGCTATCGAAGGACGGACTGATTGCCAATGTTGCGCTCGACAGTTGAACCACAAACAGAATTACAGCCCTAGAATTATTATGCTCATTCCAAGCTTTAGCTAATGCCTCTGCAAACCCACTAACTGCATCATTTTTGGGGACCTTGGAGGGATCCAAACCAAGTTTCTTTCCATAGTGGTTGAGCAAATTCCTGTGAAGCTTACTGACAACAGAACCAAGGCCAGCAAAAGGAGCTGAAATTGTATTGAGCTCTATTTGGAGAAGTGCATTAGTCTGAGCATCAAACATATAGTCTGAACGATGAATCCCAAGATGTATTTCCTCCTATTTCTGTTTCCACCTACAAACTTAAAGCTTCAATTCTAAACCTAAAAATCATAAAAGGAGAATAATATATCATAACACTATAGGGAAACCCACGGTTAGAAACTTAATAAAAAGCCTAATTAATGAATGGTTAGGAACTAAGCATTTCATATCAGTTCAGTATAGAATATATGGATTCCTGCCTCATTAAAGATAAGACGATATCTCATCCTTCCTATACGCAGCCAGAAGGATAACTAGACATTCTTTTATGATTAATAATAAAAACAAATAAGACACTTCACAAATTTGTTTATAGTACTGATATCTATATGCAATTAAAAGAAACATACAAAACAAAATAAAACTTCTATGACTCCTCTAAACTTATATTCTATTTACTCAAACTCCCGTCATAAGTTAACTATATACAGTACTAACAGAATGCATATTTCACCAATGTCTATTCTTTCTTTTCTTTTTCTTTTTCTTTTTCTTTCTTCTTCTTCTTTTTTTTTTTTTTTTTTTTTTTTTTTTTTTTTTTTTTTTTTTTTTTGTTGGGTGGTAATCTATTTCACTAATATCTAATAGTAAACTATTAGGCAAGAAAACAAAATTGGCAAGATATTGAATACCCCAATCCTTCAACTATTTGCATCTTAGCCATATTTAGTCATGCTATAATCAAAATTTTCTTTCGACACTTTGGAGGGGAGAAGCGAGGACCAATTTCTCTTGCAACCATGGTCATGAGAGAATCTCTTTGTTCTTCTCATTTGATTCTCTAGATTGTAGATAATTAGCTAGGTGTATCGTGTATGTGGTGGCATCCCCTGCATATAAACATGAGAAAATTTTGTTTTCTTGTTTCTCTGCAGTTGTACAAATATTTCATCTCCATTTACAATAATATATAAGATTATCCCAGCACTTCATACATCCATACCTTCCCACTACTCTACACTTCAAACTTCCATACCTTCAGAAGCAGCAATGCAAAGAAATCAAAACAATGTGACTGTCAAACAAGAATCTCCAATGAGTTAAGGAAGACATCCAGCAGTTAAAAAAAATCTTTACTGAACACAAGCATACACAGAAGCTCAATCGGATGATGATCTGCAACAGCAAGTGCAATATAAACCATACTCTTACAGGCTGTGTTGGGTATCGAGTCTTCTTGGTGGAATTCTGAAATCATTTCCAAGGATCAGAAAAATAAGGACTTTGTTTCGGATGCTCAACACTCATTAGGCTTAGAATGCATTCTACAAAACAGGTCAGCCATTTCAATTTGACCATGTATTTTCTTGGGGCAAATCATCGATTAGATTATAGATATGTATGTGCCTTTGGAAGAACTATAGATAGATAGAGAGACATCACATAGGTGATGTCCACTAATGATGCCATAAACTGATCCATGGCCTCCTCAAAGCTCCCATTATCAAATAAATAATGTCCATACCGTGTGTGAATAGAAGCTTCCCTTGCTGCTTGCAGAGTTACGTCCTCTGGCAGAAGAAATTTTCACAAAGCCAGAGCCTCTTTAAAATCACCAGACCTGTTAATTGCACTATCTGTACACCAACAGGAACAGGAAAAAGTGAAGCAAATAAACTAAAACATTCTGCAATAGCTATTAGCTGAGATGTCCTCATTTCGTTTGAAACCAAATCTATCTGATCTCTACCGATCAACATGTTTCTTTGAAACATTTTGACAAAGAAATTGTTGAGAAGAATCTAGCATTTGTTGAAGCATGGAGAGGTTTAGCAGAGTAAAGTGAGGATCTTTTCTTGCGGCGTCAGTCTCAGCAAAGATTATGGCAGAGAATGGAAAATAAATAGAGAGAGAGGAATTGAATCCAGAAGTAACGCAATGAGTTAATTTGATCTAAAGGGAGAAACTCCTAAGGGAAAAGAGAAGATAAAATCAAAGACGATGAAGGTGAAGGTAATGAAAACTTGCGGTATCTGTTCATTCGAGGTAGGTAAGGCCGTGAAAACTCATCGCTGCGAGATCTACAGGAAAGGATTCAAGCGAGATGCCAATCTTAGGATGCATAAGCATGTTTAATGGAGACCAGAAAAGAGAGATCAGGTTTCAGAAAAGGAAAGCTCGATTCTCTTGTCCTTTTAATGGATTTAATCGTAACTGAATGCACAGATTGTTCAAGCCGTTCAAATCGGCCATTTGCCTGAAGAATCATTTCAAGAGAAACCACTGTCTGAAGCTGATGTGGTGTAATCGCTGCAACAAGAAAGCTTTTCTGTGGTGGCTTTACAACAGGTTTACCTTCATGCTTCTCAGAAAAGAGTGATAAAGAAATTAGAAAACAGAGATACTTAGATGTGAGAGAACAGCGACAAATATCAAAAATCTGAGAAGACGGAGATACTTAGATCTGGAAGAACGGTGACTGAGATCTCAGATTTGAAAACAGAGATACTTAGATCTAGAAGAACGGAGGAAGGTGACGGATTTGTTTGACGAGAAGCTCTCGATTTCTTCTTCAAATCCACATAACCGAATCAGATCTAGCTTGCAGTACATGAAACTTCATCCGGAAAAGTGCTAGAGGTTCTGATGCTTCTCCAAGACCTGACAAAACTAAAAGATTTTTATTAGAAAACAACAAATACAAAGATCTAATGAAGACTTAGAGACTTCGGGAAACCGCTTCCGACAAGGAACAATGTCTCTTCTCTTCTTTTTCTTTAGCGAATCACCGCAAGAAATTGTAGGAGGCGTTTGGTTTCGCAATTTCCTGGAATTAGATTCCAGGGAATCATGAGTCCAACAAAAAAATCGTGTTTGGTTAAAAATTGAGTCTGACTCCAAGGGAATCATGAATCGGTTGGAATCCATGTTTTAGCCTAAAATTCAGAATCCATTGGAAACCACCTCAAGAGGTGGTTTCAATTTAGAATCAATAAAAGGAACCCATCGTATAAATAATGATGATTCTACAAAATCACAAAAATCGCGAGTTGGCTCTGCTTGTTCGAACCTACCTCTCTGCAATCACGAAGCTCTCCACCGTCACCAAGCTTCGATTGATCTAGGCGACTGACTTCGTCAATGGAAATGCAACTAAAGATGGATGTCTTCATCTCTCCTTGACTGTGAACCCTAACTTGTGAGGGAAGATTCGAATCTTCTTCCTGCGTGCGACTGCAAATCTTCATCTTCTTCAAAGCCTCTGCTAGGATCTCTGCAACTCTTCCCACAAGGTATTGTAGCCTCTTTGTTTTCAGGTATTTTCCCCTTTTGGTTTTGGATTTTTCATTTCCTAATCTTCCCAAGAGTTCATATGTTGTGGATTAACGAATGGTAATCCTTTCGAGAAGAAACGAAGCTTTTTTTTTTTCAATTCATAGTAATTATTCAAGAATCCAGAAAATGAAACAGATCTTAGAAGAAAATTTTGATCGGAGCCAAAGATCTTCGAAACAAAAAGATTGCAGAAGAATGATCGGTGAATCATCATGCTCTTCCGGTAGTTGAGCCATAGCTTATTGCTCATGTTCCCATAGACGGCGCCAAATGTTGGTGCTAAAATTGCCGGAGGCTTTTAACCGTAATCTTCGCACCAAATCACTCAGATCTGGATCGATCTGGCTCGCTTTACAGTCAATCAACCTCTCGCTCCTAAAAAATAGAACACTAGTGAGAAACGGAGCTGATCGTCTTGATCGGCCCGTCTCCGACGATCTAGTCAGTAGTTGATCAAAAGTAGTGTTTTCAGAGCTCTCAGAGAGCTTTAATGGAAAATAAGCGAGAAGAGTGTGAATATTTGAATGACCATACCTCTTATGAGCATCTTGGCCCTATTTATAGACTTTAATACGTTGTCTCTTATTATTGATGACCGTCGGATGGAAAGTATAGATCGGATGGCTATGATAAGCCTTTATTTAACCTTTGGGCGGACCCTTAAATTCATTCATCTCATCAGCTGAATTCGGTAGAACCTGGTTAGACTGGTATAAATCGGAAGTGGATATTTTAGTCACAACAATGTGTGAGACCCATTTTGAATGTCTTGAATTCAATTTCTTTTGAGAATTCAAGAATTTTAAAGTCTCATGGTCAGTATACAAGACACACTTTTTGTGAATCAAATAATGACACCAAAATCGCAAAGCTTGTGCAATGTCATAATATTTGAAGTCATAATTATAGTAGCGTCTTTAGGCATCATTAAATGTTTCACTAAATTAAGCAATGGGGTGACCCTTCTGGCTTTAAACGACTCTAATGCCTATATGTGAAGCATCATATTCACTTCAAATACTTCATCAAAGTTATGCAAAACAAGAATTGGAGCCTCAGTTAATTTTTGTTTAATTAGCTCAAAACTTTTATTAGCATCTTAGATCCAAATAAAAGATTTAGATTTTAGGCAATCAGTTACCGGAGCAATAGTAATACAAACCGTCGGTAGAATATAGCAAAACCATAGAATTTCTTTACTTCTGTTAAGAATCAAAGAATCGGCTAATCCACAATTGCCTTAATCTTTGTTTCATCTGCTTTAATCCCTTGTGAAGTGATAATAAAACGTTAAAATAATAATAAAAATAAATAAAATAAATAGCTTCAACTACAAAAGAATATTTAGTGAGGTTTAAATATAATTTTTTTGGTAAAACCTCAAAAGCTTGGTGCACATGACTAATATGTTCATCACAAGAAGAACTAAATATGAAAATATCATCAAAATAAACAACAACAACAACAACAACAATAAAAATTTCAATAAAAAGTCTAAGCACTTGAGTTATTAATCTCATAAGGGTACTTGGTGCATTGGAAAAGCCAATGGTATCACAATTCATTCATAAAGTTTATCTCATATCTTGAAAGCAATTTTTCATTCATTACTCAATTGGATGTGAATTTAGTAATAACCACTTTTAAAATCAAGTTTAAAAAATATTTTTGTACCATGCAAGGTATCAAGCATATCATCTAATTGGGGGAATGGGAAACCTATATTTAACCATAATTTTATTTATTGTTCTATTCTCAGCAAACATCCTGCAAAATTTTATCTTTATTTAGAGTAAGAAGACCAATAAATAACACATGGGCTTAAACTCTCTTGAATAAACCACTCTTTTAATAACTCTTCAACTTGCCTTGTAATTCAGCATATGCTCGATCAGACTCATTCTATAATGTAATGAATACTTTAAGATGGCATCCGACACCACATTAATTCAGTGTTGGACGTTACGCATTGGTGGCAATTTGTCTAGAAGTCCTTTCAGTGCTACATTAGGGAATTCATTCAAGAGCCCTTCTATTCACTTATAAATGTCTATTATATCATACTACTATAATAAAAGCATGTACTCTACCTTTTTTGTAAATCTTTTTCTGTCCTTTGTTGTCCTTAGAATTTTTCTAAATACCAATAATGTTGTACTATTTGTTATTTCTTTAGTTATTTTTGCAAGCATAATTTGGACATTGTATCATGAATTATTATGAATTTATCCTTAATTTTAATCCCAATTTCTCTCGTGACCTCTTTCAATCTCTCTCAAACTCTGTAGCTCTGTATATCCCTCTCCCTCTCGAACTCTCTCTGAATCTCTCTATAAATCAGCACTCTCTCTCTCTCTATATATACTTTTAATATTAATATCAGGATCATGTGTGATTCCTCTTTATGGTTTATCTATCTTTCTGCTCCTTTTTTTTTGGTAATCAATCTTTTGCCCGTTCGAAATTTGAAATTTGAAATAAGTGTAAGTCTAATTACTTGATTACGTGATGCTTATTTTAGTTACATCTACTCATTGTAGATGTGGAGCCTAGCAAAATTACATATTTGGATGGGTATTAACAGAATTAATGCCAATTAAGTATGAGAAATCAGTAATTTTGAACTTGGATTTTGGTAGGTTCTTTAGTGGATTGCAGAGGGATTCGTCTGTTCGTGGTTCTTAACGCTCGTGAACAATCATGTTTCTTCTTGATTAATTCGACGACGGGAGTCCTTGCATTGCTCGTCATTGGTGAATATCTTGTTTCTAGGGCTTGATAATTCTGGGCTACTCTCCTTCATACGATGAAAGATGAGTTCTATATATGTTCTTCCTTCTTGATGATTATTTCTCTTGTATTTTTTCCCTCTCCTGATTTCCTTGCACAATTTAAACTAATCCTAATATTCTGTACTGTATCCCTGTCGGATTTTGTTTGGAGGTGGTGCAAAGCGTTGATTTGCCAGTAATTTTTCTTTGAATCAGACACCATATTGGTTGTTTTTCCATTATGGACCTGAAACTCGAATCCTTCTTTTTTCTGGATACTTTTCTTTGCCTTTGTTTAGGCGTCGCATTCCAAGGCGGCAAGGTAGCGAAGACATAAAGAAAGCAACGATTTCTTTTTGGTAAAACTCCACTTGGCAATGGTCTCTTTCTAAATCCTGAAATCGCTTACCATGGTCTCTATATTTTGAACTTTTTAATTTAATTATGAACTGAAGCTCTGATTGCTTGAAAAGCTTGTTTTGTTTTATTTTGTGACTTCGTTTGTAATTTTGTCGAATCTTCCCAAATCGGATAAAGAGAGGGTTGGTGAGGTAGAGATCTCAAGCTAGAGTTAACGTCTTTTACTCCAACTATTCAATTTTAGTTAGAATTCCACAACTAAAGCTCCAATGTTTAGGTACTTTTTTCACCTTCTTGAAAAAGAGGTTCCATGGAAAAGAAAAATACAAAATTAAATAATTAGTTGCTCTTAGACTTATTAGGTGCCTACATTTTAAAAATTATTGTAGAAGATGGTACAACAATTGATCTGATTGGTAATGCATTTTAGTGCTTGATATTATCTAATAATTAGTCATCCTTTGTTACAATAACAACTTATTCTAATCAAGGTTAAAGATACAAGGCAACAATTTTTCTGTTCGATAGACTTAATGATTTTCGTTTCCCTCTTAGAGAAGATTCAAGATTCAATATCCAGTGATTTTAATTTAATTTGGTTTATATAATTTTTTGTATTTGCATAAATTGATAACTTCTGAATTTATGCATAACAATTCCACAAAATAATTCCGTTTAAATTAATGAATCTCTTGAAGTGTTTTATTTTTTACATATGTCTTATTTATAAATTGCATTACTCAATTCCTTTTTCAGGGACTCAATATAACCATGTACCCTGTTAGAAAGCATCTATGCATACATATGGAACTTACCTCAAGCTGTCCAACATTATCAATAATTTGTCTCACATGATCTGCCCAACACTATCTCAATTAAACTTTATGTGCAAAAAAGAAGGAAGAAAATGCCCATTGATGTACAAGTAATCTCCAAGATTTAAAAACTCATACTACAAGGTCAAGAGTTTGACCCTTCTTAGGGTTAAGAGTGAAACCTTGCTGTATATGTATAAAGCTAGCCCAGGAGGATTTAATCGAGGTACGCATAAACTTTGGCTTTAAAAAAAAAAGAAAAAATTGACAAGTTTGAAAAGGTAGCAATCACTTGACAACACTTTCTTGAAGAAGAAAAGCTTCTTTACAAGTTCAAGACCAAACATCTATAAATGTGTCACTTAAATTATAAATTATTTATATGAAAGTGGAATTTTATTAGTAAACCTAGAATTTTCAAAAGAAGAAATTTAATAAATTGTCATGCAATTTAAGAAATCCTATCATCCTTTCTAAAATTGGTAAATTTTATTGCTTTAGTTATGTTATTCTTCATCTATTTTTTAAATTGAGATTCAATCTTAACAAACCAACGAATTGCCATCATTAGGAATTGATTGCTCATGTTATATATTTTATTTTCTATTGGTACAAAACTCTACAATGTACAGTAAAGCATACTAGGCTTTGTTAGCACCTCTTAGATTTTATAGCCGAACTATTTCAAATTTTAAAAGGATTTATGTTAAAAATAAATAACGAATAAAATAAAATAAAAAACAAAAACATATAAAAAAAATACATAAACATCAAAAATTTTCGGTCATATATAAATATCAAAAGAATTTCAATGATGCTTGCTTTATATATCTTGTTTACTATTTGGTATAAAGCCCCTTAAGGTAAATCATTCTGCACTTGGAGTACCTCTTAGATATTAAAGTCAAAAAAATTTATATATTGAAATAAGAAAAAGAATACCTAAGCATTATAATGACACTAATGAGTTACTATTATTTAAATTAAGCAATAACCTTAAGAATTGAATAACTAATGTTATAGACATAAATTAATGACTTCGAAAGTCATAAAATAAAATGATGTTTAATATGATTATTTTCTCATTTGTTTTTTCAAATTTATAGTTGCTTCAATTTTTTTCTTTCAATTTTATCCCCATATATCACTACGTGCATTTGCACGTACGTTTTTTACTAGTATATATGTATATATATATAAAATCTTTTGAAGTACTGTGCTTTATCCATTCTGCTTTTGAACACACTTTAACAGAAGAACCTCTATTTATCCATTGAAGTTACAGAAGTTACTATTTTTCAGTCTTTGTATTTTTTGGAAAGCGGACAAAATATTATGTCCAGGTCTACGTAATCTTTTTATATAATAAAGCTATCATGATGGAGGGAGAGATGCACACAACCCTCTTCCCTCCATCTTGTCTTCTCTTCATCTTTTCTTTTCTCCCTTCTTCTCAGCTTGTTTTTTCTTCTTCTCTGTGCTTAACTTAATCATAGTTTCTAGAATTGTAACACTCTTATTTATGCCAAATATTTATGTGAAATATTATTCATAAATAGGAAATACCTGCTATTTGAATCCAATAAAAAATTTAAAAGAAATCAAATTCCAAAAGAATCAAAAACCAACCCCCTTGTTCAAGAAGAGAAATTGATTTTTAGCTCTAGGTGAAATTTTCAACTTTGTAATGCAGCAGATTTTCTCAAATGAAAACCCCCACAAGTCTTGTTGATATGGTCTCATATTGCTAAATACAAGTGGTAAGATTTTTGCTTGTTTTGATTGCATCCACACTCATCAAATAATGTTTTGACACGTAGCTCCTCCAAACAAACTAGGTTTAAGAAATCTTATAATTTGTTTGAAAGCCAGACTTGCTTTCTACTCTATCTAACACAAAATGTCTAGTCAAACATCTCAGATAATAAATTGTCTCTAAGTTGAGAGCAGTTTAACATTTATGGATAAGATCATATTTTCTGAAAACAATAAACCATATGAGAGACTAGATATACCACATCAATAACCAATTCCACTAACTAGGTAGAGGTCTTGCCGCTAAGCACTTAGCCAACCCCCTGGTCTTCACCACCTTGACTACCATGGACTCTTACGTTCCAAGCTAAGCCTACTTGGAATTGTGGTTGAGCAGTTGCATCCATCACTAATTTTATTCCACTTTGATCTTCTTAAATGAGACAAGTCTAGATTACTCTTAAGTTTACTGCACCAAAAGCAAAGAGCTATCAACCCAATATTTTCTCTGATCGTTTTGTCAGGGTGGAGCTTCCCAGGGGCCATGTCAAATTTTTGAAATTTTCCTAGAGACACTATTGGCACTCTTGCTATGTGTGAATACCACCATTTTCCACCACTCCTAATTAGAGTAAATTTTTAACGACAGAGAGAATGGATAGAAAGGTTATTTATTTTGTAATTTTTCACTTGTTATTGTTTTTGTAAGAAATAGTATAGATTTTGAATTAATACCTAGTAGTTTTTTTTTTCCCCCCTTAAATATTAGTGGTAGAAATTTTGTAATTGTTATCCCCCAGATGTTAAATCCTGGCTCCATCCCTGCATTTTGTACCCACTCTAACAATCAATAACAATCCTCCCAACAGGAGAATGGACAATTCCGTTGTGTCTTTATTCAACCTGTTTTCTGCACTAAGTTGTGGTGTTGATGAACAAAGGCTATCTGACAGAACAAGTTATCTTTCACTTCTCACTATATGCAGCATTCTGCTACGAGTGTTTTGGCCATTTGATCAGAGATGACAACTTAAATCGTGCTATAATTTCCAATGACTATCTTGATACCACAGTAGCTTAATTTTCAAATGTAAAGCATGGTTAAAACCCAATCCAGAGGATCACCTGTCAGATCTCTCTAACTAGTTAGTCTTTCAGTTCCAATTATTCATGATATAATATGAGCGTTGTTAGTGTAGAAGCCAAGACCCAATCCACGGAACCGGATGATTAAACAAATCACCCAAATGAACAAAATAAACCAAGGATCTTGTGCAATATAAATTGAAAGACAATCACAAAGCAAATAAACAACAAATCACCACAAGAATGAAAAGGGAAATGCAAACAACACACAAGAATTTTACGTGGTTCACTAACCGAAATAATCGAGATTAGCTACATCCACGTGGAGGGATTTCACTATTTTAATCTTCAAAAATAGTACAAGATTTGAGTGTGATACAATGTTACCTCAACCGGTCACATAACCTCTCAAACCTCCTTAGAATACCCTTCCACCTTAAGCTCTTGAAGAAAACCCTTCAATCCAAGCTCAAGCTTCAATGGAGTTGCAATGGAGAGAATACAAGAGAGAAGAGAACCCTTTTCTTGCAAAACCACAAGAAGAAGAAGACTCTAAAGACTCAATCCTGTTTTTGCACAAAACCCATTTTAGAAGTCACTAGAAACTCACTTTTTCTCTCTCCATTTACCTCTCCCAAGGCCCTCTTAATGATACCAAACACCTACCCATGTTTAACACTAAGTGGGACCCACCAAATTCAAATTTGAATTCAAACAAAAAGATGAAGTGATTTTCATCACTAAACCCAACAGTTAGTTCATATATCTAAGTTAACTTCCTAATTTGGTTCATACAGTACATAGATGTAATTCTTTAGAGAATTTTCTTCTGAAGGCAATGGAACTGTGCTGGTGGTTTGAATTCTAGGTTTGTGCTCCATCATGCCATGATTGCTCCACATTGCGTGCTTGGTGGGAAGAAGTTGATGAAAGAAGGCGTCAGTTTTACAAGACTGTTGTGGGATCTGATGATGTTCCACCTAGTAAATGTGTTCCTGATATTGCATACTTCATCTCTTCAACAGCAACGTTTCTCTCCATTTTCTCTCCTGGACAGCATAAGTGGGTAGGCATGGGATAGACTAATTGTAGAATTCAGGCCTTGAACTTGTGTAACTTTTTCAATTTCTTTTTTAACTGACCAGGACTTGTTAGCACTGAAAGAAGAATACACAACACGACCTGCAAGCGAGGAAACAATTAATGATCCTACAAATCCCAAACATTACTGGAGATATCGTACGTAAAAATTGCACGTTTGATTTGTTTTAGTATATTTCATTCATGCACGTAAAACCTTTTAATCCTTCTATGTTGAGCCACTCCTTTTTGTTCATTCCTTGCAAAAGTTAATGAGCTCTGAAGTTCAATATATTGTCTGTTTGGGTATGCTGACTGTGTTGGTTCCTTTATAAATACAAGAGACTCAGATTTGGTTTAACAACTTCTCACATTTTCCAACTAGAGGCTGTTCTGAGAAGTTTTTCAAATGTCATTCTTTCTTTTGCTTATCTTTCACCTTCATCTACTGTCCTACATTCTTTTGTTGTCCCACACTTATTTTTTTCACAAAGTTCTGTACATCCTCTTGACAACTGAACACAGCCTACAGGTTGTAGGAACATGGGAAAATGTGAGGGAACACATTTGATTTGCATGAACATTGGAGCAGTGTTACATTTTAATCTGAATGATGCAACACGAAAGCATGTCATCCAGATAACCGAGGAACAAAAAACGACACAAATAAGTAGTGGAATTAGAAGATCATCTATAAGTTACAAGTCTGTGATCGAACCCAAATGAGTCATTGCATCATACGAATTGTCTAAATAAGTATTTTGATTGTAAAGAACTACCCTCCTTGCTCAGCACCAATATTTCAGATCCTCCTTGGGATTTGATTTGCACTGTCCTAGACATCAGATTCATATAAACTTGTTTCAAGGATTTCTCCTTTCTTTATGTGTTCCCAGGGATATTAACAGCATAGCTGATTATTTGGCCTGAAAGGCTTTGTCTTGTGCATGTGAGACAATTTGACCTTGATCCGCTCATTGATTGGTAAGCACTTAGCGAACTTGATACCTTTGTACTGTTCACACATTAATTAGTTCAGTTTCTACCAAACTATGTCTGCAGACTCCTTTCTGAGATTCTATTCTGTTTCTTTCCCCCTTCTCACTTCGGCTCTTTCTCTTACAGGTGCGCATGTGACTTTGCAGTCCTTGCTGAAAGATACAGAGCTTAAAAAGACCATATTGGATCTTGTGCATGGTAGTGGGAGATCAGATCCCTCTGTTGAAGGAGCTGATGGCTCAAAGAAGCAGCAGCTCACCAATGGGCAACTGTAGCAGCCCCCATTAAATAGAATCCCCGGAGGATATATTAATGCTGTATTGCTGTGAGCCCTGAGAAAAACATAAAACATATGATCAGTCATAAATGGATGAATTACTTTTTGCATGTTTCATCTCCTCCCCTTTAGTGCACCTGTATAACTTCATTGCTGTATGGGTAGGAGTGAGGTTACGTGATTCTGAAATATTCCATCTCTAAGTTTTACATTTAAATACAGATCATGGTCTCTAGCATTTTTCACCAGGACGCTTAATTAGTCATTAAAACTGTGAGATCAAAAATTTTGAATGGTTGATCACGAAGAAAAGGCCCTCTCCATGACTGGATGAACATTTTGTGGTTAACATAAAGCTTGCATTCCATGGCGTTTAGGAAATCATTTTGCAGCTTCAAAGATGAATTCATTAAACTGATATTGTTTGTGTCTTCTTTGAGGGAGCGCGGTTAACTCTTTGAGCCAGCCTAGACTTCAATCTTATCCTAAGGCCGACTTACCTTAAACCCCAATCTTACCCAACCCTTGAGCTTTCACTAATGGAATCGGGGCCAGACAATGTAGCTGAGACGTAGTATCAGATGGATTCATGACTTCTTTATCTATTTCCTATGAAGATGTGGAGAGAGAGAGAGTGGGATCTAATACATAATTATGCTGAAGAATACATAGATTAAACCTACCATCCATCCTAGCTCCAATTTTGTGTAATTTCAAGCACCGAACTTTTTATAGAGATGAGCCCCTTGACTTAAAGTCTAGTTGATGTTTAAAGTATTAGTATCGAGTATTATATTGGTTAAGTGATTTTAAGAGATGTATCGTGTCATATCAGAGTATGATATTGTACTCGCCAACACATTTTGGTACAACGCAATACATGCCCTTCAAAAAAGAAAGACATGTGTCGCATCATTTGTATCCAATATGGATACATATTGGCTAGTATCTATGGTATTGTACTAGCCTACACATTTTGATACATCCCAATCCGTGCCCTTTAAAGAAGAAAAGACATATGTATCATTAGTATCCTATCGTATTGTGAGATACCTTAAACCAGGAGTCCAGCCACTTGGCATTGCAATTCTATCGTTTCATTTACTATTACATCTGGATTCAAGAAATGGTCAAAACAAAACATTTTAACCAAACCTTTCCAACCTTTCCTACAAATTCTGAATATGACCTTTGACTGATTGATGAAGGGTTTGATCGAAACTGGACAGAGACATTCAAAAACGGGATTTTTGCCTCTTCTCTGAATATAATTCTTTTTCCTCTTTTTCTTTCTTTGAGAAAGTCCTAAATAGGAAATAAGATATTGAAGTATGCAAAGACTCTTTCTCTCCATTAGAAATCTCTCAATAATATCTCTGTAGATTTGATTGATAATTTCTAATATGAGTTTTCGATAAAAATTTGCTTCTTTATCTCTAAAATACTTTGGAGTTGGCCCATAATCACATCTCTAACCCATCATGCTCCAGGTCAGGCCCATTTTCACATTTGAGAATTTGAACGGACCTCTTGTATGTTAAATTGCATGTTTCATACCCAAAACTCCAAATATTTGCTTAAATCTTAAAAAATCCTAAAATCTGCAAAAACAACATAAAACCTAAGGTAACTCCACTTTTAAGTGTACAAAATACATGCTTTATGCTCTAAGATTTCACACATAAATGTGCTCATCAACCTTCATATCAGTCTTCTGTTCTGGAAATAAATTTATTAGAGGACACGAGGATAAATTAGTCCACCTACTAACACTTGAATTGCAGCTATCATCAAAGCGTTGCATTCTTAGTCAATTCAATTCAATTCCCAGTCGACCGATTAAAATTTGGAGCCTTCTCTTGTTCTCCATGTCCTTCCCAAGGTGGGTTTGGTGTTGTTGCTCTCCAATCATAGACACAACCAATATTTAAGGTTCACTGATTCACTAAACAAAAAACAACGTATGATTTTCAGAATCAATTTTGAATCTTATCAATTTCACCATTTCGTATTCATTATCCATAAAATCCAAGCTCAAAATTACTGTGCCTTCTTCTCCTCCTTGTCTGTTGCATTTTCTGTCTTGGCTTTTGTTAGTCTTTCTCTTCCCCTACTTGGTACATCTGATTCTATGTCACTCTCACCATTGTCTTCTGACTTCTTTGTTTGCTCTCTCACTTCTTCTCCTCCTTTTCCTGCTTGTGTTTTCTCTTCTGGAAAGGTAGAAACAGAGGTCTTTTGTGAATCTGAAACTAAACATTCTTCCAATTCTGAATGATATCGTTTGAACTTTTCTTTAAACTCATCACTTCCTTTGGTGAATAGGTGATCATCTTCTCCAGCTTGAGAATCTGAAAGTAGACATTTCTCTGCCCATTCTAACCAAGCTTCCTCTGTCCTTGTAAGTGGTTCGCTGCTTATACCGACTGTTTGTTCCCGATCTTCTGGTTCTGCTTCTGCTTCAACCTGTAAACCACTGCTTGGTTTATTTGTTATTCCGTTGAAAATTTTACAAAGAACCCACTCATCTAACTAAAAACAACGGAAAAATAATTCAGAAATTAAGATAGCAAGATAAATGTATAAAATTGTAGAGGAAAGAAAGAAAAAGATCTATGAAATCTTTATGAAAATTATTAATGTAGACCTTCATGGGTTCTTTTGCTTCATCGGAAATCTTCGAATCTCCTTTGGTTAGAAATTCTTGCATGCGCCAGTTTGTTTTGCTTGAAGAACCTGACTTGCCATTTTGGAAGCTAAGAGATCTCATATACCCAATAACACCACCTGGGCTACTACCCACTCTGATGATTTCTTCTTCTTTGCCATTGACCTTCCAAAATCCACCTCCCGCACTTCGTATTGATCTGCTGCTATTCGGGTATTTCTCCATCCTTTGGAAGAAGTATTAGCAATTATTTCCAATTCTAGCTCCTTTGTTGTATTTTTTTGCATGCACAAATTAAATTAAGATATAATCAGCAAATTACCAATATAGTTTAGTAAGAAAGTCAGGTGCAGAAAGTTTTTGAAGGCGGAAAGGGTGATTGCAGATTATAGAAGGGATTGTTCGTTGCTGGCACTTTGGCTTCACCCGAGAAAACAAGAAAACAAGAATACAATTTGGTTTTTTCCTTTAGTTTCTTGAATGGTAGGTTGACAGTTTGCATGTAAAAGGAAACTACTAAATGTAAAAGAAGAAGAACAGAAAAAAATAAAGAAGAAACAAGAAATTGGTTACACTCACTTATTAGATCTTCTAGGTGTGATTTATACACTGAAGCTTCACTGATAATGGGGGATGAGAACGTAGGATCTTTTTTATTCGTCAGGAGGTAATTAATATAATCTATAAGCTCTTGATCCATGAACATCCGTACATTGTAGTTGGCTTTTCATTGTTGTTCTCTGCAAAAATTAGGAATCGGGAAAAACGGCTTGAAGATCTGAAAAAGAAAAACTAAGGGAAACGATGAAGAGGATCCAAGTTCAGTTCACCTCAGCCAACAGATCTCTCGATCACATACTGCATGTTGACAACCTCACTGCTGACCTTTTATATGAATATGAAAATTTGAAAATCAAGACTCCACTAATTCACGATTTTTATCCACTAGTTGTTCAATTCCACGATTTTTATTCATGTTGAGGATCCAATTTTTATTACAAAAAAAGTTAAATTTGATGGAGGGAGGTGGTGGTTTTATTTTTATTTTTTATTTTTTTTCCCTAGTTTTTGTGATGGGTGATTTTCCACAGGGTGGCTGGGTATGGGAGGTGTTATGGGGTGGGTTGAGATCGTCTGCGGCACTCATTCCAGCGGCCATCCAGCAGCTGATACTGAATGAGCGCCACGTGGACCATTGAAAATCTTAACCGTCAACTGTTTAAGCCTTCATATTACGTTTTTAAACCAGTCTAATAAACCATCTCACCGATCCAACCTGAAACGACACACTTGCGAGGAGAAAACCCACGTCTCTACCCTCTTCCCTCGCCGGCCAAGATCGTTATCGATGCATCCAGTTACCGGCAACTAAGTCTAAATGGAAAACAAGATGACTTTGGGAGGATCCAACAAACAGAGTAAACTACGTTTCGTCTTCTTGTTTTACATCTTTTAAGGTCGATGACCCATATCTTGATGAATTATTAATGGGTAGCACCTTCTCCAATGATTCCTAAACAAATCGGTGCAGACCATTGAATGACCTTCACAACTGATAGCACCTTCTTTCCAGAAATGCTCACTAGGGATGCTTCAGATCCTACACTTGCTTGATAGACAAATTTATTTTGATTTTGTTAACCTAGGATTGCAAATCGATCACAAGACAGTTCAAATTGATAATAAAGCTACAGTAGAAGAGTTACATTTAAGAGATACAAAAAGAAATGGAGAAAGGGGAAAACAAAAGCAACAACAGAGAAACCAATAAAGAGGATAGAGAAGGAAAGTAGGTAGTAGTTATAGGGAAAACCCCAAGAAGAGCTTGAACTCCAGTACTCTGTAACTAGTCAACATCTTCAACAGAATTTTCATCTCCAACTGAGTACTTTCTTCTTCAAGAGGAGGAACCCGACTGTCGCTAACCTATTCACGACAGAGACGAAGGACAGATGCAGGGGAAACGCGTTGATCTTTGGTACCCCTAAAGTGAACTAAAAACCTATCACTAGTCACTACCATGAACCTCGCGAGGTGATAACATCTTCCCACCAGCTATCATCACAGAAGGCATCAACCTCTTCGTTCATCTTGAAGGTTTGATGTGCTTCACGAGGTGGAGGCCTAACATTGACAACGTGTAGCCTCTCTATCAAAGCCTGTCTAAGATTTCCAAGGGAAGGCGGCCTCATGACTCTAAGTTTTAAAGATTTTCTACACTATATTAGGATTTTTCAAGAATATAATTGAAGGGAAGATGATGGACAAGGAGAAGAAAATTAAAAACATTAGTAGGAGAATAAAAAGGAGCAAGTTGTTCCAAAGAGTAGAGGAAGACTAACACTCGATCAAACATAGAGTTTTTCCTATCAAGGGCAATTTTTATTTATTTTTGGTAGAAAAAAAAGGGGATGCAGTAGTGGCGATTTAGCGCCCCCACTACGCAATGTTTGAATTTTTTATCAACGGCAATTTTGTTTTTTCAAAAATTTATGATACTTACATTAGTATTTAACTTTGATTCCAAAGATAGTTTCAAATTAATAAATTCGATAACTCACAGGATGGTAATAATTTTGGTACTTGAGCAAGTGGCGCTGAAAGTTTCCTAATGGGAAAAATTAAAAACACACTCAAACAACGCCACAATGAGTCCGAAACCATACGATGGGGATAGACCCACATTGGGCCCACTGCGATTTTAAGCTAAGGTATGGCCCACATGCAAGTATTAAATTAAAAAATAAAAATAAAATTTCGATGGACCCCATGTGGGGCCTACCCTTTTGCATGGTTCAAGACTGTCGGACGGGGAGGTGAGGCTGACTCCGCCACGGCAGCACGTTTTTGCAGTGTTTGCACTGGAAATGGTTAATGGCCGCCTCTTAACCTAATGTGACCGCCTCTGCCTCTGCCTTCTGCCCTTCTAGTTTCGGCTAACGTGATTGCGCCTCTTAAGCGCAGCTACGCCTCTGTTAAACCTAGAAGTAATTGATATTACTTGGTTGCTTCTGCAGATAAGAATCAGAAAAATTTCGAAGATCGAAACATTAAAGCTAATGGCTCACATGGATGAATCGGGTAAGGGCCTCCCTCTCTTTTGCTCTTTTCTAGATCTAGATCTTTTCAACAAACGGATACAAACATATCTGAATTCAACAACCCAGAAGCCTAACTTGTTTTTCCATTGAATCGACTCGGAAAAACCGGTCTTCTAGATTTCTTCTGCAAAACTTCAGTTATTTCACCCTCAGAATGGACCCAACTGGCTTTCACGCTACTCCGTTGTTCCTCAATTAATTTTTGATTTATTGAACTCTGATTCTTTGGTTCTTTTTCTTTTTAACGTATATATTCGATTTATCCCAACCGATTTAGTTGGGATTAGGCTTGTTATTGTCGTCGTCGTCGTTTATTGGATTTAGTAAAAGATACTGTTAGGATTGAGTTTCTAGTTCTGAACAGATTGAATGCAAATTTCTATGTTTTTGTGTTATACTGATTCTTTAGTTGGGGATTAAGTTAGTCGTTTCATTTACAAGAAAAATTCAGTTTGAGTGGTGGCATAGGATGGTTGGAGGGATCTGATTCTCTGTCTTATCTCTTGATAGAGTGGTATTTTGTTTGAAACGAATGTGACAATTCATTTTGCTTAGTTGCTGTTTTAATTAATCCATCTTTGGCCTTTGAGCTAAATATGAATGTCTTTTTGTGAATTAGATTGTGGGTTTGTTGATGCATTTATATCTCAGTCTAATTGAATTTGTGAATTCCTTGTTTGGATTACCAGCCATGGCTGGAGAAGCAGGTATGTTTCGAGTACATCAGACAATTGGAAGTGTTCTGTGCTGCAAATGTGGCATCCCGATGGCTCCAAATGCTGCAAATATGTGTGTTAAGTGTTTGCGTTCTGAAGTTGACATTACAGAGGGTCTTCAAAAGCATGTGATCATAATGTATTGCCCTGAGTGTGAGAGTTACTTGCAGCCTCCTAGAACTTGGATAAAGGCCCAATTAGAATCAAAGGAACTGTTGACATTTTGTGTGAAGAGATTGAAGAACTTGAACAAGGTTAGGTTGGTACATGCAGAGTTCGTTTGGACTGAGCCTCACTCTAAGAGGATCAAGGTGAGACTGCGGATTCAAAAGGAGGTCCTGAATGGGGCAATACTTGAACAAGCATATGTAGTTGAGTATGTTCAGCAAGATCACATGTGTGAGTCCTGTTCTAGGGCTCAGGCAAATCCTGACCAGTGGGTGGCTGCTGTCCAACTCAGGCAGCATGTTTCACACAGGAGAACCTTCTTCTATTTGGAACAGGTTATTCTTCGGCATGACGCTGCTGCTTCTTGCATAAAAATTACCCAGATGGATCAGGGGGTTGACTTCTTTTTCGCTAATAGGAGCCATGCTGTAAAATTTGTTGAGTTTTTGGGAAAAGTTACCCCTATCAGGAGTCGAAGTGATAAACAACTTGTTTCCCATGATATTAAGAGCAACAACTACAACTACAAATACACATTTTCTGTTGAGATCTGCCCAATTTGTCGAGAAGATCTGATCTGCCTTCCACCAAGAGTAGCTAATGGTTTGGGAAATTTGGGTCCACTTGTATTGTGCACGAAGGTGAGCAACAACTTGACTTTAGTGGATCCTTTTACTCTAAGGCATTGTTTCATGGATGCAGACCAGTATTGGAGGACCTCCTTTGCATCTTTACTTTCAAGTAGGCAGCTTGTGGAATATATAGTGTTGGATGTGGAGCCTGTGTCATCTGAAGTCAATATTGGAGGCACAAGATATGCTTTGGCTGATGCACAAGTGGCCCGAGTATCTGACTTTGGGAAAAATGACAAGATTTTCAATATACGAACACATCTTGGCCATATTTTGAACCCTGGGGATAATGCTCTTGGTTATGACCTCTATGGGGCTAACACTAATGATGTTCAACTTGATAAATACAGAAGCCTTATTATACCGGAGGCCATTTTAATAAAGAAGAGCTATGAAGAGAAGCGTCAAAAGCGACGTGGGAAGCCTCGTAACTGGAAGCTTAAATCCCTTAATATGGAGGTAGACAACACTTCCAAAGGTAGAATGGATGAGGAGAAGATGAATCACGAGTATGAAGAATTCTTGAAAGATTTGGAGGAGAACCCAGAGTTGAGGTTTAATATATCATTATACCATAATGATGAGTACCAACCATCAGAGATGGCGTCGACGGCTGATGCTGAAGATTTTCCTTCTATATCAGTGGAAGAATTGCTTGCTGATCTTGATATAAATGCTGATGAAAATTTAAATGAAAGCATGAGGGAGTGATCTATGGTCTGTTTGGGTCTGTTTTCTTTTATTTATTTACTTTTAATGGGGATTATTTGTCAGTCAATGTAGCATCTTTTTAGTAAAGTTTAACTGTTTTTGCCCTAATCAGCTTTCTGAATGCAAGTGAGTTTTTGGAGCTGGGTTTTTCCAATCTGGATGTAGTATCAACACTTACGAAAAGAACCTCTTTTTCAAGTTGCCTTTTTATACCGTACTTAAGGTGCTTTGGCTATCCTGTTTGCATTATTACCCTTTTTTGAAATTGGAACAATGAGTTATTGGTTCACAGATGCAAAGGATGATGAGAATCTAACTCGATATCAATGTTTATTAAGTATTAGCAATGGAAGTAAATAACATAACTCATTGACTCACCATAAGATGTTAATGGTTGATTGACTTGGTCCTTTAATAACCTGAAAATATATCTGTAAGAGGGGTGAAAATGAGAAAGATCTCCACCCAAGGGGGACTTCCCCTCCTAACCAGTGTCAGAAACAGGTAAAAACACTCAGTTACACCCTATAAGACACATGTGAGTTTACATCCTTTTGGACCATGTTGAAGAGCTCACCAGGCAGCTCGTCAGGTGTCCACAGTAGCTGCCCATTATTCATATTTATACTGCTGGTTGGTCCTGTTCTCTCCACACATGTTTGAATTCCCTTTCATGCAGCAAGTTGACCATATTGCTGATATTATTCTTAGTAAATTCCTTATCCCAAAGCTTTTGTTAGGTGAAATCATAAATATTTTTGTTACTGTATTTTGTATCTTTTGAAAACGGCAAATCTTCTCTCTTTGTCGATCTTTATTTATTTATTTTATTTGTTTATTTATTTAGAGAATTAGTTATCAATTTATCATTTCTATTTTTCATCCTTTCCTCAGTTGACACTTCCAAGCCCCTTCAGGTGTATAGGTGTATTTGCAGGTGTTATTTGTAATCTTTGACCATAGGAAATTATTGTTCTCTTCTAGAGGTGTAATAATAATATTTCTGATATTTTTACTGATAAATTAACTACTGATCTTATCTAAAATAATTGGAGCTACCTGCCTTATTTCAGGAATATATAGAAATTTATCTGGGAGTTTTTGTGAAGGATGCTACCAAATGGGTTAAATTGGTCATTAAGTATCTCCTCTGTTTGAAGCCATAAGTGTAGTTTCATGGTCATTTCATCCTTATTTGTTTTTTTCTTCCTTCTCCAGGTTGTAAATGTAGTTCAAGCTGTTAAGACAACTGATGTTCAGGGGGAGATAAAATATCCAGTCAAGGTTAGTTGTTTCATTCTCAATGGGTGCTTTTGAGGAGCAATATAGATGTCTAAGAGTTCGTTTATTTTTGCGAAGAATGTTCCATTAACATTGTCCCATGAGTTTATAATTATGTGATCAGGGTTAGAAAATCACGCATGGGTTGGCTTCTGATGCAAGATATTCGATGCCTAGCTACCCACAAAAATACATGAGATTCACCCATTCTGGTTCCAAAGTTGGGTTCCTCAGAATTCCTCCTAGACATCTGCTTTGTTGCTGGAGCCTGGGGGTAATGCAGGACAGGCATAGGTTTTTATTTTTTCCAATGTTCTGCAAGAATTAGGCCTCTTTTTGAGGTTTTGAACAGTAATGCCGCAGAAGATGGAGGAGAAGGAAGAGGAAGAGCAAGAAGAAAGTAATGTAGGAGAGTCTGGTGGGAGCAGGGTACCAACTGCCTGGGCAATCAAAGTGCCCATCCAGCAAAGGATGCCTGGTCTCACTGTGAATTGCTTAACAACTGTGTTTTACAGATAACTGGTGAAGATTAGGTATGATTAATTATATGATGACACATGACAGTCACGCCAGAATAGCAGTAAAAGAAGCAAATGTTAATCATAGACTAGGGAAGCAAGTTCTCTCTTTTGCTAGAAGATACTGACCAGATAAGAAATGGGATGATCATTGTCATCCCTAAGAGAATAGCGTCTGGCTTCCGAACTGAAGATTTCAAAATCAAAATCTAATATTCAAATTGCATTCCATACAGTATATAAAGAGTTCAAATACTCAAAATAAGAGAAACAAAATAGGAATGACTCTGCAGCTACCCTATACAACTGAAATCTCGCTGTAAAAAAGTTATGAAAATTTAAAAGAATGATGTAAAAAATTCAAAACACTTTAGCAAGGTGGCTCTACTGTTGAATTGTAAGACTCTAAACATGTGAGGTTCCATTTCTAAATTGATTCACCTTTCTAGCATGTCATGGAGACTTCTATAGAAGGAACAGAATTAAATATAATGTAGTTCTAGTCTTCTAGATTTGAATTGCTTAAAGTCGGAACCAAACACCCAATATCTGCTTCCAAATGTGGATCTGTTAGGGGTTAAAATAATGGAAAAAGGTTAATTTTGTGATAGGGTTAATGGATGTTAATAGTAACATTAGACAATGTTTGGAAGTCTCTCAGTGAGGGTTATGTTAATGGAACTTAAAAATTAGTGGTAACTGTTTCAGCAGCGAATGAATGGAAGTTAGAGTTAGGCTTTGAGGGGGAGGGGAATGGAGATACTGGGCTTTGGATGGTTAGAATCATGGTGGGAGATCTCACTATTTTGACATAGCGAGACGAGAGGAGAGGCGAGATTTGCGAGATGGGAGATCTCGCCACATCTCGCCAAGATCTCGCCATATCTCGCCGAGATCTCGCCATATCTCGTTGAGAACTCGCCTCTCTCTCGCTGCAACCATCAAAAATTGCTAAAAACTTGATTTTTTGTCGGAATGTGTTGGGGATTCAACTTCTAAACATCTTTAAGACATCTACAACATCAAGTTATCATCATTCAAGCCTATTTCAACTAGATCTACAACAAAGGTAAGGTTTTCCCCCAAATTTGAAAATTTTCAAATAGGATATTCTACAATGGGTGTGTGAGTTTAGTGTAAATATATGTTGATCCACAAGCTTTGATCTAACTTTCATGGAAACTAATTTAATGTGACATTTAAACCTATATGTGACATACTATAGTGATGAGTTGACTTGGGAGTCATATGTGGCCACCGTTCAGAATCAGTTGATGCAGAATGCTGAGTGATACTCTTGCTGTCTTGTAGTCTTGTAATCTTATTACTCACATACTCTTGTGATTGTGATTGTGAACTTATGGATTATGATTTATGACTTACTAAAAGTCTAAAACTTATGGTTGTAAAACTTTGAAGCCATTTAAGTTCTTTGATAGTTTGATGTGTAATGTATTTAATACTTTATAGTTGATAACATGAATTACTTAATATCTCTAGATTTTGGTTTTACACATAGGGTTGACTTAGAAGACGTAGTTAGGGTTGTTTTCTCATAATTCTAACGCCACCAATGTGTTCAAAAGGCTTTAAATAGACTAAATACCAAATTTCAGCCCAACCGGGGCCATAAAACTCACCGAGATGGGTTACCTAGATTACGCCAAAATTTTGGTAGATCTCGACCGAGATCTCGCCATCTCGGTCGCGATCTCTCTATTTTGGAGTGGCGAGATCTCGCTCGAGAGCGAGATCTCCCACCATGGTTAGAATTAATCAAAACTTGGGTCAAGTTTCCAGTGGGTGAGTGAGCAATTGCGCCAAAGAATGGTGTAGTTTCTATGGTTGGTTGGGTAAGAGTCTTCAAGGATGACTGGAACACAGAAGAAGATTGCTTCAAAACTTCGATCACATGCTGAAAGGTCCTTATGGTCAGAGGGAGAAGATAAGATATAATGTGATCTCTTTGATCTTCTGCAGGGTATCAGGGTTGACTGTTAAACTTGTATTTCTCTATGGGTTTTGAGTTGCTCCTGATTTAATGGCTGATTTTCAAGTGGGGCTGCAACAGGGACGGACTGGGCTGGGCTTTTTCAATCCCAATCCCAGTCCTATATGTTTTTAAATAGGCCCATTTCCACCTTGACCATAATTTAGGGCATAGAATTCTTGTCCCTGACCTAAGCCCTAGGGGCCAAGCCAAACCCATTCCTGCCCTAATTGCCTCTGATTAGGGAGCGTCAGGATGGGTTGGCCTTGTCTTTATCCATGCCGCTAATTGTCCCCCCGGATGCAGAATTAAAGACATATTTAAGAAAGAAAAAACCCATTGGGTTAGGCCCATCAAAGGCCTAAAGCTATCACCTGAATCAGCCCATGCTTTCATGGGCTAGGACTGTTTTAGTGGGTTAAAGTTAGTCCACATATGTTGAACTTCATAGTCTATACCTTAGCTCAAGTCTAATTTTTGAAAAGTCAATAAAATGGGCTATGGTTTGATAATAAAAAAATTCATTGTGAAAGGAGTTTTCCTTTATCAAAGAGTTAGGTAGTAGTTGAGTTATGAATAGGTAGGTGGTGTTAATTAGTGGTTGAATGTTACCATTAAAGTTTATGTCTCTTAAGAATGTTATATAAAGAGACTTATGTAAGAGGTGATGACACAACTCATCAATTGAAATCAACATCAATCCTTCTCTATGGAGAATCCTTGTGTTTGATCAAGGTAGGTTGGTTCGATCCAATCGATCCACCTTACGGTGTGAAGTCTGGGGGTTACATTGTTATTCTCAATTCCCTCGTATTGTCCTTTCGATTTCTTCATCATAGTTCCCCATGTTTTGAAGATCTATTCAGCCCGTATTTTGTTACTCTATCCATATAATACCACTCTAGTTTCAGCCTTCTTTCACATCTAAATTCTGTTTCATCTTAAGTTTATCAAATCTGAACTTGATTCCCCGTGAAAGGTCCCTATTTGGCTACCGTTTTGATCAATCAAATACAGTACTACATTACCCCCTATCCCTAATTGGCCTTAACCCATCTTTGTCCTTGATTAGTTCTGTCCATGTCCCTGTCCCGGGTGGCCCCAACCTTGTCCTTGCCCCTGTCCCTGTCCCTGATTTTGCACTGACGCTATCCCTATTCAAATTTGAATCATATATATAATTGACAACATGCATAATCTAACCTGTTAAATCTAACTTGGTGTTCAATTTGAACCATCTAGGATATCAAAAATGTTTCTCTTAGAAAAGTATTATTATATAGTTAAGTGACTTACAAATACAATTTGTTGTTAATGTTTAGAATTTTATACTTTCCATATTCTAATTTTAATATATGCCTAATCAATATATAAGACATTATAAGAACTTATGTGAAGGGGTATAATAGATACAATTGGGTTTTAATTAATAGGGTATAATAGATTTACAATAGAATACATTTTAAAAGACAAAAACCTATCTAATGACGTGAAGTATTTAGTCTATCCTATTAATAAAAGCGAATTGTTTTTACCTAGAATAAAGTAGAAATACAAAAAAAAATGTACCTTAGAGTAAATGTTAATATGGTTTATTCTTCCAAATTGAATTATTTTTTGAAGAGTACTATTTGGCCAATTCGAATTGAAATATAAGATTCTTATTTTATTAAAAAAAAAAAAAAAAAAAAAAACAAACTATGAGTTACATTCTAATAATGATCCATTTAATAATCGCTTTGTAAGTTGATTTTATGTTAATTTGACTGATTCGTTTCATAAAAAAAGATATACAATAGATATTAGATACTTCTCATCATTGGAGGCCGATGCATCATTTTTTATCAACGATTAATATGGTTAAAAATATTTATTCAATACATTATATCATATGGAAAAAGTTAATCTCTAGATCATGTCATTTAAAATTCTCTTGAGAACCTTCTATTTTGAAGTTTTACTTAAATTTTCTAAATTAGGATTGTCAATCTATATAAATTGCCCTTGGGTGCAGGAATGACTTGGATTGGTTTTCAATTATTATTTATGGTATGAGGCTAGTTGATGTAGGAGAAACCTTAGAAACTAGGGGACCTACAAAGTGGGTTACTAGACTCTTAGAATTAAACACCTAATCTTGAAAGATAGTAAAGAAATGAATTTGCAGTACTTGAAATCTGATTAATCATGCATGTAAGATAGCTAAAGTAGAGAAATAAACACAATAAGTCTTACTGATAAGCACAACTAAACAAGACTCAATAGGGAAACAAGGGGATGGGGATCTTGGTATCATGACACTAAATTGAATGCAAGGGTATTATGAAACTTAAAGAAAATAGAGCTGTCCTAATCAATATCAGATTTCTAACAAAGAATTCAACAATTAACAATGTAAAGGGAGTCTTGGGAAGTTTTTGTTTTAAACAAAACTACTGCCAAAGAATAAATAAGAAATACTTTGGGAGAGATCAAGGAAGAAATTTGACCTGAATCCGACCGCGCGACGGGCGAAAGAAACTGGGAAAATAGAACCAACGGGCCTCATATGGACTCAAATGATGGACTGATACTACCTATTTCAAGCATAATAAACACAATGGAACAGTATTGTAAAAACAAAACATGAAAATTACATTCAAGATACAACAAAGCGGGACAAGTGCACAACAGCAGAACAACAACAACATGAATTGTTGGTAGAATGGTACAATACAACAAGTCAACAAAATAAAAGACCGGCCGACAAGGATGGTGTCCAAAATATAAAGCTAAAGCCATATAACATATATACAAAAATAAAAATACATAATTTAGAAAATAATTATTATAATAAAAAATGAAAAATGGAGCAAATAATAAAAGATAAGTTAACAAAACACAAATAGACATAGTCCTAGGCTAAACAATAAACAAGGCAAACAAGACAAAGGCAGAACAAAACAAAAAAAAAAGGGAAGGGCGGGGTGGCCATGCCACATCAACGGAGTCCGGGGGGCAGGAGGGTTGGAGGCAAAAATGAGCAAAGGGGTGAGGCGAAGGGAGGAATTAGGTGAAATGGGATGAAATCAACAAAACAGGAAACAGTGGAGCGTGAATTTGGCGAAAGGGAATTGATGGAACCATGGTCAAATTGATACCGAAATAATTGAATTCGTTCGGTTAAAAATGCGACATTTCGAATTCGACAATTTGGTGAATTTCTCTATGGGAGAGATAATGTTACCTCCTGATCCTGGTTGCAAAACGGGGGTTAGAAAGCCTTTAGGAACAAAAATAAGAGAAAGAAAAAATATTTTGAAGTAGTGGTGAATCCTAGGAAAGGAGAAAAAAATATTTTGAAGTAAGGAAAGAGAGTAGGTGATAAGAGAGAGGGAGAGAAAGAAAATAAACAAAGAGAAGGGACGGGAGACTAACAAAAGAAAATTAGACTGCCGTATAGGGGAAAGAGGGAAGAAAACAAAAGAACAAAGATTTTTTTCTGAGGAAAAAAAAAAAAAAAAAAAAAACATAACAGAACAACCATGGGGTTTGGGGAAGAAGAAGAAGATTTCCAGGAAAGAAAGTAGGTCTTTTTCGAGAAAAAAAAGAAATAGATCTTTGTAGAGGAGAGCAAGGGGAATTTTTCTAGTGGGAAACAAGGGTGAAAGGTTGAAAGAGAGTTTACCCAGAGAGAGGGGGAAGAACTAGTACCGCCAGGGGAGAGAGAGAGATAGATAAAAAATTGATTGCCAAAAACGAATTCAATACAAGGTTTAAATAAAAAATTGATCCCACCCCCATGTATCCCAACATAACCCCACAAGTTGAAATATAACCCAAACCCAAAATAATACAAAATTGGGCCAAAATAGACTCTAGGCCCAACCTATAAAGACTCAAACATGAAATTAAAATATTTCAATAGTAAACTACTACCCAACCCACTAAGACTAAGGAAAATAACATGACAAATTGCTTATGAGCAATGTTCCTCATCATAAGCAATGTTCCTCATCGAACCATAGGATCCTAGCAATCCGATAACCTCCGAACTCATCATCCATTCACATAGATGCTGTCGTGGGATGATCTCTACGTCGGCGTCGCCGTTAAACTCGGAACTGCTCACTGATGTCCTCATCACTAGTAGACATATTTACATTCAGTTAAACTTGTTTAGTGCTTTGATCATTAAAAAACACCTAGAATAGTTTAATTGATTTTTTAATCATAGAAATGCCTAGGTCAAGTGTAATGATTTGTAACCTTAAACTTAAGGCCTTTAATTGTACCCTAGTTTATTTAGAATTTTAATTCTAAACACCTTAATTAAATTGGATTAAAACCTTGGTTCTAAGTAAATCAACAATTATTTACACACACACACACACAATATATATATATATATATATATATATATATATATATATATATATATATATATATATATTTAATAAGGATGTAGGATGTAACAAACAACTTAGTCTATTTTTATGGTAGCATATTAAAAATAAATTAGTAAATGACAACAATAAAAGAAATAAAAGATAATATAAAACTGAGTAGACTCATTGGATTAGAATGACTTAGGGTCAAAATCAGGGCTTGGATCAAGGTAAGTATAAAGGTCAATATTATGGTGAAACCATGGTTAAAGTCAAGGTTAAAGTTAGGGTTAGGGTTAGGATCACGGCAAAATTAGGTCAAAATTAGGGACAAAATCAGGGTTAGAATTGGGGCCAAAAGCAAAGGCAAAATCTGAGCCAAAATCAGGGACAAAATTAGGGCCAGAATTAGAGACAAAATCAGGGCTAAAATCAGGGTTAAGGACAAGGCCAAAAATCAGGGATGGATGGACAAACAATAATTTTATTCTCGTCTTAATCTTGTTGATACTTTAAGTTTTAAAGATCTAGATGATCACAGGTATTTGAATCATAGGAATTATCTCAATTTCTAGGTTGTTGACTTACATTTCTGAGACCATTATTTAATCTGGTGATGTGTGCCAAATGATGTGGACTAATGTTTTCTTAGTTTAAAAGGCATAATTTCATGCCTTTCTCTTCCCCCCAGTTGGGGGTGGGGGGGGAATATGGAGCTCCATTCCCTTCATCAACTTTCAGTGAAATGTCTCTCATTGGCTGTTCTTTGATACAGTAAAATGTAGTGAAAAGATTATACTATGATTGCTATTTCAAGAGACTCTCCAGAGCCAAAATGCTTCGAGACTCTGCTTGTCCTTTTGAACTCATCAGATATGTTGGCCTGTGCTGTAGATCTTGGTTTGATTCATTCCTTCATGTGTTCATCCTGTATGTTCAGTTTCCTTCCTTCTATTTTATTTTTTCTACACAATTGAGATAAATGATGTGCACATGTTTACTGAATTATGACATGACAAATTTAGTCCAGGTTCTGCAGGAATTGGGTTTAATAGGTCTTCGCATTCAATGTATGTTGAGTGAACATGGTCTGAAGTT
This sequence comes from Hakea prostrata, assembly GCF_041222555.1. Lineage (NCBI taxonomy): Eukaryota > Viridiplantae > Streptophyta > Magnoliopsida > Proteales > Proteaceae > Hakea > Hakea prostrata. The sequence goes on along the minus strand of NC_142607.1, from coordinate 34,080,837 downwards.
TGTTATTCCTTCTCAGTACACTTATATGATGGTAAGCCCCTATGATCATTGCCCTTTCTGTTGTACTCGGATGCCCTAAGAGGATAGGGGAAAGATTGGTATAGGTTTCTTTCCTTTATTTCTTAGGCAGTAGGGATATTGCTCCTTTGTGCTCTATCCATTCCTGTTTTAAAGACACTTTAATAGAAGAACCTCTGTTTATACATTGAATTTACAAACTAGTGCTTCTGATGAAAAGATAACTCCACAGCTATGGTATAACTGAACTCATTCCCAGTCCATATATAAAGATGACTGGTTTATTGTGTAACCATGTTATGTTCTATAGGACTATACATTTCTTTGAGTCTATTTCCTCAAATCTTAATGGTTCACTTTTTATATTAAAGTCTCCAAAGAGACATGAGTTGGTCTGTTATGGCACTGAATTTGTTAATGATGAGTTGTCTGGCTAACAGATTAGGTTTCCATTAAAACAACTAATTGTTGCATCTCACAGAAATCATAATCTATAATTTTAGTTGGAGATTCCTGTTGTTGTTAATGGGAATTGGTACATGGAATTGGAGGATATAATTTCTATAAAGCACTGGTCTCTGTGTTTTCTATAGTTGTAAATTGGGGCAATTCTTGTCTGTGTAAGTCTGCCAATCCTTATGCCAATTATCTTAAGCAGATATACTTATTTATGTAAGATATTATTCATAAATAAGAAATACCTACTATTCTAATCCAATAAAAATAGTTTAAAAAAAGAAAAGAAGAAAAGAAAATCAAATCCCAAAAGCATTAAAACTCAACCCCTTGTTCAAGAACAGAAATTGATTTATAGCTCTAGGTGAAATTTTCAACTTTTGTAATGCTGTGGATTTTCTCAAATCTGAAGACCCCCATAAGTCTTAATATGGTGACATATTGCTAATACCAAGGGTGATAAAATTTTTGTTTGTTTTGATTGCATCCACACTCGTGAAATAATGTTTTGACAGGAACCTAGCTCCTCCAAAACAAACCAGATTTAAGAAATCTTACAATTTGTTCGAAAGCTAGATTTGTGTTATGCTCTATCTAACACCAAATGTCTCATGCAATAATAAAATCATTTGAGCAGTCAAACTTCTCATATAACAAATAGTATCTCTAAATTGAGAGCAATTTAATATTATGGATAGAATCATATTTTCTGAAAACAATAAATACCAAATGAGAGACGAGATATACCACTTCAAGGACCAATCCCATTAACGGTATAAAGCAAATGTATGTTTTAAACTTCCAATAATTTGGTTCTTCAGTTATGCTGTCTTCTAATTCTACTTCAATTTCTTATGACTTGATGTGGCTTAATATTACTTTGATTACTTGCTGATTTTGATGACTTGATGTAGCTTAGCTCTTTTTGGTATCAATTTTCTTTTTTATTTTAAAAATTTTTCTTTTTTTTAATTTTTTTTTTTTTTTTTTTTTTTTTTTTCTTAATGTTGATAGTTGATGTTTTCTTGGTAATGGTTTTTTGATGACTTGAAGTGGCTTAATGTTGAATTTTGATGATACAAGGTATATTTGTAGCATATTCAACAATCTTAGAAAAGAGAGGGAACACACAATAACACTGAGGCACCTTGATTGCCTAGACAATGAGTAGGTGGAGGTCTTGTTGCTAAGCACTTAGCCACCCCCTGAAGCTGAGCCTATTTGGAACTATGGATGAGCATTGCATCCATCACCAAATATATTCTACTGTGATCTTCTTAAATGGGAGAAGTCAAATTTAACGTATACTGAGTTAGCAGCAAAAAGCTGTCAATCCAATGTTTTCTCTGATCATTTTTTCAGGGGTGGAGCTTCCCCAGGGCCGTTGGCCCCGTCGGTTTTTTAAAACTTCCTCATCCCTCCAATTTTTTGAAATTTTCCTAGAGACCCATTTGACACTCTTTCCACGTGTGAAATTCCACCATTTGCCCACTCCAATTGGAGAAAATTTTTAATGACAAAGACAATGGGTAGAAAGGTCATTGTAATTTGTAATTTTACATATGATCTTATTTTTATTAGAAATAATATTGATTTTGAATCAGTACCTGGTAGTTTTTTTCCCCTTAAATATTAGTGGTAGAAATTTTGTAATCGTTATTCAGCCCCCCTAATGTTAAATTGTAGCTCTGCCCCTGCATTTTGACCTTTGTATTTTATATAACTCCCATCCTAACAATTAATAACAATCCCCCAAGTAGTAGGTTGGACAGCTCCATTATGTATTGTTCAACCTGTTTTCTGCATTAAGTTATGATGCTTGTGAACAAACGCTATCTGACAGAACAAGTTATCTTTCACTAATCACTAGAAGTCCTTGTAGATGCAGCATTCTACCACAAGTGTTTTACCAGTTTGATCAGAAATTACGACTTAAATCGTGCTATAATTTCCAATGACTATCTTGATACCACAGTAGCTTAATTTTCAATGTCAACCATGGTTGAAACCAATTCAGGAATCACCTTCCAAGTCTCTCTAATCACTAGTTAGTCTTTCAGTTCCTTACATTATATAATACCCCAGTCCCCATAATAGAATCTCCTGTCCCCCCACCCCCCCAACCCCCACAAAAAAAAAAAAAAAAAAAAAAAAAAAAAGTTGAGTGTTGCATTAGTTCATATTTCTAATTTAACTTCCTGATTTGGTTCTCACAGTACCTCAATGTAATTCTTTGGAGAATTTTCTTCTGAAGGCAATGGAATTGTGCTGGGTGTTCTGAATTTTAGGTATGTAAAAAACTTCATCATGCCATGATTGCTCCACTGAATGCTTGGTGGGAATAAGACGAGGAAAGAAGGCATTGATTTTACAAGATGGTGTGGCCGGATGTCCACCCATGAAGAAAATCGCCAAAGAAAGCGAAAGCGCATTTTAAAAACCGAATCAATTATCGGAAAAGATCAAATCACGAAATTGGAGATCCATTCGACCACCGAAGACCATTTGACCTAAATTCGACATACAGGATCCAACTGTTTTCCTTAGTTTTGTGATTTCTATCCCATTTTCACCTAACACTACCCTCGCCTCAAACACCACGCCATTAGCCTCCAAACACCCCAAGCCACAACAGCACAAAGGAAACCCACAATAATAGAAGGAAGCAGAGCCCCACCAAACCCCCCTTTTTATTTTGTTTGTCATGCCTTAAATGATCTTGTATGCCTTGAAATTAATATATGTTTAGCCTAGGACTATGATCTATAATTGTGTTTTGTTAAACTTACTTTATATTTGCTACCATTCATTTTTTATTATAATAATTATTTTCTAAAATTATGTATTTTATTTATGTATATATGTTATATAGGCTTTAGCTTATATATTTGAGACACCACACTGACGAGCGGCATTTATTGTTGACTTGTTGAATGTAACCACACCAAACAACAGAGTGTTGATCAGCATGTAGCAGCACGAACAGCATTTGTTAGTATACTTGAATGATAAATTCAATAGTTTTGTTTTTACAAAAACTAGTCCATTGTGTTTATTATGCTTGAAATAGGTAGTATACAAGAATCAAATCATTTTGAGTCCATATGGGCCCGAAATTGAAGTTCTAATTTTCGAAAAAGTATCCAGCGAGGAAACGCCGAAAGGCATTGCCTTTTGCAAGGCGAATTCCTGGTTGTCGAAATTTCTTCCTTGTGTTCCACCTAGTAAATGTGTTCCTGATATTGCATGCTTCATCCTTCAACCGCATGTGGTAGCTCCATCAATTTGGGAAATTTTCCCTCTCCAGGGGGTTACCAATGTATTACAGTTAGGTTCCTCTCCATCTCTCACTAGGGCTTACATAATTCAGGCCTTGCACTTGTGAATCTACTCGTATAACTTTTTCATTTTCTTTTTGACTGACCATGGCTTGTTAGCACTGAAAGAAGAATACACAACACGAGCTTCAACTGAGGAAACAATTAATGATTGTACAAAATTTCAAAGATTACTGGAGATATCGTATGTGAATATTGCACATCTGATTAGTATATGCATGTAAAACTTTAGTCCTTTAATGTTGAACCACTCCTTTCTGTGCATGCCCTGCTGAAGTTAATAAGGAGCTCTGAAGTTCAATACCTTGTCTGTTTTGATATAAAGGCTGTGTTGGTTTGTTTAGAAATAACAAGAGACTGGGATAATGTGTGAGTTAGTACCTTTCTATTTAATGACTGCCTCACATTTTCCATCTAGATGGCTGTTAGAATGATTTCAAATGTCTTTTTTTTCCTTCACGTTCATCTTCTATCCTACATTCTTTCATTGTCCTGCACTTCCTTTTACACAGTTTTGTACATCCTCTTGACAATTGAACACGGCTTACAGGTTAAAGGAACATGGGAAAATGTGAGGGAGCACATTTGGTTTGCACGAACAAACAAGTGGGAAGGACTGTTACATCTTAACCTGAATGAGGCAATACGAAGGCATGTGATCCACATAACTCAGGAAGAAAACAACAAAAAAAAGTAGAGAAAGTAGAAGATCATCTATAAGTTACAAGTCTGATCGAACCCAAATGAATCATTGCACCGTAAAAATCATCTTGAGTAAGTATTAAAGATCTAGAATCTGCATTTTGATTGCTTAGAACTACCCTCCCTGCTCAGCACCAACATGTCAGATCCTCGTTGGGATTTGATGAGAACTTATCCTAGTCATCAGATTTATTTCAACTTGTTTCAAGGATTGCTTCTCTCTTTATATATTCCCAGGGACATCAACTGCATAGCTGTGTAGATGGCCCGAAAGGCTTTGTCTTGAGCATGTTAGACAATTTGGCCTCTGACGACTCCTTGATTGTTAAGCACTTTGTGATCTTGACACCTTGCACTGGTCACACATTAGGTAGTTCAGTTTCTACCAAAATATATCTGCAGTTTCCTTTTTGGGATTCTAATTTTTTTTTTTTTTTCCCTTTTTCTCCCTTTTATCTTTGTTTCTCTAGCAGGTGTGCATGCAAATTTGCTATCCTTACTGATACAGAGCTTAAACAGACCATAGCAGATCTTGCGTGTTTGTGGGAGATTACATACTCCTGCTGGAGAAGCTGAGGGCTCAAGGCAGCAGCAGCTCACCAATGGGCAAGTGTTGCAGCCCCATTAAATAGAATTCTGCAGAGAATAAGTTGATGCTTTGAGCCTTGAGAAAGACACAGAACCTATGATGGTCATAAATGTGTGATTTAGTTGTTGCATTTTCCATCTCCTCCCCTTTAGTACATCTGGATATCTTCATTGCTATATGGGTAGAGATGATGTGATTCTGAATATTTGATTTTAAGTTTTACATTTAAATTAAATAGAGATCATGGTCGCTGACATTTTTCACCAGGAGCCTTAGTCAGTAGTACTGTTAGATTGATTTCAGCAGGAAAGCACATGTGGAATCTGATTTCTTTTGCATTTCCTTTTCTTATTGGTTGAGTAAAAATTTGAAATGGATGATCATGAAGAGAAGGCCCTCTCCATGACAGAATGAACATTTTCTGGTTGTACTTAGTCTATGCTTATTGTGCATTCTTTGAATGCATTCCAAGAATCATCATTTAAGGAAGAGGGATCGGCATGTCGCCCAACGTAAGGCTTGCATTCCCAACATGAGGAGTCTAGATCCTCTCCATCCAAAAAGGCCATATGTCAGCCCAATCCACAGGGTGGGGGAATGGGGATGGGATGACCTGTCCTGGTGGAGAGGATTTAGATTAGAACATGAGAGGCGACGGCGAGACGGATCCTCCTCAAATTGGTAGAGACGTGCCTTGAGGTCAGCGTTGTTCCTATTCTCCTGATGCTGTCCACCAAAACACCATTCATGAAAAATTTCCAAGCAAACAGAGATACCATGGCCTAGTTCATCTGCTAACCCTTGGATTGCAGCTATCATCGAAGTGTTCTTAACTGGTTATTCAATTCAAGTGAACGGAAAAACTATGGAGCCTTCTCCATGTTCTCCAAGGAGGATTTGGAGGTGTTCCCTCCCATCATAGACAACCGATGTTCAAGGTTCACTGATCACTAAAAGAAAAATAATAAGAAAAAAAAAATTTCGATCAATTTTGAATCTTATCAATTTCATTGAGGTACAGTATTCATTACATGATAATATCTAGAAAGGTCTCTCTCAGAAGCTATTGGAATGAGCGAAACCTTGAAATCTATCTCATACTATGGCGACTCAATCTTCTACTTAAAAAAATAAAAATAAAAAGTCATCAAACTTAGATACTCCAGATATTTCCCCTTTAATGGAAGCCTACATTCATTGTTGGAATTTGCTCATTTGATCGTCTTCTTTTCTGATTATTGTGCCTTCTTCTGCTTGGCTGTCGTGATCTATCTTGTGACGTTTGTTAGTCTCTCTTCCCCTTCTTGGTGACACTGCATACAACTCATTGGAGTCATAGGTACATCTGATTTTATGTCCCTCTTGCATTTTGTCCTCCCAAGAAATACCTGAAGTGCATTGTGGTGTGTCGCTCTCATCATTGTGATCTTTGTTTGCTCTCACTTGTTTCTTTTTCCCTCTTGTGCTTTCTCTTCTGTAATTGTACAACCAGAAGTCCTTTGCGAATCTGGAAGTAAACATTCTTTAAATTTTAAATAATACTCGAACTTGTCTAGAAGCTCCTCACTTCCACTGGTGAATATGTGATCTTCTTCTAGTCCATCTTCAGAATCTGAAAGTAAAAACTTCTCTAACCCAGATAATTTTTCAGAAAGATCATCTTCTTAAGTGACTATGCCCACTTCCTCTCCTGGCGACCAGCACTTCCCCGTTAAGTGGTTCAATGCTTTCCTCCTCTTCTTCATCTTCTTCATCTTCTTCCGTTGGGTGTCCAGACTTGTAAATTTTACAAAGAACCAACTCATCCAACTGAAAAAAGAGTTGAAAAAAAGAAAATTTAGATAAATAATGAGAAAGATAACAAAATAAATATATAATTTGTAGACGAGAACAGATAAAAATTAAAATCTATGATTTGATTAACAGTACTAATCCGTAGTGGATGCACCTGCATGGGTAGTTTTTCGTTCTTGGATATCTTTGGATCTCCTTTGGTTAGATATTCTTTCATGAGCCAGTTTGTTTTGTTTGAAGAATCTGGCTTCCTATAATGAAAGACAAGAGATCTCTTATAGCCAATAACATCACCTGGCTCACTACCAACTCTGATTTCTTCATCTTTGCCACTCGCCTTCCAAAATCCGCCTCCTGCACTTCGATCGGGTCTGCTGCCATTCGGGTATTTTCTCTTCCTCGTGGAGAAAAAGTATTCACAATTTTCTCCGTGTTTTTTATACTTTCCTGCATGTACAAAATTAAATTAAAATAGTTTAGCTACACCAATATATTTTATTTAACTATCTAACAAACTGTTATAATTCGTAAATTTTTAGTGTTTTCTTGAATGGATGGTAAGTTGATAAAATTTGTTTCAGTCCTACACATTAAATGGACTGTCCAACTAGATAAAGAGGATTACCTTATTGGATCTATCATATCTATATTATCATGGAAGCATAGATGAATAAATACTTCTAGATCTTATTGTAGATCCTCTTTAACTATTTAAAATCCTTCGTTTGAGTGTGTGGAAACAATTTCAAACTCAAATATTGATCGTGACGGCTATGAGACCTAAGAAGCTATCTATAATATAAAACCTTAACCTTTAACCATTCCCACAATAGTAAAAGTCAATAATACCCTTAGTGAATATGAGTCCAGATAAATGACTAGTGTTAATTAAGCTTAGAAACCCAACAATATGGTGGATTCAATACATCTCGTATCTGGCCATCTAAAATTTCGCTAAAATTCTAAAACATTTAGATGAAGAGAAAAAAATTAATAAACCTGCTTGAAGAAGAAGAAGAAACAGAAAAGAACTGGTCACTCACTTATTAGATCTTGTGGGTGTGATTCATACACGAAAGCTTCATTGATGATGGAGCTTGAGAAAGAAGGATCTATTTTTCTCTTCAGGAGGTAATGCATTATAAGTTCTTGATCCATGGGAACAAATCTGTAACCAACGGGCATCTGTAGATTGTATTTCATTGTTGTTCTCTGCATCTTTCGAATATTGCACAAATTTGTGAGGGAAAATTGGGAAAGGACTGGACCAGAAGAAAGGACTTGAGATCTTTTAGGTGAAGCTGAAGGAAACTAATAAGAGAAACGAAGTTCTGATCACCTCAACTATAATATTGATATGGAGAAAATATGATCGAACCGGGTTCATACTTGGTTTGATCCTCGACTCCCGTCGAGACGGATGAAATCGACTCGCTCCCAAGTGAACCGATGGCTTGATGAAGAAGAAAACTTACTCAGCTACAAGCACGCCCTAATCCTACTTATGGATTAGGTTAATTACCCTAATGATGGCAGACTCAAATTGACGGCTGCGGCTAATCATTAACGAAGGGATAATCATTGCATAACCTAAAGGTTATCTCAGGAGTCCTCTACTAGTCCAAACTAGTAAAAGTCTATCGCTCAATGGATTTAACTGTTAAGATCCAACGACTACCCGAAGAAGGCTCAAGTGCATCCAACGAAGGAGATTCGAAGGTACACTCTATATAAACCTCACTACCATACGAGGTGAGGGACTCAGATTCAGATACATATTGGTAGACGTAAACTATTAGAGGCTTACGATCTAGATCACCTTTCCTAGTTCTTTATTCCTTAGCTCTGTGCTTCTAGCAGAGACGTTTGTGATTAAGTTCATTAACTGACTTAGCCTTCGGAGGTGGACTCCCGACCCCTGCGGTCGGGCCACATCTGACGCTTTCGTTTTGCAGGTCATCAAGAGGAGATCTAAGGGCTGAGCAGATTTTGGACACATCAAATATGTATCAATTACTGCATGTTGGTGACTATAGGTGACGTTTTATATGAAAATAAAAGAGTTCACGTACCACTAGAACTTGGAATCCTAGGAATCACAACTTAAGGTACTAGTGTACCAGTAGAACTTGGAATCCTAGTTCGTTATTAACTAATTCACGATTTTAATTTTTTCACCACTCGCGGTTGAAAAAAACAAAAAAAAAAAAAAAACGTAAAATAAACAAGATTTAATTATGATGATTTATATTTTCCACGTGCGGGTTTATTTCAAGACCCAAGAATCTTAACTGATTTAGCCAAGTCTTGCAGACTGAATGGCCCTTGGCTGAATGGTCCCACGGATTTTTTTTAATATAAAACACACCTATATTTTTTCCTTATTTCACTCACTTCACATGTGAAATACAACTATTTAGCCCTCCTTAAAATTAAGAATAAAAGTTTAAGATAAAATGATAGATATAGATATCATTCTTAATCATTATTTGATGGTTATTATTAAATCCCTAGTTTTAAAGAACGAAAGGTTAAATTTTAATTAAAAACTATGAATTTCTCCTTATTTATTCTCACATATTTTCATTTGTTTTTCTTTTTTGGATATGAGGTTCATCCGGGCCAGCTTGCGTGCATCTCGATTACATTCTCAAGGGCCTACATCGCTGAACGGGTGCAAACCCAAGACCTCCCTTAGGGAGGTTGGGCCTTTAACCGCTTTACTAACCCATCATTGGCAAAAATCTTTTCCTTTCATTTGTATTTATTCTCTCATGAATCTCCTCTTTTATTTTTTATTTTATTTTCTCTTTTTTCTTACATGTCTCACAAAATATTGGAGTAGTTAGCAGACATTGGAGTTTTCAAAATCTTCTCCACAATTATCAGGTATTCACTCTCTCTTTCTCAAATTATTTCCCTCTCTCTCTCACCCATGATTTTGCAAGTATTTTTTTTTTCAGAAAGTATAACTGAATTATATATATTTTTAATTTATTGTTCTTTCGTTCTCCTAAATTTTGGATCTACTAATAGCAATTTAAACCATCCATTGATTTTATGGGATCATAATCATTGATTTTTTTTTCTTATTCCTAAACTTTCTCCTAAAATTTAAATTTCTATTCATAAAATTTTTAATTTCATTTAAAATTTCAGCCATCAATTTTATTAGATCTGTAATCATTTAATTTTATTTTGGGTAAATATCACTTACCACCCCTCTTAGCTAAACAAATAGTACTTAGACCACCTCTTAGTTGGATAATGTCACTTACCTCCCCTCTTACCTCCCAAATATATCAACACCTCCCTTCTGTTAACTTTATTGATTAAAATTAACTTTTACCGTTAAATATTTTTCTAAAACCCCAAATTACCCTTGGTTGAAAACATTATTTAGTTTAAACCCTAAATTACCATAATCACCCTAACAGTTAAAATACAAAATTATCTTTAGTTATTAAAGACCAGAATACCATAGGTAAAAGTTAAAACCCAAATTATCTTTAGTTATTAAACCCCAATATACCCTTCTTCTTCTTTTTTTTTTTTTTTTTTAATTTTTTTTTTTAAATTTTATCAAACAACTAAAAAAACACATACTTCTTGATATCAAATACAATTTAAATTGAGATATTTTGCCCCAAAACACCCTCAATTGAGGTTAGACCCAAAACACCCTTAATTAACTTCGATTCTTAAATTTAAATGTTATTAAAAAAAAAAAAGAGAGAGAGAGAGAATCGACGCTTCATCTTCTCAATTTAAATTGGGCCAATTTTTTTTTTTAAAATTGCATTTTGATATCAAGTAGTACGTGTTATTAAGGGTAATTTTCATATGGACCCCCTGAGGTTTGGTCTATGTCATTTTTAGTCCAAAAAAATTGAGCCTTTGCATACGCGCCTCCCCTGTGCTATAGAAAAAGTCAATTTAAAGACAAATTATCATTTCTATGATCAATTTGCCTTTATTTTTTTTGTTTAGACAAATTTCATTTGGGCCCTGTGATGTTTGGTTTATGTCATTTTAGTCCAAAAAAGCTGAGACTTTACATTTGCCTCCCTTGTACCATAGAAAACGTCAATTTAAAGACAAATTATCACTTTTATGACCAATTTGCCCTTATTCTTTTTTAAATTTTTTACATATACATCTTACCTGCCATGTAAAATTCAAATAAATTTTAAAATATGACCAAATTAGCTTTATATATTAAAATCACTCAAGTACCCCTTAGCTTAAATATCTTTGAACTAAAAGGAGAGTCACGAGTTTCATGGTAGATAAGATGTATATGTAAAAATTTAAATTAGAAAAAAAATAAGGGCAAATTGGTTATAAAAGTTATAATTTGTCCTTAAATTGACATTTTCTATAGTACATGAGAGGCAAATGCAAAGTCTCAACTTTTTTGGATTAAAAATGACATAAACTAAACTTTAGGGGGTCAAAATGAAATTTGCCCAAAAAAAAAAGAAGAAAGAATAAGGGCAAATTGGTCATAGAAACAATAATTTGTCCTTAAATTGACTTTTTCTATAGCACAGGGGAGGCGTATGCAAAGTCTCAATTTTTCTGGACTAAAAATGACATAGACTAAACCTCAAGGGGTTCATATGAAAATTACTTATTTTTTTAGTTGTTTGATAGAATTAGGGTACGGTAGGGTATTAATAATTAAAGGTAATTTGGGTTTTAACTATAGTATTTTTGGTTTTTAATAATTATTTTAGTTGAGGGTAATTTAGTATTTTAACTGCTAGGGTGATTACGGTAATTTAGGGTTTAAACTAAAAAAATGTTTTCAGCCTAGGTAAAGTTAAATTTAACCAAGAAAGTTAACAGAGGAGAGGTGTTTGATATATTTACTAAGTAAGAAGGGAGGTAAGTGACATTATCCAACTAAGAGGGGGTCTAAGTGTTATTATTCAGCTAAGAGGGGAGGTAAGTGATATTTACCCTTCTATTTTTGAATCCCTAAACTTTTTACTAAAGTTTGGATTCTTACTAATAACAATTTAAATTTTAAGTTATATTTAATTGTTTAGAATTTTAACCATTAATATTATATTTTAGTTAATACACTTCAAATCTATATTTAGTTAATACACTTCAAATCTATATTTTTTTCATACAATTTCTTCAAAATTTCTTTCCCACCTTTTTCTTTCACGATTTTTTGAAGTTTTTTCTCCCAGAGTTTTGGCCTCTATGCTTTATTTCAATATATTTTTTAAAATTTATTTATAATTGTGTTATCTATATTTTAGTTCTCCTATTAATTTACCTAAATTTTTAATGTGAATCCTATGTCGGAATGTAATAAAATAATTCAGAGGTGAGACCCACAGTGGGCCTCGCATTGGCCCACATAATATGTATGGTGAAAAGACATTAGTGCTCGTTCAACAGAGAGGTGATCCAGATTCATTATTCGGCCTCCCCAATGTTCAATCCTGGCTCTGCCCTTGGCCACAAGAGAGCATATGAGGGACTCAAAACTCGCTGCTAAAGTTTGAACTTAGTCGTCAGGAGACTGGCTCTGACAGAACCAAAGGAATGACCGAACGGTGGCAACACTGGATGAATCACTAAACAAGCAGGCTTAGAAGTCACCGGAATCTTGAGAGCTAGATTTTTGATGAGTAGTCGCATGAAAGGACAGGATCATGTCCCTTTTCCAATTGACCACCACTGTTTTCGTTTGCTTCTTTTTCAGTTAAATGAAAGAAAGTGATTAGGCAATCGGAAGGGGGGGGGGTGAAGGAGGATTATATTGGGCGGTGGGTGATATACAGTGGGGGCAGTCGTGGCTGGTAGGGGAAGGTGGGGGTGGGGTTTCAAATAGTGGTGGGCATTTTCCATCAAGGTCTAGGAAAAAGACGGGTCTTGTGAATTCCTTCACCCACCTAAGGGTTGGGCATAGAATGACAATGATGGGGGCATTATGTTTATAATACTACACATAAGGAAAAAGTGGTCATTTCAATTACAAAATTTGAATTGGTTAATAGAATGAAAGTTACTCAGTAACAGTGGGTATGAAGTAAAAATTTGCTAGAATTAGGTCATCAATAATTTTTTTTTTTCACTTAAGAGAGTCTAGAGTTTCATCCCCCCTTAAGTGGGCAACTGGTAAAGAACTCTTTTTTTTGGAAAGTAGTTGAATATTATTAATATATTAACTAGAAGTTAAAAAGTTAATACTTTGAAATCCCTTAGAATCTTAACCCGAAAGCCTATCTTGCAGGTCCGAAAAACCATAGTTTTAGTAGAAGACAATTATGGGCCATCCGAGTCGAGACCATGGATTCGGGAGTTGAGCCTCATGGACATGAATGATGAGGATGATGACTCGGTCACTCTAAATGACTTTGAGAGAAGATCTAATGCCAACTCAGATGGTTTTGGAAGATGGATTTGGCATGCGTCGAAATTGAGGTTGGAAGGACCTCATGCCCAAGTAAATGATACCATTAAGTCAAGCGAGGTTGGGTAAGTCTTGCAGACAAACCTCGCTAGAAACCCCACCTCGATGCACATTTTGAGGGGTGGTTGGTCCATTGGGCAGACCACCACTTACCCAAAAAAGGGCAAAAATGAGATTTGATTTGGAAAACCCTATTTTATTGCTCATATGCCTCTCAAACTAATCATTGACAAGTGACTAAAACAATCTTATGTAATCATGTATTTATTTCATGTTCTATCTTGTATTATCATGCTTGCTTGTGTGTTTATGTGACTAATGTTGTAGTGCATAAATGCATGGGTAATAACATACGTTTATATTGAATATGTCATTTTGTTATTTCATCATCAATTATGATTATGATTTTGATATTGTTGTTCTATGATGTGATGAAACACAAGAATTGCAAAAAAGATTGCAAGAAAACACAACAATTGATTACGAAGTTTGGTCAATGTGTCCTAGAACTCCGGGACTCAAGACAGAGTCTGATTCCAATATGAGAAGTAGAAGTCTTACAGATCTAAGGTAAAATGCACATAAAGGAAGGGCTAATCACGGTGAACCAACCAACGTCTTCATTTTCCTGAGAATGCACGACTATCGTCGGAAAAAGCCCCTACTAGTTGCAGCGGCAGCACCTTCGACAGAGTAGAAATGCACAAGAGAGAAGAGAAGAGAACATAACCCTTAAAATGAAACCAACAAATGAACTTCTCAACCCCTCTCAAACCAAACCTAAAAATATATATACAATGACATGAACCAAGATGGTTCAACCAATGGTTCACCCAAGCTACAAAATTACAGATTAACCCTTATAGCTATGATGGGAAATAAGTGGATAATGTAGATATGTATATTTTATCCATCGTTATGGGTTTGCCCACTACCCTTGGTACCTTGCGCTGCATATAGACGTTATGTGCATATGCTTTAGATGTTTAGATGCATGGTTAGGAATCCATTTATCATGCCTTCACTCTTTTAGCAAGGGTATTGAAGCCAAGTGACCCCTGATAGTGGTGCTAGGTTGTGAGCGCCCAATAGCCCATTGGAGTAGGCGAGAGGACACAAATAGACCATGTCTCATTTTGATAAGTTTATTTTATGCATATTAATTTGAGTAATTGATTGGATACTTTTTCATACATTCACACTCATTTTGTATCACTTTACCGTACTTTCGCATGCAAATGAGCATCAGATGCACTCTCCCCAAATTTATGTAATTTTGGGAATTTATAGTTATTCTAGTAAATACTGATTCAAAGTTATCTATGTTTGTAGAATCATCTTACTACTTGGATTCTTTCAACAACAATAATTTGCTTGGAGCAATTAGTGGAATTTAAAGGTTGATTAAAGAAGAGAAAAAGAGGGGGGGGGGGGGGGAATCCTATTTAGAGGGAAAAAAAAAAAAAGAAGAAGAATCCCGTTTTTGAGTGTGCTCCATTCAATTTCGATCAAGTTCATCATAGGATGGTCATCAGCATTCGATCAAGATAATTTTAATATAGGAGCTTCACAATTCTTGATATTCAAATCCAATGGTGGGATTGTGCATTTAATCTCTCAGAATCAATGTGATTAATACGCCACCTAGACAAACGAATTTCTTTATTGAGTTAAATTAGGAACTTAGAGTTTGTTCAAATTGTGTCAAAAATCATATTCCATGTAATCTAAGAAATCACTCTATAAAAGGGGAACATACTCCAACAATAGAATTAAATAAATAAATAAATAAATAAATAAATAAATAAATAAATAAATAAATAAATAAATAGAAATGTTTTGTCTTTGGAGGAGTGTAGAGGACAGATTTGGAGAGTTTGAATTACTTTGGAATGAATTTTGGAGTTTCTAGAAGTCTCTTCTTGATCAACCTCAGAGTGATGTTTCCCTTAACTATTTCTTCTCTTGTAATGTTCTAAGTTTTTCTTGCTTGGGTAAGATGGATCTTTACATGAGATAGTTATTGATTTTATTCCCCTTTCATATAATTCAATTCTCCCTCTTGTTTTTCTTTTTCTTTTTCAATTTTGTTCTTAATGTTTGAATGCCTAATCAACCTTCATGAATCTCGTGGTATGTTTTTGATCACGTAATAATGATAAATGCATGCTAGACCTAGGGTTGAAGAATGAAAAATTACATCTAAAGCGTAATAGGTTAATGCGATATATAATTGATCCTCTAAGCGTAACTGGTAGGGAGGTTTAATATGTTAGGGATCCTTAGGTGTAACAGATGAGATAATCTAACTTAGGGAATCTCGTCGATAAGAGTGAAGATTAAATTAGTTATATGAGAAATGGGGGAATTAGTCAATAATCTATATCATGTTTGGTGAAATTGAATCCCAAGTAATTCCAATCATTGAGTTTTCCTTAACAATTAATTATTTCCATTGTGTTTTCTTAGTTTAGTCAATAACTTAGTTAATCCTTCATAATTCGTTTACCTAGATAATTGTATGTGTTCGTAAAGCTAGTACATAATTTTTACTCTTTTTGATCGTCATGGGAACAATATCCCTCTTACCTCTTTATTACTTGGGCGGCCTCATGCACTTGTGAGTACGGACACAACACATTCGTGGTAGGGTTGTATATGATAAGAGGATTAAGAGCCTCATGGGCACCCAATAGCCTATTGGAGTAGGTAAGGGGATATGAAGTAGCTTGCCTATTATATGAGGTAGCCTGTCTATTACATGTGGATGACTATAGGGTTAAGGGAGGTGTAGTTTCAAGTTAGTTGGGGCCATATGACACAATCTTTTCTAGATAGAAAATGATATTTAACTGATATGGAGAAAATATGATCGAACCGGGTTCAAACTTGGTTTGACCCTCGACCCCGGTCTAGACGGAAGGAATCGACTTGCTCCCGAGCGAACTGGATCCAGAAGATAGCTTGCTGAGGAAGAAAACTAATTCAGCTACAAGCACGCCCTAATCCAACTTATGGATTAGGTTAATTACCCTAATGATGGCAGGCACAAATTAACGGCTGTTGCTTATCATTATCAAGGGGATAATCATCACACAACCTAAAGGTTATCTCAGGAGTCCTCTACTAGTCCAAACTAGTAGAAGTCTATCGCTCAACGGATCTAACTGTTAAGATCCAACGACTATCCGAAGAAGGCTCGAGTACATCCAACGAAGAAGATTCGAAGGTACACTCTATATAAACCTTACTTACCTACGAGGTAAGGGGGGACTCAGATTCACATACACACTGGTAGACGTAAACTATCAAGGGCTGAGCAGATTTTGGACGCATCATTTGGCGCCGTTTGTGGGAAAGACTTGTAAAGCCATGGTGACTAGATCAGCAGCAGCCGTAGTAGCCGTAGCAGCCGCAGCAGCCGCTGCACAGCGCGATTCCGGTGTTCAAATCCCTTGAGTGAATAATCCAGACATTCCCCAGGGAAGCCAACATCCTCTTGAAGTAGATGGTGGTCAGGGAGGACATAATCCTCCAGATACATTCCAAGACCAATTGAATCAAGTGAAAATTCAACTCTTGGAGGTGAGTCAAGCACTTCGCGTGCTCACCAGACGAGTGGTATTACCACAAGAACCTGATCATCGCGATTCAGGGAGGCGTGCATTGCCACGTGATCAAAGATTGGCTGAAGATCGGAATATCGGTCAGAACTTTTGTTAAGGTGACCGAGGGCCTAGGAGAATTGACGATCAACCTAGGTGGGACGATCGGTTCGACAGACCACAGGAAAGTACAACCGATTCAAATACAAGGTTGGATACGGGGGTGAGGACTCACTCACCAACTGTCAGACGAACCGTTCGTGATGATCGACTAGTTCGCGATGAGCGGAATATTCATGATGGACAGGCCGTTTGTGATGATCGAATAGCTCGTGAAGATCGTGTTTTTCGAGGTCGTGATCATATTGCTGAAGATCACCCGACTCAGATTGGTCAGGAATTGGCCAACATCAATAAAAAATTAGGGCAGTTGGCTAAGGAAAGGATAACTGAGGATATTTACTCAATTATTCGAAAGTCCCCCTTTGCTGAGCCAATTGCGGGATATCAGTTTCCCCACAACTTCCGTTTGCCTACCTTTTCTACATTCGATGGCTCCGGAGACCCAATGACCCACATTGGCTATTACTAACAGACCATGGCAGTTTCAGGTAATTCTGATGAAATTCTATGCAGGGTTTTGGGTTCATCTTTAACCGGAGCAGCACAAAAGTGGTTTTCGAACCTCCCATCTGGAAGGATCGTAAACTTTGATGAGTTGGTGTGCAAATTTATAGGGCGATTCCAGAGTGGAATACAGGTCAAGAAAACGAAAGAAACCTTGTTTACCGTCAGACAAGGAAAGAGCGAATCGATCAGAGAGTTTCTGAAAAGATTCAACAAAGTAACGATGGAGATAGAAAATTTGGAGGAGCAAGTAGCCAAAACTGCTCTATTCACTAAACTCACTAACCAAAAACTCCTGGAGTTATTACTACAGGATATGCCTGCAACTTATGCTGAGTTGGTATAGAGATGCTAGAAGCAGGCCGAAGTCATGGAGATCTTAGATGCGTGCCAAGGAGACAATAAAGCCTCCACTAAGGAACAGAAGGCTCCTGAGCAGAAGCAAAAGCCAAAGAAGAATGTTCGCGATCGGGTTGGAAAATCTCAGGCTTGGTGCCAGAGGTCTCCCGGTAAAAGTGAGTATACTCCATTGAATGCTCCTCGGGCTGATATTCTAAATATCATCAAAAGGCGAAATATTTTGAAGTGGCCACCTAAAATTCCTTTGAAGCTTGGAGCGCAGTAGGATCAAGAAAAATATTGCCGATTCCACAAGGACTATGGTCATTATACAAATGACTGTCGTCATCTAAAAGCAGATATTGAGAGATCAATATCTCAGGGACACTTGTCCAATTTTGTTAGCATAAGAAGGGAGGAGCCACGTGAGCCATGTGGGGCTGCCCCTGAAAGGGATCATTCGGTTAGTTCAGAACGATCAAAGGAGGCTCCGAAGTCTAAGAAAGGCAAGGAGGTGATTGATGCTACTCGATCACCGATCCTTACAATTTTCGGAGGACCAGAGCCCGAATCACTCTGAAGTTTAAAGACAAAATCCAAATTTATCGGAACCGGAGAGACGCAAAAGTGGAAGAAGCCAAACGGTGAAGATTCTATCACCTTTGGCGAGGAGGATGAAAGAGGCGTTTGTCTACCTCATGATGATGCCATAGTCATCAAGGTAGAGATTGCACGCCGAGAAGTGCATAGAGTTTTGGTTGATACAGGGTCTGCAGCTGACCTAATTTCTTATGAAGTGTATCAAAAGCTGAAGGTGGATGAGGACTTGATGGAGCCTTCATCCACGCATTTATATGGTTTTGCAGGATCATCTGCAGTGGCGGAAGGATCTGTCCAGTTGGACTTATCTATTGGAAGTTTTCCTAAGGAAACGGCCGTCCGAATCAATTTTTTGGTGGTTCGGGAATTGCCAGCTTATAATATTATCCTCGGGCGACCATCTTTATCCAAGATAGGTGCTATTGTTTCGACGAAACACCTGAAGATAAAATTCCCGATTGACATGGGAATTGGTCAAGTTTCCTTTGACCAGAGGATCTCTTGGCAATGTTACGTTGCCTATTTAAAAGACAAAGAAGGCCTGAGGAAGGTGACTGCCCTACCTATAGAAGTTCGGGATGATCGGGAAGAAGCAAAAATGCAAAGGCCCGAGCCAGTGGAAAAGCTGGAACAAATCCAACTGTGTACCAAGGATGAGAATAAGATTACTTATATCGGGTCTGAGCAGCTGGAGGAATTCAATGATGAGTTGAAGTTGTTTCTTCAACAAAATAATGACGTATTCGCATGGTCTGCCGAAGACATGTCCAGGAATTGATCGCAGAGCACAAACTCTGGATAGATCCGAAGGTGAAACTAGTGATCCAGAAAAGGAGAAATTTCTCCATTGAAAAATATGAAGCCGTTCGGGGCGAAGTTGAAAAACTGAAGAATTATGGTTTCATAGAACCAATTGAATGCCCAACTTGGTTAGCCAACGTGGTAATGGTAAAAAAGGCGAATGGGAAGTGGAGGATGTGTACAGACTACACAGATCTCAACAAGGCTTGCCCTAAAGATTGTTATCCATTACCTCGGATTGACCTCTTGATAGACGCGACTGCAGGATATAAAACTCTAAGTTTCATGGATGCCTACTCAGGGTATAATCAGATCCTTATGAATAAGGAAGATGAGAAGTTCATGGCTTTCATGATTGATCGTGAAAGCTACTATTACAAAGTCATGCCATTTGGTCTGAAAAATGCAGGAGCTACATATCAGAGGGCCGTCAACAAGATTTTCAAGGACTTAATTGGGAAGAATGTTGAAGCTTATGTTGACGACATGCTAGTAAAGAGCTTTACAAGAGCAAATCATATTGCATATTTAACTGAGGTATTCTCAGTGCTGCGAAAGTATCAAATGAAGCTGAACCCAGAAAAGTGCGCCTTTGGAGTTTCTTCAGGCAAATTTTTGGGCTTCATGGTGTCACAGAGAGGTATTGAGGCTAATGCTGCCAAAATACAAGCTCTAATTGACAGAGGCTCCCAAAACTGTTCGTGATGTACAGTGTTTAACAGCGAGAATTGCCGCTTTGAATCGATTCATCTCCAAGTCTGGAGAGAAGTGTTTGCCATTCTTCAAGGCACTCAAAGATTTGAGGGGCAGCAAGGAAGCAAAATGGACTGAAGAATGCCAGAAAGCTTTCGAGGAGTTAAAGGAGGCACTAGGACAACCACCAATTTTGTCCTGACCAGAGAAGGGGGAAATCTTACAGCTATATCTAGCGGCGTCCCTTTCAGCGGTCAGTGCAATACTTGTTCGTGAGAAAAATAAGAAACAGTGGCCGATTTACTATGTGAGTCACGTATTACTTGATACGGAGACACAATATTCTCAGATTGAGAAGCAGGCTCTGGCTCTCATGATGGCCGCCAGGAAGCTAAGGCCATATTTCTAGGCCCATCCAATAGAGGTATTTACAACTTTTCCTCTTAATAAAGTTCTTAATAAACCTGATTTGTCTGGAAGGATGGTGGCCTGGTCGGTTGAACTCAGTGAGTTCCAAGTAAGCTTTAAGCCCAGAACGGCAATCAAAGCTCAGGCATTAGCCGATTTTGTAGTAGAAACTACTGCACCAATGGAGACCACCATTGAAGATCCCATTATACCAACCACTTGGGAGGTATATGTGGATGGTTCGAGTAATAAAGATGGAGCAGGAGCTGGAATTCTATTGAAGAGTCCAGCATGATTTATTATTCGATATGCTTTGAGATTTGCATTTGAAGCAAGTAATAATGAAGCAGAATATGAAGCCCTGATAGCTGGACTTCGGTTGTCAAAAGCATTGTTTATTGCAGACGTTACTATTTATAGTGACTCCCAACTTATAGTCAACCAAGTCCAGGGGGAGTATGGTATTAAAGAACCGCGCTTGCAGAAGTATCAAGAGATTGTGCAGGAATTTCAAAAGCAATTTCGGAATTTGAAGATATCTCAGATTCCGAGGACTGAGAATATAGTGGCAGATGAGCTATCCCAATTAGCCAATGCCAAAGAAAAAAATCTAGACCCTTCGGTCTATATTGAAGAGATAACATTTCCAAGTTATCATGAGAAAGAAATTTCTTATATTGAAGCAGAGCGTTGCTGGATGGATCCGATAATCGAGTATCTGAGAGATGACAAATTACCTGAGGATCCGAAAGAGGCAAGATTGATCAAGATACGATCAGCAAGATTTGTCATTCAGAATGGGAGACTATACAAAAGATCTTATTCTGGACCCCTTATGAGATGTATAGGTCCCGAAGGAGAAAAATCAGCTTTGGCTGAAGTTCATGAAGGAATTTGTGGTGCTCACATGGGTGGACGAGCCCTGGCACACAAAATTCTAAGACTTGGTTTATATTGGCCTAAGATCCAAGAGGCTGCTATGGAGTATGTTCGTTGATGTAGCAATTGTCAAATTCATGCTACAGTATCGAAGCACCCAGCGGAAACCATGACTTCAATTCTAGATCCCATCCCCTTTGCGATGTGGGGAATTGATATCATGGGTAAATTCACCAAGGCGTCCGGCGGACGGGAATATCTGATAGTAGCAATTGATTACTTCACGAAATGGGTTGAAGCCAGCGCCCTGGCAACAATTACTGAGAAAAAAGTGGAGAAATTCGTGCTTGAGTCAATCATATATCGTTTTGGGATTCCAAAGATTATTGTCACTGACCATGGTATTCAGTTTGACTGTCCACAATTTGAGCAATTTTGTGGAACTTATATGATCGAGCATCGTATGTCCTCAGTGGCATACCCCCAGAGCAATGGACAAGTAGAAGTTACTAACCGAACGCTACTGGAAGGGATAAAGAGAAGACTTGAAGCTGACAAGGCTTTATGGGTCGAAGAACTTCATAATGTATTGTGGGCTTATAGAACTACGGTTCGAACACCCACAGGAGAAACTCCATTCAGGTTAGCATACGGGTCCGAAGCATTGGCACCTGTGGAGATAATGGCGGGGACATTACGGGATCGAGAGTTCGAGGAAAAAGCGAACGAGCAAGGACTGTTTGATAGTCTTGATTTGTTGGATGAAGTTCGGGCAAAGGCAATAGCACGAACTCAACATTATCAAAGAAGGATAGCGTCTCATTATAATACCCGAGTGAAGAATCGTCGGTCTTTAGTCGGAGATTTGGTGTTGAGAAACACCTTAGCTTCAGACCCACGCCACCAAAGAAAATTGGACCCGTCCTGGGAAGGACCTTATATGGTTGTAAAACTAGTCGGTTCAGGGGCTTACAGGCTAAAGAACATCAACACCCAGAAAGAGTTGGATCGTTCGTGGAACGCTAGGCATCTCAAATTTTTTTATCCTTGATGATGATTTCAATTTTGTTCGTGATGTAAACATTTTCAACTCAATCAATGCAATTATTGGCTTTCAACAAATTATCTTTTGATTGGGGGGCATCATACACCACATTCAAGAACAAGATCCAACTATAAGGCATCGGATGAAAATTCGTGTGGGTCCTTCAACACTTATGGAATTTTTTCGGAATTTCTTAAGTCAAGGCATCGGATGAAAATCCGAGTGAGTTCCTTCCGCAAGGCGTTGGTTTGAAACCCGAGTATGTTCCTTCAAGACTTATTGAATTTTCGAAATATTCTTAAGTAAAGGCATCGGTTTAAAACCCGAGTGAGTTCCTTCTACAAGGCATCGGTTTACAACCCGAGTGAGTTCCTTCTCAGACTTATTGTATTTCTCCAAAAATCTTAAAGTAAAGGCATTGTTCTAAACAATTAAGACACAGCGATTCAAGTGACTAGCAAAGTTCAAGATGAAGTTAACTTCTTATTTCTTCAAAAGACCAAAAGAGGCCAGTCTTTATATCAAAACATAAGATTACAAGAGCTGGATACAATCTTCGGTAAAAAAAGAAAGTCATAATTTGTGATCATTAAGATGTCATACAAGATCGGCACAACTTTGGTAGAACAAACACATGAGTCAAGCATCGATATGGATTAAAGAAAAAGAAGAGGATAAATGAGGATTACAACAAACATTTCAGTATGTATAAAATCTTCCGCAATTTCATACTCTTTGTCCAGCTTGTCTAGGAGAAGTATGGTCCTCGACCAAACTTGCATTCAAGGCGAGCTCGTCATAATTGAATCCTTCCAGGGGAGAATAAACAGGAGAATCTTCCAGATAATGCATAATATCTGGATCAGAAGGCAGAGGATCAATCTTATTTTTGGTCCAGTCAGGAGAAGGAAGACCTAGGTTGGAAAATACTTCAGGATGGCAAACAGCATTGTAGGGAGTCGTATCAAAATGAGGATCCTTCCTTAGTATTGATTCCCATACTTCGTTCTCACCATCCCGGTACGCCTGCAAGTTATAAGCATTCAGCATATCAACAAAGGGCTTACTGTGTAAATACTTGAAAACGCAGGCTCTGCGAACGACAGTTGGAAGGGATTCGGGCAAAGGAATGACAGCTTGCCTTTGAGGTAACGCTTCAGATCCTTTGGCTCCTGACTTACCAACTCCTTGCTCTAGTTGCCGGATCTTCTCCCTGGCATCATCCAAGTCTGACCGGAGACGATCGATCACCGAATTCTTTTCTCCTGCAACCTCCCAAGCTAGCTTTCTAAGGCGAGCAATCTCAGCGTCTTTAGCTTCAGAGATTTCTTGAAGCCTGGAAACTTCATTGCTCAACCTACTGAGCCTAGAGGCTGCTTCCACTTGGTTGTGGAAGTTACCAGTAAGACTCCTGCAAACGACTTCCGAGTTAAAAAGGAGCAGAAGAGTAATATTCAGAATCAAAAGATAATGAAGAAAGACTTACATCACCATTGACTTCATAAAGACCTCGTCTGAAAGTTTGGAAAGAACTGCGCTCTCAGAAGTCATTCGAGCAGCAGTGCACCATTCCAACGCTTTGTCAAACTCGTTTGACACTAATTCAGGCGAAGGATGAGAATGATGAGCTACATCAAGAGAAGGATGAGCTGCATCACTTGCCAACCGACGACGCTTCCTGGTGGCAAAATCCTCCAACTCCAAAGGAGAGGAAGAGGATGCCAAACAAGCTCTAGAGTTGGAAATAGAAGCAGCACCTGCTGGGACCGCACCTTCATCAGATGCCAACATAGTTGGCTCAGATGCCCAAAGAGTCTCCTTCGAGGATGCACGAACAGTCTCTGCAGCAGGGGGGTCAGCAGCGCCATCAACAATGGAGTGATCAAGATCTTCCTGGGAAGAACGAGTGATCACTTCAGGCAGAAGAGGCGTAGGGGTGGCATCAATAGAAACTGTGGGAATCTGACTTGAAGATTCACCAACAGCAGTCGCCTTACGCTTAGAGGATTCACCAGCTGAAACCACCTCACTGGCCCCAACCACCGCCGATGGAACGATTTTCTTACAAGATTTCGCTCTGATAAAGTTCGGATCGATTCTGGGAGCCACTGTATACAAAGAAAAAGCCGTATCAATAAAAAAGCCACAACAAAAGAAACGAGGAAAAACCCTAGTTCTCTATCAGATATGCATACTCGAAATACCCATTAAATAAACCCCAAGTATTACTATTGTGCAGTTTACTAAAGGGGGAAAGGGGAAGAGATGGGTGATAACAAAAAGCTCACTTGATTCAGAAGCTGATAGAGTTATTGTTGGAGTACGAGGAATACGGGCGCAGGCAGGAGGACGGAATGTCACTTTTGCAAATCTAACTTGCAGATAGTAGGATAGATGGAGAGTACCCACGAAGGCTTTAAATAGCCTCAGGTATTGAGACGACGGTTGACAGCCAAAGACAACCAATGGCCCAGATCGAAAAGACGCTTTGAAATCCACAACAAGCAAGATCGACGGTCTAAAGGAGGCCACGTGGAAACGAGCACCTAATGCGAGAATACCTCCAACCGTCGCACCGCCATTGTGATAATGGATGTATTACCAATTTATTGGAAACAGTGAATGGTACACCAAAGCAAGAAAACTTTTGGACTTCGCAGGTACCAGAAGGGAAACGTGTGGACTTTGCAATAAATGAAGGAGTGGGGAAGATTAAGGCATCTTTCCAAAACATATCTTCATAATATCTTTACAAGATTATCATTCGTCGAGAAATGTGAAGTTAAGTGATAAGTTTTATCATTTATATTTTTCAAGACAAGATTTCGATAGGAGACGAGGAAATAGTAAGGCAAACATGGAAGAAGTGTCTATTTATTAACAAGGAGGTCAATCTTTACAAAAAAAAAAAAGATAACTCCCTAAGCCTCTTCCTCATTGTTGCCCGAGGAGCCCTGTACAAGAGAACTTTTCTCAGGATCCTGAGAAGAGCCTTCCTCAGGATTCTTCTCAAGATTGTTGTTGTCAGAGTCCTCTTCATCAGCAGCTTGTGACTCGGCTTGTGATTTTTCCTCTTGGAGTGGCGGTTCGTCAGCAAGATATTCCTCATATTCTGGGTCAGCAGGAAAAGGATCATCCTCTTCCCGGGCCTAGTCTGGGAGATCCATGCCTAATTTCCCGAAGACCTCTTTGTGGCACACCTCACGAAAGGGAGCTTTATCGAAGGAAGGGATGGATTCAAGAAATTTTTCCCAAACATCATTTTGCCCCAAACGGTAAGCTTGGATGTTGAAGGCACCCACCAGTTTGGAGAAAGTACACTGTTCAGATATTTTCAAACACAATCCTTTCGAAGCTCTGGCTTGATATGCTCGGGCTTGCTAGGAATCGCCAACTTCAAGTATCTTTCGTTCTCCGCACACTTAAATTCTAGTCTGTCACCGAACAACGTGGCATCTTCTTTCTGCTTCTTGGCCTCTCACTCGGCAGCAACAGCGGGAGCCGTTGAAGAATTGAGGGCCTCCTTAAGGGAGTTCATCTCCTCTTCATGCTTTCTTTGCAGCTCCTTAGCAGCTGCCGTCAGCCGGTCTATCTCAGAATTGTCCTTGGCCAAATTCTCTTCATAGGTCTGCTCAAGGAGCCGTTGCGGCCAACCCGGCTCAATGCTTCCTTGTGCTGATAGAAGCTCAACACAACATTCCTGGGAAGGCAGAGATTATCAGAAGAAGTCATGAGAGATTATGAAAAAATAAACAAGCAGGAAGATCGGTACCTTGTGGACTGACTAACAAGGGCATCATCATTCAGGGCTTCAAATTCCCGACGATCAGAAGGTATAAGACTGAGGGAGCTCCACTCTGCAGCTTTCTCAGGGTCTTGTGTCACCCTATCGGTCAACTTTAGGGTCCACTGAGGGGTAAAGACCTCCTCACAATCCTTAGAATTTTTGGATTTTTTATGGGAGGAAGCATCAACTGTATCATGCCTCCTTTTGGTTCGAGCGGAGGAGGAGACATTTGACCTCTCCACAATCGGCATCTTCCCTTTACCTGAAGCATCAGCCACGGGCCTGATATTCCTGATACCCCTGTAAGAAGGGTCGGGAGAGGGAACAAAAGCCTCTTGGTCAACTGTTAAGGCTCTAGGCGAGCGTTGCTCAGCTGTTACAACGGCCCTAGCGGCCTTCACTCGCAGGTTCTAGGGGTTCATTCTTGGAGGCACTACAAAGAAGAACAAGAGTCAGAATTAAAGACGTATCACTTCAGTAAAATTAAAGGATGATGGTTAGAAGCTCACAATGAGACAAGCCCCAGTACTGAAGGATGGAATTATACTTCACCTCAAGCCCATGTATCTCTTGATACCATGGGATGGATTTGATCTTCCTGATGGCCGCCTTGTCTTCTTTGGATAAGGGAAGGCCCCGATTATTCTCAGAATAAGAAGTACACCGCTTCCAGATGGTCGGGAAGTTGAGATCTGATGGAGGCGCTCGACAGAAAAAGTATCATTCACGCCATCTTTTGTGGTTGGAAGGGCAAGTTCCTTTGGCAAGAATGCTGCCCCTCCAATCAAGTTCAGCCTTATT
This sequence comes from Hakea prostrata, assembly GCF_041222555.1. Classification (NCBI taxonomy): domain Eukaryota; kingdom Viridiplantae; phylum Streptophyta; class Magnoliopsida; order Proteales; family Proteaceae; genus Hakea; species Hakea prostrata. Next base: position 34,053,919 of record NC_142607.1, on the reverse strand, counting down.
GCGTTTGGACAGAAAAACCCACATGGGAGGATGGGAGATAGAAAGAATATGAAAGTGCACAAAAAGAGAAAGAGATGGCGTAACGCCAAGTTCAAAACACAAACCCAAGAAGCCGACGATGAGACGCCAGCTATTGGGAAGGAGCATTCCAGGGCAAATGTCCTAGTGATTCATAACGGCTGAGAACAAAGGATTAAAAAAGGGAAAGCGAACTCCGCTTTCCAGTGCATCTATATACAGGGAAAACTCACCCGAAAGGGTTGAATCAACCCTCTCATCAGGATGGGAAGCCCTAACCTGATAAGAAGAAGGAAAATCAAAATCTTGGATTGCTGAAAGAAGGGTTTCCTCCTTGAAAACGGAGGGGACAGAGCCAGGACCGCCGTCAGACCTGGAAGTTTGAGGTTGCCTAGAAGACTCGGTAGTTACCCTAGGAGTCTTGGAAGATCCAGACTCAGGAAGGACAGAAGGAGTTTCGGTTCTTCTCTCTAAACTTTTTTGGGAAACTTCAGCAAATTCGCGCCAGAGGACAGTTAGGGTTTTGTTATCACTATCCGACTGTTCGGAAGGAAGGGAAGCAAAAGCTTCGTTACCACTGCTATTACTGGCACTGGGTACCAGAGAAACCCTATTATCTGCCATTACTAGTTTCAGTAAGGTACAAAAAGAAAAAACCAGTAAACTTACTGATTCAGTGAGGCAAAAGCTCGAGAGCAAGAAGGCGCGAAGTAGACGACGAAGGTTCAAACTCCAGACAAGAAGAATGAAACCTACGAAGACAACGAACCGCTTTTAAAACACCCGCACTAGTGTTCGGGAATCCGAACGATCAAGATGGATTCAACATCGACGGTCGAGATTAGAAGACGTTTTGAAAGTTTGAACTCACGAATCCAAAACAGGCGTTCGGAAACCGTCGCTTGGGTTACGTGAGCCACGACAGATCGACTGCGGAGACATGTGGCATTGACCTCACAACGCTCGAGGAAAAGTGACCACCGCATTAAATGCGATATGACATTTAATGGAACACACAGAGACTATTGCTTGACGAAGAACCCAGTTAAAAACCAAGCCCTCGGGCTTGACCGAACACTTGGTCTGGGGGGCTCGTGATATGGAGAAAATATGATCGAACCGGGTTCATACTTGGTTTGACCCTCAACCCCGGTCGAGACGGAAGGAATCGACTCGCTCCCGAGCGAACCGGATTCAGAAGATAGCTTGCTGAGGAAGAAAACTAATTCAGCTACACGCACGCCCTAATCCAACTTATGGATTAGGTTAATTACCCTAATGATGGCAGACACAAATTAACGGCTGTTGCTTATCATTATTGAGGGGATAATCATCACATAACCTAAAGGTTATCTCAGGAGTCCTCTACTAGTCCAAACTAGTAGAAGTCTATCGCTCAACGGATCTAACTGTTAAGATCCAACGACTATCCGAAGAAGGCTCGAGTACATCCAACGAAGAAGATTTGAAGGTACACTCTATATAAACCTTACTTACCTACGAGGTAAGGGGGGACTCAGATTCACATACACACTGGTAGACGTAAACTATCAAGGGCTGAGCAGATTTTGGACGCATCACTAACCAAGTTGGTTGGTGCCATAGGAAGGATATTCAAACCTAGTATGACATGATTGAGTAGATGTTTTCTTGCATTAGGCTAGGAAGTTTCTTCACATGCGCCAGTTCTCATGCCAATTGTCGTGGTGAGAGAGTGTGACCCTAATCCCCAGCCATGGTTGATGATTGGACTGTTATTCCTATACCTTAGTCATCATGCTTAGTCCAATTAGAACCATTGGAGTCTGTCTGAGACTTCCCAAAGGAGGTTATTGTTGTATCTTAATGTACATCTACATAGATAGAGACTAGCATGGTTAGATTCATAGAAACATGTGTTCTACATTACACCTTTATATTTTGTTTGCATTTCATAGCTTTATACTTGTGTTGAATGTGTGGTATATGATATTGCTGATCCTGCTAAGTTCATTTATCTCTTTCTTTCTTTCTTTCTCTCTTTTATTTTTATTTTTTAAAATTTTTAAATTAAGATTCTTATACCAGTTATGAGGACCCCCGCATCCCGGAGTAATTGATGTTAGTAGAGCCATACGACATATTGATGAGTGAGGACATGGAGGCACATTGCAGCTTGTGTCCACGCATGGAGTGCTCTTATAGCCTTCAACCCTTTTGATCGTCGTGTGGTTATATTTACGGACGTCATGGAGTTTGATTGTGAACTTCATCTAGTTAATTTGGGAAATTGAACAATTGAACAAATTACACTTCTTAACACTTTAAACCTTTCATTTGTTACTCTTGCAATTGCCCTCTGTTGACTCTAACTCATAGAAAACTATAATAATTAATACTATGTTGACTCTTAACTCATGAAAAAGTGTAATAAGTAATTATACCCTTAATTCATGCTCTGTTATTATGTTATTGTGTGTGGCTATGAATTGGCCGTAAACTGGATCCTTGTGAGGCTGTGAATCACATCCAGGGTATTTGAGTAAGTCCAATAGCATATGGGTGGTGCGTAAAATAATAGACTTTCCCCTTTGTATCATCTATACCTAAGTCAGAAAGTGCAGGAGGCATGGAGTCACTGCTGAATTGAATCTCCCCCTATTCATTTAAGCTTGCGAGGTGACACTACAAAAAAAATCAGTATTATTGGCGGTTTTATCAGCCACTAATAGTGCCAAAAAAATGCCACTAATTAATTGGTGGCGGTCTTTGGCACCGCGCATATAACGTGTAAATAGTGGTGGTTTAGAAAAACCGCCACTAAAAGTAGGAATAAACATGTTAGGTGTCAACTAAGCCTATTTAGTGAAGGTTTTTTTGAATCGGCCACGAATTTAGTTCACAATTAGTGGTGGTTTAGTAGGTACTGCCACCAGTGAGATTGAATTTTCTTTTTTAAAAAATAATACCCTATATTGATTTTAATATAGTTAGTAAAAAACCGTCACCAATTAGGTGAATTTAAAAAAGAAAAAATCCCCTATTTGTTGCATTTATTACATTTATTCCTGAAAGACAATACAAATACATGGATACAAAAAAATCCAAGAAAGCTAAAAGTATTCAAAGAAAAAAATTTAAGAAAAATAAATACAAAATACATATTAATCAAATCAAGTTGTGTAAAAATATACAAAAGCTACATGTAGTACTCTACTTGATGTTACATTGTTAATTGAACACCAATAAGAGAAGGAAAAAACAAGACACAAATTTGGCACTTGGGCGATCTGCCTTCACTTTCTTCTTGTTAGGGCTATACTCCCTCTGAAGGAACCATTTTTCCAAATAGTGTTGTTCGTCTTGCATTAATTGGGTATACTATTTTGCTCATCTGCATGAATATATAGGGGCCGGTGAACTGTGAGTAAAAAGAATACTGTTAAAGAAATCAGGTGAATCCTTGCAATGGATTAGATTCAAGTGTACAATCTATTATGTATTCTCTATTACTGGCAATATAAAAAACCAACAGCAACCAATCTCATTCTTTCCCATTAAACCAACATTCCAATTGAGGCTCCATTAATCGAAATCATAGGTCAAATGAAATCTCAGTTAGAGGCTCCAATAAAAAGCCCTTAACTTGGATTTCTCATCCCAGGTGGTAAGGTAGGTTAGCTAAACCAAATGGATTCGATTCAAATGTTTAGAGGGAGAGAGACTTACACACTTTTTGGTTTTTGCTACATCACTTCATTCTAGTCCCATGCAATTTCTTGTCAGTCCCAATTTTCAGTATCTTTTCTCCCACTTGGCTCAGATTTGTTAGAAATTTCATATGTTGATCAGCCTCATCTGATCTGATCATGTGCAGCCTTAGATGCCCGTTAAAAATATTCTTTCCTATGTCCTGTATTTTATGTTGAAAACAACAATTCATTACGTTTAACATGCATACGGATACAAATAACTCTTCAGATGTTTTATTTTGAGGTTGGAGGCTCTTTTAGTGCAACAAGTGAATTAGAACCTCACAACAGAAATTGCCAGTCATATTACAGGATACTATATCAGTTGACAAAATAACTCAAATGGAAACCAAACAAACATGTTCAAGCTTGGTATTTCATACTATTACGGATATTTGGCTCAGACCCCTGGATCCAGGAGACCAACCAAACCAGCACCTTGGTTTGGTCCTGGTTCATTAAAAACCTAGGTTTGTTGGCCTCATACAACACTTCTTAGTGAGACACTTCTCAGCAGAGAATGCTGTTGAGGAAAACGCCTTCTAGTGGCAGCCAGTTGTGTGAAATCCAGCCCTAATCCTAACCTGGAAACCCTATTGTTTGTAGGTCCGAAGTGAAGGTAGAAGGCAACTATGGGCCATCTCAATGGAAGACATGGTGTTTGACCTAGAACCCATGGAGATTGATGATGGAGTTCCATACTTGGAAACCTTGTCAGAGTTGGAGAACAAATTGCACCTTGATGAAGAAGAGCTTGGTTGATAACCTTAAAGCCTAGTTGGACATTGTTTGAAGGTATCCCTCAATGCTAGGCGAGTTGTTTCTTGAGTTGGGAGAAGCCCCATTGAAAATTTTAAGGTTTGGAGCTTCAATTCCCTGAATTGGGCTTGCTGACAGCCTGGGTCGATTGCTTGGGTTGACTGGGCCAATTGACCCAACCAATCGACCCACAGTGAGAGGATCTGAATGAGATCTTCTATTTAGGGTTTTGATGCTTTATTTAATGAGACTACGTGTTTTTCAGCCACTTTTGTTTCTAAAACCTCTGGAGAACATGGAGAACCTCTCTCAAGCCCTCTCTTGGTGTTGTGGAAGATCTATTTGCAAATTCTTAAGTTCTTCATTGTTTGTTCCTCATTAAGGTTAGTAATCTTTCCTAATCTTCTATTGATTTACTCTTGTATTGATTTATTCTCATTGCTGTGAGTATGAAGATGGTTATGCATCCTTGCAGCAAACACCTCTTCTTCAATCTCTAGAGTTGTGAGTGAATCTCCATTCATTCCAATACTTTTATAATCTACACAGTTGGATTTTACGAAGAGATCATGTGATATCTTCATTAATGTGTGATCATTCCAATGTGTTGATTTCTAAAGCATGTTAGATATGTTCTTATGTTAGTTTTCATCAATGATATACTGTTGTTATTCTTATTCTTCTAGAGTGAGTTCTCATTCTCTCTAGCCTCTCCATTGAATCTATAGATTGTTTTCTATGAAAACCTTGTTTTTGATCAATTTATAATTCTACTATTGTGATCATTGTTGATGTCTAATCTATGCTAGTTAATCTTAGATTACTGTTCCTAAAGTTCCTTTGAAATTTTTAAAGTGTTTTGAATTCGGGAAGATGAGTTTCAAATCAAAATTCAGAATTCTGTTGCATACTGTTCATTGGGTCGACTGCTTGGGTCGATTGGACCAATCAACCCAGCCAATCAGCCCAAGCTGACATCAATTGGTTATTGGTCCGTCTTGCTTCATTTGACTTCTAATCTTCTAGGGTTTGTTCCTAATGATTGAATTATGCTTGTTTAGGGTTTGTTTACTAACCTTGGACCTACCCTCGTTGCTCCTCCGAAATTATTTGAAGTTATTTAATGTAAGGATAGTTGATTCTCTAATAACCTAGAATGCATGATCTTTGGTTTATGAATCGGATTTGCATGATCATACTACTATTGTGTTAGTTTTCTTATAATTATATTACTGTTGTAATGTCTTCAACTACAGTAGGTCTTGTTCATGTGATTCTTTTATTTAGTTGATCATGTATGAATGATTATCTTTATATGTATTGAATTGTCAGTTGTGCATGTGAATGATTGATTTGGGTCTGTGATTGCTTAAGTATAATTTGGGAATGGGGAATGTCCTTATGATGTTTTTGTCTTTGGACATAGTGGAAGTGGTAGGGATATTTCCTATGGTGCCCCTAGACTCTTTCCTAGATTATTGGTTGACATACCTAGGGCTTGTCTAGCAGTGTTTAGCTAGGATGTCCCTGTTATATCAGACCTGATTCGGAAGGGTATTGAAACCGAGTAACCCGTGGCAGCAATGGGGGTTTGTGGGCGCTGAATCACATTGTGAGGGGCCATTCGTTGGTAGGGTTGTAGTAGTAGACTTGGACTTATGGGCATTCAAGACCGGTAACCAACTCGTGAGAGGACATGAGAGCTTCCCATTTACTATTTGTGGATGACCAATAGGGTTGATGAGTCCGTAGCCCGAGTTGGTTGTAGCCATAGGATACGCTGAATCTAGTGAGAAAGATACCGGAAAGGATCGTGAGAGGCAAGGAATGGAAGTATCTGACCCTGACTTGATATAACTAAGTAGAAGACTTGCATTGGCCTAGGCTTAACCTTGATATGTGCCAATACTCAGAACAATGGTGATGTGGGAGAGCGGTGACCTAAACCCCAACCAAGGAATGTTCGAGAGGGATGCAGGACCCAATTACCACTAGAGAGCCCAAGATACTGAGATGGTTGAGGGAGAGTGATTTGAGACTTACCTAGAGGAGTATGGTGCTATGACTTAAATCATGTCTACCCATAGAGACCAGCATAACTAGTGTTAGAATCATACATATATGTCTATTTCATATCATCTTGCATCCTTTATTGATCTGCTATCATGTCTTATTATGTTATTATGGAATAAACTGCCTTGCTGAGTTCTTTTGAACTCACTCCTTTTTGCAAACATCTTTGTTAGACTTATTTGCAGGTACTGATGACAATGAAGGCCAGTATTATGAAGCCCAAGCGGATGACGCATACTACACCCAAGGTTCTGGCTACGGTGACTACGACGGTGAAGACTACCAGTACGAAGCTGGAGTTTATCAAGATTAGTCCGACTCTAGTGCTTGTGTGTCGACGATGGGACATCATCTCTTTTATTTATGGATACTTTATTTTTAGACTTGAAGAGACACTAGTTTAGTTTTGATTACTTCTTTTCCTTTCCTTTTATTTGGGAATCAATTGTAATCTTTCTTTTTAGATTTCGATCTACATTTCCGCTGTATTGTGAAGTGATTTTTCCGCCAAACTCTACATTGGATTATCATATTGGTATCATTATTTTTGCAAACTTTGGTTATACATGTATCTTGATCTTTCAGTTAATATAGTATAACATTGATTTAGTCTTGTTCTTGATTATATTATTGTAAATGTGGGAGGTTGATTTCCTCGATACTGATCTTTAGGGTTGTGGATCACACACTCATGTATGCCAGATAGGGTACTGGCTGGGTGGATGTGACAAGTTGTCCTGAGAAGCATCTCGACTAACCTCTTGGTGGTCACCTGACAAGCCGTTTCTCAGATGAAGTAACGTTAGTAGAGAACTCTGCACATATCTCTTAAACGTCAATCGTCGCATTAAATTCAACATTGAATGCGTTGAGACCCATTAAATGGACATTGATAGCTAGGAAGCTTCTCATTCACCCACCTCTTACTCGAATACCACATCATACCATTTTGTTTTCCAAAAGGTGTTCTTGCCATCACTTCAACGTCATTGATGACCTGACCTCCTTATTTGGTGGGATTATGTACAGCTGTGAAAGCTTCTTGGGGAAGATTGAGGTTTGACTTGCTAATCAAGCCATGCCTCCAAATGATTGCCACCCTCCTTTCAGAATCCACTAATCAAATTGCTGAACAACATCTTCACTATCACTGAGGTATGAGGAGAATAAATATGTGAACACTCAATACAAAAAGTAAGTTTTTCAAGAACATTTACTCTGGTTCATAAATCTCAGACGAACAATCCAAGGAGACATTCCTTCGTCTTCAGAGAGAATTTACTTCTTCTTGTGAGGATTTATGTTCAGCAGGACCTGACTTAACCATTGGAGGTTGTTTTTTGTCCTGAGAGGCGGCCTACTCTCACTTTCCTTGTTTTTCCCAGGATTTGAAGAACCGGGTTCACTCTTGGAACGAACTAGGTGGAGCGAAGTCAGGTTTTGTAACAACATTTGGAACCATCTGTGGGAAGCACTAACAAAAAGTTATGTAGCTTTTCCTCTCTTTTAGTGCTTCTTATAGTTGTGCGAGATATGGCTGGAGAAAACTCAGGAGATCATGGTTCCGAATTTTAGGAGAATCCCCGCGTCAAGAAAAAGGGGATTAACCGCAAAGGAGGAACCTCTAAAGACATGCAAGCTCTTTTAGTACGTGAGCGCCTTCCAACAACAACAAAGGTGCATGTAGATCTCCCTGCATAGGGAGTTACTCCACTTACACCCTAGATCCTGTACAGTTGATGGATTTACAACAAAAGATGTTTGAAATGATGGGTTCCTTCCAGTCAATGGTGGACCAATGGAGTTAGCTCCTACCTTCTTCCATTCCTGCTACTGTTTTTCTAGGAACCATAAATCCTTTCCTTGTTAATCACAATGATAGGGCCCAGGGAGACGAAGCAAACACTCTTCACGCTCAGTGGGCAAAAATGTCAAATCAAGGGAAAGGCCAAAGTAATGGATGAAGGTGGAAACAAATCTGTCTTTGATAGATTAGGAGCCCATGTAGACAGACACTCTTTTCCTGGAATCGGGACAAAATTGCCTCATGTTTCAAAGCCTCGACAAACGCAGAAGGAGCGTGTGGTTGAGTCCAAAGGTCCATTACTTGATGATATAGTCTATAAGGCTTCAATATGATTTAGTCTATAAGGCTTCAATATCATTTCGTGATGAGAGTCTGTATTGTTAGGTATAGGACATGAACGAACGTTTGTATCAGCTAGACAAAAATGTCCCTGATAAAGTTCAGCTTGTGTTGAGTCAGGGTCCCTTTGTACTTGAGATAATGGCAACACCTTTATCAGTAGGTTTCCATACCCCCGTTTTTACGTCTTATAATTGGACAATAGATCCCATGGCGCACTTCAGTCACTTCACATCTGTCATGACTATGTGCGGGGGAGGAGAACCCATCAGGTGTAGATTCTTTCTATATTCATTAACTAGACCGGTCACACCTCACCTGCTGGTCTCGGTTACCCACCCAACAACCCGTGGGAGCGATCCGTCACAAGATCCATGGTTCTAGTCTATCTATAATAATAAATGCAAGTAAAGACAATCATGATCAAGAATAGTTCAATAATTAAACAAAAGGATTACAGGATTCCAAATACTCCAATAAAATAATCAAAGAAATAATAAATAATCAAAATGTCAATGAGTTCAGTGGAAGCAATTCAAAAAGAGTTTTATGATTTTCTTTTCAGTTTCCTTCTCTAAAGCTAAATAATGTTTTTCGTGAATTTCTAGAAATGGGGTCCTCCAGTTCTTCTCCATACGGTGAGCAAACTGCCTGGTAACCTGTCTCCTCCGACCATCAATGGGTGCTATAAGCGCATTCCATGCACTCGTAGGAGCTCCCGCACAGGCTATCTCCATTTCTCATTGCTGATGCCACATCTTCATACGGGAAGGTTCCTTCATAGGAAACCAATCCATCTTCCTGCATATTTCCTCCATCTGTACAAGCTAATAAAACATAGACAAATAAAGGAATGAGTTCTGGAGAACTTAGTAAGAACAAACAATGATTCCCATCCATATGTCAAACCAATCAGAAATGCATATATGATATGTATGAATGCAAAATATGAATATTGCTAAGATCTAACCATGCAAGTCTCTAACAGTTGGCATGCTTTAAGATATACACCATCCCTCCTCTGGGTAGGTCTAGTCACTCTAATCCGGCAAGGACTGGTTACCTCTGTAGGGATCCTGGGTAAAATGGAAAGTCCACACCTGGCTCTCAAACCATGGCTGGGGTTAAGTCAACACTCTCTCACCATGACCATTGGCATGAGTACTGGCGCATGTCGGGGTTTCTAATCCAATGCAGGTCATAATGGTAACATACTACATGAAGTCCAGATACATCCCCTATGGCACCAACCAACCCGGTTCAATATCCTTCTAAACCTAAGAATGAGAACCCTCACGGACTGGCTACCGTTATTGGACTCCATTCCATAACCCTATGGTCATCCACATATTGTTGGGGCGGAATGCTCTCATGACTCCTCAAGACACCCAGTCCGTTCCTTAGACGTCCATGAGCCCAACCCTAACAAATGCAACCCTACCATTTATATGACCAACAATGGACCAACATCACATCACTGTCATCACGGGTCATCCGGCTTCAATTCCCCTACCGAAAGGGTAGTAGCATGTGGGGTACCTAGCCATGCAACTTTAGACTCTACCTAGGTATGTCATCCAATAGTTATGATAGTGCTAGAGACATCAGCGAGCATGTGTCCGATACCACAACTCTTTGATATCCCAAGCTAAGATATCCCAATGGAATACCCCTTCCATCAGAACCACAAACCAATCCAACATCAGTAAAACACATTCATGATCAACAAAGTATAATGACAGTACAAACAACAAGCATATAACAAGATCAGTATGCTAAACAAGGTTACAACAATATATGAAATGAAAGAACAGTAATAACAGACACTGGACTAGCATGTTTAAGTCATTTCATAAAGATAGGATTGTATGTCCTTACTTGTAGTTATGCATAATTCCTCTAACTTGCAATCCAGAAACTATTATAAGACTTTTATTTGAAATAGAGAATACCTATATACAGGGTTACAATAAGGTATAAGTCGAATGAATCAAATCGGATTAAAACCAAAAGTCATTTGGTCATTGGAAACCAGGCGGTCGCTCGGGCTGGTCTCTTAAGTTGAGCGACCACCACTAGTGACCGCCCCAAAACAGAGAGTTTTCAATCCGAAACTCAGGGCTTCGATCACCCGATTTCAATCCGAATTTTGAATGATCATAGTCCAAATCTCAAATCTATCACTCCCATAACCACGGGTGATACAAAACCTAACCAAAGACATCAAATTGGTTATCTAGAATCCTCCCTCTTGATTAGATCAGCCCTTTTCATGAAAGTAGGGTTTCGTTTTTGGATATGATCTCACCAAGATCATCAAAAAAGGTAGGCAGTGCAATAGAAGGATCAAGAACAACCGAAGGGAAACACTAATCTACTTTTATCATAGCAAGTGGTGAAGCATGAGTGAACAGGGAATCACTTACCTCAACCAGATCAACTATGAATGACAATAGAACCTTCTTGGACTCTTCAACACTTCAGATCTGCTTCTAGCACGTCTCCACATCCGTCTAACCTCCAAAAATCGTAATCCCGAATATAATATGCGTAAAATAGGCAAGGGCTACTATTTATAGGAGTCAAGGGGCAAAATAGGGCAAAATAGGGCAAAATAGGGCAAAATAGGCAAGGGTTACTATTTATAGGAGTCAAGGGGCAAAATAGGGCAAAACCCCGCAACTAGGATCAGGCGGTCGCTCAAGGTGGTCGCTTGGTTTAATCAACCGCCACTAGCAACCGCCCCCAAGTATATTGCTATACAAGGATGCTTTGCTCAGGGGGTTGATGTCCAAGTAAATCCTAACCCAAATGAAGGCATGGGAGAAGTCTTACCTTCATTCCAGACATCTCCAGACATTACTTGCCTTTCAGAAGTCCAACTACCAAGCAAGGTTCAGGGTATGGATCATGGACTTCTATCTGGACACTCCACAGATTTACCTAGCTAGACCTTCGGGTTCTTGGACCTGCAATACGGATCCCGGGTTAGAAACACGGGGGTTGTTACAGGACCAGCCACAATCTGGTTCTCCTGGTTACCCAAACACTCCATTCACAATTTTAAAGAACTGGGTTATGCCTTTGTGGCCAGATTTAAGAGTGGAATTAAGAAGGATAAGACAAAGGACAACTTGTTGGCTCTTAAGCAAGGACGTTCAGAGTCTATCAGAGACTTCATCACCTGCTTCAACAACATCTCTATCCTTATCAAGGACCTAGATGATAAAGTGGCTTTTATAGCCTTCAAAAGAGCTGTAACTAACGAAAAGTTGGTTACCTTTATTGTTGAGAAGAAATCCAAGACTTTAGCTGAGTTGTTGGACTTGGGGTATGAGATGGCCATAGTAGAAGAAGTTTTGGAAGCAAATCGTAGCCACTTCAAAGATCAGAATAGGCCTACCATTCGGAAGACTCCTGAATAAAGTTCTAAGCCACGCTTCCCAAGGAGGGATCCAAAGCCCAAGCAAGAATGGTGGCAAGTAGGTGAAGGAAGAGGATGAAGAAGCATTTACCCCTCTGAAAAAGTCACAATCTACTGTCCTGATGTAGATTCCAGACTCTGAAGACTCAGGATTGTTGAAGATTCCTTGGATTACATGCGCCACCCCAAAATAGGGCTGAAATGTCCAACTACTGTTAATACCACAAAGACAGAGGGCATCATACTAATGACTGCCGCATGTTGAAGGTGGAAATTGAGAAATTGATTGCCAGAGGGCACCTAAATCAGCATGTAAAGGCCACTTACAGTGGTGAAGCCTCACCTTTGTCAAGAAGGCGTAGCAGAACCCACCCCAAGATAGAACAGAGTCAAGGGGAAAGGCTCCAATGGCACCAAGGGATGAGCCAGAATAAATACTATATTCAAGAGGCCCACTTTTGAGTCTTTAAGGCAAATGAAGCAAGGAACACATGTCATAGGCGCCGTTGAACCCTCAACAGTAACACACTTTGTTCAAAGTGAACCAATCACTTTTGCTGAAAAGGAGCAAGTGGATATTTATACTCCACGTGAGGATGCCATCATGATCAAGGTTAGGTTGGCAAATTACATGATCTACAGTCTGGGTCGATACTGGATGATTAGCAGACATCCTATCTCTGGATGCTTTCCGACCACTTAAGATCGATCATGAGGCACTCAAACGAACCGCAGCTTTGCTCTATGGCTTTGTGGGAAGTTCCACCATTGTAGAAGGGAATATGCAATTGGATTTAACTATGGGAACTTTTCCCTAACAAGTGACTTTGCCCACCATGTTCATGGTTGTGCTTAACTTGTCAGCTTATAACATTATCCTCGATCGCCCAACGCTAACTGCAATGGGAGCAGTAATTTCTCCCAGGCATATGATGATGAAATTCCCAACAGCCGAAGGCGTTGGAGTCTATAAGACTGATCAGAAATAGTTTAGGACATGTTACCTTAATTTCATCAGGAAACAGCTAGCAACTCCACTTGAAGGAATAACTCTCACTGTTGAAGTGTGTGACTACAGGGATGAGAGCCAAATGCAATGAGGAGAACTGGTTGAAAAATTGCAGAAGGTTCCTTTGAGTCTTATGTAACTAGAGCGAGAAACCAATATTGGTTTGGAGTAGCAAGAAGACTTCAAGAAGGAGTTGGTAATTTTCTTGACCCAAAATGCAGATGTATTCGCATGGTCTACTGAAAACATGCCAAGAATCAATTGCAACATTGTTGAGCATCACTTATGGATCAACAAGGGGGCAACCCCAGTGATTCAGAAGAGAAGAAACTTCTCCACTGAAAAGTAGCAAGCAATTCAGATAGAAACAGAAAAGCTTGCAAAATTTGGGTTCATCTTGCCAATTGAATGCCCTAGGTGGTTAGGTAACTTGGTAATGGTAAAAAAGGCCAGTTGGAAGTTGAGAATGTGTACGGATTATATAGACCTCAACAAGGTTTGTCCTCCTTCACATCGTTGGGTAAAGCTAAATATTGATGTTAAATATGAAGTCAATGTTCTCTGTGTCAAATGTGGGAAGATTACCCATCAATCGGGTTTTTGCAAAAAGTATGAGTTAGATGATCAATCTTATGGCATCAGTACTTTGCAATCCTATGACAATCTAACAGCAGCTGTGAAATCCCCTAGATTTCTACCCCTTTAACCCGTGGTTTTAAGACCGAGAACCTGGGCCTTGATTCGGCGACAATTGTGGACCATTCAATTCGAGCCCGAAGGATTGGAAATTAAACAAATGTTGGTAGATGACCCTTATAATGACTCAAAACTCTCCTAGAGTTTAAGTGAAGAGAGAAGTTTAGTCTCGATAGTGTAAAAAGGGTAATTTTGGAATATTTGTAGATCAGTGAAGGAGAATCTGATTGACGTAAATAAGATATCAAATCAAAGATCGTCGAAAGACCTTTCCAACGAGCCAAAAATCATCAAAATCGGAGTTCGTTTGGGGGTCCAACCATGAGCCAGAAGTTTGAGCCGCTTAGGTGAACCAACCCCCCATCCCTATTTTCTATTTAGGGGCAAAATTGGAAATTCGGATTTTTAAACCCTATTTATGTTTTATCTCATCCGTAAACGCATTTTTGGAGGCTAGAAAGAGGCGGAGGCTTTGGAGAAAAGGAGAAACAAAAGAGAGGAGCGATTTCCATTCTTCCGAAGGTGTCTGTGATCCGAATCTTCGCAAAATCATTACGAAAGGTTAGTTTTCTTTAATGCTTCTCTACTCACAAAACTCACAATTTTGTGAGTATTTTCTCTCCTTTCCTTTTGAGGAATCTTGAAAGGGAAGGTTGTTAGGTATCTTGGTTGCTTTCCTTTATTGTATTAATGTCCCTTCCTAGTTTGTGGGAGTGATATCTTTTCTCTTCTATTGAGGGATCTATAAAAGGGAATAATGATAGGTACCCTAGATGCTTATATTTTCTTATATTAATGTTTCCCTTGAGTTTGGGAGTATTGGTTTATCTCTTTGCAAGATTTTAGAATTTGACTCTCTAGGTTACCCACGGTTGATTTATGAGAGCCAAATTTGGGGCATTTTGATTTTGGTCAAATTTAATAAAATTGAAGGTACCCGTAGGATCCTTTTGTTTCCAATTAGATTTTCCCAAAGTTTTGTTTCATTATAAACTTCGAGTTGGTGGCAAATTAGTGACCATTCACTAGTGAGGTTGAGAACTACCCTTTTTAACCTAGTTTTCAGATTTGGGTTTTTGTGGGAAGATTTTAGGATATCATTTGAAACCCAAATTGGCTCTAATTTGTGATAATTATTTCTTTTGCATGAATAGGTTAATATATCTTTAGTCACTAATTTGTGAGAAGGAATTATTAATCATTGGAGGAAGAATAATGTAAAAGGTGAGGAATATACTTAACTTTATATTACATGTGTAATGATGCCAGTTACTTTTCATTATTGATATCTTGTATTGCTTTAGTATTATCTTGTGGTTATTTTATGTCTTTTGTTAAATATGAATTGCTATGATTTATGTTTATTATTACTTCTGATGTTGCTCCTTGCTTTGAAATCTATTATTGTTGTTATGAAATGGAATGTGATTGTATGAGAGGAGAAATATTATTATTTCTTCTACCTTGTATTTTCTACTAGGGTTGTGGGTTCACCCATTGCCCTAGTGATATTATATGATTGCTTATATTGTGGTTGGGAATGGGGAATGCCCTTTTGGCATTTCTGCCATAGGATACCAAAGGAGGCGGTATGGGACGCATTCCTATGGTGTCCTTGGCTCTTTCCCGATTACTGATTTACATATTTAGGGCATGTCTAGAAGTGTTTGGTTAGGTGACCTCATGAGTACTACTACCCTTTCGGCAGGGGTATTGAAGCCGGTTAACCCGTGATGTTAGTGGCTGGGTCCTGTATGTCAAGCAGGCCCACTATCATCATAGAGAGGTAGGGTTGCATATAATAGATAAGGGCTCATGGACGCTCAAGACCGGTGAAATGACCCGTGAGAGGACATGGAGATCATCCTGTCCATTATATGTGGATGACCACTGGGTTAATGAATGGGGTCCAACAGATGCCTCCATTGAGGATTCCATTCATAGGTGGGAAGGTATTGAACCAACAGAGCACTAGGCGTGAGGGGAAATATCCGGACCATATGTAGTACGAGACCATATGACTTTGCATTGGGCCTAAGATTATCCTTGACACGCGCCAGATCTTATACCAATGGTGATGTGAGAGAGTGGTGACCTAATCCCCAACCATGGCTTGACAGGACTTTACACAACAACCGCGGAGAACCCAACAGACGTGCATCAGAGCCGTGAGGGAAGAGTGATGAGACCGCCCAAAGACGGTGGTGTGTGACTTAATGCGTGTCTACCATAGAGACTTCATGATAGAGTTAGGAGCATAATCATTCACATATCATATCATTGTTATTAATTACATTATTGATATTCATGTTATATGTGTGGTGTGGAATCTTGAGAATGAATGTATGATATGATGTTGAGTTGACCTCACTGAGTTTTGTTGAACTCATTCCTTTTATATGTCTTTTTTTTTTCTATTAGATTATGCTGCAGGTTATGAGGACTTCTTCCAAATGGAGGATGCGTTACCAATATGTCTTCTTGGAGGAGTGACCGAAGAAGAAGTTGACGCACATGGAGCTTCATGCCAGTATCAAGACTATTCTTTTGGGTGGGATTCCATTAGAGAACTAGTATACTTTAGTTTTCCGCTGCGTTGAAAATTACTCTCTTTTCTTTTCAAAACTCTGATGTTATATTTTTATTTTGAAGTAATGGATGATTGTAACCATTATTTCGGTTTTGATAACTTAGTATGATAAACTTGATTTATTCTTGTCCATTTAATTATGCTATATCATGTTTTGTATGGATTTGTCACTGAACCTAGATCTTGCG
The DNA here is from genome assembly GCF_041222555.1 of Hakea prostrata. Taxonomy (NCBI): domain Eukaryota; kingdom Viridiplantae; phylum Streptophyta; class Magnoliopsida; order Proteales; family Proteaceae; genus Hakea; species Hakea prostrata. The sequence goes on along the minus strand of NC_142607.1, from coordinate 34,037,285 downwards.
GTGTATCACTCCCACGGGCATTCGGGTAATGACCGGATCCGGCTGGGTGGGGTGTGACAGCAGCTCACCTACCTGTTGGATTATCAAGGACCTTCACTTCTGCTGAGCTACGAACATTGTTGTCCTTGCCTATGTCAACAAAATTGGATCAAGCAATCCAAGTAAATGAAGATGAGGAAGAGGGTGAATATTTAGATGCCCAACTAAATTCAGGTCTTAAAGTTACTCAAGATTCTGCAACTCTATACACAGGGACTGAAGTTAAAATTTCGCCTGGAATATCTGCTGAAGGCAAAGAAAGTATCTCCAGCATTCTGCAATGCACGAATGCAACAAATAAAACAGAAAAGGAAAAAGTGAAAGAAAAAGATAGAGGCAAGAAGATCTTAGGGACTACTGATGATGATGCTACTCATCCAAACTTCAAGGAACTTCTTGATAGACAATTTCAGCTGGAAGATCTACTAAAGCACAACATTGCACCACTCAAGAATGGCTGCAGGAAGTGAGGAATCTCCCAAAATATGGGGTCTCTAAAGAGGTGATTGCAAAAATCCTCGATCGCATCGAGAAGCTGGAGGACATTGCACGCCGTACATTACCTGAATAACTCGTGGTGTTTCAATTTGCCCGGATGGTGGCAGAAGGAACAGGGGCTAGTGGTGCTGCCTGAGATGCTGGTCTTCAAATAAAGAAACGGATTTCTGAACCTAATCTTAATCTCACCCCACTGGCCTCACTAATTCTCAATCTTGATGCTACTCTCAACGTTTGTGCTGAACCACTCACTGTCTTCTTCAATTTCTTCAAGGAAATGGAAGCCAGTAACCACATATACCTTTAGCTTTTCAATCTTCACTACAGCAACAACCCTGCCATGGCTGAAAGTGCTCCTCAAGTTGATGCATTTCCGATCTCTTAAGTTGCCACACAGCCAGTATCCAACAATCCTGCAGAGATGATAAACCAAGATCCGAATGCCCCCCAGGTACCCCTCCATCCTTTAAATCTGAAGCTAATTTCTGCCTTCTTTGACTACTGTATTATCATTGGAAGAATATTTTGTATTTTCTTTAGGATTTCTAGAAAGCCTAAATCCTACTATCACTTTTATGCATAACCAACTTTCTAACCTTGCATTTGCTTATGTCTTTGCATCTCAGGTTTTTCTTTCTTGCTGGATATATTTATTTTTTTACTGCCTTTACATTCCATAAACCTGTATATTACCAACTTTATTTTTTCGCTCTTTTAATCTCCAATCTCATTAACCTGTTGAATTCTCTGTGCTGCATCAACATCAAAAGGGGCAATATTTTCAATCCTCTCTAGCAACAAATTATGAAATTTCTATCTTGGAATGTTAGAGGGTAAATGGGAACTTCACCTTGCAATGTATTTCTAAAATCCTCAAGAAACATAAACCTGAACTTGTCTTCTTCTGTGAGACGAAATGCTTCTCTTACCCCTCCCTCCTAAAAGAGAAGAAATTGTTTTTTAGCGGGTTTGAATCTGTTGCATCTATGGATAGTCAAGGATCTCGAGGTCTCAAAGGTGGTTTATGGGCCTTGAAATTGACTGAGAGTAAAATCAATTTTGACCTGCTTAATCTTGATCACCAATTCATGGCTTTCAACTGCACTCGTGGTGAGAAAGAATGGGTCTCAATCTTAATCTACGGCCCCCCTACGGCTGGTGAAAGGAAAGAATTCTGGGGTTATCTTCAGAATTTTCTCCTCACCCTATCCAAACTATTTGTAATTATAGGGGACTTTAACAAGGTTATGTCAAAGGATGAGAAGCTGGGAGGCCTTTTTAAACCCTATGTGGCCCTTCCCCTTCTTCAATTTCTCTGTTCCAACCTTGGCCTCCAAGAAATTGCTTTGCCTCGTTCATCTTTCACTTGGTTTAATAGGCATAAACCACCATCCCTGCTAAAGGAAACACTAAGATAGGGCTTTTGCCTTTCCATCTTGGATAACCCTCTTCTCCGATGCAACTTTGAAAAAGCTTCCTGCTATTGGATCTGACCATAATCCCATTCTTCTCATCCCTGAATTCACAGCAATGCATGGCCATAAACTCTTTCATTTTCAAACTGCATGGATTTCATCCACAATATTTGTTTGCTGTAAAATCGGCATGGGTAAGTGAAGGTAATGTATCTTTTAATTGCAAGCTCTCTAATCTCTCTCGTTTCCTTCAACATTGGAATAAATTGACTTTTGGCAATATTGACAATTTATTCCACAAACTTCAACTGAAATTGAGTATTTGGAAAGCTTGCCTAGTCCGAATTGGGATCTCATTGCTTCCAAAAAAACAAATCCTTTCATGGGCTTTGATGGTAGAAGAGCAGCTTTGGCTTCAAAAATATCAAAGCCAATACATTGCTGACAAAGACAAAAATACAAGATTCTATCACTTATCCTCTAAAATCCATATCCGTAAGAGAAAAATAGAATCATTGGAATACAATGAAAAAAGAGGATACACTGACCTTAAAGGCGATATTATATTTATTCTTAGATATAACCTGGGCAGAAATAAATTTTGACAAAAGTGAAGCTTTCTTCAGTAGAAATGTTTCATAGCAAAACAAACAATCAACCTTATCTTCTGTTGACATCAAGGAGATGAATAAAGATGCGATCTATTTAAGAACTAATCTTTTCCATGTAAGAGCAAAAACTAAAGCTTTGCAATTCATTCTCCACAAAATGAGGAAGAAGATGGCATCTTGGAAAGTGATGAATTTGTCATATGCTAGCAGGGGAGTATTAATTCAGTCAATTCTCCACTCACAACCCCTCTATCATATGCAATTTTTCAAATTTCTCATTACTTTTCGTAGAAAAATTGATTCCTTATGCCAAAAATTCTGGCTCGGGCATCCTGATAAACATAAATAGCTTACTCTCATATCATGGAACCAATGTTCTCCCTAAAGAACATGGTGGATTGGGATATAAAGAAAAATCAAGGATTTTTAATACTACTCTCTTCTGAACAAGGATGGAGAATGCTTGTCAACCTTGGAGCCCTGTGGGTCCAAACCCTCAAGGCAAGATACTTTCTTAATACTATAACACCATTTGATCCAAAGGTTCAGCTAAAGAAGGGGTCATGGACATGGAACAATATTTGCAATACCTTACCCATTCTAAGGAAAATGTTGGCGAGGAAAATAGGCAATGGAAGAGAAGCATCTTTTTGGTTCGACCCATGGATACTACCTCATAGAAACCAATAAACTTTTACTCAAATCTAGGAACCACATAAATATGAAGTGTGAAATCTTGCAAAATCCTGATATGGAAATCCTTAGTGAAGATCCGAAGACCCGTAGTGAAGGAAGAAGATAGTTGTGGGTAGTCCAAATTTGAACTCATATGTCTGACCTTGAACCCTTGGATGTGGATGATGAAGATCCTAGTATGGAGACCCTAACTGACTTTGGAAGGAGATGCAGTCTCAAAGATGATGGACTTGGGGGATGGATTTTGAGTATAGTGTTGACACCTTTGGAAGGTCCTATAAAGCCTTTGGTAAGATCCTTCCTTAAGTTGAAGAAGGACCCAAGAAGAGTTAGAGGCTCTCGAAGACCAAAGACCTTGTTCTTCAAAGGGGGCATTGGTTGGTCGATTGGGCGACCAATGCTTCCTTCGGGACAAAATCAGGTATTTTTGGAAATTAGGTTTTTAGAGCGCTATATATACAAACTTCGATCTAATTTGTACCACTTTGCCTTTAAGCTGTTTGAGAATGTGAGAAGAACCCTAGAGCTTCCTCTTCAAGGCCAAGGAAGATCCCAAGCATCCGTGAGAGATTCCTCCATTGAATCTTCTTCTACAAGGTTAGTATTCGTTCCTATTCTCGCTAGATCTACTCTCTCTTCTATTTCAACCCATTGTTTTGATTGTGAAGAAGGTCTTATGCTACTGTAATGACCCAATCTCTTCTATTTCACTCTATTCTTTCTATGGACAACACGGTGTGATTTCGGTATTAAACCTAGTATAATCTTCATGATCTTAATTCTACTTATGTGGTTTGACCTATAATCTATGCTAGATCTATTCTTAAGTGATTTTTTTACCATGATCTATTGTTCCTTATCTTTAGAATGAATCCCCATTCATTCTAGTCTATCCATGAAATCTATGGACTGATTTCGGATTAAGCCTATTATGTGATCGGATAGATTTATACTCCAATGACCATGTTAGATGCTTAGACCATACTAGATAGCCTTCTTATTCTATTTAAGAATTTTCCTTTTAATTTTGAAGTGTTTGGTACTCAAATGAGGAGTTTTCGATCAAAACTTAGGGTTGTTGTCTGTACACAGCAGGCTTGGTTGCCTACCTTGGTCGCCCCAAGCGACCAAGCCAAACGGCCAAAGAGGTGTCTGTGACAGCAACTTTCTCTACTTGACCCCGATTTGACTCTGATCCTTTAGGGTTTCTTCCTGTTGAAATAATAATATTTGAAGAGAAAATGAGAGAAGAAGAGAGAGAGAGAGAGAGAGAGAGAGAGAGAGAGAGAGACAGAGTGTGTCTGTGAGAGAGCACAATGACAATATTCACATTAATTTTACAATGATTTAGTATAGAGCTTTATATAGAAACATAGTCCTTCTTCTTAGTATTCTAGAAGTCCTTCTCTGTAGTGTTCTAGGAGTCTTGTAGCTGTGGTGCTAGGACTCTAGAGTTACAGGTTTTAGATTACCTAAAATATTGACTAGAATGTTGTAAAATCAATATCGGACTCTCCTTTGGTTGCCTAGTGTTTTTGTGACTACCAACTATAGAGTTCTTCTTGTATGTAATAACTGGTGTTTGATCAGCTATGGGACTTCTAACAACAATGAAACTCTAGGAAGTTTGATTAGCTGTGGAACTTCTAACAAGGTGAAAGTCTTGGAAGCAATCCTAGCAGCATATGCTTGAGATAAAGTGGCAGCTATGATATTGGTTGATTTTCCAGAAATAACCCTTATACACCCCCCATAAACTCAATGGAGTTGAAGTGACCTACAGGTTGGCTAGTTAGGTGCTGAAACGTGGAGTACATAATGGCTTGGTGAAGATGTCAGCCAATTGATCCTTAGTAGATACAGGGGCGGAGCTAGGATTGAACATTGGTGGGGAGGGGCGAATAATGAATTTGGATCACCTCTCCGTTGAACGAGCACTAATGTCTTTTCACCATACATATTATGTGGGTCAATGTGAGGCACACTGTGGGTCCCACCTCTGAATTATTTTATTACATTCCGACCTAGGGTTCACATTAAAAATAGGTAGATTAATAGGAGGACTAAAATATAGATAACACAATTATAAGTAAATTATAACAAATATATTGAAATAAAGCATAGAGGCCAAAATTGTGGGAGAAAACTTTAACAAATCATGAAAGAAAAAGGTGGGAAATAAATTTTTGGAGAAATTGTATGAAAAAAATATAGATTTGAAGTTTATTAACTAAATATGGGGAAAATAGTCAATTTCCATAAATTAAGTAAAAAATAAAATAAAATAAAATTCAATTATTATAATTAGATCTAATAATATAATGCCTAAAATTCTAAACATCCAACTAATAAAACTTAAAATTTAAATTGTTATTAGTAAGAATCGAAACTTTAGTAGAAAGTTTAGGGATTCAAAAATAAAATTAAATGAATATAGATCAAATAAAATTGAGGGCTGTTATAAATAATATTGATTATGGATATCCATCACCCCCTTGTAGACAATACTTCCAATTGAAGATTTCAACCACCTCAGCATACAATCTTGGTGATTCACATTCCCATCTTAATTGAAGATTACAGTGATCTCAACACACAATGTTGGCAGTCAATATTTCCATTCCATGCACCTTCTATCTTGGGCGGCAATCTATCTTTCCATATCAAGAATATCTTATTGTGTGCAAGAATCATATATTGTATTTCCATATCAGAGTAGATGCTCTTTCTACTATAAATATATAATGCACTCAACTGAATGAATTACTTCTGATTGATCTTGTTCTAGTTTTCTTCTTTGTCTCTGATATATTCTCTTTATTTTATAACACGTTATCAGCACGATTCCGCTCGAAGAACGAATCCGCTCGAAGTATTGCGTTTTGAGAAGAAAGACAGCAGACTATGTATCATTATGTTTTCTATTCCAAAGTGAAAAGAATGATTAACCTCCTCGCACCATTTTGTAAACAATGGAGTTTACCTTGTCCATCTTGAAATGTAAGTGCATCATGATAAAAAGGTATGTGTTTTATTGAATCTAAGAATCAATCAAATAATAAGATATTATGTTGCTTTAACGATTGTGGTTTTATTTATTGTATATAGTGGTTGCTAGCTTTGCACCACAAATATTGTTAAATGCACCTGAAGTTGCAAGATTTAAAACTGTAAATGAATACAGTTCTACAGATGCACCTGAAGCTGCAAGATTTGAAACTGTAAATGAATACAATTCTACAGATGCACATGAAGTTGCAAAATTTGAAACTGTAAATAAGTACAGTTCTGCAGATGCACTTGAAGTTGCAAGATTTGAAACTGTAAATGAATACAGTTCTGCAGATGCACATGAAGTTGCAAGATTTGAAATTGTAAATAAATATAGTTCTGTAGTTTTTGAAATTAATTCTCTTTTGAAATTATAAGGAGAAAATATTATTCATGAAAATATCCCAGCAAATTTTCAAGTTTCAGATTTGTTGTTACAATAGTAATATTGTAAAAGGAGTTTTAAGAAATACTCTGAATGATATCATGCCTATTTGTGGCTGAGTAAAATAATGGACTATTAATGAAAAGTCATGAAGCTCGTCTTATTGGTTCTGTTCCATTCCCTGAAGTGAATGCAACAATTCATGATATGCCTGAAAGAAGGCAAAATTAAAATTATGGTCATGACTGTGGAAAAGGATGAGACAAAAGACGGAATAATTACCGTCATTATTATGAAAATAAATAAGAGAATAATAAGGATTCTCAATATAACAATTCAAGGAGTGAAGATAATATTTGTTACCGATGTGGTATGAAAGCCATTAAACATGTATCTGTCGTACTCCACAATATTTAATTAAGCTTTATCAAGCCTTAATAAAGAAATAAAAATAATGTAGAGATAAATTGGATTTTCCAAAATCATGATACTTGAGCAATTTTTGCCTATAAAAAAAATGATGATTTTAATGGCTTCATAGATACTATACATCTAGATGTTGCAAACTCCTTTGAAGATAATAGTTGAAGATTTGGTTATGGTTATTTTATTTGATGACACGGAAGCCAATGTTCATACAAGAATTGTTAGTACAACATTGATTGGAAGCTCCGGAAGAGCTAATCTATTATTATTTGGGAGATAAAATTGGCTATGAATAATTCATTATTTTGTAGTAAGTCTCAAAGAAACTTATTAAGTTTCAAAGCTATCTGCCAAAATGATTATCAGATTGAGACTACAAATAATGGTATAAGTAAATATCTATACAAAGGTATTAGATATTTCTCCCAATTTGTACTACACGAATATCGCATGGTTGAAACACATGCTTGGGTAAATCAAATGAACATTGATTCCAATAATTTTATTATTTGACATGACCGGTTGGACAATCCCGGATCAAGTATGATGCGAAAAACTATTGAAAATTCAATTGTCATCCATTGAAGAACCAGAAGATTCTTCAATTAAGTGAATTTTCTTGTATTGCTTGTTCTCAAGAAAAATTTATTATTAAATATTCACCAGCTAAAGTTGAGATTGAACATTCTACGTTTTTAAAACGTATAGAGGGTGAAATATATGGGCCCATTCACCCATCATGTGAACCATTCAGATAATATATGATTTTAGTAGATGCATCTATAAAGTGGTCACATGTATGTTCATTATGAACTCGCAATTTGGTGTTTGCGAGATTGTTTGCTCAAATAATGAGATTAAGAGCATACTTTATGGATTATAAGATAAAGACAGTTTGTCTTGATAATGCTGGTGAATTTACATTTCAGGTTTTATGATTATTGTATAACAACTGAGATCACAGTTGAATAGCCTGTTGTTTATGTTTATATCCAAAATGGTTTAGCAAAATCATTTATTAAATGTCTCCAATTAATAGTTAAACTATTGGTTATAAGAACAAAGCATCATTTGTACGCATCAGACCAAAAGGTTGTCATAAATTCTCCCTATTACAATTGGCTTATGGTCGGAAGCCAAATATTTCTCATCTTAAAATTTTTGGATGTGCGGCTTACGTTCCAATTGTTCCACCACAGCGCACAAAGATAAGTCCCAAAATAAAATTGGGAATATATGTTGGATATAAATCTTCTTATATAATTCAATATATTGCTAAGGATAAGAGATTTATTTAATGCAATACTTGCTGAGTATTATTTTAATGAATTAGTTTTTCCAACATGAGGGGGAGAGAATAAACAATTGGAAAAAGAGATTGATTGTATGCATTATCATTATCTCATTAGATCCTCGCACTGAGCACTGTGAACTTGAAGTTCAAAGGATAATGCAATAAATATTATAAATCAACTGCCAGATTTCCTTGACTGCTAAGAGTTACTAAATCTCATATTCTAGCTGTAAATGCTCCAAGTAGAATTGATGTCCCAGCAGGACAATCTATCAGTGCAAATGAAATTAAACCACGTTTAAAACGTGGAAGATCAATCGGTTCCAAGGATAAAATCCTAGAAAAAGAAAGGAGCAAATGATCAATATGATCATAAAATGGAGACAATTGATTATGAAAATCCTGAAGACATAACTTTCTATGAAACCCCAGAAGAGGTTCAGGTACCTGGAAATAATGAAGAGATCTCGATTAATTATGTCATTGTAGGAAAAAGATGGAACCGAAAATATAAAGTTGTCGACAACAATTTTTGCATATAATGTTTTTGTTGAAATAATGCAACAAGATGAGGATCTTGAATATAAATTTGTTGATGAATATAAATCAAGAAATGATTGGCTAAAATGTAGAGACGCAATTCAAGCAGAATTGAATTCGCTTGAAAAATAAAGTTTTTGGACCTATAGTCCAATATTTGAAGGTATAAAGCCAGTGGGGGTACAATTGAGTTTTCTGCGAAAAATGAAATGAGAAAAGGAATGAAATCGTGATATATAAAGCATGAATTATGGCACAAGAATTTTTGCAGATGCCTGGCATTGATTATATGGAAACATGTTCTCTTGTGGTGGATGCAATCACCTTCAGATATCTTATTAATCTGGCAGTATATGAAAATTTTGACATGCGTCTAATGGATATTATTACTGTCTATGGCTCACTCGAGTGTGAAATATATATGAAAATCCATGAAGGATTCAAAATGCCTGAAGCACATAAAAATTCCTAGGAAGTTTGTTCAATAAGGCTTCAGAGATGATTATGACATATATGATATAATCTCCTTAGTGGATATTTACTAAATGAAAAGTATAAAAATGATCCAATTTATTACTGTGCCTTTATTAAGGATATGAATCTAATTTTAGTAAGTGTATGATGATGATTTAAATATTATCGAAACTCCTGAAGAGTTTCCAAAAGCAAGAGATTATTTGAAGAAAGTTGAAATGAAAATCTTGAAAAGACAATGTTTTGTCTTGACTTGTAAATTGAGCATTTGACGAATGAAATATTCGTTCATCAATCAACTTATATAGAAAATATTTTGAAGAGATTTTATCTAGATAAAATATATCCATTGAGTACCCCAATAGTTGTGAGATCGCTCAATATAAAGAAAGATTCATTTCGACCCTAAGAAAATAGTGGAAAATTTCTTGGTCATAAAGTACCATACTTAGTGCAATTGGGGCATTAATGTGTTTTGCTAATAGTATAAGACCAGATATAACATTTTCTATAAGTGTATTAGCAAGATTTATCTCTTCTCCAATATGAAGACACTGAAATGTTATAAATCATATATTTCAGTATATTCGAGAAATTATTGACATGATATTATTTTATGAATGTGGACATCAACTTACTTGTCATGCAGATGCAATATTTTTATTTGATCTATATACAACTAGATCTCAAACAGGCTATTTATTCACAAGTGAATGTTAGCTATTTTATATTTGGTTTAGACCAATAATACAACACATTCTGGAAGCATAAGTCTTCTACTAGAAAAAAGGGGTTTGAACAATATTATATGAAGATTATGCTGCATGCATAGCTCAATTGAAGCGATGATACATCAAAGGAGATGGAACGATACATATTTCACTGAAATTCTTCTTCATTCATGGTTTTCAATGAAATGGTGAAATCGATGTTCAACAAACTCGTTCAAGTGATAATTTGACAGATTTATCTACTGAGAAGTTGCATGCTTCAAATCTTGAGAAGCTGGTATATGATATTGGAATGTACGTACTTAAAGATACTCAATGATGTTATCATCAGGGGAGAAAAATACGTGCTGCACTCTTTTTCCCTTAACCAAGGTTTTGTCCCACTGGGTTTTCCTGGTAAGGTTTTTAATGAGGCAGCTACCAATACGTATTATTTAGATATGTATACTCTTTTTTCTTCACTAAGATTTTTTCCCACAGGGTTTTTTCTTAGTAAGGTTTTAATGAGGTACATTATCTATTGATGGACATCCAAGGGGGAGTGTTATAAATAATATTCATTATGGATATCCATCACCCCCCTGTAGACAATACTTCCAATTGAAGATCTCAACCACCTCAGCATACAATCTGGTGATTCACATTCCCATCTTAATTGAAGATTACAGTGATCTCAACACACAATGTTGGCAGTCAATATTTCCATTCCATGCACCTTCTATTTTGGGCGGCAATCTATCTTTCCATATCAAGAATATCATATTGTGTGCAAGAATCATATATTGTATTTCCATATCAGAGTAGATGCTCCTTCTACTATAAATATGTAATGCACTCAACTGAATGAATTACTTCTGATTGATCTTGTTCTAATTTTCTTCTTTTCTTTTTTTTTTTTTTTTTTTTTATAAAAAAGGGGAGAAAAAAAAAAAAAAAAAAAAATTAAAAAAAAGGGAAAAAGAAAAGGGGGGGGAGGGGGGGGAAAAAAAAAAAAAAAAAAAATATTTATAAAAAATTAAAATAATTAAATTAAATTAAAATAAAATTAATCGCTATTAGTGGAATCGAAAACTATGAGAAAGAAAGAACAATGAATTAAAAAAATATATAATTCATTTATACTTTCTGAAAAAAATACCAGCAAAATCGTGGGTGAGAGAGAGAGAGAGAGAGAGAGAGAGAGAGGGGGGGGGGGGAATAATTTGAGATAGAGAGAGTGAATACCTGATAATTTTGGAGAAGATTTAGGAAAACTCCAATGTTTGCGCAAATAGAAAATAAAAGAGGAGATTCATGAGAGAATAAATATGAAAGAAAATATGAGAGAATAAATAGGGAGAAATTCATAGTTTTTAATTAAAATTTAACCTTTTGTTCCTTAAAAATAGGGGTTTAATGATAACCATCAGATAATGATTAAGAATGACATTTATATCCATCATCTTTATCTTAAAGTTTTATTTTTAATTTTAAGGGAGTGGGGGTGGGGCAAATAGTGGTATTTCACATGTGAAGTGAGAGAAATAATGAAAAATATAGGTGTGTTTTAAATCCGGGGGGAGCCATGGCCCCCTCCGGCCCCAACGTGGCTCCGCCACTAAGTAGGTAGAAAACAAATATGAAGATCTCCTTTGGCAACCTTATCACGAACAAAGTGGAAGTCAATCTCCACACGTTTGGTATGAGCATGAAAGATAGGATTTGTAGTGAGATAAGTGGCACAAATATTATCACACTAGAGTACAAGAGAAGCACTTGGGAATATATGAAGCTCGTGAAGTAGAGATTGTTGTCAAGTGAGCTCAGCCTCAACATTAGCAAGAGCTTGATATTCAGACTCTGCACTGGAGCGAACAACAATGGATTTTTTTCGAGAACTCCAGGAGACAATGTTGGGCCCCAGGACAACAACATAACCATTGGTAGACTTACGATCATTAGGGCATCCAGTCGAATCAACATCGGAAAAGATTGCTAAAGTCATATTAGAGGATTTGTTGATGACTCTTCCATGAGAGAGTGTACCCTTTAAGTATAGCAGAATCCTTTTGACAACAGACCAATGATCAAGAGTTGGACTTCACATAAATTGAAAAATTTCATTGACTGCAAACTGTATGTTAGGGTGAGTCATAGTAGCATACTGTAGGGCCCCCACAATACTTTTGTATAATGTAGGATTAGCCATTAGCTCCCCAAAAAATTTGCTCAACTAGGTAGAAGGAGAAAGAGGATTGATAGCAGGGTTGCAATCACTCATGTTGGCCCTGTGAAGAAGGTCAGTAATATATTGTTGTTGAAAAAGGTGAAGACCATTAGGGAATAAAGAAACAGACATTCCAAGAAAGTAATGGAGGGGACCAAGGTCTTTGACAGCAAAGACAAACGCAATAGCATTCATACATTTGGATAGTAAGATTTCAGAACTGCCAGTAACAATGATGTCATCCACATAAATTAAGACAAAAGTGTACCAGAATTACCATGATAAATGAAAAGAGAAGCATCAGTTTAAGATCGAACAAAACCAAATTCTAATAGGAAGGAACTAAGACGATCAAACCAAGCACGAGGGGCTTGTTTGAGACCATAGAGAGATCTGTGAAGACGACAAACATAATTAGGATGAAGAGGGTCAGTAAACCCTGGTGGCTGTTTCATGTAGACTATTTCATTTACAAAGCCATGGAGAAAGGCGTTTTAGATGTCAAGTTGGCGAATAGGCTAAGAGTGAGAAACAACTAGAGATAGAATCAGGCGGATAGTAGTGGGTTCAACAACAGGGCTAAAGGTTTCATTGTAAGACCCTCTTGTTGATTAAACCCTTTGCCACTAAGCGGGCATTATATCTTTCAATCGAACCATTAGCCTTCCTTTTAATTCAAAACACCAACTTGCAACCTATAACATTGACCTGAGGAGGATGAGGGACTAGAGACCAAGTTCCATTCTTTATTAGGGCATTAAATTCATCATCCATAGCCATTCGCCAATTAGCGTATTTGTTGGCAGTAGAGAAAGAGGTGGCTCAATTTGGGTATCATCAGAGATGGATGTAAGTAGGGCTCTAGGTGGATGGTGGGCTTTGGAGAGAGTTCCCATTGGATGAGTGTTAAAGGAGAGTTTGGATGAGGTGGGGAAGGAGAACGAGGTTGAGAATCATAAGGAAGGTCAATAAAGATATCCAAAGAGGGAGAAGAGGATAAGGAGGAGGTGGAGGTGTGGGGCCCAGGGGAAGAAACAGGGGTTAGTTGAGGAGGGGAGTCGTGGTCTTCTAGGGTGGGTGATTCGGCCAAGGGTGTGGGTGGGGTTGGGGGGACGAGAAGAGGAGGAGATGGAGTAGGGGAAGGAAACACAGGGGGAGGGCCAAGAAGATAAGGTAAAGGTGGTGGAGATTGATGAGTGATTGCAGTGGGTGACGGGTGGTGAAAGGGAAATTGTTTTTCATAAAAAACAACATGGTGGGAAATTAGGAGTTTATTTGTTTGAGGATTGAAGTAATGATACCCACGGTGACGAGGACTGTAACCAAGAAAAACATGCATGCTAGTGCAAAACTCTAGCTTGTGTTTGTTATAAGGGCGAAGGTAAGGGTAGCATGTACAATAAAAAACTCTTAAGGAGGCATAGTTCAGATGGACTGTGAAGAGTTTGTAGTGGGGTGAAACGTTGCCCAAAACAGGGGTAGGAGTCCTATTTATAAGAAATATTGTAGTTTTGAAGGCATAGTTCCAAAATTTTCTAGGGCAAGAAAGAATAAGCTAACAAGGTTAGGTCAATCTCAACAATATGGCGATGACGACGCTCGATAGCCCCATTTTGTTCATGAGTGTAAGGACAAGGGAGGTGATGATCAATCCCACAAGAAGTGAGAAAGGTAGACACAGGGTGATTGTCACATCTACCCAGCCGGTACCCTTTTTGGGAATACTTGAGTGTGTGATCCACAGCCCCGAAGATCAAGTTTAGAAACGATCATATCCACTTAGCACAATAACATAATCAAAAGCAAGAACAAATTATTGTATTCAAGTAAGTTAATAATAAAAAATCAAGAAAGGATCTCAGAAGGATCACAAAAGAACATCAAAATGTAGAAAATGATACCAATTAAGTGTAAAGTGAGGTGGAAAATCACTCCACAACAGCAGCGGAAAACTTATTAATAAACAATAAATTGTCAGAGGCAAACTTATTAATAAACAATAAATTGTGAGAAGCCGAGGGAACATGTAGCACATCACAAAGCTTGAATGAATTATCAGAAACAGAGAAATTAGAGTCACCAATATTCTGAATGCACAAACCTGATCCGTCCCCAATTCTAACAGTATCAGCATCAATGTATTCGGAAGGAGAACTAATAGCATCTAAATTGGATGTAATATGATTAGAGGCCCCTGAATATGGTAACCAATTCATCATAGAACTTAAACGAGAAGTCTGAGCCATATTAGCGTGAGGAGTCCAATGTGTAGAAGGATGAGAAGAAGTATCAAGCATTCCTCGATAGCAAAACTTAGCAAGATGACCTGGTCTTCCACAAATGTAACAAAAATAACCACCAGAACCATATCTGCCATTAGTTCGACCTCTCTGAGAGTAAAATCTACCACCAGATCTACCATGAAATCTAGAACCAAAAGACTGAGAGGAATGTCGTTAAGATTTTGGAATAGAAGACAGAGAAGTAAATGCCACTTGTGCAGTAATGTTTGTTATATCTTGCAAAGCAGAGGTTATACGAATTTCTTAACAATAGAGTAGACCATGTAGATCAGCAACACGGATCGGAGTATCTCTAGTAGTCACGAAGTGATAAAAGCCTTGATATTCGGTTCCTAAACCTCCAAGAATATAAGGAACCTGATCGAGTCCAGAGAGGGGTTGAGATGCCAAAGAAAGTGCATCAGAAATGCGCTTGATTTTGAGGAGATAATCAGCCATTGAGTCTGATCCTTTTCTGATTGAATGTAATTGCATCCTCAATTGCATGATTCTAGCTTGAGAGGAAGAAGCAAAAGCTGAAGCAAAAGCTTGCCATACTTCTGCAGAAATGCGGAGTCCTACAACCTGGGAATGGATGGCATCAGTTAATGAAGACAGCAACCAGCTGAGAAGAACTTGATCTTGCATCTTCCAAGTAAGATAAGCCGGATTCGCAACAGGTGATGTGGAGCTCGAATCCAAGAAAGGACCAGAAGGTAAAATAAAACCATCAACAAGGCTCATAAATCCAGTACTGGTAAGGATAGGAAGAAACTGTGAACGCCAAATCAAGTAATTCTCAGAGGTAAGCTTGACATTTAGAAGATGATGAATGTTTGACAATGATATAGAAGACTCCATTAGCAAACACAAAACACAGATCTGAAAACGCAAGGCATATATCTGAAACGCAAGAACCGCACAAGCAAGAGAGGAAACGTGAAGAAGAAAGCTCAATAAGTTGCTGGAACAAGAAAGCTCAAGAAACGAGTTGACAAGAGGACAAAACGTGAAGAAGAAGCAAGGGTTCAAGAAACAAGACAGCTCAAGTTTCAAGAAAACAAAAGGCAAAAGTCAAGAAATTACAACCGTAAAACCACAGGGGATCACTTAAGGCAAATGATACCATGTTAAATTTGCTGAAAACCACTAGTCACAAGTATGAACCAGTCAATATTTATAGCTGTAAGATCATACATCATAGATCAGGGGACATGTGAAATTACAAATAAGGGCATATGGATTTACATAAAATAAAGAAAAACTCTATTCTCTAATAGAGTGGAAGATCACATACTATTACAGGGAAAATAACCAGTGGTAGATTATCTGGAAAAGCTAGCAATAGGGTAGAGGAATTTTAATGCCCCTTGGTCCTTGCTGATATACCAAGATTAGAGTTGGGACGCTATTGGGAAACCAAGATTTTGATTTTCTCCCTAAGTCCTGATCATTTGTGAGTGTGCATCGTGTTCTCTACAGGGTTTTGGTGATTTTGGTGCAACTCCCCTTGTGGGATGAGTGACTGTAGTTTTTTAACATGGTGTAGATAATGTAAAGTTGTATAATTTTAATTTTCGCTATTTTAATACGAAGAGCTTTTAGCAAAAAAAAAACTTCCTTCTTTCTTGTATTTCCCCATGTTTTACTTCTTGTGAAGATTATGGAAAAAAGAATGTTGTTGATGGAATTTATATTTCTTTAGCTAAAGCAAATAAAATAATTAGTGATCTTGATTCCACTCTCAGGTCAATAATGGATTTGGTCTTGAAATTGAAGAAATAGTTTGGCCCAGGAGATTTAAATATTACTCATGGACGTTTCATATGTATCATATCATAAGCACAAGACCCAGGCCCAGAATGTAATCTAATTTGAAACGAGCTGAAATGGTTTGCTAACGGGTTGGTGAGTCTTAAAACTGATAGCCCAAATCCAACCCAACCTAAACCAACCCGGACCCAAATTGAAACCCAAAACTTCTCTAACTCTCCATATTTGGGTTGGGTGCTTTCAGTCCCAAATCGAAAAACCCAACCAAAACCGGCAAGAATCTGAATTCAGTAAGAAATTGTTATGAGATGAAACAAAATCTATTTCTATACCAAATCGTCTCAACATAAGTTTGGTATTTAGACTATATCACAGGGATCTTGATGCCAAATTCCCAAACAGATCAATTGAAACCATTAGTTTTAATCCACAACCCAACCAATATATATAGAAAGGAAATACAACATTGAAACCATATGTAGGCTTTCTTTTCTTATGCTTGATCAGTTTCAATTCTTATTCTTTTCTTCCTCTTTATTTTTACTGCTAATAAAGAGCAACCTTTTTTTTGGTCGAAAATAATAATAAAGAGCTAGCTATAATCAGCTACAAGCACCAGCACCAAATCCCAGTTTTCCTGCTGCAACATTATATACCACCTCAAATTTGAGTTGTTGGAGATTTCCAAGGATTCCCAAATGGGTAGGATCTTTATTTCCCACAAAAGCCAAGCAAAATTGAGTTGAACTTTCTTGAATTAGAATCCCAGGATCATCAACAGTGAAGTTAGTTCCTTCTCCAAAATGCAATACTATAGTTGGAGTCTCTACTGTATCATACCCAGACAAGTTATAGCATGTATCAAATTCTGAACGCGATGGCACCAGGGGGTATTTATACATTGCTCGACGAAATGCTGACCGAAGAGCAGCATAAGCTGATGGTGCCAATCGAGAGATGACAGTTCCAGAATCTATTATAGTTCCAGAAGTTGTAAAAACTGATTCTGCAATTGAAAGCTTCCTCCCACCAACACTTATACCCGTCATATTAAGAAAATATAAGGGGGCGGAGGAATTTGTTACCAGTGGGGTGTATTGAAGATTGGAAGAAGAGGAACCAGCTTGGCTACCAAATGCAAGAAAACCAGTGGAGTGGGTTGAAGATGGAAGACAATAGGAGAAAAGCTTTTTATACTTTGAAGCAGTCTGTGATATCATAGAGATATGATCGCGGCCGAGACCTAGTAATCCATCTGCAACACCAAAAGATCCTTGGTTTTCCTGTCCACACCCGAATACAAAATTGGAGAAGGAATCAAAGGAAGATAGTGTTAATGTATCGGTTGCAAGGTAACCTTGAGAGAAAGATCCATCAGCATAGTAGACCTCATAGGGGCAACTGGTGGTGCAGGATGAATTTGTGTTGCCTCCTGGGTTTAGTTGCGAGCATGTGTTGGAGTGACATGGGATGTTGGAATAGGTTGAGGAAGCAGAAGAATTGAAGTATGGATCTTGCTGTGAATAGCAGTTCTTGGCTGTGCATGGTAGGCATTGGATCCAAGTGAGAACACTACCTGTGTCGAATTCAAGTATGAATTTCTGTTCAGGTGTTCCAAATCCAATTTTGACAGCAAAGTTTCCAGATTTTTTGACAGTTCTGGCAGGGAGTTTCACTGTAGAACCCTCTACTTCTGAGTGTCGGTTGGAGATCCTGGAATTTATTGACTTAACTCGAGTTTGGTCGTCCATGAGGATCTGGTGAAGGCTAGGGATTTTTAACTTCCCTTCCTTTAATGGTGAGCAAGGTCCATATTTGTGAGTTACTTGCAATGACTTGCGTATGATTTCGGAACCTGAAAACATGAAGAAGTTATAATTTACAATTTATTAATATACATATGCAATAAATAATTTGTAAAAAAAAAAAAAAAAAAAAAATTGTTTTTAGGGAGTGTGGGAGGTAGGTAGTGACTCCCGATCATCTACACTTGTGTAGAGCTTGTGCTACTCTCACACCCCTCCACCACAGGAGGGTGGTTCTACCTCTGAGTACCGACAAGGTAGACCAAAGTTAGATCCCCCTCCTACCATTTGAGATGTCGTATGGTATGAACTATGACACTAAATGTATTGGTACTACACCGATATTAATAACAATACTATACTAAATACAACTATCGTATTGAATTTGAGACCCTTATATAGAGCCGGCAGAGGTCTAAGCTCTCCTCACCTTTTCATAGGAGGGCCTGGGCCCTTTAAATCTTGTTAGAATTCGGAGGTCGGTCCTCCTCCAGGTATAAGGGGAAGAGGTGTGAGGGAGCACAAACTTCTAGCCGTCAAGGTATATATATACAGAAGAGGCCTTGATCCTATGGAGATTCATTTTCTTAATTTTTTACCTATGAGATGTTGTTGGTTTTTGTCAAATGAGCCAAACCCTTAGAGTTACAATGTTATTATTATCATTTCATGGTTTCCACAGAGAGTGCTCGTCTTGATTCTAGTCTTGTTAATTCGGTCAAATAATCACATGTTAATTAAATTTATTTAGCATGGGATAATTTAAATTAATTTCTTCCAACGTAGGTGAGAGCCATTTTAGGGTTTCAATTCAACATAATCTAATGCTACCAAACACATTTTGAAATTAAAACCACCCCTTAAAATATTTTAAAAATATAATTCAGGAGAACTAAAAATTGGTTTCTACAAATTGGAAAAAGCTTGACTGATATGTAAGAATGGTTAAAAACAGATCAATCTCATATTCACCCATATAAACACATATATAAACTTGAAATAAATCACCTTTTCCTACAAAATAATCAATTGAAACCAACTTGGTAAGAAACAGATCAAAATACTCCTTTATTTCTCCACCCTTACAAACAGGTTGAAAGAAATCACCTTCAGCTGGAGTAGAGCAAACATTGACGGGTATAAGGGAACTAAGTGAAATGCTACGAGTCTGGAGTTGATGATTCGTGGTCAGTTCTGCAAGTCTATAGGCCTCTACCTTCTCTAGAGAACAAGAAGCAAAGAGAAGCAAACGAAGAACAACTGAAAAAAGAAGGAACTGGAAGGAGTAGTAGTTGATGGCCATTGATATGATGGGTAATGGGTTCTCTAAGATAATTATTTCACTTTGCTTACACCCAATAACATAAGGTCTCTATATATAGAGACAGAAGAAGGATCTACATCTCTTTTTGTGGAAAACCGTCAATCCACCGAGCTAGATCTTTAGTTGGTTTTAGTCTTTCTCTTCAGCAGTTGCAGCAATACATAAATCAATGTGGATTCCATGTCACTACTGTCCAATTAAATGAGAATAGCCTTGTGTTGTAGTTATCTTGTTGAGACCAAACACATTTTTAAGATGCTATTCTGTAAATTTTACTTGTTAAGTGACACCATACACAGAAGACCTAGTAGTAAACAGCACTATAGACAGCAGAAACTTCTTAGAACTGAAAACTGGAAAGGAAGAAATAGGAAAGAAAAAACTCTATTGAAATGTCATTTGCAATCATGGAGAAAAGGAGTCAAAAAAGAGGAAGTGGGAAATCATTTTCTGAAGAAAGTGGAATCCAACTTTGCAGTACTTACACATGCAATCACACATAAGAAATGCTACTTGGTGTGATACTACCCTTTTAATTTCTCAATCACATACAATCAATTGAATGATATGCCTTGCTTGTGAACCACAAGTAGAGGAAACGGTGGAAGATCTACCTGATTCACACCACTTTTACTGAAAAGGCACCGCAATACATCCAGAAACATAGAGAAGCACAAAGCTAGATTTAGTGTGGTTAAACAATGTGTTTGCATTCACAAAGCAATGCCTAAGCGGGTCTTGCAAGTCTTGCTAATCTTATCCAGCTACCATTGCAAGGAGCTACTATCCTTGGTTAGCTACCAGGATAAATATGCCTTTCGACATTTTCAGATAAAATCTCACATTTAATTAACGGTAGAGTGGTCACATTACCCCCTTTG
Source organism: Hakea prostrata (assembly GCF_041222555.1). Lineage (NCBI taxonomy): Eukaryota > Viridiplantae > Streptophyta > Magnoliopsida > Proteales > Proteaceae > Hakea > Hakea prostrata. The sequence continues at coordinate 34,016,854 of NC_142607.1, read as the reverse complement.
AAGGTTAACATGGGCATTTGATAGTTTATGGCAAAATGTAAAAAAATTCTACAGTATGTTGTCATTAATGATGCAAGGAGAATACAGGAAAGAAGAGAAAGAAAAGAAAATCATCACTGCTGCTATCTTGGGACGATCTTGAAGTGATCATTGAGATATCCTTTTGACCATATCATCAAGTATGGATACTTCAAAATGATTTTAGATTCTAGTTGTTTGTTTCAAATGTGTTCAGTTGTTAGTTTTCTACATATCATGCATGCGTGAGTTTGGTTGCCAAAATGATTAATAATGTAGAAAGTAAGGTTGTCATGCTTCGAGACACATGGATTTGCACATACGGTAGAATTGTTTAAACTTTGGCCACGGTTAGATACAATATTTGATCTAAGGAGGGGAACATTGAACTTGAGGGTTTAATTTTAGATACTCCTCTGAAGGTTAACTTCTTAATTAGGGTTCAAAGAGGGTCAATGGTTGTGATGCTGACAGATGATTAGAAAGTTGTATAAGACATGTGAGGGACAGTTCAAAAGGTGAGCTCTTTTTGCTTTAAGTTGTCACATGAAGATAAAGATTGCAGGTGGTTTAAGCAATAAAGAAATGCAAGTTTGTAAAACAGTGGGTGTCTTTCACCTCGAGTTTGGTGAGTGGAATTGGGTCTCTCGAAGTGGACTACTACAACAGAGAGATGGGTTCATGTCGCGTTATGTAGGGTTGGGGTGACCTATATAGAATAATTGAGGTCGAGGTGTTGTGGACAGAGGTGATGTGGGTCATGGGGGTGCGTGTTGTAGAGAGGCAAAGACAAAGGTAGAGTTTGCAAAGTGGACATCAACATTGGTACCTTTAGGATGGTCTGTAAGTTCATGCAAAGTGGAAATTGTTAATTATGATTCACTTATACGTACATAGGCAAAGTTGTCAATATGTTGTTACTTGGATTTTTAGGATTTCATATATTTTGTCTAAATATGAAAAAAAAAATGCTAATTATAACATAGTGGTAGCCGTCTTATGTAAAGGTAATAAGATTAATGAGGTCTTGGATTGAAACCTCCCCCTCCCATCTCTTGGGCCTATAGAACTCCAATCCAATATGCAATCTTTGCTCTAAATGAGTAACTCAGATCCTTAGACTGGACTAGTAATAGTATATTGAGTGAGATATTCAAGCTCTTGAAGATGTTTCAATCAGTTGGATTCTGTTATGTTTATAGATTAATGAATATATATGTAGAGTATTTGGCAGAGGTGCCCAAAGGTTCTCTTTAAGTCATATTTGGTGACAACCCTCACCCCACTTTTTTTTATCACAACATCTCATGTGATCTATCTTGACACCTCATTCGATTTTATATATCCCATCTTCTACTGTACAATCCTTATTAGTATATATAGGATTAGGAAATTCTATCCCCATAGTTGTATATTCCATATATGTAATAATTATATTAGGAAATTCTTTCTATACATTGCCCATGGAGGCTCAATATAAAACACATAAATGAGTTGCATCAAATCTTCCTTGTGTTTGTTTTTGAAAGAATGCAAAGAAAAACTATAATTTTGATAAGTAGGTTTCTTAGCTTGATGGATAGGTTTTATATATTTATAAATAAACATGGTTGTTGTACAAGATTCATTTACAATATTCAAATTTGAATTCAAAATAAAAAACTTGAATAAAAAAATTGAATTCAGAAATCAAATTCAAACCATAATAGATCCGTTATGGTCTTTCATCCCCCTCAAACTCTGCATTGGCAGGTGCAAGAGTTTGTCTCTACCCTTGAAGAAAGCTTGTGATGTTAAGCCCTTAGTAAACACATCTGCAATTTGATCATCTGACCGAACAAAGTGCACTTTTATGGTGTTGTTCTAAACCAAGTCTCAGACAAATGATAATCCACTTTTATATGTTTTGTGCGAACATGTATTACTAAATTTGCAGCCATTTGTGTTGCAGACACATTATCACAATAAATCTTCATTCCTCTTGGAAGTAGAAAGCAAGTTTGAAAAAATTTAATAGAAATAGAAAGCAAGTTTTCAGGCATATTTTGAAAATGCTTGAAACAAGGAATTGCATCAGATTTAAATCGCAGAGGATAAAACCAAGTAAATCGACTGAAATCATTAAAAAAATAATATATGAATTTAATCCACTAATTGACAAAGTTTTAGTGGGACCCCACAAATCACAATGAATAAGTTGTGATAATTGAGTAGTTCTACTAATTGAAATAGAAAAGGGTAATTTGTGATGTTTGTCAAGTTGGCAAGCATCACAAATTTTATTGGATCCAAGTGTTTCAGAGGAATTAAATAAGATACTATTTCTTAAATGAGTAAGTACTACAGAAGAAGGATGACCAAGTCGACGATGCCAAATATCAGAAGGAACTTTATTTTCATAAAGAGCCAAATGAAGCACATCATTGGCTGAGAAAGAATACAATTTATCTTTAACTGGACCCTTCAATAGAGTGATGCCTAACTCCAAATTCTTAACACAGAAACCCCATTGGAAAATTTTAACAAAACAATTATTGTTAGATGTAAGTTGAGAAATGGAAATTAAATTATTTGACACTTGGGGAATTATTAATATGTCATTAAGAGATAAATGATTTGAATTTGTTTTCAAAGTTGAGAAGCCTATATGAGTTATAGAGAGTTTCTTACCATCACCAACTGAAACCTGGTCTTCTCCTTTGTAAGTGGCAGATTGTTGTAGCATGGCTGGATCAAATGACATATGGTTGGTAGCACCTGAATCCGGTATCCACTGTGCATCATTCTGTGGTGTAATGTGTTGGGTATTTTGGGTACCATGTAAGCCAACATAAGGAATGTGAGGTGGTGGATTATGATTATTTCGGCTCTGGGCATAACGAAAATAGCATCTATTGGCCAAATGGCCTTGCTTAACACATATTTGACATTTGAAGGAATTAGTATTAAAAGTGTTTTGGTTTGATCGGTTATAGGAATTTTGAGATCTTGGAGGGCCATTTGATGAATTTCAGAAGTCAAATCTAGGTGGGTTTCGGTCGTTGGGTGGATAGGAATTAATACTATTATTAGGCCGATTAAATTTAGGCTGATCTGCAACAAGTAATGCAGTAGGGGAATGTGATTCAGTTAAGATTGATTGGGTGTTCCCATAGCCACGGTGTCACACCCCACCTAGCCGGATCCGGCCATACCCGAATACCCGTGGGGGTGTTACACTGCAGGACCTAGGTATTAAAAGGACAAGAATAAATCAAGTTCTAATAATAAGTTATTAAATCTGGATTATCAAAATGTTACAATCATCCATTATCCAAAGTTAATCAAAAATGGACATCAGAGTTCGAAGGAGCATAGATTGTCATAGCGGAATTTAAATTAAACTGATTCCCTAATGGAATTCAACCTCATAAGAATAGTCTTTGCACGGGCATGAAGCTCCATGCAAGTCTACCTCTTCTTCAATCACTCCTTCAAGAAAGCCTGTCGGCGATGAATCCTCCACTTGGAAGGAGTCCTCATAACCTGTAGAATATTCTAATAGAAACAGACATATAAAAAGGAATGAGTTCAACAGAACTCAGTGAGGTCAACTCAACATCTTACCATTTATTCGTCCACAAGATTCCACATCATATCATGCATTCGTCCACAAGATTCCATATCATATCATGCATTCGTACACAAGATCCCACACCACACACATAGCTTGAGTATCGATAGTGTAATTAATGATAGTGATATGATGTATGAATGATAATGATATTATGCTCCTAACTCTATCGGTCTTTATGGTAGACACGCATTAAGTTTGTACACCAATCTCCTTTGGGCGGTCTCAGTCACTCTCCCTCAACAAGAGACGTCTATTGGGTTCTCCGCGGTTGTTGGGTAAAGTCCTGTCAAGCCATGGTTGGGGTATAGGTCACCACTCTGCCACATCACCGTTTGGTATGAGATTGGCGCGCGTGTCAAGGATAATCCTAGCCCAATGCAAAGTCATACGATCTCGTACTACATATGGTCCGAATATCTCCCCTCATGGCTAGTGCCCTTTTGGTTCAATACCTTTCCACCTATGAATGGAATCCTCAACAAGAGGCATCTGTTGGATCCCATTCCTTAACCCAGTGGTCATCCACATATAATGGGCAGGATGCTCTCCATGTCCTCTCACAGATCATTTCACCGGTCTTGAGCGCCCAGAAGCCCTTATCTATTATATGCAACCCTACCTCTCTATGATGATAGTGGGCCTGCTTGACGCTCAGGACCCAGCCACTAACATCACGGGTTAACCGGCTTCAATACCCCTGCCGGAAGGGTAGTAGTACTCGTGAGGTTACCTAGCCAAACACTTAGCATTCATATACTTAAGTCTAGATGCATACTCATGTAAGTTCACTAGGGTAATGGGCAAACCCACAACCCTAGTTTGAAACATAAAATAAAAAGAGTAATTTAATTCAACATCATCCATATATCTTCATATCAATAATTTAGAATTTGAAAATAAAAGAAAACACTCAATCCATTCAATCTCATCCATCTCATACATTCTCATATTGTTTTCAAAGAATATTGAAAATAGAAGCAAAGACACTTGCTTACATTTCATTCGTACAAAGTCCCACACATAATCATAAGATAATAAATATTATAGCAAGGCAATGTATCAATAATGAAATTTAATTACATAATTAAACATGCAAGATAAGGTTGAGTATATTCTTCACCTTTTTAGTTAGCATAAGCTCTCCAATGTTCCACAAAGTCACACTTACAAGTTTGTGATTATAATCAAAATAAAGCTAATCATGTAAGAGGATCATTAGACATAAATTAGAAGTCAATTGGATTTTAATAAAGTTCCCAAAATCACCCAACAAAAGCCTAATCTGCCAACTAGTTTCGAACCCACCTTTCTAAATCTAATTTCGGCGAAAATCAAATTTCACCATCGATTCGAAGTCGAATTGAACGAAACTTTGGGAATGTCTAATTGGCAGCAATAGGGTCCTAAGTATACCTTGAATTTGATCTAATTTCATCTTAATCAAAAAGCCCCAATTTTGGGCTCTCGCGAGTGCTCTCGGCTAAGTCTGAGAGCCAAAATGCAAAACCGTTTGCAACGATTCGCACAAACCACTCACAAAAAAAAGGGAAACATAAATGAAACTATTTGCAAGCATTCAAAACACCTATCATGTTACAACTACTCAAATCCGACATTTATTGCGAAGAACTACTCCTAAAACAAAGCCCAAAGAAGAGGGTTTGATGATTCTTACCTTTCCTAACGTTTCCGCAATGATCCGGGTGTCGGCACGCGTTCGAACAGTTAGGAACCTTCCTCTCCCTTGGTTTCTCCTCCTCCTTGAGCCTCAGCTTCATACTAGTAACATAAAATGCAAGTATGAGTGAAAGAGAGCTTCAAAATAGGGTTTTAAAGGATAAAACCCAATTCTGCCCCGAACTGGGTTGGGGGCGACTGACCAGCCATTCAACCGGCCTGACCGACCGGCCCTGGTTGAGGGGCCAAATGAACTCCAAATTGGGAGATCTTTGGCTTGTTGGAAAGGTCTGTCGACGCTCTTCGTTTTGATACCTTATTCGCGTCAATCGTTTTATCCATCACCGATCTATGGTTGTTCCAAGATCACCCTTTTTACACCATCATGATTAATCTTCTCTCTTCAATTAAACTTTAGGAGAGTTAATGAGTCATCACAAGGGTCATCCACCAACATTGGTTCCATTTCCAACCCTTCGGGCTCCACTTGAATGGCCCACATTTGCCGTCAACTCGAGGCCCGGTTTTCTCAGTTTTGAAGCCACGGGTTAAAGGGATAGAAATCTAGGGGATTTCACACACGGTGTAACCGTTGCTCATGAGTAAGTAGTTTGGCCCTTAGGTCGGTAAAGGTAACGAGTGGGGTAATATTTTCCACAGTGATGATGAAAGTGAGATAATCCAAACCAAGACCATTTAATGTATATGCTACCAAGTCAGAATCATTTATCTAGTCATTGATTGCCGCTAAGGAATCAGCGATGGACTTAATTTTGTGAAGATAGGCCGTAATTGTGCTCGTTCTTTTATTGATCATCTGCAATTCACTGCGAAGATAAGTCCTTCGAGCAGTGGATTGTTGTTGAAAAAGTTGTGCAAGAGAATCCCATATATCTTTTGTTGTTTGAAGGCCAAGAATATGAGAAGAAAGAGACGGTGTGAGGGTGGCATTGATGCATGCTCGAACAAAATGATCATTCTTTCTCCAGGTTTGAAAATGCTGGATTCGGCGTTTGAGTTCCTCCAGTAGTGATAGTTTAATTTGGCATTGATCCAGTACCATCAAGATGATGCATAAGATCACATGTAATAAAAATGGATTCTAATTGTTCTCTCTACATGAGATAATTTGCTCCATCAAGCTTGACAGAAACAAGGTTGGAGAGATTGGTAATGGGGAATGGAGTGTTAGCAGTGGCCATTGAAAATGTAGTGTTTGGGGGGGGGGGGGAATCTCAAAACCTTAGCTCTAATATCATGAAAGAATGCAAAGAAAAACTCTAATTTTGATAAGTAGGTTTCTTACCTTGATGGGTAAGTATTATGTATTTATAAATAAACATGGCTGTTGTACAAGATTCGTTTACAATATTCATATTTGGATTCAAAATTAAAAACTTGAATTCAAAAATCAAATTCAAACCATAATAGATCTGTTATGGTCTTTCAGTTTTGTTAACATGGTGTCAACCTAGCATTCGATCCTGGTCCCTTAGTCACGGATCCTAATACATTGTTAGGAATACTATTGGCTCATTCTCCATGGGTATTACTTTTTCGAAGTCTTCTCTACATCCATTCTCCCTTCTGGTATCCCTCCATTGCTCAATCTTGTTGGTAAGAATTCTTGTTTTAATATGGTTAGTACCTGGATTTTAGAATCTAGAGCTATTGACTACATCGGATTTGATAACTCTCTTTTTTGTACCTTGCATCCTGCTTTTGATGCATCACCCATCACATTGCCTAACGGTTTTGTTGTTCTTGTTACGCACAATTGATCATATTTCTTTATTTCTTGTAATTCATCTTAAGAACATCTTTTATGTTCTTGCATTTCTTTTTAAATTATAGTTTATCATTAAACTTTTGAACTCTTTTCATTTTTTTAGTAATTGTTTTTACTGATTCATATGTTATTCAGCACCAACACTCCAAAGGATTATTTTGATAGGTCCTCAGGAGCCCTACTTTCTTGATTTTGTCCCCCCTTCTCATTTTGTTTTGTCAACTTTCACAAGTGCTTAGTTTGATCTCTAGCATTGGCGTTTGGGTCATCCTGATACCACCTCCAATACCCATTTAAAACTTTTGGACTTTCATATTAATTTTTCTAAAAGATGGACAGAATTATATGCCTTCAGCTAAGCAAGTTTGGTTGTCTTTTAGCAACATTATTGTGAAATGCCTCATAACCATTGATGCTAAGTTAGGAACTTTGTCAGTTTTCAGAAGAAGAACTAACTTGAAAGTTGACAGACTTGGTAGACGGATCAAGAGTACAATAATGACACAAGTGAAAGGTCCCGAAAAATCAGGTAAGACCCTTCTATAACTTGGAAAAGGACCTAAGAGGAAGTTAGGGCTTTCAGAGCACCAAAATAGACTTTTTGACTAAAAGTGTTAGGTTCGCAGCCTGCCGTGGTTGCCCCAGGAGACCAACTCGAGCGACCAAGCCTGTCTTGGGCAAAATTGGCACTTTTGGAAAATTAGGTTTTTAAAGCCTTATTTAATTATTTTTCATTCTAAAATGTGTCATATGTTCTAAAGACGTCATAGAATGTTAGAGACACTCTAGAGAACCCTCTCCAAGGTGAAGGAAGATTTGGGAGCATCCATATGATGATTCTTCTTCTGCAAGGTTAGCATTCACTCTTTTATTTCAAGTTCTTCTTTCTCTATTGTTCCTACCTACTATAGAGACTTAGAAGAAGGTCTAAATCTACTGTAATGACTTATTCTTCTATTCTCTTAGTTCTAGAGTGAATCTCCATTCACTCTAGCTCTTTCGTGAACTTTACTATATGATTTCGGTAAGGACCTAGTATTGATTTATGTGATTTTTATTCTCTTTGACTAGTCTAATCTTCAAACCATGTTAGATCATATTCTATGATGTTTTGAGACCTTATTCTATTATTCTCTTTACCCTAGAGTGAATCTCATTCACTCTAGTCTATCCGTAAATCTACAGTTTAATTTTGGATCAAACCTAATATAGGACTTGTTAGGTTTTCATTCCTTTGACCATGATTAATGCCCAAACCATACTAGATAATGTCCTACCATGATTTCAAAAATTTCTAGTTACTTTTGGAGTGGTTTGGAACCTAAATGATGAGTTTTCTATTGATTTTAAGATTCCATACATAGCAGCATTGGTCGATTGGCTTTGCAGCCCCAGGTGACCAAGCCAGGCAACCAACCATGTTGCTAACAATAGAATGCCTAGTTTTGCTCTCTTTTCATTTATAAACATTTAAGGTTTGTTCCTAACATGGAATCATCATATTGTTAGGACTTTAGAACTCATCATTTGATCTACTCTTCAAAGGTCTTGAATCAACAACAGGGTGAGGAGTTCACTTACATATAACCTTAGTTACATTCTTATTTGTAATAGGCCTTGAATGTATATTCTATATTGCTGTTTTTAGGACATAACATGACTTGCTATACCTGTGACTTCAGAATATTGTTAGTAATGATGTTATGCATATTTGTTAAATATGTGAATGTTTGGAATGATAATAAATTATGATATGATGATGTGTTTGGAATCATATTGTAATGTGAATGCTTAGGTTGTGATTGTGGAATGGGGAATGGTCATTGGATATTTCTATTGGGACATCGGTGGAGGTGGTATGGGACACTATCCTATGATGCCTTTTGGCACTTTTCATGATTACTAGATATCACACATAAAATGTCTAGAAGTGTTTGTCTAGAAACCCTGTCATATCACACCCTATCGGCGTGGGTATTGAAGCCGAGTAATCTGTGGCAGGAATGGGGATTGTGGGCGCTCAAGACCAGTTGCCAACCCATGAGATGACACAATCACATTGTGGGGGCCATTCATTGGTAGGGTCGCATCATAATAAGTCTGGGCTCATGAGTACTTAAGACCAGTAGACACCCCGTGAGAGGACATGAAAGCTTCCCGTTTATTATATGTGGATGACTAATAAGGTTAAGAGTCCGTAGTTAGTTGCTGCCATATGATACAATGACTCTTGGGGGAAGGATACTGGAACCGATTATGAGAGGCATGAGGGAAAGTATTTGACCCTAAGTTGATGTGACTCAATAGATGACTTGCACTGGGCTAGGTATAACTCTCACATGCACCAGTAGTCATATCAAATGGTGGTGAAAGAGTAGTGACCTAAACCATAGCCATGGTGATAGTCTGAGAAGGATGCCCGTAACCCCTTACCGGTGATCTCAAAAGAGGTAGCTAGTGCGTGAGGGATCAAAGTGACGAGACCTTCCCAGATGAGGATGATGTTCTATCTTAATGCATGTTTGCCATTAGAGACTAGCAACTGTTAAAGTTAGTTGCATCCTTGCATATTGTCTCATATCCTATTGTATCATGCTATGTTCTTGAATTTGATTATAATTTTTATTTTTATATGAGCTACTCGTTGAGTTTTTTTGAGCTCATCCTTTGGGGAAAATGTTTATTTTAGATGACTTTGTAGGTGAAGAAGAGATCTCAAACCCCTGTTAGGAGATTCCTTCCTTATATTATGCAACTAAGAAACAATGGGAGTTGATAGTAGCTCGTGGTGCTACTCGAGTATTGGTATGGAGTTCTATTACGGGTTCGATCAACAGTGATAAAAGTCACCTTGCCCGCCAGTGGGATTACAAGCTTGACATTGATCCCAAGTTACAAGAATACAAACCCTTAGAGAAAAAGGTGAAAATAGAAGAAGAAGAATCATTAAAAGACAGAGATTAGTTTGATAGTCTTCTTTATTTCTTTCAGTTGTAATACTTTAGTTTTGACTATTCTTCTGCATTTTAATTATTAGAGTTTACTTCCGCATATTCTATTACTCAAATTATTTTGGTATCACTTCCGCACTTTGATATTGTTTTGAGATCCTTCTGAGATCCATACGTTGATTATTCTTTTAATTACATTCATATAATGATTTATGTTTGCTTATGATTGTACTATTGTGTTATGTGGGAGGATGATTGTTGAGACTTAATCTTCAGGGCTGTGGATCACACCTTCGGGTATTGTAGTTAGGGTATCGGTTGGGGGATATGACAATTACCATTTCATATTGTTTTTTTAATTAATCCATTTGGATGTGTGGGGTCCCTATTGAACAACATCTTTATATTGTGCTTGTCTTTTTCTTACTATTTTTTATGACATTTCTTTAAGCACTAGGGTTCATCTCATGTCTTCTAAACATGATGTGAATGCATATATATTCGTCAATCCATTTGTGTTTTCACCTACCATTTCTTATTTAGCTTTGATGCATTTGACCTAATAATGGGACTAAATTTTTTAATCAACCTACCATTTCTTATTTAGCTTCAAAAGAAGTTATTCATTGTTTGTGTCCTCTTAGCTATTGCTATGGTTCTTGGATGGCCTTTGCAGCAAATGAATGTCCATAATGTCTTTCTTCTAGGCGAGCTTGATGAGGAGGTCTATGTGTTTGCACACCTTGGTTATTAGCATAAGGGGGATAATTTAGTTTGTAGACTTCATACGTCGCTATATGGATTGAAATATGCATCAAGCTAGGGATATTCTAAATTTTTTGTTGCTTTATATTATTTTGGATTTTGTCATTCAAAATTTCACCACTCATTATTTTTCATTTCATTGTAGCCCAAAATTTGTCTTTATCGTACTCTATGTTGATGATCTAGTTATTACTAGCTCCAATGTTCATTTAACTAATGATGTCAAGGGAAGTTTTATGCTAAATTTCAATTAAGGATCTTGGCACTCTCAAATAGTTTTTGGGCATTGAAGTTGCCCACTTTTCTGGTAAGATTTCTTTAAAATCAGCAGAAGTATACCCTTGATATTATGAATGATAGTGGTCTCCTTGGTACTGATCCTGTGGATACACAAATGGAGCAACATTTGAAACTTGACAATGTAACATGCACTAATCTTCCTGATCCATCCTCTTTGGTCACTTGATTTATTTGACTATTATGCATCTGAACATTCTCTATGCCAACAATTTCTTAGGTTAGTTCATGCATCGACCAAAGCAGCCCCATCTTGATGTTGGTCATCTGCTCCTTCACTACCTTAAGGCTATAGTTGTGTAGGGTCTTCATTTCTCGTGTTTTTCCACCTTACTTTTACTTGCCTATTGTGATTTTGATTGGGCTAGTTTTCTGATGACACACTGCTCTACTAATAGCTATTGCATCCTGTTGGGAGATGGTCTCATCTCTTGATAGACTAAGAAACAACATACCATATCATGGTCTTTAGTTGAGGTAGAATATCGTGCTATGGCTATGGCTAATTGTGAAGTCGCTTGGTTGATATATCTTCTTAGTGATTTTGACTTGCTTGCCAAAGCACTAATAACCATTGTATTGTGATAACTATGATACCCTACACATTGTAGCCAATTTTGTCTCTTATCTAAGTTGGGTATCAGAATCTTCATGTTTCAACTTGAGGGGGTGTCTTATCATGACATCTCATGCAATCTATCTTGATACCTCATTTGATTTTATATATCCCATCTCTTATTATACAATCCTTATTTGTGTATATAGGATCAGACAATTCTATCTTCATAGTTGTGTGTATTCTACGTATGTGATAATTATATTAGAAAATTTCTGTATAGATTGGCCGGAGACTTAGTACAAAACACATAGATGCATTGCATTAAATCTTTCTTGTGTTATTTTATTAATAATTTTCTTGTAAGCTTCTCAACTCTTCCCTCTGGGAATATTTCCCAAGAGAGCCTAATGTAAGTTTTGGTTTGAACCAAAAAAAAAAAAAAAAAAAATCCTTAGAATTTAAACAAATTATTTGGCAACAAAGATTGATTTCACTCTCTTGAGAAAATGGTAACCCAGTTCCTCTTGTTCGACTGCAACTAATATCTCAACGGAGCAAATTAACTTTTCAATTTTCGTATCTCATTTCAGAGAAGTTTCTGGCTTTCTGCTAAATATAGTGCTGACCACTAAGTCATAAACCATATGGAATTTACACTAACGCTTCTTGAAAATTGCTCCGTAATCATCGATATAGGTTCCCAAAAAAATGACCTCATGATGAGAAGGTTCTCTATCATGGAGTCCCCATTAACTTATTGTATTGGTACAACTGCAGCGGAAGAAGACTAAGACCAACCACCAACCAAACAGTCACTCTTGCTGAACGTTTCTCCACAAATTAGAAATTTTAGTGAAGATCCTTCTTCTATCTCTTATCTCTATATATAGACTTTCAGATTTGGGTTATTGCCAGAAGCAATAGCTTTGAGGGGAAGTGCAAAAGCTATATTAGGGAACCCAAATTCTATAATATCCATGGCCATTGAGTATTTTCCTTCCCTTCTTTTTCCAATCGTTCTTCATTTATTTCTCTTTTCTGATTGTTCTTTGATGGTAGAAGCTTACAGATTCGATGAAATAACCATGAATCTTGATCTCCAAACTCATGTTGTTTCACTCGGTTCCTTCACACCAGCTGATGTCTGCTCTACTCAAGCCAAAGGTGATTGATTTCTTTCAACCTGTTTGTATATATGGGTGGAACATATTATTATTTTATTCAGCTAACTTTAAGAGAAAATCCTTCGGAACCACTAACCCATGATTTTTCTTTTGTTTTCAATAGGGTGAGATAAATTAGTAACCAAACTCTATTAGGGGAGGGTAGTTTAATTTTGGAAGAAATTTGACAGGAAAGGGTTTGGGTTTGGGGTTCTAAAGCCTGACGTAGGTCAAGTAGGGTTTGTGCTCCTATGGTAGGGTTGGGTTTGGACAACGCCAACCCAGCTCGGCATATAGACAAACCCATAGATCATATCTTGTTAGGCTGGTGCATGGTGGTGTCTGTGGTGCCCAGTGTTTTTTTTTTTTTTTTTTTGGTGCCTAGTGTTTGATGGATGCTACATGGACTCCATTAAATCTCAACTGCATAAAAGAGTATGTGCAGATTATACCAACTTAAGTGATCGATATAAAATGATTTTTCTTTGATCCAATTCTTTTGTGCGACTAAAATTTAATAGAGACTAGGTGGCGTCCATCCAAAGCTGAACATCAGAGGCACCAACATGTCAGACCCACTAGCCTAGCAAGATTTTATAGATACTACCTCCTCCCTTGTAGTTGGCTCCTTATTCATCAATGTTTTCAGGTTCCAAAGTACTGCAAGTAGCTCACAAGTATGGTCCTTGCTCCCCATTGAAGGAAGGGAAATCAAGAATCCCTCGTATTCGCCAGATTCTCATTGATGACCAAACTCGATTGAAATACATCAACTCCAAAGTCTCCAACCAGCAGTCATCGGTAGCAGATTCTATAGTAAAACTTTCTGCAAATATTGGCGACTCTGGAAACTTTGTTGTCATCATAGGATTTGGAACACCAGTGCAAAGTTTTACAGTAGAATTCGACACAGGTAGTGACCTAACCTGGATCCAATGCCTACCATGCAGAGCAAACAACTGCTATTCACAACATGATCCCTACTTCAACTCTTCTGCTTCTTCCACCTATTCCAACATCCCATGTAGCTCTAGTACATGCTCACAACTTAAATTAGCCAGCACCACACAGCCATTGATCTGTACTACAAACTGCCCCTACCAATTCAATTATGCTGATGGATCCTACTCTCAAGGTTACTATGCAACTGATACACTTACATTATCTTCCTCTGATGCCTTCCCAAATTTCATATTCGGGTGTGGCAAGAAGAACCAAGGCCATTTTGGAACTGAAGATGGATTACTGGGTCTGGGCAGAAATCAAATATCAGTGGTATCACAAACTGCTTTAGCTTATGGGAAGTTTTTCTCCTACTGTCTTCCATCTACAAGCAGCTCAACTGGGTTTCTTGCGTTTGGTAACGAAACTGGTTTCTTGTCTTCAAATGCTCAATACACACCATTACTAATAGATTCAAAGGCGTCCTCTTTGTACTATCTAAATATGACTGGTATAAGTGTTGGAGGGCAGCGTTTATCTATCCCGCAATCAGTTTTTACGACTTCAGGAACCATTATAGATTCTGGAACTGTAATCTCTAGGTTGGCACCACAAGCTTTTTCAGCTCTTCGATCAGCATTTCGTCGAGCAATGTTGAAGTACCCTATTGCAGCAGCACATTCTGATCTGGACACATGCTATGACTTGTCTGGATATGGTACAGTAGAGATGCCACATATTGTACTGCATTTTGGGGAAGATGCTGACTTGAATGTTGATCAGTCTGGGATTCTCTTACAAGTAAGCTCAACTCAGTATTGCTTGGGTTTTATTGGAAATGCTGCTGCTACTGATTTAGGAATCCTTGGAAATATGCAACAGCAAACGTTTGAGATGGTTTATGATGTAGAAGGAGGAAAGCTGGGATTTGGCGCTGGTGCTTGTAGCTAATATGGAGCAGCCCTTTATAATATATATAAAGATAATAAGAGGCGAAAAATCACTTTTGTGGTTGATGAGGAAAGAGAATTATAGAAAACGAATAAAACCATTATAAATAGAAGCACATGATTTGTATATTGTATTTCTTGAGTTCGGATAATGTCTTTCTACAAAGTGGCCTAAGATATTCACAAACCAATCAAATGAAGTCAATTGCTTAGAGGATGAAATCCATTTTTTTTTTGAATTTGGTAGCTTTATGTTAAGGGTGGGGATTGTTATATATACTACAAGAGTGTCGAACCTCTGACCTCTTAGGTAAAATCCATTTTTTTTGAAGTTGGTAGCTCTATCACTAAGAGGTCTTACTAAGAGTTGCTGGTACGTATTACCAACTGAGTAACTTTTCGATGATTGGCTCCCATAGTTAATTCTATGTGATTGGTTCTTGAGGTATATTTCTTGAATCTCTTTATACCATGACAAGACCCAAATCCATATTTGTTGTGAATACTTGCAGAATAAAAAATAAAGAACACAAGTAAACGATGACACTGAAAAGAATTTGCCCTTTTTTATTTTTAGTAGAAAAATGATTTATTCAGCAATGCATCAAAGCATCTTGATTACAAAGATCAAAAAACCATGGATCGAAAATTAGCCATTTTGTCTAGCTTGCCAAAGACAACACTATCCCTATTAGAGAATCTAATGCAAAGAATTTACCATGATTTGGTATAATTAAGACTACATCTACCCTCAAAAATCAACAATTTCGTTTATTTCTTACTAATCTCTGTAGACAACTCTTCACCACTTTACTTAGAGTTTGTATTGTGCTAATGAGAAACTTCCTAAAAGGGGGTTACAAGTTGTCTTCCACCTTGCTAAGATTGAAAAAGGATGGAATACAGTGCCCTCCTTTGAATAAGTTGTGTTTTACTTTTGAGGGTAAAGGAGAACACTTTTTACTTTGTCAGTGTTTTGAGGTGGACTTTTCCTATTTATGTAATAGAGGAGGCTTTAGGATAGTGATATTGGATTCTATTTGAGTTTGGATCTTTTACTCCAACCTTACATTTAGACGAAAACCCACTTCTAAGTATTGAAAAAGTAGACTGGTGTCTCAGAAGGTTTGGTAGCTGTGATGGAAGGTGATTTTAACGAGGTAATTGTTGAGACAGACAAATGCCGCCGCAGATTAACGGAGACCCCGCCGAAGGGGCCCCCAGAAGACATCAAAAGCCCTCGGGTGGATTTTGTGGTTAAGATATCAGGGAAGCAATTTAGGCCATCCCAGCAAGAGGGGCGGCAAAGACGGTGGCCATTCCCTCCGGCCTGGCTTTGTAATCAGGGTGTCTAGGTGGCAGTTTGCCCCTTTATTTAATGAAAATTTTCTTTTACAAAAAAAAAAAAAAAAGTAAACCATATGTGAGCTTTCTTCCTAAATGTATGAGAAAAAAATGAGAACACAATCTTCTATCTATCAGGTAGGTAAAGGATGCAGAATCATCTTATTTATTTATTTTTTGATAACAAAAAAAGTACATTAAATCATTGTAAAAAGATCACATCGTGCACTATTAAGATCTGATCTGAATATCCAAATTAACCGAGACAAACACAACAGGCTGCAAAGATGAACATATAGAAAACAAAAAGGGGCCACGTCACATGATAAGGCCATGGCTTAGATGGTCCTGGTGAAAGATGTTCCAAGTCTAGACAGTCAGAGACAAAACTTCTAACAGCAAAGGTTAAGCGATGTGACCAGCTGCATGCCCTGATATAACGCATGAATCAACACTTCCCACTAAATAAGATTGGAACCCAACTGGAATGGTCTACCCAATACGATTAATCCAAGGACAGCCAAAGAAGAGATGGTGAACAGTCTCAATAATAGAATTACAAAAAATGCAAGTAGAATTTTTTTTTTTAACTTTCGATAGTTTCTTTAGTTTTTTCTTGTTTTTCTCTTTCTCCATGTGAAATATTATTAGGGATATTTCTAGAAAATCAATCAAAACCCTAGCCGCCACTTCATCTCAAGCTTATGCGGCTAGGGTTGCTTCCAAGAGTTCCACTTCTGATAGAAGTTCCACAATTGATCAAACTTCCAAAAGTTCCACTGCTATTAGAAGTTCCACAGTTAATCAAACACCAGTAAGAACTCTACAATTGGTACTCACAAACACATTAGGCAACCCAAAGAAGAGTTTAATACTGATGGGTACAAAACTCTAGTCAAACACCAACTTTCATGTAAATCAAAACATTATAATTCTAGAGTTCTAGAACCACAACTACAAGAGTACTAAAACACTAAGGAGAAGGAATATGTTTTTCTATATAAAGCTTTGTACTAAATCATTGTAAATTAATGTGAAAATTATTATGCTCTCTCTCTCTCTCTCTCTCTCTCTCTCTCTCTCTCTCTCTCTCTTCTTTTCTTTTGCTCTCTTTATTTCAACAAATATCAATATTTGTCCCCCCCCCCACCAATATTGGAAACAATTCTAAAGATAGAGATGAAGGATATACATGTTGTTCTTATTTTCTATCTAACAGTTATGATTAAACTTCACTTTTGTAAGGAGGAAACAATTAACTCCTAATCACAAATGAACTCACATCCCTAAATTTTTTCCCTAGAATTTTTTAGATAAGCCCCTCTGTTTTCATGGGAAAAAGGTGCATCCCCTCCAAAATCAAAACCTTGTAGATAACCCCTCCACCTTTAATGCCATTACTTAGGACTGTTAAAGAATTATAATATGACCATATTACCCTTAAATATAGTAATATAGTAAGATACTATAATGCCCACGTCTGAACTTCTTATTTTCAAAGCCATACCACCTCACTCCTCCTCAAAGTTTCTCATGATGCCTCAAAACCATCATCACCACTACCAATCAACACCTATGATTACCACCGAAAGAGAAGCAATGCGTACCTATTAGAAAAGGGTAGTTGAAGAGAGAGAGAGAGAGAGAGAGAGAGAGAGAGAGAGAGAGAGAGAGAGTGCATGTAAGGGAGAGAGAGTATAATTGTAACAATCCCCATATTTCTAACCCGAAATCCGTATTGCAGGTCCGAGAACACGAAGGTCTAGTTGGGTAAATTTGTGGAGTGTCCGGATAGAAGTCCATGATCCATACCCTAAACCTATGGATCTGGATTCTCTTGTTGAAGAGCCTGCCTTGCTTGGTAGTTGGACTTCTGGAAGGCAAGTGATGTCTGGAGATGTCCGGAATGAAGGTAAGACCTCCCCCATGTGTTCATTAGGGTTAGGTTGTACTTGGACTTTAACCCCCTGAGCAAAACACCCTTGTATAGCAATATACTAGGGGGTGGTTGCTAGTGGCAGTTGATTGGACCAAGCGACCGTTTGGTCCTGGTTGCGGGGTTTTGCCCTATTTTGCCTCCAAACTTCTATAAATAGCAACCCTCATCTATTTTACGAATATTATATTCGGGATTGTTGTTTTTGGTGGTTAGGCGGTGGTGATCTGAAGTGTTGTTAGTGTTCCAGAAGCTTCTACTGTCTTTTATAGCTGATCTGGTTGAGGTAAGTGATTCCATGTTCACTCATACTCTACCTTTAGCTATGATTAAAGTAGATTAGTTTTCCTCTTTGGTTGTTCATGATCTTTCTATTACAGTACCTACCTTTTTAATGATCTTGATGAGATCAGGTCCAAAAACTAAACCCTGCTTTCGTGAAAGGGACTGATCTAATCAAGGGAAGCATTCTGGGTAACCAATTTGGTGTCAATTGTTAGGTTTGGTATCACCCTTGGTTGTGGGAGTGTTAGATTTGAAATTCGGACTATGATCATCCAAAAATCGGATTGAAAACGGATGATCAGAAGCGTGAGTTTCGGATTGAAACTCACAGTTTTTGGGGTAGTCACTAGTGGCGGTCGCTCAACCTAAGCGACCGGCCCAAGCGACCGGCTGGTTTCCAATGAGCAAGTAACTTTTGGATTTTGTCTGATTTGATTCATTCGACTTACATATTAACGTAACCTTGTTTATAGGTGTCCTTTGTTTCCAATAAAAGTCTTATAATTGTTTTTGGTTTGCAATCCAGAGGAATTCTACTTATTTACAAGTAAGGACATACAATCTTACCTTTATGTAATGACTTGAACATGCTAGTCCAGTGTCTTTCAATACTATTCTTTCATCTTATATACTGCTATAACCATTAATAGCTTGCTGATCTTAATGTATGTTTGTTGTTTGTACTATTTTTACATATACTTTATCAATTATGAATGTAGTATGATGATGGTTGATGTATTGTGGTTTTGATGGAAAGGGTATTCCATTGGGATATCTTGGCTTGAGATATCAGAGGGCTGTGGTATGGGACACATGCCTGCTGATGTCTTTAGCACTGTCATAACTACTGGATGACATACCTAGGTAGAGTCTAGAGTTGCATGGCTAGGTACCCCACATATTACTACCCTTTCGGTAGGGGAATTGAAGCCGGATGACCCATGACAACGGTGATGTGACTCTGTTTCATCCTACAGCGGTAACCAGTCTGTGTGGAGACTCAGTGGTCCACTGTTGGTTATACAATGGTAGGGTTGCATATGTTAAGGTTGGGCTCATGGACGTCCAAGGAACGGACCGCGTGTTGTGAGGAGTCATGAGAGCATTCCACCCCAACAATATGTGGATGACCATAGGGTTATGGGATGGAGTCCCATAGCGGTAGCCAGTTCGTGAGGGTTCTCATTCCTAAGTTGCGAAGGATACTGAACCGAGTTGATTGGTGCCATAGGGGATGTATCTAGACTTCATGTAGTATGTTACCATTATGACTTGCATTGGATTAGAAACCCCGACATGCACCAATACTCATGCCAATGGTCGTGGTGAGAGAGTGTTGACTTAACCCCAGCCATGGTTTGATAGCCAGGTGTGAACTTTGCATTTTACCAAGGATCCCTACAGAGGTAACCAGTCACTGCCAGATCAGAGTGACTAGACCTACCTAGAGGAGGGTTGGTGTATATCTTAAAACATGTCAACTGTTAGAGACTTGCATAGTTAGATCTTAGTAGTATTCATACTTTGCACTCATACATATCATATATGCATTTATGATGGTTTGACATATGGATGAGAATTATTGTTGTTCTTATTGAGTTCATCAGAACTCATTCCTTTATTTGTCTATGTTATATTAGCCTATACAGATGGAGGATATACGCCGGAAGATGGATTGGTTTCCCATGAAGGAGCCTTCTCGTATGAAGAAGATGTGGCACCGGCAATGGGAAATGGAGATAGCTTGTGCGGGAGCTACTGCTAATGCATGGAATGCGTTTATAGCACCCATTGATGGGCTGAGGAGACAAGTTGCCAGGCAGTTTGCCTATCGTATGGAGAAGAATTGGAGGACCCTTTTTCTTGAAATACATGAGAAACATTATCTAGCTTTAGAGAAAGAAACTGGAAAGAAAATCATTTAATTCTTTTTATTGCTTCCGCTAAACTCATATTCTTTTTGATCATTTATTTCTTTCCTTGATTATTTTATTGGAGTACTTGGACTCCTGTCATCCTTTTATTTAATTATTGAACTTATTCTTGCTGACGATTATCTTTACTTACATTTATTATTATTGATGGACAAAAACCGGGGGGGGGGGGGGCCCCCCCCCGGGGGGGCGGGGGGAAGGGCGGGGGGGGGGGGGGGGGGGGGGGGGGGGGGGGGGGGGGGGGGGGGGCGGGGAATAATAGTTAATACAAGTGTTAGATGAGCAATCTGAGTCATAGATCCAAAAGTGACTCAAAAGAACTTAGAATGAATAATAGGAAAAATCTTTCATTAGAAACAAACTAAGAAAGTAAGTGAATTTTCTTTTACGTAGTTTACTATAAGGAAAGTGAAACATATTCTCACATTATAATTATCAAGAAAGTGCATAAGAGACAATAATGAAAATGCAACAAGCATAAATGTACTTCATTAATAAGAAAAAGCTTTACATAATTTGGAGCGTGCTCTACGCTTTACAGAAAGAGAGGGAATAAACATGTGTTGAATAAAAACTACAATAAACATATCTAAATCCTAAAGTCATTCTGTACTGAATTTAAAAAGGAAAAATGGACAAAAGCCTAAGTCTAACTACTGCTGTGGTGGTGGTGGTAGTGCTAGTCTCGTCTAGCGGAAAATGTCAAGGCACTCTGCTATATGCCCCTCATCTCTGCCTGCCCCTACTCGACCTGGTCCATCCAAGTGAACAGACGCCTAGCTCAAGGTGGTGCGACCTCCGAAGTATCCTGAATCCTGGATGTACCCCCTACCTCAGACTGAGATGGTGGTGGTGAGTCTGCATGATCAGCATCTTCAGCCTCTACATCCATGTCCTCCTGCTCCGCTGGCATCTCTGGTGAATTTGGTCCACCCAATAAATGCATCTGATCAACCAATCTGTAATCGATCATACCACCGTGACCGACCGGAATAGCCTCCTCTCCCTCGAAGTCGACCCCGAAGTGCTCGAAGACCCGAGTCAGTAGTCTCCCGTATCCAAGGTTTGCTCCCCTAAGATGTGTCACTCGATAGATCATGGCATTCTGAATGATGTATGCCAAGTCTATCTAATAAAGGGGGGAAAGGGAGGGGGGGGGGGGGGCCCGGGGGGGGAAAACCCCCCCCCCCCCCCCGCCCCCCGGGGGCCGCGGTGCGCCCGCCTCGCTGGGTGATCCGGCATGAGGGAAGCTCAATCACCGACTCTACCCCGGTGCACTCCCCTATGCAAATGCCCGAGTAGATGAGAGGTCATCCTCCCCCGCCAGGTCACCCGCATAGAGTGAAAATCATGCACTCGAATGATGTAGCCAAGCATCTAAACAGTGTATAGAGAGAAGGTCATTAGGGCCTGCATGAGTGAAATCTCACTCTGATGTCCTGCCTTAGGCAGCAGTTTCGTGCTATGATCCGTGGGATGATCCGGCATGAGGGAAGCAGCTCAATCACCGACTCTACCTCGTTGCACTCCCCTATGCAAATGCCTGAGTAGATGAGAGCTCTCTCCTCCCAGAAGATGACATCATAAGACTCCTGCCCCCGGCTCGAACCATCTCCTATCGCTGTGGATGTATGGAACGTCAAGGATGTGAGCCAGCTCCTCAGTGGTGAAGCTTATGTCTGTAGTCTTCACCCGACCCTCTATGACGAGCCTAGTGTCATGACCTCCCGCGCTGGCTCTATGGAAGGTTAGGTTGCTGTAGAATAGCCTAACTAGTTTCGGATAGGCGGACTCGTTCAAGAATAGTGTACCTCTCCAACCTACTGTCGCGAACCTATCCTCAATCTAGAACTGCTCTAGCTCTGAAGTCACCACCGGTCGTCCTAGCTCGATTTGGCGATGACTGAAGTGGCCAAAGTATAGCTCCTGTGCATTTGGAGACCTGAAGTAGTCTGGATGGACTGGGTCATGTGCGTCACCCCGACCACGACCTCGGCCTCGGCCGCGAATGGGTACTCTCCTACCTCCGCAGGCAGTGCCCATTCACGACTAGCCATCTAGTGTGAAAAATCTGTTTTTGGGTAAAAAGAAAGCGAAATGAGAGGTAAGACATGTCCATTAATTACCTACAAGTGTAAAAATGCATAGTGAACAATAGATCTATGCCTAGACATGTTTTAGGTAATAAAAGGAATGTTTTGCACCAAAGAGACCTAGAAATAGATGCACATTGTAGTTTCTCACATGCAAACAATAGAAAAGAAGGGTTTTGTGAGATGATTACCTGTGTAGCGTGTAAAGATCGCGTGGGAAGTAGATCCAAAGCCAACGGAGTCTTCAAAATACTTTCCTTAGCCTAAACATGAAATCCCCAGAGCCCAAATACTGTTTTGAGAAGTGTAGAGGTGAAATGGGACCCAAAAACCGTATTTGAAGCGTTTCTGTCGCGCAAAATTTGGGGCGGTTGCTTGTGGCAGTCGATTGACCCAAGCGACTGGTTTGAGCGACCGGCCCAGTTGCAGTTGCCCAAAAATGTGATTTTTGGCCCCATTTTGATTCTTTTTGGACTTTGTGCTTAATGTTGCCTCTGTTTGTGGGTGAAAGCCTTGTTGTGGTGCATGTTTGGTTTAAAGAATCTTTTTCGGACTTGATCTTACAGCATTGCTAATTTATAGAATTCTTTTCGCAGAATGCTTTAGTTAAGGAATCGCGTTGTAGTTAATGGTCAAGAAGGTGAAGTTGGTGGTGAGGATCAGGCTCGTGTTGAGATTCCTATTGGAAGCACGGGAATTGAAGTCTCGAGTGTTGAAATTCCTCCTAGTGGAAACCCTCCTCCAAATCCACCTCAAGTAGTCTCTATACAGGATGTGATAAACATTCCGGGAAACATGTTGCATCAACAGCAGAATCAGTTCACTACTATGATGCAAGGTTTCGCGACTACTCATCAGAATGCCAAAGTAGCTCTTAATCCTCTTGGAGCTAGTACTTTTGCAGCTGGTGCTTTTGTGGATGGTTTTGCCCCTGGTCCTCATTCGAGATTGATGGAGCATTTCTTGAAGCTCCAGATCCCTGCTTTCACTGGTATCTTGTCGGATACATTGTTTCCTAATAAATGGATCCGAGAGATGGAAAAACCCTTTCGCAACCTCCGTTGTAATGAAGCTCAGAAGATTTTGTGTGCAGAATAGAGACTGCAGCATGAAGGTAATGCGTGGTGGAATGCGACCAAACCTATCTTGGAAGTTTCGCACCCGGTTCTTACTTGGAAAATTTTCAAGGAAGCCTTTTGCAAGAATTACTTTCCTGAGTCTGTGAGAGATGCTAAAGAAGCTGAATTCATGGCACTCACACATGGACCTAGTATTGTTCTGGAGTACAAGAAGAAGTTTGAAGAGTTGTTCTTCTTTGCCCCTACAACATTTAAAGGTGATCGTGAAAAGGCAAAGAAATTCTTCAAAGGTTTGAGGCTGTCTCTGAAGACATATATGGCGATTCATTTGATTGTGGACTATGCTGAGATGGTTCAGAATGCAAAGAAAGTGGAAGATAATGAAAGAGAGAATTATCAGCTCCAGCATTCTGTTGTGAACCGGAACCATTTGGTGGACCATAACCAGAGATTCTCTAGGCCTGCTCTTTACTCTGCACCTTCATTTCAACCTAGAGGAGCTAGTCCCAGCTTTAGCCTTGCATCGAGTTATGGTTCTAGCAGTGGACCGGTGTGATCCTATTGCAGGTAGTCAGGGTACTAAACCGATTTATGCTAACCCTAGTCCAATGGTTAATAACTAGAGACCTGCATTTCCTTCTTCAGCAGCTCATGTTGGTGGTAGGGATTTGACTTGCTTTAACTGTGGGAAGGCATGTCATTATTCCCGTAACTGCACTTAGAAGCTGAATCCTCAGATGTTAGCTTTGAAGTCTGCTTCAAATGTTCCTTCTGGGAAAGTGTTCAGTGTTACCGGTGTAGAATCTAAGATAGATCACGATGTGGTGACACGTATTATTCCAGTATCATCTACCTCTGCTTTTGTATTATTTGATAATGGTGCATCTCATTCATTCATTGCATCTTCATTTGTGAGTTGTATTCTTGTTACACTTGCGAAGTTGGAAAGAGGACTAGTTATTAGTACTCCTACCAGATCTGTTGTTAGATTAGATGAAGTGGTTGAGGCTTGTCCAGTTGATATTGATGGTAGAATCTTAGAAGCCCGGTTGATCAAGTTGGATATGTCTGATTTTGATGTGATACTTGGAATGGATTGGTTGTCTAAGTATGGCGCAGTTATCTTTTGTTCTGGAAGGAAAGTACTATATCATCCTAAGGATGATAATCCGTTTGAGTATCAAGGTAATCAAGGGAAGTTGAGCAAGAAGATTGTGGCTGCAACTGTGAAAGTCAGGCAATGGACCAAAGATGTTGGACTTCTTTCTTCTTCTGTGGATGTTTCGGAAGGTGTGAAACAGTTGTCTGACATCGATGTTGTCAAGTACTTTCCTGATGTTTTTCCTGATGTTTTTCCTAATGATTTGTCTAGTATGCCCCCAGAGAGGGAGTTAGAGTTTTCAATCGATCTAATTCTTGGAGTAGCCCCTATTTCGAAAGCTCCATATCAGATGGCTCCGACTAAGTTGAAAGAACTTCAGACCCAGTTGAATGATTTGACAAACAAATGGTTTATCCAACCCAGTGTTTCGCCTTGGGGAGCCCCGGTGTTGTTCGTAAAGAAGAAGGACGGTAGTATGCAGATGTGCATAGACTATCGGGGATTGAACAAGTTGACGATCAAGAATAAATATCCTCTTCCTAGGATCGATGACTTGTTTGATCAGTTGAAAGGTGCCGCTTTTTTCTCGAAGATCGATTTGAGATCTGGGTATCATTAGTTGAGAGTAAAGTCCAGTGATGTCTGCAGGACTGCATTTAGGACTAGATATGGGCATTACGAGTTTCGAGTCATGCCTTTTGGTCTTACTAATGCACCAGCAGCATTCATGGATCTGATGAACTGGGTATTTCAGGATGTCTTGGACAAGTTTATCATCATAATCATTGATGACATTTTGATTTATTCAAAGAGCGAGGAAGAGCATGTTGAGCACTTGAGTTTTGCTTTGCAGCGTTTAAGAGAGAAGAAGCTGTTTGACAAGCTCTGTAAATGTGACTTTTGGTTACCTAAAGTTATGTTCTTAGGTCACATTGTTTTTGCTGACAGTATTAAGGTTGACCATGCGAAGGTTCAAGCTATTGTTGATTGGGACTGATCTAAGTCAGTCACCGAGATTCGAAGTTTTCTTGGTATGGCGGGATATTATAGGCGCTTCATTGAGAATTTCTCTAGATTATCAGCTCCTATGACGAAGCTTACCAAGAAAGGAATCAAGTTTGAGTGGAATGAAGCCTGTGAAAAGAGTTTTCAAGAACTCAAGAAGAGGTTGACTAACGCTCTAGTGTTGACAATACCAGATGACTCTCGAGGTTTGACAGTGTATACCAATGCCTCTAAAGTTGGTTTGGGTTGCATTCTAATGCAGCATGGGAAGGTTGTAACTTATGCTTCTAGGCAGTTGAAGAACTATGAGCATAACTATCCTACTCATGATTTGGAATTGGTAGTTGTGGTTTTTGCTCTAGAGATCTGGCGTCACTATTTGTATGGTGAAAATATATCTATTTTCCCCGACCACAAGAGTCTCAAGTATTTCTTTACTCAAAAGGAGTTGAATATGAGACAACGAAGATGGCTAGAACTAGTGAAGGACTATGATTGTGATATTCGGTATCATCCAGGGAAAGCTAATGTGGTTGTTGATGCTTTGAGTAGAAAGAGTAATCGAGAAAGTGTAGATCTGGCATCTCTTAGTAAGCCCTTATTGTTCTCTATGGTCAGATTTGGACTTGAGATTTTGTCAGAAGGTTCCGATGCTATTTTGGCAGCTATATCAGTCCGAACGAGTTTGAGGAACCGAATTGTTGCTCTACAGTCAACTGATCCGGAATTGAAGAAGAAGGTTGACCTGATCACTTTGAAGACTAAGGAAGTAGAAGATTTCTCCCTAGCCTTTGATGGTGCTCTTGTTTCCAAAGATAGAATTTGTGTTCCTGTTGTAGAAGACTTTAGAAAAGAAATCTTGACTGATGCTCATCAGTCCATCTTTACTATCCATCCTAGAAGTGTGAAGATGTACCAGGATATGATAGGGTATTTTTGGTGGTCCGGCATGAATAATGATGTGGAAGACTTCATTGCTAAGTGTGGGACTTGTCAACGTGTGAAAGTTGTTCGGCAGCCTTCGTCTGGCCTTCTGCATCCTCTTCCCGTGCCCAATTGGAAGTGGGAAGACATTGCTATAGATTTTGTCACAGGTCTACCCCGAACCAGCAAAGGGAATGACTCAGTGTGGGTGGTAGTGGATCGACTAACCAAATCGGCTCACTTCATTCCGATGAAGATCACCTATACTATGGATAAGTTGGCCCGACTCTATGTTGATAATGTGGTGAGACTGCATGATGTTCCTGTTAGCTTTGTAACAACCCCCGTATTTCTAACCCGAGATTCGTATTGCAGGTCCGAGAACCCAAAGGTCTAGTCGGGTAAATTTGTGGAGTGTTCGGATAGAAGTCAATGATCCATACCCTGAACCCATGGATCTGGATCCTCTATCTAAAGAGCTTGCCTTGCTTGGTAGTTGGTCTTCTGGAAGGCAAGTGATGTCTGGAGATGTCCGGAATGAAGGTAAGATCTCCCCTATCTTTTCTTTAAGGCTAGGTTGTACTTGGATATCAACCCCCTAACAAAAGCACCCTTGTTTGGCAAAATACATGGGGGCGGTTGCTAGTGGCGGTCAATCAAACCAAGCAACCGCCTGGAGCGACCGCCCGGTCTGTTTTCGAGGTTTTGCCCTATTTTGCCCCCTGACTTCTCTAAAAGGTGTCACACCCCACCCGCCAGTCTCGGTTACCCGCTCGACAACCCGTGGGAGTGATCCGCCATAGGATCCACGGTTTTAGTCTATCAACAATATTAAATACAAATAAAGATAATCAAGAGAAACAAATGTTCAATAAATGAATTAAATGAATTACAGGAGTCCAAATACTCCAATAACAATAACGAAGGAAAGAAATAATGAATAAAAATGAATAAGGGTTCAGCGGAAGTAAACAAAAGAGTTATATCAATTTCTTCCTAGTTTCATTTTCTAAGTTTAAAAAGTGTTTTTCATGAATCTCAAGATAGGGTGTCCTCTAGTTCTTCTCTATTCGCTGAGCGAACTTTCTGACCACCTTCCGTCTCTGACCATCAATAGGTGCGATAAGCGCAGTCCATGCAGCTGCAGGAGCTCCCGCACATGCTATTTCCATCTCCCGCTGACGGTGCCACATCTTCTTCATACGGGATGGTTCCTTCATAGGAAACCAGTCCATCTTCCTGTATAATTCCTTCTTCTGTGCAGGCTAATAAAGATATACAAAATAAAGACGTGAGTTCTAGAGAACTCAATAAGAAACAATCGCAAATCCCATCAATTATCCAACAATGCCAAAATGTACAAATAATAAGAATGAATGCAAAATATGAATGATACTATGATTTCTAACTATGCAGGTCTCTAATAGTTGGCATGCTTTAAGTTATACACCAGCCCTCCTCTGGGTAAGTCTCATCACTCTGATCCGGCAAGGACTGGCTACCTCTTTAGGGATCCTGGGAAAAAGGGAAAGTCCACACCTGGCTCTCGTTTCCATGGCTGGGGTTAAGTCAACACTCTCTCACCACGACCATTGGTAATGAGTACTGGCGCATGTCGGGGTTTCTAATCCAATGCACGGTCATATTGGTTACATGTCTACATGAAGTCCAGATACATCCCCTATGGCACCAACCAACTCGGTTCAGTATCCTTCGCAACCTAGGAGAGAGAATCCTCACGGACTGGCTACCGCTGTTGGACTCCACTCCTTAACCCTATGGTCATCCACATATTATTGGGGTGGATGCTCTCATGATTCCTCACGACACCCGGTCCGATCCTTGGACATCCATGAGCCCAACCCTAACATATGCAACCCTACCATTTACATGACTAACAGTGGACCAATGTCACCTCACTGTCATCACGGGTCACTCGATTTCAATCCCCCTACCGAAAGGGTAGTACCATGTGGGGTACCTAGCCATGCAATTCTAGACTCTATCTAATAATGCCATCAAATAGTAAAGACAGTGCTGAAGACATCAGCAGGCATGTGTCCCATTCCACAGCCTTCTCATATCCCTAGCTAAGATATCCCAAAAATAGATACCTCATCCATCAGAACCATATACCAACTATCATCAATACATAACATTCATGATCAACACAGTGTGTATGTAAGTAAGACAAACAACAGTAAAATAACATGATTTATATTTAAGACATGAATACAGCAGCATATATAAAGAAATACAATTTCAAATAGACACTAGATTAACATATTACAAGTCTATTCAAAAGATAGGATGAATTGTGCTTACCTACATATAAGTAAAACTGTTCGTAAAATGAAATCAGTTAACTATTATAAGACTTTTCTTTCAAACAGTGAATACCTATACATAGGGTTACCATAACATTTAAGTTAACTGAATCAATTTGAATCAGAACCAAAAGCCATTTGGTCTCTGTTTACCAGCCGGTCGCTTAAGTTGACCGACCGCGACTAGTGACTACCCCAAAAACAGAGAGTTTCAATCCGAAACTCAGGCTTCTGATTACTTGTTTTCAATCCGGATTTTGAGTAATCATGACCTAAGTCTCAAATCTAATACTCCCTAAGCCAAAGGGTGAAGGAAATCCTAGTAATTACCATCATTGGGTTACCCAGAACTCTCCCCTTGACTGGATTATCCTTCTGACAAAAACAGGGTTTCATTTACGGGTAATACATCTTAAGTAGATTGGAAAGAGAGTCACAATGATCCAAGGGGGTAACCACCATGACGAGGGGATGGGTTAACACTAAATTAACAGACAAAGAGAGTAAAGAACAAAGGATTAAATCATTACCTCACGCCAGAAAGCCAGAAAAAGGGAAGGACTAATCTCCAAGTCACTGCCAGCACTCCAGATCCACTTTCAGAACTTCCCCGCAGCTGTCTAACCTCCAAATTTAGCAACCACGAATAAAATATTCGTTACTTAGACGAGGGTTGCCTTTTATAGAAATCAGGGGGCAAAATAGGGCCAAATCCCCGAAAACAGACCGGGCGGTCGCTCCAGGCGGTCACTTGGTTTGATCGACCGCCACTAGCAACCACCCCCATGTATTTTGCCATACAAGGGTGCTTTTGCTAGGGGGTTGATACCCAAGGCCAACCTAGCCCTAAAGAAGAGATGGGGGAGATCTTACCTTCACCCAGGACATCTCCGAACAACACTTGACTTCCAGAATTCCAAAAACCAAGCAAGGCAGGCTCTTCAGACAAAGGATCCAGATCCATGGGTTCAGGGTATGGATCATGGACTTCTATCTTGACACTCCACAAACTTACCCGACTAGACCTTCGGGTTCTCGGACCTACAATACGGATCTCGGGTTAGAAATATGGGGGTTGTTACAAAAGGTAACCCTCGTCCAATTTATGAATGTTTTATTCGTGGTTACCGTTTTTGGAGGTTAGACGGCTGGGGAGAAGTGCCGAAAGCGGATCTGAAGTGCTGGCAGTGATCTGGAGATCAATCCTTCCCTGTTTCTAGTATTCTGGAGTGAGGTAATGGATTCACCCTTCATCCTTTATCTCCTTTGTCTTTCAATTTCATGTTAACCCATCCCCTCATCATGGTGGTTACCCTTTTGATCAATCGTAACTCTCTTTCCAATCTTCTTGATGTGATTCATCCAAAAACGAAACCCTGCTTTTGTGAAAAGGATAGATCCAGTCAAGGGGAGAGTTCTGGGTAATCCAATGATGGTAATTGTTAGGTTTCCTTTCACCCTTTGGCTTTGGGAGTGATAGATTCGAGATTTAAGCCATGATCACTCGAAATCCGGATTGAAAACAAATGATCAGAAGCCTGAATTTTGGATTGAAATTTTCTGTTTTTGGGGCGGTCACTAGTGGCGGTCGATCAACCTAAGCGACCGGCACGAGCGACCGGCTGGTAAACAGTGACCAGCTAACTTTTGGTTTTGATCCAAATTGATTCAATCGACTTATGCATTATTGTAACCCTGGATATAGGTGTTCTTTCAAGGTCCTGATGAAATCCCAATTGAAGTATGGAAGAGCTTAGGAACCCATGGACTAGTTTGGTTGACTAAGTTGTTTAATAAGATTATGAGCACAGGGAAAATGCCAGATGATTGGAGGAGAAGTGTTGTGGTTCCAATTTAAAAAAATAAAGGAGATATTCAAAGTTGTAATAACTATAGGGGCATTAAATTGATGAGCCATACGATGAAATTATGGGAGAGAATAATTGAAACCCATTTGAGACACTTAACTACAGTTACGGAGAACCAATTTGGGTTTATGCCAGGAAGATCTACAACGGAGGCTATTTACTTAATTAGGACTTATGGAAAGGTATAGAGAATGTAGGAAAGATCTTCATATGGTATTTATTGACCTAGAAAAAGCTTATGATAGAGTCCCTACAACGTTAATTTGGCAAGTACTAGAGAAAAGAAGTGTTGCAAGTAAATATATAGATATAGTTAAGGATATGTATGATGGTTCGGTGACTAGTGTTAGAACAGTGGGGGGACAAAGTAATGAATTCCGATAACAGTTGGGCTACATCAAGGGTCAACTTTAAGCCCATATCTATTTGCACCGGTAATGGATGAATTAACCAAAGACATTCAAGATGAGGTCCCCTGGTGTATGCTTTTTGCGGATGATATTGTGTTGATTGATGAGACCCAAGTGGGGATTAATACCAAATTAGAATCATGGAGATTAGCTTTGGAATCAAAAGGCTTTAAACTTAGTAGATCGAAGACAGAATATTTAGTTTGTAACTTTAGTCATGATCGGCCAGATGATGAGGTGGTGATACTTGACGATAAAGAGATTTCTCAGAGTGATTGTTTTAGGTACCTAGGTTCAATCATAAGTAAAAGAGGTGATTTGGAAGATGAGGTTTCCCAAAGAATTAAAATAGGGTGGATGAAGTGGAGAGGTGCGTCCGGGGTCTTATGTGATCGGCGTATTCCATTAAAGCTTAAAGGAAAATTTTATAAGACCGTTGTTCGACCAGCTATGATGTACGGTGCAGAGTGTTGGGCTGTTAAAAAGAATCATATAGATAAACTTAGTGTAGCAGAAATGAGGATGATAAGATAGATGAGTGGCAAAACTAGGATGGATAAGATAAGAAACGATCATATTAGAGTTTGGCTGGGAGTTGCTCCCATAAGTGATAAGCTTAGAGAAAGTCGTTTGAGGTGGCACGGCCACGTTCAACAGAGACCTATAAATGCTCCTGTACGGAGAAGTGATATAATCCATATTGAAGGAACTAGAAGAGCTAGGGGTAGACCTAAGATAACCTTAGGAGAAGTGGTGAGAAAGGATATGTATAGCTTAGGCCTTGTATCTAGCATGGCCTCGAATAGAACTGATTGGAGGGCAAGAATCCATGTAGCCGACCCCATTTAGTTGGGACAAGGCTTATTGTTGTTGTTGTTGTTGTTGTTGTTGTTGTTGTTGTTGTTGTTGTTGTTGTATATAGGTGTTCTTTGTTTGAAGAGAAAGTCTTATAATAGTTTACGGATTTCGTTTTACAAACGATTTACTTATATGCAGGTAAGGACATTCAATCCTATCTCTATGAATAGACTTAAACATGCTAGTCCAGTGTCTGTTAGAATTAGTCTTTCATTATATATGCTGTTGTAATCATGTTTTACATACTAATCTTGTTATATTGCTGTTGTTTATCGTGTTTACATATATACTTTGATGGTTATGAATGTGATATACTGATGATGCTTAGTATGAGGTTCTGATGGATGAGGTATTCCTTTGGAATATCTTAGCTTGGGATATCAGAAGATTGTGGAATAGGACACATGCCGGCTGATGTCTCCAGCACTATCATAACTATTGGATGACATTCTTAGGTAGAGTCTAGAATTTGCATGGCTAGGTACCCCACATGCTACTACCCTTTTGGTAGGGGGATTGAAACCGGATGAACCGTGATGACAGTGATGTGACGTGGGTCCATTGTTAGTCATATAAATGGTAGGATTGCATATGTTAGGGTTGGGCTCATGGACGTCCAAGGAACGGACCGGGTGTCGTGAGGAGTCATGAGAGCATTCCGCCCCAACAATATGTGGATGACCATAGGGTTATGGAATGGAGTCCAACAGCGGTAGCCAGTCCGTGAGCATTCTCATTCCTAGGTTGTGAAGGATACTGAACCGAGTTGGTTGGTGCCATAGGGGATGTATCTGGACTTCATGTAGACATGTTACCTGTATGACCTTGCATTGGATTAGAAACCCCGACATGCGCCAGTACTCATTACCAATGGTCGTGGTGAGAGAGTGTTGACTTAACCCCATCCATGGTTTGAGAGCCAGGTGTGGACCTTCCATTTTTCCCAGGATCCCTACAGAGGTATCCAGTCCTTGCTGGATCAGAGTGACTAGACTTACCCAAAGGAGGGCTGGTGTATATCTTAAAGCATGTCAACTGTTAGAGACTTGCATAGTTAGAATCATAGTATCATTCATATCATTTATGCATTTCTAATTTGTTGGATATTTAGATGGGAATTGTAATTGTTCTTACTGAGTTCTCTAGAACTCACTCCTTTATTGTATATGTTTTATTAGCCTGCACAGATGTAGGAATTATGCCGGAAGATGGACTGGTTTCCTATGAAGGAACCTTCCCGTATGAAGAGGATGTGGCACCGCCAGTGGGAAATGGAGATAGCCATGGAGTGCGCTTATCGCACCTATTGATGGACAGAGATGGAAAGTGGTTAGATAGTTCACTCAGCGAATGGAGAAGAACTGGAGGACCCCTTTTCTTGAGATTCATGAAAAACATTATTTAGCCTTAGAAAAGGAAACTAGAAAGAAAATAATATAACTCTCTTGATTGCTTCCGCTGAACTCGTATTCATTTTAATTCATTATTCTTTCATTTATTATTTTCATTGGAGTATTTGAACTCCTGTAATTCCATTAATTCATTTATTGAACTGTTATTGGTCTTGGTTGTCTTTATTTGTATTTATTATTGTTGATAAACTAAAACCGTGGATCCTGTGACGGATCACTCCCATGGGTTGTCGAGCAGGTAACCGAGACCGGCGGGTGGGGTGTGACAAGCATTGTGTCAGATAGAGATCCGATGTTCACCTCACATTTCTGGAATAGTCTGCAGAAAGCCCTAGGTACTCAGCTGAATTTGAGTACTGCTCATCATCCTCAAACCGATGGACAATCGGAAAGGACCATACAAATTTTGGAAGACATGCTGCAAGCGTGCGTCATTGATATGAGTGGTAACTGAGATGACCACCTAGCCCTAGTGGAGTTTGCTTATAATAACAGTTATCAATCTACTATCCAAATGGCTCTGTTTAAAGCTTTGTATAGAAAGACTTGTAGAACTCCTCTGTATTGGGATGAACTTGGGGAAAGGCATGTTCTTGGCCCTGATCTAATTGAAACCACCGGTACCATGGTGGATATGATTAGAGAAAGGATCAAAATTGCCCAGTCTCGACAAAAGTCTTATGCAGATAAAAGAAGATCAGATCTTGAGTTTCAAGTTGGTGAGCGTGCATTTTTGAAAGTTTCGCCGATGAAGGGAGTAATGTGTTTCAATATCAAAGGAAAGCTCAGCCCTAGGTATATTAGTCCCTTTGACATTATTGAAAAGGTTGGACCAGTAGCTTATCAGTTGGCTCTGCCTCCGTCTTTTGCTGGTGTGCATGATGTTTTCTATATATCTATGCCAAGGCAGTGCTTAGCAAGCGTAGAGCAGTTGCTCCAGCATGAACCAGAAGATTTGAGTGCGGATTTGATGTATGATGAAGAACCGGCTGAAATTTTGGACTGGAAGGATAAGTAGTTGAGAAACCGGTCTATACCTTTGGTGAAGATCAAATGGAAGAATCATTCATTTGAGGAAGCATCTTGGGAAAATGAAGATGAGATGCGGACCAAGTACACTCATCTTTTCGGACATGCAAGTACGTTGTAATTTCGGGTACGAAATTTCTTTTAAGGAGGGAGGGATGTAACAACCCCCGTATTTCTAACCCGGAATCCGTATTGCAGGTCCGAGAACCCGAAGGTCTAGCCGGGTAAATTTGTGAAGTGTCCGAATAGAAGTCCATGATCTATACCCTAAACCCATGGATCTAGATTCTCTTGTTGAAGAGCATGCCTTGCTTGGTAGTTGGATTTCTGGAAGGCAAGTGATGTCTAGAGATGTTCGGAATGAAGGTAAAACCTCCCCCAAGTGTTCATTAGGGTTAGGTTGTACTTGGACTTCAACCCCCTAAGCAAAGCACCCTTGTATAGCAATATACTAGGGGGCGGTTGCTAGTGGCGGTTGATTGGACCAGCAACCGCCTGGTCCTAGTTGCGGGGTTTTGCCCTATTTTGCCCCCAAACTTCTATAAATAGCAACCCTCGTCTATTTTATGAATATTATATTTGGGATTGCTGTTTTTGGTGGTTAGGCGGCTGTGGAAATGTGCTGGAAGGTGATCTGAAGGTGCTGTTAGTATTCCAAAAGCCTCTACTGTCTTTTAAAGCTGATCTGGTTAAGGTAAGTGATTCCTTGTTCTCTCATACTCTACCTTTAGCTATGATTAAAGTAGATTAGTTTTCCTCTTTGGTTGTTCATGATCTTTCTATTACAGTACCTACCTTTTTAATGATCTTGATGAGATCAGGTCCGAAAACAAAACCCTGCTTTCGTGAAAGGGAAGGATTCTGGGTAATCAATTTGGTGTCAATTGTTAGGTTTGGTATCACCCTTGGTTGTGGGAGTGTAGATTTGAAATTCGGACTATGATCATCCAAAAATCGGATTGAAAACGGATGATCAAAAGACTGAGTTTTAGATTGAAAGTCACTGTTTTTGGGATGGTCCCTAGTGGCGGTCTCTCAGCCTAAGCGACCGCTTGATTTCCAGTAAGCAAGTAGCTTTTTGATTTTTTCTGATTTGATTCATTCGACTTACATATTAATGTAACTCTGTTTATAGGTGTCCTCTGTTTCCAATAAAAGTCTTATAATTGTTTTTGGTTTGCAATCCAGAGGAATTCTACTTATTTACAGGTAAGGACATACAATCTTATCTTTATGTAATGACTTGAACATGCTAGTCCAGTGTCTTTCAATACTATTCTTTCATCTTATATACTGCTGTAACCATGAATAGCTTGTTGATCTTAATGTATGTTTGTTGTTTGTACTATTTTTACATGTAGTTTATCAATTATGAATGTAGTATGATGATGGTTGATGTATTGTGGTTTTGATGGAAAGGGTATTCCATTGGGATATCTTGGCTTGAGATATTAGAGAGCTGTGGTATGGGACACATGCATGCTGATGTCTCCAGCACTGTCATAACTACTGGATAACTTACCTAGGTAGAGTCTAGAGTTGCATGGTTAGGTACCCCACATATTACTACCCTTTTGGTAGGGGAATTGAAGCTGGATGACCCGTGACGATGGTGATGTGACTATGTTTCATCCTACAGCAGTAACCAATCCATGAGAAGACTCAGTGGTCCACTGTTGGTTATACAATGGTAAGGTTGCATATGCTAGGGTTGGGCTCATGGACGTCCAAGGAATGGACTGAGTGTCGTGAGGAGTCATGAGAGCATTCCGCCCCAACAATATGTGGATGGCCATAGGGTTATGGGATGGAGTCAAATAGCAGTAGCCAGTCCGTGAGGGTTCTCATTCTTAGGTTGCGAAGGATACTGAACCGAGTTGGTTGGTGCCATAGGGGATGTATCTGGACTTTATGTAGTATGTTACCATTATGACTTGCATTGGATTAGAAACCCCTACATGTGCTAGTACTCATGCCATTGGTTGTGGTGAGAGAGTGTTGACTTAACCCCAGCCATGGTTTGAGAGCCAGGTGTGGACTTTGCATTTTACCCAGGATCCCTACAGAGGTAACCAGTCCTTGCCGGATCAGAGTGACTAGACCTACCTAGAGCAGGGCTGGTGTATATCTTAAAACATGTCAATTGTTAGAGATTTGCATAGTTAGATCTTAGCGGTATTCATACTTTGCACTCATACATATCATATATGCATTTCTAATGGTTTTGACATATGGATGAGAATTATTGTTGTTCTTACTGAGTTCGTCAAAACTCATTCCTTTATTTGTCTATGTTATATTAGCCTGTACAGATGGAGGATATACACCGGAAGATGGATTGGTTTCCCATGAAGGAGCTTTCTCGTATGAAGAAGATGTGGCACCGGCAATGGGAAATGGAGATAGCCTATGCGGGAGCTCCTACGAGTGCATGGAATGCACTTATAGCACCCACTGATGGGCAAAGGAGACAAGTTGCCAGGCAGTTTGCCTATCATATGGAGAAGAACTGGAGGACCCCTTTTCTTGAAATACATGAGAAACATTATCTAGCTTTAGAGAAAGAAACTGGAAAGAAAATCATTTAATTCTTTTTATTGCTTCCGCTGAACTCATATTCTTTTTGATCATTTATTTCTTTCCTTGCTTATTTTACTGGAGTATTTGGACTCCTGTAATCCTTTTATTTAATTATTGAACTTATTCTGGTTCACGATTATATTTACTTGCATTTTATTATTATTGATGGACAAAAACCGTGGATCCTGTGACGGATCACTCCCACTGGTTGTCAGGCAGGTAACCGAGACCGGCGGGTGGGATGTGACAATAATTTTCGTATTAATTTTACAAGGAGTTAGTACAAGGCTTTATATAGAAATATAGTATTTCTTCTCAGTGTTCTAGGACTCTAGTAGTTGTGGTTCTAGGACTCTTGAGTTACAGTATGAGTTTACACAAAATATTGACCAGTGTTTTCTACCAATTAGTATCAAAGTCTTCTTTGGGTTGACAAGAGTCTTTGTGAGTACCAATTGTAGAATTCTTCTTGAATATAGTATCTAGTGTTTGATCAGTTGTAGAACTTCTAATAACAATGGAACTCTTAGAAGCCTTGAATGTAGTAACTAGTGTTTGATCAGTTGTGGGACTTCTAATAGCGGTGGAACTCTTAGAAGCAATCCTAGTCGCAAAAGCTTGAGATGAAGTGGTGGCTAGGGTATCCCTAATAGTACCTCACCTGCAATTTTTTTCCTTCTTTTTCTCCTGTGACATTTCTTCTCCTCCTTCCCCTGCAACATTTCAATAGGGAAAGGTTGGGTTTCAATCTTACTTAGGTTTATATTCAATTTTACGTTGGTCTAATGTTGTTGATCAGATTTTAATCTAGTTTTTCTAGTACATTTCACATTCCTTGTCTTTTCGACCAACTTTGGAAAACGTTTTTTTGACATTGATGAATATTGTTACCAATTAGCTTGTCTCTACTTTCCAAGTCTACCTTTTCAGAATCATATATGAATTTAATTCGTTGTTGTAAGATACAATGATTCGAAAACAAAGATTACAGTGATAATCTCAAGATTGTTTATCCATTAATTTAACCTATCTGCATATGTCCTTTTATTTAAACCAAATGCTTGTATATAACTTTACAAAATTCTTCAACAATGGAAGATTTCCTAACCACAAAACTGAAAATTTTGTCTAGTGTTTTTTGTTGTTTCAAGGAACCATAATCCCCCAGTAATGAAGAGTTTGCTTATGAAATTACTGAAATTTAGCCTAAACTTCACTGAATCACTGAAACAGGGGAAGTTTGGATTCAATTTAAATGAGTTCATCCCTAGCAATTTTCTTCTTCTTCTTCCCTTGCAATTGATGTGATTCATATCTCCCCTTGCAAGTTACTGAATACATGCCCTCTCTCTTCCCACGCCGTTCTCTTCCACACCACACCCCCCCCCCCCCCCCCCACAAGTTTTATCTTCATTCTTCTTCATCCTCTTTACTGCACACATGCAGCCCACTTGCACATAGTCACAATAAGCCCTGCCCCATGCCCTGCACACAACTTCCCACCTCTACTGAATTGTCCCTCGTAGTATTTTGGAAGAATGATCGATGTACTAATTTCTGGCTCACATGCATAAACTTAGGACAAATGCGTCTTCGGAAATGGGTTATCTATTCAACAAAAGATAAAACCTGTTTGATCAATTCTGTCAAAGAAATCAATAATATTTAATGAAGTTTCTCATCAAAATATATGCATGAGCTAAGGATAAAATGTTACTTAGTAGCTAACTAATTATATATATGACTGACATAGTTAATCTACTCTTGGCTCCCTACTCACCATTTATCCTTTCTTTTAGGTCAAGCAGTAAAGATCTTATGTTGACAATGTCTCCATTCATGAATCTGTCATATGATTAAAAGACTAGCTGTAACTGTGATACTATGAAAATTTCATTGCCATGCAATCTTCTTCTTTTCTTCTCTCTTCTTTTGTTTTTTTTGTCCCTGCCCCCCCCCCCCCCCCCCCGGCCTTTGTATACTTATTTGTCACTAGTCATATGCTCAGTATGGTGACACAGATGACTGATGCTTGTTGTCCCATTACAATTCATATGTTATGTTTTTGTGTCATTTATATCCTATTTGTGGCTGTAGGAAAATGGATATCAAGTACCCTGTTGAGTTTGAATGGAGCGGGAGACTGTATAGGAAGTGGGTGGAATTGGACACAAAGCTATAGAGTCATGGTTTCTGACATATACAATATTGTCATTAACCATGTCTCAGTTGGCCATGATGTAAAGTTCAAGGTATTGTGTGAACTTTCATCTGGAGCAATGGTTAAGGTAAAGGATGATGAGCTTATCTAGGTTGTTCACCGAAAGTCATATGGATGTCTTTAGGTTGCAGGTCATCGACCTAGAACACCTGCCTTCTACAACTGGGAACCACACAGTGAACTTCCCCAGTGCCATAATATTTTGGATGACAAATGCGCCTCCTTTAGCATATTTCGGTTTGTATAGACCACAAGGACAAGGTGGTCAAGTTGTTAGTGGGATAAGTGTTGGGCAAGGGGAGGCAACCAGCTTAGGTAAGAGGCAGACTAGGGAGGTATTGAGGGCTACTTGCACTAGTGTTGCCGAGGAAGATGTGGTGAATTTGAGAGATGATTCACCCAAATCAAGTGATGATGAGGATTAGACACAACCCATTTCTAGTGAGGACAATAAAGATGAATCTGTATGTAATGAGGATGAGAGTGATGACGAGGGTGGTGTGCAGGCATTCCCACAATATAATAATATAGAAAAAGAGTACGATGACATATTTGAGGATGAGGTGGAGCAGGGGCAGATCCACTAAGGGGCTGGGGCCATGGTCTCCCGGATTTTTGAATTTTTTTTATTAATTCCTTTAGTTTTTCATTTTTTTAGTAATTTTCTTCTATTTTTTCAGTTTTTTTCTCTTCTCACATGTGAAATGTCACTATTTGGCCCCCCTCAATATTGAGAATAATTTTTAAAAATAAAATAATGGGTATAAATGTCATCCCTAGTTAAAAACTAATTCCTCAATCCCTATTTAATCTCCCTTCTTTTCTTTCTCACATCTTTTCTTCCTATGTATTCTCTTCTTTTTATGTAAACATGGGTTTAAGGAAATTTTTTGAAAAAAAAATCTTATTAGATATTCAAAATGTCATTCCTAATTAGAAACTAACTCCTCAATTCCTATTTATTCTCTCATATCTCTCATCTAGCTCTCCTCTTTTCTTCCTATTTATTCTCTTCGGTTTCTTTCTTCCTATTTTGCTTTTTCCCTTTTTATAAGTGTGGGTTAAGGAAAATGTAGGAAAAAATCTTCCCCACAAATAGGTACTCTTTCTCTTTCTCATTCTCAATTTATTTATTGTTTATCTTCTTTTTTTTTTCATTTTTTTTTTTGTTATTCTTTATTTGATTTTATATTGTAAATAAAATGTCTAGAGTTAATAAGGTAAGCTAACTACCATTGTTTGCAGCTCTTACCTTAAAAAAAATATATAGTTTGACTTTTTAGGGTTGAAGTCATGTATATAATTTGTTAACTAATGCTTGAATTTACCTATATCTTGTTGAAAAAATATCATTATCAATAATTTAA
This sequence comes from Hakea prostrata, assembly GCF_041222555.1. Classification (NCBI taxonomy): domain Eukaryota; kingdom Viridiplantae; phylum Streptophyta; class Magnoliopsida; order Proteales; family Proteaceae; genus Hakea; species Hakea prostrata. Next base: position 33,976,353 of record NC_142607.1, on the reverse strand, counting down.
CTATTTTTGTTAAATATGTGTGGGCCCCACAAAATATATGTGGCATATTCTTTAATATAATAAATAATTCATAGGTGGGACCCCAATGGTTCTTATAAGGACCCACACAATATGTGTGGCGAAAAAGCATTGGTGATTCCCCAATCTAGACTTTTATTCTTTGACCCCCACCCCAATATTGAATCTTGGGTCCGCCCTTGAGGTGGAGGATGATGCAACCACATTACCTGGCCGAGTGGAGTTTGCTGATCTGTTGATAAGTTTGATGATGTTAACCATTTTAGGGCTATACTTCAGAATTATGTTATTCAAGAAGGTTGTAAAAGAATTCTCTGTAAGAATGAGAAGCACAGAGTTTTGGCCATATGCAAGGCCAATGGGTGTACTTGGAGGATACTTGGATCTAGGTCCAAGAGGAGGAGTCAAACTAACTTGACTTTTGAAATGAAAAGATATTGCTCTAATCACTATTGTATTAGACAGGGGTGGGGCAAGGTAGTGAGGTCTAGGTGGTTTTCCAAAAGGATCTTGGATCATATTCGGGATGTGCCTGAAGTGACTATCAAGTCTATTAGTGTATATTGGCTGGCATGATTGTCCACAATGTGCCATGATGAGCACATTTATGTGTGAAATCTTAAGGTATAAAACATGCATTTTTACACACTTAGAGTGAAGCTACCTTGGGTTTAATGTTGTTTTTGCAGATTTTAGGACTTTTCAAGATTTAAGCAAATATTTGGAGTTTTGGGAATGAAACATGGAATTTTACACGTCAAGAGATCCGTTCAAATTCTTAAGTGTGAAAATAGACTTGATTTGGAGCATGATGGGCTAGAGATGAGATTATGGGCCAACTCCAAAATATTTTAGAAATAACGAAGAACATGAGAGAAATAGTCATTGCATGCTTCAATATTTTATTTCCTATTTGGGATTTGATCAAAGAAGGAAAAAGAGGAAAAATAATCAAATTCAGAGAAGGAAGAGAGAAAAATCCTGTTTTTGAGTGTCTATGTCCAGTTTCAATCAAGCCCTTCATCGAATAGTCATCCGGTCTCCGATCAAGCTGATTTTTGGAGGAGAGCTTCTTGATCCTCAAATCCAACAATGGAATTGTACATTTGATCTCTCAAAGTCAGTCAAATTAGTATGCCAAAACCCTCCTTGGTTGAGTTAGATAGGAACCTCGAGTTTGATTCAAACTCTGTCAATAATCATATCTCATGTAAACTATGAAATTACTCTATAAAAGGAGAGCATACTCCAACAAGGGAAAATGTTTTGGAGAGCTTAAAGGAGCACATTTTCTTTTCTCTTTAGTTTATTTTGGTCGTCTACACTTTTTCTTTCTCTTTTGTTTATTTAGGCTTTCTCTAGTTTTCTTTGATTGCTTTGTGAGATCCTAGTTGCTAGATTGAATGTTTAGGTTCACTTTTTCTATGTAATGCGATTTTAATTTCAATTTCAAGTTGAAGATCAAGTTTGAGGATTCGTTTTTCTTTGGGTCTAGCAATGCAGATCTAGAACATTCTAGATCTGGTTGTTAAGGTTGGGTAAGATTCGAATCGTTCATTAAATTTTTTTATTTTTTATTTTTTATTATTCGAGATTCAAAGATGCAAGTATGTGACCTTCACCAATAATCTTCTCTCCCCTCTCCATTCCCGCTTCTATCTACCCTTTCATATTCTTAACTTAGAATTTATTTTTCAGCATTTAGCTATTGTTCTCCTTTCCCCCTGGGTCCTTGATCAAAGATGCCTACAGTCGTGTCTCTCTTTGGTTAATGCTTCCCTTTTCTTTTTATTGCTTTGTTATTAACTTTATGCAATTTTTTTATTAGATTATGAGGTTAGGTTATGTTTGATTTATTTTTCTTGTCAATTCGATCTCATTAGATGTATGGATTAGGACTGCACATTTAGTTTAATTAATTAGTTAACAAATTTAAATCTTTGCACTCTCGCGTTACTATTAAGAGGTTAAATTCTAAGTGACATATCTCCTTAAGATCAACCTGTTAGCTACACGATGTGCTTGCGATTATTTTTATTTTGCAAACATGCCATACAAGAGGTCATACATGGAAAGAATTATAGCAACCTACATGGTGTGAGGGTCATATAAAATATTATGATGTATTACCAGGGTATGCCAATCTACTGTTGAAGCACATTAGGGTTAGTTATATGTTCCTATGTTATGAACCTAGGGTAGACATGTCAACCCCAGCAGTGTTTCAAAGGTTGTTTGTGCTCTTGCCATGCCAGCATGTAAATTGGGTTTTAGGAATGGATGTAGAACCATCAGTAGCATTGATGGATGCCATTTGAAGGGGAAGTATGGGGGAGTTTGCAGTTATGCCATAGCCTTAATGGGAACAATGCCTTATTCCCAATTGCTTTTGGATTCATGGAGGTTGAATTCAAGGAGAGTTGGTTATATTTCCTTGACTGTCTGCATCATTCCCTCTAGTTGGATAATGGTGACTATGGGCTTACTTTCATGTCTGATAGACAAAAGTTATGACTCTTTTAGTCATTTGTTAACATTCACCATTGGCATTATGTTATCATATAATCTGATAGGTTCTTTTTTTTTTAGTGTTTGTGTTTATGTAGGACTTATCAGATGCAATCACTCTTGTCTTCCCTAATGCTAGCCAAAGAATATGTAGCAAACATTTTTATGCACTTTTGGGCTGCATCTATAGCTTACTCAAGGACAATTTGAGAGAGAGATGGGCTGCATTAAGGAATTAAGATGCTTATGAATGGCTGATGAAGACCCCTCCTAGTTTGTGGTTAAGGCATGCATTTGATGTCAGGCTAAGAAGTGACCACATCACAAATAACACGTCTGAGGTTTTCAACAAGTGTATAAGTGAGTTGAGACATATGCCCATTATTAGTTTAATTGATGGGTTGAGAGTAAAGTTGATGGATAGATTCTATGGGATGTACCAAAAAGGTCTTGGGTATGGACTATAGAGTATAGTGGCGACCAACCTTAGAAGGAAGTTAGACAAGATTCAACACTTAGCTAGAGACTATATTGTACATCTCTCCAGTCAACATAAGTTTGAGGTCATAGATATGCAGTCCAATAGGCATGTGGTCAATCTCAATGATCACACCTGTGATTTGTAGGGTCTGGAATCTCACTAGGTTGCCTGTAATCATGGACCTGCAGCCATCTTGCATCACAGAGGAAATATTGAGCTTTATTGTCATCATTACTACACTGTGAAGAGTGAAGACCTTCATGGAGGCATAAAGTACACTCGTGGATCCCCTTCTAGACTTGTCCAATATTCCACCACCACCATCTAATAATGTGGTACAACCTCCTACTCTTGGTAGATCGACTACCTAAAGACCACAAAAGAAGAGAATTCCAACTGAGGGTGAAGAGAAAAATTCTGGGGAAACAGGTGCAATGTTTGTAAACAACTGGGACACAATAAAAAGAAGTGCCAAGGAGCACATATAAAAGGGAAGGGGACTGTGGGAGGTAAACCTCAAGGTCAAAGGTATATACTCTTAAGTTCTTAGTTGGTTACAGTTGTTTAAGTCAATGAACTTTCACTGACTTGTTCCTTGTTGTATGTGTTTTGTATGTAGGCCAACAAAGAAGGGGTTGCAACATAGGAGAGCCAGGGTTCCCAAATGATGACAAGCTCCCAAGCGTACTCCTCAGCTGCTGCTCCCTGGTCCATTCAAGATAAAGTGATGGCAAAGGTTAGAGCAAAGCAAGCAGCTTGGAATGCAAAAAGGAGGGAAGCAACAAAGAAGTAGAGCCAAACTGCATGATGGGGGAGCTTGGAAGTTCTAGGGACCAAGGTTTTATGTGGACAAATTTTAAGTGATGCAATTTTAAGATTAGACATGTTTGGTTAGTTATGAAATTTAAGTTGAGAAGTATAATGAGTTGTAATGGATTTTAAGTTGAAAAATGATGAGATGTTGTATGTTTTTAAGTTGACCTGTTTGATTTGTTATAACAAATGCTGAATTTTGAATCATAAATTTGTTGCTGAATTTGTTGTATGATCCCCTCTTAATATATGCAATTTTATAAGGTTTGAGTTGTTCAGAATTGTTTCATCAGGTATATGGGTCCATCTGATCTTTTGAGGTTTATGAAGTTCACTTAGAATACATTCCTAATTTGGGGCCTGGCCTGCTTCAGCCCTAGTTTTGCTGCAACAGGAAATCTCTTTAGTAGGCTGCAGTAGTTGTGTTTTGGCAGTAGTGGTTTGCCAATTTTATCTACTGAGGATAAATTATAAAATTTGTAGAACCCGGAAGAGGTGAGTGTGCGCAACAAAGTATTGAGTCCATCAGAACCTGAACAATCAAAGTGCTAGTAGGACTGAATGAGACCTCTGAGTAGCAAGGATTTTTTCTGTTCAGAGGAAAGCATACCAGTATGAGAATTGTATGAATCTCAATTTTGGATATGCCAGGTCATGTAGATCTCATATGCAGTGGATAACCTCAATAGTCATCCCTTCTTAGCACAAGCAACCCTGCTTTTATTTAGCTATTTTACTGCATTCATTGAAAGGTATTAACAGTTCAACACATAAACTCTTTGATGCCTTGCAAGGCTGTTTTGGGCAGTGTCAGTGACTAATGTGCTCATCATATGACTATGAAGAGCCCAAGACTAAGCATTAAGTCCTTGAGACAAGCGCATGGACCAGTGCACATCAATTCTATTCTTGAAAGTGTTCATGAGACAAGATAACTATGTTGTATCTAGAGTTTTAATCCTGCAGCAAGTCTAAATTGTTTCAACCCTAAAGATGCAGAAGAAAATGCCTTTGGATTCATATATAAATATAATTGTTTCACTTCCAGCTTCCTATCAGTGTGCATGGATCTGTAACCCAACCTCTCTATACTAAAATGGTCAAATGGTGACTATGTTTAACCCGATGTTGAAACCATAATATTGAATCGTAAATGATTTAGTCATGTTGCAACTTTTCATCAACAACTTAGTCTATAGATTACTAGATTTTATGACTTAGGCATTGGTATTCACCAAATTGGTCTCTCTTAGCCAAAAGATGGAAGATACTCCCACAGAAATAAATCTTAATGAGATAAAAGTACTTGGAGCTAAGAAAAAATTGCAGGGGAGAGAATGCGTTCACATCAATTGTAGGGGAAGAAGTAGAAGAAAATTGCAGGGGATGAAATCATTTAAATTGAACCCCAACTTCCCCTGTTCTAGTGAAGTTTAGGCCAAATTCAATTATTCATAAACAAACTCTTCATCACTGGGAGAATTATGGTTCATTGAAGCATCAGAAAACCTTGGATAAAATTTTCAGTTTCATGGTAAAGGAATTCATCCATTGTTGCAGAATTTTGTAAATTTATAGACAAGCATTTGCTTTAAATAAAGGGACATGAAAATGGGATAAAATTAATGGATATATGAGATCATCACTATAATCCTTGTTTTTTAATCATTGTATCTTGCAACTACAAATTAAATTTATCTATGATTCTGAAAATGTAGATTTGGAAAGCAGAGACAACATAGTTGGTTGCAGTATTCATCCACCAGCCATGTCAGAAAAACGTTTTCTTCACTATAGAGTCAGAATTGGTCAAAAGACAAGAACTCTGAAACTTAACCAGAAAACTTAGATTAAAATCAGGTCAACAACATTAGACCAATATATAATCAAATATAAAATGAAAACCACACCTTCCCTTATTCAATTGCAGGAGAAGTAGAAGAAAAAAATGTTGAGGGGAAGAAGAAAAATTGCAAGTGAAATTCCTAGGAACTGCTTCTCCCGATGATTCTCCTCCTCCAGTGGTAAACGCCAGGTTTTGATTGGCAGTGGTGATGAGGGATAATGAGTCTGAACAAGAGCTCTCGTGAGTTTCTGTGACAGGTGGTATGGCTTTGAAAATAAAAAATTTAAACATGGGCATTATAGTCAATTTACAATATTTGAGGATAATACTGTCAAATTAAAATTCTTCAACGGTTCTAGGTAAACGGTGTTAAAGGTGGACAGGGTGTTTGCAAGGTTTTGAGTTTAAAGGAGGAGCACTTTGTTTATCATGAAAACAGAGGGGGCTTATGTATAAAAATTCTTCTCCTTCTTTTATTCTCTCATCTTCTCTCCCCACTTCCCTCACACACGACTAAAGGGAAACTTGGATTTAGAAAAGCTAGTTTTTTCTTCTAAATTTTCTCTAGAGAATCTCTAGAGAATCACAATTAGGTATTCTTATTTCTCTCTCTCTTTCTGATTTATTTTTTCCTTACTCTTTTAATTTTTTTCTGACTCTTTCTCTTGTTTTGTTTTTCTTTTAATGTTAAATACATATGAGTAAAAGTGTGAAAGTTTCTTGCTATTTTTCTTATTAATTTTTTATTATATTTGTGGTTGATGTGAGAGAGCTTATATTTTAATACCCAAACCAAATTCAAATTTTTAATACAAACCCAATGAAATATGAACTCTATCCTAGAATTCAAAACACAATAAAATATGATAGTTTGTATTGTAAAGTTGTTATAATTGAAAACAAAGATATGTGTGAAATTATATAAAATTTATTGAAATTATAATTGGAAAAAAAGGTGTAATTGAAATTATAAAGTGCAACTAACTAAATCTATAAATTTATAATAAGAAATCAACTGATAAGATAATATTTGTATCTCTTTCTACTATAATTACTATTTATAAAAAGAAAAAGAAACTTCAACGAAATTCTTGCAAATGTCATTGAAATTAATTGGAAATAAAGATGTAATTGAAAATATGTAAGATTATTATAACTGAAAATAAATAAGTAATTAAAATTATGTAAGGTTGATTGAAATTATAATTGGAAATAAAGGTGTAATTAAAATTGAAGAGTAACATTGACTAAATCTATAAATTTATACTTAGAAATTAAATCATAAGGTAATATTTATATCCCTTTGTAATATAATAATTATTTATAAAAAGGGAAACTTGACCAAAACCCTTACAAATGTCTCCGAAAATTTCTACGACATTTTGGAGTTTTAGTAGTGTCGACAGCCACCAACACCTCTTGTGCTGGTGATATTTCATACATTGACATTTCGTTTCCCTCTGATGTTGAATCCTGGATCCGCCCCTATTGCCAAACCTTTTAAACTTTTAGAATGAAGACCACCAACACATGACATTGGGTTGGATCGGAGATGGATGCAATAGTGAAAGAGCCGCCAATTAGTAGAAAAGCTACCTCGGGGAGAAATGGGGAAAATATCACAAGTCTTCATTGGATGGTTGCAAGGGGTGTAAGTAACGACTGGAAAATCTGATGGAATACAATTATCTCAAAATGTTTACTATCCAAGGGTCAAACCAAAAATAAATTGAGTGACCGTTGCCAATCCTTCGGGTAACCCGCTGTTTTAATATGGATTAAATGGATGATAAACTGTTCCAGATGCGTAAGTCACTTTGTCGTTTTAAGGGCTTAATGATCCTTGCCTAGAGGGAGTGAGGTTAAGTGATCAAATGCCAAGTTTGTTTTAGGAGTAGTGGATGGTGGACTTGTAGTAATGGGTCACTCTTCAAGTCTGGATCACCTCCCTCCCAAGGGAGAATAATGTGCTCTCAATAGTTTCATTAGATTTCATTACTCATTAATTTTTAATATTTATTCAATAGGATCCCACTTATACCATTAAAGGAGCACGCTGTTCTTTCTTAAGAAGGAGGTGATGTAAACTGTTTAAACCATTAACTACCATGTCAACTTAATATTAACTGTCTTTTTCATGGACACGATTACCCCCGTGGTTGATTTTAGGCTGGCAGAGACCAAGGGTGGACCCAGGATTCAATAGTGGGGTGAGGCGAAGAATGAAAATCAGATAACCTTCCCGTTGGGGAAGTACTAATGCTTTTTTGCCACACATTTTGTGGGCCCTTATAAGACCCATTGAGGATCCCACCTCTAAATTATTTTATTATATTAAGGAATAGACCCACATATATTTTGTGGGGACCACACATATTTGAAAAAAAAGAGTTAAATTATTGATAATGATATTTTTTTTCTGACAAAATAAAGGTAAATTAAACCAACAATAAAAAAAAAATTTATACATCACATGACTTCAATCCTAAAAAGTTAGATGGAAGCCAAAAAAAAAAAACAAACTTTTGGTGGGAGATATAAATCAATATATATTTTTTTTGTTAGGTAAGAGTTGCAAACCAATGGTAGTTAGTTACCTTACTAACTATAAATATTTTATTCATAAATCACAATAGAAAATTAAATAATTGATATGGAGAAAATATGACCGAACCTGGTTCAGCCTTGGTTCGATCCTCAACCCTGGTTGGGACGAAAGGAATCGATTCACTTTCGAGAGAGCCGGGTCCAGGAGATAGCTTGCTGCATGAGGAAGAAAACTAACCCAGTCACAAGCGCACCCTAATCCGCTACGATCGGAATGGACTAATCGTCAAAGAGATAGATAGCAACATTTGGTGGTTGTTATTTATTGCTATTATATGGATAACTACCATATAACGATCGTATCATCAAATGAGTCATCTACTAGTCTAACCTAGTAGGGATCTATCACTCAACGGATCTATCCGTTAGGATCTGATGACTATCCGAAGAAGGCTCAAATACATCCAATGAAGGAGATTTGAAGGTACACTCTATATAAGACATCACCTACTCACAAGGTAGGGGGACGAATGCAATTTGAATCGTATTCTCATTATTCATTCCTTAGCTCTATGCTACAACAGAGTTGTTTGTGATTAAGTTCATCAATTGATTTAGCCTTCGGAGGTGGACTCTCGACCCCAGCGCAGTTGGGCCACATTTGACGTTCGTTTTTGCTGATCATCCACAGGAGATCTAAGGGCTGAGCAGATTTTGGACGCATCATTTGGCGCCGTCTGTGGGAAACGCTTCAGAAAGCCATAGTGACTAGATCATCAACAGCAGCGGCTGCTGTGGCCTAGCGAGATGCTGGCGTCCAAATTCTCGGAGCAAATAATCCAGATATTCCTAAGGGGAGTCGACCTCTTGAAGTACTGGAAGATGGCAGACAAGGAGGTAATAATCCTCCGGATCCACTCCAGTATCAACTGGATCAACTGAAACTCCAGTTATTGGAGGTGAGTCAGACGCTTCGTATGTTGACCAGACAAATGGTGGCACCACAAGCACCTGATCACCGTAATGCGGGAAGACGTGCATTACAGCGGGAGCAAAGACTGATCGATGAGCAGAATGTCGGTCAAAATTTCCGGGAAGGCGCCTGGTGGTGAGAAGGCGAACCTAGAGGAGAACAGGAGAATTCCCTAGGTGGGGCGATCGGTTTGAAGGACCGCAAGGGAGTATAACCGATTCAAATACAAGGTTGGGTGCAGGAGTACGAACTCACTCACCAACCATCAGACGTGCAGCTCAAGAGAATGAACGTGTAGGCAAAGATCAATCCGCACGTATTGGTCAAGAATTGGCCAATATCAATAAAAAACTCAGACAATTGGCGAAAGGGAGAATAACCGATGATATTTATTTGGTTATTCGAAAAACTTACTTTTCCGGACCCATAGCTGGATATCAGTTTCCTCACAATTTTTGTTTGCCGACTTTTTCCACATTCGATGGTTCGAGAGACCCCACAGCTCACATTAGTTATTATCAACAGACTATGGCTGTTGCGGGTAATTCCGATGAAATCCTTTGCAGGGTTTTCGATTCATCCTTGATTGGAGCAGCTCAGAAATGGTTTTCGAATCTCCCGTCGGGAAGGATCTTGGATTTTGAAGAATTGGCGTGCAAATTCATAGGACGATTCCAAAGTGGAATCCAGATCGAAAAGACCGAGGATACCTTGTTCACTATCAGACAAAGGAAAAGTGAATCGATTCGGGAGTACCTGAAAATATTCAACAGGGTCACAATGGAGATAGAGAATCTAGATGAACAAGTGGCTAAAATTGCTTTGTTCATTGGACTCACTAACCGACGACTCTTGGAGTTATTGCTTCAAGATATGCCTACCACTTATGCTGAATTGGTGCAAAGATGTCAAGAGCAGATAGAGGTGACGAAGATCCTAGATGCACGCCAGGGGGATAATAAAGCCTTTACAAAAGAACAGAAGGCCCCTGAGAACAATCAGAAGCCGAAAAGAATGTTTGTGATCGGTTTGGAAAGCCTCACCAGGCGTGGTGACAAAGATCTCTCGGTAAAAGTGAGTATACTCCATTAAATACTCCTCGGGCTGATATTTTAAATATTATCAAGAAACAAAATATCTTGAAGTGGCCTCCAAAGCTTCCCACCAAACTTGGGGAGTAGGATCGGGAAAGGTATTGTCGTTTCCACAAGGATTAGGGTCACTATACCAATGATTGCAGACATTTGAAGGCGGATATTGAGAGATTGATATCTCAAGGGCACTTGTCCAATTTCGTCAGAGGAAGACGAGCGGAACCACGAGACACAGGTGGTAAAAGGGACCGTTCGGTTAGCCCAGAAAAACCGACGGAGGCTCTAAATCTAAGAAAGGTAAGGAAGTGATTGATGCCAGTCGGTCACCCATACTAACAATATTTGGAGGTCCCGAACCTGAGTCGCTCTTGAAGCTGAAAGCCAAATCCAAGTTTGTTGGGACCGGAGAAACACAGAAGCGTAAAAGGCCGAATGGTGAGGGTTCGATCACCTTCGGCGAAGAAGATGAAAGAGGCGTCTGTTTACCTCATGATGATGCCGTAGTCATCAAGGTAGAAATCGCACGCCGTGAAGTGCATAGGGTGTTAGTTGACACCGGGTCTACTGCAGACCTTTTATCTTATGCAGCTTATCAAAATCTTAAAGTGGATGAAGACTTGATGGTGCCATCCTCCACGCATCTATATGGCTTTGTGGGATCGTCCACAATAGCGGAAGGATCAGTACAGCTAGATCTGTCGATTGGAAGCTTCCCCAAAGAGGCTACTGTTCGGGTAAATTTCTTAGTGGTTCGAGAGCTTCCGGCTTATAATATCATCCTCGAAAGGCCATCCTTATCAAAGTTAGGTGCTATCGTTTCAACAAAGCACCTAAAAGTAAAATTCTCGACAAAAATGGGGATCGGTCAAGTCTCATTTGACCAGAGAATCTCTCGACAATGTTATGTAGCATATTTAAAGGATAAGGAGGTCCAAAGAAAGGTAATTGCATTACCAATAGAAGTATGAGATGATCGGGACAAGGCAGAAATGCAAAGGCCCAAGCCGGTAGAAAAGTTGGAACAAATCCAGTTGTATCCTGATGATGAAAAAAGAATTACTTATATCGGGTCTGAGCAGCTAGAAGAATTCAAAAAGGAGTTGAAGTCTTTTCTTCAACAGAACAGCGATGTATTCGCATGGTTTGCGAACGATATGCCAGGAATTGATCGACAAGTTGCAGAGCACAAACTTTGGATAGATCCAAAGGTGAAACCGGTAATTCAAAAGGGAGAAATTTCTCCATAGAAAAGTATGAAGCCGTTCGGGGTGAGGTTGAAAAATTGAAGAACTCTAGTTTCATTGAACCCATTGAATGCCCGATCTGGTTGGCCAACATGGTAATGGTCAAGAAGGCAAATGGAAAGTGGAGGATGTGTATAGATTACACCGATCTCAACAAGGCTTGCCCAAAAGACTGTTATCCGTTGCCCAGGATTGATCTATTGATTGATGCAACAGCAGGATATGAAACATTGAGTTTCATGGATGCATACTCAAGATACAACCAAATCCTCATGAACAAAGAGGACAAAAAGTTTACGGCTTTCATGACTGATCGTGAGAGTTTTTATTACAAAGTCATGCTGTTTGGCCTGAAAAATGCAGGGGCTACTTATCAGAGGGACGTCAACAAAATTTTTTAAAAACTTGATTGGGAAGAACGTGGAAGCGTATGTTGACGATATGCTGGTAAAGAGCGCTGCAAGGACAAAGCACATTGAAGATTTAGCAGAGGTATTTTCAGTACTGCGGAAATATCAAATGAAGCTGAATCCGGAAAAATGTGCCTACGGAGTGTCGTCGGGCAAGTTCTTAGGCTTTATGGTATAACAAAGAGGTATTGAGGCTAACCCGGCCAAAATACAAGCTTTGATTGATATGGAAGCCCCCAAGGCTGTTCGGGATGTGCAATGCTTAACGGGGAGAGTAGCCGCCTTGAATCGTTTCATCTCACAGTCGGGAGAAAAGTGCCTACCTTTTTTCAAAGCACTCAAAGATTTAAGGGGCAGTAAGGAGGCCAAATGGACTGAGGAGTGTCAAAAGGCTTTCGAAGATTTGAAGGAAACACTAGGAAGACCACCGCTATTGTCCTGACCAAAGAAGGGAGAAGTTTTACAGCTATATTTAGCAGCATCCCCTTCAGCAGTTAGCGCGGTACTTGTTCGGGAAAAAGACAAAAAGCAGTGGCCAATCTATTATGTTAGCCACGTATTACTCGACGCAGAGACACGGTACTCTCAGATCAAAAAGCAGGCTTTAGCTCTTATGATAGCAGCTAGAAAACTACGGCCATACTTTCAGGCTCATCCAATCGAGGTATTTACTACTTTTCCCCTTTGTAAAGTTCTTCGTAAACCTGATTTGTCTGGAAGAATGGTAGCTTGGTTGGTTGAGCTCAGTGAGTTCCAAGTAAGCTTTAAGCCTCGAATGGCAATTAAAGCCCAAGCATTGGCCGATTTTGTAGTAGAGACTATTGCACCGACTAAGGAAATTGTCGAACCCACTATTCCAACTGTTTGGGAGGTATACGTGGATGGTTCGAGTAATAAGCAAGGAGCAGGGGCTGGAATTCTTCTGAAGAGTCCAACTGAATTTATTATTTGATATGCATTAAGATTCGCATTCGAAGCAAGTAACAATGAGGCAGAGTATGAGGCCCTAATAGCTGGACTTCGATTGTCAAAAGCAATGACAATAGTAGAGGTAACTATTTTTAGTGACTCACAGCTTATTGTCAATCAAGTACAAGGGGAGTACGGCATCAAAGAACCCCGATTACAAAAATATCAAGAGATTGTGCAAGCATTGCAGAAGGAATTCAGGAATCTAAAAGTATGTTAGATCCCAAGAAAAGAAAATACGATGGCAGATGAGCTATCTAGATTAACCAATGCCAAGGAAAAGAATTTAGACCCTTCGGTCTATATAGAAGAAGTAACATTCCCAAGTTATCGGGAGGAGACGATATCCTATATTGAAGCGGAAGCAGTGCTGGATGGATCCGATCGTGGAATATCTGAGAGATGATAAATTGCCGGAAGATCCGAAAGAAGCAAGATTAATCAAGGTGCAATCAGCACGATTCATTATGCAAAATGGAAGGCTATACAGAAGATCCTATGCTGGACCCCTCTTAAGATGCTTGGGTCCCAAATGATCGGAATTAGCTCTGGCCGAAGTGCATGAAGGAATTTGTGGTGCTTATATTGGTGGTCGGGCCATGGCACACAAAATTTTGAGGCTTGGTCTATATTGGCCTAAGCTTCAGCAAGCTACTATGGAATATGTTTGTCGGTGTAGCAATTGCCAAATCCATGCTACGGTATCTAAAAGCCTAGCTAAAACCTTGACTTCGATTCTAGAACCCATCCCTTTTGCGATGTGGGGAATCGATATAATGGGGAAATTCACCAAAGCATCGGGTGGAAGAGAATATCTCATAGGAGCGATTGACTACTTCACCAAATGGGTCGAGGCTAGCGCCCGACAACCATCATTGAACTAAAGGTGGAGAAGTTCGTGCTCGAGTCTATCATATATCGGTTCGGGATGCCAAAAATAATCTTTACCGATCATGGCACTCAATTCGATAACCCCCAAGTTGAACAATTTTTGATCGAGCATCGTATGTCATCAGTGGCATACCCCCAAAGGAATGACCGAACATTACTTGAGGGGATAAAGAGAAGACTCGAAGCTGATAAAGCCTTATGGGTCGAAGAATTGCACAACGTACTGTGGGCCTATCGAACTACAGTTCGAACACCCACAGGAGAAACTCCTTTTAAATTGGCTTATGGATCTGAAGCATTGGCACTTGTTGAAGTAATGGTTGGAACACTACGGGAAAGAGAGTTCGAAGAAAAAGCGAACGAATGAGGACTGCTAGATAGCCTTGACTTGTTAGATGAAGTTTGTGCAAAAGCAATAGCACGAACTCAACATTATCAACGAAGGATAGCGTCACATTATAATTCCCGAGTGAAGAGTCATTGATACATAGCGGGAGACTTGGTATTGAGGAATACCTTAGCTTCAGATCCACGCCATTAGAGGAAATTGGACCCTTAATGGGACGGCCCATATATGGTTATTAAACCAGTCGGTTCGGGAGCTTATAATCTAAAGAACATGACAACGCAGAAAGAGCTGGATCGTTCGTGGAATGCCAGGCACTTGAAGAAATATTATCCTTGAGGAGATTATCATTTTCATTCATGATGTAACAAAATTCAACTCAATCAATACAATTTCAGTTTTCAACATATTGTCTTTTGATTGGGGGCAACACACAACACTCAAGATCAGATCCAGCAACAAAATCAAAAGGCATCGGTTTAAAACCCGTGTGGGACCTTCTACAAAGCATCGGTTTAAAACCCGAGTGAGTTCCTTCTCAAACTTATTGAATTTCTCCGGAAATCCTTAAGTAAAGGCATCGGTTTAAAACCCGTGTGGGACCTTCTACAAGGCATCGGTTTAAAACCCGAGTGAGTTCCTTCTCAAACTTATTGAATTTCTCCGGAAATCCTTAAGTAAAGACATCGGTTTAAAACCCAGTGTGGGACCTTCTACAAGGCATCGGTTTTAAACACGAGTGAGTTCCTTCTCAAACTTATTGAATTTCTACGGAAATCTCTAAGTAAAGGCATTGTTTTGAAACAACTAAGACCTACTGCAACAGAGACTCAAGTGACTGACAAAGTTCAAAGATGAAGTTAATTCTTTATTCCTTTAAACGACCAAGAGGGGCCAACCTTTACATCAAATATACATATGATATAACAAGTGTTGAGGTACAATCTCCATTCGGTCAGAAAGGAAAATCGTCGTTGGCGATCATGAAGAATTTTAAAACAAGATCGAAGCAACTTTGTTAGAAGCAACATAGAGTCAAGAAGCAACACAGATTCAAGAAGAACAGAGTCGGGAAAACATATGCTATCATTTGTTTATCTCCCTCGAGGATTGCGAAGCATTCTATAAATACAAAATCCTCCGCAATTCCATACTCTTTATCCAGCTTTTTTTGAAGAGGCTTGTCCTTTGATCAAACTTGCATTTAAGGCAAGCTCTTCATAGCTGAACCCTTTAAGAGGAGACAAAGGAGGAGAGTCATCAAGATGATTCATCATATCCGGATCTGGAGGTGGAAAGTCCATCACATCCTTGGCCCAGCGCAGAAGAGGAAATCCCAGCTTTGCAAACACTTCAGGATGACAATTGGCGCGGTGGGGAGTCGTGTTGAAATAAGGATTTCTCCTTAGTATCGATTCCCATACCTCGTTCTCACCATCCCGATATGCCTGCAAGTTATAAGCGTTCAGCATGTCAACAAAAGGCTTACTTTGCAAATATTTGAAGATGCAAGCCCTGCGAACATCAGTCGGAAGGGACTCGGGCAAAAGGGGAACAACTTGCCTTTGGGGCATTGATACAGTTCCAGACCCTTTTGCCCGTGCTGAAAGCTTTTCAACTTCCCGCTCCAGCTGCCGAATCTTCTCCCTGGCACCATCCAAATCCGAACGAAGGCGCTCATTCTCGGAATTCTTCTCTCGGGCAATCTCCCAAGCGTTGTTTCCAAGACGAGCAATCTCAGCATCTTTGGCTTTGGATTCTCCTCGAAGCCTGGAAAGCTCCTCACTCAGTCTACTGAGTCTAAAGGCTGCTTCCACTTGATTGTTGAAATTCCCAGTGAGACTCCTGCAACAACTTAAGAGTTAGTCAAGAGCAAAAGAAAAAACTTCAGAACGAAAGGTAATGAAGAAAAACTTACATCACCAGGGATTTTAGAAAACTCCCTATCAGGGATCGTAGAGAAGGCTCTACTTTCGGTAGGCATTTGAACAGCAGTGCATCATTCTAGTGCCTTGTCAAAATCGACTGTCACTAAGTCAGATCTCTTCAACGACCAGAAGGAATGGAACACATCATCCGCCAACCGAGGGCGCTTCCTAGAGGCAAAATCCTCGGCCTCCTGGAAAACCTCCTTGGAAGGATTGGAGGAGGATGCAAAACAAGCACTAGAGTCAGGGTCGGAGGCCCGAACGACAACTGCAGGGACCACATCTTCCTTAGAAGCCCAAAGGGTCTTCATAATGGAAGAGGACTCCAGCGTAGTGCCAGCAGGGGTTTCAACAGTGCGAACAGAGATGGAGGGAGCCACATCCTCCTTAGAAAACCGAACGGTCTCTCTAGGCAAAGGAAGCGTGGGAGAAGCATCAACAGAAGCTGTGGGAATCTGATCTGAAGATTCACCAACAGCAATATCCCCACGTTTAGAAGATTCACCAACGGCAA
Source organism: Hakea prostrata (assembly GCF_041222555.1). NCBI lineage: Eukaryota > Viridiplantae > Streptophyta > Magnoliopsida > Proteales > Proteaceae > Hakea > Hakea prostrata. The sequence goes on along the minus strand of NC_142607.1, from coordinate 33,959,771 downwards.
TCACCTCAGAGGGAACAACCTTTGTCAGCACTAGAGCAGTCTTCTTGCAAGATTTCGCCCTAATATTATCCAAGTTAATTCTTGGAGGCACTACAAATGAAAGGCAAGCATCGTCAGTACGAGAAATCCAACAAAATATAGCAGAAAAGAGAACTAGATTTCTGTCGAACAGATGAAACAACGAACATCCAACAAGAAACTTCCGTAATGAGCAAACCCCAAGTATGAATATTTGTGGAGATTACTCAGGGAGAAGAAGAAAAGTTTGTGATAAAACTGAATGACAGAGGAGAAAACTTACTTGTTCAGTTTTTGATCGAAGATATTGTTGGAGGATAAGAGTACAAAGATGGAAAAGGAAGACAAAATACTACTTTGCAAATCTAGCAGACAAGGATAACTTGCGGATAGCGAAGATAAAAATGAAGCAACCTTGAGGAACTTAAATAGCCTCAGGGAGCGATGTGATGGTTGAAAGCCCAAGTTAACCAAGGGATAGGATGGAAGAGACATTTCAAATTCTGAAAAATGCAGGATCAACAGTTAGGAGATAATGGCGCTTCAAATTCGAAACGTGAAGGCTTGCCTAAGTTTCCACGTGGAATAGTGTGCACCTGATACGAGGATGCTGCCAAATACCAACCATCGCACAAGTATTAAATAAGAGAGTATTTCCAATTTCTTAGGAAGAGCAACTTGTATGCGAATACGAGGAAACGTTTGGGCTTCGTCATAAAGAAGGAGTAGTCAGGAGATAAAGTTGTCAAGTGTCGTAAAAGGTTCGGAAGAATCAAGTTAACGCTCCCAAACGCATCTCTCTGATGTCCCGAGCGTCATCTTCAATTAAGACAATTCCCTGGGTACGATATGAGAAAGTATTATGGCAATCATTGGAAGAGTTTGAGAAAAAGAGGCAAATTTCTATTTCATTATAGAGGGCCGTGGGGGGCCAACCCTTACAAAAAAAAAAGAAAGAGATGGCTTCCTATTGTTCTTTCTCACTGTCGGCCGAAGGATCTTTGTCTGTGGCAGGCTCTAGAGGTTCTTCGGGAAGAGGTGGCGAATCAGCGAGATACTTCTCGATATCTGGATCTGCTGGAATGGGATCCTCTTCTTCCCAAACCCAATCGGGGAAAGGCAGTTCAAGCTTCTCAAAGATTTCCTTGTGACACACGCTCCGAAAGGGAGTTATGTCAAAGGAAGGGTTAAATTCAAGAATCTTTTTCCAAACATCATTCTGCCCCTCTCGATAAGCTTGAAGGTTGAATGAACCCATCAGGTCAGTGAAAGGATCGTTGTTCAGATACTTCCGAATGCAATCCCTCCGAAGATCTTGTGAAAGATGTTCAGGTTTGCTGGGAACCGCCATCTTCTTCAAACGTTCGTTATCCTTGGCTTGAAACTCAAGGCTCTCAGCGCACGCGGTAGCAAGATTTTTCTGCTTCTTGGCTTCGCGTTCGGCAGCAGCAGCCACGATGGTTGACAAGTCAAGTTCTTTCCTCAAAGAACTAATGGCCTTGTCATTTTCCTCCTTTGACTCTTTGGCTGCTTTCTTCAACTGGTCAACCTCAAAATTGGCCTTCACCAAATTCTCTTCATAGGACTGCAGCAAGGAGCCGCTACGACCAACTCGGCTCAAAGCCTCCATATGTTGGTAGAAGCTCAGCACGACATTCCTAGGAAGGCAGGGGAATTATCAAAAATCCTAGGAGAGACTACAAAGCAAATAGTAAAAACTCAAAAAAAGATGATACCTTGTGGAAAGACGAACCAGAACGTCGTCTTGCGGGGTTTCTAAGGCATGCCGATCGGCAGGCATAAGGCCGAGAGAGCTCCATTCGGCAGCCTTCTCGTGGTCCTGAGTAACTCGGTCTGTCACAGCCAGTGACCATTAAGGGATGAAGATCTCCTCATAATCTTTATTCTTTTTGGATTTCTTCGGGGCGGAAGCATCTACCGAGTCATGCTTCCTTTTGGTTCAAACGGGAGAGGGGACTTCGACCTCTTCTACCATCGGTTTCTTCCCTCTCCCCGAAGCCTCAACCACTGGCTTCAAGTTTCTTATACCCTTATAAGAAGGGTCTAGGGGAGGCATGGAAGCCACCTATTCTGCAGTCAATGCTTGAGGAGACCGTTGCTCTGCAGTCACAACGGCCTTGGCAACTTTCACCCGAAGGTTGTCTAGATTAATTCTTGGAGGCACTACAAAGAAGGACAAAAGTCAGAAAGTTGAAAAAGTTCACAGTATATTCAAAAAAATGAAACATGGCGGTTAGAAAGCTCACATTGAGCCAGCCCCCAATATTGAAGAATGGAGTTGTATTCCATCTCATATCCATGTATCTCTTGATACCATGGAATTGACTTGATCTTTCTGACATCAGCTTTGTCTTCTTTGGATAGTTGAGGGACCCGATTGCCCTCAAAGTATGAAGTATATAGTTTCTAGGTGGTCAGGAAGTTAAGGTCTGATTGAGGCGCTTGGCAGAAAAAATACCGCTTGCGCCACCCCTTGTGATTGGAAGGGCAGGTTCCCCTGGCAAGAATGTTGCTCGACCAGTTCAAGCTGAACTTTGTTGCGCTTGGAAAGAACAACCCAGCCAGGAGGATGGGAAAGAGAAGGAACATGAAAATGTACAAAGAGAGGAAGAGAAGGTGTGATGCCAAGTTCAAAACATAAACCCAAGAAGCTGACAATGAGACGCCAGCTATTGGGAAGAAGCATGCCATGACATATATCCCAGTGATTTAGAACAGCGGAAAACAAAGAATTGAAGAAAGGAAAGCAAACTCCACTCTCCAAAGTATCTATATACAGGGAAAATTCGCTAGGAAGGATTGAATTAACCCTCTTATCAGGAGTGGGGGCCCTAGGATGGTATGTGGAAGGAATGTCGAAGCGTTCGATGGCTAAAGGAAGATTCTCCTCACTAAAGGAGGAAGCCACGGAACCAAGTCCATCAGTGGACTTGATAGGTTGTTTAGACTGCCCAGAGGATTCGGCAGTCGCCCGTGGAATTTTGGATGGTCCAGACTCAGGAAGCACAGAAGGAGCCTTACCACTTTCTTCTGCCCTTTTCAGTTGGCTAACTTCTTCGAAGTCACACCAAATGGCAGTTAAGGTTTTCTGGTCACTATCCGATTGCTTAGGAGGGACTAAGGCAAAGGCCTCGTCACCAGAGTCTCCCTTACCGGCGCTAAGTTCAGGAGGAATTTCAGAAAAAACCCTACCACTTTCCATTACTAAAGTTTGGTTGTGGTTTTTAACAAGAAAAAGAAACCTGGAGACGAAAATGAAGATCGCAAAGGAGTCAGTAGACTTACTGAATCACTGAAACAGAATGCTCGAGAGTGAGAAGGTCGTTAGAGCGCGAAGAAGACGATGAGGTTTCAAACTTCCAGACAAGGAGAATGAAACCTATGAAGACAACAAACCACTTTTAAGCACTCACACGAGTGATCGAGGATGTGTACGATTGAGATGGACTTAACATCAACGATTGAGATTTAGAGACGGTTCGAAAGTTTGAACTCACGAATCAAAAACAATCGTTCAGAAACCGTCGTTTCTATTTCGTGAGCATCGATAGTTTCGGCTGCAGAGGACGCGTGGCGCCACCCCCCACAAAAAGTGAAAATACTCACAATGCTCGAGGAAAAAGCGATACAGCCGCATTAAATTTGATACGACATTTAATGGGTTAGGGATTATGCAAAACTATTGTTCGATAGAGTACCCAGTTAAAAACCAAGCCCTCGGGATCGTCCGAACGCTTGGTCTGGGGGGCTCTTGATATAGAGAAAATATGACCGAACCTGGTTCAGCCTTGGTTCGATCCTCAACCCCTGTTGGAACGAAAGGAATCGACTCGCTTCCGAGTGAGCTGGGTCCAGGAGATAGCTTGCTGAGGAAGAAAACTAACTCAGTCACAAGCACGCCCTAATCCGCTACGATCGGAATGGACTAATCGTCAAAGAGATAGATAGCAGCATTTGGCGGCTGTTACTTATCGCTATTATATGGATAACTACCATATAATGATCGTATCATCAAAGGAGTCATTTACTAGTCTAACCTAGTAGGGATCTATCACTCAACGGATCTATCCGTTAGGATCTGACAACTATCCAAAGAAGGCTCAAATACATCCAATGAAGGAGATTCGAAGGTACACTCTTATAAAAACATCACCTACTCACAAGGTAGGGGGACGGATACAATCTGAATCGTATTCTCATTATTCATTCCTTAGCTCTGTGCTACAGCAGAGCTGTTTGTGATTAAGTTCATCAACTGACTTAGCCTTCGGAGGTGCACTCCCGACCCCAGTGGTTGGGCCACATCTGACGTTCGTTTTTACAAGTCATCCACAGGAGATTTAAGGGCTGAACAGATTTTGGACGCATCAATAACAAAAATTGCAGAACAAATAAAGAAATAGAAAATATAAAATCCAATAAAAAGAATAAAAAAAAAAGGAGAAAGAGAGAAACGATAAATAAATTGAGAAAGAGAAAGAGTACTTAATTGTGGAGTATATTTTTTTTTCCAAATTTTCTTAACCCACGCTTATTGAAAATGGAGAGAATACATAAGAAGAAAAGAAGGAGAGATGCGAGAAGATAAATAGGGATTGAGGAATTAGATTTTAATTATGAATGAAATTTTTGAATACCTACTAAGATTTTTTTCCAAAAATTTCCTTAATTCACGGTTATGGAAAGAGAAGAGAATAAATAAAAAGAAAAGAGGAGAGAGAAAGAGGAGAGAATAAATAGGGATTGAAGAGGTAGTTTTTAATTATGAATGACATTTATATCTAGTATTTTACCTTTAAAAATTGTTCTCAATATTTGGGGGATCAAATAGCAACATTTCACATTAGAGAAGAGAAAAAACTTGAAAAATTAAGAAAATTTATATAAAAATTATATATAAAAAAATAGTATTATTTTCTAAAAATACCCCCCCCCCCCCGGCCCCTTCATAGGTCCGCCCTTGGCAGAGACCCGGCAGAATATCTAATTATGGGGTTTATGATTATCAGCTTGCGAAACCGAAGTTGAATAGCCACAGCCACCTCATAATGTTCGCCGCATACGATGGTCTTGGTTTACTTTGCATGCATGATTAATACGAATTTGTTGGTGGTGCTAGTGTTACCACTTTCTTTGCTGATGGATCAGTGAAGTCATGTTTTTTTCCCAACGAATGATTAGCTCAGGTTTGCCTGTATTTTTTTTTTTTTCAGACAACAGAAATTTTTTTTGTAATTTATATTAATAAAAGGATCAGTTTTATTAAAAGAGAGAAAAAAAGATTATAAGAAATATAAAGTATTCGAATCCACAACAATAATTACCCCCAGTAGGAAGTATGCTCATTGTTCATCAGTTCTTTAATTATCAAGTGATGTACTCAGTTGAGAGATTATCTATCTCCGAACGAAGAATTCTCTTTAAAAAAAAACTAACCACACACTCACACAAAGAGAGATTTTACTGCAAAATAGTAGCACCAAACTAACAAACCAAAAACCAGACTTAAAAAAACCAATTCCTGGGCCTCGACATGGCATCCCAGCCTACTTCAGATTGCATAGGACAGGCCATTCAATAATTTTTTTGAAGTCCTCTCTGTTGCTGGTGCAGTTCCTAAATATTACTTAGAGCTCTTGAGTTCAGGATTTTTGTTACATTTAGACCCCTAATATAGTGTTATCTTATGATCTTCACCAAAAAAAACAATTGTGTTATCTTATGATTTTACCCACCCACGGGCAGTAGGGGGAGCCAAGGGCGTCAGAACAGCGAACAAAGAAAGCCAAGAGCGGAAAGACACCAAAGAAAGAACAAACAAGGGGGCGGACCGGGAGAGGACAACGGCCCAACCAAAAGCCAAAAAAGCAAAAAGACGCAAAGCACCGACAAAAGGGCATCTTGACAGTATGCTGCTTAACTACAGAGTACTTTATCTTCTATTGAATTGGTTGCTAGACACTCCTAAATCACCAGCAACTAATTACCCAGAAGGTCTTAGATCGAATGAATTAGTTATAGAATGACAAATCCAAATGACCAGTGTCCTCTCTTTTACCAAAAATAAGAGAATAAGACCATCTTAATAATAACCAATGGAGAGCCATTGAATCTAACTATTCAAGGGTGTGAAATTGATATTCAAACCTGGTATTAACATAAACTAATATGGATATTTCTGGAAAACCACCCAAAACCCTAGCCACCACTCCATCCCAAGCTCATGCGGTTAGGGTTGGTTCTAAGACATCCACAGTTGATCAAACTCTAGCCACTACGCTCAATAAGGTTTTGACAATTGGTATTCACAAGGACTCTAACCAATCCAAAGAAGAGTTTGACACATATTACATTTCTACAAAACCCTGGTCAATTTATGTAATCTAAAACACTTATCTTCACGTAAACCCAAACATTGTCACTCAGGGAATCCAGACGATCACAACTACAAAACTCGTAGAACACTGATGAACAAGGACTCTACCTATATACAAGGACCCATGTACACAACTCAATGCATAGTGGAAAATATCTAAACTCCCCCATGGACGTAGGTTGAATTCAACCGAACCACGTAAACTTGGTATCTCTATCTTTCACTCTCTCACACGCATCTCTCTCTCTTTCCTCTCACACACTCTCTCTCTCTCTCTCTCTCTCTCACTCTCTCTCTCTCTCTCTCTCTCTCAATTCCCATGATTCCAGCATGGCATCAAAGCACCAGGTTCTTTCTTCCTCCCTGCTTGGCCATTAAGTTCACGGACAACAACTACTTTCTATGGAGGTCGCAACTTGTTCCTCTCTTGAAGACTTATGACTTGTTTCATCTTGTGGATGGCTCCTCAATATGGCCTTCTGCAACTATCACCATTGAAGAAAACTCCATCCCTATATGCAAACTGAATCCTACTTACAATTTGTGTTTCAATTCATTAGGACCAACTTCTCATGTGTTGGCTTATTGCCTCGCTCACAGATTCTATACATGCTCAAGTTGTTGGTTGTTCTACCGCTAGAGCAGTCTAGCATCATCTTGAAACTACCTATGCAACACCATCTACAACGAAGATTATACAACTTCGTCTTCAATTACAAAACATGAAAGGAGGTAACAATACTATACATTTGTTTGCATATTCTCAATGTTTTGGGCCTTGATTATTCGACCTTTGTTACTTCTATAACCACTTGTGGATTCCTTGAAACTTTTGTTGAGTTAAAAGGAATGTTACTGACTCATGAAATTTGTCTCAAGGATGACTTAGCCTGTGACTCGTCTTCACCTTTGGCTAATCTCTCTCAAACAGGCAATGCTCGACATTATCGCCCTCCCTTTCGAGGTCAATTGAACAACAAAGGTAGACCTTTTTGTGAACGATATTTTGGCTATCGTCCTCCACTCCACCTTCACCCTCTATTGAAGGTTACAAACAACAGCATTTGTCTCTCATTATTTGCCAAATTTGTGATTGTTATGGCCATAAAGCTTGTGATTGCTATCAACGTTACAATCATGCTATTCAAGGTACAACCAATGCTCCAATTCCCTCTATGCATGTTTTTGAACTTTCTGGAGGCACTATTGTTGACAAAACATAGTATCTTGACTCTAGGGCTACACATCACACCACCAATGCCATTGACAACCTTCAAATTGCTCACCCTTACACTGGTTCATATCAGGTGTTAGTTGATAATGGTGTAGGCTTGTCAATCACTCACAATGGTGACTTTTCTATTCCTACAAAGCATTCTCCCATTTTTCTAAATAAAGTTCTTCATGTTCCTTTCATTCAAAAGAATTGATTATCAGTTTTCCAGTTTACTCAAGAGAATAATGTCATTTTTGAGTTTCACCCTAATATGTTATATTTAAAGGATCGAGCAACAAAGATTTTTCTTCTTCAGGGAACCGTTAGGAATGGGCTTTACCAGATGTACTTGGGCAACTTTTCTCCACAAGCTTTCATTGGTGAATGAGCTTCCATCTCTCAATGGCAATCCAAACTTGGACATCTTGCTTTTTAATTCATCCATAGCATTGTTTCTAAATTTAAATTACCAGTTACTTCTGAGAAAGTTCAGTTTTTGTGTGATGCTTATCAGAAGGGAAAGAGTCATAAACTCCCCTTCTCCTCCTCTACTTCAGTTTTTACAGATCCTTTGGATTTGATATTGATGTGTCCAAAATCTGGTCAGCCCTTAGATCTCCTGAGAATGACCTGCAAAACAAAGTGTCAGATGTGGCCCGACCGCGGGGGTCGGGAGTCCACCTCCGAAGGCTAAGTCAGTTGATGAACTTAATCACAAACGGCTCTGCTAAAACACAGAGCTAAGGAATGAATAACTGGAATACGATTCAAATAGTAAGCATTTGAGTGTTCACGTTCAAGTGTGTGTATCTACATCCCTCTCCCTGGTGGGGGAGGCGATGTTTATATAGAATGTATACCTTCGAACCTCCTTCGTTGGATGTATATGAGCCTTCTTCGGATAGCCGTTGGATCTCAACAGATAGATCCGTTCAGTGATAGACTTCTACTAGTTTGGACTAATAGAGGACTCCTAAGATAATCCGATCGTTATCTGATGATTATCCTTCTGAAAGTGATAAGTGACAGCCACCCAATTTTGCCTGCCGTCATTAGGTTAATTAACCTCCTCCGTAAGTATTGGATTAGGGTGTGCCTGTAGTTGATATAGTTTTCTTTCTTAGCAAGCTACCTCCTGAACCCGGCTCATTCGGAAACGAGTCGATTCTCTTCATCTAGACCGGAGTCGAAGGTCGAACCATGGATGAACCAAGTTTAATCATATTTTCTCCGTATCAGATATATTTGGATGTGTGGGGGCCTTCTCCAATTACTTCTATTGATGGTTTTTGGTATTATATAATTTTTGTGGATGCCTTTGGTAAGCATACTTGGCTTTTATCCTATGCATTTAAAGTCTGAGGCTATTGGGTTTCTTTAAAAGTTTAAGTTACTTGTTGAAAATTTATTTTCTTGATAGATTAAGATTCCAAAGTGATTGGGGTGGAGAATATCAAACTATCTCTACTTTTCTCACCTCTTGTGGGATTGATCATCGCCATCCTTGTCACACACATGATCAAAATGGGGCTGTCAAACACCATCATCAACATATTGTTGAATTTGGCCTTATCTTATTAGCCTACTCCTCTTGCCCTAGAAAATTTTAGAGCTATGCTTTTGAAACTATAGTTTTTCTTATCAATAGGATTCCTACCCTTGTTTTGGGCAATGTTTCACCCCATTACAAACTCTTTAAACTCCATCCTGATTGTGCTTCCTTAAGAGTTTTTGGCTGGGCCTGCTATCCTTACCTTTGTGCTTACAACAAACATAAGCTAGAGTTTCAATCATGCTTGTCTTTTTGGGGTATAGTCTTCGCCATCATGGTTATTGTTGCTTTAATCCTCAAACAAGTAAACTCTTAATTTCCTGCCATGTTATTTTTGATGAAAAATAGTTTCTCTTTTAGCATCAATCATCCACTAAGGTTACCCATCAATCTCAACCACCTTTAACCTCTTTCCTTGGTCCTCCTCCAATGTTCCCTACCCCTACTCCACCTCCTCCACCTACGGTCCCACCACCCCCATCCCCATCCTTGGCCAAATTCCCCCCTTGAGCTCCATGTCTCTCCTCCCTCTCTCACACCCGAATACTCCCTTGGGCCCCACGATTCCAGCTCATCCTTATCCTCTTCTCCTTCCATGGACCTCATCATTGATCTCCCTTGTGATCCTCACACTCCATTTGCCTCCCCCACCTCCTCTAAGCTATTTTCTTAATGCTCACCCCATGGTTACTCGCTCTAAAGCCCAACCTCTTTGTAGAGCCCTTCTTACATCTACCTCTGATGACAACCAGCTTGAGCCTACCTTTTTCACTATTGCCGACAAATACCCTCACCGACGAATGACTTTTCATGGATGAGGGATTTAATGCCTTCTTAAAGAATGGCACTTGGTCTCTTGTCCCTCCTCCTCCTCAGAATAATGTTATTGGTTGCAAGTGGGTGTTTCGAATTAAAAGGAAGGTTGATGGTTCAATTGAATGATACAAAGCCTGATTGGTGGCTAAGGGGTTCAATCAACATAATGGTCTTGATTATAGTGAAACTTTTAGTCTTGTTGTCAAACCTACTACTATCTAACTTGTTCTATCTCTTGTTGTCTCCCATTCTTGGCCGATTCACCAACTAGACATACAAAATGCCTTTTTACATGGTTTCCTTAATAAAACAATTTACATGAAACAACCACCAAGGTTTGCTGACCCTCTTCATCTTGATTATGTCTGTTGTCTTCATATCTCTCTATGGTCTAAAACAAGCCCGTTGTTCTTGGTTTGATCACCTTAGTTCATTTTTATTGGAACTTGGTTTTGTTGGATCTAAACTGACACTTCTCTTTTCATTTATCATGGCATTTCTAGTACACTTTATATCTTAATACATGTGGATGACATCATTGTTACTGGAAGTTTTGAGTTGTTACTTTCTGAACTTATGACTGCTATTGCCTCTATGTTTGTTGTCAAAGATCTTGGACCCTTACATTATTTTCTTGGAATGTCTATGACTCCATTCTCTAATGGTCTTCATCTTTGTCAATAGCAATACATTATTGATCTTCTTCAAAGAGCCAACATGGGTGATTGCAAGCCTGTTACCAACCCTCTTTCTCCTTCTACCCAATTGAGCAAGTTTTCGAGGGAGCTCATGGCCGATCCTACCTTGTACAAAAGTATTGTGGGGGCTCTACAGTATGCTACTATGACTCGCCCTAACATTCATTTTGTCGTCAATAAGGTGTGTCAGTTTATGCAAAGTCAGACTCTTGATCATTGGGCTGCTTCAAAAGAATTTTGCGTTACTTAAAGTGTACCATATCTCATGGATTTATTATCACCAAATCCTCTAATATGACATTAACAACCTTTTCTAATGCTGACTGGGCTGGTTGCATTGATGATCATAAGTTTACCAGTGGTTATGTTGTCTTTTTAGGATCCAACATTGTATCTTGGAGTTTTCAAAAACAATCCATTGTTGCTTGCTCCAGTATAGAGTCTTAATATCGTGCTCTCGTTAATGTTGTTGCTGAGCTCACTTGGCTACAATCTCTCCTCCACAAGTTTCATGTGTTTCTAAGTGATGCTCCAGTCCTCTGGTGTGATAGTATTGGTGCAACCTACCTCACTGCAAATCTTGTTTTCCATGCTCATACCAAACATGTGGAGATTGACTTCCACTTTGTTCAAGATAAGGTTGCCAAAAGAAATATTCAGGTTTGTAAGGATCAACTGGTTGACAATTCACCAAGCTGCTCTCTACTCCATGTTTCACCACCTTGTTGTCCAACCTCAAGGTCACTTCACCTCCCTTGAGTTTGTGGGGGCGTATTAAGAATATTTCTGGAAAACCACCCAAAACCCTAGCCACCACTCCATCTCAAGCTTATGTTGCTAGGGTTGGTTCTAAGACTTCCACAGTTGATCAAACTATAGCCACTACATTCAAGAAGGTCTCTACAATTGGTACTCAGAAGGATTCCAACCAATCCAAAGAAGAGTTTGACACAAATTACAATTTTACAAAACCTTGGTCAATATTTTATGTAATCCAAAACACTTATCTTCATGTAAATCCAAACACTGTACCTCAGGAAATCCAGATGATCACAACTACAAGAGTCCTAGAAAGTTCTAGAACAATGATGAACAAGGACTCTACCTATATATAAGGAACCACGTACACAACTTAGTGTATAGTGGAAAATATCTAAAACTCTCCCGTGGAAGTAGGTTGAATTCAACCGAACCACGTAAACTTGGTCTCGCTCTCTCTCTCTCTCTCTCTCTCTCTCTCTCTCTCTCTCTCTCTCTCTCTCTCTCTCAATTCCCATGATTCTAGCAAAACCATATCATTCCCAATCATTTGAAAAACAATACACTACGGTTTTTAAAAACTGTTTCTATTGCAATCAAACACGATAATGGTTTTAGGTAGGGTTGCCAATTTGATATAGAAAGTAAAACCATATCATTCCCAGTCATTTGAAAAACAATATAGTACGGTTTTTAAAAACTGTTTCTATTGCAATCGAACACGATAATGGTTTTAGGTATGGTTGTGAATTTGATATAGAAAGCAAAACTGCCCGTATAAAACCGTATCATTCCCAATCATTTGAAAAGCAATACAATATGGTTTTTAAAAAGTATTTCTATTGATATACAACATGATAATGGTTTTAGGCATGGTTCTGACTTTATATTTATTGTTTTATACTATTTGTACCATTTATAGGCCAACCATTTGTCAATGATGGGTTAGTAAAGTGGTTAAAAGGCCCAATCTCCCTAGGGGATGTCTTGGGTTCGCATCCATTCGGCAGGCATTAATTATATAAAAGCTCCCTTGAGGATTAGTCTATGTCATTTTTTGTCCAAAAAGATTGAGACTTTGCATCCGCCCCTGCCCGACAAAAAGTCAATTTAATGACAAACACATATGACCAAACCCAACCAAGGAGAAGAAACAAACGTCCCCACCCGCCAAACCCCACTTCCCAATGGCCATTGATTCTAACCCCGGATTTTTTAAAAACTAACCCTATCGGGGTGGCCATGTGAGAATGTCCGTTTGAATACGGGATCCAAAGTTTTTTTTTTCGTTGCTCCCCCACCCAGGATACAGGGGCCACATCGAACAATCTTTAAAGGTAAAATGATGGATGTAAATGTCAGGATTAAAAACTAATTCTTCAATCCCTATTTATTCTCCCCTCTCTTGTCTCTCATCTTTTCTTCCTATTTATTCTCTTATGTTTCTATAAATCGTGGGTTAAAGGAAACTTTTGAAAAAAAGTCTTATTAGGTTTTCAAAAATCAAAATGTCATTCCTAATTAGAAACTAACTCTTCAATCCCTATTTATTATCCTCTCTCCTCTCTCCTCTTTTCTTCTTATTTATTCTCTTTCCTTTCTATAAGCGTGGGTTAAGAAAATTTGAAAAAAGATCTATTTCTACAATTAAATATTCTTTCTATTTCTCAATTTATTTATCGTTTCTCCTTTTCTTTTTCTTTTTTCTTATTTTTTTATTTGATTTTATATTATATGTTTCTTTATTTCTTGTTTCAGCCTTTTTTGTTATTTGATTTTGTATTGTGAATAAAATGTTTATTAACTAACTATCATTGGTTTGCACCTCTCTTACCGGTAAAGAAAATATAAAAAAATATTAGGTTTTCAAATCAAATCTCTTCCCAATAGAAAAACTTATGGCTATCCATCGGGGTTGGTCCATTTATTCCCTCTATAAGCGTTGGTTAAGAATTTGAAACAAGGTTCTAGAATTCAATATCCTTGTGGATGCAAAAATTTTTTTCCTTTTTGGGATTTTTTGATTTGATTTTACATTATATGTTCTTTATCTGACAGTTTTGTTATTTGATTTTGTATTGCGAATCAAATGTTTATTAACTAACTATCATTAGTTTGCATCTCTTACCTAAAAAAATAAAAAAATTGACCAAAGAAAATTTTGGCTTGCATCTAGCTTTTTAGGGTTGAAGTCATGTGTATATATATATTTTTTTATATTGTTGCTTTAATTTTACCTATATTTTGTCAAAAAAAAAATCATTATCAATAATTTACCATTTTTTCAAATATATGTGGGTCTCACAAAATATATGTGGGTCCCACAAAATATATGTGGAAAAAACCTTAGTGCTTCTTCAACCGGAAGGTTATCTGACTTTCATTCTTCCCCCCTCCCCCAATATTCCATCCTGGGTCCACCCCTGATCGTGGTGCGTGTAAGCTGGCCCGGATGAACCTCATATCCAAAAAAAACTATTGGTATATACACTTTTAATATTGCAACCATACCATACCATGAGGATACCACAACGCTTTTGTAAATGCAGATATAAAACAATACCAAGGAATTCAGTTTTGGATATTTATTTTCTGTATCGTACTCAAAGTAGTATCACATTATCAGAAACTGTATCACTTCACATCCTTTGTTGTATCTGAATCATTTGTCATATCAAAGCCAAGTGTAAATATATTTCTTAATAGATAACAATAGTCAATAAGATAATTTATTATATGAAAATCAAAGATAACTTACAAGGAAATAATTCAAATTGTGTCTTTGGCTTACAAGGAAATGATTCAAATTGTATCTAATTAGCTTCACAAGAAAGTAATGTGAAATGAGATTGAATGCAATAATCGCTCATCGATTGGTTAATTCTTTTTTTTCTTCTTTTGTGGATGATTTAAACTGACTCTCTTACAGAAATAATGGATATTATGTCCCTGAAGACAAGAAGTTCACTTTCCTTCATCTCTGTAGCTCCAGACACTAAAAATCCCTTAGCAGTTATGACGCATATATGGTAAAAATCCACTTCCTGTCACAAATACATATCTAAACTCCAATAACTGTTTTTTTTTTTTTTTTGGATTGGGGAGGGGTGGGTAATATGTAAACTCCAATAGGTTGATAGAAGAGCTTTCTGTAGGAATTGTACAAGTTATATTATTGGGAACCTATATTTATAATTACAAGCATGTTCTAAGATGCTTTTATCAAACATGGTTAGCTCTGACAAAACAAGCAGAAACTTCTTTTGTTTATAATAATAAGGCAGATGATGTTGAAATTTTAAATTATGAGATTCAAAATATTTTTATGTATTTTATAATGAAGGGTTAAAAGTGATGTTATTTTTTAGATATCTATAAATAGCTAATGGATACTCTATGGAAAGTTTTGTTTGAATGGCTAACAAGACTTGAGGGAAAAAACATGGTCTGAAAGGTACCTTATAGAGATACTCCTTTGTAAGTGTCTCTTCTGCTTCTATATAAGGAGAGAAGTTGTTCTCTAGTAACAAAAGAAAAGAAAGAAAGAAAAAAATTATATTAGTTTCTTGGTTTTCTGTCGGAAGTGTGTGTGTTATTTGACGAGTTTGGGAGTACTACCTTTAGGGATTTAAATCTCGGCGGCTCGGAATGGCAGCCAAATCTCAGCGGCTGACACTTAATTGGTGATTTCTCAAACAAATGGGTAAAACCATCACGGGCTGAATAATGGACCGGTTTTGTTTCTTTAATTTTTCAAAATAAAAGAAAGTATAAAATTTAATAATATGTTATAAACTAATTATATTCAGTGTCTTCTCTAGAGAGAAGAGTCGTTCGGTTGTTTGATTTGTAAATACTATTTCAGTGACGCACTATTGATCAGCCACTTGTAGAACCAGTTGAGTTGCAACTTAAAACTCACAATGAGACTCAGGGGAATACGTTTTGCCTTGTGAATCCTTAACATGGTTTTTTAAACAGATCAAAACCAACCAACTTGAATCCATTTTCACTCGATTTTGAAAGGGTAAAGCTATGAGTCTCGCCAAAGTAACAGCCATGGTCTGACCCACTTCTATTGAAACTTAGAACAATTTTAAGTCTGAAATGAACAGATATCCATGTGAAGATGAAGTTCAACTTCAAGTTTTAAAACTTTAATAGCGAAGTAGATTGCTTGCTTTCCCATTACTTTCCACAATCTCCATCAACCGCTTTCCCTCTCTAATCAACCTGACCCACAGAAAGGTTCTTATATATCCAATTCTATAATATGGATATTGAATTGACACCCATATGGAACAATCCCTCTCCTCTAATAAAATAAGTGTTTTGAATCCATGAATCCCCATTTCTTTTATTTATTATCATGCACTACCCATCTTGTCAATTTGATTGAATAGTTAATCTTGGTTTATGGGTCAACCTTGTATCCTAAATTAAGAAAAATAGCCGTTGAGTTAGGGAGTTATTGCCATTTCCAAGCACTTTCTTCAAGCTTTCATTCTTTGCATGACCTCCACGGGGGGGGGCCCGCCCCCCTCGGGGACACCCACGGTTTCTTCACAAGCAAACACTAATTTATAAATTATGATCCATAGATTTGGAGACCTAGATGTGAAATCTCTAAATATTTGAAATCCAGTTATAAAGTATATGATTCTCTAAAAGAATTCTGATATTTGGTTTTGAATGTTCAAGACTTCACATTAGCTTGAGTATTGTATTTATAGTGTAATCAATTAAATAAATAGGAAGTTGAGATATACAAGGAAACAAACTTAAACAGAATACCAACTCTTAAGTAATCAAGTGAAATATAATTCAAACTTTAAACTAAAGAGTTTGTGTCTCACTCAAATTCTGGTTTATCTCTCTTATCTCTCACTCCACAGGAGCCAAGCAAACCCTTATATATAGAAAGACACTGAGCATCAATTCACCATTCAACAATTCAGATCTTGACCTTATTGCAGTTTTGGTTTCTTGAACCCCAGATATCACAAGAAGGAGAGATTAGTATATCTACCAAAACATGACGGTGAGCACCTCTAGGGGGTGAGAACCACCTTCATATGTTCGTTCTCCGGAAAGGACGACCAGAGAAGATGCTGATTTGTTTTCTTCCGTCTAATAAATATAATTAGTTTATTAAATATTATATTTTATAAAGAAACAATGGAGGTTTATTATTCAGCCCGTGATGGTTTTACCCATTGTTTGAGAAATCACCAATTTAGTGTCAGCGGCCATCCAGATTGGCCACTGGGATTTGACCGCCGAGGATTTGACCCCTACCTTTAGACGTTCTTTGCAAGTAGATTCTTTTAGAGTGCATGCCATTGGGACTAAAGAGTTGTTGTATCTTGGAGGTGAGAATGTTCAAATCTAGTTTGCATAGGGAGGAGTTCAAATACCTTAAGAAAAAGTACAATTTTGTACGCCTCAACTCACCCTGTTGAATTGTTGTGACCATTATTATATTGTTTCTTCTACGAAATACGGATGCATATATAGTGGTGTTTTCAATTTCTTCTTCAACTTCAACAAAAGACGTGTTTCACCAAACCAGATAAGTTTTATTTCATCAATTCTATTGTTTTATACTTGTTGCCCTTGTCTAATTTCCAACACATGAACAAGAGGAATGAGGATTATTACCCAAAAAAAAAAAAAAAAAAAAAGAACAAGAGGAATGAGGAGCCATCTTTGTCAAAATATAATGACGAGATAAAAGTAAAAGAGAGAAAATGTTGATTGGGAGCATGTAGTAAAAGAAGGACAAAAATTCCAGGCGTGTTAGGGTGCATAAAACCTTCTTGCAGTCTTAATCTGGCACTTACATACACCTTTAGATGAGACTTGAATCATGGTAAAACGATGGCCTTCCCCTTTCTAAGGATAATGCCACCACAGTGGGTCTTGGGCCCTAACCTAAGTGGTGACCCAACGTTATCTTGACGCATGACCAGACCCTTAGTGCAGGAGTTATCATGCTTAATCAAGAATACTTCGATACACAATCACAACCCATGTCACATGAAGTCAGATGTTAGAGCGTAAAAGATGCAATGACCAAAGTAGAGACATAAATTGTGGAGGATGTACGGGTTGAAAGAAATTCCCTTTTAGTGGAACCTGATGTGCAAGCACCCACAGGTTGAAAGAAATTCCCTTTTGCGCTAACTAAACCCTCTCGCTGAAGCATATTAATATCTCCATCTCCCGGCTTAATAAAGCTCATTTGTACCAAAAAAAAAAAAAAAAAAAAGATTAGTAGTGTTGATGGGCCCCAAAAAAAAAACAAAAGAAGAAGAAGAAGAAAGCAGTGTTGATGGGACCTGGTGTCGCTATGGATCCTAGAATATTAGTGCTGATTGCAGATATAGACTAAATAGGCAGGTTTTGAAGTAATTTAGGAGCGGTTTTGGAATGAATTAGGATGAGCTAGGTCTGGCAAGACTACGGTGATATACAACTTATGTTTTAGTTCTGATAAGGAGTTGGGCATGATCATACCAATTGAAGCCTACACTGGACTTGATGGAGCACACTGTAGATGCTGTAGGAAACATGTTAAGGAATCTGCATGAACACTTGTGAGACTATTGTAATCACAAACTTTAACAAAACTGAAACGTGCTATAAATACTTTCTTTAAGGTATTTAGACACCTTGAATTGTGCAACACATGTTTCAAATGTGTTTTCACCTTCAAGATCAGTTAGCTCAAACCTTTAAAGTTACAACCTAGAAAGATTATTTTAGGTGCAATCAAATTGTATTCATTGCTTAACAAAATGACAATAGGGAGAGAGAGGAGGAGGAAAATTCATTGTAAAAAAAGAGCTAAAAAATGGATTCATATAGAGGTTCAAAAGCCCACTACTGGGTGAAAGGATAAAGTCACCTCCCTTTGTGAATGTATCTATTCAACTCACCTCCCTAAGGAAGGTACCTTTCTAATGGCATCTCCACATTTCCACCAAGCAGTGGACTTTCTAGATCAAGACCTATGACCCATAAGTCTCAAGTCATATAAAAATATTAATATTAATTAGTATATAGCTATATAACCATGGTTAAGTTACAATGGGGCTCAAGTTGGGAATGCATCCCATAAGAGTCTGCACCCAGGATGCAATAGTGGGGGCCGAAGAATGAACAGGCGAAGAATGAAACGTGAGATGATCTTTCTTTGGGGCCCCGCAATTTTTTTTAAAAAAACCCCGACCCATATATTGAAAAATGATAAATTATTAATAATGATATTTTTTTTCCCCCAAAATATAGGTAAATTAAAGCAACAATATTAAAAAACATACACAACCCCACCCCAAAAATTAAAAACAAACCAACATTTTTTACTATATAATATAGTCCAATTATAACATTTTATTCACATACTCTCTTCATATCTTCTAAAATCAAAAAAGAAAAAACAATGTAATTGAGAAAGAGTAAGATTAATTTTTTTAAAAAAAAAACAACGTAAATAAAACATATATTTTATATTAAAATAATATACATAAATTTTAAACATTTTTCAACTATGCATAGTTAGAGCAAACCTAGGCATCTTGGGCGTCATCCTCACCCGTTGAAATTTGTAGTTGAGTTAGTTAAAATGGCACTTCAAAAAACATAAAATAACAAGAAACTCTTTTTTTTAACCAATTAAATAACAACAAATCTTAAGTTTCATCAGTTGTGACAGTTTCACATTTTTATTCTTTATTTATTGAACAGAGAAAATAATTTAGAGGATGGTACAGCAAATTAAGGGAGGGGAAAACAATCCTAAGGATGATACAACAAGACCAAAGGAAAGGAAAGATGCCAGCATCAATGCCAAATCTACACTTGATGCTCTTTTATGTTTCCATGGGTGATCAATCACTTGCTTGATTTCTGGGCAAATGATCTCTATAATACAAATGAATGTTCCCTTATTAAGTACAAGCCCCAGCACCAAATCCAATCTTTCCTCCCGCAACATTATAAACCACCTCAAATTTGTGTTGTTGATAATTTCCAAAGATTTGAAAACTAGTAGAAACAGTGTTTCCAGCAAAAGCCAGGCAGTATTGAGTTGAGCTTATGACATATAGAATCCCAGATACATCCACATTCAAGTCAGCTGCTCCGCTAAAATGGAACACAATGGTTGGTACCGATACTGTAGTGTATCCAGACAAGTCATAGCAAGTGTCGAACAGTGAGTATGGTGGAGAAGGGGGATAACTTGACATTGCCCGACGAAATGCCGACCGAAGAGCTGAATAGGCCTTTGGTGCCAATCGAGTGATGACAGTTCCAGAATCTATTATAGTTCCTGCAGTTGTAAAAACTGACTGTGAAATGGATAGCTTCTGCCCTCCGACACTTATACCAGTCATATTTAGGAAATAGAAATTTGGGTAGTTCGAACTTGTTAGTAATGGAGTATATTGAACACTAGAAGAGGAGGAACCGACTTGACTACCAAATGCAAGAAAGCCAGTGGAACTGCTTGTAGATGGAAGACAATAAGAGAAATTCTTTCCATACTTTAGAGCAGTCTGTGATACTATAGATATATTGGTCCGTGCAAGACCTAGTAGACCATCTGTAGTACCAAATAGGCCATTGTTGTTGTGACCACAGCCGAATTCAAAATTAGAGACTGAATCAGAGGAAGATAGTGTTAGTGTATCAGTTACGAAGTCCCCAGTAGAAGAAGATCCGTCACCATATGTGACCTGGTAGAGGCAAGTGGTTGTACAAGATGACTGTGCATAGCCTGCTGCATTCAATTGCGAGCAAGCATAGGAGCCACAGGTGGTAGTGGAATAGGTAGCCGATGCAGAAGGGTTGAAGTAAGGATCTTGTTGGGTATAACAACTGCTGGAGTTGCATGGTTGACATTGGACCCAAGTGAGATCACTACCTGTGTCAAATTCTACTACGAAATTCTGCTTTGGTGTTCCTAATCCAATATTGACAACATAGTTTCCAGTCCCTAGGGATTCGCCAGAGTTGGCGGGAATGCTTACTGAAGAATCTGCTACAGATGACTGTTGGTTTGAAACTTTGGAATTGATGGACTTCACTCGAGTTTCGTCATGCATTAAAATCTCGGTAATACTGGGCATTTTTGATTTCCCTTCCTTCAATGGCGAGCAAGGTCCATACTTGTGAGCCACTTGCATTAGGTTGCTTGAGATTTCTTCTCCTGAAAACGTAGACAAGAAGATAACCAGTGTCAATAATTGATAATTTTTTTAAGGGGTAGGGAGCTAACTACCATACAAAGGATTCCTTTTCAATTCGTTGTACACTATTATATTTGTTCATCTACTAATTTCCTTTGCACCAAGATGTTCGTTGACTTTTTGAAGTCATCTAAGAGCTCTTAAATTGCTGGGTTTGTACAAATTGGATAATGGATTGACAATAATACTGGATGGCCTGATGAAATTTTTGTTAAACCAAATGACTAAGAACAATTTTTTTCATTGAAAGGTTACCATCTCAGCTACCCTTACAACACAAAAAACACAAACTTAAAAGAGATCAATCACCTTTGGCTGGAGTCGAGCACTCATCGGCTGCCACCAAGGAGCTAAGTGTGACAACTTGAGACTGGAATTCAAGATTCTTCTTCATCTCTGTGAATCCATAGGCGTCAACATTCTCTGAAAAAAAACCAGCAAAGAAAAAGAAAGGAAGAACAGTTGCAAGAAGAATGGAACGGAAAGGGAGTAATGAAAGGCCATGGAAGACAAGAATTTTAAATTTCTCTCAATCCTATTGCCTGTTGCAATTAACTCAAAGTTGGATGTCTATTTATAGAAGGAAGAAGGAACCTTATATCTTCTTATTTCTTGGAAAATGTTTTTATCTGCGAAGATTGACTTATTCATCAGTCTTTCTTCTTATTTCGTGGAAAACGTTTTCTCTGGCAAGATTGACTCATTCATCAATCTTTCTCTTATTCTTCAAAATTATTTTAATACATATATTGATACCCACTACGTATCACACCGTATGTTATCTGCTCCAATTACTTGTTCAAAGAATCTTCCCTTACAATTTTTTTCTTGGTAAACAATCTTCCCTAACAATTATATATACAAGTAATGCTATTGGAAACCTTTATGAATAATTACATACACATTTTAATAAGCAATTATTTTCTGTAGGGAATCTTCATTTCAATGACAGCTTGCAGCGAATCTTCATTTCAATAACAGCTCTTATCGTATAAGAAACTTCTTCCAATAACAGCTCTAGACGTATAAGAAACTGCCTTTCTGTATCTCTCATACATAAATAATACTTCACGCGAGGAAGTGGAGAACCATCTTTGTTGAAATAGTTTAGGTTATTAGCGTTCAAACCCAAAAACAAGAAAACTGGCTGTTTATTTATTTTCACATATGGTGTGGAGGAATGATTATATTCGTCCCATCTTGACCTCTTAGGAAGAGATTTTTTTATTTTCTTTTTCTAATAGGATGATCAGCTTCATTATAATTGCGGAAAAAGTATTATAATGAATCAAACATTCCCAAACCTGCAACAATAGTTGCCCCTTATACACCCAATGCTCACCAATTCCTTATGAGTGCGAAAAACTTAGTCATGAAAACACTTGTCAACAAGATCGCTCTTTAAGAAAACTGATCAAAATCTCACATCTGAAAATAAACAACTGCTAATCAGCAGCTCAAAAAAACATACGAAAGCTATGGAAACTGAAGTCTTGGTTGCTGCATTGCTTCCCAATGAAATGACATATGAATATGAGGTGGCCAATCCAAGACATTATCTAAAACTCTATACTTTGCTGCTGACTTAACCAAATAAACCGCTATTGGATTGGTCTCATAATAGTGGTGGGTTATCTTCTACTGTATCGATTCCAAGTACTCTTGCAACCCTTGCCATTGCTGCATTATCATCCACAGAAATTTCCTTCGTTACACAGTCCAAAGGATTGCAACCAAATCCATTTATATCCAAGTTTAAGATATCATGCAATCTGGCCAACATTGCCCATGAATTAAAGCTTCAAACTCAGCCTGTATACTAGACCTCATCACTCCCAAGTAACTACAAAAGTGACCAATCACCATAGCTGCATAATTTGATAGCACACCACCAGGCCTTGCATGTCCAGGGTTCCCGAAAGATGACCCATCAATATTCAACTTGCACGGCTGCAACATGGGGGAGGTGGAGCAACCACCGACTCTCTAATGGTCCCTTTGAGGCTGAACCTGCACCTAAATGCCCAGTCTTCGAATAACTGCAAACTCATGTTGCCCCAATGCCTCTTCTAATTTTTAGGACCCAAACTACGGCTCCGACATGACCACACGAAAGACCCAAGCTGGGGTGAATACATCATGCTTCTTTGAACCACTCTACTTTATGCATTTCTTCCAAGCACATCGGATGGTAAATTCCTCATCTAACTCAAGACCCCAATAGCATCTACCATCAGTTCTCACTAAAGGCAGCTCCATAGTACTAGTCATTTCTAACACTAATCTCATGGCATCAGATTGATCATGAGGAAAATGCCACTAGCCCTGATGTACATAATCTGTGACCAGGTGAGAATACTCCTTAAAGGCCTCCTTCCGAACAGGGATGCAATCCACAATGTTGAATGACACCAATCATTAATCTGTCAAGAAATTCACTCCCACACGTATACTGATATTGGCCCCAACCACCTCCATTACTTTCACCAAACCAGGAAGTAATGCTGATTGGACACCCCTTTAGAAAACCATCCTTGGAGACCACTCTTGCTCTTAGAAAGGAGCTCAAGATAGAAGATTCATGTCTAATCTTCCATGCCATCTGCACAAGCATGCCATATTCACATCCCTAAGCCTCTTAAGACCAAGACCTCCCTCCTACTTCGGTCTACACAGATGGGCCCTTTTTATGGTAACCATCCTATGTTCATCAATTTTTTCAATCCATAGAAGATTACTCATCCATTGTTTTGCAATTTTAATGATTCCCGAAGACCACAAAAAAAAACGGAAAAAGAGTGGATCGTCATGGAAGAAATTTCCAACCTAAATTACTTTGCTCTGGTTGCGTGCTTTTGTGGAGAACATATAGCCTTAGGGGGGCCCCGAGACGAACGTACAACCCCCACTCGGGATAGAGAGTCCTCTTAGGAGGATTCTGAGAATCCCTTCTGGAGTAAAACACATACCCCCTCGGGACATGTGTCTTTTGCATGCTCGGGAGGAATAGTGTTCTCCCTTGAGAAGCACAGAAAACCCCCTCGGGAGGAAGCTTATTGACCCCCTCGGGAGGAAGCATATTCACCCCTTCAAGGAACATGCACGGAATAAGCTCAAGAAGCCCATTTGGACTAAGTCCAAGAGAAACGTTGAAGAAAACGGCCAGATCAAGAGAGTTAGTTACAGATAACTACTCAGTAAGACCGTTCCGAGAAATGGGGAGATGAGCTATCGGATAACGGCTCTATCTGGTCCGCCAAAGAAGGAGCCGTAACTCCGAAGTCATCCCACTCACCCTTCAATTGACGATCCGAAACTCAAGGAAGCGCCGCTTCCAGGTATCTTCTATATAAACCCACCTCCTACATGGAGAAAGGTACGAGAATTCATTTGATCATTTATTCATTACATTCTTGATAACTCTCTCAAGAACTCTTATTGTTGCCTAGGCTGACTTGGGCGTCGGAGGCGGTTCCCTGGCCAAAACTTGGCCGGACCGTTCTTGGTTTCTTTGTGAGTGCAGGCATTCCAGTTATTCCAACTTGGCTAGAGAGCTCTTAAGGCGGTCATCTCAGTATCCGGCCCTCGAAGAAGTTCTAGACGCAACACGTGCAATTTTCATTTCCACCCCTATAGGCATGATTTTATTCTATCAAGCATTGGCATAAACTTGTCCTTCGATGCCTGCCCTATAAATAACTCCACCCCTGAGTACCCTGTGGAGACATGGAAGCTTGCATCTACAACATCTCCTACATGGAGGGGGCAATTTATCCAAAAAAAATCTTACTTATTTCAAAGTTAAATCTATTGACCTCAAATTCTTGAAACTTGTTCAAAACAATTTTCAGATTCTTCACATACTTCATGGCTGCATTACAGAATATAAATAACATCTGCAATAATTGAAAGAAAATAAGGAACTCACACCCGTCTTGGCCTTGCCATCATTTTTAACAAATCAGCACACACCATTGCCTTCAGATTTTGACATAAGACCTCCTCTGTAATAATAATAAGCATAGATGATATTGGATCACCTTGTTGCAGTCCTCTTCTCACACCGAAATACCCAATTAGCCCACATTTTCGCACAGATGAGAGAAGAAGAGAGTAAAGTCCTCACTCACCCCCTTCATTTTTCTAAGAAACTGAACCTCTCCAGAACCTGAAACAAAAGCTCCCGTGACAGTGAGTCATAAGTGATGCAATCCAAGGATCAACCCTAGGATTGCGGATCAACCCTAGCATTGCCAGGATCCATATGGTGGATTAAAAAAAAAAAAAAAAAAAAAAAAAAAAAAAAAAAAAAAAAAAAGGATTGGGGCTTCATTCTTCAAAATGGCGAGTAGCTCATCAAGGCTACACATAAAAGACTCTTTAAGGTCCAAATAGTTAATTTGAGCTAAATGATTCTTCCATTGCTTTCCATGAGTAATTGGCACAAGGCTTACATATAAAGGAAATAAAAATTATAGTTTAAGTAACACAAATAAGTGTATGTTTGGTTACATGAATCCAGAGATTTGAAATCTCTGGATTCATGAATGCGAGATTTATACCTGTTTGGTTGTGAAAAACATGAATTTGTAGATTTATGGGTATGAGGTGAAATCCAAAGATTTCATCCCTACTATAAAAACACTAAACATTTTTGTATTTAGAAAAATTATAGATGAGTCAACAAATTTCATTCCACATGTTCAGTTAACCAAACAGTTAATTTTATGAATTATGACTCTATAGATTTGAAAGTTGTAGATTTTTGAAATCTTCAAACTCATTTAGAGTAAAGAGAATATACTAATAACTTCATCAGATATCTAGCAAATATGCTAGTTATTTAAGTATAGATATATCAAATATGCAAATTATCTATATAAAAAGATTTTACATAATACTAGTTACCTAAATGGAAGAATATAAATATAATAATAATTTAAATAGTAGGAACCATCATATTTCATCCAAGGGTTTCCAAATCAAGCCACTTTGCTTTCCAAGCTTGGATAGATGATTTCAATGCAAGATTGCATCATTCTCCCCAAGTTGAAAAGAATTTGACCCCAAATTCGAGCCATCATCTAAAGGTTGATAACGGAAGAAGATTGAGACAAGTGTAAGGCGATTCTTTAAGGACGCTTGCAACAACTCTTCAAGGCAGCTATGCAAATTATTTTGAGACCTACAATAATAAAACTCTTCCAAGATCTATGTAATGATAGTACCAGGAGAAGGAGCTGACACTTCAGTTTGTCTTAGACCAACACATTAAACATCAATGATGATGAAAAAACATGAGGCGCTTGGCTACGAAATGGATAGCTTTGGATACAAAAGGGGCTGAAAGATTTTATATATATATATATATATATATATTTCGCTAAAAGGGTCATTTTATAACGAAAATAAGAAAAAGAAAAGAAATACAGCAATTAGTACCTACCTTGCTCACCCGCAACAACAGTTGCCCCCAATACACCCTTCCTCACTGGTTCCTACTCATAATTGACAACAACTAAATCATCAAAAACGAAATGTAGGACGTCTAGATGCATCCAAATCAAGATCTTTAAGAAAAGCTTCATAACAATAGTTACATAGCAACACTATCCTCTCCCAATGGGAGGCTCTGATGCACTGTGGATATTTTCGCTAAAGCTGCATCTACCTTCTTGAATTCCTCTGCTATCGAACCCTTTTTACTTGTTACTACTTTCTTCACTACGTGAGCCTTCTTCTTCGGATGACCAAGTTTCCGACGAGGAGAACCTTCAACCCGCACTGATATAGACGAAGACGAAAGTGGAAGAACTACTTTCAATTGCAAAGTTTCATCATTGGCCAAACTCTCCAGCCTGGTCGAATTCTGATGGGCCCCACAATAGTCCAAATCATCCTCCGTATTTCCTTCAATGGCTGAACTTCTAATAATATTTACAACTTCAAGTCCCACCAATGAACACCCCAAAGAAGGGTTTCCAATTTGCATAGAACTCTTACCTGCAACAAGCACTTTTTGAAATTCAAAAGGAGTGGCCGAACCACTTTCCAGCTTATCTGTGTGAACTCCCCAAAGGAAGTTTACCAATTGAATTAAAACACTTTGCCGCATCTAAGGAATTTTGAATTTCAAAACTAGAGTCCACAGCCAAAGAAGCTGCTTCAAAACTATTCAAATTATGTTGGGCCCCGCATGACCCCACTTGAAGCTCCAAACTAAAGTTCACGTCCAATGCAGTTTCTTCCAATCTAATCGAATTTTGTTGCGTAGAAAAGTCTTCCACATAAACCGAATTCTGTTCCGTAGAAGAGTCTTCCACTCTAACCGCATTCAGCAGGGCCCCACAAGGCCTCTCATTAAGCTTTTCAAACCATTCAAAAGAGCCAATATCCTTAGTGGCCGAATTAGGTGGAAGTTGGTTAGTCGTGGGACCAACAGAGGTAACCACGTTCTTTGAAAGATTACCAACCAACATCGAACTCTTGCCTTTATCTAAAATTTTTTGAAGTTGAAAAGGATGACTTTGAGAGAGAGAAAGATCAAGAGAAGAGTTCTCGCTAGACGCGATCACCACATCAGAGGGAACCAACCTTGTAGATTTGAAATTTGAATTGAAATTTGAAATTGAATTTGCCGCACCCTCATTGGATGAAATAGAGTCCTCCAAACCCGCCACCTCTAGAGCCACACGAATCTGATGTTGAAGTGAGCTTGGAATCTGAACTCTCACACCGTCAGTAGGAATCCCATCCACAATAGGATTATCTCGCCGGGAGGTTTTCTGCAGAACGATAGAGGGCTGAACCTGCAAACCATCCACAGAATCGTTTGAAGCAAACCTACAATGAAGACCCAGGTGGCCTTCTCGCTTACACCGTGAGCACCGCAGAATATCATCCTCAAAAATTACCTTCTGAAGAAAACTAAAAACTCGAAGAGTTCCTGGTTCAAGGCGCTCAATTTGAACCTCATTCACTCGAACAGCATCGACCTCCAATTCAACCAAAATTCGAGCATAATGACCAATAGAACCAAGACGAGTTCGTCTATCAAGAGAAACAGGTCTCCCAACAGATTTTGCTATAGAAAGAAGCACTTTCTCATGCCAATACTCAAGAGGTAAATCAGGGAAACGAACCCACACCAACTTACCTGCTGGTTGAGGAGAGTGGATATTAAAATCCGGCCTCCATCGCTGAAAACAAATGTATTGCTTTCCAACATTCCAAAAACCTTTGTGCCACACCTCAGTCATATCTACCTCACTATGAAACTGAAAGATGATAAACCCTTTCCCCAATGAATGTAAGATCACCCCTTGAGATAATTTCCAAGCACCCCTAGCTAGCTCTCGCAATTCATCCATGGTAGTGATGCGAAAATTAGCTCGCCCAATCAACGAAAAACGGAACTGATTTCGTTGCAGCTCGTATTCCTGTTGCGGGATTACAATCCTGCGAAACTTACCCGCTTGTATAGGAGAAGGGAGGGAATCGATCTCAGGCAACAATGAACTCCCCACTACTCCCGCATAAGATTTATCCCCATTGGTAGGCACCTCTGGAGGCTTCAAACGCAAGAAGACCGATTCCCTAGGCACCTCCGAATTTCCTAGAGCTTCCATCTCCTCCATCTCATATCTTTAGATAAATCTCTCACACACTTCGAATCCCAGGATTGGTTTGTTTATCAACATTCCCCACCCTTATTTTTATCTTGGATTTTACTCTTTGATTCACTTATGTGTAAGCTACCTAGAGGAATAACAGTGTCACAGGCTCTGTTCTGTTATGTGCAATCGATAGCAAACAAACTGATGCTGCTACACGAGGAAAGAAAGGAGGATTGGGTTTTGTACTTAGTGAAGACACAGGGATGCCCACTCTTGCCGTTTCACTCCAATCAGACTTCGGTTCGGTGTCTGAAGGAGAGTTATTATGTATTCGAGAGGGGCTACTTGCAGCTGCTGCTGAAGGCGTTGATTATATTGTTGTGGAGAGTGACTGCCAGGAGGTTGTTCGTTGGCTGCACAATCCCTGTCTTACCTCTGTCAGTTTGAAACCTATTGTGGAGGATGTTACTCACTTATCTTCTTACTTTTTGTCTTGTTCTTTCTCTTTTAGTCCCAGGGAGTGTAATCTTGTAGCACACTCTTTGGCAAGGAAGGCTGCTGCCTCTAGAGGGAGGATCAGCTGGCCTCTTTCCACCTCTTGGCTATCAGACATTTGTAATTCTGATTTCTTGCCTTCCTATGTTGTTGAATGATAGTATCTTTACCAAAAAAAAAAAAAAAAAGATAGCAAACAAACTGCAGGGACACTGACTTTAAATACCAAATGATGCGACTCCCAGATTACCAGAGATGTGAGAAGAACAGAGTATAGTCCTCACCACCCCCTTAATTTTTCTAAGAAACTGAACCTCTACAGAATCTGAAACAAGAACTCCCATGATAGTGAGTCATAAGTGATGCAATACTAGGATCAACCCTAGGATCGCCAGGATTGACATGGTGGATAAACAAAAAAAAAAAAAGAAAAAAAGGATTGGGGCTTCATTCTTCAAAATGGCGAGTAGTTCATCAAGGCTATAGATAAAAGACTCTTTAAGGTCCAAATCAACTCAATATGAGCTAAATGATTCTTCCATTGCTTTCCATGAGTAATTGGCCACAAGGGCTTACATATAAAGGAAATGAAAATTATAGTTTAAATAACACTATAAAACAACCTTCTCATTTAGGGTGAAGAGAATATACTAATAACTTAATCAGATATCTAGCAAATATGCTAGTTATTTAACTATAGAGATAGCAAATATGCTAATTCTCTGAATAGAAGGATTTTACATATACTAGTTACCTAAATGAAAGAATATAAATATAATAATAATTTAAATAGTAGGAACCATCATATTTTGTCCAAGGCTTTCCAAATCATGCCCTCTTGGCTTTCCAAGCTTGGATGAATGATGTCAACACAAGATTGCATCAATAAGCCTTTCAAACATCAATTTTCAACAACTAAATGAGTTCTGAGGCAAGGCAAATATTGTCTCAAATAATTTTCCTTTATGAAATGCACTCCTGCTCTTTAAAAACCAAATGGGGTAGAAACCAACTAAGTCTAGCATCCAATATTTTTTACAGGACCTTCACCACAAAATTTGCCATACATATAGGCATAAATTTATCTAAAGACTTCATGACCTCCTCTTTAGAAATTAGGGTGATAAAGTTGTTATTAACTCCACTAGGCATCTGGACAAATAAGCAAAAACCACCCAATCTGATTAAGGAAAAGTTGGATAGGATCTTTGCCTCCCCTGGTTGGGTAAGTTCTTTTCCTAATCCACAAGTGGAAAAATTACCCGCTGCTGGCTTAGACCATAACCCCATTATTCTCAAACCTCTAGGCGGTTCTACTTACAACTGCAAGTTATTCCACTTTCAAAATGCCTGGTTTTCACACCCCATGTTCCCAATTGACTTACAGAATGAATGGTTGAGGAATCATGATATTCCGTTTAATGAAAAGTTGGTCGTAGTGTCTAGATTCTTAAAAAAATGGAATTTCTGTTTTCGGATTGGTGGACAACATTTTCCATAGATCGGCTCTTGAAGTAGACGTCCTGGAGCAACAGGGGAGTCCGGATTGGCAGCTCATTAAGGAGAAGAAAGAAAGGATGGCATGGGCCTTAGAGGCAAAAGAAATGTTCTGGTTCCAAAAGTCTCGAGGTATGTATATGATGGGGATAGATATACTAGATTCTTCATTTAAAGAGCAAAATCAATCTTAATAAAAGGGGTATTTCGGTTATAGTGGATGGGGGGCAAAGTTTTACGACCCCAGGGGAGATTGCCGGGGTCTTTGCTAAATATATGCAAAGGCTATATCAATCCTTAGTGACTTTAGATCCTGACTTCATCGAATGCCTTTTTCCACACATCAATTTGGAGGGTAGATCTCTCTCTAAATTGCCGTTAGAAGTTAAGGAGGCCAGTGTTTTCTATGGAACCACACAAATCCCCTGGGGTTGATGGCTTTAATGGGTTTTTCTATCAAAAATCTTGGGACCTAATTAATGAGGAGTTTTGCAAATTTGTATATGCTTTCTTCTCTAATGAAATCCTACCTCACGGGGTTAACCATACCCTTCTGTGTTTCATCCCAAAGAAAAAAATGCAATTGCTGTAGCTGATTTTAGACCCATTAGCCTCTGTAATGTTTCATACAAAATAATTGCCAAAATCTTTGCTAGAAGATTGAAAGTTCTGTTGTCAGGTATTATCTTTCTTTGTCAAGGGGCCTTTGTTTGGCCCAAAGACAGATCACAGACAATAATATGGTGGCACATTAAATTTTCCACTATATGCGCAACACACGCAGCAAGAAAGGTTTCATTGCTTTAAAATTGGATATGCCAAAAGCCTATGATAGGGTTGATAGAGCTGTTTTAATCAAACTTTTCCATTTCTTGGGCTTTGATGATAAATGGTGCAGGCTTATTAATGAGCTAATTTCCTCTCCTACTTTCTCAGTCAAAATTAAAGGATCACCCTACTCTTGGTTTTCGGGAGCTCGGGGTCTGAGGCAGGGATGCCCTCTTAGCCCTTATCTGTTCCTATTCATAATGGAGATTTTATCTCGTCTCCTTGATGAGTACAAATCTTTGAAACTTATGAGTGGAATAAAAGTTGGGAGGGGAGCTCTGGAGATTTCACATTTCTTTTTTGCAGATGATACCTTCTCCAGAGAGAAGAAGAGGGCCAAAGGGGGAAATAGGACCGGGGGAGACAACTTAGAAAAACGGGGGTCCGGAATGCAGGGAAGAAAGGAACCGATACATCAATCTTAAGGGCGACAAAGGTGGGGACTACATATCTAGGATCAAATCTAATGCAGGGTACAACGAAAGCAAAAACATTACAAACGGTGGTGGACCGGATGGCAAAGAAGATGACAATATGGAAGGCGACGAATTTATCCTTTGCTGGGAGAGGGGTTTTAATGCGCTTTTTCAGATGCAATTCTTGAAATTCCCAAAAACAACGTGCAAAAAAATAGATACGATCTGCCAAAGATTCTGGAATAGACAACCCAAGAAAAACAGGCAGATGAATCTAATAGCTTGGGGAAAATTCTGTAAGCCCAAAGCTATGGGAGGAATGGGATTCAAGAAAGTGGAGGACTACAATATGGCTTTGCTTCTTAAACAAGGTTGGCGAATCCTTATGAATCCAAAGGCGATATGGGTTCAGGTCATCAAAGCAAAGTATTTCAAGAATCACAGTATCTTTGATCCCAAAGTAACAAGGAAAAAGGATCATGGGTTTGGAACAACATAACAAACATCATTCCGATGTTAAAAACGATGGTGAGAAGAGTAGTCGGGAACGGCCGAAGAACATCGTTTTGGTTCGACCCCTGGGAACATCCTCAAGAACAACATCATGAACAAAGATTATCGAGGGAGCACGACTTTTCAAGATGCCTCGACAGGCAACTGTGGTAGAAGTAGCAGATGATCAACAAAGGCAGAATAGAGAAGGGAGGCAAACAACAACAAATGAAAACCTAGTGATAAATTTCTCAATACCTTTATCTGAACAAGAAGATTCTTGATCTTCATCGATTTTTCCAAATGGAGAATTTTCAGCCAAAATGGCTTATTGTGCAATAATGAAACAATGTTTCATTAATCACGAAGACCAATTTGCAATTGGTGGAACCAATGTGGAAATTACCAATGCACCCTAAATTTAAAGTTTTCTTTTGGCGTGTTTTAAATGTAGGGTTACCAGTTCGAGCAACATTAGCCAAATAGTCGCAAACTCAATCTCAGTGTGCAATATGAGGAAATGGAGAAGAGACAATTTGGCATATCTTGATATCATGCAAATGGGGAAAAAGGGTTCATGCAGCAGGACCATTGGGGCTACGAACAGAAAACTAGACGAACACATCCATTTTGAGTTGGTGTCACAACATGAGTTCACAATTAAGCAAGGGCAGATCAAGATGGTTTATGTCTATCTTCATAATAGCATGATACTTCATATGGAGAGAAAGCAATGAAAGGGTGTTCAATAATAAAACACCAAATCCCCTTGTGGTGCTAGGAAACATTAAAAGATGGACCAAGGAGCTCCAAAAACAAAAGGAGGAGGACACCTTGCCTTTACCCATTCAGATAAATTGTGTAAATGATAGTATAGATGAAAATTGGTGCACATTGACACCAAAATCTAACAAAAACTTTTAATCTTGTGCAAGGGTATATAACCAACATCTAGGTGAAGCAGGCTGGAGCGTTGGACTATGCAAAGATGGACATCTAGTGTCTATCAATTTTGGTAAAGGACAACAGAAAGGGATCTTGGAGAACACGCTTTTTGGAATACAAAAGGGGATAGAAGCAGCGGATGAAAATGGACTACAGATACTAGAAATTCCCAAATTGCAGATCTATTACCTTGGCCATCAAGAGAAAAATGGTCTCTTGGGGAACTACCTAGGTTAATGGAATTGGCAAGATTGACAAAACTGGTGAACTATGAGAAAATCCCAAATCCAATGCTCCAGGTTTATTTTGAAAAGTATGCGAATATAGCAACTACTTTACAGGATAACTGTAATAGAACAATATTTAGTATTTGTAATTGTACTCATCTTTAATTTATGAAATGTTTTTCTTCTACCCAAAAAAAAAAAAACTCTCCACTAGGCATCCAACCTGATGCAAAAAAATACCGAATAACCAAAAAAGAAGTCAGAGCCAATAATGTCTCAACAATGTGGAAAAAAAGTACGTGAAAATCCATTTGGACTAGGGTGGCACTATTTGGATCCAAATCCCAAATCTGTCACATTGGCATCATTATCTAAGGCTACACAATCCGTAGGCGTAAGCACACTCGAAATGACTAACAGATGATTAAGATGATCCACACAGGGTGGTTGTATATGAGACCCCTCATAAAGAACCGTCCTCCCTTTTTGAATTTTGATTTTCTATGTTGCAATTCGCATTTTAACATAAAGATGAGGCGGTGCTGGAATAGCTTAGTTGGTTTGAGCATGTGGTTGTTAACCACAAGGTCAAAGGTTCATACCCTCCTTCCAGTAACTTATATAGTTTATCCATTATAAGAGGTGGAGACAACAAGCAAACTCTTCACCTTTAGGGGCTGCTTGGCTGAATGGGTGTATTTTCCTCCTATACTACTTGTGCTTTGCCGAAATAAATGTAGATTCGAGGAAGTGATGCTCTCTAAAGATTGGGTGATGCATTAGATTCTCTTCGATCTTGTCCATCATGATTATGTGATTGAATGATGGATGGTCTCACCAGATGTTTTGGCCCAATCAAGGGCGATAGGATTGACTCTCACTATTAAGAGCTCTAGTTGTCCTCAAGATATTTTTTGGATGCCACCATTTGCAGGGTGGGTAAAACTTAATATATATGGATGCTTCTTGGGTAATCCTAGAAAAGCTGGTGCACGAGGGGTGTTTAGAGATGAGGCAGCGGCTATTGTTTTTAACTTCAATACATTTTTGGGGGTTAAAACCAATTTTGAAGCTGAAATGGAGGCCTTCATGCAAAGTTTGGAATGGGCAAAAAGGATGGAGGTGCAACGACTATGGGTTGAATGTGATTCAGTGGCTGTGGTGATATTGATACAGCAAAGGAAATCCCTTGCATCATCCTACAACAATGCAGAGGCCTAGAATCATTCTTAGCCAGCATTGTTTGGAAGATTTCTCATTGCTATAGGGAAAATAATAAGGCTGTTGATTTCTTGGCAAATAAGGCTGCCAAATTGGGACATTCAAAGATTAATTCGCCTTGGACATCATCTATAAAGTGTGAACTGGATCTTGAGGCATTTGGAACGCTCTCAGTTTAGATTCTAGTTTCTTTTCTCTTGCTTATTTGTGAGTAGGAACCTATGAGGTTGGGTGTATTGGAGGCAACTAATGTTGCAGGTATGAGGTTTGGTTCATTCTTGTATGATTAATATTGTGTTTTTTCTTTTTCTTTTTTAATTAATTAATTTATTTATTTATTTATTTATATATAAATACAAATGGAAGAATTTTGAGTTCTTGTCACCTCTTGTCATCCACCAAATGTGTGCCATGAGTTTAAAGGTGAGTTAAAACATACAATAGGGTTTAAAAACTCGGAATCCTAGTTCTGTCCCAGAGCTAGAAAAGGGATGGGGGCTTGGGGCGGTAATTCGGTCCAACAGCTCGGTCCATGGTTGGAGCCCAAATGGACTCCAATTTCGATATTTTTTTTGTTTGAATGAAAGGTCTTTCGAGTATCTACGTTTGGATACCTTAATCTCGTCAATCGGACACTCCATCGCCGATCTACGGACGTGCCAAAATCGCCTTTTAACGGCATCTGATTAATCTTCTCTCTTCTTTTAAAATCTATGAGAGTTGTCAAATCATCACTAGGGCCATCCACAATCATTGGATCCACTTCCGAACCTTCGGGCTCAACTCGAATGGCCCATAGTTGTCGCCAACTCGAGGCCCAGGTTTGCGGTCCTTAAATCATGGGTTAACGGGTTAGAAATCCGGGGTATTTTAGAATCATACTCTCGCCTATGGTGAACACTTTAGTGGTAATAAGACTACAGCAAAGGTGTTGCAGAGCGGTTTCTTTTGGCCTGCATTGTTTAAAGATGCCCATTCTTTTTGTAGAGCATGTCTTAGATGCCAATAGGTTGGCAATATTTCTTGTAGAGACATGATGCCCCTTAGCCCTATTATTGTTGTTGAAGTTTTTGATGTATGGGTATTGAATTCGTGGGATATTTTCCTAAATCATTTGATAATGAATACATACTTGTAGCAATTGACTATGTCTCTAAATGGGTAGAAGCTAACGCTACTAGGACCAATGATCATAAGGAGTGATGTCCTTCATCCAGAGCCATATTTTTAGTTGTTTCGGCTTTCCTAGAGCTATTATTAGCAATGGTGGTAGTCACTTCCGTCATTGGCGTGTTGGAGCTTTGTTGAAGAAATACTCCATTACCCATAAGGTTGCCATCAAACATCTGGTCAAGTGGAGGTTTCTAATCGTGAGATCAAGCACATCTTAGAAAAGACTGTTAGACCTGACCGCAAGGATTGGTCTATTAGATTAGAGGATGCATTATGGGCTTATCGGACTGCTTATAAAACTCCTATTGGTATGTCACCATACCATTTAGTCTTCGGTAAAGCTTGTCATCTTCCTATTGAGTTTGAGCATAGGGCATTTTGGGCGATTAAGACATTTAATTTTGATATGTCTAACGCTAGTTCTACTCGTCGTCTTCAATTATCTGAATTATAAGAATTGTGTAATGATGCTTATGATAATTCGTGCATTTATAAGGACCGAGCCAAAGCTTTCATGACAAACATATTGCTCGGAAGTCCTTTGCACCTGATCAGCAAGTGTGGTTGTTTAATTCTAAATTGTGCTTATTTCCTGGTAAGCTTCGATCTCAATGGGATGGTCCTTATGTGGTTGTTAAGTATTTCCCCATGGTGCGGTAGAGATCCGTTACCCACTAAATGGGCAAACCTTTATGGTTAATGGCCAACGATTAAAGCCCTATATTGAAGGCCTTGCTGATGGCCAACTTATTGAGGAGTTGGATCTAGAAGACTTACCTCAAGACTCTTCATGAGTCTCTCACTGAGTCTGACTAAAGACTCTAAACTTAGCGCTTTATGGGAGGCAACCCATTTGTTCAAATGTTATTTCTTGTTCTTTTCTTTGTTTGTTTGTTATGTTTTACTGTTGCATGCTTTATCATGATTTCAAACATCGGGCACACTCTTTCCTCTATTTGCTTGTATTATGTTTTTTTTTCCCTTTATATCTTGCATGCACTAAGGTCATTGCATGATTTAAGTGTGTGTGTGTGGGGGGGGGGGGGTTGTCAACTCGAGGAAGACTCATTGATTGTTGGTAGAGCATTGTCACAAAGATAATAAAAAAATGCCCAATTTTTTCTGGCTTTGGTAAGATAAATGTTTTGATTGCTTGATTGGATGCGAAATGAGAGTTTAAGGGTCTTAGAAATTCCATCTGATGTGATGAGCACCCTCTTGAGAGAATACTAATGGGTTTTACATTTTGAGACTGAAGTTGAATCAAAAAATAGGAACTCCAGGTAGTCTAAAAGGTTCGACCATCTAGTTGTCTTGTATTGCCTTGTGCTTATGGTGACAAGTTGAGACTGATTTTAGACTGTTTAAATGTGAATTGAATTGAAGTACAATGTGAAAAAGAAAAAAAAAATGTTGAAGTTTAATGTTTAGACCTCCTTAGTAACCAGATCTTGGTGTCACCAACATCGTGCCTCACGGCAAACAGTTGGGATGTCTTTGGTCCAGTCTTGGCCTATAGCCTAGTTGGATTGAGTAAGTAAGTTCAAGGGGTATTCTACACCTAGTCCCTTAAGGCCATCTAGCTTGAGAGCAGCTGATCCAACACTCGTTACATAGGCCATCTAGAAAGCTTAAGAGGCAAGACATTGCATGGACTAGAATTGTGAGCATTAAAGAAATAAGTGAATTAATTAGCTTATAAAGGTGAAATGCCTAAGAAGGTCAATATTTCTTAGATCCTGAGTTCTTGGTATTATTTGATACCTAGATTAGTCTTATCTGAGGATGAACTGGTGGGCTAAAGATAAGATGAGACTTCTCGATTGAATTATTTGCCTAGAGCTAGACTCAGGAGATGGTGTAAAGAGCTTAAGTGTGGGGGTGCATATATTCCTTCCATCTTTAATGGAGTGTTTTTGTCTTGGATTGGAATCTATCTTTTTACTCTTACTATTGCCATAACGATTAGAAAAGCACTAAAGAATTTTGTGTGTATATTCTCTGCAAATATTCACGAGACACAACTCATTCACTAGGGTAACCTAGGGGTTTAAAGGCTTGTTGCACATGCTAAGTGCAACCATGATTCCTACGAAAGTGAGTTAGGTTTATTTATTTATTTTCAGTAATGCTTTTATTATTTCATTTTGCTCGAGGACAAGCAAACACTTAAGTGTGGGGGTATTTGATAAGCATGCATTTATCACTATTTATTTGATTTAATTCTCATACTTAATTAAAAATGAGCTAATTGAATATTTTTGTATCTTTTTAAGGAATAAGGTGATTTTGGTTATTACAGATAACGTGTAGCAAAGTTGGCAAATATATTAGATATTAGAGGATTTTAATCAAAATAAAATCATGGGATTCAATCTTGCTGCCCAAGAAATCATGAATGCTGAGATCCAACTTAATTAATGCAAGGAGAGCATGAATCTTAGCCAAATTGCAAACATGTGTGGATCCAAGGAACAAAATTGGTAATAAGATCTGAAAAGCGTGTAAACAGACCCACCTTGAGTATTTTGGGCATATCTATCTCATAGGAACTTAGATTTTAGTGATTCAAGATGCTATGGAAAGATAACGAAAATATATACAACTTTATAGTTTTGAGTTTTCCCAGAATCTAAAGGAATAAGCGACTTGATGGGTAAAGAGGACGAATTCATTGTATGCAGGATATAAAAAGGAGAAGCCAGCCACTGGAGAAGAAGAAAAAAAAAAAAAAAAAAAAGACGACGAACGCGGATCTTCTCTCTCATCTCTCACTCTCATTGCTCAAGAAGAAGACCACAAATCTCTCTCTAAATTTCATTTTTATTTGTTTTATGAGCTTTGTTATAATGAGTAGCTAGTTCATTTTCTTTGGGATGTAGATGAACCATTGCTTTTTTTCATTAATTTGATGGTTCTATGTCTTCTAGTTGATGTTTTTAATTGTGTTTAGTCTAGCCAAAGATGCTCTATAGTTAAGCAAACTAAGTGTGCCAAGCTTCAGCGAAGGACGATAGTCTTGTGAAGATAGGGTGTATCTAGGAAAGCCCATTCTTTGTTTGAAACGTGGAGTTATATCGATTAGTGAAAAACTATTGGGAATTCGAAATCCCAAAGATCTTCACGTATTCATAGTTAAAGTTTTTTGCATTGATTAATAGTTTAATTTCTTTGTGTTTTTCTTAAGTAAATAAAACAATTCAGATTTATTTTAAATTAGGTTTTGTTGAACTCAATCTTAGTAACTTAGCCTTTTAGTTCCTCGTAGTTTGACCCATACTTTCTACTAGCTAGATTAGTATAGAATTTTATTTTTGATTGGTTAGTGACACGATCAAATTTTGCCTTCACCTACTAGAAGAAGCATATATATATAGGAAAGAAGGTAGCTGAACGGATGTGTGAATATGTTACCTGAACGACTCTAAATTTCTACCGTCAGATCTGTTGACTAACTGAATCATGCGATAAAATTCCTATTTTTTTCCTATTATTTATGTGTTAATTAAGATAACCTTCTATCAACGGTTGAATTTTCAAAAAAAAAAAAAAAAAAAAACACTCGTTGGTGGTTAGAGTAATGGTTAAATTTCTTCTTCCTCTGTTCCTTCTCTATCTCTTCCTATGTTCCCTCTCCATCTCCATCAGCTCTGAAATTTCTTTCATCTACATTCATCAAGTTTGGACCCTTTGATTGCAGGTTCTTTTGCTGTTGTCTTGAAGAAGTGAAAAAGAAATTTTCGTCTTCCCTGAGATCTCATGACTCTTTCTTGTTTCTAATTCCATCTCAAAGGATACAAACAAGAGAATCCCACATATTTATGTTCAGTGAATATCCCACAAAAACCAGCCTTTTTCCTCTAAGTCTCTCCAAAAAATCAATTGTGTTGAACCTGTAGGAGAACTCTATTAAAGAAGAAACTGAGCAAGAAAAAAGTGTTAAACCTGTAGAAGAACTATATTAGAGAAGAAACAAAGGAAGAAGAAAGAGATGTTACTGCCAACGAGAATCGACAATTGGTAATATTAGGTTAAACTTAACTAACCCATAAATAATGGGAGAAAAAAATATGAATATTATTGGACAATTCAGATTTAATTTAACAAATCTGACGGTGAATATTCAAAGCCGTTCAGCTAACCTATTCACACGTCCGTTCAACTACACTTTAGCCATATATATATATAAAAGAATAATCTTTCTAACATAAACATTTAAAGATGGCGGAAGCAAAACTAAACTTACTATATATAATTGATGGCATCTCTAAAAGAAATCCACACTTTAAGGACACTGAGACTTAAAGATTAAAAATCATTTAGGTACAAAACCATTCTTTAATTAATACATACATAACTACAGTTTATAATTAGCACTAAGGAAAACATCAAAAACAGAATCCGGAGCTTCACTTGTTTGCCTCCTCGACAATGATGATACCTTTGCCTTCGTCTTTTTTAATTCCATCTAAAAAGCATATTAACAAATGAATGATCTAATCACCCAGTAAGAAATGACATTGTTAATCATGATACTAGTATAGGAAACAAAGTTAAACAATTCAATGTTTTCTTATAATCATGCTACCTTCTATATAAGCCATGAGTCTGCAATCAATTTTACTTACATTTCAATTTATCACTTTCTTCCTCTTTATTCAAAATTTTCATTAGTTTCAATCATCTCTTATTACATTTCATTCTTAAGCCCCAACATCCCATAGTAAGTGTTTGCAAAATCAAAGTAACCACAAGAGCACAATATCGTGTATCTAACGGGTCGATATCAGGGAGACATGCCACTTTAGAACTTAACCTCTTAATGGTAATGCGAGAGTGCAACGATTCAAAATTTTTACTAATTAATTAAACTAAATGAGAGGTCCTAACACATACATCTAATGCCATCAAATTGATACTAAAAATAAAACAAACATAACCTAACCAATCATCATCTAATATATAAATAAAAAACGCATAATTAAAAGGCAGGAATAAAAAAATGCGAATAATAAATAAATAAATAAATAAAAGGGAAGTGATCCGAATGTCAACTCTGGATCGTGGGAAGGGGAGTATAATTAGGATGACTTTGATCGTGGATCCTTTGTTGTAGTTTACAATCCACCGATCAAGGGAATAGATATTAAAGGAAAAAAATGCAGAAAGTAAATAACAAAACAGAACAAAACAATAAAAGGAAAAGGGAAACATTAACCAAAAAGAGGCATAACTGTAGGCATCTTTGATCAAGAAACAAGGGGAAAAGGAAAAACAATATATAAATGCTGAATAAATCCTAAGTTTAGAATATGGAGGGGTAGACAGAAGTGGGAATGGAGGGGGGAGAGAAGATTATTGACGAAGGCTAGTTACTTGCACCTTTGAATCTTGAATGACAAAAATAATCCTTGAACAATGGATTCAAATCTCAACCAACCCAAACAACCAAATTTGAAATGATCCAGATTTGCAATTGCTAAACCCAGAGAAAAACTGTAACAACCCCCATATTTCTAACCCAGAACCCGTATTGCAGGTCCGATAACCCGAAGGTCAAGTCGGATTATGTTGTGGAGTATCCGGATTGAAGTTCATGATCCATACCTTGAACCCATGGATCTGGATTCTCTTGATGATGAACCCGCCTTACTAGGAAATGACATCCCAAGTAGGAGTCAAGAGGTGTTTGAAGTTGTCTAGATTGAAGGTAAGACCTCCCTAATGTGTTGTTTAGGGTTAGTTTGAGGTTGAGAGTCAACCCCTTGAGTAAAGCACCCATGTCCTACAAAGTACTAGGGCGCAGTTGCTTAAGGTGGTTGATTGGGCGAATCAACCGCCCCAAGCAACCGCCATGGTTTGCTTGTGGGATTTTGCCCTAATTTGCCCCTTGTCCTCTATAAATAGCAAATCCCATGTTTTTAACTCATTATTATATTCGGGATTGCTACTATGGATGATTAGGAGGCAGAAGACACGTGCTGGAAGGTGAGGAAAGCATGGATTGCGATATGGATCTTTCTCCCTCTTTTGTTTGCAAATCTGGTTGAGGTAAGTGAATTCCCTTCACTCCATTCTCTTCTTTCAACTTTGGAATGGTGTAGATCCATCTCCTTTATGTTGGGATATCCTAATTGTGTTTAGTTCTATTCCCTATTCAATATTCTTGAGGAGATCCTGTCTGAAAATGAATTCTTGCATTTAAATAAAAGATGGATCTAATCAAGGGAGGTGATTTGGGTGATAGATCTCTATCAATTTTAGGTTACTGATTTGTACCTTTGTTATAGACTTGTTAAGACTGAAATTCAGATTAAGATCATCCCAAAACCATTTTGAAATTGGATGATCAAAAGTCTGAACTTCAGAGTTGGAAGATTGATTTTAACTGGGGCGGTTGCTTGAGGCGGTCGCTTGACCCAAGCGACCGGCTGGGTCACAATGATTGTGTGTGATTTGTGATTGCTTTGATTTGACTCATGACTCTTGTGTATTCTTGTAACCCTATGTTTATGTGTTCTCTAAGTCTACTAAAGGTCTTATAATTGTGGTTTGGTTGCATTCTATTGAGATTTTACTTAATTACAGGTAAGGACACACTATCTTGTTTATAAGCAATGACATGTATATAATGAATCAATTGTTTCCTATATTATTCATTAATCATGTACCTTGCTGTAGTTGTATACTTCATTATACTACTGTTATATACCTGTTGTTTGTGATGTCTTTATATACTTTGTCACTTCATGATATTGAATGAATGGTTATGATATGGTCTTGAATGATGTGGCGTAGTTGTGATGGAAAGGGTATCCAATTGGGTATCTTTGCTTAAAAATATTAGAGGGTTGTGGTATGGGACACATGCTTACTGATGCCTCTAGCACTATCATGACTGCTGGATGACATACCTAGGGAGTCTAGAATTGTATGGCTAGGTACCCTACATGTTATTACCCTTTTGGTAGGGGAATTGAAGCCGAATGACCCGTGACAATGTTGATGTGACTCTGTTTCATCCTATAGCAGTTATAAGTCTGTGCGGAGACTCAGTGGTCCACTATTGTTCATGCAATCGTAGAGTTGCATAAGTTAGGGTTGGGCTCATGAACGTCCAAGGAGCGGCCCGGGTGTTATGAGGAGTCATGAGAGCTTTCCGCCCCCAATAATATGTGGATGACCATAGGGTTAGGGAGTAGAGTCCAATAGCAGTATTCATTCCATGAGGGTTCTCATTCCTAGGTTGCGAATGATACGAAACCGAGTTGGTTGGTGCCATAGGAGAAGTATCTGGACTTCATATAGTATATTACTAGTATGACCTTGCATTGGATTAGAAACCCTGACATGCACTAGTACTGATTGCCAATGGTCGTGGTAAGAGAGTGTTGACTTAAACCCCAACCATGAATGCCTGATGAGAACTTTACCCCTTTACCCAGGATCCCAATAGAGGTAATCAGTCCGTGAGGGATCAAAGTGACTAGACCTACCCAGAGGAGGGCTAGTGTCATATCTTAAAGCATGTCGACTATCTAGAGACTTGCACAGTTAGATCTTAGTACCATTCATACTATTGCATATCATTCATCTCATATATGCATTAGTGATTGTGTTGATATATGGATGAGATATGTGTTATCCTTACTTAGTTTGTAAGAACCCATTCCTTTCTTTATATGTTATATTAACTATACAGATGGTTGTACGTCCTCAGAAATTGGATAGAATTCGTATGATCGAACCCTCTCGTATGAAGAAGATATGGCACCATTAGTGGGAGATGGAGATAACTTCCATGAAGCCTCCTGCGGATGCTTAGAGTGCGCTGATAGCACCCATTGATAACCGAATAAGGTAGATTTCCAGACATTTTGAGGATCATGTGGAGAAGAATTGGAGAACTCCCTTTCTTGTTATTCATGAAGAGCATTATTTAGCTTTAGAGAAAGAAACTAGGAAGACAATTATTTAATTTATTTTATTGCTACTGCTGAACTTGATATTTCTTTTGAACTTTGATTCTTTCTTTGATTCTTTATTGGAGTATTTGGGCTCCTGTAATCCCTTTGATTAATTATTTGAATTTGCTCTTCCTCTTAATTATCTATTTCTTGTATTAATTATTATTGATGGGTAAGACCGTGGATCCTGTGATGGATCGTACCCACGGGTTGTCGGGCGGGTAACCGAGACTGGCGGGTGGGGTGTGACAAAAATGAATCCTCTTGAAAATTGAAACTCAAAACTCGAAACTTGAAGCTTGAACTCGAAATTGAAATTGAAATTGGATTGAATAAAGCAAATGAAATACACTTGCATAAAATAAACTAAACAACTTCAATATTCCTTGCATTGCATAGAAAGATTGAACCTAAACATTCAATCTAGAAACTCGAATCCCACCAAGCAATCATAGAACTAGAGAAAGCTAAAAAGCTAGAAAAAAAAAAAAAAAAGAAAAAGAAAAAGAAGAAGAAGAAGAAGAAGAAAAGAAAAGAAAAAGAAAGAAGAAGAAAGAAAGAAAGGAAGTGTTAACCTAAGGTTAAGAGGGGTGGGTATATTTATAGGAGATGGTGAATGATTTACAAATAAAGAAAGAAATAATAAGAATGATAATTATAAAAAATTAAATCAAAGAAAAAAATTAGAGAACTTGGAGAGAGAAACAATAGAGAAAACAAAATAATAAGAATATATAAAATCATTTGGAATGGAGAGAGAGAGAGAGAGAGAGAGAGAGAGAGAGAGAGAGAGAGAGAGAGAGAGAGAGAGAGAGAGAATGAGTGGAGAAAAGAAACAAAAAAAATTTATTTTGACTTAAACGTGGAGAATAAAGTGGAGAAGAAAGAAAAATAAAAAAAATACTTTTAGAAAAGTA
Organism: Hakea prostrata; assembly: GCF_041222555.1. Classification (NCBI taxonomy): domain Eukaryota; kingdom Viridiplantae; phylum Streptophyta; class Magnoliopsida; order Proteales; family Proteaceae; genus Hakea; species Hakea prostrata. Next base: position 33,915,267 of record NC_142607.1, on the reverse strand, counting down.
ATTTGGGTTAATTAAGGAAAATAAATAAAGTAATAAAGTGAAAGAAATAGAAAGTGGGGAGAGAGAAAGAGAAATAATTAGGGAAATAAATAAAATATTCTAGAAAATCTATAGAAAATCCTAATCTTTGACTACTTGTGGGGCCCATACATTTTTCAATTACAATAAAAAAAAATCCTAACTAATCTTAGCCATAGATAAAAATTGGCTTCTTTATTTCTAAGATCTTTTGGAGTTGGCCTACAATCGCATCTAGCCCATCATGCTCCAGATCAAGCCTATTTTCGCACTTGAAAATTTTAACGGACCTCTTGACATGTAAAATTGCATGTTTCATACCCAAAACTCCAAATATTTGCTCAAATGCTAAAAAATCATAAAATCTTAAAAACAATTTAAAACCCAAGGTAGCTCCACTCTAAGTGTGTAAAATGCATACTTTATGCCCTAAGATTTCACACATAAATGTGCTCATCAGAATTCCCCCACACTTTGACTAAGCTTGTCTTCAAGCAAGAATAAAAAAAATGGCATGCATAAAAGAAATTAATACAACAAAATAAAATCCCAACTCAGTTTAGTAGGAATCACGGCTACATTTAGCATGTGCAACAAGCCTTTAAACCACTAGGTTACCCCTAGAGGACGAGTTTTTTCTCGTGGATGTTTGCGGGGAATATACATCCAAAATTCCAATTCAGCTCAAAATAAAACATTGCAAATTTCAACTCTAACAATTGGAAAAAAAAAAATACATACATGATCAATAGCTATGACAATTTTCCTCACCATTGGTTTAAGATCTCCCACACTTGAACTTTATTACCCCATACTGATTCTTGAGACTAAGCATATATTTCAATCAAAGACTCATCTTATATCTTTCGAGTACACCTCTCCTTTAAGCAAAACCACTAATAGAGTAAGGAGTCCAAGGACTAAGGTTTTGAAGTATTTTTGACTAAACATTTTTACCAAGATATTGATGACATTTGCATTTATTTGTTTTCTTTTCCTTTGAGTAGTAAACTCCACTTTACTCTACTACGGTTGGCTTAAATGACATGGTGGAGCAAACACCAGAAACCCAAGTTTATTTATAGCTTTGCTTTGCATATGCCCACATAGGCTGTGATGTGAGAGTTATTTTCAATAATCTCATTCTTAAGAGTTTCGATCAAGTCACCTCAATTCCTGAGTCGGAGTGCCCTGTCCAGTTCCAAGAAATTCAACTTTTACTTTTTACGTTTTTTTTTTCTTTTTGAACTTTGTGTCATGACATACAAAAAATTGATCTCAATTCCTAGACAAAGGAACAAGGACCCACAAAACCCATAGATGGTCCAATGCCTTAAGTTAAGGGCCTTTATTTTTTCTAAGGAACGTGTCATTTCAACATACATATAACTTACTTTCTCCTCAACAGGGTTTTTATGTGTTCACGATAGGTACCAAAATCACTCTCATTTCACACATCATAGCAATTGAAAGGGTATGTACATTAACCAAAAGCCAAAATTAAAATCTACAATGAAGCTATTCACCCTCCCCCCCCCCCCCCACACACACACACACTTAAGTAATGCAATGTCCTCAATGCATACATGAAAAGATAAACAAGAAAAACAAATGAGGGTTGTACCTTTCAAAAGATGTGTTGCTTATCATGGAAAACTTTGGTCTTTTCTTTAGAAATCTCCAATATCAATTGAAGATGTAGAAGACACTCTAAATAAGAAAACCCATGGATAGAAAAATCATCTCTAAAGATCTCAAGAGAAACCTTCACAATGTCAGAGAAAGTATTTATCATACGTTGAGGTTCTCTAAAATGTTTGGCATCCTATATAGCATGAATATGATATTGTACAATGGAAGGGATTATACCTTTGATAGTCATAGACCAACCCAATGTTTTTCTATTATCATTCAACAGTGTTATCAACTCTTTAGCTTGGTCAGAAATTAAATCAAAGACAACAATGACAAGAAGAGTATTATCTTGTCTCAAGAAAGTATATTGCAAATTAGTAGGCAACTCTTTCAATTCTAGCTTGAGAGGTTTAATTATTGAGGGCTTGGGAGTGGAGATGGAGATGGATAGGGGTCTAATAGGTTTCAAAGTATGTGAAGACTTGAGACTTCTGAAAAGAAGGTTTCACTATTATCATCCAACATATCCATACATTCTTGAAATTCATGATCAAAATCAATCTTAAAGTTGGTAATCAAATCATTAGGAAAATCCAAAGACTCCTCAATCATATTGATCTCTTCTTCTATATGTGGTTGTTTCCCTATCCTAAACATATTAAACTCCAGGTTCAATTTCTGAAAAACAATCGTAAGAGACCATTTCGACAGTTGATTAATGCATTATTAGTAGCCAAAAATGGTTTTCCTAGAATTATTAGGATTTCATCCTTGATTGAGAAAGGCTTAGTATCTAACACAATGAAATCAACAGGAAAAATAAATTCTCCCCCCTTCAGTAAAACATATTCAATCATCCCTTTAGGAATCTTAATTGACCTATCTGTCAAGTGAAGAGTAGTTATAGTTGCTTTCAATTCTCCCAATCCTAGTTGCTTATAAACATGGTAAGGCAAAAGATTCACACTTGCACCAAGATCATGTAAAGCATGCTCAATGTATGTATTGCCTATGACACAAGCTATGGTAGAGCTCTCTAGATCCTTATACTTGGCTGCTACATGTTGAGTAATTATAGCACTGATGTTATCCTCCAAGAACGTTTTTTTGGGAACACTAGTGATTCTTTTATAAATGCATAATTCTTTCGACACTTTTGCATAGGCGGAGATCTGGGATATGGAATCTAAAAGAGGGATATTCACTTCTATCTTTTTGAAGACATCAAAAATTTTCTCCATAGTTGCAGTCTTCTTCTTATTAACTAGACAGATGGGATTTAACTAGACGGCGGGGATAAGGGGCCTTAGAAACATAAGGATCCTCATTTGAAATTTGCTCTTTACTCACAGTTTCAGATAGTGGTTTAGCAAACTTAGGTACTACTAAAGAAAGTGGCTTATCCTCAACTTCTATGGGCTCCTCAGACAAACCCTTATTAGGAGATACTTGAACATTCTCCTCATCACAGTGGTCACTAATCTTGCTATTTTCATTAATATGTGACTCACCTTTAAATACCATTTCCCACTTCTCAATGCAGACACATAATTAATTAATGCTAAGGAAGAAGAGGAGGATTCAACTTGGTTGACTTGATTTGGTAAATTTGATGGTCTTTGTTAAATCTAAATCTAGGATTTAACTCAGGTTGGCTAGGCATTTTACCTTTTTTTCGCTCAGACAAAGCACTCACAAGAGTGAAAATTTGTTTTTTCATATTATGCATAGAAGTCATGAAAGTGCTGGAAAGTACTTCCATATTCTTCTCTAAGGTAGAGAGACAAGAAAACTCTGGATTATTACCTTTGTTGAAACCAAGTGATGATTGATTTTGTGCAATAAGAGGCATACGAGGCACAATAGGTGGATTTACAGGCCTAGCCAGATTGACATTCTGAAAATTTGGGGCTTCAGGGAACTAGACATTTTGATTATAAGAAAATGGTGGACTTTGTTTTTGAGGGGCACCATATTGATTTTGAGTGGAATAATTGTTTAATCAATTTTGGTTTTTCCCTTGAGACCATGAAAAGTTAGGATGATTCCTCCACCCAGGATTATACATGTTACTGTATGGGTTTGGAAACATCACACTAACATTTTTATGTTGGCCTCTAGAATAGCTAGGGCATTCCTCAATGTAAGTGTAAAAGACTGACACCATGCATACATAGCAATAGATTTATCAACAAAATGTGTTTGACTTGGTGGTGGTGGTGCAACTTTTACTACCAAAGTCTCTAACTTTTTCAAAAGACCATCTATTTGTGCATCCTTATGAACTTGGCTATCAAAAAAATATCCCCTACTAGTCCTTTCAGATTCTTGGGTTGACTCCCATTCTTTATTTCTGTCTACTAAGTCTAAAAGAAATTCCCAAGCATTAGAATCATCAGTGAACAATGTAAATCCTGTGGGGCACATAGATTCCAAAAGTTGATTAGTTTGATAATCGACCCTCATAAATTATTTGGCATAAATGCCATAATTCTAAACTGTGATGAGGGCATTCTTGGAGGAGGCTTTGGAACCTTTCCATTACCTTAGCAAAAGACTCATTGGGTTTTTGACGAAATTGAAAAATGTCATTTCTTATTTATTCATCTTGGAAAAAGGAAAGAATTTCTTCAATTATAGGACAGTGAATTGTTCCCACGTGGTAATGCTATCCAGAGGTGAGCTATAAAGCACTTTTTAGCTTGGTCCTTTAATGCAAATGTTATAAATCGTAGTCTTATGGCATCATCAGTGAGTTGTTACACTTTCATAAGGGTACAAACCTCCTCAAACTCCCTAAGGAACAAATACGCATCTTGATCAGGTAACCCATGAAATTGAGGTAACATAGATAATGAGGTTTAAGTCCAAAATTATTATCCCATGGTCAATGTAAATATCAAGTTGGATAAAATCTACTTCTAAGACTCTTAGGTGGAGGTATGTCTCCCATGGTCAAGGTAGATACTCAGACAAGTTGATTGGTGGAATCACAAGTTTGGACATGCATGCATTAACCACCTAATACAATTAAAGGCTCTTATGAAAGAATGATTTTATTATTATTATTATTATTATTATTATTATTATTATTATTATTATTATTATTATTATTATTATTATTATTATTATTATTATTATTATTATTATTATTATTATTATTATTATTATTATTATTATTATTATTATTATTTTAAATAAAGTAACTAAAGAAAGAAAAGAAAAGAAAATAATAAAAACAAAAACAAAAGGGGAAGTAGTAAATTTCCCCCACCACAAAGATTGAAACAATAATTCCAAAGCCGTAAGATTGTCGTACAGTTGAGCGCTGTATAGGTTTGACAGCAAGGGAATCCGTATAATCTTCGAAGCCACCTACAATCGAATCCTAAAGATTTTGCAGTAGAGTGGGGACTACTATACATTTTTGTTTATACTCTAGTTAAGAGTAATATCTTTGTTTTTTTTTAAACACTTCGATTTACCTAAGAATGAGTAAAATAAAATGGACTAATACCTCCCTGGAAACGGCGCCAAAAACTTGTTTGCAAAATAAAAGTAACAAGCGCACGGTATCGTGTAGCTAACGGGTCGATCTTAAGGAGATATGTCACTTTAGAATTTAACCTCTTAATGGTAACGTGAGAGTGCAATGATTCAATTTTTTAATTAATTAATTAAACTAAATGAGCAGTCCTAACACATACATCTAATGCGATCGAGTTGAGATTAAAAGTAAAACAAACATAACCTAACCATTCATCATCGAATAAATAAATAAATAACGCATAAACAAAAGGAAGGAATAAAAAAATGCGAACAATAAATAAATAAATAAAAGGGAAGTGATCCGAGTGTCAGCTTTGGACCGAGGGAAGGGGAGTATAATTAGGATGACTTCGACCGTGAACCGTTTGTCATAGCTTACAGTCCACTGATCGGGAGAAGGGATATTAAAGAGAGGGGAAAAAAAAGTAAATAACAAAACAAAACAAAGCAATGAACGAAAAAGAAAAACCTTAACCAAAGAAAAGCATGACTGTAGGCATCTTTGATCAATGACTCAAGGGATGGGAAAACAATAAATAAATGCTGAAAAATAAATCCAAAAGTTAAGAATATAGAGGGGTAGATAGAAGTAGGAATGGAGGGGGGAGAGAAGATTATGTATTGACGAAGGATACTTACTTGCATCTTTGAATCTTGAATGAGAAAAATAATCCTTGAACTATGGATGCAAATCTCAACCAACCCTAACAACCAGATATAGAATGATTCAAATCTGCAATTGCTAAACCCAGAGAAAAACGAATCCTCTTGAAATTTGAAACTCAAAACTTGAAGCTTGAACTCGAAATTGAAATTGAAATTACATTGATCAAAATAAATGAAATACACTTGTATAAAATAAACTAAACAACTTAAATATTCCTTACATTACATAGAAAAATTGAACCTAAACATTCAATTTAGAAACTAAAATCCCAACAAGTAATAAAAAAACTAGAGAAAGCTACAAAAAAAAAAAAAAAAAAAAAAACTAAAGAGAAAGGAAGTGTAACCTAGGTCTAAGAGGGGTGGCTATATTTATAGGAAATGGTGAATGATTTACAAATAAAGAAATAAATAATAAGAAAAAAAATTTTAAAAAAATTAAATCAAAGAAAAAAAATTTGAAAATTTGGGAGAGAGAGAGAGAATGAGTGGAGAAAATAAATAAAATAAAAAAAACTTTATTTTGATTTAAACGTGGAGAATAAAGTGGAGAGAAGAAAGAGAAAGGACAAAAAATATTTTTGGAAAATTAATGTGGATTAATTAAAAAACTAAAATAAAATAATAAAGTGAAAGAAATAGAAAGTGGGAAAAGTGAGAAAAACTAATTAAGGACGTAAATAAAATCTAATAAATAAAATTGCCTAGAAAATCTATAAAAAATCTTAATCTTTGAATACTTATGGCCTCATACACTTTTCAATTACAATAAAATAAAATTCCTAACTAATATCTGTCGTAGATCAAAATTGGCTTATTTCTTTCTAAGATATTTTGGAGTTGGCCCATAATCGCATCTTTAACCTATCATGCTCCAAATCGCATCTTGACGTGTAAATTGCATGTTTCATACCCAAAACTCCAAATATTTGTTCAAATCCTAAAAAATCTTAAAATTTGCAAAAATAATATAAAACCCAAGGTAACTCCACTCTAAGGCTGCGCTTGTTTGCAAAGGTGGGGTGGGAAAAAAAAGGTGGAAAAAAAATATGTGTATCGCATGTGTAGTGGGGTGAGCGAGAAGGAAATGAAAGTGTAGAAAAACATTAATTGTGGGTCCCACATTTCACTTTTTCACATTTTTTCATCCCCATTTTGGGGGTTTGAAATGTTTGGGATGGGAAAACTTTTTCACCAATATCCCATACACTTTTAAGTTTAAGGAAGGTTTTGAAAATGTTTGGGATGGGAAAATTCCCCGTACTTTTTAAAATACTATCCAACCTTTAACTTTCCTGCCTAAGCCTCACCCCCCCGCCGGGCCATTTTTCAAACATGCCAAATAACCCCCTTATCTTTTTACTTATTTGCTCTTTTTCAAGTTATAATACTACCTTTAATAGGAAAAAATAACTTTAATTTCACTTTTCTTTTAAGACCCCAAATAAGGGGGGGGTTTTTCTCTAAATAAATTACCAAATAAAGAAATATGTAATTAAATAGAAACTAAAATATTAAGAAATATCAAATTTAATTCCAAGATTTAAATGGACCCCGCTGAAATTTCTTCAATTAGATCTTATATGCTAATTTGTTTGTAAAACTCCATCATGGTGTTATGAAAAATTTAATTTAAAGAATTTTCCCACCCCACCTTTATTCCAACAAACAAACACAACCTAAGTGTGTAGATGCATGCTTTATGCCTTGAGATTTCACACATAAATGTGCTATCAGTAAAATACACCCCTTAGTCTATACCACCGAAGTGGCTTCATTCATCACCACCAAGTGGCTTCAATCCATTGGCTCAAGGCCTAGTATACCTTACATGTTGTATGTCGGCATTTTATATTATTAGTCTTTAATTTTTTTTCAATCCATTAACCTCAATGCCTCTCTTCTCAAGTACTGTTGGGTCATATATTGGCTTCAGTCCTTGTAACACGAATTTTTTATACTATTTTCCTTTCTTTCTTTTGCAATCTTAGCCAACATTCATAAAATAACATATTAATACAATATAGGATGTGATCGTCCTAAATGAGAAGGGTTTACCCTCTTCTAATTCCTCTATGTCTGGTTCTGATTTTTGGCCTGCTTTTCTTCCTTTGTTTGCTCCTGTCACATTCTCGCCTTCCTCACCTATTCATCCATCTTCCCCTTCTGCTGTTGAGGGTATGCGTCGAGTCTATCTCTACCTCATTGCCTATTCCTGAACAAGTTTCCCATACTCCTGCTGCTATTCCTAATAGTGTTGTTGTTTCTCCTGTTGCGCCTACTGTTATATGTGATACAACTGGGCCAGCCAAGGTTTCTACTAAGATTACTTCTTTACCAATTGGGACTACACCTGTGATAAGTGCTAATGGGCTGAATAACATTTTTCAACTGACTGATTCTTTGCTTTCTACTGATGGGCCAACTAATGTGTTAACTGATCATGGGTCACCTACTTCACATGGATCTGATTCTTCACTTCCTTCTAATGGGCCAGCGTCTGTGTTACATGGGACTGATTTATACATTACAATGGGCCTGCATCAATCACTGCAAATGTTTCTGCTTCTCTCAATAATTCATAGGCTGCATGTCATGGTTCTTCTCATTTAGTTCGATCACATCCTATGATCACCCGAAGTATGGTGGTTCTCGTGTATCTCGTGTTCCTGATAGTCTTTGTACTACCAAGTATCCCTTACCTATGGCTCTTATTTCTTCTCTTGATACTAAGCCCAACTGTTATATATTCTTAGGCAGTAAAGCATCATGAGTGGCGATGTGCTATGGATACTGAATTTAATGCCTTACTTGCTAATGGACATGGGACCTTACTCCCTTACTTTATGGGAGACATTCTATAGGCTGTAAATGGGTCTACAGAATGAAATGAAAATCTGATGGTAGTATTGAGTGATATAAAGCAAGGTTGGTTGCGAAAGGTTTTGCCCAAAAATATGGGGTTGATTATTCTAAGACCTTTAGTCTTTTTATCAAAACAACAACTATTGTTTGCTTTTATCCTTGGCTGTCTCAAACGATTGGGTTATTCGCTAACTTGACGTTACAAACGCCTTTTTGCATGGGTAAATCACTGAAGTGGTTCAGCCCATTGGTTATGTTGATTCTCAATATCCTGATCATGTCTGCAAATTATGGAAATTATTCTATGGCTTGAAACAAGGCCCACGGGCCTGTTTTCACTGTCTAAGTTCTTTCTTGGTAAAGTTGGGCTTTGTGGCTTCAATACTGATTATTCTCTATTCTATCGGATTGATTCCTTAGGTCCAATTTACATTTTGATATATGTGGATGATATTTTAGTGCTTGAGCCCTCTGTTGTTGCTGTTCACACTCAATTGACTCATCTTGGTTAAGAATTATCCATCATCTTGGTCCAGCCTGCTATTTCTGGGTGGTTGATCTTACCCCAAATAATGATGGGCTATTGTTAAATCAATCGACATATTTACTGGGGCTTCTTCAACGTACTAATATGGTAGATTACAAGCCCATGGGTCTCCCATGGTTTCTACATTTTCTTTATCTCGCCATGATGGTGTTCCTTTGTTGGATCCAATTGAATATTGTAGCGTTGTTAGAGCTATACAATATGCAACCCTTACTTGACCCGATCTTGTTTATTCTGTCAATAAGCTTTGCCAATTTATGTCTTGTCCTTCTGATGCTCATTGGGCTGTTGTCAAGCGTGTGTTATGCTATATCAATGAAACTTTGTTAAATGGGCTTCAACTTTATAGGGCTTCTTCTATGACGTTGCATGCTTTTTGGATGCTGATTGAGCTGGTTGTACATGTTGATGACTGTAAATCCATTGGTGGTTATCTTATCTTCTTGGGATTCAATCTTGTTTCATAGCAACCTTGCAAGCAATCGATTGTTGCCCAATCAAGTACGGAGAGCAAGTTTCATGCTTGCTTTAGCCACAGCTGAGGTAGTTTGGATTCAATTCTTGTTGCAGGAGTTACATCTTTCCTTGTCTTCTCCATTGGTCTTGTGGTGTGACAATGTTGGGGCAGCCTACTTATCTTTCAATCATGTGTTTCACACGCGACCGAAACATGTTGAAGTTGATTTGCGCTATGTTCAGGACAAGCTTTCTCAAGGGGATCTTCACGTACATTTTATTTCTACTTCGGAGCAGCTTGGGGTGATATTCTTACAAAGGCTCTTCCCACTCCTCGCTTTCTTTTGTTACGTGCCAAACTCAATCTCTTGGATGGCTTGAGTTTGCGCAGGGGGGGGGGGGGGGAGTTAAGGGAAAGTCCTTGTATTGGTTGTATGTCACCTGACAATATTCTATTGGGTGATAATGTTCTATTTAATTTATAGATAGTAGTAAAATAACTTTAGATTGTATTCTGATATGAAGATTTCTTATAGTCCGATACCATCGGGTAGGGTGTGACAGGTGCACTCAATTATTTCAAGTCTTCCGCTACACAATTTGGATGTATACCGTAGCCATCTTCAATTATAAAGTAGGAAGAATCTTTGATGATAAATTTTACTTGGATAGGAAATATTGATGGAAAGAATGGTATCCCAATAAAATGGGAATTTACGTGTAGAGCAAAAAATGAGGATGTGTTAGGAATTAAACAACTGTGGGATATAAATAAGGCATGTCTTTGTCGATTAGCATGGAGGATCCTAACATAAAAGTCCATCTTGCATGATTGTTTAAGTGCTAAATTGCAGGAGATTAATGGTTGGTTGAAAGATAATGGCTAGAATTCAACGGTGCGGACGGTTTAAGGAAGATATGGCAGTTTGTTAGGGAAAAGAGAATTATGCAATGGATGGTTGGTGACGTGGTAGATAGATTTCTGGTTTCACAAATGGATCGGGCATCTTTCTACTGCTAAATGTGTTCATGCAGGAGGGGGGCGGATGCAGAATTTAATTACTAAGGTGGGAAATTTTTTACATAAGGGCTGTTGGATGCTGCTAAGATCGGGGTCAAAAGTTTTGCAAGTGATTTTTGAAGAAAAAGGACCACGGTACTTGACTCACCACAGCGATATGCTTGCCATTAGCATTTGCAACCAGATGGTAAGTTTACAGTTCGATTTGCATGGGACTGGTTTTGGAAAAAGTATCCAAAGTAGGTGCTTGGTAGTTTGGAGAAAGGGGTCATCGCCAAGACAACCAATTTTTAGTTGGGAATTGATATGGAGAAATTATGATCGGACCGGGTTCATACCTGGTTCGACCCTCGACCCCGGTCGAGACAGAGGGAACCGACTTGCTCCCAAGCGAACCGGATCCAGAAGATGGCTTGCTGAGGAAGAAAACTTATTCAACTACAAGCACGCCTAAATCAACTGATGAATTAGGTTAATTACCCTAATGATGGCAGATTCAAATTGACGGCTGCGGCTAATCATTATCAAAGGGATAATCATCGCATAACCTAAAGGTTATCTCAGGAGTCCTCTACTAGTCCAAACTAGTAGAAGTCTATCACTCAACGGATCTAACTGTTAAGATCCAACGACTACCCGAAGAAGGCTCAAGTGCATCCAACGAAGGAGATTCGAAGGTACACTCTATATAAACCTCACTGCCATACGAGGTGAGGGGGACACAATCTGGGACTCAGACTCAGATTCAGATACAGATACATACTGATAGACGTAAACTATCAGAGGCTTACGATCTAGATCACCTTTCCCAGTTCTTTATTCCTTAGCTCTGTGCTTCTAGCAGAGCCGTTTGTGATTAAGTTCATCAACTGACTTAGCCTTCGGAGGTGGACTCTCGACCCCCGTGGTCGGGCCACATCTAACGCTTTCGTTTTTGCAGGTCATCACGAGGAGATCTAAGGGCTGAGCAGATTTTGGACGCATCATTTCGCGCCGTCTGTGGGAAACGACTTGTGAAGCCATGGTGACTAGATCGGCAGTAGCCGCAGCAGCCTCTGCACAGCGCGATTCCGGTGTTCAGATCCCTGGAGTGAATAATCCAGATGTTCCCCAGGGAAGCCAAAATCCTATCTGTCACGCCCTCCCAGCCGGTACCCTATCTGGCATACCCGAGAGTGTGATCCACAGCCCGAAGATCAGGTATCGAGTGATCAACCTCCCACATAAACAATAACATAATCATGAACAATCATAACAAGAGTGCGGAAGATAAATCATAGATCCAATAAAGAAAGAATGAATCATAAATGAATCAGAATAATAGATATAATCAGAGTATCAAACAGATAAGTAAAGTGAAGCAAAAATCCCACTTTACATCCAGCGGAAAAGTAGCTCTAAAGAATAAACTAGACAAAACCTAATCCCAGTAGCAAGTACATTGGGTAACTAAATTGTTCTCCACTTTATAAACAACATCCTTGTAAGTGTAAATCTCATAAATGGCACAAGGACGCTTCCACTCAATGGTCGGACTAAGCATCGTACGGAGCATAACCACTCGCGGGATCTTCGAGTAATTGTGGTAACCGCAATCACCTTCCCCGGAGATATGCCTCTTCGCCTTGCGCTTCTTCATAGGGACCGTCATAGTACTCGGCACTGCAGGATAGTCTAACAACATTGTACAATAAAGGAATGAGTTTCAAAGAAACTCGGTAAGGCGATTAAAAATCCATAATAACATAAATGGCAGGATTCCGTAACAATCATGAATGCAATATGATATGAGACAAGCAATGAATGAATGAATCTAACTCTATGTATGTTGGTCTCTATTGGCGAGACATGCTTTAAGTCATAGCACCGTACTTCTTTAGGAAAGTCCACTCACATCCTCAACCATTTAAGATATCTTGGATTCTCTCACGGATCATTTCACCGGTCTTGAGCAGCCGATTGGTAATGGGTCCTTCATCCCTCGGGACAAACCTTGGCGGGGGGTTAAGTCAACACACTCTCTCACAACCATTTGGTATAAGTACTGGCGCATGCCAGGGTAAAACCTAGCCAAATGCAAGTCTTCTACTTAGTTACATCAAGTCGGATCCAGATACTTCCATTCCTCGTCCCCGACGATCCTTTCCGGTATCCTTCACACTAGAGTCCTCATAGTCCCTGACTACGGACTCATCAACCCTATTGATCATCCACATATGGTAAACGGGAAGCTCTCACGTCCTCTCACGGGTTGGTTACCGGTCTTAAGCGCCCGTGAGCCCAAGTCTAACCATATGCAACCCTACCAATAAATGGCCCCCACAATGTGATTCCTGTCCTCTCACGGGTTGGTTACCGGTCTTGAGCGCCCATGAATCCCCATTGCTTCCACGGGTCGTTCGGTCTCAATACCCCTCCGATTAGGGTCGACATAACAGGACATCCTAGCCAAACACTACTAGACAATCCTAGATATGTCATCCAACAGTTTAGGAAGGTGTCCAGAGGGCATCTCCGGAAACATCCCATAATATTCCCGTAGTAGTCCAAGGACAGAAGTGTCAAAAGGACACCTCTCCTTTCCAAACCGTACTTAAGCATACACATGGATCAATTCATATCATCACATATATGGTAACTTCATATATGGAAAGAAATCAATAATTACAATCACTTGTATAACATTGGTAAGTAAATCATACATGAATCAATTTAATATGAATAAGTAATGCTACTGTAATCAAAGTTATGCAACAGTAGTATATCATTGTAAGAATCTAATTTAGGAATCATATCTATGATATTCAAATATAGAAACTAGATTCATGCTATCTATGTAATTAAGGAAATAACCATCCTTACCTTTTATAACTCGCAAAGGAATCCTAAGAAATCAAGTAAGATCTCGGCAAACTTGAGAAGAAGGTCCTAAACAAGTATATACAACATATTAGGAAAGATCCCTAACAGAAAAGATACCAAAACATCCAACATAGACCAATTCTGGAGTTGCTTTGTACTCATTGGTCGAGTGGATTGGTCGATTGGTCCGATCGACCAATCGATCGACCAATGCGATAACGATAGCCTAAAAAAAACAGAGTTTTAAGATATGAAATCCGAATTTGGTGGTTCAAAAGGGTACTAATCAAGGGGTAGACTACATCAGTAGTATTCTAACATATAGGGGACCTCAAAACACTAATCCAATCAAGATATCAAGATCCAAATTAGGAAACAAAAAGTTACCATAATTAAATCAACCATGGATCTTGATGAATTTGAAATAGAAAACAAAGACAAGAACAATAGGAGGATAGATCTTTGCTTCAGGTAAAGGTATCATGAAAACATACATAGATCTTCATGGAATAAGGCTTAGAAGCATAAATCTAAATAAGGAAATAAAACCTACCATATATGTAACTACCATGCATCATGAAGAACACATAGTAAGGTAGAAGAGAACAACTAGAGATTTATAGATTATGGATCATGGAAGGAAAACACAGTAATTAACTACTAACATGATCAACATAGAAGATCCAAAGAGATCATAATTCAGATTAGGAGTTTAACAAAGATTAGATCATGGTTTGATCATGATTCCTTCAAAAGCTTGCAATGATCATGGTTAAGATCATTGTTCTAGCCTCAAATCCTTAGGATGATCATGAGAACATGTTCGAGAGATGTTTGCAACAGAGAATGCAGCATCTCTTCTACTGTCTCAACTCAAAAAGGAAAGAAAAACAAAGATGGAGGAGAAGAAGAGAGAGTAGACATACCTTTTGATGCAAAAAGAAGAGTTTCGACGAAGATCCGTCAAGAAAACACCAAGGATGCAAGAGAGATGACTTGCGAGAGGTCTTTGGTTCGTTCGAGAGAGTTTGGAGGCAGCAAATACGAAGTGGACTCGAGATTGGACTTAAATAGAGCAAGAACAACCTAATTGCCAAAGACAGCACTCATTGGTCGAGTGGATTGGTCGACTGGTCCAGTCGACCAATCGGTCGACCAAATCTTGCCGACAAGAAGACCAAAACAGGGAATTGAAGGTCCAGATCAAATCCAATCCTAAAGGGGTTTTGCACACAAGTCAAGTGACTTACCTAACAGGTAGAAATGCCTTCAAACCAAGATAGAGAGCACTCCAAGTCCATCAACTAATTAGATCTTCATCAGGATTCAGTTTCCATAAATAGAACCTCATCATCAACTTTCATGGATTCAAAGCCGGACACCAAGTCCTCTCTTGGGATGGCCCAAAGCCGACTTCCTTCTTTACTGCGGGGCGGCCCACCAAAAAAAATTGGGGGTGGGGGGGGGGGGGGGGGCCAATTGCAAAGCGAGGGGGGCGGGTTTTACACTATCGAAGTAGATGGTGGTCAGGGAGGACGTAATCCTCCTGATACATTCCAAGATCAATTGAATCAAGTAAAGATTCAACTCTTGGAGGTGAGCCAAGCACTCTGCATGCTCACCCGACGAGTGGTGTTACCACAAGAGCCTGAACATCGCGATCCAGGGAGGCGCGCGTTACCACGTGATCAATCGGGTGATCAAAGATTGGCTGAAGACCGGAATATCGGTCAGAACTTTCGTGAAGGTGACCGAGGACCTAGGAGAATTGACGATCAACCTAGGCGGGATGATTGGTTCGACAGACCGCAGGAAAGTACAACCGATTCAAATACAAGGTTGGACACAGGGGTGAGAACTCACTCACCAACTGTCAGAAGAACCGGTCCTGATGATCGAGCAGTTCGCGATGAGCGGAATGTTTAGGAAGGACGGGCTGTTCGTGATGATCGAATAGAACGTGATGATCGTGTTAATCGAGGTCGTGGTCATATCGCTGAAGATGACCCGACCCAGATTGGTCAGGAATTGGCCAACATCAATCAGAAGTTAGGGCAGTTGGCTAAAGGAAGGATTACTGAGGATATTTACTCAGTCATTCGGAAGACCCCCTTTGCCGAGCCAATTGCGGTATATCAGTTTCCCCATAACTTTCGTTTGCCTACCTTTTCTACATTCGATGGCTCCGGCGATTAAATGGCCCACATTGGCTATTATCAGCAGACCATGGCAGTATCAGGTAATTCTGATGAAATTTTATGCAGGGTTTTTGGTTCATCTTTAACCGGAGCAGCACAAAAGTGGTTTTCGAACCTCCCCTCTGGAATGATCGTAAACTTTGATGAATTGGCGCGCAAATTCATAGGGCGATTCCAGAGTGGAATACAGGTCAAGAAAACGGAAGAAACCTTGTTTACTGTCAGACAAGGAAGAAGTGAATCGATCAGAGAGTTTCTGAAAAGATTCAACAAAGTAACGATGGAGATAGAAAATTTGGATGAGGAAGTAGCCAAAACTGCTCTATTCACTGGACTCACTAACCGGAAACTCCTGGAGTTATTACTACAGGATATGCCTGCAACTTACGTTGAGTTGGTACAGAGATGCCAGAAGCAGGCCGAAGTCATGGAGATACTAGATGCGCGCCAAGGAGATAACAAAGTCTCCAATAAGGAACAGAAGGCTCTGAGCGAAGCGAAGCCAAAGAAAAATGTCCGTGATCGGGTTGGAAAATCTCAGGCTTGGCGCCAGAGGTCTCCCGGTAAAAGTGAATATACTCCATTGAATGGTCCTCGGGCTGATATTCTAAATATCATCAAAAGAAAAAAGATTTTGAAGTGGCCACCTAAAATTATTTTGAAACCTGGGAAGCAGCAGGATCGAGAAAAATATTGCCGATTCCACAAGGACTATGGTCATTATACAAATGACTGTCGTCATCTAAAAGCAGATATTGAGAGTTTAATATCTCAGGGACACTTGTCCAATTTTATTAGCAGAAGGAGGGAGGAGCCACGTGAGCCACGCGCGGCTGCTCCTAAAAGGGATTGTTCGGTTAGTTCAGAACGATCAAGGGAGGCTCCGAAGTCTAAGAAGGGCAAGGAGGTGACTGAAGTTACTCGGTCACCTATCCTTACCATTTTCGGAGGACCAAAGCCCGAATCACTCCGCAGTTTGAAGACAAAATCCAAATTTGTCAGAACCGGAGAGACGCAGAAGCGAAAGAAGCTGAATGGTGAAGATTCTATCACCTTTGGCGAGGAAGATGAAAGAGGCGTTTGTTTAGCTCATGATGACGCCATAGTCATCAAGGTAGAGATTGCATATTGGGAAGTGCATAGAGTTTTGGTTGATACAGGGTTTGTAGCTGACCTGATTTCTTATGAAGTGTATCAAAAACTGAAGGTGGATGAGGACTTGATGGAGCCTTCATCCACACATCTATATGATTTTGTAGGGTCGTCTGCGGTGGCGGAAGGATCTGTCCAGTTGGACTTATCAATTGGAAGTTTTCCTAAGGAAACAACCGTCCGAATCAATTTTTTGGTGGTTCGGGAGCTGCCAGCTTACAATGTTATCCTCGGGCGACCATCTTTATCCAAGATAGGTGCTATTGTTTCGACAAAACACCTGAAGATAAAATTCCCTACTGATATGGGAATTGGTCAAGTATCCTTTGACCAGAGGATCTCTCGGCAATGTTACATTGCCTATTTAAAAGACAAGGAGGGCCCGAGGAAGGTGACTGCCCTACCTATAGAAGTTCGAGACGATCGGGAAGAAGCAGAGATGCAAAGGCCCAAACCAGTGGAGAAGCGGGAGCAAATCCAACTGTGTACCGAAGATAAGAAGAAGATTACTTATATCGGGTCTGAACAGCTGGAGAATTTCAAAGATGAGTTGAAGTTATTTCTTCAACAGAATAAAGACGTATTTGCATGGTCTGCTGAAGACATGTCAGGAATCGATCGGGCTTTCGCAGAGCATAAACTCTGGATAGATCCGAAGGTGAAACCAGTGATACAGAAAAGGAGAAATTTCTCCATTGAAAAGTATGATCGGGGCGAGGTTGAAAAACTGAAGAATTCTGGTTTCATATAACCAATTGAATGCCCAACCTGGTTAGCTAACGTGGTAATGGTAAAAAAGGCGAATGGGAAGTGGAGAATGTGTACAGATTACACAGATCTCAACAAAGCTTGCCCTAAAGATTGTTATCCGTTGCCTCGGATTGACCTCTTGATAGATGCGATCGACTGTAGGATATGAAACTCTAAGTTTCATGGATGCCTACTCAGGGTATAATCAGATCCTTATGAATAAGGAAGATGAGAAGTTTACGGCTTTCATGACTGATCGTGAAAGCTACTACTATAAAGTCATGCCATTTGGCCTGAAGAACGCAGAAGCTACATATCAGAGGGCCGTCAACAAGATTTTTAAAGATCTGATAGGAAGGAATGTTGAAGCTTATGTTGACGACATGCTAGTGAAGAGCTTTACAAAAGCAAATCATATTGCAGATTTGACTGAGGTATTCTGAGTACTACGAAAATATCAAATGAAGTTGAATCCAGAAAAGTGCGCCTTTGGAGTTTCCTCGGGCAAATTTTTGGGCTTCATGGTGTCATAGAGAGGTATTGAGGCTAATCCTACCAAAATACGGGCTCTAATTGATATGGAGGCTCCCAAAACTGTTCGTGATGTGCAGTGTTTAACAGGGAGAGTTGCTGCTTTGAATCGATTCATCTCCAAGTCTGGAGAAAAGTGTTTGCCATTCTTCAAGGCACTCAAAGATTTGAGGGGCAACAAGGAGGCAAAATGGACCGAAGAATGCCAGAAAGCTTTCGAGGAGTTAAAAGAAGTACTCGGACAACCGCCGATCTTGTCCCGACCAGAGAAGGGGGAAATATTACAGCTATATCTAGCGACGTCCCTTTCAGCGGTCAGTGCAGTACTTGTTTGTGAGAAAGATAAAAAACAGTGGTCGATTTACTATGTGAGCCACGTATTGCTAGATGCGGAGACACGGTATTCACAGATTGAGAAGCATGCTCTGGCTCTCATGATGGCCGCCAGGAAGCTAAGGCCATACTTTCAGGCTCATCCAATTGAGGTATTTACAACTTTTCCTCTCAATAAAGTTCTTAATAAGCCTGATTTATCTGGAAGGATGGTGTCCTGGTCAGTTGAACTCAGCGAGTTCCAAGTGAGCTTTAAGCCCAGAACGACAATCAAGGCTCAAGCGCTAGCCGATTTTGTAGTAGAAACTACTGCACCAATGGAGTCCACCATTGAGGATCCCATTATACCAACCACTTGGGAGGTATATGTGGATGGTTCGAGTAATAAAGATGGAGCAGGAGCTGGAATTCTATTGAAAAGTCCAGCAGGCTTTATTATTCGATATGCTTTGAGATTTGCATTTGAAGCAAGTAATAACAAAGCAGAATATGAGGCTCTGATAGCTGGACTTCGGTTGTCAAAAGCATTATCTATCGCAAATGTTACTATTTATAGTGACTCTCAACTTATAGTCAACCAAGTCCAGGGGGAGTACGGTATTAAAGAACCATGCTTGCAGAAACATCAAGAGATAGTGCAGGCATTTCAAAACCAATTTCGGAATTTGAAGATATCTCAGATTTTGAGGAATGAAAATTCAGTGGCAAATGAGCTATCCCGACTAGCCAATGCCAAAGAAAAGAATCTAGACCCTTCAGTCTATATTGAAGAGATAACATTTCCAAGTTATCATGAGAAAGAAATTTCTTATATTGAAGCAGAGCGTTGCTGGATGGATCCGATAAATGAGTATTTAAGAGATGACAAATTACCTGAGGATCCAAAAGAGGCAAGGTTGATCAAGATATGATCGGCAAGATTTGTCATTCAGAATGAGAGACTATACAAAAGATCTTATTCTGGACCCCTTATGAGATGTATAGGCCCCAAAGGAGCAAAGTCAGCTTTGGCTGAGGTTCATGAAGGAATTTGTGGGGCTCACATGGGTGGACGAGCCCTGGCCCACAAAATTCTAAGACTTGGGTTATATTGGCCTAAGATCCAAGAGGCTACTATGGAGTATGTTCGTCGATGTGGCAACTGTCAAATTCATGCTACAGTATCGAAGCGCCCGGCGGAAACCATGACTTCAATTCTAGATCCCATTCCCTTTGCGATGTGGGGAATTGATATCATGGGCAAATTCACCAAGGCGTCAGGCGGACGGGAATATCTGATAGTAGCAATTGATTACTTCACGAAAGGGGTTGAAGCCAGTGCACTGGCAGCAATTACTGAGAAAAAAGTGGAGAAATTTGTGCTTGAGTCAATCATATATTGCTTTGGGATTCCAAAGATTATCGTCACTGACCATGGTACTCAGTTCGACTGTCCGCAATTTGAGCAATTTTGCGGAACATATATGATCGAGCATCGTATGTCCTCAGTGGCATACCCCCAGAGCAATGGACAAGTAGAGGTTACTTAACGAACGCTACTGGAAGGAATAAAGAGAAGACTCGAAGCTGATAAGGCTTCTTGGGTCGAAGAACTTCATAACGTACTGTGGGCCTATAGAACTACGGTTCGAACACCCACAAGAGAAACTCCATTCAGGTTAGCATATGGATCCGAAGCATTGGCATCGGTGGGATAATGGCGGGGACATTATGGGATCAAGAGTTTGAGGAAAAGCAAACGAGCAAGGACTGCTTGATAGTTTTGATCTGTTGGATGAAGTTCGGGCAAAGGCAATAGCACGAACTCAACATTATCAAAGAAGGATAGCGTCTCATTATAATACTCGAGTGAAGAATCGTCGGTACTTAGCCGGAGATTTGGTGTTGAGAAACACCTTAGCTTCCGACCCACGTCACCAAAGAAAATTAGACCCTTCCTGGGAAGGACCTTATATGGTTGTAAAACTAGTTGGTTCAGGAGCCTACAGGCTAAAGAACATCAACACCCAGAAAGAGTTGGATCGTTCGTGGAATGCCAGGCATCTCAAAAAGTTTTATCTTTGATGATGATTTCAATTTTGTTCGTGATGTAAACATTTTCAACTCAATCAATGCAATTTTTGGCTTTCAACAAATTATCTTTTGATTGGGGGGCATCATACACCACATTCAAGAACAAGATCCAACTATAAGACATTGGATGAAAATCCGTGTGGGTCCTTCAACACTTATGGAATTTTTTTTCGGAATCTCTTAAGTCGAGGCATCGGATGAAAATCCGAGTGAGTTCCTTCTGCAAGTCGTCGGTTTGAAACCCGAGTAAGTTCCTTCAAGACTTATTGAATTTTCGAATTATCCTTGAAGTAAAGGCATCGGTTTGAAACCTGAGTGAGTTCCTTCTCAGACTTATTGTATTTCTCCGGAAATCCTTAAGTAAAGGCATCGGTTTAAAACCCGAGTGAGTTCCTTCTCAGACTTATTGTATTTCTCCGGAAATCCTTAAGTAAAGGCATCGGTTTAAAACCCGAGTGAGTTCCTTCTCAGACTTATTGTATTTCTCCGGAAATCCTTAAGTAAAGGCATTGGTTTAAAACCCGAGTGAGTTCCTTCTCAGGCTTATTGTATTTCTTCGGAAATCTTTAAGTAAAGGCATTGTTCTAAACAACTAAGACCTAGTACAACAGCGATTCAAGTGGCTAGCAAAGTTCAAGATGAAGTTAATTTCTTATTTCTTCAAAAGACCAGAAGAGGCCGGTCTCAACATCAAAACATAAGATTACAAGAGCTGGATACAATCTTCGGTCAAAAAAGAAAGTCATCATCGATGATCATTAAGAAGTCATACAAGATCGGCATAACTTTGCTAGAACAAACACATGAGTCAATCATTGGTATGGATTCAAGGAAAAGAAGAGGAGAAATGAGGATTACAAAAAACATTTCAGTATGTATAAAATCCTCCGCAATTTCATACTCTTTGTCCAGCTTGTCCAGGAAAAGTATGGTCTTCGACTAAACTTGCATTCAAAGCGAGCTCGTCATAATTGAATCCTTCCAAGGGAGAATAAACAGGAGTCTTCCAGATAATGCATAATATCTGGATCAGAAGGCGGAGGATCAATCTTATTTTTGGTCCAGTCATGAGGAGGAAGGCCCAGTTTGGTAAATACTTCAGGATGGCAAACAACACTGTAGGGAGTCGTATCAAAACGAGGATCCTTCCTTAATATTGATTCCCATACTTCTTTCTCACCATCCCGGTATGCCTGCAAGTTATAAGCATTCAGCATATCAACAAAGGGCTTACTGTGTAAATACTTGAAGACGCAGGCTCTGCGAACATCAGTTGGAAGGGATTCGGGCAAAGGCACGACAGCTTGCCTTTGGGGTAACGTTTCAGATCCTTTGGCTCCTGACTTTCCAACTGCTCGCTCCAGTTGCCAGATCTTCTCCCTGGCATCATCCAAGTCTGACTGAAGACGACCGATCACCGAATTCTTTTCTCCTGCAACCTCCCAAGCTAGTTTCCTAAGGCGAGTAATCTCAGCATCTTTAGCTTCAGAGATTTCCCAAAGCCTGGAAACTTCATGGCTCAACCTATTGAGCTTAGAGGCTGCTTCCACTTGGTTGTGGAAGTTACCAGTAAGACTCCTGCAAACAACTTCCGAGTTAAAAAGGAGCAGAAGTGTAATATTCAGAATCAAAAGATAATGAAGAAAGACTTACACCACCAGTGACTTCATAAAGACTTCATCTGGAAGTTTGGAAAGAACTACGCTCTCAGAAGTCATTCGAGCAGAAGTGCACCATTACAACGCTCTATCAAACTCGTTTGACACTAATTCGGGCGAAGGATGAGAAGGATGAGCTACATCAAGAGAAGGATGAGCTGCATCAGTTGTCACCCGACGGCGCTTCCTGGTGGCAAAATCCTCCAACTCCAAAGGAGAGGAGGAGGATGCCAAACAAGCACTGGAATTGGAAATAGGAGCAGCACCTGTTGGGACCACACCTTTATCAGACACCAACATAGTTGCCTCAGATGCCTGAAGAGTCTCCTTCGGGGGTGGACCAACGGTCTCTACAGCAAGGGGCGTCGTAGCGCCATCAACAACGGAGTGATCAAGATCTTCCTGGGAAAGACGAGCGATCACTTCAGGCAAAAGAGGCGCAAGGATGGCATCAATAGAAACTGTAGGAATCTAATTTGAAGATTCACCAACAGCAGTCGCCTTACGCTTGGAGGATTCACTAGCTAAAACCACCTCACTGGCCCCAACCACTGCCGACGGAACGATTTTCTTACAAGATTTCACTCTGATAAAGTTCGGGTTGATCTTGGGAGCCACTATATAAACAGAAAAACCGTATCGTAACAGATATCCAACAACAACGGCAACAAGGGAAAACCCTAGTTCTTTGTCAAAAGCCCAAACACGATTAACTAAACCCCAAGTATTACTACTGTGCAGTTTACTTAGGGGGAAAGGGGGAAAGAGATGAGTAATAAAAAAACTCACTTGTTCAGAAGTTGATTGAGTTATTGTTGGAGTATGAGGAATACGGAAGCAAGAAGACGGAATGTCGCTTTAGCAAATCTAACTTGCAGATAGCAGGATAGATGGAGAGTACCCACTAAGGCTTTAAATAGCCTCAGGTATTAAGACGACGGTTGAGAGCTAAGGACAACCAATGGCCCAGATCGAAATGACGCTTCGAAATCCGCAGAAAGCAAGATCAACGGTCGGAGGGATGCCACATGGAAACATGTGGAGGCGAGCACCCGATGTAGGGATACCTCCAATCGTCGCACCGCCATTGTAATAATGGATGTATTTCCGATTCATTGGAAACAGTGAATGGTATACCAGAGCAAGGAAACGTTTGGACTTCGCAGATACGAGAAGGGAAATGTGTGGACTTTGCAGTAAATGAAGTAGTGGGGAAGATTAATGCATCTTTCCAAAACGCATTTTCATAATATCTGTGAAACCCGACCCTAACCTTAACCCGGATACTCTTTGATTGTAGGTCCGAAGACCCGAAGTAGAAGTGAAAGTCAACTATGGGCCATATTGGTAGATGATATAGTGTTCGACTCCGAACCTATGGAGATTGAAGATGATGCCCCATACTTGAAGACAGTGTTGGACATAGAGAAGAGACTGCACCTTGATGAATAGAAGATTAGTTGATGACCTTAGAGCTTGGTGGCATATGATTTAAAGCCATTTTTCCATGCTAGGTATGTTATAGAATATGTGTTTAAAGTTTCGTTTGATTCCGAGTAGTGGAAGACCCTCAAATCCCTATTTTTGGCCTTGCTGTCAGGCTGGGTCGAGTGCTTGGGTCGACTGGCCAATGCTACCCAGCCAATTGACCCAGAGTTGCTGAACTCGAACAGAATCTTCTGTTTTGAGAATCTTGCTATATATACCCCATGACTTCGTGATTTTAGTATCCCTAGCCTCCATAACACCTAGAGAACGAAGGGAAACCATCTCCAAGCCTCCAAGAGTGAAGAAGAAGACCTAATCTTGCAATCTTGCAAACTCTCTCTCTTGTTCTTCAATTAAAGGTTAGTAATCTATCTTTTGTGTTAATGATTTATTCTTTCTATGATCACTCTCATCTCTGAACTGAGATTATGATGAAGATGCTGCAACCTTGTAGTCATATCTTTACAATCTCTTTTCATTCTCTTGTACTATGATCATCTCATTCATTCTTAACATGATTCTTATGATTTCTTCTTAAACTATGATAATATTTCCTATTTTGATTCATTCTAACATTATAGATGCTTCTCTATGATTATTCATACCTCTGATCTACTGTGTTCTTGTACTAGAATGAGATCTAATCATCTCTAGTTCATCTCTTTCATTCATAGCATGTTTCCAATGAAAACTATGATTTTTACCAAAATAGAAACTATGGTTCTAAATTAGGAAGTAATGTTTTAATGGTGGTTTGATGTCTAAATTATGCTTGCTAGGCTTAGACTACTGTGTTAGACAATCCCTCGAAGTTTCGTCGCATTCCGGTTTGTGTAGCATAGGTTTCGGATCAATATTCCCATTTTATTTTCGGATTTGCTCTTGGGCAGACTGCCTGGGTGGACTGGCCAATGCTACCCAGCCAATCAACCCGCAACAGCAGAATCTATTTTCTTCGTTCGATTTGATTCAAATCATGCTTATTCTCTTAGGACTACTTCCTAATGATTGTGTGATGCTATTCTAGGGTTTATTTGCTAACTTTGGATTCATCCTCTTGTCCGTCCGGAATATTCTCGGAACTATTTAAGGTAACAAAAGTTGTTACCATATTAACATAGATTTACATAGATTTAGTTTCCAATTTGGGAACTACTTAGATTTTCTACTGTTATGATAGTTTCTATTATGATATGAATGCTGCAAGTACATTAGGATCTTATTTTTTATTTACTTTATGTACTTGATTATGTATGAATACTTACTCATGTATATTTCCTTATTTATTTAATCTTGTTTTATTATACTCTTTCATATGATGTGATATTTGTCGTGGATGATATGACTGAATTATGATTGTGATTGCTTAGGTATGATTTGGGATTGGGGAATGTCCTTTTGACATTTCTGTCCTTGGACCTCATTGGGAGTAGTATGGGATATTTCCAATGTTGCCCTTTGACGCTTTCCCGGATTATTGGTTTTCATACGTAGGATTTGTCTAGCAGTGTTTGGCTAGGTTATACCCCTGTTATATCAGACTCGAATTGGAAGGGTATTGAGAACGAACGACCCGTGGTAGCAATGGGGATTCATGGGTGCTCTAGACCGGTGAGTTATATCCGTGAGGGGACATGAATCACATTGTGGGGACCATTTGTGGGTAGAGTTGCATATGGATAGACTTGGGCTCATGGGCGTTCAAGACCGGTAACCAACCCGTGAGAGGACATGAGAGCTTCCCGTTTACTATATGTGGATGACCTATAGGGTTGATGAGTCCGTATTTGAGAGAGTCGGATATGCTGACTCTAGTGTGAAGGATACCGGAAAGGATCCCGAGAGGGGAGGAATGGACGTATCTGGATCTGAGTTGATATGACTAAGTAGAAGACTTGCATTGGGCTAGGCTTTACCTTGATATGCGCCAATACTTAGACCAAACGGTGATGTGAGAGAGAGGTGACTTAACCCCTAACCATGGATTGTCCAAGATGGATGAAGGACCCACTACCAACCGGTGTTGTGTGATGAGACCTACCCAAAGAAGTATGGTGCTATGACTTAAAGCATGTCTGCCTATAGAGACCAGCATACATAGAGTTAGACTCATACATACATTGTTGCCTCATATCATATCATCTTATGCTTTGTTGTGATACTATGTTATTTATGCTATTATGGAATAACTTGCCTTGCTGAGTTTCTTTGAAACTCACTCCTTTTTGTACAATATCCTTTGTTAGAATATTCTACAGGATTTGATGGCTATGAAGCGCAATACGAGGAAGCGCAAGATGAAGAAGCGTACCATACGCAAAGTGCTGGCGACTACGAAGATTACTGTAAAGATCCCTCGAGTGGTCTCTCTGGTTACAAGGATTAGCCCTACTGTGGAGTGGGAGCGTTTGAGCATCATCGATGAAGTCTATGTCTATGAGGACATCCTTTATAAAGTAGAAAAGACTCTAGTTTAGATTATATCTTTCTTTCTTGTCTTTAGAATCAGTTGTAATCCCATTTGATTTTCGAACTACATTCCGCTGTACTCGTGGAGTGAGATTCTGCCTCACTCTACTTTTGATTTATATATCTATTGGTATCTTTTCCGCACTCTGATGAATATCTTGTTACTTTACCTTGATTCATTGAATAATATTGTTAACATTGATTTAGTCTTGTTCTTGATTATATTGTTGTGAATGTGGGAGGTTGATTTCTCTAACTACTGGATCTTGTGGACTGTGGATCACACATTCGGGTATGCCAAATAGGGTACCGGCTGGGTGGATGTGACAATATCTCTACAAGATTATTATTCGTCGAAGAATGTGAAGTTAAGTGATAAGTTTTATCATTTATATTTTGATATTCAAGACAAGATTTCAGCAGAAGACAGGGAAATGGGAAGGCCAACATGAAAAAGAAGTGTCTATTCATTAGCAAGGAGGTCAATCTTTACAAAAAAAAAAAAAAAGAGATAACTCTCTAAGCCTCTTCTTCATTGTTGCCCGAGGAGCCCTAGTCGGGAGGACTTTTCTCAGGATCCTGAGAAGAGCCTTTGTGAAACCCAGCCCTAACCTTGACCCGAAAACCTTGTTATTGTAGGTCCGATGACCCGAAGTAAAGTAAGAAGTCAGCTTTGGGCCATCCCAGTAGAGGACTTGGTGTCTGGCTTTGAATCCATGAAGGTTGATGATGAGGTTCTATGTATGGAAACAGAATCCTGATGAAGATCTAATTAGTTGATGGACTTGGAGTGCTCTCTATCTTGGTTTGAAGGCATTTCTACCTACTAGGTAAGTCACTTGACTTGTGTGCAAAACCCCTTTAGGTTTGGATTTGATCTGGGCCTTCAATTCCCTGTTTTGGCCTTCTTTGTCGGCATTGGTCGATCGGTTGATTGGTCGGCTGGGCCCGTCGACCAATCCACTCGACCAATGGGTGCTTTGTCTTTGGCAATTAGGTTGATTCTTGCTCTATTTAAGTCTAACCTCGAGTCCACTTCGTATTTGCTGCCTCCAAACCCTCGGAGCAGACCAAAGACCTCTGCAAGTCATCTCTCTTGCATCCTTGGAGTTTTCTTGGCGGATCTTCGTCGGAACTCTTCTTTTTGCATCAAAAGGTATGTCTACTCTCTCTTCTTCTCCTACATCTTTGTTTTTCTTTCCTTTTTGAGTTGAGACAGTAGAAGAGATGCTGCATCCTCTGTTGCAAACATCTCTGAACATGTTCTCATGATCATCCTAAGGATTTAAGGCTAGAACAATGATCTTAACCATGATCATTGCAAGCTTTTGAAGGATTCATGATCAAACCATGATTTAATCTCTGTTAATTTCCTAATCTGAATTCCGATCTCTTTGGATCTTCTTTCATTGATCATGTTAGTGGTTAATGGTTGTGTTTTCTTTCTATGATCCATAATCCATAGAATTCTAGTTGTTCTCTTCTACCTTACTATGTGTTCTTCATGATGCATGATAGTTACATATATGGTAGGTTTTATTTCCTTATTTAGATTTATGCTTCTAAGCCTTATTCCATGAAGACCTATGCATGTTTTCATGTTTTCATTACCGAAAGCAATGATCCATCCTCCTATTGTTCTTGTCTTTGTTTTCTATTTCAAAATTCATCAAGATCCAAGTTTGATTTATTTATGGTAACTTTTTGTTTCCTAATTTGGATCTTGATACCTTGATTTGATTAGTGTTTTGAGGTCCCCTTTATGTTAGAATACTACTGATGTAGTCTACCCCTTGATTAGTACCCTTTTGAACCACCAAATTCGGGTTTCATACCTTAAAACTCTGATTTTTAAGCTCTATGCATTGGTCGGCTGATTGGTCGATTGGACCACTCGACCAATCCACTCGACCAATGAGTACAGCAACTCCAGAATTGGTCTGTTTCGGATATTTTGATATATATTCTGCTAGGGATCTTTCCTAATATGTTGTATATACTTGTTTAGGACCTTCTTCTCAAGTTTGCCAAGATCTTACTTGATTTCTTAGGATTCTTTGCGAGTTATAAAAGGTAAGGATGGTTATTTCCTTAATTACATAGATAGCATGAATCTAGTTTCTATATTTGAATATCATTAATATGTTTCCTAAATTAGATTTTTACAATGATATACTACTGTTGCATAACTTTGATTACAGTAGCATTACTTATTCATATTGAATTGATTCATGTATGATTTACTTACCAATGTTATACAAGTGATTGTTATACTGATTTCTTTCCATATATGGAGTTACCATATATGTGATGATATGAATTGATGCATGTGTATGCTTACGTATGGTTTGGAAAGGAGAGGTGTCCTTTCGACACTTCTGTCCTTGGACTACTACGGGAATATTATGGGATATTTCCGGAGATGCCCTCTGGACACCTTCCTAAACTGTTGGATGACATATATAGGATTGTCTAGTAGTGTTTGGCTAGGATGTCTGTTATGTCGGACCCTAATCGGAGGGGTATTGAGACCGAACGACCCGTGGTAGCAATGGGGATTCATGGGCGCTCAAGACCGGTAACCAACCCGTGAGAGGACGGGAATCACATTGTGGGGGGCCATTTGTTGGTAGGGTTGCATATGGTTAGACTTGGGCTCACGGGCGCTTAAGACCGGTAACCAACCCGTGAGAGGACGTGAGAGCTTCCCGTTTACCATATGTGGATAACCAATAGGGTTGATGAGTCCGTAGTCCGAGTTGGTCGGTGCCATAGGATACGCTGACTCTAGTGTGAAGGATACCGGAAAGGATCGTCAGGGACGAGGAATGGAAGTATCTGGATCTGACTTGATGTAACCAAGTAGAAGACTTGCATTTGGCTAGGTATTACCCTGACATGCGCCAGTACTTATACCAAATGGTTGTGAGAGAGTGTGTTGACTTAACCCCCTGCCAAGGTTTGTCTGAGGGATGAAGGACCCATTACCAATCGGCTGCTCAAGACCGGTGAAATGATCCGTGAGAGAATCCAAGATATCTTAAATGGTTGAGGATGTGAGTGGACTTTCCTAAAGAAGTACGGTGCTATGACTTAAAGCATGTACGCCAATAGAGACCAGCATACATAGAGTTAGATTCATTCATTCATTGTTTGTCTCATATCATATTGCATTTATGATTGTTACGGAATCCTGCCATTTATGTTATTATGGATTTTAAGCTGCCTTACCGAGTTTCTTTGAAACTCATTCCTTTATTGTACAATGTTGTTAGACTATCCTGCAGTCTTGAGTACTATGACGGTCCCTATGAGGAAGCGCAAGGCGAAGAGACATATCTCCGGGGAAGGTGATTGCGGTTACCACAATTACTCACGAAGATCCCGCGGGTGGTTATGCTCCGTACGATGCTTAGTCCGACCATTGAGTGGAAGCGTCCTTGTGCTATTTATGAGATCTACACCTACAAGGATGTCGTCTACAAAGTGGAGAATAATTTAGTTACCCAATGTACTACTCTACTGGGATTAGCTTCTATCTAGTTTATTCTTTAGAGCTACTTTTCCGCTGGTTGTAAAGTGGGATTTTTGCTTCACTTTACTTATCTGTTTGACACTCTGATTATATCTATTATTCCGATTCGTTTATGATTCATTCTTTCATTATTGGATCTATGATTTATCTTCCGCACTCTTGTTATGGTTGTTCATGATTATGTTATTGTTTATGTGGGAGGTTGATCACTCGATACACGATCTTCGGGCTGTGGATCACACTCTCGGGTATGCCGGATAGGGTACCGGGCTGGGAGGGCGTGATGATTGGTATCGAGCCCAAGGTTCGAGGAGATCCTAATCACAAAAGACAACAACTGAACATTCCTGAGTCATTGATCTGAAATGACTCTTCTACTCTTAGAAGTGAATAATAGAACACTGAATTAGAAACTTGACCTTTGAGGTATAACAGAACATTTCTGAATAACATACCATAATTATACTTGAACAAATGTCACTAATGCAAGGAAAAGAAAGTTGCATAACATACAATAATTAAAGAGAAACAAAATGAACTTCATTAATTTCAAAAGTTTTTTTTACAATGATTACATCTGAAATGCATAAAGGGAAAGTCCTAAAGTACGGTCTATCTAGGTGGTCTACTCGATCTCTATATGCTCCTGAACTCCTCGCTAGTTGAGTCACGATGCTCTATCTGTCTGTCGAGATTCCATCCTCTCGTACATCTGCTCTGTCGACCTCCATCCTCTCTAGCATGGAAGTCATCGATCTCATCTGTGCACCAAGATCTGAAGTCTCCGGAACCGCATGTGAGGGGCCACCTGCCTCGAAGTGTGATGAAGGAAACTCGTGATGCACGGAGCTCGGCCTCGCGCATATCTGTATCATCTCCGGCCTGATCATCACTATCGGGACCGATATCCTCTCCTCCATCCTCTGATCCCTCATCCTCATCCCTCGATTCATCATCATCCTCACCCTCCCGGACCGGGAGATCTCTCTAAGCGATGTAGTCTCATCTCGTCGAATGGTCCGAGTCCCAATGGGGTATCCCTGTGATCTAGTGTCCATCGGAGTATCCTCAAAACTCACCCCGAAATGCCCGAAGATCAAAGTCGAAGCCTCCCATAGCAAAGGTTCCGCATGCTAGGCCGCGAGAACTAAGTCCAGCATGACCTGCTGAATGATGTAGGAAAGATCGATCTCGAAGCCCATGTAGATGCGGTAAATGACCAAGGCCTCCATCTTGTGACCCGATGGTGATGTCCGGCTTTCGGCATGATGTTTCGGCCGACTATGCGACCGATAATACGTGCAGAACCCGTCATCCGTCCGCTAGTCCACGGTGTGAAGCATCGGCGGCTATCCCATAGCGTAGAGCATATCTCGCTGAAGCTCGTACGGCATCGAGATGGCTGTCCAGGTCTGCTCCTGCGGGTATCCACACACACTCTTGTGGATAGTAAGGGACTGCAAGATCTCGGCCGGTGTCCGGGTAGAGAAGCGAATCCGAGTCGAAGGACCCTGCTCCACGAGGACAAGTCCGAGTGGATGTCCACGGCCCCGAGCCTCCTCTGTGTAAGTAAGGTTCTTTGAAGAACAACCTCACTAGCTCCGGGTATACCTGGCAAATCCTCGGTGAAGAGGTGAGTCCTTTGTAAAGTGTCGAACCTCTGCCGGATCCTAAAGGCTACGAGCTGGCGTAAGTGAAGTAGACGCCCCATCTCGATGTTACAATAGCTGAAGTAGGCCTCGTACGGAAACTCGGCTTGAGGTGTGTCAAATAGGTCCGGTCTCCTAACCTCCTCTGCGGGCTCGAAAGGAACCCGGCCTCTGCCCCTAAGAGCACCTACGATGCGACCTCGACCTCTACCTCCTCCTCGTCCTCCCCTCGCATGATGTATCCGTGGAAGAGACAAGAGACAATTCCAATTAGTGCTATTTCAAGAGTTGAGCCAAAAGGGTATTTTCGTAATTTTTCGGAAAATTTCAAATTTGGGGGAAATTTGATTTGAACATACTAGCATGTGCGCAATACTTGGAATTTCATGTCTATGAAGTTGTTTTGATGAAAATCGATCGAAAACTTGGATTAAAGCGAAAAATTCAGCAAGAAGAAATTTGGGGATTTTGCAATTTAGGTCAAAATTGGATTTTTGAAAAGTTGAAATTGGTTAAATCAAATTGTATGGACCTATCTACAATGTCATCTTGAGCATGTAGCATTTGATCTCGTGCGAAAATTTCAAGCGGTTTGAGAGAAAACGAAATTTTTCTAAAGATATCGATTTCGATATAAAACCTTGCGAGATGAGCACCAAATGTGTTAAAACTTGTTGTCTATGCATGTCATTGTGTTTAAAACCTAGGGAATATGTTTCTAAGCATTCCTAAGCATGATATCTAGCATTGGATACAAGTAAAGCATGGTTTTATTGAAATGCAAGCATGAGAAGATGAAAATGGAAGAAAGAATGAGAGATTTACCTTGTTTGTGAAGATGGTGTGTTGTGGTGTCGTTGTTGAAGCACTAAATCACCCCAAGAACACTTGTGGGAACTCTTGGATATTTTCCCTAGAGCTCTCTCACCTTTGGAAGAAGTTAGAATGAGGTTGGAATGTGGAAATGAGGCTTATAATGCGAATTTTCGCATTCTGTCTTCATTGGTCGGCGATTGGTCGATTGGGTCACTCGACCAACCACTCGACCAATGGTCACAGTGACCTCATTTGCTGTTGAATTTTTGGAGAATGTGATTTTTGCCTTATGGAATATTGTTTGATGACTATATGGATATATTTGAGCATGATTTAAGTTTTCAAATCATTTGGACTTGTGGTTTATGTTGAATCTTGAAATTCGGTATTTTGATGATCTCGGTTTTGCGAGAATGGTTACTCACGAGAAGTGGGCGTGGTGAATCCAGTGGTCATGGAGGTGGTGAAATACCTCGGGGAGGTGGTGAAGTACCTCATGGAAGTGGTGAGATACCAAATGCTGATCGGGGTACTCATGAGATCCACTGGTGCCCGAATGTTGGAAGTTTGAGAGATATTGCCAATATCATGGGCAATATGATGCGACGACAAGCGGCTCAATTCAACCGGATGTTGGTGGGGTTATCATGACTCTGCATAATGAGACCCGGGCTGGTGCTAATGTGAATCCTCATGCCGTGATCTGAATGCGGGAGGTTTATTTGGAACTCCTCATACTACTTTGATGGAGAGTTTTACGAAGATGCAAGTACCCACTTTCTTGGAGTTACCAAGGACCCCTTGTTTCCTAACAAGTGGCTTCGTGAGTTGGAGAAGGCTTTCCGGCATCTGCAATGCTCGGAAGCTCGGAAGATTTTGTTTCTTTGAGCGAAGTTGCAACAAGAAGCTGATGCATGGTGGATTTCCACTCGTCTGTTTTGGAAGGTTTGCATGCGGGAGTTGTAACTTGGGAGTTATTCAAAGAGGCTTTTTGTATGAACTACTTTCCCGAGGCGGTGAAGGATGCAAAGGAAGCTGAGTTTATGATTTCGACTCAAGGAACTTTGTCTCGTGTTGGAGTACCAACGGAAGTTCGAGGAGCTTCATTTCTTTGCTCCAGATTCTTTGAAGGAAGACCTCGCGAAAGCAAAGAAGTTCTTCAAAGGACTGCGCCCTGCCATTAAAGCTTATCTCACGAGTCCAGCCTATAGTGAGCTATGCTCAAGTGGTGCGAGAACTCGAAGAAGTTGGAAGAAACGAGAGAAGGAAAGTGCTCGTGTGCAAAAGCCTTGGCGATCAAGGAATTCTGGTTTGGTGGATCGCAATGACCGTCGTTATGTGAGACCTACACCCTACCCCACTCCTACCTTTCGGGGCTAAGAGTGTGAGGT
Source organism: Hakea prostrata (assembly GCF_041222555.1). Taxonomy (NCBI): domain Eukaryota; kingdom Viridiplantae; phylum Streptophyta; class Magnoliopsida; order Proteales; family Proteaceae; genus Hakea; species Hakea prostrata. The sequence goes on along the minus strand of NC_142607.1, from coordinate 33,881,605 downwards.
CGGAACACGGGTTTTCGGCAGCCCGGCCGGTTTAAACAAGAGTATGGCGGAAACCGACCACCAGCAAATGCAAGTGCAAGTGCAAGTGCGAGTGCAAGGCCTTTTGTTCGGAAGCCCCTCTGTTGCAGCCACCCCTGTTGGATCCAGCAATCTGTTTGCTTCTACTGCAAGCAAGCTGGTCATTTCGCTCGTGCCTGTCCGAAGCGGCCCTGCCCAGCACGCCCCGGATGGTGAAGAGTGCTCTTGCTCCTCCCTCTGGTAGAGTTTTCAGTATTTCGATCTTGAGCAGGATCCAAGCCATGATGTGATTACGGGTACATTGTTAGTCGCTTCTATTTCTGCATTTGTCTTATTTGATACGGGTGCATCTCATTCGTTCATGTCATCTGCATTCATCAAGAAGACTAACCTAATCCACGAGAAGTTGTCTAGTTGTTTATTGATTAGTACACCTACTGGTCTGTTGTGAAACTAGATAAGGGGTTATCTAAATGTCCTGTGTTGATTGGTGAGAAGAACTTGGAAGCCAATTTTGTGATTCTTGACATGAAGGACTTCGATGTTATTTTGGGAATTGATTGGTTGACAGCCCACAAAGCTGTGTTCCTTTGTTCCTCAAAGAAGATTCAGTTCCATATTTGTGGAAGTCCGGTCTTTGAATTTCAAGGTGAAAAGAGAAGGGTTTGTAGGAAGGTGCTGTATGCTGACTTGATGCAAGTCTATGCCCTAGTGGATGATGCTTCATCTGAAGGCAAGGGTATAGTGGAGAAAAGAGTCGATGAAGTCCGAGTTGTCTGCGACTTTGTTGATGTCTTCCCTGATGACCTATCAGGAGTGCCTCCGGACAGAGATGTCGAATTCTCTATTGATCTCGTCCCTGGTGCCGCTCCTGTATCTAAAGCTCCGTATAGGATGGCTCCTACTGAGTTGAAAGAGTTGCAAAATCAGTTGAATGAGCTCATTGATAGAGGTTTCGTACAGCCTAGTGTGTCACCTTGGGGAGCTCCGGTCTTGTTCGTCAAGAAGAAAGACGGTAGTATGCGCTTGTGCATCGACTACCGTGAGTTGAATAAGTTGACTATCAAGAATAGATATCCGCTGCCCAGAATCGATGATCTCTTCGATCAGTTGAAGGGTGCAGTTGTGTTCTCGAAGATTGACTTAAGGTCCGGATATCACCAATTGAAAGTGAAGTCTAGTGATATCTTCAAGACAGCTTTCCGGACGCGGTATGGTCACTATGAGTTTAGAGTCATGCCCTTCGGATTGACCAATGCTCCTGCGGTGTTCATGGACCTCATGAACCGAGTATTTCATGATGTGCTTGATAAGTTTGTGATTGTTTTCATTGATGACATCTTGATCTATTCGAAGAGCGAAGAAGAGCATGCGAGTCATCTAAGTTTCACTTTGCAAAGGTTGCGGGAAAAGAAGTTGTTTGCTAAGTTTAGCAAGTGTGATTTCTGGCTTAAGAGAGTGGTTTTCCTTGGTCATGTAGTTTCAGCCGAAGGTATTCGTGTCGATCCTGAAAAGGTCCAAGCTGTGGCTGATTGGGAGAGACCGAAGTCAGTATCGGAAATAAGAAGTTTTCTTGGATTGGCGGGTTACTACCGAAGGTTTATAGAGAACTTTTCTCGGTTGGCTGCTCCTATGACTAAGTTGACCAGGAAAGAAGAGAAGTTTGTTTGGTCCGACCTTTGTGAGAAGAATTTCCAAGAGTTGAAAGATAGATTGACAAGTGCCCCGGTTTTGACTATACCTGATAGTTCCGGTGGTATGACAGTTTATACCGATGCGTCAAAGATTGGTTTGGGTTGTGTACTGATGCAACATGGCAAGGTCGTAGCCTATGCTTCTCGGCAATTGAAGGATTATGAGCGGAATTACCCCACTCACGATCTAGAACTTGCCGCCGTTGTCTTTGCTTTGAAGATTTGGAGACATTATCTTTACGGTGAGAAGATTGCCATTTTCACGGATCATAAGAGTTTGAAATATTTCTTTACCCAAAAGGAGTTGAACATGAGACTAAGGAGATGGTTGGAACTCGTCTCCGATTATGATTGTGACATTCAGTATCATCCTGGGAAAGCAAATGTTGTTGCCGATGCTCTTAGTAGGAAGAACCAGAAGAAGACTTTGGATTTAAATGCTTTGAGTTTACCATTGTGGTCTTCTATTGAGAGTTTTGGTTTGGAAATCGTCCCCGAGAATTCTGATTTTATTCTTTCTCGCCATGACGGCAAGATCTGGTCTTAGAGATAAGATTGTTGCTCTGCAGAGTTCGATCGGGAGTTTTTGACCAAAGTTGAGAAGATTTCTTCGAATCTGAGTCGGACCCCGACTTTGGTATATCCATGGATGGTGCTTTGTTGTTTAGAGGAAGACTGTGTGTGCCCCGCAAACGATGAAGTTAAGAATGAAATATTGAAGGAAGCACACCAGTCGGTCTTTCTTGTACACCCGGGAAGCACCAAGATGTACAAGGACTTGAAGGAACATTTTTGGTGGATTGGTCTAAAGGCGGATGTTGACGATTTTGTTGCCAAGTGTGAGACTTGCCAACGTGTGAAAGCCGTTCGACAACCTCCATCTGGATTACTTCAACCCCTTCCTATTCCTAGTTGGAAGTGGGAAGATATCTCCATGGACTTTGTGACTAGCTTGCCTCGGACAAGTAAAGGCAATGACACTTGTGTGGGTGATTGTTGATAGGTTGACCAAATCAGCCCATTTCATTCCTATGAAGATCACTCATACTCCCGGATAAGCTAGCCGGGCTTTATGTGGATAATGTGGTTCGTCCGCATGGTGTGCCATTGAGTATTGTTTCGGATCGTGATCCTAGGTTCACCTCAAGGTTTTGGAATAGTTTGCGGAAGGCCTTGGGAACCCAATTGAACTTGAGTACAGCTCATCATCCACAATCGATGGACAATCCGAGCGGACAATTCGGACATTGGAAGACATGCTCGGATCTTGTGTGGTGGATATGGGTGGTAATTGGGATGAACACCTAGCTTTGGTTGAGTTTGCCTATAACAACGGTTATCAAGCAACAATAGGCATGGCTCCATTCAAGGCTTTGTATGGTAGTACTTGTAGGACACCTTTGTCTTTGGATCGAGACAGTGAACGAAAAGTCTTAGGTCCTGAGATGATTGAAGCTACAAGTGCTATGGTAGATAAGATAAGAGAAAGGATTAAGTCCGCTCGATCGAGACAGCAATCTTATGCTTGATAAGAGAAGGACCGATTTGGAATTTCAAGTTGGAGAGAAAGTCTTTCTGAAGGTCTCACCAATGAAGGGTGTGATGAGATTCAATGTTAAGGGAAAGCTTAGCCCTCGTTACATTGGACCTTTCGAGATTTTGGAAAAGGTTGGACCTGTTGCGTATCGATTAGCATTACCTCCGTCTCTTGCTGGTGTGCACAATGTGTTCCATATTTGATGCTCCGAAAATACATAGAGAATCCGGAACACATTTTGCAGCAAGCCACTGAAGGACTTAGTGCTGATTTGACCTATGATGAAGAACCGGCCGAAATCCTGGATAGGAAGGACAAGCAGCTGCGGAATCGCGCCATTCCTTTGGTGAAGATTCGGTGGAAGAACCATACCCCTGAAGAAGCTTCTTGGGAGAAGGAAGAAGACATGAAGGAGAAGTTTCCTTACCTCTTTGGAAGCACAGTACGCTTTCAATTTCGGGGACGAAATTTCTTTAAGGGGGGAGAATGTGAAACCCAGCCCTAACCTTGACCCGGAAACCTTGTTATTGTAGGTCCGATGACCCGAAGTAAAGTAAGAAGTCAGCTTTGGGCCATCCCAGTAGAGGACTTGGTGTCTGGCTTTGAATCCATGAAGGTTGATGATGAGGTTCTATGTATGGAAACAGAATCCTGATGAAGATCTAATTAGTTGATGGACTTGGAGTGCTCTCTATCTTGGTTTGAAGGCATTTCTACCTACTAGGTAAGTCACTTGACTTGTGTGCAAAACCCCTTTAGGTTTGGATTTGATCTGGGCCTTCAATTCCCTGTTTTGGCCTTCTTTGTCGGAATTGGTCGACTGATTGGTCGGTTGGGCCGTCGACCAATCCACTCGACCAATGGGTCTTGTCTTTGGCAATTAGGTTGATTCTTGCTCTATTTAAGTCTAACCTCGAGTCCACTTCGTATTTGCTGCCTCCAAACCCTCTGGAACGAACCAAAGACCTCTGCAAGTCATCTCTCTTGCATCCTTGGAGTTTTCTTGGCGGATCTTCGTCGGAACTCTTCTTTTTGCATCAAAAGGTATGTCTACCCTCTCTTCTTCTCCTACATCTTTGTTTTTCTTTCCTTTTTGAGTTGAGACAGTAGAAGAGATGCTGCATCCTCTGTTGCAAACATCTCTGAACATGTTCTCATGATCATCCTAAGGATTTAAGGCTAGAACAATGATCTTAACCATGATCATTGCAAGCTTTTGAAGGATTCATGATCAAACCATGATTTAATCTCTGTTAATTTCCTAATCTGAATTCCGATCTCTTTGGATCTTCTTTCATTGATCATGTTAGTGGTTAATGGTTGTGTTTTCTTTCTATGATCCATAATCCATAGAATTCTAGTTGTTCTCTTCTACCTTACTATGTGTTCTTCATGATGCATGATAGTTACATATATGGTAGGTTTTATTTCCTTATTTAGATTTATGCTTCTAAGCCTTATTCCATGAAGACCTATGCATGTTTTCATGTTTTCATTACCGAAAGCAATGATCCATCCTCCTATTGTTCTTGTCTTTGTTTTCTATTTCAAAATTCATCAAGATCCATGTTTGATTTATTTATGGTAACTTTTTGTTTCCTAATTTGGATCTTGATACCTTGATTTGATTAGTGTTTTGAGGTCCCCTTTATGTTAGAATACTACTGATGTAGTCTACCCCTTGATTAGTACCCTTTTGAACCACCAAATTCGGGTTTCATACCTTAAAACTCTGATTTTTAAGCTCATCTCGCATTGGTCGATTGATTGGTCGTTGGACCACTCGACCAATCCACTCGACCAATGAGTACAGCAACTCTGAATTGGTCTGCATTTCGGATATTTTGATATATATTCTGCTAGGGATCTTTCCTAATATGTTGTATATACTTGTTTAGGACCTTCTTCTCAAGTTTGCCAAGATCTTACTTGATTTCTTAGGATTCTTTGCGAGTTATAAAAGGTAAGGATGGTTATTTCCTTAATTACATAGATAGCATGAATCTAGTTTCTATATTTGAATATCATTAATATGTTTCCTAAATTAGATTTTTACAATGATATACTACTGTTGCATAACTTTGATTACAGTAGCATTACTTATTCATATTGAATTGATTCATGTATGATTTACTTACCAATGTTATACAAGTGATTGTTATATTGATTTCTTTCCATATATGGAGTTACCATATATGTGATGATATGAATTGATGCATGTGTATGCTTACGTATGGTTTGGAAAGGAGAGGTGTCCTTTCGACACTTCTGTCCTTGGACTACTACGGGAATATTATGGGATATTTCCGGAGATGCCCTCTGGACACCTTCCTAAACTGTTGGATGACATATATAGGATTGTCTAGTAGTGTTTGGCTAGGATGTCCTGTTATGTCAGACCCTAATCGGAGGGGTATTGAGACCGAACGACCCGTGGTAGCAATGGGGATTCATGGGCGCTCAAGACCGGTAACCAACCCGTGAGAGGACAGGAATCACATTGTGGGGGCCATTTGTTGGTAGGGTTGCATATGGTTAGACTTGGGCTCACGGGCGCTTAAGACCGGTAACCAACCCGTGAGAGGACGTGAGAGCTTCCCGTTTACCATATGTGGATAACCAATAGGGTTGATGAGTCCGTAGTCCGAGTTGGTCGGTGCCATAGGATACGCCGACTCTAGTGTGAAGGATACCGGAAAGGATCGTCGGGGACGAGGAATGGAAGTATCCGGATCGACTTGATGTAACCAAGTAGAAGACGCATTTGGCTAGGTATTACCACGACATGCGCCGATACTTATACCAAATGGTTGTGAGAGAGTGTGTTGACTTAACCCCCTGCCAAGGTTTGTCCCGAGGGATGAAGGACCCATTACCAATCGGCTGCTCAAGACCGGTGAAATGATCCGTGAGAGAATCCAAGATATCTTAAATGGTTGAGGATGTGAGTGGACTTTCCTAAAGAAGTACGGTGCTATGACTTAAAGCATGTCTGCCAATAGAGACCAGCATACATAGAGTTAGATTCATTCATTCATTGTTTGTCTCATATCATATTGCATTTATGATTGTTCTGGAATCCTGCCATTTATGTTATTATGGATTTTAATCGCCTTTCTTGAGTTTCTTTGAAACTCATTCCTTTATTGTACAATGTTGTTAGACTATCCTGCTGCAGTCTCGAGTACTATGACGGTCCCTATGAGGAAGCGCAAGGCGAAGAGACATATCTCCGGGAAGGTGATTGCGGTTACCACAATTACTGCGAAGATCCCGCGGGTGGTTATGCTCCGTACGATGCTTAGTCCGACCATTGAGTGGAAGCGTCCTTGTGCTATTTATGAGATCTACACCTACAAGGATGTCGTCTACAAAGTGGAGAATAATTTAGTTACCCAATGTACTTGCTACTGGGATTAGCTTCTATCTAGTTTATTCTTTCGAGCTACTTTTCCGCTGGTTGTAAAGTGGGATTTTTGCTTCACTTTACTTATCCGTTTGACACTCTGATTATATCTATTATTCCGATTCGTTTATGATTCATTCTTTCATTATTGGATCTATGATTTATCTTCCGCACTCTTGTTATGGTTGTTCATGATTATGTTATTGTTTATGTGGGAGGTTGATCACTCGATACCTGATCTTCGGGCTGTGGATCACACTCTCGGGTATGCCAGATAGGGTACCGGCTGGGAGGGCGTGACAGCCTTCCTCAAGAATAACATTGTCAGAGTCCTCTTTAGCAGCAGCTTGTGACTCGGCTTGTGACTTCTCCTCTGGAAGTGCCAGCTCGTCAGCCAGATATGCCTCATATTGTGGGTCAGCTGGAAAAGGATCATTTTCTTCCCGAGCCCGGTGGGGAGATCCATGCCTAATTTCCCGAAGACCTCTTTATGGCACACCTCACGAAAGGGAGCAAGATCGAAGGAAGGGATTGATGCGAGAATTCGCTCCCAAACATCATTCTGCCCCAAGCGATAAGCTTGGATGTTGTAGGCACCTAGCAGCTCCGAGAAAGGTACGCTGTTCAGGTACTTCCGAACACACTCCTTCCGAAGCTCTGGCTTGATGTGCTCGGGCTTGCTAGGGACCACCCACTTCAGATATCTCTCGTTCTCCGCACATTGAAATTCAAGCCTGTCACCGAACAACGTGGCATCTTCTTTTTGCTTCCTGGCCTCGTGCTAGGCAACAGCGGCACGAGCCTTTGAAGAATCAAGGGCCTCCTTGAGGGAGATCACTTCTTCCTCATGCTTTCTTTGTAGCTCCTCGGCAGCTGCAGTCAGCCGGTCTATCTCAGAATTGGCTTTGGCCAAATTTGCTTCACAGGTCTGCAGCAAGGAGCTATTGCGGCCAACCCGGCTCAATGCTTCCATGTGTTGGTAGAAGCTCAACACAGCATTCCTGAGAAGGCGGAAATTATCAGAAGAAGTCATAAGAAATTATGAAAAAATAAGTAAGCAAAAAGACCGGTACCTTGTGGATTGACTAACAAGGGCAACGTCATCAAGGGTTTCAAATTCCTGGCGATCAGAAGGAACAAGACTGAGGGAGCTCCACTCTGCAGCTTTCTCAGGGTCCCGAGTCACCCTGTCGGTCAACTTCAGGGTCCACTGAGGGGTGAAGACCTCCTCACAATCCGCTAAATTTTTGGATTTTTTGTGGGAGGAAGCATCAACTGTATCATGGCTCCTTTTGGTTCGGGCGGAGGAGGAGACATTAGACATCTCCACCATTGGCTTCTTCCCTTTACCCGAAGCATCATCCACGGGCCTGATATTCCTGATACCCCTATAAAAGGGGTCGGGAGAGGGAACAGAAGCCTCTTGATCAACGGTCAAGGCTCTAGGCGATCGTTGCTCGGCTGTCGCAACGGCCCTAGCAGCCTTCACCCGCAAGTTCTCGGGGTTCATTCTTAGAGGCACTGCAAAGAAGAGCAAAAGTCAGAATTGAAGACGTATCACTTCAATAGAATTAAAAGATGATGGTTAGAAGCTCACAATGAGCCAAGCCCCAGTACTGAAGAATGGAGTTATACTCCACCTCAAGTCCATGTATCTCTTGATACCATGGAATGGATTTGATCTTCCTGACGGCCGCCTCGTCTTCTTCGGATAAGGGAAGGCCTCGGTTATTCTCAGAAGAAGAAGTACACCGCCTCCAAGCGGTCGGGAAGTTAAGATCCGATGGAGGCGCTCGACAGAAAAAGTATCGTTCGCGCCATCTTTGGTGGTTAGAAGGGCAAGTTCCTTTGGCAAGGATGCTGCCCCTCCAATCAAGTTCAGCCTTATTGCGTTTGGACAGAAAAACCCATCCGGGAGGATGGGAGATAGAAAGAACATGAAAATGTACAAAGAGAGAAAGAGATGGCGTAACGCCAAGTTCAAAACACAAACCCAAGAAGTCGACAATGAGACGCCAGCTATTGGGAAGGAGCATTCCGGGACAAATGTCCCAATGATTCAGAATGGCGGAGAACAAATGATTAAAAAAGGGAAAGCGAACCCCGCTTTCCAGTGCATCTCTGTACAGAGAAAATTCACCCGAAAGGGTTGAATCAACCCCCTCATCAGGATGGGGAGCCCTAACCTGATAAGAGGAAGGAAAATCAAAATCTTGGATGGCTGAAAGAAGGGTTTCCTCCTTGTAAATGGAGGGAACAGAGCCAGGTCCGCCATTGGACCTGGAAGTTTGAGGCTGCCTAGAAGACTCGGCAGTTACCCTAGAAGTCTTGGGAGATCCAGACTTAGGGAGGACAGAAGGAGTTTCGGTTTTTCTCTCTAAACCTTTTTGAAAAACTTCAGCAAACTCGCGCCAGAGGATAGTTAGGGTTTTGTTATCACTATCCGATTGTTCGGAAGGAGGAGAAGCAAAAGCTTCATTACCACTACTATTACTAACACTGGGTACTAGAGAAGCCCTATTATCATCCATTACCTGTTTCAGTAAGCAACAAAAAGAAAAAGACCAGTAAACTTACTGATTCAGTGAGGCAAAAGCTTGAGAGCAAGAAGGCGCAAAGCAGACGACAAAGGTTCAAATTCCGGACAGGAAGAATGAAACCTACGAAGACAACGAACCGCTTTTATAAGCACCCGCATGAGTGTTCGGGAATCTGAAAGATCGAGATTGATTCAAAATCAATGATCGAGATTTGAAGGCGTTTTGAAAGTTTGAACTCACGAATCCGAAACAGGCGTTTGGAAATCGTCGCTTGGATTACGTGAGCCATGACAGATCGACTGCAAGGAGACGCGTGGCCTTACCCTCACAACGCTCGAGGAAAAGTGACCACCGCATTAAATGTGATATGACATTTAATGGAACACGCAGAGACTATTGCCTGACGAAGAACCCAGTTAAAAACCAAGCCCTCGGGATCGACCGAACGCTTGGTCTGGGGGGCTCGTGATATGGAGAAATTATGATCGGACCGGGTTCATACCTGGTTCGACCCTCGACCATGGTCGAGACAGAGGGAACCGACTCGCTCCCAAGCGAACCGGATCCAGAAGATGGCTTGCTGAGGAAGAAAACTTATTCAGCTACAAGCACGCCCTAATTCAACAGATGAATTAGGTTAATTACCCTAATGATGGCAGATTCAAATTGACGGCTGCAGCTAATCATTATCAAAGGGATAATCATCGCATAACCTAAAGGTTATCTCAGGAGTCCTCTACTAGTAGAAGTCTATCACTCAACGGATCTAACTGTTAAGATCCAACGACTACCCGAAGAAGGCTCAAGTGCATCCAACGAAGGAGATTCGAAGGTACACTCTATATAAACCTCACTGCCATACGAGGTGAGGGGGACACAATCTGGGACTCAGACTTAGATTCAAATACAGATACATACTGATAGACGTAAACTATCAGAGGCTTACGATCTAGATCACCTTTCCCAGTTCTTTATTCCTTAGCTCTGTGCTTCTAGCAGAGCCGTTTGTGATTAAGTTCATCAACTGACTTAGCTTTCGGAGGTGGACTCCTGACCCCCGCGGTCGGGCCACATTTGACGCTTTCGTTTTTGCAGGTCATCACGAGGAGATCTAAGGGCTGAGCAGATTTTGGACGCATCAGGAATTATTAATGAAGATGATCCCTGTCAAAGGAAGGGTACAAAAACATGGAATTCATATGGCGTCAAGGTGTGTTTTTTGTTCTGCAATGAGTAAAGATGAGAATCATCTCTTTATCCATTGTTCATATGTGCGGAAGATTCAGGTGACCTTTTCTGAGCTTTTTGGAGTCAAATGGGAATGACAGCTATTGGGATTTATTAATTATTTTATTAATAAATCATGAGCCCAAGGGCAAATCTGGAAAATCACTTTTAGGCGGTTACAAAATATAGGGTATATATATATTTGTAACCACCGCATCACTTGAGAGAGTGAATTATTCGTGCGTGAGATTTTTTCGAGAAAAAAAGGAGGCTCCCATCTCTCTCTCTCTCCTAGAAATGCAGGAAGGGTTTTCTTTCCTTTGCTTTAGATCTCCATACCATCCTTCCACCGCATTTGGGTTGTGGAAATTATTCCCTTTCCTAGAGATTGTGGAATCACACCGGCGAAACTTTGGTGGAGGAACGAGGACGTGGAATCCAGATTACTTCCGCTTCAATAATTTTATATTTAGGAAAGGGAATCCAGGTAAGGATCTTTCCCCTATCAATGAAACGATTTGAGATATATGGAATTATTACCATCATAGCCTAAGGTTCCCATGATTCTCGGTTCCTCCCTATTGTTTTGCTTTCTTGAATGGACCCAATAGGAGGATCCAAGGTTTAATAGGAAACCCATGGGAGAATTAAGAGGGTTTTAGAAGCCTTTTTTTTGTTCGGAACAAAGTGGGAGGATCCTTTGATTTCCCATATGTAAAAATTGTATGCATTGATGATCCATGATGAATGTTTTTGTTCAATTATTGTTGGATTTTTCCATGCATATTTTTTGATGAATTTTTGGGAGGAAAAGACGTGATCTTCCATTTTTTTGGAAAAAATTTTGTTCAAGGGAAAATGACGCAGTGAAGTGAAGTTTCTTTGTGGGAGGCAGTGAAGTTCCAATATGGAGGGACTTCCACCACAAGAGGCCGCCAGCTCGGACTCACTTTTGTCGGTTATAAAATGCGTCAGGGTCACACCATGAGGTAGCATATAACCATCATGTCATACATGATTAGTGAGTTGAGTGCATGTGGGCGCCAAAAGACTGATAATGAGTAAGTCTGTGCGTCAGCAGGTCACTTCCGAAGACTTGGGAGAATCTGAAGATCTACTTGACTCATGTTGATGATGTCAAGACTTTTGATCAAGCTGCCAAGCACCTTGAGCTGGAGGAGGATCAGATAATGGCCGATGCCCCTCAAACTAAAGTACTTGTTGCTGAAGCGAGCACTAGTAAGGGTGCTTCAAGTGCAAGAGAGATAAAGTTCAACCTCAGCGGTCCATGCAAAGTAATCAAGGTGGGAACAGAAACAAGAGTGGCCCCAAGCGTTCAAGGGGGACTAGTGCTGGCAATAAGAAATCACCTTTGATTTGCTTCAACTGCCGAAAGCCTGGTCATTTTGCTCGTGATTGCACTAAGTAGGAGGCATGTACTATGTGTTATACCTCATTTTGTTATGTAACGAGTTCTACTACGTTTATTGAACTAAAATCTTTTGTGGATTGTTGATTTAGGTGCGACAGAACACATAACAAGGGAACGCTCGAACTTTGTGGAAAACCGTCGTGTTCCAAGAGGAAGCAAGAGAATAACGATGGGGAAGAACTCAAGTGTGGAGGTTCATGGCATTTGCACATGCAAATTAGTTTTGCGAGGTTGTCAGATGCTGTTACTCCGTGATGTGCTGTATGCTCCAGACATTCAGGGGAATCTTGTTTCTATTATTTTTCTTATGAGGCATTGTTTTAGAGTTGTATTTGAGAACAATTCTTTGGTTTTGTATCTAGGTGATACAATTTATGGTTATGGTTTATTCAGAATGGTTTTATTGTATTTGATACAATTGATAATATCTAATTCTAGTAATGCTTTTGTTTGCCAAAATACTATGTGTATTGATTCTAATATATGGCATGCTAGACTAAGACATATTGGCATAGATAGGATGAACAGGTCTCTTAGGCCAAGGTTCACTATCTGATTTGCCAACCTGTGAGTCATGTCTAGCAGGAAAAGCAACTAGAAAACTGTTCAAAAAGGCTTTAAGAGCCTCTCTTCCTCTAGAACTTATGCATTCAGATGTGTGTGGACCCATGAATGTGCATACTAGAAAAGGATAGGCTTATTTCATCACATTCATAGATGACTATACATGGTATAGTCATATTTATCTAATTTCTCATAAGTCAGAAGCTCTAGAATGTTTTAAAAAAGTCACAAGCTTAGTTGAGAATCAGTTAGATAAAAGGATTAAAACTCTTAGAACGGATAGATGTAGAGAGTATCTCTCTGATATGTTCAAAGGGTTGTGTGATGAAATGGGGATATCTATGCAACTTACTATTCCAGGGACTCCATAGAAAATGGAGTTGCTGAGAGGAGGAATAGAACCATGCTAGACATGGTGAGATCCATGATGGTGCAGGCAAACTTACCCATCTCTTATTAGGGAGATGCTTTGTTGACTGCAGCCTATATCGTCAACCGAGTACCAACCAAATCGGTTCCTTCCACACCATATGAGTTGTGGACTGGAAGGAAGCCATATTTGAGTTACTTGCGTGCATGAGGATGTGCAACATATATTCACTCTACATCTCACCAATATGGGAAGCTTGAACCCAGAGGAAGAAAGTGTATCTTTGTAAGATATTCTGAACTCTCAAGAGGACATGTCTTCATTTGTCTAGATGAGAGTGAGAGCACAACGGAACTTGAGTCTAGGGATGCAACATTCTTGGAGAATGATTTTCCATCTCATTCAGGAGTTAACAAAGAATCATCAGAATTCTTTGAGATATATGATAGTGATCTTGTCACTCTAGGGATTCAAACTCTAGATAATGAACCTGGGGTTCATCTAGAAGATCATAGTGGGAGTGGGAGTGCAGATGTGATAGCTACCTCAGAGGGTGAGCAATCTGATATGCACTTGCGCCGTAGTGGGCGCATGATAGTTTCTCGTCGACGTTTCAACATAGAGGATGAATCCTACATGGTAAATCCTAAAGAGATAGACTGTGAGATGGCTCCAGTCAATGAGCATGAACTGAAGCGTGCATGAAGCTCTTGCGAGGACAAGCTCAAAGGAATGTTTGAAAGCGATAGAGGAAGAGTTGGAGTCGATGAAAACTAATCATGTCTGGACTTGGTTGACTTACCGCCGGGCCTAAAGGCAATTGGGAACAAGTGGGTTCTCAAGATTAAGAGTAAGGTGGATGGATCTATTGAGAGATTCAAGGTTCGTTTAGTGGCTAAGGGCTACACCCAATGAGAGGGCGTTGATTATGAGGAAACTCTTTTACCTATGGTTAGGTTTGCCCCCATCTGCCTCATACTAGCCATTGTTGCTCAGTTGGACTTGGAGCTTTATCAAATGGATGTAAAAACTGCTTTTCTCAATGGAGAACTTGAGGAAGATATCTACATGGATCAACCTCAAGGCTTTGAAGCTAATGGACTTGAGTGCAAAGTATGCAAGCTCAAGAAGTCCATATATGGCTTAAAGGTAGCATCTCGACAGTGGAATATGCGCTTCCAGCAAGCTATGATGGAAAATGGGTTTTCAATGCTTGAGGAAGACCATTGTGTTTACACCAAGAGATCTGATGGTAATTATGTCATTTTGACACTGTATGTAGATGACATATTCATGACTAGCAATAGCAGGGAGCTATTGGAAACCATTAAGAAATGATTATCCTCCGTATTTGATATGAAGGACATGGGTGAAGCAAGCCATGTGCTTGGTGTCAAGATTGTCAAGAGACCTATATTGACAATGTCTTGACTAGATATCAGATGCACAACTTCAAATTAATTGATACTCTAGTGGAGAATGGTTTGCAATTGAGCCTTGATATGGGTCTTAAGACCCCAGAGGAGAAAACCAAGATGGAGAGAGTTCCATATTCCAGTGCAGTGTGTAGCAGTCAAGAGGATACTGAGATATCTCAAAGGAACGAGTAACTACATGTTGTGTTACCAAGGATCGGATTTGCGGTTAGTTGGCTATAGTGATGCTGACAAGGTTGGAGACATTGATGAGCGCAAATCAACCTTTGGATATTCTTTCTTGCTGAATGGCGGGGCCATTTCATGGTGTAGCAAGAAGTAGACTTGTATATCCCTCTTGACCATGGAAGCAGAGTATGTGGCATGCTTAGTTGCGGTTCAAGAGGCTATTTGGTTGTGGATATTCCTACGACATACTGGATTTGTGATGACATCCAAAGAGGCTACCCTTATGTACTAAGTACGATAGATTTAGCTATGTCAAGGACCCCAAGTATCATGGGAAGACCAAACATATACAGTTGAGATATCATTTTGTTAGAGATATTATATCAAGGAAGAAAGTTGTACTTAAGCACATATCTACTAGTCAGATGGTAGCTAACCCTGTTACCAAACCTATAGCCAAGGATGTTTTTATTTCTCATGCAAAATCCTTGGGCTTGTATAGATTGTGACTTACTTTTGTACTTAAACTTTCTTATTACTGAGTAATATGAGTTCATTCTAGCATTTATTTTATTCACTTTTTGTGTGATTGTGTTCTTCTAGCATAAAACAATATATGTCAATAGGCAAGAGAATGGCTCACTCATACGAGCATTCGCCTCTGGTGCCTTGGAGGTGAGCAGAGA
The DNA here is from genome assembly GCF_041222555.1 of Hakea prostrata. Taxonomy (NCBI): domain Eukaryota; kingdom Viridiplantae; phylum Streptophyta; class Magnoliopsida; order Proteales; family Proteaceae; genus Hakea; species Hakea prostrata. The sequence continues at coordinate 33,866,527 of NC_142607.1, read as the reverse complement.
TGAGATGTATTGTGAATGAATTTGTGTAGGTCAATTCATAATCATGATGTTGCCTTGATTTGGAATCAAGATGAGTTTCTTTATTGCGAAGAGAATCACCATGAATGTTCGCACTATTCATGTTGCCTATAAGAGCCATGTGCGAATACTTTATGTGGCGCTAGGGTGGCGACAATAAAGAAACTAGGGTTAGGCGCAAGAGGTTGCGACTAGACTAAGACTTGTATGGTGTTGAGAGGGACATACATTCTTTTGTGTATAGAATGCTCCACCATAGCACGTATATCATACTATGTGTGCTTAGCGATCATTGGAAATGATAGGATGGATCCCTGCGCCTCTCATTTTGTGAGTCCTGGACCTTATGGTCCGTTAGTGTTCTTAATGACTTTCGACTACATCATGAAACGAAAGGTTGATGTGGCTACTTTGAGGTGTTACCTATGGTCATGATTGATTCGACCTAAATGAGTATTATCGGGAAAGGAGTCAATCCATAGTGTAGTGATGGTCTGGGGCGAAAGGAAATGTTTGATTCAACTGCACCCTAAAAGTGTTTGCTGGCACCAACTGTATGTGTTACAGTAGTGAACATTTTAAGGACAAGAAGGTGATCTCTCAGAGGGATCGAGATACATTTAGTCTTGTGAGTAAATAAACCTAGGACATTGTGGTATACTAATGCTTATTTGATGTGTTTCTTTGAGTGATGTGCAATTCTGGCCTTCTGGGAAGATTTATAGTTTGGCGCTCACACATGCAAGTATATCACCGGTTGCACAATCCATTTTGCCAGTATGAATTGTGGATCTTAGTGTCTGGGACACAAGTGGTCTGTGTATCTGGGATACATAGCAGAGAGATTGAATGTGTATATCTGGGATATACATTTGTCTAGGACACACTATGACAGACAACACTTGCCCTTGTGCAAGTGGGAGATGTTGGGATTTATTAATTATTTTATTAATAAATCATGTGCCCAAGGGCAAATCTGGAAAATCACTTTTAGGCGATTACAAAATATATGGTATATATATTTGTAACCACCGCATCACTTGAGAGAGTAAATTATTCATGCGTGAGATTTTTTCTAGAAAAAAAGGAGGCTCCCATCTCTCTCTCTCTCTCTCTCCTATAAACGCAGGAAGGGTTTTCTTCCCTTTGCTTTAGATCTCCATACCATCCTTCCACCGCATTTGGGTTATGGAAATTATTCCCTTTCCTAGAGATTGTGGAATCACACCGGTGAAACTTTGGTGGAGGAACAAGGACGTGGAATCCAGATTACTTTCACTGTAGTAACTCTATATTTAGGAAAGTGAATCCAGGTAAGGATCTTTCCCCTATCAATTAATTGAATTGAGATATATGGAATTATTACCATCAACAACAATCAATACTACAACAATACGATTGGTGGAAAGGAAAGACTTATATGTTTACATCGGGTGATGTATGGATGAAGGGTTTTACATGCATTAATTCATTTTTAGAGAGATTCTAGAAAACATGATGGTGTGTTTAGGCCATCGAAGTGTGCTCGGGGTTTGATTAAAAGAGAGCTGTAGGGGAAGACGTTCAATTTGAATAAGAGCTGTAGGGGAAGATGTTCAATTTGAATAATGAATGGTGGACTCAAAATGACCTATTATTGACCAGGTATCTTGGTTTGTTGATTCAGACAATTTCACAGAGAAGAGCGGAGGAAGTGTATGGGTTGTGTCCTTGACAAGGATGGTCTTAACTAACGTTTATGGTAGTTCAATCGGAAACCTAGTGATGGAGGTGTAATCTGTAATGAGATTGGGTAGTTTGTGGCTTCTTTTTGTTGATTTCTTGGTGTCAAAACGAATTATGAAGTAGAGTTTGAGGCATTGGTGGTGCCATTGGAGTTGGTGAAAGAGAGGTGCATAAGAAGCTATAGCTAGAATGTGACTCCATGGTATTGAGGATACTATGGTCTTTCTCTCCATTCATTGCCATATCAATTCATTACTAATTGGCATCATCTACCTTTTGAATTCTTTTTGTTGGAATTTAATATTTATTAATTTAAATATATGCCCAAGGGCAAAACTAGGAAAATCACTTTTAGGTGATTACAAAATATAGAGTTATAAATTTGTAACCACTGCATCACTTGTATTATTCGTGGGTGAGATTTTTTTTTCCAAAAAAGGCTGCTCCCTTACTCTCTCTCTCTCTCTCTCTCCCTCTTCAAGAAATCGTAGGGAAGGGTCTTCTTTGTGTAGATTTCCCTTCTCCTTGCTTTAGATCTCTATACCATCCTTCCCCAGCATTTGGGTTGTGGAATTTATTCTCTATCCTATAAATTGTGGAATCAAACTGGTGGAGCTTTGGTGGAGGAACGAGGACGTGGATCCAAATTACTTCTGCTGTAGATATTCTGGTTCCTATGATTCTCAGTTCCTCCCTATTGTTTATTTTTATTGAATGGATCCAATGGGAGGATCTAAGGTTTAATAGGAAACCCATGGGAGAATTGATAGGGTTTTTAGAAACCCTTATTTTTTGTTCGGATCCGAGTGGGAGGATCTTTGATTTCCCTTATGAAAAAATATTGCATGAATTGATAATCCATGAGAATGCATATTTTTTGTTTAATGATTGCTAGATTTTTCATGTGCTTTTGGGAATTTTTTTTAAGAAAAAAACGTGATTTTCTATTTTTGGAAAAAAAATTCGTTCAAGGGAAAAGACGACCGTTTGGGTCATTGAGGACCAAATGGGCGTTCGTCAATTTGTTTGATCACAGTGGACCAGACAGAAATTTTGTTTGGTCGGACAGTCGTCCATCTGGTCATAGAGGACCAGACGAACTTTCCGTCTGGGAGATGGAATTTTTTGAGTTTTTTGGTTTGTCCAGTTCTGAATGTGTTTCTAACTTATTGGACACCAATGGCCCGACAATCTGTGTGATGTTTAAGCATTCAGGACCAAATGGGGCTTAGTGGGAATTATTGAGGTAGAAGTGTTCTATGTGAACCACCTCATAGCATAAACATGATTGGATGTTTTATTTTATTAAAACTGTTTTAATTATGGGCCTATTAATCATGTTTCTTGCACATAATGAAACTAGTGTATAAGTCTATGTGGGTTTGCAAGAGAATTTGATTGAATATTTGTTAGCATCTCTTTTTGTTTAAATGCTTATCCCATAGGTTGACTATGCTAATGTGAATTGCTATTGCTTGTGTTGTGTTTTATGCTAGAATAGTTGAACTCATCATTGTATATATTGTTTCTAGTTTAATGGCTGCTACCAAGAGCATAGTTGCAAATCTCACAAAAGGAGATAAACTAAATGAGATGAATTATGACCCCTGGCGCCGAAAGGTGCAGTATCTACTGGAAGAGTAGGACATGCTAGAAACCATAAACCCGGACCATGTCCCCACCGAGGAATGTATCACCGCACAACATCGTAGGGACCTTGAGTTATACAATTCCTGGAAAAGGAAAGACTGGGTAACTAGGATTACTATCCTCAGCTCCATGAGGGATGATCTGATTGTTCGGTTTGAGAAGCATAGTACTACAAAGTCTTTGTGGGAGGCAGTGAAGTTCCAGTATGGAGGGACTTCCACCACAAGAGGCCACTAGCTCGGACTCACTTTTGACTGTTATAAGATGTGCCAGGGTCACACCATGAGGCAGCATATAACCATCATGTCATAAATGATTAGTGAGTTGAGCGCATGTGGGCGCCAAAAGACTAATGAGGAACAAATCTCTGCAGTCATCAAGTCATTGCCTAAGTCTTGGGAGCATATGAAGATCTTCTTGACTCATGATGATGAGGTCAAGACATTTGATCAAGCTGCCAAGCACCTTGAGCTAGAGGAGGATTGGATGTTGGCTGATGCTCCTCATACTAAAGTACTTGCCACTAAAGCTAGCACTAGTAAGGGTGCAGGCTTCAAGCGCAAGAAGGAGAAAGCTCAACCTCAGTAGTCCAGGCAAAGTAACCAAGGTAGGAACAAAAGCAAGAGTGGACCCAAGCGTTCAAGGGGGACTAGTGCCAGCAAGAAGAAATCACCTTTGATTTGCTTCAACTGCCGAAAGCCTGGTCATTTTGTTCATGATTGCACTGAGCATGAGGTATGTACAATGTGTTATACCTCATCTTGTTATGTAACAAGTTTTACTATACTTGCTGAACTAAATCCTTTGTGGATTATTGATTTAGGTGCGACTGAACACATAACAAGGGAGCTCAAGCTTCGTGGAATACTGTCGTGTTCTAAGAGGAAGCAGGAGAGTAATGATGGGGAACAGCTCAAGTATGGAGGTTCATGGCATAGGCACATGCAAATTAGTTTTGCAAGGTGGCCGGACGCTGTTACTCCATGATGTGCTGTATGCTCCAGACATTCGGCGGAATCTTGTTTCTGTTATTTTTCAGATGAGACATGGTTTTAGAGTTGTATTTTTGAACAATTCTTTGGTTTTGTATCTAGGTGATACAGTTTATGGTTATGGTTTTCTTCAGAATGGTTTTATTGTATTGGATACAATTGATAATTTATTTTATTCTACTAATGCTTTTGTTTGCCAAAATATTGTGTGTCTTGATTCTAATGTGGAATGCTAGACTAGGACATATTGGCATAGATAGGATGAACAGGTTGGCAAGAGAAGGTCTCTTAGGCCAAGGTTCACTATTTGATTTGCCAACTTGTGAGTCATGTCTAGTAGGAAAAGCAACTAGAAAACCATTCAAAAGGCTTTAAGAGCCTCTCTTCCTCTAAAATTTATTCATTCAGATGTATGTGGACCCATGAATGTGCATACTAAAAGCACAGGCTTATTGCATCACATTCATAGATAGTCATATTTATATAATTTCTCATAAGTCAGAAGCTCTAAAATGTTATAAGAAATTCATGAGCTTAGTTGAGAATCAGTTAGATAAAATGATTAAAACTCTTAGAACGGATAGAGGTAGAGAGTATCTCTACGATATGTTCAAAGGGTTGTGTGATGAAAAGGGGATATATAGGCAACTTACTATTCCAAGGACTCCACAACAAAATGGGGTTGCTGAAAGGAGGAGTAGAACCTTGCTAGATATGGTGAGATCCATGATGGCGCAGGCAAACCTACCCATCTCTTATTGGGGAGATGCTTTGCTGACTGCGGCCTATATACTCAATAGAGTTCCAACCAAATCGGTTCCTTCCACACCATATGAGTTGTGGACCAGAAAGAAGCCAGATTTAAGATACTTGAGCGCATGGGGATTTGCAGCATATGTTCACCCTATTTCTCACCAATATAGAAAGTATGGACCCAAAGGAAGAAAGTGTATCTTTGTAAGATATTCTGAACTCTCAAAAGGACATGTCTTCATTTGTCTAGATGAGAGTGAGAGCACAACGGAAGATGCAACATTCTTGGAGAATGATTTTCCATCCCTTTCAGAAGTTAACAAAGAATCATTGGAATTCTTTAAGAAACAAGATAGTGATATTGTCACTCCAGGGATTCAGACTCGGGATAATGAACTTAGGGTTCATCTAAAAGATCCAAATGGGAGTGGGAATGCAAATGTGATAGCTACCACAGAGGGTGAGCAATTTTACATGCGCTTGTGCAGTAGTGGGCGTAGGCTAGTTCCTCGTTGACGTTTCGACATAGAGGATGAAGCCTACATGGTAACTCTTAAAGAGATAGACTGTTAGATGGCTCCAGTCAATGAGCATGAACCGAAGAGCTTGCATAAAGCTCTTGCAGGGACAAGCTCAAAGGAATGGTTGAAAGTGATAGAGGAATAGTTGGAGTCAATGAAAGTTAATCATGTCTAGGCTTGGTTGACTTACCGCCGGGCTGAAAGGCAATTGGGAACAAGTGGGTTCTCAACATTAAGAGAAAGGTAGATGGATCTATTGAGAGATTCAAGGCTCGTTTAGTGGCTAAGGGCTACACCTAACGAGAGGGCGTCGATTATGAGGAAACTTTTTCCCCTATGGTTAGGTTTGCCCCCATCCGCCGCATACTAGACATTGTTGCTCAGTTGGACTTGGAGCTTTATCAGATGGATGTAAAAAATGTTTTTCTCAATGGAGAACTTGAGGAAGAGATCTATATGGATCAACCTCAAGGCTTTGAAGCTAATGGACTTGAGCGCTAAGTGTGCAAGCTTAAGAAGTTCATATATGGCTTAAAGCAAGCATCTAGACAGTAGAATGTGCGTTTCCACCAAGCTATGATGGAAAATAAGTTTTCCGTGCTTGAGGAAGACCACTGTGTTTACACTAAGAGATCTGATAGTAATTATGTCATTCTGACACTGTACGTAGATGACATACTCATGGATAGCAATAGCAAGGAGCTATTGGAAACCATTAAGAAATGTTTGTGCTCTGTATTTGATATGAAGGACATGGGTAAAGCAAATTATGTGCTTGGTGTCAAGATTGTTAGAAATAGGCAATAGAGATTACTAGGTGTCACGCCCTCCCAGCCGGTACCCTATCTGGCATACCCGAGAGTGTGATCCACAGCCCGAAGATCAGGTATCGAGTGATCAACCTCCCACATAAACAATAACATAATCATGAACAATCATAATAAAAGTGCGGAAGATAAATCATAGATCCAATAAAGAAAGAATGAATCATAAATGAATCAGAATACTAAATATAATCAGAGTATCAAACAGATAAGTAAAGCGAGGCAAAAATCCCACATTACAACCAGCGGAAAAGTAGCTCTAAAGAATAAACTAGACAAAACCTAATCCCAGTAACAAGTACATTGGGTAACTAAATTGTTCTCCACTTTATAGACAACATCCTTGTAAGTGTAAATCTCATAAATGGCACAAGGACGCTTCCACTCAATGGTCGGACTAAGCATCGTACGGAGCATAACCACTCGCGGAATCTTCGAGTAATTGTGGTAACCGCAATCACCTTCCTGGAGATATGCCTCTTCGCCTTGCGCTTCTTCATAGGGACCGTCATAGTACTCAAGACTGCAGGATAGTCTAACAACATTGTACAATAAAGGAATGAGTTTCAAAGAAACTCGGTAAGGCGATTAAAAATCCATAATAACATAAATGGCAGAATTCCAGAACAAACATAAATGCAATATGATATGAGACAAGCAATGAATGAATGAATCTAACTCTATGTATGCTGGTCTCTATTGGCAGACATGCTTTAAGTCATAACACCGTACTTCTTTAGGAAAGTCCACTCACATCCTCAACCATTTAAGATATCTTGGATTCTCTCACGGATCATTTCACCGGTCTTGAGCAGCCGATTGGTAAAGGGTCCTTCATCCCTCGGGACAAACCATGGCAGGGGGTTAAGTCAACACACTCTCTCACAACCATTTGGTATAAGTACTTGGCGCATGTCGGGGTAAAACCTAGCCAAATGCAAGTCTTCTACTTAGTTACATCAAGTCGGATCCAGATACTTCCATTCCTCGTCCCCGACGATCCTTTCCGGTATCCTTCACACTAGAGTCCTCATAGTCCCACGACTACGGACTCATCAACCCTATTGATCATCCACATATGGTAAACGGGAAGCTCTCACGTCCTCTCACGGGTTGGTTACCGGTCTTAAGCGCCCGTGAGCCCAAGTCTAATCATATGCAACCCTACCAATAAATGGCCCCCACAATGTGATTCCTGTCCTCTCACGGGTTGGTTACCGGTCTTGAGCGCCCATGAATCCCCATTGCTACCACGGGTCGTTCGGTCTCAATACCCCTCCGATTAGGGTCTGACATAACAGGACATCCTAGCCAAACACTACTAGACAAATCCTAGATATGTCATCCAACAGTTTAGGAAGGTGTCCAGAGGGCATCTCCGGAAACATCCCATAATATTCCCGTAGTAGTCCAAGGACAGAAGTGTCGAAAGGACACCTCTCCTTTCCAAACCATACTTAAGCATACACATGCATCAATTCATATCATCACATATATGGTAACTTCATATATGGAAAGAAATCAATAAGTACAATCACTTATATATAATTGGTAAGTAAATCATACATGAATCAATTCAACATGAATAAATAATGCTACTGTAATTAAAGTTATGCAACAGTAGTATATCATTGTAAGAATCTAATTTAGGAATCATATCAATGATATTCAAATATAGAAACTAGATTCATGCTATCTATGTAATTAAGGAAATAACCATCCTTACCTTTTATAACTCGCAAAGGAATCCTAAGAAATCAAGTAAGATCTCAGCAAACTTGAGAAGAAGGTCCTAAACAAGTATATACAACATATTAGGAAAGATCCCTAACAGCAAAGATATCAAAACATCCGAAACAGACCAAATCTGGAGTTGCTGTACTCATTGGTCGAGTGGATTGGTCGAGTGGTCCAGTCGACCAATCAGTCGACCAATGCAGACAGTAGCCTATAAAATCAGAGTTTTAAGATATGAAATCCGAATTTGGTGGTTCAAAAGGGTACTAATCAAGGGGTAGACTACATCAGTAGTATTCTAACAAATAGGGGACCTCAAAACACTAATCCAATCAAGGTATCAAGATCCAAATTAGGAAACAAAAAGTTACCATAATTAACTCAACCATGGATCTTGATGAATTTGAAATAGAAAACAAAGACAAGAACAATAGGAGGATGGACCATTGCTTTCGGTAATGGTATCATGAAAACATACATAGATCTTCATGGAATAAGGCTTAGAAGTATAAATCTAAATAAGGAAATAAAACCTACCATATATGTAACTACCATGCATCATGAAGAACACATAGTATGGTAGAAGAGAACAACTAGAAATCTATAGATTATGGATCATGGAAAGAAAACACAGTAATTAACTACTAACATGATCAACAAAGAAGATCCAAAGAGATCAGAATTTAGATTAGAAGTTTAACAGAGATTAGATCATGGTTTGATCATGATTCCTTCAAAAGCTTGCAATGATCATGGTTAAGATCATTGTTCTAGCCTCAAATCCTTAGGATGATCATGAGAACATGTTCAGAGATGTTTGCAACAGAGAATGCAGCATCTCTTCTACTGTCTCAACTCAAAAAGGAAAGAAAAACAAAGATGGAGGAGAAGAAGAGAGAGTAGACATACCTTTTGATGCAAAAAGAAGAGTTTCGACGAAGATCCGCCAAGAAAACACCAAGGATGCAAGAGAGATGACTTGCAGAGGTCTTTGGTCTGCTCCAGAGAGTTTGGAGGCAGCAAATACGAAGTGGACTCGAGATTGGACTTAAATAGAGCAAGAACAACCTAATTGCCAAAGACAAGACTCATTGGTCGAGTGGATTGGTCGATCGGCCCGATCGACCAATCGGTCGACCAATGCCGACAAAGAAGACCAAAACAGGGAATTGAAGGTCCAGATCAAATCCAATTCAAAAGGGGTTTTGCACACAAGTCAAGTGACTTACCTAATAGGTAGAAATGCCTTCAAACCAAAATAGAGAACACTCCAAGTCCATCAACTAATTAGATCTTCATCAGGATTCAGTTTCCATAAATAGAACCTCATCATCAACTTTCATAGATTCAAAGCCAAACACCAAGTCCTCTACTGGGATGGCCCAAAGCTGACTTCTTACTTTACTTCGGGTCATCGGACCTACAAATAACAAGGTTTCCGGGTCAAGGTTAGGGCTGGGTTTTACATTCTCCCCCCTTAAAGAAATTTCGTCCCCGAAATTGAAAGCGTACCTGTGCTTCCAAAGAGGTAAGGAAACTTCTCCTTCATATCTTCTTCCTTCTCCCAAGAAGCTTCTTCAGGGGTATGGTTTTTCCACCGAATCTTCACCAAAGGAATGGCGCGATTCCGCAGCTGCTTGTCCTTCCTATCCAAGATTTCGGCCGGTTCTTCATCATAGGTCAAATCAGCACTAAGTCCTTCAGGTGCTTGCTGCAAAATGTGTTCTGGATTCTCTATGTATTTCCGGAGCATCGAGATATGAAACACATTGTGAACGCCAGCAAGAGGCGGAGGTAATGCTAATCGATACGCAACAGGTCCAACCTTTTCCAAAATCTCGAAAGGTCCAATGTAACGAGGGCTAAGCTTTCCCTTAACATTGAATCGCATCACACCCTTCATTGGTGAGACCTTCGAAAGACTTTCTCTCCAACTTGAAATTCCAAATCGGTCCTTCTCTTATCAGCATAAGATTTCTGTCTCGACTGGGCAGACTTAATCCTTTCTCTTATCATATCCACCATAGCACTTGTAGCTTCAATCATCTCAGGACCTAAGACTTTTCTTTCACCTGTCTCAGTCCAGTACAAAGGTGTCCTACAAGTACCGCCATACAAAGCCTTGAATGGAGCCATGCCTATTGTTGCTTGATAACCGTTGTTATAGGCAAACTCAACCAAAGCTAGGTGTTCATCCCAATTACCACCCATATCCACCACACAAGATCTGAGCATGTCTTCCAATGTCTGAATTGTCCGCTCGATTGTCCATCGACCGTGGATGATGAGCTGTACTCAAGTTCAATTGGGTTCCCAAGGCCTTCGCAAACTATTCCAAAACCTTGAGGTGAACCTAGGATCACGATCCGAGACAATACTCAACGGCACACCATGCAGACGAACCACATTATCCACATAAAGCCTTGCTAGCTTATCCAAAGTATGAGTGATCTTCATAGGAATGAAATGGGCTGATTTGGTCAACCTATCAACAATCACCCACACAGTGTCATTGCCTTTACTTGTCCGAGGCAAGCTAGTCACAAAGTCCATGGAGATATCCTCCCACTTCCAACTAGGAATAGGAAGGGGCTGAAGTAATCCAGATGGAGGTTGTCGAACGGCTTTCACACGTTGGCAAGTCTCACACTTGGCAACAAAATCATCAACATCCGCCTTTAGACCAATCCACCAAAAATGTTCCTTCAAGTCCTTGTACATCTTGGTGCTTCCGGGTGTACAAGAAAGACCGATTGGTGTGCTTCCTTCAATATTTCTTTCTTAACTTCTTCGTTTGCAGGCCCACACAGTCTTCCTCTAAACAACAAAGCACCATCCATGGATATACCAAAGTCGGGGTCCGACTCAGGATTCGAAGAAATCTTCTCAACTTTGATCAAAAGCTCTTGATCAGAACTCTGCAGAGCAACAATCTTATCTCTAAGACCAGATCTTGCCGTCATGGTAGAAAGAATAAATTCAGAATTCTCAGGAACGATTTCCAAATCAAAACTCTCAATAGAAGACCACAATGGTAAACTCAAAGCATTCAAATCCATAGTCTTCTTCTGGTTCTTCCTACTAAGAGCATCAGCAACAACATTTGCTTTCCCAGGGTGATACTGAATATCACAATCATAATCGGAGACTAGTTCCAACCATCTCCTTTGTCTCATGTTCAACTCCTTTTGAGTAAAGAAGTATTTCAAACTCTTATGATCCGTGAAAATGGCAATCTTCTCACCGTAAAGATAATGTCTCCAAATCTTCAAAGCAAAGACAACGGCGGCAAGTTCTAGATCGTGAGTGGGGTAATTCCGCTCATAATCCTTCAATTGCCGAGAAGCATAGGCTACGACCTTGCCATGTTGCATCAGTACACAACCCAAACCAATCTTTGACGCATCGGTATAAACTGTCATACCACCGGAACTATCAGGTATAGTCAAAACCGGGGCACTTGTCAATCTATCTTTCAACTCTTGGAAATTCTTCTCACAAGCGTCAGACCAAACAAACTTCTCTTCTTTCCTGGTCAACTTAGTCATAGGAGCACCAACCGAGAAAAGTTCTCGATAAACCTTCGGTAGTAATCCGCCAATCCAAGAAAACTTCTTATTTCCGTTACTGACTTCGGTCTCTCCCAATCAGCCACAGCTTGGACTTTTTCAGGATCGACACGAATACCTTCGGCTGAAACTACATGACCAAGGAATACCACTCTCTTAAGCCAGAAATCACACTTGCTAAACTTAGCGAACAACTTCTTTTCTCGCAACCTTTGCAAGGTGAAACTTAGATGACTCGCATGCTCTTCTTCGCTCTTCGAATAGATCAAGATGTCATCAATGAAAACAATCACGAACTTATCAAGCACATCATGAAATACTTGATTCATGAGGTCCATGAACACCGCAGGAGCATTGGTCAATCCGAAAGGCATGACTCTAAACTCGTAGTGACCATACCGCGTTCGGAAAGCTGTCTTGAAGATATCACTAGACTTCACTTTCAATTGGTGATATCCGGACCTTAAGTCAATCTTTGAGAACACAACTGCACCCTTCAACTGATCGAAGAGATCATCAATTCTGGGCAGCGGATATCTATTCTTGATAGTCAACTTATTCAACTCACGGTAGTCGATGCACAAGCGCATACTACCGTCTTTCTTCTTGACGAACAAGACCGGAGCTCCCCAAGGTGACACACTAGGCTGCACGAAACCTCTATCAATGAGCTCATTCAACTGATTTTGCAACTCTTTCAACTCAGAAGGAGCCATCCTGTACGGAGCTTTAGATACCGGTGCAGCACCAGGGACGAGATCAATAGAGAATTCGACATCTCTGCCCGGAGGCACTCCCGATAGATCATCGGGGAAGACATCAACAAAGTCGCAGACAACTCGACTTACGTCGACTCTTTTCTCCACTATACCCTTGCCTTCGGATGAAGCATCATCCACTAGGGCATAGACTTGCATCGGTCAGCAGACAAAGACCTTCTTACAAACTCTTCTCTTTTCACCCCGAAATTCAAAGACCGGACTTCCACAAATATGGAACTGAATCTTCTTTGAGGAACAAAGGAACACAGCTTTGTGGGCTGTCAACCAATCGATTCCCAAAATAACATCGAAGTCCTTCATGTCAAGAATCACAAAATTGGCTTCCAAGTTCTTCTCACCAATCAACACAGGACATTTAGATAACCCCTTATCTAGTTTCACAACGAGACCAAGAGGGTGTACTAATCAATAAACAACTAGACAACTTCTCGGGGATTAGGTTAGTCTTCTTGATGAATGCAGATGACATGAACGAATGAGATGCACCCGTATCAAATAAGACAAATGCAGAAATAGAAGCGACTAACAATGTACCCGTAATCACATCATGGCTTGGATCCCGCTCAAGACCGGAAATACTGAAAACTCTACCAGGAGGGAGGAGCAGGAGCACTCTTCACCACCGGGGCAGGCTGCTGGGCAGGCCGCTTCGGACAGCACGAGCAAAATGACCAGCTTGCTTGCGTAGAAGCAAACAGATTGCTTTGGATCCAACAGGGGTGGCTGCAACAGAGGGCTTCGAACAAAAGGCCTTGCACTTGCACTTGCACTTGCACTTGCACTTGCTGGTGGTCGGTTTCCGCCATACTTGTCCTAAACCGGCCGGGCTGCTGAAAACCCGTGTTCGACCTACACTCTTAGCCCGAAAGGTAGGAGTGGGGTAGGGTGTAGATCTCACAAAACGACGGTCATTACGATCCACCAAAACCAGAATTCCTTGATCGCCAAGGCTTTTGCACACGAGCACTTTCCTTCTCTCTGTTTCTTCCAACTTCTTCGAGTTCTCGCACCACTTGAGCATAGCTCACTATAGGCTGGACCGTGAGGTAAGCTTTAATGGCAGTGGCGCAGTCCTTTGAAGAACTTCTTTGCTTTGGCGAGGTCTTCCTTCAAAGAATCTGGAGCAAAGAAATGAAGCTCCTCGAACTTCGTTGGTACTCCAACACGCAGACGGAGTTCCTTGAGTCGGAATCATAAACTCGGCTTCCTTCGCATCCTTCACCGCCTCGGGAAAGTAGTTCATACAAAAAGCCTCCTTGAATAACTCCCAAGTTACAACTCCCGCATGCAAACCTTCCAAAACAGGACGAGTGGAGATCCACCATGCATCAGCTTCTTGTTGCAACTTCGCTCAAAGCAAACAAAATCTTCGAGCTTCCGAGCATTGCGGATGTCGGAAAGCCTTCTCCAACTCACGAAGCCACTTGTTAGGAAACAAGGGGTCCTTGGTAACTCCAAGTAAAAGTGGGTACTTGCATCTTCGAGAAAACTCTCCATCAAGCGAGTATGAGGAGTTCCAGCTAAACCTCCCGCATTCGGGATCGCGGCATGAGGATTCACATTAGCACCAGCCCGGGTCTCATTATGCGGAGTCATGAAACCCACCAACATCTGGTTGAACCGAGCCGCTTGCTGCTGCATCATATTGCCCATAATATTGGCAATATCTCCTGAAACTTCCAACATTCGGGGCACCAGGGATCTCATGAGTACCCCGATCAACATTTGGTATCTCACCACCTCCATGAGGTACTTCACCACCTCCCCGAGGTATTTCACCACCTCCATGACCACTTTGGATTCACCACGCCCACTTCTCGGAGTAACCATTCTCGCAAAACCGAGAACATCAAAATACCGAATTTCGAAGATTCAACATAAACCACAAGTCCAAATGATTTGAAAACTTAAATCATGCTCAAATATATCCATATAGTCATCAAACAATATTCCATAAGGCAAAAATCACATTTTCCAAAAATTCAACAGCAAATGAGGTCACTGTGACCATTGGTCGAGTGATTGGTCGAGTGACCCATCGACCAATGAGTCGACCAATGCATGGTTAATGCGAAAATTCGCATTATAAGCCTCATTTTCACATTCCAACCTCATTCTAACTTCTTCCAAAGGTGAGAGAGCTCTAGGGAAAATCTCCAAGAGTTCCCACAAGTGTTCTTGAGGTGATTTAGTGCTTCAACAACAACACCACAACACACCATCTTCACAAACAAGGTAAACCTCTCAATCTTCCTTCCATTTCATCTTCTCATGCTTGCATTTCAATGAAACCATGCTTTACTTGTATCCAATGCTAGAAATCATGCTTAGGAATGCTTAGAAACATATTCCCTAGGTTTTAAACACAATGCCATGCATAGACAACAAGTTTTAACACATTGATGCTCATCTCGCAAAGTTTTATACCGAAATCGATATCTTTAGAAAAAATTCGTTTTCTCTCAAACCGCTTGAAATTTTCGCACGAGATCAAATGCTACATGCTCAAGATGACATTGTAGATAGGTCCATACAATTTGATTTAACCAATTTCAACTTTTCAAAAATCCAATTTTGACCTAAATTGCAAAATCCCCAAATTTCCTTCTTGCTGAATTTTTCGCTTTAACCCAAGTTTTCGATTGATTTTCATCAAACCAACATCATAGACATGAAATTCCAAGTATTGCGCACATGCTAGTATGTTCAAATCAAATTTCCCCCAAATTTGAAATTTTCCGAAAAATTACGAAAATACCCTTTTGGCTCAAATCTTAAAATAGCACTAATTGGAATTGTCTCTTGTCTCTTTCACAGATACACTATGCAAAGGGGAGGGCGAGGACGAGGTAGAGGTCGTGGTCGCATCGTAGGTGCTCTTAGGGGGCGGAGGTCGGGTTCCTTTCGAGCCTAGACGGGAGGTTAGGAGACCGGACATGTTTGACACACCTCGAGCCGAGTTCCCGTACGAGGCCTACTTCGGCCATCTGCAACATCGAGATGGGTCGTCTACTTCACTTACGCCAGCTCGAGCCTTTAGGATTCGGCAGAGGTTCGACACATTACGGGTGGACTCATCTCTTCACCGAGGATCTACCGGTATACCCGGAACTAGTGAGGTTGTTCTTCAGCAACCTTACTTACAGAGAGGAGGCTCGAGGCCAAGGACATCCACTTAGACTTGTCCTCGGGAGCAGTGGTCTTCCAGACTCAGATTCGCTTCTCTACCCGGACACCGGCTGAGATCTTGCGGGTTCCTTACTATCCACGGCAAGTGTGTGTGGATACCGCAGGAGCAGATCCGGACAGCCATCCGATGCCGTACGAGCTACGCGAGATATGCTCTACGCTATGGGATAGCCGTCGATGCTTCACACCGTGGACTAGCGGACGGATGACGGGTTCTGCACGTATTATCGGTCGCATAGTCGGCCGAAACATCATGCCGAAAGCCGGACATCACCATCGGGTCACGGTGATGGAGGCCTTAGTCATCTACCGCATCTACATGGGCTTCGAGATCGATCTCTCCTACATCATTCAGCAGGTCATGCTTGGACTTAGTTCTCGCGGCCTAGCATGCGGAACCTTTGCTATGGGAGGCTTCGACTTTGATCTTTAGGCATTTCGGGGTGAGTTTCGAGGATACACCAGTGGACACTAGATCACGGGGATACCCTATTGGGACTCGGACCATTCGTTAGATGAGACTACAGCGGTCGGGAGAGATCTCCCGGTCCGGAGGGTGAGGATGATGATGAATCGAGAGGATGAGGATCGGGGATCAGAGGATGGAGGAGAGGATATCGGTCCCGATAGTGATGATCAGGCCGGAGATGATGCAGATATGCGCGAGGCTGAGCTCGTGCATCACGAGTTTCCTTCATCACACTTCGAGGTAGGTGGCCCTTCGCATGCGTTCCGGAGACTTCGGATCTTGGGCACCGATGAGATCGAGGACTCAGGATAGGATAGAGCATGGAGGTCAGACAGGAGCAGATGTACGAGAGGATGGAGTCACGACAGGATAGGATAGAGCATCAGGTGACTCAGCTAGCAGAGGAGTTCAGAGCATACAGAGATCGAGCAGATCACCTAGATAGACCGTACCTTAGGATTTCCATTTATGCATTTCAGATGTAATCGTTGTAAAAACTTTTGAAATTAATGAAGTTCATTTTGTTCCTCTTTAATTATTGTATGTTATGCAACTTTCTTTTCCTTGCATTAGTGGCATTTGTTCAAGTATAATTATGGTATGTTATTCGAAATGTTCTGTTATGCCTCAAAGGTCAAGTTTCTAATTCAAGTGTTCTATTATTCACTTCTAAGAGTAGAAGAGTCATTTCGGATCAATGACTCGAGAATGTTCAGTTGTTGTCTTTTGTGGTTAGGATCTCCTCGAACCTTGGGCTCGATACCAATCTGTCCACGCCCTCCCAGCCGGTACCCTATCCGGCATACCCGAGAGTGTGATCCACAGCCCAAGATCGGGTATCGAGTGATCAACCTCCCACATAAACAATAACATAATCATGAACAATCATAATAAAAGTGCGGAAGATAAATCATAGATCCAATAAAGAAAGAATGAATCATAAATGAATCGAATACTAAATATAATCGTAGTATCAAACGGATAAGTAAAGCGAGGCAAAAATCCCACTTTACAACCAAGCGGAAAAGTAGCTCTAAAGAATAAACTAGACAAAACCTAATCCCAAGAACAAGTACATTGGGTAACTAAATTGTTCTCCACTTTATAGACAACATCCTTGTAAGTGTAAATCTCATAAATGGCACAAGGACGCTTCCACTCAATGGTCGGACTAAGCATCGTACGGAGCATAACCACTCGCGGAATCTTCGTAGTAATTGTGGTAACCGCAATCACCTTCCCGGAGATATGCCTCTTCGCCTTGCGCTTCTTCATAGGGACCGTCATAGTACTCAAGACTGCAGGATAGTCTAACAACATTGTACAATAAAGGAATGAGTTTCAAAGAAACTCAAGAAGGCGCTTAAAAATCCATAATAACATAAATGGCAGAATTCCGTAACAAACATAAATGCAATATGATATGAGACAAGCAATGAATGAATGAATCTAACTCTATGTATGCTGGTCTCTATTGGCAGACATGCTTTAAGTCATAACACCGTACTTCTTTAGGAAAGTCCACTCACATCCTCAACCATTTAAGATATCTTGGATTCTCTCACGGATCATTTCACCGGTCTTGAGCAGCCGATTGGTAAAGGGTCCTTCATCCCTCAGGGACAAACCATGGCAGGGGGTTAAGTCAACACACTCTCTCACAACCATTTGGTATAAGTACTGGCGCATGTCAGGGTAAAACCTAGCCAAATGCAAGTCTTCTACTTAGTTACATCAAGTCAGATCCAGATACTTCCATTCCTCGTCCCTGACGATCCTTTCCGGTATCCTTCACACTAGAGTCCTCATAGTCCCTGACTACGGACTCATCAACCCTATTGATCATCCACATATGGTAAACGGGAAGCTCTCACGTCCTCTCACGGGTTGGTTACCGGTCTTAAGCGCCCGTGAGCCCAAGTCTAATCATATGCAACCCTACCAATAAATGGCCCCCACAATGTGATTCCCTGTCCTCTCACGGGTTGGTTACCGGTCTTGAGCGCCCATGAATCCCCATTGCTACCACGGGTCGTTCGGTCTCAATACCCCTCCGATTAGGGTCGACATAACAGACATCCTAGCCAAACACTACTAGACAAATCCTAGATATGTCATCCAACAGCTTTAGGAAGGTGTCCAGAGGGCATCTCCGGAAACATCCCATAATATTCCCGTAGTAGTCCAAGGACAGAAGTGTCGAAAGGACACCTCTCCTTTCCAAACCATACTTAAGCATACACATGCATCAATTCATATCATCACATATATGGTAACTTCATATATGAAAAGAAATCAATAAGTACAATCACTTATATATAATTGGTAAGTAAATCATACATGAATCAATTCAACATGAATAAATAATGCTACCGTAATTAAAGTTATGCAACAAGTAGTATATCATTGTAAGAATCTAATTTAGGAATCATATCAATGATATTCAAATATAGAAACTAGATTCATGCTATCTATGTAATTAAGGAAATAACCATCCTTACCTTTTATAACTCGCAAAGGAATCCTAAGAAATCAAGTAAGATCTCCAGCAAACTTGAGAAGAAGGTCCTAAACAAGTATATACAACATATTAGGAAAGATCCCTAACAGCAAAGATATCAAAACATCCGAAACAGACCAAATCTGGAGTTGCTGTACTCATTGGTCGAGTGGATTGGTCGAGTGGTCCAACGACCAATCAGTCGACCAATGCAGATCAATAGCCTATAAAATCGGAGTTTTAAGATATGAAATCCGAATTTGGTGGTTCAAAAGGGTACTAATCAAGGGGTAGACTACATCAGTAGTATTCTAACAAATAGGGGACCTCAAAACACTAATCCAATCAAGGTATCAAGATCCAAATTAGGAAACAAAAAGTTACCATAATTAACTCAACCATGGATCTTGATGAATTTGAAATAGAAAACAAAGACAAGAACAATAGGAGGATGGACCATTGCTTTTGGTAATGGTATCATGAAAACATACATAGATCTTCATGGAATAAGGCTTAGAAGTATAAATCTAAATAAGGAAATAAAACCTACCATATATGTAACTACCATGCATCATGAAGAACACATAGTATGGTAGAAGAGAACAACTAGAAATCTATAGATTATGGATCATGGAAAGAAAACACAGTAATTAACTACTAACATGATCAACAAAGAAGATCCAAAGAGATCAGAATTTAGATTAGAAGTTTAACAGAGATTAGATCATGGTTTGATCATGATTCCTTCAAAAGCTTGCAATGATCATGGTTAAGATCATTGTTCTAGCCTCAAATCCTTAGGATGATCATGAGAACATGTTCAGAGATGTTTGCAACAGAGAATGCAGCATCTCTTCTACTGTCTCAACTCAAAAAGGAAAGAAAAACAAAGATGGAGGAGAAGAAGAGAGAGTAGACATACCTTTTGATGCAAAAAGAAGAGTTTCGACGAAGATCCGCCAAGAAAACACCAAGGATGCAAGAGAGATGACTTGCAGAGGTCTTTGGTTCGTTCCAGAGAGTTTGGAGGCAGCAAATACGAAGTGGACTCGAGATTGGACTTAAATAGAGCAAGAACAACCTAATTGCCAAAGACAAGACTCATTGGTCGAGTGGATTGGTCGACTGGCCCAATCGACCAATCGATCGACCAATGTCGATCAAGAAGACCAAAACAGGGAATTGAAGGTCCAGATCAAATCCAATTCAAAAGGGGTTTTGCACACAAGTCAAGTGACTTACCTAATAGGTAGAAATGCCTTCAAACCAAAATAGAGAACACTCCAAGTCCATCAACTAATTAGATCTTCATCAGGATTGCCAAAAAAAACACCCCCACCACCCCCTAACCAAGCCGCCACGCCCCCCCCCCGGCGGGGCGGGGGCCGCCCCCTCCCTCCCCCCTCCCCCCGGCCCCCCCGCCAACAAAAACGAGGGGGGGGGGGGGGGGGGGGGGGGGGGGCTCTCACCCACCCCAAACACTCAGCCCCCAAAAAAACCCCCCCCACCAACACCCCAAAAAACCCCACCCCCCCCCCCCCCCCCCCCGCCGCCCCCCCCCCCCCCACCTCCCCCCCCCCCCCCCCCCCCCCCCCAACAACAAAAACCCCCCCCCCCCTTGGCTTGGCTCCCCCCTCCACCCCCAACACCACACCACCACCAACAACACAAAACCCTAACCCCACAAACAAACACCAACAAAAAAAAAATTGATACTCCAGTGGAGAAGGGTTTGCATTTGAGCCTTGATATGGGTCTTAAGACTCGAGAAGAGAAAACCATGATGGAAAGAGTACTATATTCCAGTGCAGTGGGTAGCCTTATATATGCTATGATGTGTACTAGGCCGGATATTTGTTATATGGGTTTGGTTAGTCGGTACCAATCAAACCCAGGCATAGAGCATTGGAAAGCAGTCAAGAGGATATTGAGATATCTCAAAGGAACGAGTAACTACATGTTGTGTTACCAAGGATCGGATTTGCGGTTAGTTGGCTATAGCGATGCTGATTAGGCTGGAGATATTGATGAGCACAAATCAACCTCTGAATATGATTTGTTGCTGAATGGCGGGGCTATTTCATGGTGTAGCAAGAAGCAGACTTGTATATCCCTCTCGACCATGGAAGCAGAGTATGTGTCATGCTCAGCTGCGGTTCAAGAGGCTGTTTGGTTAAGGAGATTCCTACGACATACTAGATTTGTGATGACATCCAAAGAGGCTGCCCTTGTCTATTGTGATAGTACGGCAACTCTTAGCTATGTCAAGGACCCCAAGTATCATGGGAAGACCAAACATATACAGTTAAGATATCATTTTGTTAGAGACATTATATCAAGGATGAAAAATGTATTTAAGCACATATCTACTAGTCAGATGGTAGTTGACCCTCTTACCAAACCTATAGCCAAGGATTTTTTTTTTTTTATTTCTTATGTAAAATCATTGGGCTTTCGTAGATTGTGACTTACTTTTATATTGAAACTTTCTTATTATTAAGTAATATGAGTTCATTCTAGCATTATTTTTCCACTTTCTGTGTGATTGTGTTTCTTCTAGCATAAAATGAGATATGTCAATAGGCAAGAGAATGGGTTACTCACATGAGCATTTGCCTCTGGCACCTTGGAGGCAAGCAGAGATGAGACGGATTGTGAATGACTTTGTGTAGGTCAATTCATAATCATGTTGTCGCCTTGATTTGGAATCAAGATGAGTTTCTCTATTGTGAAGAGAATCAACATGAATGTTCCCACTATTCATGTTGCCAATAAGAGCCATGTGCGAGTACTTTATGTGGCGCTAGGGTGGCGACAATAAAGAAACTCGGGTTAGACGCAAGAGGTTGCGACTAGACTAAGACCTGTATGGTGTTGAGAAGGACATACGTTCTATTCTGTATAGAATGCTTCACCATAGCACGTATATCATACTATATGTGCTTAGCGATCATTGGAAATGAGAGGATGGATCCCTACTCCTTTCATTGTGTGAGTCCTGCACCTTATGGTCCATTAGTGTTCTTAGTGGATTTTAACGACATCATGAAAGGAAGGGTTGATGTGGCTACTTTGGGGTATTACTTATGGTCATGACTGATTCGACTTAAAGGGGCATTACCGGGAAAGTAGCAAATCCTAAGTGTAGTGATGGTCTGGGGCAAAAGGAAAGGTTTGATTCAATAGCACCCTAAAAGTGTTTACTAGCGCCAACTGTTTGTGTTACAGTAGTGAATATTTTAAGGACAAGAACGTGATCTCTCGAGGGGATCGAGATACCTTTAGTCTGGTGAGTTTGAATAAACCTAGGACATTGTGGTATACTAATGCTTATTTGATGTGTTTCTTTCAGTGATGTGCTATTCTGGCCTTCTGGGAATGTTTCTAGTTTGGGGCTCACGCATGCAGATATATCACCGGTCGCACAACCCATTTGCCAGTATGACTTGTGGATGTTAGTGTCTGGGACACAAGAGGTCTATGTATATGGGATACATAGCAAAGAGATCAATATATGTATATCTGGGATATACATGTGTGTCTGGGACACAAGAGATCTATGTATCTGGTATACATAGTAGAGAGATCAAATGTGTATATCTGGGATATAAATGTGTTTGGGACACAATATGACAGAGAGATTAACACTTACCCTTGTGCAAGTGGGAAATGTTGCGATTTAATATTTATTAATTTAAATATATGCCCAAAGGCAAAACTGAAAAATCACTTTTAGGCGGTTACAAAATATAGGGTTATATATTTGTAACCACCGCATCACTTGAGAGTGAATTATTCATGCATGAGATTTTTTTTTCTAGAAAAAGGCATCTCCCTTACTCTCTCCCTCTCTCTCTCTCTCTCTCTCTCTCTCTCTCCCTCTCCCTCTTCAAGAAATTGCAGGAAGGGTCTTCTTTGTGTAAATTTTCCTTTTCCTTGCTTTAGATCTCTATACCATCCTTCCATGGCATTTGGATTGTGGAATTTATTCCGTTTCCTAGAGATTGTGGAATCAAACCAGTGAAGCTTTGGTGGAGGAATGAGGATGTGGATCCAAATTACTTCCGCTGCAGATATTCTATATTTAGGAAAGTGAATCCAAGTAAGGATCTTTCCCCTTCAATTATGTAATTGATAGATATGGAATATTACCTACACTTTCTATAGTCCATTGATTAATAATGGTTGGCAACCTTTTGAGTCCTTTCCATATTCGATGGCTGACCATGCTATGCCATTCTCCATCCCATATTAGCTTATGATTGATTGGCAATCATTCAATTGATTCCGTATTTGTTGGTTGATTGACTATCATCTATATTTGTTGGTTGACATTTCTAACTACTCAATGTTATAATTATGGATATACATCTAGAACCAAATATGAGAATCGGCAAAGGAATGTTTATGGTTGTAAAATCATATTTATCTTCTGCAAGGAAAGGGGGGAGGTGGGAGCAATGGATATCACTTCACAGAAAATCTTAATTGTGGGTAACCTATAATTATAACAATGGGCGCCATGTAATTTAGAACATAATAGTTGGTGGTCATTAGTTTCACCCCAATAATAGTGGGTGCTGTGTAAAAAATATCTTATAATTCTATTAACTTTTAATGAATGTTTTCTTTCATAAAAAAAAAGATAATTACTATTGTTCCCCTTTATTATTACTAAAATGACCCTACTCTTTATGAAATTACTATTGTTCCCCTTAGTTCTAATGGTGTTAAAAGACAGTTATAGTTGAATGTTTAATATCTACTTTGCCCTTCTAGAATCAAGGAACCAAACGGACCCTATTTTCCTCATTTAGAAGAAACAAAAATGATACGAAATACCAATTTTACATTGTACTCTTATCAATTTGGATTCACAATTTAAAATAATAATAATAATAATAATAATAAAATAGAAAGAAAAAAAAATCTATTCCTAATAAGAACTTCCTAAATTTCATAATGTCAAATAGAAAGTAAATAAATAAAAACCGATTGGAAGTAAGAATTTTCTAAGATTTGATAATGCCAAATTAAAAAGTAAATAAATAAAAGGTAAAATATAAGGAATTATCATATATATTTTTTTTTATTTCCTTATATTTTGAAAACGAGATTTTTTTTCTTTCTCTTTGCTCTTTTTTTTTTTTTTTTTTTTTTTGATTAGAGAATAAGATTGTTTAATTATGATAATTTTTTCCTAATTACTAAGAGTAGTAATATAATTTAATATAAAGTGTAAGTACGTAAAATCTTAGGGTTATTTTTGAATTTTTAGATAAATCAAAGATGCCACATTATCACTTAACTAATGGAACTTATGGCAAGAGAGCATTAGTGATTACAGGAAAAGTCTTAGGTTGGATCAGTAATTTCAAAAAGTGTAGAGGATAAAGTAGTAATTAAAAAAATACAATAGTATAAGGGGCAATAATAGTTATCCAAAAAAAAAAAAAACTACCTAACTTCAATAGTAAAAGACTAGATGCAAACCCGCTTCTAGCACAACGGGTGGAAGCTTCCTTGTAGAGGCATAAAGTCCAAGGAAGTCATGGGTTTGATTTTCCATCCCTACCACGCCTTTCCTCTCCCCCTTGTGCCTCCCCTTAGGTCTGTGGCCCCCCATTCACTATGAATAATAGAGAGGAATTTTAGAGATTGGGGAGTTGGTTTCTAATTGGGAATTAGCTTCTTCCCTAAATATAGGGTTTTGATATAAACCTTGGATAATTCTTGAGAACGACATTGTTACCCATTCTCTTTACATTTAAAAACTATTTTCAATATTGGGTTTAAGGGGGGAGGGGGCAATAATGATATATTACTTATGGAAAAGGGAAAAACAAAAAAAATAAGGAAAAATTAAAGAAAAGAAAATACATTCACCTCTGTTATAAGTTGCATTTATCTAACAAGGTTCGTGACAATCAATTACTCTTAACAGCAGAACATCTTTCGTATCTATTAATAGTGGTGGAGAGGTGTAAGGGGAGCACAATATCTAAACTCGACATCTTGGGTGTCACCCCATTCAAATTGTAAGTGAGTAGTTAAAATGGCACTTAAAAAACATAAAACAACAGGAATTAAAGATTCATCACTTGTGATGTTTCTTTATTCTTTATTTATTGAGTGGAGAAAACACTTTAGAGGATTATACAGCAAATTAGGCATGGAGGAACAATTGTAAGGATGATACAACAAAACCAATGGAAAGGAAAGATACTAGCACCAATGCCAAATCTTAACTTGATGCTCTTTTATGTTTCCAGTGGTGACCGATCACTTGTCTTTATTTTACAAATGATTGTTCCTTATTAACTACAAGCCCCAGCACCAAATCCAAGCATTCCTCCTTCAACATTATAAAACACCTCATACGTGAGTTGCTGCGTATTCCCAAATATTTGAAAAGTGGTAGAAGCAGTGTTTCCAGCAAAAGCCAAGCAGTATTGAGTTGAGCTTATAGGATACAAAATCCCAGATAAATCCACATTCAAGTCAGCTCCTCCGCTAAAGTGGAACACTATGGTGGGTATTGTCACTGTAGTGTATCCAGATAAGTCATAGCAAGTGTCTAATAGTGTATACGGTTGGGAAAGGGGATACATCAACATTGCTTGACGAAATGCTGTTCTGAGAGCTGAATAAGCTGCTGGCGCCAATCGAGTGATGACAGTTCCAGAATCTATAATGGTTCCTGAAGTTGTAAAAACTGATTGTGTGATGTTTAGCATCTGCCCTCCAACACTTATACCAGTCATATTTAGGAAATAGAAATATGGGTAGATTTTACTACTCAACAATGGAGTATATTGAGCAATAGAAGACGAGGAACCAGCTTGGCTACCAAATGCAAGAAAGCCAGTGGAACTGGGAGTGGATGGAAGACAATAAGAGAAATTCTTTCCATACGTTTGAGCAGTCTGTGATACTACAGATATATTGGTGCGGGCGAGACCTAGTAGACCGTCAGAAAGACCAAATAGGCCACTGCTGTTGTGACCACAGCCAAATTCGAAGTTGGAAGATAGTGTCAGTGCATCAGAGGAATATAGCGTTAGGGTATCATTTACAAAGTCCCCAAAAGAATAAGAACCGTCACCATATCTGACTTGGTAGAGGCAATTAGTGGTACAAGATGGCTGTGCATAGCCCGCTCCATGCAATTGCGAGCATGTATAGGAGCCACATGTGACATTGGAAAAGGTATATGATGCAGCAGGGTTGAAGTAGGGATCTTTTGTGGTATAACAAGTGCTGGAGTTGCATGGTAGGCATTGGATCCAAGTGAGATCACTACCTGTGTCGAATTCTACTGCGAAATTCTGCGGTGGTAATCCTAATCCAATGTTAACAATATAGTTTCCAGTCCCAAGGGATATGCCAGAGTAGGCAGGAGTGGTTACTGTAGAATTTGCTATTGATGATTGTTGGTTTGAAATTTTGGAATTAATGGAATTTACTCGAGTTTCGTCATTGATTAGAATCTGGGTAATAGTAGGCAGTTTTGATTTCCCTCCCTGCAATGGTGAGCAAGGTCCATATTTGTGAGCCACTTGCATTAAATTGCTTGAGATTTCTTCTCCTGAAATCATAGACAACAATAGCTCTTAAATTGTTTGTACAAATGACCTTTTAGTGAAAAAAGATAAAATATAAATTCCCATTAATGAAAATTTGAAAATATTTGTCTTAAACCAAATGAATAAAAATAAATTTCTTTCATTGAATGGTTTCCGTTTCATCCACACACACAAACACAAACATAAACACTGAGTTAAAAGAAATCACCTTTGGCTGGAGTAGAGCACACATCGGCTGGCACCAAGGAGCTAAGTGTGACAACCTGAGTCTCTGCGAATGCATCAACATTTTCTACAGAAAAACCAGCGAAGAGAAACAAAGGAAGAACAGTCGCAAGAAGAATGCGAAGGAAAGAAGAGTAGTTAATAGCCATGGATAAGAAGAATTTTAAAATTTTCCTTAACCCAATAGTTTCTGCCAATAATCCAATTTTCAATGTCTATTTATTAAGGAAAGAAGGATTTTTTGTCTTCCTATTTCATGGGAAATGCTTTATTTGGCAACTTTTGACTCATTCATTGGTTTTTCTATTACTCTTCAAAACTTTGTATTAATACATATATTAATTCTCACTTTGTGTCACAGCATACGTAAGTTCCAATTGCTTGTTAGAAAAATCTTCTGTTGCAGTCTGTTGGAATCCTCTACGGATAATTACATACATGATTTAATAAGCAATAATTTTCTGCAGGGAATCTTCATTTCAATAACAACCCTAATCTTCATTTTAACAGTTTATTTTCACCTGTGGTGTGATTTAGGAATGATGATGCTGATTATGATGAAGTTGATGATGAAGAAGAAGAACCCAAAATCTAATTATAACTGAGGAGGCACAATAGGTTGGACTGGACTTAATCCCAAATACCCTGGTTCAATCTTAATCTTGATCTTGATAGTTTCAGGCTAGACTTGGCTAGGTTAGCCACTTAATCTTAATCCTAGTCATATTTACGGTCCTAACTTAACCTTAGCTCAACCACAAAACAATAAAACGATATGCATTTTTACATTGTAGCCTTACTTTTTTCAAAGATATCGGAGTCATGTCAAAGGCTCAATCCTGACCCAACCCTAATTTTAACATAGAATCACTTTGGCGAAGTTCTGACCCACCCATTGGACTAGAATTTGAAACCCAAATCCTATTTGATCTTAAGATAGACTAGAATAGGCACCAAATATGCACCCCTAATTATAACATATCAAAAAAAAAAAAAGATTGATTAAAAAAAAATAAATTTCCCTAAACAATAAATGATTTATAAGTTACAACTAATCTATTTTTATAGGTTTGGAGCCTGAAAAATTGTTATCCATCCCATTTCATGTGGGGAACTTTGACTTCATCTGTCAGAAGTTCAAAACTTTTACGATTCTTAGGTTTGGTTGGTTCTTGGGTTGCATGTTGCATACACTTATTAAAAAACTGGCAAGATGATACAGTTAGATCGAGAACCTTTGGTTAGGGTGGGTCATTCAAATAGAGGGAAAAAACATGCTTTCAAGACAACTAATCGCTTACTGAACTTCTTTTGGGCATGGCTCATGATAACTCACTGTCGCACAAACTAAGCAGCAAAAATTTTGCTTCTTTATTCTTTCCTTTATTCTTTCTTTCTTTTTTTTTTCTTCAAGAAACTTTCAATAAATTTAATACACCCAAATAAAAGTCAACAAAAGAAGATAAAAGGAAAGGGGATGTTTTGATGCCGTTCAAAGTTCCATTGTAAGTCAAACTTTAAGGCTCGTATCTGTCTTGTATCCTTTTTTTATATTAAAGGAAATGAAATCCAATAATTTGGATATATTAAATAAAATAAACGCCTGTTATTTCAAGTATGCCGATTCACATTTTTTTCAGCATACTAGTGGCCATCTTCAGTGGTAACTCAGGTGGAGTAGTGGATGTGAAATTTTGTCTGGACGAGGAAGATCGATCAACACAAAATGATGATGGTGAACTGGGTGCATTTGCGTCATCCAAAAGGAGGGCTTGATCTATGAAGATTGTGCGATGTTAATCTTTCTTGTCTGTGCAGATTGACATGAAGATTAAGCATGACTCTTCTATGAGGGGTTCGTTTTGGAGGGCCTGATTTTTGTCAAAGGATGGTTGGCTGAGAAAAGGTAATGTTCAATTCTCTATTCTTCCTAGAATTAAGAGGTTTTGAGGGACAATTCTGGCACACTTATTCTGTGCCATTTGCCCACTTTGGCACAAAAGTCAACAAAAACATGTATGGTAAACCGGTTCAACTTTTTTGTGATGCTTCAACAAAACTGTGTTGAACCAGACATTTGGCACAGTTTTTCCTTGTGCTTGAGAAGCTCCAATTTGGAGCTTCTCTGACACAGAAGCAATTCTGTTTGGAAACGCGGGGCACAAGCTTGTCGTTGACGGGGATCAAGGCTATCGATGTCATTTCCATTAAAACCCTAATGTGTCCTCTCTCGGGACTCTCGTCTCTCTCAACTCTCTCTCGTCTCTCTCATCTCTCTCAACTCTCTTGACTCTCTCGGACTCCAAAACGAGTCTCTCCAACCGATCTCTGTGTGTGGAAGCATCTCTGCGATCGATCCTCTATTTGGAAGCATCTCTGCAGCCAATCTCTCTGTTTGGAAGCGTCTCTGCAACCGATCCTCTGTTTGGAAGTGTCTCTGCAACCGATCCTCTGTTTGGGAGCGTCTTTGCAACCGATCTCTTTGTTTGGAAGCATATCTGCAACCTATCTCTCTACCAGAAGCCGAACCCTCTTGTGCAAGCAAAGCCCTGTCTTTTGCAATTGATCTCTCTTCAACCAAAGCCGTCTGCAACCCACTTCTTCATCTTCGTTCACTGTGCTTTTTGTTCCCAGTTCAGGTAATCTAGAGCCTATTCATGGTGACTCTGGTGTTCATCAACTGCATTCTTCTCACTCTACTAATTCTATTTATTTATCAAAGTCTTATCAGCTGTGTTTTTCCTTTTTTTTTTTTCTTTGTAATTCTATTTGTTTTCCAATCAATTGACCTCCACCGATTCGAATATAACCTTTGTCTTGGCCCTTTATTGTTGATTCTAATTTCTTAGAGGCAATTTCATGCCTCTGCACTAGAGTAAGGGTTTATTCGGCTGGTCTGCTGTTAACCCCATTGATTTTCTTCTTGCCTTGAATATATAATTATATAGGTGGTGTCAACACTCCAACCATCAAGATTTGTCTACACAATTTAGGTGAGTCACATTTGCAGGGAGTTCCAATAGGTTGTCCCAAAAATAGGCAAATAGAGCATTTTTTTTTTTTTTTTTTTTTTGGGGGTATTCCTAACAGAGCAGTTCTCTTCCTAAGAAAAGTAATTTGAACCATTTTCAACTCTTGGCTTGTGGGATATTTGTATTGATAAAAAGGAAAGTTCGAGTCCACATCCTTTGCCGGCAAGGGAAGAGGATTGTGCACCTCCACAGTTTCTAATTACACAGTTAGAAGAGTTAGAAGGGTAGCTGATCCGGACCCGAAGTCATCACCTACTCAAAACATCTAGATGTGATAGATTAGTAATTATAGCTTACAACCCCTCTCTCTCTCTCTCTCCCTCCCTCTCTGTTTGATTATCAAATTGGCTTGCCTTGAGGAACAAATCGCCATGAATTAATGAGACCAACTGCTTGTGTATATCTTTATAGAGTGACTAGAATCTTCCTTCTTTTCGGACCTAACTAGCAGGACTTGTAATTCATTGAAATTAAAGCTCACTAGGTAAGCTATAGACAACAATCTGGGTTCTGTAAGCATGAGCACTCTCTGTTATCAACATGTTTATAGCCTCAGTTGGAAGCAACCCATCAAAGAAAATATAAGAAATTCCTTTTCCTTCATACATAGGAACATAGTGACTTTTATATCTGCCCTTTGTGGGATTTCAAATCCCTGGATTCCCACAACAAACAGGCCCTTGTCCTTGGCGCAAAGGTCCTCCTTTCAATAGGGTCCCAAATAATTTTGATACTTTACAATAATTCGGATACTTTACAATAATACTTTTCTTGATGTGAGAGAAATGATGTTTGTTATTCCATGCCCTTGTCCTTGGCGCAAAGACATTCTTGTAGTCTTATTACATCTTTAATTGACAACTTTATTTTGTGGATCTTTAGCTCAATTGGTAGAGCACTTGGAACATGAGCATGTTTCAAGAGATGGTGGTTCAAATCCACCAAGGTTCTTTTGATTCAATGATGAACTAGGGTTTAAAAAAAAAGTGATAAATTAGGATTTAACCACACTGATTTTATGTGAGCACCTGTGTATGAATTGAATCAGCATATTTACGTATTTTTAATTATTTTATATTTATCTTTTTAAATATTTTATTAAAAAAATGTGCCCATTTTGGCACAGAAGTCGTACATACCATATAAGATTCTGTGCCAAGATGAGCCAAAGAAACTTGCCCATCTGTATCCAACCATACAAGATTATGGCAATGATTCTGTGCCAAATTTGCCCACTTTAGCACAAAAGCATAAAAAGTGGATTATGTGCTGAAGTGGGAATTTTGACATAGAATGGTTGCCATACAACCCCTTAGTGCCCAATAACAATGGACTATAAGCAATGGGGAATTCCATCCAATATCTCTCCCTTGAAACCGAGTCCTCTATTTTGCGGTTGCCATTTCCTCCTTTCTCGCCCATCAAGCCTTATTCTCTCTCTCTCTCTCTTGTTCACTCTGGTTCTTTGTGTTCTTCTGACTTTGTAGATCAGTTTCTTGCTTATTGCTCTGATTTTCTCCACTAATCAATCTTGATTTCCTTCACTCTATCAATCCTAAGTTTCTGACTTATAATGATCATTGTTATATGGTGATTCCGGCTGACTTCATGAGAATGTCATTTCCTGATCACTTCTGATGTACTATATGCAATCGGATATGGTAAATCTTTCGGAGAAGATCATTCTTACTTCTCACAGTAATCATCTTGGTTCATGTAAGGTTTTCCATCTTCTAATTCACTCTCTGTTTCTTCTAATCCCGATGGAATACAAAGAGATTTACAAAGTTTTAAAGCCAAGTCAGTGTGTTTTGGCTTATGTGTTGTGGTTGACTGATTTTTTTTATCCCAACAACCTAGAACACCAGAAAATCAAGGTGATGTACTGAAACATAAACAGTTAATTGCATTTGTTTACTATCAATTTGCATGCTTAATTATGCTAACATATGTTCATTTGTATAGATAGGAATTGTAGTTGGTAATGGCCTTGTGGGCAAGTGGTCAACAAGACAATGCCTTGAAGCACTCAAACTTGCTGGATTGTCGATTTGCTATTAATTAGTATTTTCATCTAAAGTTGAATAAGGTAGATGATCTGACTGATTATGGCATTTTCAAACCAAAAGATTGTGTGGGAGAAGGATCTTGCAGTGGATTCACCTCTTCCTTGGTATTAACTGTTGGACACAAGCTACCATTCACTTAGTAGCATCCGGTTAATAGCTCCACTGATAAGAAAGCAAATGTCGAATTATGTATGAGTGATCTCCAAGACTTTAGAATTCATAGTATATCAACTAATGACTTCGAAATTCATAAAATAAAATGATGTTTAATATGATTGTTTTTTCAAATTTACACTTGCTTGAATTTTTTTTTTCTTTTAATATTTTCCCCATATATTTCTATGTGCATTTGCACATGCGATTTTTACTAGTATATATATATATATATATATATATATATATATATATATATATAGGTACGTTAACACCCTTGCTCAAAGAATTAAGTACGTTTCAAACCTTTTGCTTGATATTGACCCGATTATGCTCTAGGTGTGTACTAATATAAGATGAACAAACTAATTAGAACATTTTTGTAAATATTTATCTGTAAGTAGATAGGATCAGACGGGTCCTCAATTAGCGAGGAGAGAGAACCTCTAGGGATTTCTAATCTTCCCCCAGAGCCTATGTTTCTAAGATTGAAACCTTCGGACGAGAGGGGGGGGGGTGGAGAATGGGGGTGTTGCAGTTCCTAATGGAAGCTTGGAGGGGGAAAATTCATACATAGATGTTTGTTGGTGCTACAAAAATGCCAGAGATAGCTTCCATCGCTAGCCCTATTTAGGTAGGGTCCTACAGGCGGATTGTGATATCTCAATAGGAATATGAATGGCAATGAAATCAATATCGATTCTCACTAATTGGAAAACCAAATTTCCGCTTGATTTTCATGAATGAGTTACAAAAAAACTAGTAGGAAATCCTTGAAATTAAGCAAGGGAGTGGTGTTGCATTCATTAGGGAGAGGTTTTATCATTCTTCAGTTTAAATGTGAAGGAGACATAGAAGATGCTTAGCCTCGAGGATAGTGGAAGATAAGCTCTCAATTTATTAGATTTCAGAGGTGGCCTCCAAATTTTAACATTAATGATCCTCACCTGGTGCCCAAGCTGGTTTGGTTAGGTTTGGTTTGGTGGTTTTTTTTTTTTTTTCCTGATTTCCCTCTTGAGTATTGGTATGAAAAGGTTCTTTTATCAATTGCTAAGATTGTTGGATGATTGGTGTCTTTGGATAAAAGAACCTATCGATGGAGCAGTATGCTCGTATTTTAATCGAGTTCAAAGATGGAGAAGAGCATCTATGTCACACCCCATCCAGCCGGATCTGGTCATACCCAAATACTAGTGGGGGTGATACACTACCGAACCAAGATTTAGTGCCAAATCCATACAATTAAATGACATAGTATAATCAAAGGACAAGAATAGAACAAGATCAATATTTAAAGTTATAGAAACTGAATTATAAAATAAGATTACAGTTATCCATTAACTAAAGTTAAATAAAATAAATAAATAAATAAATAAAAAGAGCAAAGTCTAAATTTAATTAAAACTGAAAATCAGAGTTTAGAGGAAAGAATTGTTCACAATGGATATATTCTAGTTATTTTGATGGAAGGCGACATTGCCCCTCTCTAAAGGTTTAAGAGTTAAGGTATAACATAAAGCTACGAGGGACACTATCGAATCCAAAGATATGCCAGATCTTCAAGTACCCGGTTTCGTAGGAGCAACCCAGGAACGGGCACGAAGCTCCATGCGAGTCCACCTCCTAGAAAGTCGTCCCTCAAAATATTCTGCCAATAATGGATCCTCCATTTGAATGGAGTCCTTATAACTTGTAGCAAGATTTAAAAGAATATACACATAAAAGGAATGAGTTCAATAGAACTCGATGAGGTCAAGTCAACTACATATTAAGCATCCATTCACAATTTCCTACATCAAACATAAGCAATTAATAATGATATTAAGAATAATTAAATGGATATGCAATTATGCTTTTAACTCTATCATGAAGTCTTTAAAGTAGACACGCATTAAGTCATACACCAACCTCCTATGGGCAGTCTCAGTCACTCTCCCTCAATAAATGACGTCTATTGGGTTCTCTGCAATTAATGGGTCATGTCACATCAATCCATGGCTAGGGTCATAGGTCACCACTCTCTCACCTCACCATTTGGCTTTAGAACTGGCGTGTGTCAAGGACAACTCTAAGCCCAATGCACAGTCATACGGTTTCATACTACATATGGTCTAGATAACATTCCTCAATGGGAGGCATCTGTTGGTCTGATATCCTTATGCTCATAGAAATGAGATCCTCAATGAGAGGTATCTATTGAACCCCATTTCTCAACCCTATAGTCATCCACATATATATAGGCGTACGCTCTCATGGCTTCCCCACGGAAATCTCACATCACGCTGAAAGTGACACAAATCCAAAGTCTATACATATGCAACCCTACCAAACTTATGATGGCAGTGGGCCTACTTGATGCTCACAGGACCCAGCCACTAACATCATGGGTTAACAGGCTTCAAAATCCCTACCGGAAGGGTAGTAGTACTCATGGGTTTACCTAGCCAACACATCTAGACACCTAGCATTCATGTACTTAAGTCTAAGTGCATACATATATAGCGACACTAGGGTAATGGGCAAACCCACAACCCTAGCTCGCATATAAGTACAAGAAGACAAGGTCTCAAAATCAGGTCCACACATTCACACCACTCTCATATAACAATTCATGAAATTAAAGAAACAGAAACAAATATAAATAACATTACCTTGTGTTCGCGCAAAGTCACACACAATTTATAATAGAACCCAAAATATCAAATAATACAAGATATCAAATTTATTGAAGATTTAAATAACTCATCATTCATAGAAGATATGGTTAAGTATATTCCTCACCTTTTCCAATTAATAAAGCTCTCCAAAGTCCCAAAAGTTCACCAAAGAGTGTAATTTGACCCAAAACAACCCTAGTTACATAAAAAGATGAGTGAGTAATAATTGAGAATCAATCAGGGTTCAAAAGAGGGCCAAAACACTCATTCTGAATATGGTCGGTTGAATGGCCAATTGCATAGGCTTATAGGACCGGTTGAATGGCCGGTCAACCTCCCACCAAACTAGTTATAAGCTCAGATCGAAGCGAGACTTTGGGTTCTTTAAATTAACAGCGATAGGGTCCCCGAAGTGTCAATAAATCATCCCAATTAGGCCTCAAATGAGAAGCCCCAAATTTGGATCTCATGTCTACAAGCAAGTGTCTCTAAAAGGTTCGAATCGGTTTTGAATGCAACGATTCGCATATCCCCCTCTCAAAAGCGTTGGGAGACACAAAGAGAAACAAGGGTGAGCATTCAATACAACCCAATAACTCCAAAACTAAAACCTAGCATTTATTGATAATAAATACCATTAAATCTAGGTTAGAGAAGAGGGTTTTCAAGAACACTCACCTTTATAAGCGTTATCATGATGAATCGAGCTTCGATGCGATGCCACGTGGAAATAATCCACCAAAATCCTTGGATTTCTCTTCTCCTAAGCCCTCAGCCCCACTCTAGCAATAAGAAATACGTTTATGAGGAGTTGGGAGCTATAATAGGGTTTTTGGTGTGAAATACCAAGTCTGCCTTGCAACTGGGTAGGGGGCAGTCGACCCAACAGTTCAACTGGCTCCAATCAACCAGCCCTCTATCTCACTTATGTGGGGCCTGATTTTAGTGATTCTTATGTGGGTAGAAAGGTCATTTCAAGGCCTAATTAATGGTGTATTTTATCTTGACATTTGAGCGTTCTTGCATTGGTTTTTGGATGTGCCAAAACCTTCTTTTTAAGCCATCTTAACTGGCCTTCTCTCTCTTCTTGAATTCTAAGAGAGTGGCCAAGTCATTTATAAGGTCATCCACTACCATGGGGTCCATTTCTAAACTTTCGAGCTAGACTCGAATGGTCCACAGTTGTCATCTACTCGAGTTCCGAGTCCGCGGTGGATTAAAGGGTCAGAAATCCAGGGGATTTTACATCCTCCTCCCCCCCCACCTTAAAAGAAATTTTGTTCTTGAAATTGAGGTACCTGAGGCTCCAAAGAGGGTAGGATACTTTGCTCGCATTTCATCTTCTTTTTCCCATGAGGCTTCCTCAACTGTGTGGTTCTTCCATCGAATCTTCACCAACGGTATGGTTCGATTCCGAAGTTGTTTGTCCTTTCGGTCCAATATCTCAACGGCCTCTTCTTCAAAAGACAAGTCTGCACTCAATCCTTTGAGTTTTTGTGGCAACAAGTGTCACATCCACCCAGCCGGTACCCCATTTGGAATACCCGGGATGTGATCCATAGTCCAAGGATCAATGATCTGAGGTCCATGCCTCCCACATACACGGTAACATAATCATGAACAGTAATAATCGATGGTAAAAACAATTAATACTAAACAATATGTGTCACATCCCGCCCTAAATCCACCAAGGGGATACCCTATTTGGATTACCCGGGGAGTGAATTACTGTCCCGCCGATCAAGTTTAGGAACGATCATAATCACTTAGCACAATAATATAATCAAAAGCAAGAACAATTCCTTATTTCCAAATAATTCAATAATAAAAGTCGAGAAAGTACCTCAGAAGGATTCACAAATAATATCAGAGTGTGGAAAGGATTTCATTAGTATAAACAATCAAGTGTAAAATGGAGGGAGGAAACCCGTCCTATAATATTAGCGGAAGATGAAACGACTAAAAGTAAAGGTTACAACCGATTCACCAAATAACAAGTGAAACAACTAAGCTATAGTCCCGACAATTCAAATAAAAGGTTAAAAAGGGAATGAGGCGACATCCCATCCCTAACACACAATATAAAACTGAACTACTACAAAAAGTCCTGATCTCGGTCTACTCGTCTTTATCAACTGGTTCATCGCCACCAGTATGATACAAGTCTTCAACTCGGCCTCCAGAGG
This sequence comes from Hakea prostrata, assembly GCF_041222555.1. Classification (NCBI taxonomy): domain Eukaryota; kingdom Viridiplantae; phylum Streptophyta; class Magnoliopsida; order Proteales; family Proteaceae; genus Hakea; species Hakea prostrata. The sequence continues at coordinate 33,829,890 of NC_142607.1, read as the reverse complement.
GTTGACTGCTATAGCCAACAAGTGGTATTACCGCGAGAAAAGTCTAACAAGATATGTTGCGAAAAGGAGTGAGTTCAAAAGAACTCAGCAAGGAAAGTTATTCCATAATAACATAAATCATATGATGCACAGCATAGCATGATGCAATATGATATGAGACATATGATGTAAACATGAATCTAACTCTAAGTATGCTGGTCATCTAGGGTAGACATGCTTTAAGTCATAGCACCGTACTTCTCTGGGTCGTCAGTCACTCTCCCATTTCCATATCTTGGGAATGCCCGGGGAAGATCGGTAAAGTCATCAAAAAGAGCCGTGGTAAGGGGATCGGTCACCGCTCTCTCACATCACCAAATGGTCAAGTATGGCGCATGTCACAAGTAAAGCCTAGCCCAATGCAAGTCATCTACTCGGTCATATCATCTCGGTCCAGATACGCCCATTCCTCGCCCCCGGCGATCCTTTCCGGTATCCTTCACACTAGAGTCAGCGTAATCCCGGATTTCGGACTCATCAACCCTATTGGTCATCCACATATAGTAAACGGGAAGCTCTCACGCCCTCTCACGGGTTGGTTACCGGCTTGAGCGCCCGTGAGCCCAAGTCTATCCATATGCAACCCTACCAATAAATGGCCCCCACAATGAGATTTATGACCTCTCACGGATTGGTTACCGGTCTTGAGTGCCCACAAATCCCCATTGCTACCACGGGTCGTTCGGTCTCAATGCCCTTCCGATTCTGGTCTGATACGACAGGGACATCCTAACCAAACAACTAGACAATCCTATGTATGTCATCCAATAACCCGGGAAAGAGTCGATAGGCACCATCGGAGAACATCCCATACTATTCCCTCCGGTGTCCAAGGACAGAAGTGTCAATAGGACACTCCCCAATCCCAAGTTATACCTAGACAATCACATATTCAAGTTCATCACTTCTCATGCATCCAATATATCTTCATAATACAAGTTAAATCATGAGATTGAAATGAATCATCATAGACATAAGTAAACAAGAATAGTAATGTAACATGACAAGAGTATAAAGATTTCAATACTACTGTTCTAACACGTATATCACAGTCTTATAACGATTAAAAGAAATCAAGAGATTCTATTCATAAATAAGAACATAAATCATAAGTTGATGATCTATATGTTTATGGAGATAACCATCCTTATCTTGGGTTGAATTGATGATGAATTGAGAATACTAAGAATTAGTCCAAAAGAATTGTTAAGACCCTAAACAAACATCAATAATAAGTTAGAGAAGGAATCAGGAAGATTGGATGTCAATTGGATCAAAACTGGCCAAGGTTGCTGTCAGCAACAAGTTTGGTCGATGGTCTTGGTCAATGGTATCGACCAAAAGGATCGACCAAAATTGTCTTCGGGACAGAATAGTGGATTTTGGTCCGAAATGGGTCTTCCGGGGTTCGGATCGATCTGAAACTTGGAGGGATGATTAATAACAATGTAAGAACACTACCTAGCAAGTATTATCACAATCCAATGGTCCAAATGGAAACCCCCAAATTGAGGTCCTATGTTCTAAAGACAAGAATCCTAGCATTCATGAGAAATTGATGTAATTGAAAGGGAAGCTAGAGAATTAGTTGGGGAATAGGTTAGGAACATGATTACAATCATTTGCAAGCCAGAGATTAGACTAATCATACTCCACATCTCAGTTTAGTATAAGAAATCAAGTTGTTAAGCAAGGAATCATGGTAATGTATATGTAAGGATCAAGATGCAAGTGAAGCATAGCAAGAATGAAGGAAAAGCAAGTATAAATGGGAAGAGACGTTCATGGCAAGGTGTTTGCAAGGTTGCAGCACCTTGGCCATGGTCTCATCAGTAAAAGAAGAAGGGGAGTGAGTAGAGTAGAGAGCAAGAGAGAGAATCATACCTTAGAATATGGTAGTTGGAGAAGAGAGACAAGGATTCTTGTAGAAGGTCATCACCCAAGCTAAGGAGGAGCCTAAGAGGAGCCTTCCCACGTTCTCAGGTGTTGAAAAGAGTGAAATATCGTTCTAGGTTCGAGGTTTCACTTAAATAGAAGAAGGAATATCCAAAAAGCATCTTTTTTCTCGATTCTGGGCAACTTTGGTCGATGGTCCTTGGTTGACCAAAACCATCGACCAAAATAGGTAACAGGTTTCAGCAGAAAATCCAGAAATAGTTCAGCAACTTCGAATAGGGATTCAGAGGGCTATACAAGGTCAAATTGAGTGAGGTTTTCTCCTACAAGTCAATCAATAAGTCTAGTTTCCAGAAATACCTTTGGATCAAGCATGTGAGGTCATTAGGTCCACCAACTAAGCTCACCTTCTTCGATGCGTAAGCAGGATTTTCCAGACACAGTTCAGCAACTTCGGACAGGGATTTGGAGGGCTATATGGGGTCAAATGGAGTGGGGTTTTCTTCTACAAGTCCATCAAGAAGTCTATTTCAGGAAATATATTCGGATTGAGCACAGGAGTTCATTTGGTATTTCAACTAATTCACCCCTCTTCGGTGCGCAGATTCGAAACTAACACTGACAATGCTCTCAAGTGAGGGGCATCATCGTCAATGTCCAAGGGCTTGGGTTCCGACACCAAATCAACAACCAAAAGGGGTCCACAAGTATCTTTTCCCCCACTTTGGGTTTTCGGACCTACAAACATAATAGGTCCCGGGCAGGCCAAGGTAGGATAAGGCTAAACATTACAAATCTACCCCAAGGCAAAGGTCTGACATGGCTTCCTAAGGTTTTCAAAGATAATAATATTGAAACTAAAGTCCAACTTTTAAGGTCTAACATTGAACCAGTCTTTCTTTATCCCAAAATAAAAAAGGTGTTCGGGCTAGGTTTGGGCTGGATGTTACAATATGTATAAGATAGGATTAAATATATATCAAAGTGCGGAAGATAGATAATATCAAAATGTGGTCAAAATCATATCAGGGAGAGAAGGTGTGGTAGCCACTCTCTCAAAGCAGCGGAAAGTAAAAGTAGTCAAGTACATGTCCAAGTATTAAAGATAATTCCGAAAAGTTAATTAATTACAGGTCTTAGTACTCCAAAAATACACCAGGGGAATGAGGCACTAAGCTAGGGTTTCTTCTATACTAATAGTAGTCTCCTCAACAGTACGGATGAAGTGAACCCAATGCTACCGCTCCCGCACGACTGTGGGGCTAACCCTGGTGCCGATAGTAATCCTCCTCGGCTCCAATATACGGATCCTCACTGACGCCACTACCCGGAGGGTAGTATGTGGAATCATAGTCCGCCTCAAAGGAGGTGCCATCGTAGTCCTCGGTACCTGGAATATAATCTAAAACATTTGCACAAAAAGGAATGAGTTCGAAGAACTCAACAAGGTAGTTATTCCATAATTAGAAATCATACCCATTTAGAACATAGTATAATGCAATGCGATATGGAACATATGATGCAAATATGAGTCTAACTCTATGAATGCTAGTCTCTAGGGTAGACATGCTTTAAGTCATAGCACCATACTTCTTTGGGTCGTCAGTCACTATCCCATTTCCATATCTTGGGAATGCCTAGGGAAGATCGGTAAAGTCATCAAAAAAACCGTGGTAAGGGGATCGGTCACCGCTCTCTCAAATCACCATTTGGTCAAGTACTAGCGCATGTCACAGTAAAGCCTAGCCCAATGCAAGTCATCTACTCAGTTGGTCAAGTCAGATTCAGATACGTCCATTCCTCGCCCCCGACGATCCTTTCCGGTATCCTTCACACTAGAGTCAGCGAAATCCCGGATTTCGGACTCATCAACCCTATTGGTCATCCACATATAGTAAACGGGAAGCTCTCACGTCCTCTCACGGATTGGTTACCGGTCTTGAGCGCCCGTGAGCCCAAGTCTATCCATATGCAACTCTACCAATAAATGGCCCCTTTCAGATATTCGTAGCATGGTTTATGTCCCCTACCGGATTGCTTACCGGCCTAGAGCGCCCATCCAACCATACACTACCACGGGTTGTTCGGTCTCAATGCCCTTCCGATTCGGGTCTGACACGACAAGGATAAACCTAGCCAACCAAATAGACAGTCCTATTTATGTCATCCAATAACCCGGGAGAGTGTCGATAGGCACCATCGGAGAACATCCCATATTATTCCCTCCGATGCCTAAGGACAGAAGTGTCAATAGAACACTCCCCACTCCCAAGTCAATACGTAAGCAATCACATATTCAAGTTCATCATCTTTCATGCATCCAATACATCTTATCATAAAAGTTAAAACATGATATTGAAATGAATCATCATAGACATAAGTAAACAAGAATAGTAATGTAACATGACAAGAGTATAAAGATGTCAATACTACTATTCTAACACATATATAACAGTCTTATAAAGATTTAAAAGTAATCCAAAAGGTTCCATTCATAAACAAGAACATAAATCATAAGTTGGTGATCTATATGTTTATGGAGATAACCATCCTTACCTTGGGTTGTATTGATGATGAATTGAGAGTACCAAGAAATAGTCCAAAATAATTGTTAAGGCCCTAAACAAACATCAATAATAAGTTAGAGAAGAGATTAAGAAGATTGGATATCAATTGGATCAAAACTGGCCAATGTTGCTGTCAGCAACAACTTTGGTCAATGGTTTTGGTCGATGGTATCGACCAAATGGATCGACCAAAATTTCCTTTGGGACAGAATGATGGATTTTGGGTGTTTTCATCCTAAATTGGTTTTCCAGTGTTCGGGTCAATCTGAAACTTGGAGGAACACTTAACAACAGTAGTAGGACACTATAAGTCAAGAAAATTACCCAATCCAATGGTCCAAACAAAAAGCCCCAATTTGAGCTAACAAGTTCAAGTGATAAACATCATGGCATGAGTTGGAATTGATTGCATTAGTGAGGAATGGCATGTAATAGTTAGAGGAACTAATAGAAATTCGATTGGAATCATATAGAAGTGATAAACATGAACATAGCATGCCCTACAACTCAGTTTGGTACAAAGTGACATGATGTTAATAGAAGAATAGAGGAATACATAAGCTAGGCATGAGGTGAAGGCATAGCATCAATGGATGGCTAAGAAACTCATAGGTTAATCATGTGTAGACACTTGGAGTGGTGGTTGCAAGGTTGCAGCACCATTTCCAATGTCTCACCAGCAAGAAAGGAAAAGAAAAGAGTAGAAAATGGTAGGGTAGAGAGTGGAATGGTGATTCATACCTTAGTGTGGAAGAAGTAGACAAGAATCAATAGTAAACAATGAGTTTTTGATGAGGTGCCCTTCACATTAGCCAAGGAGGTGCCTTGGGAAGCTCTCCCCACGATTTCAGGTGAGAAAAATGATTGCACAAGGCTCAAGGCTCAAGGTCATAATAAATAGAATAGGAATATTCCATGGAATCTTTAACTTGGCAGACTGGGAAACTTTGGTCGATGGTTTTGGTCGATGGTATCGACCAAAATGTTTCTCAGCAGAAAAATAGGTTTAGTTCAGAAACTTCAAGTAGGGATTTGAAAGGCTATACAAGGTCAATTTGAGTGAGGTTTTCTTCCACAAATCAATCAAGAAGTCTAGTTTCGGGGGATACCTTCGGATTGTGCATAGGAGGTCATTAGGTACATCAACGAGATTAATCTTCTCCGATGCGCAGACTTTCCTTAAACACTAATAATGCATTTAAGCAAGGGGTATCATCATCAAGTCTTGGCTCAGTCTCCGAATCATGATCATCAATCAGAATGGTCCATAGATCTCTTCTACCACCGCTTCGGGTCTTCGAACCTGAATACAACAGTGGATCCGGGTTAGGGTCAGGGTTAGAATAGGGCTGGATATTACAACAGGTGTTCCAGGTCTATATGCATTGGCGAAGTATAGAAACATGGAGTACATCATGCACACCTAACAAGGATGATGGGAGTGCTAATCGATATGCAATTGGTCCCACCTTCTCTACAATCTCAAAAGGACTAATATACCTAGGATTGAGCTTCCCCTTGATGTTGAACCTCATCACACCTCTCATTAGTGAAACCTTCAAGAATGCTTTCCGCCCATGTGAAACTCAAGGTCTATTCTTCTTTTGTTTGCATAAGATTTTTGCCTAGACTGAGGTGTCTTGATTCTTTCTCTAATTAAATCAACCATAGCTTCAATGGCTTTTATCAACTCGAGGCCCAAAATTCTTCGCTCTCTAGCTTCATCCCAGTAGAGAGGAATTCTACATGTCTATTCATACAAATCCTTGAATGGTGCCATGCTAATGGTAGACTGATAGCTGTTATTGTAAGTGAACTCCACCAATGCTAAGTGCTCATCCCAACTTCCGTCCATGTCATCCACACAAGCATGAAGCATATCCCCCAAAATTTGAATGGTTCTCTTAGATTGTCCATTTGTTTGAGGATGACAAGCGGTGCTCAAATCTAGTTGGGTACCCAAAGCTTTTTGCAGACTCTTCCAAAATCTTGATGTGATTCGTGGATCTTGATCCAACACAATGCTCACTGGCACACCAAGAAATCTCACCACGTTCTCCACATAAAATTTTTTCTATCTATCCATGGTGAAAGAAATCTTCATAGGAATGAAGTGTGCCGACTTTGTCAATCTGTCTACAACTACCCACACTGTGTCATTTCCCTTATTGGTTCGAGGCAAACCCGTGACAAAGCCCATCGTAATTTCTACCCACTTCCAACATTGCACATGGAGTGGTTGTAAAGGACTTGCAGATGGTTGTCGAACGACTTTTACACTTTGCCAAGTTCCACACTAGCCACAAAATCCTCAACATCATTTTTCAATCTAAATTACCAATAATGCTCTCTCAAGTCTTTGTACATTTTGTTGCCAACCTCACTCAGGATCTCTTTTCTAAGATCTTCATTTGCCAATACACACAATCCTCTCTGTACATCAAAACATTATCAAAAGATATGGAGAAATCAATTACCTCCTGAGGATTTAAAGGAATCTTCTCTATCTCTTCAAAATTGGATCCAAAGGCTGCAAAGCGATGATCCTATCTCTTAGGGTATGCCTAGCAATCAAAGAAGCAAGAATCACATTGGAACCTTTTAGCACGATTTCTAACTCCAACTCCATATTGGAGTTCAGCAAAGGCTTGCTAAGTGCATTAAGGTCAATCTCTTCTCGAGTGCTCTTTCTACTCAAATCATCGGCAACTACATTTGCTTTACCTGGATGGTATTGGATATTGCAATTGTAGTCCTTCACTAACTCCAACCACCGACGCTGTCTCATATTCAACTCCTTTTGGGTGAAGAAGTATTTCAAGCTTTTATGGTCAGTGTATATGGGTATCTTCTCTCCATAAAGGTATTGGCACCATATCTTTAAGGCAAAGACCAACGCTGCCAACTCAAGGTCATAAGTGGGATAATTGTGCTAATATTCCTTGAGTTGCCTCGATGCATTAGCAACCACTTCTCCATGCTACATCAATACACTACCAAGACCGATTTGATGCATCAATGTAAACTGTCAAGCCTCTGAAGTTATTAGGCATAGTCATGACGGGTGCATTGGTCAACCTCTTCTTCAACTCTTGGAAGTTATTTTCACAAGATTCACTCCACACAAACTTCACATCCCTTCTTGTCAACCTCGTCAATGGGGAAAATAATATGGAGAAGTTCTTAATGAATCTCCTATAGTAACCTACAAGTCCCAAGAAGCTTCTGATTTCAATAACCGACTTGGGTTGGTCCCAATCTACCATTGCCTTGACTTTATCTAGGTCTACTTTTATTCCTTCAGAATATACAACATGACCCAAGAACACCACTTGCAAAAGCCAAAACTCACACTTTGAGAACTTCACAAACAATTTCTTTTCTCTCAATCTTTGCAAACTGAACCTTAAGTGTTCGGCATGATCCTTCTCATCCTTAGAATATATCAAGATGTCACTATGAAAATTATCAAAAATTTATCCAAGATATCGTTAAATATTCAATTCATCAAGTCCATGAAAGCGGCGGGAGCATTTGTGAGACCGAATGGCATCACCTTGAATTCACAATGACCATTTCGAGTCCTAAAAGTTGTTTTGTACGTGTTGCCTGCTTTCACTCTTAGTTGATGATGTCCTGACCTCAAATCAATCTCGGAGAATACCGAGGCTCCCTTCAATTGATCAAACAAATCATGGATTCTTGGTAGAGGATACCTCTTCTTGATGGTGAGCTTGTTCAACTCTATATAGTCAATACATAGCATCATGCTTCCATCTTTCTTCTTCACGAACAACACCAAAGCTCCCCAAAGAGACACACTAGGTTGGATGAAACCTTTTCCTACAAGTCATTTAGTTGGTCATGTAGCTCTTTTAACTCCATGGGTACCATTCTATATGGAGCTTTAGATACAGGAGCAACTCCTGTTATCAATTCAATAGCAAACTCCAATTCTCTTTCCGGGGATATTCCAGGTAATTCGTCAGGAAAGACATCCTTGAAATTCTTCACTACCTCAAGATCTTCCATGAACTTCTCCTCTTTCCTATCTCCTATGGAAGAACATAGTTTAGCACCCCCAACTATCTCCCTAACTTGGAGCACTGCCACTATAGAGTTCTCATAGTGCTTTCCCAAATCACCTTGGAATTCAAAAACAAGGGCACCAACGGGATGAAATTGAACTTTCTTCTCGGAACTGAGTTGATTACCTTGTGAACTGTCAGCGAGTCCATGCCCAAGATTGCATCAAAATCTTTCATGTCTAACTTCACGATATGGGCTTCGAGGTCTTTTCCTTTAACAGCTACAGGACAAGGTCCAACCACTTCATCAAGGTTTACTATGGACTGAGTGGGTGTACTAACCATCAACTCATGACTTAGTTTCCTAGGTAATAAAGAAGTACGCCGCACGGATGATGATGCAATGAATGAGTGTGATGCTCTAGTGTCAAATAATACTAATGCAGGAACTGAAGCAATAAGAAGTGTATCTATCACTAGATCAAGACTCTAGTCCATCTCTGCCCTTGTCAAACTGTACACTTTTCCCGCCTGAGGATACTGAGTCAACCTAAAAGTTGTAGTAGGCTGGTTCCCTTTCTGTGGACAAGTACGAACCATATGTTTGGGCTTCTTGCAGATAAAGAAAATGACTTCTCCTTGTCCTCATGTTGTCGCTGGCGGAGTTGCTGGCCTAGGACCACTGACAGGACGTGGATTTGCATAAATAGGTCATGATGGTAGTGAGACTCCAAAACTGGGCACATTAGGGCACCACTGTTTCCATGTCCCCAAAGTGTCAATCAATCATCCCAATCAGGCCTCAAACGAGAAGCCCCAAATTTGGCTCTCATGTCTACCTACGAGTGTCTCTAAGAGGCTCGAATCGTTTATGAATGCAACGATTTTCATAACCCACTCTGAAAAGCATTGGGAGACACAAAGAGAAACAAGGGCGAGCATTCAATACAACCAAATAACTCCAAAAACTAAAACTTGGCATTTATTGATAATAAATACCATTAAATCTATGTTAGAGAAGAGGGTTTTCAAAAACACTCACCTTTCTAAGCGTTATCGTGATGAATCAAGCTTCGATGCAATGCCGCATGGAAGGAATCCACCAAAATCCTTGGATTTCTTCTTCTCCCAAACCCTCAGCCCCACTTTAGCAATAAGAAATACGTTTATAAGGAGTTGGGAGCTTATAATAGGGTTTTTGGTGTGAAATACCGAGTTTGCCTTGCGACTAGGTAGGGGGTGGTCAACCTAGTAGTTCAACTGGATCCAATCAAATGGCCCTCAATCTCACTTATGCGGGGGCCGATTTCAGTGATTCTTAGATGGGTAGAAAGGTCATTTCAAGGTCTAATCAATGGTGTATTTTACCTTGACATTTGAGCCTTCCTCCATTGGTTTTTGGATGTGCCTAAACCCACTTTTTAACCTTCTTGACTGACCTTCTCTCTCCTCTTGAATTCTAAGAGAGTGGCCCAGTCATCTACAAGGTCATCCACTACCATGGGATCCATTTCTAAACTTCCGACTAGACTCGAATGGTCCACAATTGTCATCTACTCGAGTTCCGGGTCCGTGGTCCTGAAACCATGGATTAAAGGGTCAAAATTCTAAGGGGTTTTACATCCTCCGCCCCCCCCCCCTTTAAAAGAAATTTTGTTCTCGAAATTGAGGTACCTAAGGCTTCAAAGAGGGTAGGATACTTTGCTCACTTTTCGTTTTCTTTTTACCATGAGGCTTCCTCGACCGTGTGGTTCTTCCATCAAATCTTCACCAACGGTATGGTTCAATTCCGAAGTTGCTTGTCCTTTCGGTCCAATATCTCAACGGCCTCTTCTTCATAAGATAAGTCCACACTCAATCCTTTGAGTTCTTGTGGCAACAAGTGTTTGGGGCTTATATGCATTGGCGAAGTATAGAAACATGGAATACATCATGCACACCTAACAAGGATGAAGGGACTACTAACCGGTATGCAACTAGTCCCACCTTCTCTACAATCTCAAAAGGACCAATATGCCTTAGACTAAGCTTCACCTTGATGTTGAACCTCATCACACCTCTCATTGGTGATGCCTTTAAGAATGCTCTTTTGCCTACGCGAAACTCTAGGTCTATTCTTCTTTTGTCTGCAGAAGGTTTTTTCCTAGACTGAGGTGTCTTGATTCTTTCTCTAATTAAATCAACCATAGCTTTAGTGGCTTCTATCAACTCAGGGCCCAAAATTCTTTGCTCTTCACCTTCATCCCAGTAGAGAGGAGTTCTAAATGTCTGTCCATACAAAGCCTTGAATGGTGCTAAGCTAATGGTAGACTAGCTATTATTGTAAGCGAACTCCACCAATGCTAGATGTTCATCCCAACTTTTGTCCATGTCAACCACACAAATATGAAGAATATCCTCCAAAATTTGAATGGTTCTCTCAGATTGTCCATCTATTTGAGGATGATGAGCGGTGCTCAAATTTAGTTGGGTACCCAAAGCTTTTTGCAGACTCTTCCAAAATCTTGATTTGAACCTTGGATTTTGATCCAACACAATGCTCATTGGCACACCATGTTCTCCACATATAATTTTTCAAATCTACCCATGGTGAAATTAATCTTCATAGGAATGAAGTGTGTAGACTTTGTCAATCTGTCTACAACTACCCACTTCCAACTTAGCACATGGAGTGGTTGTAAAAGACTTGTAGATGTTTGTCGAACGACTTTTACCCTTTGGCAAGTTCCACACTTTGCCTCAAAATTCTCAACATCATTTTTCAATCCAAACCACCAATAATGCTCTTTCAAGTCTTTGTACATTTTGGTGTTAACGGGATGTATGGCGAACACAGAGTGATGTGCCTCACTCAGGATCTTTTTTCTAAGATCTTCATTCACCGGTGCACACAATCCTCTCTATACATCAAAGCATTATCAGAAGATAAGGAGAAATCAATAACCTCCTGAGGATTCAAAGAAATCTTCTCTAACTTCTACTTCAAAATTGGATCCAAAGGCTACAAAGCAATGATCCTGTCTCTTAGGGTAGGCCTCGTAGTCAAAGGAGCAAGAATCACTTTGGAACCTTCTGGCACGATTTCTAACTCCAACTCCATATTGGAGTTCAACAAAGGCTTGCCAAGTGCATTAAGGTCAATCTCTCCTCTCGGGTGCTCTTTCTACTCAAAGCATCGGAAAGTACATTTGCTTTACCTGGATGGTACTGGATATTCGCAATCGTAGTCCTTCACTAGCTCCAACCACCGACGATGTCTCATAATCAACTCCTTCTGAGTGAAGAAGTATTTCAAGCTTTTATGGTCAATGTATATGGCTATCTTCTCTCCATAAAGGTATTGGCGCCATATCTTTAAGGCAAAGACCAACGCTGCCAACTCAAGGTCATGAGTGGAATCATTGTGCTAATATTCATTGAGTTGACTCGATGCATTAGCAACCACTTCTCCATGCTACATCAATACACTTCCAAGACCGATTTGATGCATCAATGTAAACTGTCAAGCCTCCGGAGTTATCAGGCATAGTCAAGATGGGTGCATTGGTCAACCTCTTCTTCAACTCTTGGTAGTTCTTTTCACAAGATTCACCTTACATAAGTTCTCAATGAATCTCCTATAGTAACCTGGCAAGTCCCCAAAAGCTTCGATTTCAATAACCGACTTGGGCTGGTCCCAATCCATCATTGCCTTGACTTTATTTGGGTCTACTTTTAGTCCTTCAATAGATACAACATGACCCGAGAACACCACTTGTGGAAGCTAGAACTCGCACTTTGAGAACTTCGCAAACAATTTCTTTTCTCTCAATCTTTGCAAAGCAAAGCCTAAGTAGTGGGCATGCTCCTTCTCATCCTTATAATATATCAAAATGTCAGTATGAAAATTATCACAAATTTTCCAAGACATCGTTAAATATTCAGTTCATCGAGTCCATGAAAGCGGTGGGAGCATTTGTGAGACCGAATGGCATCACCTTGAATTCGCAATGACCATTTCGAGTCCTAAGAGTTGTTTTACATGTGTTGCCTGCTTTCACTCTTAGTTGATGATGTCCTGACCTCAAATAAATCTTGGGGAATACTAAGGCTCCCTTCAATTGATTAACCAAATCATTGATTCTCGGTAGAGGATACCTATTCTTGATGGTGAGCTTGTTCAACTCTCTATAGTCAATAGGTAGCCTTATGCTTCCATCTTTCTTCTTCACAAAGAACACCAGAGCTCCCCAAGGAGATACACTAGGTTGGATGAACCTTTTCCTAGCAATTCATTTAGTTGGTCTTGTAGCTCTTTTAACTCCATGGGTGCCATTCTATACGGAGCTTTAGATACAGTAGCAACTCCTGTTATCAATTCAACAGCAAACTCTAATTCTTTTTCTGGGGGTATTCCAAGTAATTTCTCGGGAAAGACATCCTTGAAATTCTTCACTACCTCAAGATCTTCCATGAACTTCTCCTCTTTCTTATCTCCTATGGAAGAACATATTTTAGTACCCCCAACTATCTCCCTGACTTGGAGCGCTATCACTATAGAGTTCTCATAGTGCTTTCCCAAATCACCTTGGAATTTAAAAACAGGGGCACTAACGGGATGAAATTGAACTTTCTTCCATGACCAAACCTTGATCCTCTTGGTTGAAACTAAGGAGTGGGGGAGAGATCAAGGCAGGTGGTGGAGGTTCCAAGCAGTCCTGTTGACGGTAGAAGTGTTGCAGTTGTGAGGGAAGGAGGACTCGCAAGAGTTGGTCGAGAAAATTTCTCCAAGTGCAGATCAAGGGGATGAATTTGAAATTCAAAGTCCAAAGTCAAATGAGACGTTGGTTGAGGAATATTTTCCATGTGCATATCAAACGGGTGAATTTGAATTTCTAAGTTCATTTCAGATGAGGTGGTATCTAAGAAAGCTATGGGGCCTACAGGGACACACTTGATGTCTAAGTGTCCAATTTCGTTGAGGAATGAGAGTTTGAGTCAAACACAATCTTGTGAGGGAGAGTTCGTTTCAGTGGGGTCAACGCCACACCTGAGTTGGGAGTGAGGACCTTAGGCTTACCCAAAACGTGATGAGTGGGAAGGGCTGTGTTATGAACCATTGAATCAAGATGCACCAAATTCAAAATGTGAAATAGATGTGATAGAGGAAGAACCAGACCTGAACCTGATTGTGTTGCTGTATGTGGCTTCATTGGAGGTCCAAAACCATCTGGTGGAAAGAAGATTGAGTCGACCGAAAAAATTCAGAAAGCAGAGCAAGGGGCTATTTTGTAGGGGATCTCTTTACAAAAAGAGAAACAAGGGTCTTCAGCTTTGTTGGAAGAGCTGCACTAAGTGGATTCACAGATGTTGCGTAAAGAATATCCAAGAGAGGTAGGTCATTCTGCTGGAAATAACAATTTGTACATTAAATCATTTCTCAATAAAGATTTTGTATTCGAATATTAGGGGTGTGAGGTGTTGTGGGGAGCTAGAGTCCCGAGTCCCCATCTCGGGAGAGAAAGGCACCCCCGTGGGCGGGTGCATCTCATCCTTGAAGAAGGTCCCGAGGGCCTCATTCGGGAGAGATACCTCCCTCTTGGGCAGGCTCGTTTCTTCGTTGGAGAAGGTCCCGAGGGCCTCATTCGGGAGAGATACCTCCCTCTTGGGCAGGCTCGTTTCTTCGTTGGAGAAGGTCCCGAGGGCCTCATTCGGGAGAGATACCTCCCTCTTGGGCAGGCTCATTTCTTCGTTGGAGAAGTGCCACACTTGGGAAAAATATCCAACTCTAGCATTTCTCAGAAGACTCTCTTGACTAAGTCAAGAAGAGTTAGTTACGCATAAACACTCAGCATATCTATTCCGAGAATTGGGGAGGTGAGTCAGCATAACGGCGTTATCAGGTGCGACAAAGAAGGAGCCGTTATTCCACTACTCCACTCACTCCTCAACTATCGATCCGGAATCTAAGGAATCGCCGCCCTCGTGTAACTTCTATATAAACCTACCTCCAACATGGAGAAAGGTAACGAGAACTTTCATCTGAGTACTTACTCATTACATTCTTGAGAACTCTCTCAAGAACCATTATTGTTACCTAGGCTGATTTGAGCGTCGGAGGCGGTTCCCCGGCCAGAACTAGGCCGGACCGTTCTTGCTTTCTTTGTGTGTGCAGGCATCTCAGTTATTCCAATTTAGTTGGAGAGCTCTTAAGGTGGTCATCTCAATATCCGGCTCTCGAAGAAGTTCTAGACGCAACATGAGGAAATCTTCTGGTAAACGAACATTAAAATTTGAGATAACGACTCAAAAACTAGAAATTGTATGTGTTGCGAAACCAAAGTGGAGATCCCTAAAGTATCTTATTCTATTGTTCAAATTCTCACTCGAGCGAGAGAAAGGGAGACAGAAAACGGACGTGTTGAAGAACAAACTCTCCCTTCTCTAGATCGACAAATTCCTATTCCAGAGGAAGGTCAAGAAGGAGTTCCGGAGAATCCCTCGTTAACTATTCCAACTCCATTTGGAGAAGGCGGTTCGAGTCAACCTCCTATTCCAGCGACAGTGGCCGATTTGCAGAATATGCAAAGAGAAGTCCAACAACAAATGTTGGAACTCCAAGGAGTTGTTCGAGGCTTAGTCCATCAGATCGGGGTACCATCCGGACCCCCCAGAAATTCCCAAGAGGGACGAAGGCGTGAAGCCGTCCGTTAGACTCGGGATAGGCAACGCCCGATGAATGAAGAAAGGAGAAATCCCAGAATACCAAGGAGACCAGCCGAACGGGTTGGAGAAAGATCTCAAGGAGTGCATATTGAAGAGCCACGTCCCCGAGAGGATCGGTCAAGGGGAAGTGTGTTCCACCGTTTGGCTGGGCTTAGACAAACTCAAGATTTACCTAGAAAAGGGCGCAGAAATGAAGGAGTTCGGGAGCAAGAAGGAGAAAGTCACGGAAGAGGCCATTCTAGATCTAATAACCCGAGAGGGTCGGTTAGTCAATATGGATCTTCTCATGGACCAACTTCCCAACATTCTGATCTCGGAAGTGTTCGGTCTCCGCAAGAGCGTCAAGAGGCGCATGGTCTCGAGAGAAGATTAGATGCCATGGAGAGACGGCTTGATGATCGGGACCTCGATGACGACTATGATGTGGTTGATAGAGAACCCTTCTCAGAAGAAGTCATGAGAGCACCTCTTCCACCGAACTTTATCATGCCGACATTCACTCCCTTTGAAGGTAAGTCCAATCCTCGAGAACATATTAGTTATTTTAAATCGGTCATGGCTGTTATTGGCCGAGAAGATGAGCTATTATGCCGAACTTTCCCGGCATCTCTCAAAGGCCCGGCGATAAAATGGTTTTCTAGCCTACCGCCAAGATCCATCCAAAACTTTCGAGAACTCGGGAGAAAATTTATTGCCCGATTCCGAAGTTGCATCGGGAGTAAGAAGACAGCAGATAGCCTTTTTGCCATCAGGCAAAAACCAAATGAGTCCGTTCGGGACTTTCTTCTCAGATTCGATAAAGTGGCTATCGAGGTAGAAGAGTTGGATGACACGGTGGCGTACAATGCACTATGGAGCGGAATAACCCAAAGACGTTTGCTCGAGGTATTACTCCAAGACAAGCCGAGGACTTATGGAGCACTTCTCAAGAAATGCCAAAAGCAAGCAACGGTTGCAGAAGTTATCGAAGCCCGAGAAGAGTCTACGAGAGACGTAAAGGAAAAGAAGAATTATGGAGAAAGAGGTTAGAATTCAAATGCTCGGGCAAGAGATGACAAAAAGGGAGTTTGGAAAGAAAGACTCGCCAATGGAGACTTTACACCTCTTAATACTAAGAGGTCAGAAATTCTATTACAGATCAGAGATAACGAAAATTCGAAGTGGCCGGGTAAGATAAGAGCCCGACCCGAAGATAGGAATATGACAAAGTATTGCCGCTTTCACAAAGACTACGGCCACCATACGGATGAATGCAAAAATCTAAAGATTGAGATCGAGAAACTCATCCAAGGAGGGCATCTTGAAAAGTACCTTCAGAAGAAGCGACAAGATCGAGAGAAGTCCCCACCTAGATCAACTAAAAGACTCAGATCCAAAAGTCCCGAGAGGGCAGATAAGAATCCCGAGAAGAAACACGACACTCGGGAGTTTTCCCCCATTTACATCGTTTTGGGAAATCCGACGGAAGAATCCATTAAGAAGGCGAAGCAAAAGGCACGGTTCGTTGGATCAATGCAATTGCCAAGAAAACGAAGAAATGACCTATGCCCAGATCCAATAACCTTCACCGACGAAGATCTCAAGGGCGTCACTTCTCCTCACGACGATGCTATAGTTATCAAAGTGAAATTGGCAAACCGAGAAGTTCACCGAGTTCTTGTGGACACGGGATCTTCCGCCGACTTACTATCTTATGAAGCATTTAAGAAATTGAAGTTTGAGGACGAGATGATGACTCCATGCGGGACTCACTTATATGGGTTCGCCGGGTCGTCCGCCATATCCGAAGGGACTATCCAATTGGATCTAAGGATCGGGACCTCCCCTCGGGATGCAGTCGTCCAAGCAACATTCATGGTGGTTCGGGACCTTTCAGCTTACAACGTTCTACTCGGGAGGCCAACTCTTAACGCCTTAGGGGCGGTGGTTTCTCCAACACATATGAAGTTGAAGTTTCCAACCACAGCGGGAGTCGGGGAGTGCTCTTCGGATCAGCGACTCTCCAGACAATGTTATGTGAATTATCTTAAGAAAGTCAAAAAAGCCGAGAGATCGGGCAATACAATGAGTATTGAAATTCGGGATGACCGGGATGAAGAAGCTATGCAGAGAGCCGAACCAGTTGAAAAGCTTGAGCGAATTCAACTTCATCCGGATCTTCCCGAGAGAGGGACTATGATCGGGTCCGAACAGCCTACGGAATTCAAGGAAGAGCTCACCGAGTTTCTCCAAAACAACCTAGATGTATTCGCATGGTCGGCCGAAGACATGCCCGGAATAGATCGAAGAATTGCAGAACATAGCTTATGGATAAGGGACGATGCAATCCCAATGATCCAAAAAAGAAGGAATTTTTCGCTCGAGAAACATGCTGCCATCAGGACCGAAGTGGAGAAACTAGAGCAATCGGGTTTTATAAAATCCATAGAATGCCCAACTTGGTTGGCAAATGTAGTCATGGTGAAGAAAGCCAACGGCAAATGGAGAATGTGTACAGATTACACGGACTTGAATAAAGCATGCCCAAAGGATTGCTATCCACTTCCTCGGATCGACCTTTTGATCGACGCTACAGCAAGACATGAAGTATTGAGCTTCATGGACGCTTATTCGGGATATAATCAAATTATGATGAATCCCAAGGACGAGAAGGATACGGCTTTCATGACGGATCGAGAAAGTTACTTTTATAAAGTAATGCCATTCGGGTTGAAGAACGCTGGGGCCACTTATCAGAGAATGGTAAACAAAGTCTTCAAAGACCAAATAGGTAGAAATATGGAAGTATATGTGGATGATATGCTCATAAAGAGTATCGTCCGAAGAAGTCATCTGGAAGATCTTGAAGAAGTTTTTGATACTTTGAGAACATACCAGATGAGGCTAAATCCGGAGAAATGTGCTTTTGGAGTTTCTTCCGGAAAATTCCTTGGGTTTATGGTATCCCGAAGAGGAATTGAGGCAAACCCAGAGAAAATCAAAGCCTTGCTCGAGATGGAGTCACCAAGGACGGTTAGAGACATCCAATGTCTAACCGGAAGAGTAGCAGCCTTAAACAGATTTATCTCACGATCGGGTGAGAAATGCTTGCCTTTCTTCAAAGCTCTTAAAGAGCTCGGGAAGGCAAAGGATACCTTATGGACCGATGAATGTCAGCAAGCGTTCGAGAAATTGAAGGAGAAGCTCGGGACTCCACCTCTCTTAGCCCGACCTTCAACGGGAGAACAATTATTCACATACTTAGCCATTTCTCCAGCGGCAGTAAGCGTGGTCTTAGTAAAAGAAGAAGGTACTTCACAAAATCCTGTCTATTTCATAAGTCATGTTTTAATAGATGCCGAGACACGATATCCGGATGTGGATAAACAAGCCTTAGCACTTGTAATCGCATCTCGGAAACTCAGACCGTACTTCCAAGCTCATCCAATTGTAGTCTTGACCAACTTCCCGTTGAAGAAGATACTACAGAAACCAGACTTAGCCGGAAGAATGGTCACATGGGCTATTGAGTTGAGCGAGTATCAAATTGAGTATAGAACTCGTCCAGCCATAAAGGGACAAGTTCTGGCCGATTTCATTCTTGAGAATAGCATGCCTAGTTCGGGAGTACAAAATTCACCCGGTCCAGAGTTATGGACTTTACATGTTGATGGCTCAAGCAACTCTTCGGGGAGTGGAGCAGGACTAATGCTTATCAGCCCGGATGGATTCACTATTCATTATGCTTTAAGATTCAACTTTAAAGCCTCTAATAATGAGGTCGAGTATGAAGCCCTACTAGCAGGATTAAGACTTGCCCGAGCCCTAAGAGTCCGAGAATTGGAAGTCCGAGCGACTCGCAGTTGATCGTGAATCAAGTTCGTGGCGTGTACGAGGCAAAGGAAACAAGAATGGCAAATTACTTAGCCAAAATTGATAATTGTCGCCATTATTTCGATCATCTTGAGATAAAGCAAATTCCGAGAAAGGAAAATGAAGTAGCAGACGAGTTATCCAAGTTGGCTTTATCCAAATATTCGACCTTAGGCTCAGCCGTTTATATTGAACAGTTAGAAATTCCTAGCATTCGGGAGGCCGAGGCAATGGATATTGAAGAAGAGCCTAGTTGGATGAACCCAATAATATCATATTTGAAGAACGATATCCTTCCGGAAGACGTCAAGGAGGCTAAGGCAGTTACAAATCAAGCAGCGAAGTTCACCATTATTGAAGAACAACTTTATAAAAGATCGGTCACACAACCTCTTCTAAAGTGTGTTGGCCCTTCTCAAGCTCAATATGCCTTAGCCGAAGTACACGAAGGAATATGCGGAGCGCATATGGGAGGTCGTGCTTTAGCCCACAAAATAATACGCCAAGGCCTTTATTGGCCGACTATTCAGAAAGATGCCGTGGACTATGTCAGAAAATGCAAGCAAGTCGAAAGACCACTTGATTCTCAATAAAGTCTACGTCTCCATTTTTGACATCCTTTTTCTTGAAAAGAAAGTTATAGCGAAGAAGACACAAGCATTTCTTACAAAGAGCCCAGGAGAGTTCTTAACAAGTTTAAGAACCCAGGAGCGCTCTTCAAATCAACGAAGAACCCAAGAGAGTTCTTGACAAGTTCAAGAACCCAAGAGCGTTCTTAAGAAGAGCCCAGGAGAGTTCTTAACAAGCTTAAGAACCCAGGGAGCGCTCTTCAAATCAACGAAGAACCCAAGAGAGTTCAAAGGCGTTACACTCGGGACCTCACTCGGGTAGCCACTCGGGAATTTTCCCCACCTCTCATGAAAGTCCAAGTGAGACTCTCATGAGATGGAATTATTCAATGGCGTTACACTCGGGACCTCGCTCGGGTAGCCACTGGCCCCGAGTTTTCCCCACCTCTTATGAAAGTCCAAGTGAGACTCTCATGAGATGGAATTATTCAATGGCGTTACACTCGGGACCTCGCTCGGGTAGCCACACGGGGAGTTTCCCCACCTCTCACGAAAGTCCAAGTAAGACTCTCATGAGATGGAATTATTCGATGGCGTTACACTCGGGACCTCGCTCGGGTAGCCACACGGGAGTTTTCCCCACCTCTCATGAAAGTCCAAGTGAGACTCTCATGAGATGGAATTATTCAATGGCGTTACACTCGGGACCTCGCTCGGGTAGCCACCGGGAGTTTTCCCCACCTCTTCCCCCCCCGAAAGTCCAAGTGAGACTCTCATGAGATGAAATTATTCAATGGCGCTACACTCCGGGACCTCGCTCGGGTAGCCACCTCGGGAGTTTTCCCCACCTCTTATGAAAGTCCTAGTGAGACTCTAATGAGATGGAATTATTCAATGGCGTTACACTCGGGACCTCGGGGCCTCGGGTAGCCACTCGGGAGTTTTCCCCACCTCTCATGAAAGTCCAAGTGAGACTCTCATGAGATGGAATTATTCAATGGCGCTACACTCGGGACCTCGCTCGGGTAGCCACTCGGGAGTTTTCCCCACCTCTTATGAAAGTCCAAGTGAGACTCTCATGAGATGGAATTATTCAATGGCGCTACACTCGGGACCTCGCTCGGGTAGCCACTCGGGAGTTTTCCCCATCTCTTATGAAAGTCCAAGTGAGACTCTCATGAGATGGAATTATTCAATGGTGTTACACTCGGGACCTCGCTCGGGTAGCCACTCGGGAGTTTTCCCCACCTCTTATGAAAGTCCAAGTGAGACTCTCATGAGATGGAATTATTCAATGGCGTTACACTCAGGACCTCGCTCGGGTAGCCACTCGGGAGTTTTCCCCACCTCTTATGAAAATCCAAGTGAGACTCTCATGAGATGGAATTTCTAAGGCATCACACTTGGGACCTCACTCGGGTAGTCACCCTTAATAAAGGCAATGGCATCTCTCGGAGAACCAGGCTGGGGGCTTCTCGACTCGACGAGACTTTAGAGAAATGATGGCTATCATTCAAGACGACGCATTGGAATTTCTTCAAATGAAAAAACCTTCAAAGAGGTATGAGAAAAGCATTCCATACACTCGAGAAACCGATCGCACGGAATGGGGGGCTCTGTTGTGGGGAGCTAGAGTCCCGAGTCCCCATCTCGGGAGAGAAAGGCACCCCCGTGGGCGGGTGCATCTCATCCTTGAAGAAGGTCCCGAGGGCCTCATTCGGGAGAGATACCTCCCTCTTGGGCAGGCTCGTTTCTTCGTTGGAGAAGGTCCCGAGGGCCTCATTCGGGAGAGATACCTCCCTCTTGGGCAGGCTCATTTCTTCGTTGGAGAAGTGCCACACTTGGGAAAAATATCCAACTCTAGCATTTCTCAGAAGACTCTCTTGACTAAGTCAAGAAGAGTTAGTTACGCATAAACACTCAGCATATCTATTCCGAGAATTGGGGAGGTGAGTCAGCATAACGGCGTTATCAGGTGCGACAAAGAAGGAGCCGTTATTCCACTACTCCACTCACTCCTCAACTATCGATCCGGAATCTAAGGAATCGCCGCCTCCAGGTAACTTCTATATAAACCTACCTCCAACATGGAGAAAGGTAACGAGAACTTTCATCTTAGTACTTACTCATTACGTTCTTGAGAACTCTCTCAAGAACCATTATTGTTACCTAGGCTGATTTGAGCGTCGGAGGCGGTTCCCCGGCCAAAACTAGGCCGGACCGTTCTTGCTTTCTTTGTGTGTGCAGGCATCTCAGTTATTCCAATTTAGTTGGAGAGCTCTTAAGTTGGTCATCTCAATATCCGGCTCTCGAAGAAGTTCTAGACGCAACATGAGGAAATCTTCTGGTAAACGAACATTAAAATTTGAGATAACGACTCAAAAACTAGAAATTGTATGTGTTGCGAAACCAAAGTGGAGATCCCTAAAGTATCTTATTCTATTGTTTAATAGACTGGGATTTTGTAGCAATTTGTTATAGGACAGTAAAAGCGATAAAGAACCTAATTTGTGGCTTTTCTAGAAGCGAGATATTTCTGATCCAATGGTGATTGCATCTTCGGACCATCATATATCAGTCGAGTTTATGGGTAATGGTATTTGACATCAGTAGTACGTATATGGATGATGTCTCAAAGCTGGCTGGTGAAAACTTTGGGTAGACGTAGGGGTGTAAACGGACCCGATTCGGATCGGATAATGATAATACCATATCCGCATCCTATTATATTCGGACGGATTCGGATAATATCCTATCGGTTTTCGGACGGATTCTGTCGGATTCGGATGATAATCGGATAGTTATTTTCTTAAGTAGATTCTTCTAAATAAGCATGAATACAAATTGAATACAAGTTTTCGACTACCTTTTTACATCTTTACCCTTTTATTTGTGAGGGCTAGGTTTGAAATTTAAGAATTTAGCAATTTTGATAGATCTTTTAGTAGAGAATCTAAAAAAATAGTCACATATGACATGTAGAAAATTTATAAAAATAAGAATAATAAATTTAAATAATAACTTATTCAGATAATTTTATTGGACAAATAATAATCGGTAAGAAAGGGGTAATACCATATCCGCATCCTATTAGTAATCGGACGGATTCGGATACCCCTAAACGAATGCGGATGCGAATTCTGAAGCGGATTTCGGTTATCCATTTACACCCTTAGGTAGACGTAATGTAATAATCCTACACAAAAATACTAACTGTTGGGGTTGATGTAGGGTTTGGATCCAAAGACCTATTGATATTAGACGCCCAAACAACTTGCCGATAGTATAATAGCCGATTTCCAATCAGTATTAGTGGCGGTTATAGGGAAATTTGACCAAGTGTTCTTCACATAAAATGAAGCCCTTTAAGTCTAGAAAACAATACAAAATGAATCTAGTCAATTAAATCAGTATCAATGAAGTTATGGCCAAATAGTGAAAAGAGGTCAAATCCTGATGCTGCTATCATATAGAAGGTCGCTGATATAAGACGGTTGATAGGTATCAACCGTATAGTTACTAACGTAAAGATTCTCCTCACAAATTGACCTGAAAAGACCTAAATGCCCCTAGGGGTTGTCCCAAGGCATTCATCTTTATCTTTAGGGGTTTTGGAAGCTTGAAGAAAGGGAAAAGAGAGGTTGGATATATGGAGGTTGAAATCCTTGGAAATGCATGAGAACCATGAATGGTAGAACTCTACAATAAATGCTGATATTAAGTAAAGCTTTCCCCTCTCTACATCCACATATGAATTTTGTTACATTTATTTAGGATACAAACAAATCGTAGCTTGATTTCTCTTTCTATTTCTGCTTCTAGTCACTCGCTTTCTTTCTCTTCCTATTATTTATTTATTTTTATTTTTTTTTGAATCCGAAGAGTTTATATATAGGGTGGGGGAATATTACTAATATAGGTGCCGCCGGATGGGTGCAAACCCAGTACCTCCCCGTGGGAAGTTAGGCTTTTAACCACTCTACTAATCCACCATTGGCACATCACAAAGGAAGTTTACTTACTAACTACAAGCACCAGAGCCGATTCCAAGCTTTCTTCCTGCCACATCATAAACCACCTCAAATGTGTGTTGCTGCATATTTCCAAGGATTCCCAAATCAGTAGAAACAATATTTCCAATGAAAGCCAAGCAATATTGAGTCGAACTTGCTTGAACCAGCATCCCAGAACTATCAACATTCAAATCAGTACCTTGGCTAAAATGCAACACTATGGTTGATAATGTTACTGAACTGTATCCCGACAAGTTGTAACATGTATCAAGTAGTGAATATGGTGGCGCCAGATGATACTTCGACATTGCTTTACGAAATGCTAAACGAAGAGCTGAATATGCCTTTGGTGCCAACCGAGTAATGAAAGTTCCAGAATCTATTATAGTTCCTAAAGTTGTAAAAACTGATTGTGAAATGGATAGCTTCTGTCCTCCAACACTTATACCAGTCATATTTAGGAAATAGAAATGTGGGTAGTTCGAACTTGTTAGTAATTGTTGGGGGTAATCTGGTACTTGTATCTGTTTTAGTCATGAACCGAACCGGTTGGGTTCATATGGTTCATAGACTAATGTATATCTGAGGGCTAGGTTGGTTCAGAGGGCATATGCAAAATCGTTTTTCTCATTTGGGGATTTCTCTGTTCTACGGTTCTTGGAGCTTTCTGGATATTCTTCCATGGCTGTCGTCTTCGATCATCTGTAGCTCTGATCTTCCTTGGTTCTTGTTGGAGATGATAGAGGGCTTTTGATCACTAAAGTAGGGCGATCACTCGATGGTACTTTGGAGACCTATGGTTGCTTGTACCAGGTGTATTCGTGAACTTCTTCTTTCTTCTTCTAATCTGTAACTTCCAAAAGCTTAGTGAATTGGATTCATACCAAAATCCCGGAGAGTAGGCATATGCCGAACTCCGTAATCATGTCTTCTTCTTCTCTTGATTTGTGAATACCCTTGCATGTTTGGTCCACACGGTTATTAGGGCATGAGGTGTTATACGGTCACAGATTGGCATCAGAGCCATCTCATTCATGTTCCCTGCTTCATTTAGGTATTGTTAATCATCTAAACCCTAAATTGAAGGTTTGCTTATACGGTTTAAGGTTGTCTCAGGTTACAATTTCAGTTTTCATTAAATTTCTTTCGCTGCCTATACCTCTGATATATGAATTAACCATTTGGTTCTTATAGTCTCAATACAATTCTGTCATAAATGTTAACCTTATGAAATTATTTGATTTCATATGTTATGAATATGCTATGATTATGATTCGGTTCTATAAAACCCTCTGTTAATGAGTTTCATATATTCTGGTATACTCTGTTAATGTGTTTGTAATCTGTTGGGTGACAATTGAGTATAAGTAGGAGATTCTGATATGCTTAGTTGTTAATTGATCACATTAACTCTTTTTTCTCTGATTATATTAACTGCTGTTCTATTTTTCCCTTGTTAATATTGATATAATACTTGATCTGTATTGATCTGTTGTGTTAAGATGTGTTAATAAGGCTGCTGAAATTGTATAAATTGAGCTTATGGTTTTGTGATTAATTAATATTGATTATTTAACTCTTTGTTAGAATAATCTTTTATTTTTTAGAATTGTTTATTAGTATTGTGAATAGTATTCTTGTATACTGATTAGTGTTTGGTACCGGCTTCAAAGTGGAGCCAGGCAAGGGTTTCAGTCTACCAGGGGAGGATACTCCTCCCAGTGTGGTCAGTGTGGTTACCACAGGCTCGATTAGAGCAGTAGGTCTAGGGGGGATCCTAGTTACCTAAGTTTGGACACTCCTATGGGGGGTTCCAGGGTAGATATTGAGAAGTTTGATGGCACAGGGGATTTTGGGATTTGGAAGAGAAAGGTTTGAGCCTTAATGGCTCAGCAAAAGCTCCTAAAATCAATTGATGACCCAGTTGCTTTCTTTGAAAGCATTGACCCAGTCCTGAGGACTGAAGTGATGGAGAATGCAATTGGTTGCATGCTCTGTAATATCACTGATGGGGTTATCAGGTGTCTTGATGATGATGACAATACTCCTATTAAAGTTTGGAATAAGCTTGAATAGATCTATCAGAAAAAGAATCTAGGTAACAAAATTTATTTGAAGGAGAGGTTGTATGGGTTTAAGATGGACCCTACAATCAGCCTTGACAAGAACCTAGATATATTTAAGAAGTTGATTCAAGGCTTAGCCAATACAGGGGAGAAGACTAAATTGGAAAATCAAGACTTGTCTATTATCCTATTGAATTCACTTCATAATGATTATCTTGTTGTTAAGAACTCAATCAAGTATGCCTGTCAAAATATTTCCCTAGAACAACTGATTGATGCCTTAAAGAATAGGGAGTCTGAACTATTGGCTTTTGGTAAGACTAAGGACAGTGGGGAAAACCTGTTTGTTAAGGGCAAGGGTTCTTACAAACAGGGGAGACCCAAAGGGGAGGGAAAGGTAATTGAAAGTCATGAGAATAACAATAAGAATAATAATGGGAACAACAAGTCTGATACAAACCTCAAGAGATGCTTCTTTTGCAAGAAAGTAGGACATTTTAAGAAAAACTGCTTTGCATATAAAAAGAAAATGAAGGAATTGGAGACTTCTCATTCTGATATGCCTGGACCCAGGAATGGTCAAGCCAATGTCTATGAAGACATCAGTGAAGTGCTTACCATCTCTGAGGTTAGTAGGCAAGAAGGATGGATTCTAGATTCAGGTTGTACATATCACATGTGTCCACACATGCACTGGTTCACACATTTGTCTGAGTTAAAGAATGCCAAAGTTATGATGGGAAATGATGATTTATGTGATGTAGTTGGTATTGGTTCTGTTAAATTAATTAATCACAATAAATCTGTGTTCATGTTACATGATGTTAGATACATACCTGACTTAAAGAGGAACTTGATTTCAATTAGTAGCCTTGACAAGTCTGGTTTTGAAACTTGTATCTCTAGGGGTAGTCTTTCTGTATCTAAGGATTCTCATGTATATTTAAAGGGTATTTCTCAGTCTGGTTTGTATGTGTGTGATTGTAGTACATTCCTGAATGATATCTCCAATATTTGTTGTTTAACAAGTGAGTCAAATATCACAAGTGTGTGGCATGCTAGGCTAGGACACATAAGCAATAAAGGGATGCAAGCTCTAAATAAACAAGGCCTGTTTGGCAAGGATGTTATTGATAACTTAGAGTTTTGTGAGTCATGTGTCCTAGGTAAGCAGCACTGGTTAAGCTTTGGAGCTGGGTCTCACTTATCTAAGGATATATTAGAATATGTACATGCTGATTTGTGGGGACCTCCTTCAGTCTTGTCTTATGGTAGAAACTCTTATTTCTTATCCCTTGTTGATGACTACTCTAGGAAAGTGTGGATCTTCTTATTGAAGACCAAGGATGAAACTTTTGAAAAGTTCAAGTATTGGGTTGCTTTGGTAGAAAACTTGAGTGAAAAGAAAGTTAAAACATTAAGAACTGACAATGGATTAGAATTTGTTAATGAAATGTTTAATGGATTTTGTAATGACAAAGGAATTCAAAGGCATAGGACTGTTAAATATACCCCTCAGCAAAATGGCATTGCTGAAAGAATGAATAGGACAATTTTAAACAAGACTAGATGTATGCTCATCAGTTCAGGGGTGCCCAAGGGTTTCTGGGGTGAAGCTGTTACAACAGCTGTTCACCTAATCAATAGGAGTCCCTCTATTACCTTAGGGTTTAAAACCCCTGAGGAAATGTGGTGGGGGAAACCCCCCCAGTCTTGGTTACCTTAGGGTATTTGGGTGTCAATCCTTTGCTCACCAGAGCATTGGTAAATTAGAACCCAGGAGTAAAAAGAGCATCTTTCTAGGGTATCCTGAGGGGGTGAAAGGCTATAAGCTATGGGATAGGACTTTGCCTGGTGTTAAGACCTTTGTTAGTAGGGATGTTCTCTTTAGGGAGAGCGTGTTCCCTTGTCTTTCCATTGACAATACCAATTTGAATCCACTTGATCAAAGAATGACAGACTTCACTCAATTTGATTTAGGCAGGCTGATGTTTTCTTAAGCCCTGCTCAGACTCTTGATTCTAGTATACCTGAAGAACCCTTGACTTCCCCTCAACCTAGCTCTGGTAATAAAGAGTCTGAGGTTGTAGTGTCTGAGATTGAGAGTGGGCCAATTGCCCTCTCCTGAGATTTCCACTGGAGAGGTGGAAGAAGTTCCTGATCTGAGTAGTTACCAACTGGCAAGGGATAGAGTTAGGAGAGTGGTTAGGCCACCTAGAAGGTTTTTAGCCAACTTTGTACATGAGACTGATATTTCTGTCTCTGATATTGGGTTAGATGAACCTAGTTCCTATGAAGAAGCTTTGGGTTCCAAAGATAAAGATTTATGGGTTCAAGCCATTAATGATGAGTTAGATTCATTAAATAAGAACCAGGTTTGGGAACTAGTTCAGAAGCCCAAGGATCAAAGGTTTATTACCTTGTAAGTGGATATTTAAAATCAAGGATGATGGAGTTGATAATTCCAAAAGATATAAGGCCAGACTTGTTGCAAAAGGTTTTGTTCAAAGAGAAGGGGTGGATTATGATGAAATTCTCTCTCCAGTTGCCAAGTATAAGACTATAAGGTTGTTGTTGTCCCTTATTGCTCAGAACAAAATGACTATAGAGCAATTGGACGTGAAAACTGCCTTTCTTCATGGCAATTTAGAAGAAAGGATATATATGCAACTACCTTTAGGCATCTCGGTAGCTGGAGAGGAATCACAAGCTTGCTTGTTGAAGAAACCTCTCTATGGACTTAAACAGGCTCCTAGGCAATGGAACAAACGTTTTGACTCATTTGTGTTGAGTGTAGGGTTTAAGAAAAGTGTTTATGACAATTGCCTATATTTTCTCATTTCAGATTCTATTGTGTTGTATCTAATACTTTATGTTGACGATATATTGATTGCTTGTGTTGATTCTAATCTAATTCAAGATGTTAAGGACAAACTGAAATCTGAATTTGAGATGAAAGAACTTGGGACAGACAAGAAAATCCTAGGAATTGAGATCTATCGGGGTAAGGGGGAGGATACTATGTTCATTGGTCAGAGGTTATATTTATTGAAGGTGCTTGAGAAGTTTAACATGCTTAATTGTAAACATGTAAATGTTCCTTTAGCTGCACATTTTAAACTTTCCAATGATCATTGTCCTAAGAATAACTTTGAAAAGAATGAAATGTCAAAGATCCCTTATTCTAGTCTTTTAGGTTCTCTTATGTATCTTATGATATGTACTAGACCTGATATTGCTCATGCTGTTAGTGTATTGAGTAGGTTTATGTCTAATCCTAGTAAGGAGCATTGGCTTGCTCTCAAGTGGCTCTTAAGGTATTTGAGAGGTACTGTTCATAAAGGTTTAGTGTTCAAGTCCACACCTGGTGATCTTATTCTTGAAGGATATACTAACTCAGATTATGCCAGTAATGTAGATAACAGGAAATCATTATCTTCTTATTTCTTTCTGTTATCTGGTAATTGCATCAGTTGGAAGGTGCAACAACAGCCTATAGTTGCTTTGTCCACTACAGAGGCTGAGCTTGTTGCTGCATCTGAATGTGTTAAAGAGAGTATATGGTTGAATGGTTTGTTGTGTGAACTTGGTATTTTGAAGATTAAACCTGTTGTCTTTATTGATAACCAGAGTGCTATCTTTTTATGTAAGAATCCTGTTTATCATGACAGAACCAAACATATAGATATTAAATACTTCTTTCTCAGGGATAAGATAACTGATGGTTCACTTTTAGTTGAAAAGGTAAGTACTGAGCATAATCCTACAGACTGTGGTACTAAGTCATTGCCTCTTTCTAAATTTCTACATTGTCTTGATTTGTTGGGAATTGGTGATGTTGTCTTTTAGTACATATGTTCTGTAGTTTTGAGTTGTATATTACTTGTTTTTTGGATTGTGGTGTGTGTCTTGTTGTTATTTGATTGTTTATCAGGTTTTGCATTTGTTGCAGTTTTAGGGGAGATGCTGCCCAAATTTTTATAACTCTTATTCTGTTTATCTCAGTTTTTGAGATATATGCCTGGTGTATGCATGTTTTCTCTTCATAGTTATATGAGTGAGTTGTGAATTGTGAGTTATGGTTAGGGTTTCTCTACCTGGTGCAGTTTGTTGCATGGTGTATCTGCTTGGAATCATTAGTGTTGCATGGTTAGTGCGTGTCTAGGTATTTTTGCATATTTTATTTTGCTTTGTACTGTGGTTTCTTTTGTCTTGTGTGTGCAGGTACACTTGGATGATAACGGTTGCATCCAGCTCACTATAGTCATTTTGGTTGTACATATTAAGGGGGAGATTGTTGGGGGTAATCTGGTACTTGTATCTATTTTAGTCATGAACCGAACCGGTTGGGTTCATAATGTAAAACCCAGCCCTAACCTTGACCCGGAAACCTTGTTATTTGTAGGTCCGATGACCCGAAGTAAAGTAAGAAGTCAGCTTTGGGCCATCCCAGTAGAGGACTTGGTGTCTGGCTTTGAATCCATGAAAGTTGATGATGAGGTTCTATTTATGGAAATTGAATCCTGATGAAGATCTAATTAGTTGATGGACTTGGAGTGCTCTCTATCTTGGTTTGAAGGCGTTTCTACCTATTAGGTAAGTCACTTGACTTGTGTGCAAAACCCCTTTAGGATTGGATTTGATCTGGACCTTCAATTCCCTGTTTTGGTCTTGTTGCCAGCATTGGTCGACTGATTGGTCGACCGGGCCATCGACCAATCCACTCGACCAATGAGTGCTGTCTTTGGCAATTAGGTTGTTCTTGCTCTATTTAAGTCCAATCTCGAGTCCACTTCGTATTTGCTGCCTCCAAACCCTCTGGAACGAACCAAAGACCTCTGCAAGTCATCTCTCTTGCATCCTTGGTGTTTTCTTGACGGATCTTCGTCGAAACTCTTCTTTTTGCATCGAAAGGTATGTCTACTCTCTCTTCTTCTCCTCCATCTTTGTTTTTCTTTCCTTTTTGAGTTGAGACAGTAGAAGAGATGCTGCATTCTCTCGTTGCAAACATCTCCGAACATGTTCTCATGATCATCCTAAGGATTTGAGGCTAGAACAATGATCTTAACCATGATCATTGCAAGCTTTTGAAGGAATCATGATCAAACCATGATCTAATCTCTCGTTAAACTTCTAATCTGAATTCGATCTCTTTGGATCTTCTATGTTGATCATGTTAGTAGTTAATTACTGTGTGTTTTCTTTCCATGATCCATAATCTATAGATTTCTAGTTGTTCTCTTCTACCATACTATGTGTTCTTCATGATGCATGATAGTTACATATATGGTAGGTTTTATTTCCTTATTTAGATTTATGCTTCTAAGCCTTATTCCATGAAGATCTATGTATGTTTTCATGTTTTCATTACCGAAAGCAATGATCCATCCTCCTATTGTTCTTGTCTTTGTTTTCTATTTCAAATTCATCAAGATCCATGGTTGAGTTAATTATGGTAACTTTTTGTTTCCTAATTTGGATCTTGATATCTTGATTTGATTGGTGTTTTGAGGTCCCCTATTTGTTAGAATACTACCGATGTAGTCTACCCCTTGATTAGTACCCTTTTGAACCACCAAATTCGGATTTCATATCTTAAAACTCGATTTTATAGGCTATCGTCGCATTGGTCGATCGATTGGTCGACTGGACCACTCGACCAATCCACTCGACCAATGAGTACAAGCAACTCCAGATTTGGTCCGCTTCGGATGTTTTGATATCTTTTCTGTTAGGGATCTTTTCTAATATGTTGTATATACTTGTTTAGGACCTTCTTCTCAAGTTTGCCAAGATCTTACTTGATTTCTTAGGATTCCTTTGCGAGTTATAAAAGGTAAGGATGGTTATTTCCTTAATTACATAGATAGCATGAATCTAGTTTCTATATTTGAATATCATTAATATGTTTCCTAAATTAGATTCTTACAATGATATACTATCGTTGCATAACTTTGATTACAGTAGCATTACTTATTCATATTAAATTGATTCATGTATGATTTACTTACCAATGTTATACAAGTGATTGTAATTACTCGATTTCTTTCCATATATGAAGTTACCATATATGTGATGATATGAATTGATGCATGTGTATGCTTAAGTATGGTTTGGAAAGGAGAGGTGTCCTTTTGACACTTCGTCCTTGGACTACTACGGGAATATTATGGGATGTTTCGGAGATGCCCTCGGACACCTTCCTAAACCGTTGGATGACATATCTAGGATTGTCTAGTAGTGTTTGGCTAGGATGTCCTGTTATGTCGACCCTAATCGGAGGGGTATTGAGACCGAACGACCCGTGGTAGCAATGGGGATTCATGGGCGCTCAAGACCGGTAACCAACCCGGTGAGAGAAGAACATGGGATTATTGGTAGGTTGCATATGGTTAGACTTGGGCTCAAAGAGAAAGAGCGTGAGAGCTTTACAATGTGGATGATCAATAGGTTGATGAGTCGTAGTAGTTGGTAAGGATAGACTCTAGTGTGAAGGATACAAAGGACGCGGACAGGAATGGAAGTACTGGATTGACTGATGTAACTAAGTAGAAGACTTCATTTCTAGGTTTACAGGGATATACCAAATGGTTGTGAGAGGTGTGTTGACTAAGTTTGTAGGATGAAGGACCAAGGTTCAAGACCGTGAAATGATCCGTGAGAGAATCCAAGATATCTTAAATGTTGAGGATGTGAGTGGACTTTCCTAAAGAAGTAGGTGTATGACTTAAAGGCATAGAGACCAATACATAGAGTTAGATTCATATTCATTGTTGTCTCATACAATCTAGTTGTTCGAATGATTATGTTATTATGGATTTTAACAAGTTTCTTTGAAACCATTCTTATTGTACAATGTTGTTAGACTATCTGAGTACCGAGTACTATGACGGTCCCTATGAAGAGAGAAGAGGCATATTCCAAAGGTGATTCTTACAAATTACTAAGATCTTTATTCGTAGATGCTTAGTCCACCATTGAGTGGAAGCCTGTGCTATTTATGAGATTTACACTAAAGGATGTTGTCTATAAAGTGGAGAACAATTTAGTTACCCAATGTACTTGTTATTGGGATTAGATTTGTCTAGTTTATTCTTTTAGGCTACTTTCCGCTTTGTAAAGTGGGATTTTTGCCTATTTACTTATCTGTTTGATACTCGATTATATCTAGTATTTGATTCATTTATGATTCATCTTTCTTTATTGGATCTAGGATTTATCTTCCACTCTTGTTATGATTGTTCATGATTATGTTATTGTTTATTGGGAGGTTGATCACTGATACGATCTTGGTGTGGATCACACTGTATGGATAGGGTACCAGAAGATGAGAGGTTCGAGGAGATCCTAACCACAAAAGAAAAAAACATAGTCATGATTGAAATGACTCTTCTACTCTTAGAAGTGAATAATAGAACATGAATTAGAAACTTGACCTTGAGGCATAACAACATGAATAACATACAATAATTATACTTGAACAAATGTCACTAATGCAGGAAAAAAAGTTGCATAACATACAATAATTAAAGAGAAAAAAATGAACTTCATAATTTCAAAATTTTAAAGATTAATCAAATGCATAAATGGAAACTAAGGAAGCATCTAGGTGATCTGTCGATTTGATGCTCGAACCCGTAGGGGTACGATGCTCTATCCTATGCGTGACCATCCTCTGACATGCTGACCTCCATCTCTCTAGCATGGAAGTCATCGATCTCATGTGCACCAAGATAAGTCTGAACGCATTGAAGGGCCACCACTAAGTGTGATGAAGGAAATTGTGATGAGGTAGCCGCGATATGATCATCTCCATCATCACTATCGGACCGATATCCTCCTCCATCCTCGATCCCGATCCTCATCCTGATATCATCATCCCACCCCGGACCAGGAGATTCTTCGATCGATGTAGTCTCATCCGCGAATGGTCGAGTCCCAATAGGGTATCCCGTGATCTAGTGTCCACGGTGTATCCCGAAACCACCAAATGCCCGAAGATCAAAGTGAAGCCTCATGCAAGGTTGATGCTAGGGAAACTAAGTCGATGAGTAATGATGTAGAGAGATCGATCTCGAAGCCATGAGATTAGATGACTAAGGTATATAGATGGTGATGTCCGGATGATGTTGGCCACATACATATACGTGAACGTATCCGTATAGTTGAAGATCGACGGCTATCCCATAGCGTAGAAATGACGCATCGATGGTGTCGATTCGAGTATCAACAATGTGGATAGTAAGAAGCAAGATCTCAGTGTAGAGAAGGAACTGAGTGAAGAAGACAAGTTAAGTGGATGTCGGCTAGTTGTAAGTAAGGTTGGAAGAAAACTACAGCTCAAGAAAGTGAAGAGATGAGTCCACGGTGTGAAGAACCAAAGGCTAGTGGTAAGTGAAGTAGAGTATCTCGATGTTGAAGAGGAAGTAGGCCAAGAGATGTCAAACATGTGGTCTCTAATAGCTCGGAAGACTGCCCTAAGAGCAAATAAGACCTCTACCCCTCCCATAGTGTATCCGTGAAAGAGACAAGAGAAAAATTAGTCATTTTAAGATTGAGAAGGTATTTTCGAATTTTTCGAAAATTTAAATTTGGGAAATTGATTGAAATACTAGCAGTGAATACTTGGAATTTCAGCTATGAAGTTGTTTTGATGAAAATGAGAAAACTTGGATTAAAGAAAAATAAAAAAAATTTGGGATTTTCAATAGTCAAAATTGGATTTTTGAAAAGTTGAAATTGGTTAAATCAAATTGTATGGACCTATCTACAATGTCATCTTGAGATGTGATTTGATCTCGTAAAATTTAAGCGTTTGAGAGAAACGAAATTTTTCTAAAGATATCGATTTCGGTATAAAACTTTGGAGATGAGCACCAATGTGTTAAAACTTGTTGTCTATGCATGGCATTGTGTTTAAAACCTAGGAATATGTTTCTAAGCATTCCTAAGCATGATTTCTAGCATTGGATACAAGTAAAGCATGGTTTTATTGAAATGCAACATGAGAAGATGAAAATGGAAGAAAGAATGAGAGATTTACCTTGTTTGTGAAGATGGTGTGTTGTGGTGTTGTTGTTGAAGACTAAATCACCTCAAGAACACTTGTGGGAACTCTTGGAGATTTTCCCTAGAGCTCTCTCACCTTTGGAAGAAGTTAGAATGAGGTTGGAATGTGAAAATGAGGCTTATAATGCGAATTTTCGGATTCGTCGCATTGGTCGACTCATTGGTCGACGGGTCACTCGACCAATCACTCGACCAATGGTCACAGTGACCTCATTTGCTGTTGAATTTTTGGAAAATGTGATTTTTGCCTTATGGAATATTGTTTGATGACTATATGGATATATTTGAGCATGATTTAAGTTTTCAAATCATT
Source organism: Hakea prostrata (assembly GCF_041222555.1). Taxonomy (NCBI): domain Eukaryota; kingdom Viridiplantae; phylum Streptophyta; class Magnoliopsida; order Proteales; family Proteaceae; genus Hakea; species Hakea prostrata. Next base: position 33,794,773 of record NC_142607.1, on the reverse strand, counting down.
TGGACTTGTGGTTTATGTTGAATCTTCAAATTCGGTATTTTGATGTTCTCGTTGGAATGGTTACTCGAGAAGTGGGGTGGTGAATCCGGTCATGGAGGTGGTGAAATACCTCAGGAGGTGGTGAAGTACCTCATGGAGGTGGTGAGATACCAAATGTTGATCAGGGTACTCATGAGATCCTGGTGCCCGAATGTTGGAAGTTTCAGAGATATTGCCAATATTATGGGCATATGATGAGAGAAGGGGAACAGATGTTGGTGGGTTTCATGACTCGATAATGAGATGTGCTAATGTGAATCCTCATGGAGAATGCGGAGGTTTAGGGAATCCTCATACTGCTGATGGAGAGTTTCCAAGATGCAAGTACCCACTTTACTGGAGTTACTAAGGACCCTTGTTTCCTAACAAGTGCTTCGTGAGTTGGAGAAGGCTTTCCAATCGCAATGCTCGGAAGCTCGAAGATTTTGTTTGGAGCGAGTTGCAACAAGAAGCCGATGCATGGTGGATCTCCACTCGTCCGCTTTTGGAAGGTTTGCATGAGGAGTTGTAACTTGGGAGTTATTCAAAGAGGCTTTTTGTATGAACTACTTTGAGGCGGTGAAGGATGCGAAGGAAGCCGAGTTTATGATTCTGACTCAAGGAACTCGTCCGTGTTGGAGTACCAACAGAAGTTCGAGGAGCTTCATTTCTTTGCTCCAGATTCTTTGAAGGAAGACCTCGCCAAAGCAAAGAAGTTCTTCAAAGGAGCCCCGCCATTAAAGCTTACCTCAAGTCAGCCTATAGTGAGCTATGCTCAAGTGGTGAGAACTCGAAGAAGTTGGAAGAAACAGAGAAGGAAAGTGCTCGTGTGCAAAAGCCTTGGCAGTCAAGGAATTTGGTTTGGTGGATCGAATGACCGTCGTTTTGTGAGACCTACACCCTACCCCACTCCTACCTTTCGTGCTAAGAGTGTAGGTCGAACACGGGTTTTCAGAGGGAGAAGATGGGGAAAGAAGAGGGGAGTGAAGTGAAGTGAAGTTTGTGAGGAGAGGGACCAGAAGTGCTCGAAGAAGGGTAGGGGGGGGGGAAGCAGGGGAAGAGTCCCTCCTTAGAGTTTAGATTTCAGGAGAGATCCAAGCATGATGTGATAAGGACATTGTTAGTGCATTGATTGTCTTATTTGATACGGGTGCACTCATTCGTTCATGCATCCGCATTCATCAAGAAGAAACCAACGGAAGTTGTCTAGTTGTTTATTGATAGTACACAGGTGAAACAGATAAGGGGTTATCTAAATGTCCCGTGTTGATTGGTGAGAAGAACTTGAAGCAATTTTGTGATTCTTGACATGAAGGACTTGATGTTATTTTGGGAATCGATGGTTGAACACAAAGGTGTTCCTTGTTCCTCAAAGAAGATTCAGTCCATATTTGTGGAAGTCCGTCTTTGAATTTTGTGGTGAAAAGAGAAGGGTTTGTAAGAAGGTGTGTCTGACTGATGCAAGTCTATGCCCTAGTGGATGATGCTTCATCAAGGCAAGGGTATAGTGGAGAAAAGAGTGACGAGTCGAGTTGTCTCGACTTTGTTGATGTCTTGATGATCTATCGAGTGCCTCGGACGGAGATGTGAATTCTATTGATCTCGGGTGCGCAGGTATCTAAAGTCGATAGGATGGCCCACGAGTTGAAAGAGTTGCAAAATCAGTTGAATGAGCATTGATAGAGGTTTGGCAGCCTAGTGTGTCACCTTGGGGAGCTCGGTCTTGTTGTAAGAAGAAAGACGGTAGTATGGCGGCAGACTACCGTGAGTTGAATAAGTTGACTATCAAGAATAGATATCGCGCGAATCGATGATCTCTTGACGTTGAAGGGGAGTTGTGTTCTCAAAATTGACTTAAGGTCGGATATCACCAATTGAAAGTGAAGTCAGTGATATCTTCAAGAAGCCAACGCGGTATGGTCACTACGAGTTTAGAGTCATGCCCTTCGGATTGACCAATGCTCCGGGTGTTCATGGACCTCAGAACGAGTATTTCATGATGGCTTGATAAGTTTGTGATTGTATTGATGACATCTTGATCATTCGAAGAGGAAGAAGAGCATGGAGTACAAGTTTCACTTGCAAAGGTTGGGAAAAAAGTTGTTCGCTAAGTTTAGCAAGTGTGATTGCTAAGAGAGTGGTATCCTTGTCATGTAGTTTCAGCCGAAGGTATTCGGGATCCTGAAAAGTCCAAGATGGGATTGGGAGAGACCGAAGAGAACGGAAATAAGAAGTTTTTTTGGATTGCGGTTACACCGAAGGTTTATTGAGAACTTTTTGGTTGGCTCCTATGACTAAGTTGACAGAAAGAAGAGAAGTTTGTTTGGTGACCTTTGAGAAGAATTTCAAGAGTTGAAAGATAGATTGAAAGGGTTTGACTATACCGATAGTTCGGGGATGAAGTTATACGAGCAAAGATGGTTTGGGTGTGACGATGCAACATGGAAGGGAGATGCTTCTGGCAATTGAAGGATTATGAGCGGAATTACCACAGACAGAACGGTTGTCTTTGCTTTGAAGATTTGGAGAATTACTAGGTGAGAAGATTGCCATTTTCACGGATCATAAGAGTTTGAAATACTTCTTTACCAAAAGGAGTTGAACATGAGACAAAGAGATGGTTGGAACAGTCTCGATTATGATTGTGATATTAGATCACCGGAAAGCAATGTTGGGATGCTCTTAGTAGGAAGAAAAAAGACTTTGGATTTGAATGCTTTGAGTTTACATTGTGGTCTTCTATTGAGAGTTTTGACAAACGAGAATGATTTATCTTATGACGCAAGATCTGGTCTTAGAGATAAGATTGTTGCTCAAGAGTTCGATCAAGAGTTTTTGATCAAAGTTGAGAAGATTTAACGAGTGGAACTTGGTAATCCATGGTGGTGCTTTGTTGTTTAGAGGAAGAGTGGGGAAACGAAGAAGTTAAGAAAGAAATATTGAAGGAAGACACAGGCTACAGACACCGGAAGCACCAAGATGTACAAGGACTTGAAGGAACATTTTTGGTGGATTGGTCTAAAGGCGGATGTTGATGATTTTGTTGCCAAGTGTGAGACTTGCAGGTGAAAGTGAAACCTCCATCCGGATTACTCAACCCCTTCCTATTCCTAGTTGGAAGTGGGAGGAATCTCCATGGACTTTGTGACTAGCTGCGAAAGTAAAGGCAATGACAGTGGGTGATGTTGATAGGTTGACCAAAAGCATTTCATCCATGAAGATCACTCAACTGGATAAGTAGAGGCTTTAGTGGATAATGTGGTTGGATGGTGTGCCATTGAGTATGTCTCGGATCGGATCCTAGGTTCACCTAAGTTTGGAATAGTTTGGAAGGCCTTGGAACCCAATTGAACTTGAGTAAGCATCATCAACGATGGACAACGAGGGACAATCGACATTGGAAGACATGGGACTGTGTGGTGGATATGGGTGGTAATGGGATGAACACCAGCTTTGGTTGAGTTTGCCTATAACAAGATCAAGCACAAAGGATGGTCCAAAGGCTTGATGGAGACTGTAGGACAGACGAGAGAAGAAAGAAAAGTCTTAGGTTGAGATGATTGAAGCTACAAGTGTATGGTAGATATGATAAGAGAAAGGATAAGTGAAAGAAGAAATCTTATGTGATAAGAGAAGGACGTTTGGAATTTCAAGTTGGAGAGAAAGTTAAGGTCTCACCAATGAAGGGGGATGAGATTCAATGTTAAGGGAAAGAGCCAGGACGAGATTTTGGAAAGGTTGGAGGAGAAGCATTAGCTGGTGAAAGTGTTATATTTGATGCTCGAAAAACAAGAGAAGAAAAGAAAAGGACTAGGATTGACATGATGAAGAAAAACTGATAAAGGAAGAAATCCTTTGGTGAAGATTCGGGAAGAACCAAGGCTCTTGAGAAGGAAGAAGATATGAAGGAGGAGTTTCCTTACCTCTTTGAAGAAGAGTAATGGACGAAATTTCTTTAAGGGGGAGAATGTAAAACCACCTAACGACCAAACCTTGTTATTTGTAGGTCCGATGACCCGAAGTAAAGTAAGAAGTCAGCTTTGGGCCATCCCAAGAGAGGACTTGGTGTCCGGCTTTGAATCCATGAAAGTTGATGATGAGGTTCTATTTATGGAAATTGAATCCCGATGAAGATCTAATTAGTTGATGGACTTGGAGTGCTCTCTATCTTGGTTTGAAGGCGTTTCTACCTATTAGGTAAGTCACTTGACTTGTGTGAAAACCCTTTAGGATTGGATTTGATCTGGACCTTCAACCGTTTTGGTCTTGTTGCAAGATTGGTCGACCGATTGGTCGATCGGGCCACGACCAATCCACTCGACCAATGAGTGCTGTCTTTGGCAATTAGGTTGTTCTTGCTCTATTTAAGTCCAATCTCGAGTCCACTTCGTATTTGCGCCTCCAAACCCTCGGAACGAACCAAAGACCTCTGCAAGTCATCTCTCTTGCATCCTTGGTGTTTTCTTGACGGATCTTCGTCGAAACTCTTCTTTTTGCATCAAAAGGTATGTCTACTCTCTTCTTCTCCTCCATCTTTGTTTTTCTTTCCTTTTTGAGTTGAGACAGTAGAAGAGATGCTGCATTCTCTGTTGCAAACATCTCTCGAACATGTTCTCATGATCATCCTAAGGATTTGAGGCTAGAACAATGATCTTAACCATGATCATTGCAAGCTTTTGAAGGAATCATGATCAAACCATGATCTAATCTCCGTTAAACTTCTAATCTGAATTCTGATCTCTTTGGATCTTCTATGTTGATCATGTTAGTAGTTAATTACCGTGTTTTCTTTCCATGATCCATAATCTATAGATTTCTAGTTGTTCTCTTCTACCATACTATGTGTTCTTCATGATGCATGATAGTTACATATATGGTAGGTTTTATTTCCTTATTTAGATTTATGCTTCTAAGCCTTATTCCATGAAGATCTATGTATGTTTTCATGTTTTCATTACCGAAAGCAATGATCCATCCTCCTATTGTTCTTGTCTTTGTTTTCTATTTCAAATTCATCAAGATCCATGGTTGAGTTAATTATGATAACTTTTTGTTTCCTAATTTGGATCTTGATATCTTGATTTGATTGGTGTTTTGAGGTCCCCTATTTGTTAGAATACTACTGATGTAGTCTACCCCTTGATTAGTACCCTTTTGAACCACCAAATTCGGATTTCATATCTTAAAACTCTGATTTTATAGGCTATCGTCGCATTGGTCGACTGATTGGTCGATGGACCACTCGACCAATCCACTCAACCAATGAGTACAAGAATTCGGCCTTTTGCGTGTTTTGATATCTTTTCTTTTTCTTTTTCATTAGGTTTTTTTTTAATTTTTTTTTTTTTTTTAGGACCTTCTTCTCAAGTTTGCCAAGATCTTACTTGATTTCTTAGGATTCCTTCGAGTTATAAAAGGTAAGGATGGTTATTTCCTTAATTACATAGATAGCATGAATCTAGTTTCTATATTTGAATATCATTAATATGTTTCCTAAATTAGATTCTTACAATGATATACTACTGTTGCATAACTTTGATTACAGTAGCATTACTTATTCATATTAAATTGATTCATGTATGATTTACTTACCAATGTTATACAAGTGATTGTAATTATTGATTTCTTTCCATATATGAAGTTACCATATATGTGATGATATGAATTGATGCATGTGTATGCTTAAGTATGGTTTGGAAAGGAGAGGTGTCCTTTTGACACTCGTCCTTGGACTACTACGGGAATATTATGGGATGTTTCCGGAGATGCCCTCTGGACACCTTCCTAAACTGTTGGATGACATATCTAGGATTGTCTAGTAGTGTTTGGCTAGGATGTCCTGTTATGTCGACCCTAATCGGAGGGGTATTGAGACCGAACGACCCGTGGTAGCAATGGGGATTCATGGGCGCTCAAGACCGGTAACCAACCCGTGAGAGGACAGGAATCACATTGTGGGGGCCATTTATTGGTAGGGTTGCATATGGTTAGACTTGGGCTCACGGGCGCTTAAGACCGGTAACCAACCCGTGAGAGGACGTGAGAGCTTCCGTTTACCATATGTGGATGATCAATAGTGTTGATGAGTCCGTAGTCCGAGTTGGTCGGTGCCATAGGATACGCCGACTCTAGTGTGAAGGATACCGGAAAGGATCGTCGGGGACGAGGAATGGAAGTATCTGGATCCGACTTAATGTAACTAAGTAGAAGACTTGCATTTGGCTAGGTTTTACCCCGACATGCGCCAGACTTATACCAAATGGTTGTGAGAGAGTGTGTTGACTTAACCCCCGCCAAGGTTTGTCTGAGGGATGAAGGACCCATTACCAATCGGCTGCTCAAGACCGGTGAAATGATCCGTGAGAGAATCCAAGATATCTTAAATGGTTGAGGATGTGAGTGGACTTTCCTAAAGAAGTACGGTGCTATGACTTAAAGCATGTGCCAATAGAGACCAGCATACATAGAGTTAGATTCATTCATTCATTGTTTGTCTCATATCATATTGCATTTATGTTTGTTCCGGAATCCTGCCATTTATGTTATTATGGATTTTAATCGCCTTACTGAGTTTCTTTGAAACTCATTCCTTTATTGTACAATGTTGTTAGACTATCCTGCAGTCTGAGTACTATGACGGTCCCTATGAAGAAGCGCAAGGCGAAGAGGCATATCTCCGGGAAGGTGATTGCGGTTACCACAATTACTCTGAAGATCCCGCGAGTGGTTATGCTCCGTACGATGCTTAGTCCGACCATTGAGTGGAAGCGTCCTTGTGCTATTTATGAGATTTACACTTACAAGGATGTTGTCTATAAAGTGGAGAACAATTTAGTTACCCAATGTACTTGTTACTGGGATTAGAATTTGTCTAGTTTATTCTTTTAGAGCTACTTTTCCGCTGGTTGTAAAGTGGGATTTTTGCCTCATTTTACTTATCTGTTTGATACTCTGATTATATCTAGTATTCTGATTCATTTATGATTCATTCTTTCTTTATTGGATCTAGGATTTATCTTCCGCACTCTTGTTATGATTGTTCATGATTATGTTATTGTTTATGTGGGAGGTTGATCACTCGATACCTGATCTTCGGGCTGTGGATGACACTCTCGGGTATGCCAGATAGGGTACCGGTCGGGAGGGCGTGCACATATGGTTCATAGACTAATGTATATCTGAGGGCTGGGTTGGTTCAGAGGGCATATGCAAAATCATTTTTCTCATTTGGGGATTTTTCTGTTATACGGTTCTTGGAGCTTTCTGGATATTCTTCTATGGCTGTCGTCTTCGATCATCTGTAGCTCTGATCTTCCTTGGTTCTTGTTGGAGATGATAGATGGCTTTTGATCACTGGAGTAGGGCGATCACTCGATGGTACTTTGGAGACCTATGGTTGCTTGTACCAGGTGTATTTGTGAACTTCTTCTTTCTTCTTCTAATCTGTAACTTCCAAAAGCTTAGTGAATTGGATTCATACCAGAATCCTGGAGAGTAGGCATATGCCGAACTCCGTAATCATGTCTTCTTCTTCTCTTGATTTGTGAATACCCTTGCATGTTCGGTCCACACGGTTATTAGGGCATGAGGTGTTATACGGTCACAGTAATCAAGTATATTGAACACTAGAAGAGGAAGAACCGGCTTGGCTACCGAATGCAAGAAAACCAGTGGAGCTGCTTGTAGATGGAAGACAATAAGAAAAATTATTTCCATACTTTTGAGCAGTAATTATTTCCATACTTTTGAGCAGCCTGTGATACTGTAGAAATTTGACTGCGGCCAAGGCCTAGGAGTCCATCAGTGGAACCAAATGAGCCATCATTGTTGTGTCCCGACCCGAATCCAAAATTGGGGAAGAAATCAGAGGAAGACAGTGTTAGTGTATCCGTGACAAAGTCCCCTTCCGAGTAAGAACCATCACCATATGAGATTTCGTAGAGGCAATTGGTGGTGCCGGATGACTGCATAGCCTGCTGCGTTCAGTTCTGAGCATGCATTGGAGCCACACGCGATGCTAGAATAGGTGGATGATGCAGAAGAGTTGAAGTAGGGATCGTCTTGCGAATAGCAATTGCGAGAGTTGCATGGTAGGCATTGAATCCAGGTGAGATCACTACCTGTATCGAATATGACTGTGAAATTTTGGGCAGGTGTTCCTAATCCAATGCTCACAACGTAGTTGTCAGTCCCCAGCGAAGTGCCAGAGTTGGCGGGATTTTTTACTGCAGAATCTGCTAGATATGATTGTTGGTTGGAGACTTTTGAATTGATCGACATCACCCGGGCTTTGTCATTGATGAGAATCTGGAGAAGACCAGGGATTTTTGATTTGCTCTCTTTCAATGGTGAGCAAGGTCCGTATTTGTCAGCTACTTGCAATAGACTGCTTGAGATTTCCGAACCTGAAAGCAACGATGAAGAAGATGACCAGTGTTAATATTACAAAAACCCCCCAAAAAAAAAACCCCATTAATGATCGTTTTGAGTGGGAGGGGAGATAACCATCAGAAGCTTTGCTTTCTCTCATGCATTATTGTTTGAGCAAACACCAAAAAATCACCAACAAAAATAAAAATCAATAGAGGAAATTCAAAGATTTAACGTGGTTCACACACCAATACTATATGCTACATCCGTGAACAAAGAAGAACTATCACTATGTAGAAAGAAAATACAATAGAGATTAATAACGTAGAAACTCTCACCCGAAACCGTAAGACAAAAATCGCAAATCTCGTAATGAAACATAGGGTAAATACTTAGAGATTTTAATCAAGTAAATGGGTTGATCTGTTGCGTTGGGTTGTGTGGCGGAAATGGGTTGACCCATCATAGGTCTCACTGATTGGATCATTCAGGTCGCCCATTAAAATATGTCAATGAGAGTTAATCTTCAAAATCGGGAACAAAAATTCAATTGACAACACAACAATTATTATATCAATCATATTAAAACCACTTCCAATATTGATATCACGGTTGATGTAGTCTTTGAAATCATATCCAAAAGAGCCTTGACTAGATTAGATCAAATAGGATTGAAGATAAGAATGGATGAAAACAGCTACTGTCTCACCACCCACACAAACATAAAGTCGAAAAAAGCACCTTTGGCTGGAGTAGAGCACACATCGGCCGGCTTCAAGGAGCTAAGTGAAACATCATGAGTCTGGACTTCAAAATTCTTCTTCAGCTCTGTGAACCTATAAGCCTCTACATTCTCTACAGAAAAACCAAAGATGAGAAACAAAGGAAGAACAGTTGCAAGAAGAATGGAATGGAAGGAGTAGTAGTTACTGGCCGTAGAGGTGATGGTTTTTGAGGTCTCAAGACAAGTATTTCACTTCCCTTCAACCCTATAGCTTCTGCAATAACCCGACCTTCAATTTCTATTTATAGTCAGAAGGATTTCTTTATCTTTCTTATTTAGTGATAAACGTTCTACCTAGCAAGACTGTCTTATTCATTGGTCTGTCTTATTCTTCAACAAATATTAATATCCACTTCGTCTCAAGAAACATTTAATAACGTTTATTTATATTAAACCATTAAAAAAAGAAAGCCATCTTCGCTGAAATATTTTGTACATACTTTTTTTCCGTAAGAGGAAAAAAATTATTTTCTTTAAATAGAAAACTTTACAATAACATAAAATCTTGACCAAGTGATGCATGTGGGGTTGGTACATGAGGTAACTCAGGGTCTTAGACTCAGAATGAGATAAAATTCGTCATGTTGATCCGAAACGAGCTCGTTACTGTGTTGCAATGAACGACACTTTCATTTTGAGAACCTTTTGGACATTTTACTGTTTTTTCTGGCATTTTTATAGTTTTATGTTTTTTTGTTTTAAGATTTCTTGGCATAATTTTGTGAGTCCTTTTTAAGATAACTGAATATTGTTGTTTCAAAAGAAAACATTATTAAAATAAAGTTCTCTATTATCAATCCATCCTCATGTTTGGCTTTGATTCTTTATAATTTCAACATCACCGAAAATAAATGTTTGTACTTCTTGTGATCCTTTAATTGTCATTATTTGGTCAACCCTTAACATATTAATTAACCTTCAGAGCTCTCCCTTTTGCTGAAGGGTCTGGCGATTTCCTTCTTGTTTTGCTTTTTCAGTGAAGGTTTTTTGCGATTCTTACATTTTCGGTAAGAGAAAGCATCACTTTTTAGTGTAACTTTTACCTTTGAGGGTATTTCTGTTACTCCGATTCTTGATCGTGAGTGTTAGCCCTCCCGTGAGGGGGTAAAAACCCCTGTTTCGCTGGTGAAGTTAGGGTTTTTTTGGGTTTCGACATCGGTATGTTTTTTCACTTCTTTTTTCTCAGGGTTTCAAAACTTCTCTCCAAAGGAACTGATTTCTGCCATTTTCTCTAGTAGGTGTAGGGTTTCGGTTATTCTGGAATATCTATTGTGTATATTTGTGCTAATGGTAGGAAACGGTATGGTTTTCTCTTATTTCTTCTTAGAGTTTTAACTTTTTTCTTTAATAGAAACGGTATGGTTTTCTCTTATTTCTTCTCAGGGTTTTTACCTTTTTCTTTAAAAGGCACTGATTTCAGCCATTTTCCTCTAATAGTTGCAGGTTTGCTTATCTTAGTATATCCATTTGTCTTTTTGTGTTAATAGTAGTAAACGGTGCTTATTTATTTCTTTTCTACCTACTTCACTTCTCTGTTTTGTTTTTCTTTTGGTATTTTATTGATGCAGGACGTTGAACTTCCAAATGGAGGAATCATCAATACAAGAGGATGCTGATCTGTACATGCCAGATTTAATATTGAGTCCAAACTGCCAAGGTGATTCTGCTGGGATTAATTCATCAATCGACTGGACCACAGTAGTAATTGGGAAAGTGGTAGCTCCAAAAAGGATTCCAGGTGGAGCAGTAGCAAGTTCTTTGAAAAATGCTTGGAGGCTACACCATGAAATTGAAGTTCGATGCTTAAAGGAAAACATTTTTCTTATAAAGCTTCAGAATGAGGAAAAGAAAGTTGTGGCTACAAAACAGGTACCGTGGCTTGTGAAGAATTTTCTCTTGATGATGCAAGATTGGGTTCCTGAATTACCACTAGAAAAGTACCCTCTCAATACTTTTGAAATAACCATGTATGCTGCAAATGTTCCTCCGCACCTGTATAATGAGGATATTGCAATTCAGCTTGGAAGCAAGATGGGAACAGTTAAGTCAGTAACAATCTCAACTCAGCTCAAGGATTTGGGGAAACCCATCAAGATTAGAATTGAATGCAAGATTGATCAACCATTCTGACCTGGGTTTAGAGTTGGTGGGGATGATGGGTTTAAATATTGGATTGATTTGCAGTTTGTAAAGATTCCTCTTTTTTGTTATTATTGTGGGATTATTGGACACGAATCTCGTCAATGTTTAGTGAAGGATCTCATTAGGAAAAGAGGATTTCCAATTTTTTCACAGCTTCCTGAAAGAGTTGCCACTCAAATATGCAATGCTGATTTTGGTGATTGGATGCGGTATGGAAGCAATCTAAGCAGGCCTGCAAGAGGGCAACTTCAAATTCTGCTGGTTAAAGCCATTTTGATTGAGTCCAAGATGTTAGTGCCTGCATCTGCAGCATTTAGACACATAACTCTTCCTTTGCGGTTACAGAAGCTCGTGTCGAATCTCATTATAATGCAGGAGCAGATGCAGATTGGAGATATAGGGTTTGAGGGCAGCTTGCCACCTGTGCCGTTGTTGAATGAAGTCCCAAATCTGATTACATCTTCTCTAGCTCAGGTTACCAGTAACAATGCTATTTCAGCCCTAATTATCCAGTCAGGATCACATCAGATTCCAGGTATGTTTCAAACCACTTTGGAAAAGGGTAATAGGCAAGCCCAAGAGGGCCCATTAAGTCCAGCCCTTTCTACTATACTGGGCCCATAAAATTATCTGAGGAGGAGATGGATCATTCTTTTAAATGCTATGATTTCCTAATGGATGTTGAAAAAGGCCCAACTCTTGACCCATTAAGAAAACTTAAGGGAAAGGAAATTATGGGCTGTCCAGCCCATTATCCTGAAACAAAAAATGACCAACATGCAAATACAGAAGCAGAAAGCCAAAATGACAACCATGCTGAACCGAATGAGGTAAGACTTCTATTACCTCATGCTTTATATGGGCCCACTTCTAAAAAAGAGGTTTAAGGAAATGAAATGGACAGTGACAAAGGAAAACTTAGTGATAATTCAAAGGACAAACTTTTACCAGTGGTAAACAGTAGGGATTTAGGCCATCAAAATATGATTGAAGAATCAAAATCAGCTATTGCAGTTGCACAAAAGATAATTATCATGACTTTAGCACAGCCGAAGCCTTTTATCCCTCTTTCTTCTGTCACAATTGAAGAATTACCTGCGTCAGATGATGTCACCCCAAATGGAAATCATATGTTCAAGAGGAAACTAGAAGAGGACCTGCAAATGGCAAATCATTTTAAGAGACTTAGAATTTCTGATGCAGACCAGAGCTTTACTTTGGATGCAGTCCGAAGAGTTTCTCACACTCACAGGTTAAAGAATCGGGCTAGAACAATGCTACAAAATCAGAGAAACTGGGATACAAAAAAGTCTATAATAGTTTCAAGTTCTTCACTGGAAAATAGCTCGGCAAACAGGGTGAGGATGGCTGCCCTAAATCAGCCCCCAGGTGAACAATGAAGCTTCTAATGTGGAATAGTCAGGGGTGTGGTCAACCCCTGACTAAGCAATATTTGCATAAGATATGCAAATTGTCTAGACCTAGTTTGGTTTTGCTTCTTGAAACAAAACAGTCCAATACTGCAATGGAAAGATTATCTGCTTCTCTAGGCTATGCTGATAATTTCTTTTTGAATCCAATAGGACATTCTGGAGGTACAGCCCTGCTTTGGAACGGTAATGTCTCTATTACTTTATTATCTGCTTCCGTTCATTTTGTTGATGTTATGGTTAATGTGATCTCTTTGGATTTAGAATTTAGAATTACTTTAGTACATGGGGATCCAAAATTAGAAGAAAGGAAAAGGAATTGGTTAGAACTTAGTCAATTAGGCAGAACTGTCAATACACCTTGGATAGTACTTGGAGATTTTAATGAACTTCAGAGTAATGATGAGAAATGGGGGGGGGGGAAACCAAAACCACAGAGACAAATGGATCTGTTTAGGGACTCAGTTTCAATTTGTGGGCTTCATGAATTAAAATGTACTGGGCCAAAGTTTTCTTGGTCCAATAAAAGAAGAGGGAAAGCTCTTGTAAAAGAAAATCTTGACAAAGTTTTTTGTAATTCACAAATGCTCAACTCTTGTGGGGGTATTCATGCAGATAAAATGGCTATGGTTGGGTCTGATCACACCCCCATTGAGGTCACTTTAGTTAAATCTAAGAGGAAACCTATAAGATTCAGCTATGAAAACAAATGGGAAGAATATAGTGACCTTCAGGAACAGGTTCGAAAGGGCTGGGCAACAACCAACCAGGGATCTCCTGCTTTTATTCTACAACATAAAATATATCAATGCACCAAATCTCTCGGGAGAATGGAGCAAATCAACCGTCACCTTGTGGCTTCACAGAAATTAAGAGATTGCAACAGAATTTAGAGGAAATTCAACAACTTGACCCGTCTGAACAACAAGCTCAGGCTGAATTTGAAATTACAACTAAATTAGTGGGTCAACTTAGGGAGGAAGAAAAATATTGGCATCAAAGGTCTCGAATTAAATGGCTTAAAGAAGGGGATAAAAATACTGCTTTCTTTCACTCAATCACAAATCAAAGAAGACAAAGAAATGCCATATATAAACTTCAAGATCAGAATGGGCAATGGTTGAATTCTGAGCAGGAAATATCTAATGAAATATTTGGGTATTTTTCCACTCTTTTTCAATCATCTCAACCCACTTCTCAATCACTTTTATCTTGTGTTCAACCATGCATCACAAGGTATGAAAATGAAATGTTATGTAAGCCATTTTCCCGAGATGAAATAAAATTTGCTCTATTTCAAATGAAAGGTAGTAAAGCTCCAGGGATAGATGGTCTTCCCGCAAGGTTCTATCAAAAACATTGGGAGATAATTGGGGAGGATTTGATTAATGGAATTCAACATTTTTTTAATAGGGGATATATGCTTTGAAGTCTGAATAGAACTGTTATATCCCTTATCCCTAAAAAGAAAAATCCACAAGAAGTGAGTCACCTAAGACCGATCAGTTTGTGTACAATTCCTTACAAAGTTATTGCAAAGTGTTTGGCAAACCGACTAAAGCCCCTTTTACAATCCCTGATAAGTGAAACTTAGAGTGCCTTTGTTCCTGGTAGATCTATTTCGGACAATATATATCTTGCTCATGAGTGTCTTCATTATATGAAAAACTCAGGATCAAAAGTGGGTTATATGGCTCTGAAATTAGATCTCTGTAAAGCGTATGATAAAATGGAGTGGGGTTTTGTTAAAGATTCTTTAAGAAGTTTAGGCTTTGAGGAAAAATGGGTTAATTGGATATTTCAATGTATATCCACGGTGACATATCAAATCAAAATCAATGGCCAATTAACTCACATGCTCACTCCTTCTAGAGGTCTTAGACAAGGTTGCCCCTTGAGCCCCTACATTTTCATTCTTTGTCATGATGTGTTATCAAAACGGCTCTCTTTTTCAACTGGGATCCCTAGGCTCCCAGGTATTAGGGTGGCTAGATCCGCCCCAGAAATAAATCATTTGTTCTTTGCAGATGATTGTATGCTTTTCACACATGCAAAAATTGAAAATGTACAGCTCATTAAACAAATTCTGAAAGAATATGAAGAAGCATCTGGACAACACATAAACCAATCTAAATCTTCAATTCTCTTCAGTAAAGGGGTTTCTGATCAGAAAAAAAGTCAGATTGCTCAATTCCTCAACATTAAGGAAGTCACCTCTCATGGAGTATACTTAGGACTTCCCTCAAGTATTGGGAAGTCTAAATCCCAAGTATTTTCTTTTCTATATGAGAGATTGAAATCAAAACTAGAAGGCTGGAAGGAAAAATTACTTTCACAAGTGGGAAAAGAAATTTTAATTAAAGCAGTAGCAAATGCTATTCCCACTTACACAATGTCAAATTTCCTCCTACCAAAAGACATGAGCAGTAAATTATCTAGGCAAATTCGAGACTTTTGGTGGAAAAACAAAGGAAATTTAGGCATAAACTGGATAAACTGGGAAACTCTGTGCCGTTCAAAGAATCATGGAGGAATGAGCTTTCGTGATCTCCATTCTTTCAATAAAGCTTTATTGGCCAAACAGGGATGGAGATTACTAACCCAACCAAATACATTATGGGCAAGAACTATGAGGGCCAAATACTTTAAGGATTCTACTTTCCTTGAAGCACAGATTCCAAAAAAAGCCTCTCGGGGTTGGAAAAGCATCATAGCAGGAAGGGATGTCTTAAAAAGGGGACTTCTAAGGAGCATTGGAAATGGTTTATCAACGAGGATTTATAGTGATCCTTGGATTCCACTCGTGAATTCCCATTACCCGATGCAAACTCCACATCTACCTGGACCATTACTTGTCAATGAACTGATTGATTGGTCCAACAGAAGTTGGAAAATCAATCTTTTAGATTCACTATTTAGTCAAGAGGAAAAGAAAGCTATATTAACAATCCCAATTATGACACAGGACAAAGAGGACCATTGGGTGTGGGTTTTTTCAAAAAATGGTGAATTTCAAGTTAAAACAGCATATCATTGTATTCAAAATACCACCACTGCTATGGGTCTTTCCAACTCTTCAATTTCAAGAATAAACTGGGGTAGAATTTGGAAAATTAAAACATTACCCAAGATTAAAACATTCATGTGGAAAGCTGCACATGAGGGAATAGCTACCCAACAAGCTTTATTTGAAAGAAATAGTAGCTTGACGCCAATATGCTTGTTATGCACATCCCAGGTTGAAAGTGTAATGCATGTTTTATTTCATTGTGACCATGCAAAAGCTTGCTGGAGGGCTTCCCCACTACGGATTGATACATCAGAATTTGTGGGAAATAGTATGCATGATTGGTTAGATTTTTTGGACTACAAATTCCATGGATGTAATCAACGTGATATTGTCTTTACTATTTGCAGTATTTTATGTTGGGTGATATGGAATGACCGAAATGAAATGCTATTTCATGGGAAAAATCATTCTCTTACCCGTTCTATTAATTGGATGTACAGATTATTAAATGAAATTCTGTGGCCTCAGGAAAATGTAAGCAACCAAGAGTCGGTTGTGGTGCAGCCCCTATTATCAGGTTATGCAAACGATTTGGATGAAGACGATAGTCCTGTTCGGTCCAGCTTCAAAGTTTTTACGGATGCATCGTGGGATCGACTCTCTCAAATGGCGGGGAGAAGTTGCATTATATGGAGCCCTGCAGGCCAGTTTATTTGGGCAAAAGCATCTTTTTGTTTTGGTTTTTCAGCAACTGTGATGGAGCTTGAAGCTATTAGGGATGCTGTTTTTGCAACTCTTGATTTGCAGATATCGCAGGTTATCTTTCACTCTGATTGCCTTCCAGCCATTAAGGCCTTAAATGGCCAAACTCAGTCTTTAGACTGGGTTAGTTGTGGGCTAGTTCAAGAAATTAAAAGGCTGTCAGGCTGCTTTGATTTTGTCCGTTTTGTTTTTGTGAATCGATCTAGAAATCATCATGCTGATTTTCTTGCCAAAGGGGCTAGGGCTCTTCAGTTAAGTAGAGTTTGGAATGATTTGCCTCCTATGTGTATTGTTAATCCTTCTGTTATCTCCTCTAGATTTAATCTAGAGGCATTTCAATGAATGTCTATTTGGCCAAAAAAAAAAAAACCTTCATATACAAAACATCGTGGGCGCATGATTGAGGTTTTTGTTTTTATTCTATGCAAGACATGATGGTTAGCATGCTTTTTCCGTATCTTTTTAATAATGAATTGAAATCAACCATGAAATGCAATTGCAAGCCTAGAACTCATGGGGTCTAGGACAACTCTCTTCTTTTTTCTTTTTTTTTTTTTCGTAAGTTTCTTAATTTTGTTCTTACATGTAAGATTTAGATTTGTAAGATATTTTTGGTAATTAAGAAAGAATTATAAGATCAAATATATATTGAGAAGTATTATATGGTTGATAAATCAAAGATAATGCCTATCTGAAGTTATGGAATCACGTTGACAAGCAAGTTTGAGAATAGAAATGAAATGTTTTTATTTTTTATGAATGAAAAATATCATTAAAGAGCCCAAAAGAGAGGAAAAGAAAGAAGAAGAAAAAAAATGAAAGAGACCAGAAGAGGGAGAACTAACAGCTTTTAAGAAGAAGACTAGATGGAAGAAATCAGATCTAATCAGTATCACCAATGATCAGTTTGTTCCTTCTGTATTCAAAACAAGGGGGTGGGGAATTATTTGAAGCCTAGTGGAGACATCAAAGCAATAACATTCTAAATAAACTCTAGGGATCTAGACTTGGAAGTCCATCTTCTAATATTACTCCCATTACAAGTGGTGGATAGTGGCACCTTACTAACCCGTTCATAAATAGAATTGCTTGCAAAGGACATTAACAAATAGAAATGAAACTTTAATCTTTTGCAATACATTTTAAGAATAATGGAACTTCTATAGTTGCATTAGTTTTGCTTGGAAAGAGATTAATATTATGTATAGAATTAAATCAGTTTAACACATAATAAAAAGGTAACCTTATACTTATGATTCCCAATATGATGGCACTCGAATAGACCTTACTCCTTGGAGTTATAACTAATGACATACTCATACTCAAATTCTTTCCCAGGGATGGATGACCATATGGAAAAGTAAATGTCTATCAAAGGTTAAAGCTTTTATTTGGAAGCAGCAAATCAAGGTATCTTTCCTGCAGATAATCTTTTAAGTCGACAAATCTTGGTGGACCCCGAGTGTAAAAGATGTGGGTGTGATTGTGAAACAACTGATCACATACTTTTTGATTGCCCATCTGCTAGAGTTATCTGGTTTGGATGTAATTTGGATGTAGTTATTAGAAGCAATCATCTAGCAAATTTACTAGCCCTCCTTAATGGGTGGTGATTACTTACTCTATCTAATCGCTCGGTAGAGAAGGATTTGTTGGGTTTGGCATTTATGGTTTGTTGGTCCATCTGACTTGCATGCAATGAATTGATTTTTAGGGAAAATAATTGGGACCCAGGTATAGTCGTGGATAAAGCTCTGAAGGCTCATGCAGAGTTTACTAATGCTCAAATCAAGAATTTTCCAGTGCCTTCTGCAACTAGATTGAGATCTCAGTATTGGACTTCCCCTCATGCTGGTCAGCTGAAATTGAACTGTGAGTTTTCTTGGCTTTCCAAAGAATCTCGTGGGGGTTGTGGTTGCATTGTTCATGATTCTAGGGGCGCCCCCCTTCTGGCTCTGTCAGTCCCATGTCAGTCTCAATCAATTTTGGTGGGCGCAGCCAGGGGCGGAGCCAAGATCGAACATGGAGGGGGGCCGAATGTATGTGGGCCAATGTGGGACCCACTGTAGGTCCCATCTCAAAATATATTATTATATTTTAATGTAGAGTCTCCATTAAAAATTAGGTAAATTAATAGAAAATTCGTGAGTGTGAGAGAGAGAAATGAATAATTTGAAAAAGAGAGTGAATATCTGATGTGGAGAAGATTTAGGAAAATTCCAAAGTTTGCTAACTACTTCAATATTTTGTGAGACGTGTGAGGAGAAAAAATAGGAATAAAAGAGGAGATTCATGAGAGAATAAATAGAAATGAAAATAGGAGAGAATATATAAGGAGAAATTCATGGATGGTGAGTTAGTTTTTAATTAGAATTTAACCTTTTATTCCTTAAAACTAGGGATTGAATGATAACCATTAGATAGAGATTATGAATGACATTTGTACCCATCATCTTTATCTTAATTTTTTTTTTTTAATTTTTGGAGGGGGCCAAATAGTGGTATTTCACATTTAAAGATAGAGAAATAAGGAAAAAAACAAGGATATTTATAATTTCAAAAAATCCGGGGGGCCATGGCCCCCTCCGGTCCCAACGTGGCTCCGCCACTGGACGCAGCTACTGCTGTCTTAAAGGTTTGTTAGCTGTAATGGAATGTGGTTTTAGCGACGTACTTGTTGAGACAGACAATATATTTCTTGCTCGCATGATTAATTAGGAAATCCTCCCGCTTCTTGAAGTGGGCCCACTCATTGAAGACATTCAATATATTTGTTCTCTTCTGGTAGATCTTGTGGTTAAGTCTATTTCTAGGGAGGGTAATTCAATTGCTCATTCCCTAGATAGGATGGTCGTGTCTTTGGCAAACAAGACGGTTTGGCCTATTTCCTCTCCCTGGCTTCTCAATCTTTATAATCAGGTTGTCTAGGTGTGGTTTGCCCTTTTGTTTTGTCTTGGTGGCAGTTTGCCCTTTTGTTTAATGAAATTTTTTCTTACCAAAAAACAAAAGACATACTCATACTCATAGTCGTGTACACGTATAAGCCAGACTTTAAAGCTCTACCAAGTGCGTACAGCCATCCTACAATCTACAAACTTCAAATGCAAGAAAGAAGGCATTCGCAAGACACAATATCCATACTCCAGCACTTAATGGAACGGAGCTTGTCTACATTATTTTGTATTTTATGTCCGTAGGAAAAGCTCCCTCTATTTCTTGACTTATTGAATTCATTGTTTCTCCCAAGTTGTGGATATGTCATATCAACAAATAAGCCAACTTAATGGTCAAATTTTGACATTCAATTTTATATCAAAATTTAAATTTTAAATTAGAGATCAAATGCTGACTACTTAATTAGGATATTTATTGATGTGATGTTTCCATTATCATAGTATGTAGATGAACATATAGAATAAGAAAATAGAAGAGCTAGTATCGAATAGATTGATAGATTGAATAAAAGATAGTACACAGGAGTTGAGAGGGCTAACATCAGTGGCTCCATGTCAAGGTCTCATGTTGGTTAGTTAGATCTAAGAAAATTATCAAAAAATTTGTAGTCAACGAAGTAAATTTGTGTCTCATGTACATGAATTATCAATAGAGATTTTTTTTTTTTTTTCTAAATTAATAAACAAAACTCTTAACATTTTCCTTTTTGTGCTAGGTTTTTGGTTCTTTCAAAAGTTTTTTTGAATTTTGGAGTCTTCAAATTGTTAAAATTACTATTAGATTTTTATTTTTTTCTCGCTAAAAGGGTCATTTTATAAAGCGAAGAAAGAAAAAGAAAACAAAAAAAATACAGCAATTAGAACCTTAAGAGGAACCAACCTCGCTCACCCGCAACAACAGTTGCCCCCAATACACCCTACCTCACTGGTTCCTACTCACATTTGATAACAATTAACCCATCAAAATTGGGCACTTATTGACATCCACTTTTGGTTCAGTGACACAAAAAATATCTGGTTGACGAGTCATTAACAAATATTTAAGAGCCCTCCTCTCAAACGTATTACCAATACTGCGAAAATTCCAAAAGAAAAGCTTCATAGTATCAGTTATAGAGCAACACTGTCCTCTCCCAATGAGAGGCTCTTATTTACTGTAGATATTTTCTCTAAAGCTGCATCTACCTTCTTGAATTCCTCCGCAATAGAAACCTTTTTACTTGTTAACACTTTCCTCACTGTGTGAGCCTTCTTACAACGACCAGGCTTTCGACGAGGAAGAACCACTTCCAATTGCAGCGTTCCATCACTTTCCAGCCTGGTCGAACTCTGATGGGTCCCACTAGATTCCAAATCATCCTCCCTAGTTGGCACATCAGCCCCCATTGAGCTCCCTCTTAAACACTTTCCTTCATTGGCTGAATTTCTAATTACCTTTTTAGCTTCGGGTCCCACCAATGAACACCCCAAAGAAAGGTTTCCAATTTGATAAGAACTCTTATCCGCAGCAAAGACTTTTTGAAATTCAAATGGAATGGCCGAACCACAAACTTCATTCTTATTTGCGGGTCCCACTAGTGAATTAACCAAAGGAAATTCACCAACTGATTTAGAACTCTTAGTCGCGTCTAAGGATTTTTTAAATTCAAAAATGTTGGCCGAACCACTAACCTCAAATTCATCTTCAGGGCCCACATGAGAACTCCCCAAATGAAGGTTACCAATGTGAGTAGAACTCTTACCCGCATCAAGGACTTTTTGAAATTCATACGGATTTGCCGAACCACAAACTTCATTCTTATTTGCAGGTCCCACTAGTGAACTCCCAAGAGGAAAGTTACCAATTGATTTAGAACTCTTATCAGCATCTAAGAATTTTTTTAAATTCAAAATTGTTGGCCGAACCACTAACCCCCAATTCAACTTCGGGGCCCACTTGATAACTTCTCAAATTAAGGTTTCCAAGTGATTTAGAACTCTTTCCCGCATCTAGGATTTTTTGAATTTCAAAAGGGTCGTTGTCTTGGGTAGGAGATGAAGAAGATTGATTCGGAGAAGCATCCTTACCCAAAACCAACACCTCATTAGTAGATAACTCTG
Source organism: Hakea prostrata (assembly GCF_041222555.1). NCBI lineage: Eukaryota > Viridiplantae > Streptophyta > Magnoliopsida > Proteales > Proteaceae > Hakea > Hakea prostrata. Next base: position 33,773,203 of record NC_142607.1, on the reverse strand, counting down.
GATTTAAAAAGGAATTATCTAAATTCCCATTGGCTGACGGAGAATCCACCAAACCTGCCTCCACTAAAGCCGCATGAACCACTAAAGAGGACGAATTTCTTTCACCCTCAACCTCCAGCAACTTTGTAGTCCTAATAGATGTAGGACCTTCATTCTGAATATCATCTTCATGCGCCAGTTGTTGAGGAACATGCTTCTCTTTTGCAGAAGGATTAATAGTGCAATTTTGGCCCAAATGGCCTTCCCGATTACATCGAAAGCATCTCTGAATAGCATCCTCATAAATCATTATTTGAATAAAGCTAAAAACACGTGTAGAACCATGTCGCCCCGCCCCAACCCGAGCGAAGCCGCCACGGCACACGAAACCGGACGACCACCGGAAAGAGGACCGGCGCCGCAGGGAAGCGGAGCGGCCAAACGGGCGAGGTGGGGAGGAGATGTTAAAACCGGGTAGGTATTAGTTAGTTAATAGCCAATATTGATAAATTAAATATAATATATATCTAGTAGTCATGGAATCATAAGGTTGACAAGTCAAGTTTGAGAGTAGAAATAAAACTTCTACTTTTTGCAATCTAACTATAAGAATGATGTAACCTCTTTCTGGTTTTAGAAATGACAGAATTATATAAGTATGTCTTCCCCTGGCCCAAAATCACTCTAAGCTCACTCCAATAATCTAATAAAACCTCCCTTTCTCCACAACCACATTTAGATCTCACATTTCCCCCCCCCCCCCCTTTTTTTTAAAGAAAAGATCTCACACTTTGATACTACAAAATGTCTTTTTGGCGACAAAGATCCAAGGTCAATTTACTTATGACGTGCAATTAGAAGATAAAGAAAAATGCCAAATTATGTCAATGTAGGGTTAGTTGAGTGGTAAGATCCATACTTTTCAGTGGAGAGGTCGTGGGTTTGACCCTTGTAGATGGCATTTCCAGTATTAAAAAAGCACCAGTTCCAAAAAAAAAAAGAAAAAAAAAGCCAAATTACTCTACGTACCCACCTTCTTTCGCATAGACCATCCCTAATGGAGACAAAAGCCTTAGGACAGCCTTTATTAACCCATTTCAGTCTTCTTACTTCAATAAAATCATATTTTCCTTCATTAACTTTGTTGACCTTGTTTTTCACAAGTAAAATACATCAAGTGTCCAAATAAGATGCATAGTCAACATAGAATATATTAGTAATTAAGATTAAGATGTTACACTTTGCCAAATTTGGTTCATAAAATTCAACCAACATAAACAAAAATATCTCTAAACAAAATATCAATTTTACCTATGTATATGTTATAAAATAAAGAGAAAATATATTAGATACAAAGAAGAAAGACAAGATGAGTTCAATCAGAACTAATTCATTCAGTTGAGTGCATTACATATTTATAGTAGAAGGAGCATCTACTCTGATATGGAAATACAATATATGATTCTAACACACAATAAGATATTCTTGATATGGAAAGATAGATTGCCGCCCAAGATAGAAGGTGCATAGAATGGAAATATTGACTGCCAATATTGTGTAATGAAATGGTTGTGATCTTCACCAATATTGCATCCTGAGGTAATTGAGATCTTCAATTGGAAGTACAATCTCTTTGGGGTAATGGACATCCATAATAAATATTATTTATAACACTCCCCTTGGATGTCCATCAATAGATAATGTACCTCGTTAAAACCTTACTAAGAAAAACCTGTGGGAAAAAATCTTAGTGAAGGAAAAGAGTATACATATCTAAATAATACGTATTGGTAGCGCCTCATTAAAAACCTTACCAGGAAAACCCAGTGGGACAAAACCTTGGTTAAGGGAAAAGAGTGCAGCACGTATTTTACTCCCCCGATGATAACATCATTGAGTATCTTTGAATACGTACATTCCATTATCATATACCAACTTCTCAACATTTGAAGTAGGCAACGCCTCAATAAATAAACTTGTCAAGTTATCACTTGAACGAATTCAATGAACATATATTTCATCATTTCATTGAAAATCAAGAGTGAAGAAGAATTTCGGTGAAATATGCTTCGTTCTATCTTCTTTGATGTATCATCCCTTCAATTGAGCTTTGCATGCAGCATAATCTTCATATAATATTGTCGAAATTCCTTCTTCTAGTAGAAGACTACATGCTTCATGAATGTATTGTATCATTGATCTTAACCAAATATAAAATAGCTAACATTCACTTGAAAATAAATAGCATGTTTAAGATCTAGTTTTATGTAGATCAGATAAATATCCTGCATCTGCAAAACTAGTAAGTTGATATCCACATTCATAAAATAATATCATGTTAATAATTTCTCAAATATACTGAAATATATGTTTTATAACATTTCAGTGTCTTCGTATTGGAGAATAAATAAATCTTGTTAATACACTTATAGAAAATGCTACATCCGATTGTGTATTATCAGCAAGATACATAAATGCCCCAATTGCACTAAGATATGGTACTTCAGGACCAAGAAATTCTCCACTGTTTTCTTGGGGTCGAAATGAATATTTCTTTATATTGAGCGATCTCACAACCATTGGGGTACTCAATGGATGTATTTTATCTAGATAAAATCTCTTCAAAATATTCTCTATATAAGTTGATTGATGAACGAATATTTCATTCGTCAAATGCTCAATTTACAAATCAAGACAAAACATTGTCTTTTCAAGATTTTCATTTCAACTTTCTTAAAATAATCTACTGCTTTTGGAAACTCTTCAGGAGTTTCGATGATATTTAAATCATCATCATATATACTTACTAAAATTAGATCCATATCCTTTAATAAAGGCACAATAATAAATTGGATCATTTTTATGCTTTTCATTTAGTAAATATCCACTAAGGAGATTACATATATGCCTTGATAATCTTTGAAGCATTATTGAACAAACTTCCTAGGAATTTTTATATGCTTGATCATTTTGAATCCTTCAGGATTTTCATATATATTTCCACACTCGAGTGAGCCATATAAATAGGCTGTAATAATACCCATTAGACGCATGTCAAAATTTTCATATCGCCGGATTAATAAGATATCCGAAGGTGATTGCATCCACCACAAGAGAACATGTTTCCATGTAATCAATGCCAGGCATCTGCGAAAAATCTTGTGCCATAATTCATGCTTTATATATCACGATTTCATTATTTTTCTCATTTCATTTTTCAGAAAACTCAATTGTACCCCACGGCTTTATACCTTGAGATGTTGGACTACGGGTCCAAAAACTTTAATTTTCACGAATTCAATTCCGCTTGAATTGCGTTCTCTACATTTTGGCCAATCATTTCTTGATTTATATTCATCAACAAATTTATATTCAAGATCCTCGTCTTGATGTATTATTTCAACAATAACATAATATGCAAAAATGTTGTCGACAACTTTATCTTTTCGGTTCCATCTTTTTCCGCAATGACATAACTAATCGAGATCTCTTCATTATTTTCTGTACCGAACCTCTTCCGGGGTTTTATAGAAAGTTATGTCTTCGGGATCTTCATAATCAATTGTCTCCATATTATGACCATCTTGATCATTTGCTCCTTTCTTTTTCTAGGATTTTATCCTTGGAACCGATTGATCTTCCACGTTTTAAATGTGGTTTAATTTCATTTGCACTGATAGATTGTCCTTTTGGGACATCAATTCTAATTGGAGCATTCACAGCTGGAATATGAGATTTAGTAACTCTTAGCAGTCGACAAATCTGCGAGTTGATTTATAATATTTATTGCATTATCCTTTGAACTTCAAGTTCACGAGTGCTCGATCTGAGGATCTAATGAAATAATGATAATGCATACAATCAATCTCTTTTTCCAACTGTTTATTCTCTCCCCCTCATGTTGGAAAAACTAATTCATCAAAATAATACTCAGCAAGTATTGCATTAAATAAATCTCCTATCCTTAGCAATATATTGAATTATATAAGGAGATTTATATCCAACATATATTCCCAACTTTATTTTGGGACTCATCTTTGTGTGCTGTGGTGGAGCAATTAGAACGTAAGCCGTACATCCAAAAATTTTAAGATGAGAAATATTTGGCTTCTGACCATAAGCCAATTGTAATAGGGAGAATTTATGACAACCTTTTGGCTTGATGCGTATAAATGATGCTTTGTTCTCATAAACAATGGTTTAGCAATTAATTGGAGACAATTAATAAATAATTTTACCAAACCATTTTGGATATAAACATGAGTAACAGGCTATTCAACTGTGATCTCAGTTGTTATACAATAATCATAAAGCCTGAGATGAAAATTCACCAGCATTATCAAGACACTGCCTTTTATCTTATAATCCATAAATTATACTCTTAATCTCATTATTTGAGCAAACAATCTCGCAAACACCAAATTGCGAGTTCATAATGAACATACATGTGACCACTTTATAGATGCACTATTAAAATCATATATTATCGAATGGTCCACATGATAGGTGAATGGCCCATATATTTCACCCTCTATACGTTCAAAAACGTAGAATGTTCAATCTCAACTTTAGCTGATGAATATTTAATAATAATTTTCTTGAGAACAAGCAATACAAGAAAATTCACTTAATTGAAGAATCTCGGTTCTTCAATGGATGACAATTGAATTTTCAATAATTTTCGATCATACTTGATCCGGGATGGTCCAACCGGTCATGCCAAATATTAAAATTATTGGAATCAATGTTCATTTGATTTACCCAAGCATGTGTTTCAACCATGCGATATTTGTGTAGTACAAATTGGGAGAAATATCTAATACCTTTGTATAGATATTTACTTATACCATTATTTGTAGTCTCAACGATAATCATTTTGGCAAATAGCTTTGAAACTTACTACAAAATAATGAATTATCATAGCCAATTTTATCTCCCGAGATAATAATAGATTAGCTCTCCGAGCTTCCAATCAATGTTGTACTATCGATTTTATATGAACATTGGCTCCACATCATCAAATAAGAGAAATATATATATTTTCTCTCAATATAATATCGCACAGATATAAGAGAACATTCACATTCTTCATCAAAATGAAACATAATATATTAAAAGATATATAGAAAGTCAATAAAAAAAATTATAGAAGAAAAAGATTAAATTTAAGATAAACTAACATATGAGATGAAATTTGAAGATAAAAGAATTACATAATCAAATCTTCAACTATTATCTTCAAAAGAGTTTGTAGCATCTAGATGTGTAGTATTTGTGAGGCCATCAAAATCATCACTTTAATAGGCAAAAATTGTCAAGTATCATGATTTTGGAAAATCAATTTATCTCCACATTATTTTTATTTCTTTAATTAAGGCTTGACAATGCTTAATTAAATATTGTGGAGTTAGACAGATACATGTCTAATGGCTTTCATACCACATTGGTAACAAATATTATCTTCACTCCTTGAATTGTTATATTGAGAATCCTTATTATTCTCTTATTTATTCCATAATAATGACGGTAATTATTCCGCTTTGTCTCATCATCTTCCACAATCATGACCATAATTTTAATTTTGCCTCTTGGGCATATCATGAATTGTTGCATCACTTAGGGAATGGAACAAACCAATAAGACGAGCTCATGACTTTTATTAATAGTCCATTATTTACTCACCACAAATAAGCATGATATCATTCGAGTATTCTTAAAACTCCTTACAATATTACTATTGTAACAACAAATCGAAACTTGAAAATTTGCTGGATATTTTCATGAATAATATTTCTCCTTATAATTTCAAAAGAGAATAAATTTCAAAAACACAAGATTATACAGTTCAAATCTTGCAACTCAGGATCACAGAAGATCCAAACAACGACAAAGACAACGAAATCGCAACACAGAAGATCATTACGCTTCAAATCTTGCAACTAAGTGCATCAGAAGACTATACGTCAAATCTTCAACTCATGTGCATTTGTAAACGATTCATTTACAATTTCAAATCTTGCAACCAGTGCATTTAACAATATTTGTGGTGCAAGCTACAACCACTATATACAATAAATAAAACCACAATCGTTAAAGCAACATAATATCTTATTATTTGATTGATCTTATATTCAATAAAACACATACCTTTTATCAGATGCACTTACATTTCAAGATGGACAAGGTAAACTCCATTGTTTACAAAAACGGCGAGGAAGTCGATCATTTGGAATAGAAAACATATTGATACAAGCCTATCTTTCTCTCAAAACGCAATACTCAAGCGGATTGGTTCTTGACGAATCGCGATAACGGTTATAAAATAAAGAGAAAATATATTAGATACAAAGAAGAAAGACAAGATGAGTTCAATCAGAACTAATTCATTCAGTTGAGTGCATTACATATTTATAGTAGAAGGAGCATCTACTCTGATATGGAAATACAATATATGATTCTAACACACAATAAGATATTCTTGATATGGAAAGATAGATTGCCGCCCAAGATAGAAGGTGCATAGAATGGAAATATTGACTGCCAATATTGTGTAATGAAATGGTTGTGATCTTCACCAATATTGCATCCTGAGGTAATTGAGATCTTCAATTGGAAGTAAAATCTCTTTGGGGTAATGGACATCCATAATAAATATTATTTATAACAGTATATAACTAATAAAATAAAGGGTAATTTTTATATAGACCCCTTGAGGTTTGGTCTACGTCATTTTTAGTCCAAGAAAACTGAAAATTTGCATCTGCCTCCCCTATGCTATAGAAAAAGTCAATTTAAGAACAAATTATCACTTTTATAACCAATTTGCCCTTATTCTTTTTCTTTTTTTTTAATTTAAATTTTTTACATACACACCCCCATCTACCATGAAACTCATGACTCCCCTTTTAGTCTAAAAAGTATAGAAAAGGTGTAAAATTCAAATAAATTTTAAAATATGACCAATACCCTAATATGTTAAAATGACTCAAGTACCCCTTAGCTTAAACCCTATTTGCAAAGTAGAATCTTAGCGAAATGGATGAAGAGATTCCCCCTTCACCCATATTATTCATTGATTGAGTTAAGCAAAGGGGAGATGAAGGATCTTCATTTCTCAAGCAGTTACTAATCCATTGTTAACCGCAACCTTAATTCTGAAGCACCCAGAATGATTTCCAATCGAAACGGTTGATTTCGGCTGAGATGAATTGAACCCAACACAAGCAAGTCTTTCTGCAGTCAATCTTTGGCACAATGGATTGGATGTTAAGCAAAGATGAAGGTGCTTCGCTTCCTAGAAGCAATCCATAACCCATCTTGATCTTGTTCGGTATATCTTACCTTGGTTTTTAAAGACAACTCTAGCCACACTTTCCTTGTGCACCTCTTCTAAAAAACAAAGTAACACATTTTCTATCAAGCATTTCATTAAACAACAACCCTTGATTTGAAAGATATATGTACAGAGAAGTCCCAACCAAGTATCTCCTCCATCATACAATCACATCAGTCACAATAGTCACCGAAGATCATCAGTAGCACTGGTGTCAACCCCTCCAGTTCTGGCATTATAACTTATTTTTTGCCTAACAAAGAACTTAGGTAAAGGCAACCAACTCGGCGGAGGACACAAGTAGAAAATTGATTGCGTTAAAATCTCATCTCTTTCCTCAAAACAAACGAATGGGTTTTTAACCTTGGTCACTTCCTGGGGGAGATCACTAGGTTTTGGTATTTCTTATTTCGTCGATCTTGAACCCTTCTTCTTTGAAGTATTACCTAGAGAAGGCTTTGGTTTCTCTACTGTAAGATCTTGGTTCTAACTTTACTGGTCTTCCTATTAGTTGGTGGACATGAGATGCCTTTGTTTCCTGGGGAAAGCCTATTGGTGGGAAGTGGAAGTCAAGGTGGTTTCTATTGTGTGTGTTGATTTCCCAAAGAAAGGGAAAGAGAAGAAGACACATATGGTGGAGGTTTCGTTAAGAGACCTCCGCAATGGAGGTTTGAGATAACACTACAACAATAAGCGCATATAACCGCTGAATTTTCAGTAGTAATAGCCTATAGCTACGGATTACATGCAATTTACTGTTTGTCACAACAGGATCCGTCGCAAACGCAGTAGCTACACATAAAATACTGCATGTACAAGGTTGTCCATAGCTAAAAAAAGGTTTTTTAGTTATAGGTGTTTTTGTAGCTATATCTATAGCTACAGATTGTTAGTTATAGATGTTTCCACATTCAATTTCTAGCTATACATATTGAAGCGATAGATATTTTTGTGGTTATATATCATCTAGTTGTGGAACATATAACCACTGATGTTTCCTCGGCTACCCTAAGCTATGGAAAATATAACCGTAGATATTTCTGCATATAACTTCTACCCACACATATTGTATTGACAGATAATTCCACGCAAGGTTTAAAGTATCGCGTATCGGTAGTGTATCGGTTGGGTGATTTTAAGAGACGTTTCGCTTCATATCGTATCGTTTCGCAGATACGTATCGATAGGTACAGAATTATATAGAAATGACCAAAATACATAATTCATGCAATGGGTAGGCTTCCATAATGTTATTTTAGTCTCCATGTCCATACAGTTGGCGAGGGAACATGGACTGCATGATACAAGAAAGGGTTATTATTTATGTCTTACCTGAAATTAAGCTGGGAATCTCAAATTCTGTAGGAGGAAGAGAAAGGTTTAATGCTTTATAGCTGAAATTAAGCTCATAATCCAAGCAATAAGTAAGTAAAATGTTCATGAGACTGGAAGTATGAAATTGATAATAAGATATCATTAGATGATGTTTCTTACATGTATCACTTGTAATACCATCCTAACCCCAAAAAAATCACTTCTAATACCATGAAGAATGTCGTGGAGGTTCAAAGCCATATGTTGAATCTTCTTGAATGGGAGACACCAAGATGATGTTGTGCACTTGTCGAACATAAGTACAATATTGACCCCAATTATAAAATTGATGGAAGTGAGATTCCCACTCATGGTAGAATCTTGTGTATTGCTCTGGAGTTGCCAACATTGGTATATTACTAACTTGTGATTGTGCCTCACCATGTCCATAAGCATAATAATTTTCATTAGAAGACCCACCAATAGAATATCTATGACTAGAAGAACCACTGGATGGATAAGGACGATGACTTGAAGGAACACCACTACCATCTGAACTCATACTAAGTGACCCCATGCCACTCATAACATCCTCATAACCAAGTTGGGAGTGCCTCCCCTTTCCCCTGTATAGCCTACCATCATGATCAGAATCTTGGGTTGCATGTGTAAACCCTGCCTCACATGTGAATTGTATCCCACCATAACCACTAGATCCACCACCATCATTACCACCAGCTGATCCAGTACCACCATTTACACCACAATCATTACCACCAGTTGATTTAGTACCACCATATACACCACCACCCGCACCATCACCACCACTACCATCACCTTCATCAGAATCATCACTATCATATTGACTTTGCCGAGTTTTGTCATTTTTGTGACATGACCTTTTTCTCCTAACCAAACCCTCATCGGTATCCTCTTCCTCTTCCTCTTCCATCACGTTAGGATTTTGTGAATGTGAGGGTGGTTGTGTCTCATCCTCATCAAGCTGTCTAACGATGCTCTCTATGATTGGATCTGGATTGGTGGATTGACGATCCTCGGCTTGTTGATCCATCACTAGTACATCATCAGTGTCAGCTATCCAAGCTCTAACTGGGTCTTCTTCATCAAGAAAGTGGTCGAGGTCGATTGGGTTGACATCTACTTGATCCCCTACTCTCTCCAACTCTAAATATTTCATCTTCAACTTCATGTTGTAATGAACATATACTAACTTCTCTAACTTTTGATAACTGAGACGATTGCGGGGTTTGGTGTGTATCAACCCAAACGTACTCCAGTTACGTTCACAACCACTTGAAGATGCTGTTAGTGACAAGATCCGAATGGCGATCCTTGTTAAGTTTGGCGCACTAATACTCCCATAATTAAGCCACCAATCAGCTACATGAAGATAATTCTTTTATTAGGATTTTGAAGCTTAAACTCAACTCTAAGTAACATAATTAGTTACGAAACTTAACACTTACCAGGTCGTTGTGTGCTCCTTGCATGGACAGCCATTCTATCAGCAAAACCACGAGAGGCCTCTCTAAAATACTTAGCCTAGAGAAGTATTCAAGTATCAAACGTTAGTTATTTATTTAAATCTCCACATATGTATGCATAGATGTCAATCTTATACAAATTAATGTATTATCATTAGTCTTTAGACTTGATACTAACCTCATCCATAGCAAGTGTGGCATGGCTCACATCCGGCTCGACTCTATTAACTACTCTCCTCAGTGCATCCAATAAATCCACTCTAGTCCCAAGATTGTGCTTATATTGGGTTTCTGGATTCAAATAATATGCTGCCCAATGCATAAATAGTGGGTGAGTAAATGTAAATAGCAAAACTAAAAACATGTATAAGTTTAAGATTACCTGCCAAATGCAGATCTTGAAGCATCATATTTTTCCATCTATTTTCAATGATCTTCAAGTATTTTTTGCTTGATTTTGGTTGGTCTTCATCTATCTTCTTCATCACTTGTTCCATTGCATCCACAATCTTACCCATGGTTTGCTCTTTATCACCATCAACCTCTCTAAGAAGGCAAAATAGTGGATGCATAGCACCATGGATTCGACGCATCATTTCCCAAAATCTTGTCTCTGTGATGGCATTTTGGACTTCTTTCCCAATTTTTGACCTTGCATAACTACTGCCCAACCATTCCTCAGAGGTGAACATCCGAAGTAGGTTATCTTTATGGGAACGGAGGCTATCAATTGCAATATAATTGGTTGCAAATCTCGTACTTGCAGGCCTCACCAAATCCCCTCTTGTGTACTTCCTCATCATTGCCAACACATAACCATGATTGTAAATAAAATTTGTAATCCTTTGTGCTTGGGAAACAATCATATTTACTTTTGACAACTCTCCAATGTCCTTGAACATCAAATCGATACAATGAGCTGCACATGGTGTCCAAAATAAATGCTTTCTCTTCAACATTAACAAATGACCAGCCTTCTTATAATTGGCAGCATTATCAGTTACTATTTGAACAACATGTTCCTCCCCTATTTCATCCACAATACCATCCATAAGCTGAAACAAATAACCTGCATCTTTGATATTACTAGACGCATTCACAGACTTATGGAATATTGTCCAACCATCACAGAATATGAGAAAATTTATAATGGACAATCTAGTTGGCCCACTCCAACCATCACACATGATGGTCACCCCATACAAAGGCCACTTCTCCTTAAACCTATCAACATAATCATCCACTTCTTTTACAATCTCATCCAAGTATGGCCCAGCAATCTCATAAGGAGTCGGTGCCTTTACATTTGTCCCACAACGTTGAATCTCCTTTACCATTGCCTTGAAGTGGGGATCTTTAGCCTTGTGAGGTGGGATGCTTGAATTGTGGAACCACCTAGATATTGCTGTACCAATCCTCTTGCTCAAAGTTTTTGGTTGAAAACTCTCTTCAATCCTTTGTTGACTTTCATCCCTTCTCTGATATAAATTAGGTTCCATGTCCCTAATATCTGGGACCCTGCTCTTTCCTTTGCCACTCTTACCAAAGCGATCAAGTATAGATTTAACACTACTTGATCTACTAAGGTTAGCATGTTCCTTCCCCTTATGTGGACGACAAGATGAGCCACCAACTTCTTCTTGACCTTGCCGTTGTGGCCTAACTGATTGAGTTCTTCTCAACTGCTCATCTCTCCACTCTCTTTCTCTAGCTTCATTCCTAGACTCCCTTATTGCCCATGCCAATTCTGGTTCATCTTCGGCTTCCATATCAGATCCTTCATACTCATCAAGATCCTCCATCAAATTGGTTACCAAGGCATCTTCATCTTCTTGTATCTGAGTGGCCTTTCTTTTACTTTCAGTGAGGTGTTTTTGCATTGCCCTACTTAACTCTACAGGGCACTTGGGACATTTGGCAACATTCCTGTATCCTCCTGCCATATGTTGCTTTTGTCTAGTCACCCCACCTCCCAAATGTTGTGCTTCACAAAAATTACACATCGTATGCAATCTATTGTTGTTTATCTTGGTGCAATATTCCCATCCAATATCTGTGGAACGTGGCATCTTCCTAAACAACAAAGCAAGTGATGGTTTGTTCTCATAAGTGAGTATTCAAGACTAATACAATTTAACATGCCAAAAGAAAAAGAAAAAAGAAATCTAGTTTTCGAATGAAGCCAAACAACAATCTCATTCTCATGTATTATTAGTTAGATAAAATAAATGTAGCCAAGCACAAAACAAGACTATGGAATCTTAAATAGACTGCTGGATAAGATAAGAAACTATATCTCTATTTAAAATACATTAGTAACTTCATATTGCATAGTGAGAATAAGAAACCAATAAGCATTCAAACAAATGCATACAAGCTGAAGAAGTCTCACATACTAGGAATAAGCTTGATTTATAACCTTAATATAGTCTCCCAAAAGACTAGCATTTGATGCAACAAAGAAGATTAAGAACGAACTCAAATTTGGAGAAGGGCCAAGCTCATCGAATCACTATTTGTCCTCTAATTTTTAAGGTTCTGTCTCATCAAAGATTTCTGTATTTAGCATATCAACACAGTATTTACCAGGTGTTCTGTCTCAGTTACTTTGAATTTAACACATTGCAAACCTCTCTAACAAGAAAGAGATCACAGTTCCACATAGGTTGATACACAACTAGAATTTTAAAAAGAAAAAACATTATCAGCTTTGATGCTCTCTTAGATTTCTGACCTACGGTTTTAAGACCTGATTTGTTGCTTGGTGGTCAAAGTCCAAGAGGCCTGGGAACCTTGCTGATTAAAATTGAAGATAATTTTGTAGGTTCTTGATGGCTCAAGTTCAAGATTCTCGCTGTGGCTGAGGATGCAGCCTAGATCTCTATTAGTCCACCTCCTCTGCAGAATAATAGGTTCTACAGAAGGTTAGTTGAAGACCCAGCTTTCCCCACCCCCATTTTTCCCTCTTTCCTTTATCTTGATCCCTAATCCCCCCCCCCCCCATCAATCAAGCTCCCCAACTCCTAGACACCAAGAAACCATAAATCTCCCAACAAGCAATCAAAATCAGACCAAACTATTCACCCAAAAAAATAAATAAAAATTAGACGACACTCACCATGCCCCAACACCTCAACCTCCAATCCAAATACTGAGCCAATTCCCCTCGTCCTAACTCTAGAAACAGTAGGTTCTAGAATTTTGAGGATTTTGAATTCCTAATTTCAAGAACCCTAACTAGTAACTGCTAATCTACCCATCCAAATTCAACCTTACTTTTAAGGACATATCCTATACCTAACTTGATCCAAATTACAGCCCCATCAGATCTCTAGAATCCTAATTATCCATCTTAAGGATTTCATCCCATATCACCCAATATCAACTTCTCAAGAAAACGAAGGCATTTGTCTCTTATTATTACTTGTTCTCCCATGAGGATTCATTTTTGTCTATAAACCTTAATGCCATAATATCACTTTTTCAATGACTGGTGGAAAACAGAGTAACACAAACAAAAGTACAGCCAAACCATGGGAAACTCTCCCTTTTCTTACTCATCATCACTCTCTCAAACTCTCACTTTATCACATAACTTTTCTAGTTCACTAGTTGTCACAACTCATAAGTTCACCACTTCTTTTGGTGTGAAGAATAATCATACTAACCAAGAAACCATAGCTTTGAGCTTCTAAGACAAAAACCTGAAGCTTAAATAAGAAACTCATGAGCCCTCAAAGTTCACACCTATAACAAATTAAAACCCCGACCTTTCCTTATGACACAAGTTTCTTGAATTAGGGAGGGACGTGCCCCACTGAAATCCTAAGCAACCCCTAGTTTCGAAAGAAATAGAGTCTCAAATCTCCTTAAATGTTCTGGACTTTCCAACCCATTTTTGGAGTTCCTCTTCCACAGATGTGATAAACAGTAGCTGCAAAAGCCAACTTTCCCACCTTGTTCATAGAGGCATGTCCTGCAAAGTCCTGATCAATCCACTTCCAACTTCAGTGAAAGGTCTTAAACTCTGCAATTTTAAAACCCAGATGCCAAATTTTGAAGTAGAAAAACGATGGAATAGAATGTGAAAGTAGAAACCAGTGGATGCAAGTGAACGATTACAATTGAAAATTATCTCTACCAATATAGCTCAAATAATTTAATCCAAACAAACTCAAATAATCCAACTAATTAATCAACCCATTTGTAACTCATGAGAATCTAAAAGGAAAGAGAGATACTTCAAAGTTCAAACCGCTGAATACTTCACTGCAGAAGTCGAAAGTCAGCTCGCAATGAAGACGAAAGTCACCACGGACTTGAACAAGAAAACCCAATAACCTTATTTCGAAGCCCTGCAACTCATCAGACTCACAAAACCCTTTCGCCCTTGCTTCCCTATCGCCCTTTCTCCCTATTTTCCTGCAACTCTTCAGACTCACAAAACTCTTTTGTTAGACTCACAAAACCCTTTCTCAAGAGCATAAATGAGAGAGTCGTTGTAAACCTGCAACTCCTGCATAAAGGATTGACATTAAGCTTATCTGCTGCTGCTTCCAACCTCCTTTGGAACTTTGAGAGAACTCGGGAAGAAGCGTACTTGGAAGTTGAAACTCTGTTTTATCATTTATGAGATTCGTTGGATGTGTATCGTGTGTATCGATATGTATCGGTTAGTATCGATATGTATCATTGCGTATCGCACGATATGTATCGTTTATTTTAAATTAAAATTTATACTTAAGAAACGTTTCTCTGTATCGTATCGTATCGTTACGTATCGGCCGATACAACGCGAGACATGAGAGACAATATGACAAAACAAAATGTTGGAAACGTATCGGCCTGTATCGTATCGCAAGCCGCGGGACCAAAAACACACGGGGGGGAAAAAAAAAAAAAGGGGGGGGTACTTTAAACCTTGATTCCACGGTAATATATCATGTAGGTTACCGTGGCTATCGTATAGCTACGAAAAGTCTAATTGTGGATGTTCCACAACTAACTTTTAACTATGCATATTGTAGTGTGTTTAATAAATGGGGTGCTGTGTTTTTTAAACATATAGTGGGGTGTCAATGCTTTAAAGCCTCTATTTTGGGGTGCCAATGCAATTTTCTCTGGAATATAATAATTAAATGTATAATGAAATAAAAGAATGAACTTACCCGCAAGGGCGGATTCCGGTCTTGATACGGCCACAGAACGATGAAGCTCCCAGTGGCATCCCCCAGTGGCATCCCCAAATGCCTTTATCTAATATATAAAGATAAAAAACAATAACTAGTTATTAGTTACTACTTACTATGTTAATGACTTAGTATAAAACTATGAATTATGAATATCAAATTATTCAAATCACTATCTCACCTCCATAAGGATGATTGCTTGTTTAGCTGGATCCGGTTCCAACTTCTCCACTATATCTCCTAGATCATAATATTGCTACAAGTTACAAATCAAAGCTGATGATAATTCAATCCTACTACAGTCTGGAAGATTGCTACATTAATTCGTTGTGGACATGTAAATATAAATTGAGGCAACAAGATTGGATTTCTTCCGTTGTAGACAATCAAACATCCGAGCTAAATTGTACCAAGGAATTGTTGATAGTATATCAACTGGGGAAACAAGGGAAAATCATGTTGGAAAGAAAATGGTCCTACCTGCTTCATTTATTGGAGGACCAAGAGACATTCGTAGAAAATATCTTGATGCATTAGCTTTGGTCAAAAAATATGGTAAACCAGATCTCTTCATCACTATGACCTGTAATTCCAAGTGGATTGAGATTCAAGAAGAATTACAAGAATGACAACTTGCACAAGATAGGCCAAACCTTACTGCAAGGATTTTTAAAGCAAAGCTTCATGACCTTAAAGAGCAGCTGTTTAAGAAATCAATACTTGGCAAAGTTTGTGCACACGTACATGTGATTGAATTCCAGAAAAGGGGATTACCACATGCACACATGTTACTTATTTGTCAAAAAGAACAAAAAATCACAAATCCAGATACTTTTGACAAGTATGTTTCGCTAAAATTTCAAATGCCAGAAAAACAACAACAATTATATGAGAAGATTGTAAAGCATATGATGCATAAACCTTGCAGAGATCTTAATAGACATATGCTTGCATGAGGAACGGGGTTTGTAAGAATCGTTACTTAAGATCTGACAATGAAAAAACAATGCAAGAACAAGATTCATACCCAATTTACAAAAGAAGGAATAATGGAAAACATGTCATGATAAAGAAACATCTGTTGGATAATAGATGGATTGTACCTTACAACCCATATCTGTTAATAAGATATGATTGCCATATAAATGTAGAGATATGCTCCATTGAAAGCAATAAAATATTTTTATAAGTATGTATATAAGGGACATGACCAGGTTGCAATTTCCCTAGCATACAACACAGAAGATTATTTAATGGATTAAATAAAGCAATATAGGGATGTAAGGTGGGTATCAGCACAAGAAGCAATATGAAGAATCTCTGAATACAATTTAAATGAGATGTTCCTTTATGTAATAAACTTTCAATTGCATCTACCAAACAAACAACTTGTTTGGTATTAGAAGAATAGAAATATCATTAATGTGATTCAATCTGATAATACAACAAGAACAATGTTGATTGAATTCTTTAGAATGAACACAGTATGAGAAGATGCGAAGAATTATTTATACAAAGAATTCCCAGAGAATTTTGTGTGGAATAATCAAGGAAAATGCTGGATAAGAAGAAAAGTTAAAGAGGCAATTGGACGAATCAACTTGGCTAACCCAATTGAAGGAGAACGATTCTATTTGAGAATGCTACTGAATAACATCAAATGAGCAATATCATTTTAAAATCTTATGTGTGTAAATGGAGAACAATGCAACACTTTCCAAGAAGCTGTAAGAAGAATAGTCACTCAAAAGCGACAACGCAATTTTTGAATGCTTGAGAGATGGGGCATTATTCAACGTGCCAATAATGGTTCAAAAACTTCTTGCAACAATATTGGTTTATTGTGAACTGACAGATGTTCAAAAACTATGGGAAGAACATTTTGAAGCCTTATTTGAAGACTTCAATACACCAATTGCATGCATAAAAGATAAAACTAATGAAACCTTTAAAAGTGTTTGTCACTTTTTACAGTCAATGGGCCATAGTATAGACCAATATGACCTCCCAAAGCTTCACGGACAAATTAATGAAACAATTGCAAATCATTTTAAGGTAAGATGAATATGCAATCCGAATTCCAACTGAAGATTATGAAGCACCAACCAGAATGAATGGCGAACAAAAAAGGACATACAACATCATTTTAGAAGCAATTAAAGCCAATACTGGTGGGACATTCTTTATTGATGGACCAGGAAGAACTGGAAAAACATTTATATACAAGGCAATACTAGCAAAAATAAAAGTAGAAAATTGAATAGCTATTGTAACAGCAACATTTGGAGTTGCGGCTTCAATATTGCTAAGAGGAAGAATAAAACATTTAAGATTTAAAATTCCAATTAACATTGATGATTCAAGTATCTGCAATTTCTCCAAGCAAAGTGTGACAGCAGAATTGATTCGAAGAGCAAAGTTGATTATATGGGATGGAGCACCAATGGCCAAAAGACAAGCAATTGAGGCAGTTGACAGAACATTTCAATATATAATAATTAATATAACAACATTCGGAGGAAAAGTTATTGTCTTTGGGGGAGAGTTCAGACAAGTATTACTTGTTGTACCTCATGGAACCAGAACACAAACAGTGGAATCCAGTTTGGTCAGATCATACTTATGACCTACTATGCAAAAGTTACAACTAAACAAATATGAAGCCCATAAATGATTCCAGATTCAGGAAATAGTTATTGAGGGTGGGAAATGGAGAAGAACCCACATAAGAGGACGGTATGATTAAAATATCAAAGGAAATTTTGATCAAAATGGAAGATGATAAAGAAGGAAAAGAAGAATTAATAAAGGAAATATTCCCTAAATAGCAACAACAGCTCTATTTAGCAAACAAGATCACAGAAAGAGCAATTTTAGCAACTAAGAATGAAATAGTTGACAATATAAATGAGATAATGATTGATAGATTCCCAGGTGAATGTCTGACATTCTATAGCTATGATTCAATAACAGATGATGCAGACACACAATACCCTGATGAATTTCTCAATTCATTGGCACCAAATGGATTGTCACCTCATCATTTGATATTGAAAAAAAAAAATTTGCCCTGTGATGCTCCTAAGAAATTTAAATCATGCACAAGGAGAATGCAATGGAACAAGATTGGTTTGCTGACAATTTCAAAAGAATGTTATCCTGGCTGAAATTTTTGTTGGTTAGTTCCAGAGAAATTTGGTTCCAATTCTAAGAATACCATTATGCCCAGCAAATAATGAAGGATATCCCTTTCATCTAAAAAGAGCAATTCCCAATTCGACTCAACTATGCAATGACAATTAATAAGTCATAAGGGTAAACAATACCAAAGGTCGGTATCTATCTTCGTGAACCGGTATTCTTACATGGACAACTATACATTGCATTATCAAGAGGAATCTCGATGTCAACAACAAAAGTATGCATCAAAAAGTCAAACAAAACATCCAAATTAGAAGATTACACAAAAAATGTGGTCTACAAAGAAGTTATTATTGAAAGGTAATGAAAACACTACATTTTACATACATTACTATAAACATAACTACATATCACTCATCACATTCACCAAATAATTGTTCACAGGATTACTGACCAATCAACATCGACTCAATGAAAAGAAGCAACATAATAGTCCAAAGAAGGGTAAAAAACCATACTACATTAATTTCCCTACCTAAATATAAACAAATATTTTTATCGGTTATATACATACTTACATAAAAACATCATTGCAAAACATGCAGAACACAAAATGTGAAACTTCTGAATCAATAAAAAATATATATACATCACATGTGCATACGCACTTCTGATGTATTCTCCAAAATCATTTCTCACATTTTGATCAAGTTGTCTGAATGTTTTTATTCTTTTTGCATGGTTTTACAGTTTCTTGATTCACCAATTTTCAGCTCTTTTGTTGCCACTGCTGTTTTACTGGGGAAGAAGTGTTGGTTGCACTTTTTTTTTTGGCAGAGAAAGTGAAAAAATAAATTCACTCAGAAACTAAAACATCACAAACACAGACTCTTAACATAAGTTTTTAAGCCATAGATATGTCAAACCTTCTGAAAGCTAAACCGAAAGGGCAATCCAGGACAAGGAGTCTGCCACTTTAATGCTAAATCGACGTGAATAAACCACACGTGCATCTGCACGTGTGACCTTACTAGTATATGTATATATATCTTTTGAGGAGTCTATGTTGGGAACAAAGATGACAAAACCTAGGAGTAGAGAGAGCCTTGGTGAGAACATTGGCAATTTGATTAGTCATGGAGATGAAGCGAACCAAAAGGCTCCGTGAGCAACCTTATCTTGAATAAAATGAAAATCCACCTCAATATGTTTCGTCTACACATGGAACATGGGATTGGCCGATAAATAGGTTGTGCCAATATTTTGCACACCATAACACCAGAGGAGAAGGAGATAAAAAGCCCAATCTTAGAGAGAAGCGACTAAATCCAAGTGAGTTCGATTGTAGCCAATACAAGAGCCTAATACTCACTTTTAGGGCTACATTGAACAACCTTATGTTGCTTGCAAGATTGCATAGAAACCAAATTTCCGCCCAAAAAAATAAGATAGCCATGCAACTTATGATCATTGTGGCACCCAGCCAAATTAGTTCGTATGAGCCTCCAATGACAAAGAAATAGTAATATGCAGCCCTTATAAAATAGAACTTTTTTTTTTTTGGGTAGAAAAGATCTTCATTCATCAACAAGTAGAGGCCCAACAACAAAAGACGACGAAGGGTATTTAGAGGCGAAAAAGCTCTCGGGGACCCTAGGGACTTTAGCACCACGCATGGACCAAGCGATCATTGAATGTGTCCAATTAAAGGTATGAGGAGGCCCATTATCGATCACAGCATCAAGAATATGATCATTACCATTATCAAGCCCAATAATAGAGAAATAGTAGTAGCAGTAGTCTCATATCATTATAAACAAAAAGCCCATGAGAATCAACCGAAGTAGAAAGGGAGGCTCAACAGGAAGATCAAAAGAAGATTCCAAAAAAGACAATGCAGGGGCATCAATAGAGTAGAGTCAATTAGAAGCCCATTATCCATAGAAGCATTTTCAACAGTATTAGCCCAACTGAAACACAGTCAATGGAGTGTGTTCCATGTAAATAACTTATTGGAGAAGAATTTAAAGAATGCAGCCCACCGTCAGAATTAACAACCAAAAGCCCATGTCGCAGTGACTTGCATCCAAATTATTCAAAGGAGCACAAGTAGAAGCAGAGGATGTTGGGCCCACTGAACTAGCAGTACCCGGTAAGGGACAGCTTGGCCACAAGTTCACAGTAGAAGATAGTGAAGATAGAGAAGATATCTCAGGAGACGCAACATTTAGTATGACTTCAATGCTGCGCATTAAAGCATGTGAAGTCGACAGTTGAGATCAAAATCTTGACCGAAATTTCAATTTTGACCGTCCATTTTTGTGTGTTTATAAAGCGAAATGGACGGTCGAGATCGAAATCTCGACCGAGATTTCGATCTCAATCGTTGGCTTCACGGTGCTGCGCATTTACTGAAGTGAAGCTCTGCAACATTACGGAAGGGAAAGCAGTTCATCAAAATCTACATGCCAAGAAACCACCATCTCCCCGGTACCTGGATGTTGGCTAGAAAAACACGGCGTTGAAAGGAACCCCAACTTATGACGATAAAATGGCCTTAATAATCGAAAACAACCACCCCCAAAGGCTTTTTAAAATGTATAATCTGGATATTTTTTAAAAATGTATAATCTGGATATTTTTTAAAAATGTATAATCTAAGAAGCATCGGTTGAACCACCTTTGACTAAATCTAAGCCATTGGTTTGATTCAAATGGTCCGCTCCGGTTCGGTGGCTTGAACCGTAATGACCATAACATATCATTACATCTATAACCATTCACCAACAACAACAAATGTGCCCTAAGAAGATGATGGGTTAGTAAAGCGGTTAAAGACTCTACCTCCCACGGGGAATTCTTGGGTTCGCACGATTCGGGGGCATTAATTTGAGGATGTAATCGTGGTGCGCGCAAGCTGGCCCGGATGAACCTCATAAAAAAAAAAGTAAAAAAAAAAAGAAGAAATTAAATTTGGCCAAAAAAATCAAATATGCCCTAAGAAGACTTAGTTTCAAACAAGGAATTGTTGGGGGTGCTTAACATCTTCCATTCGACTGCAAATTCCAATCCTCCTAAAATCACCATCGAAGGAGATAATCTTCTTCTAATTAATCTGCTCAATACTCAGCTCATCCAACGGGAGATCCCATGGATGACTAAACATATCATTCGTGATATTAAGGAGCTCAAGCAACATTTTGAAGTACAGTGGGTCCATACTTTACACGAAAGGAACTTCGTTGGCAAATAAAAAAAGGGTGCTTAACACTTTA
This sequence comes from Hakea prostrata, assembly GCF_041222555.1. Taxonomy (NCBI): domain Eukaryota; kingdom Viridiplantae; phylum Streptophyta; class Magnoliopsida; order Proteales; family Proteaceae; genus Hakea; species Hakea prostrata. The sequence goes on along the minus strand of NC_142607.1, from coordinate 33,751,467 downwards.
GACATTAACTTGACACCTAGTAGAAATTTGGGGCAAACTGTCCATTGAGTCATTGGAGTTAGTTTACTGCCATTCTTACAGAAGCAAGGCACCATTCATGTATACTAGACTATAACCTAGATGATGACTCCTATTTCAATTTCAATTTCACTTCTTCGAGGTCTGTATGTGACTTGCTCTCCATACTTTTTCTCAGTGCACCTACACCACACACCTACATTGCTCACAAAATATTCTTCCAAGATTTTGAGAAACATTTTCTATTCCCTAGCTCCTCGAACCTTCCAGTTCAAAATCCATGCATGCCGCACCTTTTTATCAATAAAGCTCAATAATCAAATACTTACAATTAGCTTAGATCACCTGAAATTTGTACTTGCTATATTTTTATAGGTGCAAATATATAGAAGTGGGAAAACACAAAGTTATAGTATAGAATTTTTAAGCCTTTATTTATTTTTTATCTTGGCTTCTTCTCATATCTTTCTATTACATTTATATGAGGAAGGGTTGGATCTCATCAAGTACAAGCTCCAGAGCCAAACCCTAGCTTGTTTCCTGCCACGTTATAAACCACCTCATATGTCTTTTGTTGCGTATTTCCAAGGATCTGTATAGTTCTTGGACTAGTGTTCCCAGCAAAAGCTAAGCAATATTGAGTTGAGCTTAGTTTATATAGAATCCCTGACTGATCAACATTCAAGTCAGCACTTCCACTGAAGAGGATTTCTATGGTTGGAACATCTACCGTAGTGTATCCAGACAAGTTGTAGCAGGTGTCCAATAATGAATATGGTGGTGCAGTTGGGTACTTGGACATTGCTTGACGAAATGCAGATCTAAGAGCTGAATAGGCATCTGGTGCCAAACGAGTGATTACAGTTCCAGAATCTATAACTGTTCCTGCAGTTGTAAAAACGGATTCTGCAATGGCGAGCTTCTGGCCTCCAACATTTATGCCCGTCATATTCAGGAAATAGAAAGTGGGATAGTTCGAATCCGTTAGGAGTGAAGTATACTGAGCATTAGAAGAAGATGATCCAGCTTGACTACCAAATGCAAGAAAGCCAGTGGAGCTAGTTGATGATGGAATACAATAGGAGAAAAGCTTTCCATACTTCTGAGCCGTCTGTGATACCGTCGAGATCTGCTCACGGCCGAGGCCTAGAATTCCATCTGTAGTTCCAAAACCACTTTCGTTCTGGCTACATCCAAATTCAAATTTGGGGAAAGTATCAGAAGACAATGTTAGTGTATCAGTCACGAAATTTCCTTGAGTGTAGGATCTGTCACCATATGTGACTTGGTAAAGGCAATTGGTGGTGCAGGATGATTGTGCATAACCTGATGCACTCAGTTGTGAACATGCTGCAGAGCTACATGGGATGTTGGAGAAAGTGGAGGAAGCAGAAGAGTTGAAGTAGTGATGAGAAGAACATTTGCCAGAGCATGGGAGGCATTGGATCCATGTGAGATCACTACCTGTATCAAAAATTACTGTGGAAGTTTGCTCAGGTGTTCCAAATCCGATGTCGACAACTTAATTTCCAACTAGCGAATCGCCAGAGCTAGCAGGAAGTTTTACAGTAGAGTCAGAGACAGTTGATGACTGTTGGTTGGAGATTTTAGCATGGATTGACTTGACTCGGGCTTGGTCGTCAATGAGAATCTGGTGAAGACTAGGAAATTTTGCTTTCCCTTCCTTCAATGATGAACAAGGCCCATTTTTGTGGGACACCCGCATTATTGGCTTGCTTGAGACTTCCGAACCTGAAAGCACATAAACACATGAGAGAACACACCATCTGATAAATCACAAACAAAAAAGGGGAAAAAAATCATAGGAACACAAATATTTAACATTGTTCACACACAATGAGGTATGTTATATCCATGAATAAAGAAGAACTTTCACTACGTAGGAAGAAAATTACAATGGAGAGATCTCTCAACAAATTGTCCGGCATTAAAAACTCTCACCCAAAACCCAAATGCGAAAACCTCGAATTTCACAATGACCTAATAAGAAAATATAAGGTACACATTTATAGAATTTAATTAGATCAAAGGGTTGACCAATTAGGTTGGTCATCATACCATGCCTGAGTGACCTGATTTTAGCCTATATTGCCCTATATATATCCGGCTCCAGCTTTCGGTTATTTCCTGGAGTGCCGAACCAGTAGACCAATAATCCATGTTCCTAGTGGGCGCTTATTGGGGATGAAAGCTAGGAAGCAATCAAAAGTCCTGATTTGTGAGATCTATGCAGAACCACGTTTGAAATCGGATACCAGAATTTGGGGTCACAACAAAAACACATTTCTCTTATTTATACGGATGTGATTGTCTTATAAAATGAAATCTATTTCCAGTAGAATATTAATGGGGAAAAAATCACCTACACATAACTACGTAAACACATGGAGTTAATAGAGATCTCACCTTTAGCAGTAGTAGAACAAACATCAGATGGGATGAAGGAGCTAAGTGAAATAAGATGAGTATTCACGAGTTGAACATTTGCTGTCATTTGTTCGAATTTATAGGCATCAACGTTCTCCAAAGAACCACTAGAAAAGAGAAGAAAAGTTAAGAGAAGGTTAAGAAAGGAGGAGAAGTAAATGGCCATAGATGAATGGGTATTGCTTTGTCTCAAGCTGATTATAGATTTCCACTCTCCTTCAACCCGGCGGTTACCTGCTATGCTATCCCAAACTTCAAGCTACGTCTCTTTATAAAGAGGGGAAAAGGATCTGGTCGTCATAAATTTTTGTTGTAAGGTCAGGGAAACTACGTTTTTCCCTACAAAGACTTGGGTTTTCATCAACTTGTGGAAACTAAGAAAATTAGTCGTCATTTGAGTGCCTACACACACTGGTGGCGTCTAGAAACCATGAAACACGACCAGCTTTGAACGACTTTGGGTCACCCCTAATGAGACATTGTATCAATTGGATTACTTGAAGTATCAGTTTGGGAAATTGAAGCAACATATTTTCCTTGAGAACCCTGTAAATACTTCTGCTGCGAAGAAGGGTTGTGATAAGAAACGTTCAATCTTTCGTGCTCTTGCTATTAAATGATCATCTTCAAATGATTTGTCCATTGAGGGAAGGCCCCTCACAGGGAATGGAACTCGAGGAAAGTTTTCCACTCTTAGGCTTTTAGAATTTATTGACGACTATTTTATTTATTTACCCTGGAGCTTTTAGTTGGTGATTTCCTTGCAGCATATGTTCAAGCTGTTAAAGGGTTTAACCCTTATATATTATTGTATATTATTTTTTAATAGACGTCTTTAGTATTTTAGTGAAATTATATACTTAGATCCTATACTTTATAAACTTATCATTGTCCTCTCATTTCGTTTTTTTCTTTTTTTGGTAATTTCATTGACCTCTTAATTCAAACATGTTAAGTGATTGTCAAATATTAGTGTACAAAAACCATTTTATCCTTCTTTAAATTAAAGTATTCATCCAAAGAATCTTTTATTTATATTATCACTTCACCCTCATTGTTGAGGCCTAGAAGAACTATTAGTTAATTACAAACCGTTCTTAACAAACAAGGTTTGACAAGTAATTAAAAAAAAAAAAAAAAACAAAAGCAATAAACAAGATCATAATTTAATTATACTATAGGGGCAATAGTATCCTTATCTTTTATTATAATTTTTAATAAAATTGATGGGAGGAAATTGGCTCACAACGGTGCATAACAATGATCGTATTTCCAATCATTCAATGTACGCGACTATACGACATACATGGTTACTCTTTTCTATTGCTTTTTATATATTTGGGACATGAGGTTCATCTGGACTAACGTATGCGCACAGGGACGGACCCAGGATGAAATATTGGGGGGGGGCCGAAGAACGAAAACCAGATAACCTTCCTGTTAGGGAAGCACTAATGTTTTTTTGTCATACATATTATGTGGGCCCTTATAAGATTCATTTGAGGTCCCACCTCTAAATTATTTTATTATATTAAAGAATAGACCCCACATATATTTTGTGGGGCCCACACATATTTGGGAAAAAAAAGTAACTTATTGATAATGATATTTTTTTCGACAAAATATAGATAAAATTAAAGCAACAATATAGAAAAAATATATATACACATGACTTCAACCCTAAAAAGTTAGACGCAAGCCAATATCTTCTTTTGTAGGAGATGTAAACTAAATTTTTTTTAGGTAAGAGATGCAAACTAATGGCAATTAATTACTTACTAATTATAGATATTTTATTCCGAATTCAAAATCAAATAAGAAAAATTGCAGAAGAAATAAATAAACATATAATATCAAATCAAAAAAAAAAGAATAAAAAAAAGAAGAAAAATATAAACGATAAATAAATTGAGAAAGAGTACCAAATTGTGGAGTAGATTTTTTTTTTTTCTAAATTTTCTTAACCCACGCTTATAGAAAGAAATAAAATGAAGAGACCAAATAAGAAGAAAAGAGGAGAGAGGACAGAGGATATAGAAGAGAATAAATAAGGATTGAAGAGTTACTTTATAATTATGAATGACATTTTGATTTTTGAATACTTAATAAGATTTTTTTTCAAAAATTTCCTTTAACCGGGTTTATAGAAACAGAAGAGAATAAATAGAAAGAAAAGATAAGAGAGAATAGTGAGGAGAATATATAGAGATTGAGGAATTAGTTTTTAATTAGGAATGACATATGTGCCCATTATTTTACCTTTAAAAATTATGCTCAATATTGGGGGGGGGCCAAATAGCGACATTTCACATATAGGAAGAGAAAAAAGTGGGAAAAAAAAGGAATTAAGGGAATTTATACAAAAATTTTAAAAATCCGGGGGGGGGGCCATGGTCCCCCTCGGCCCCTTCATAGGTCCGCCCCTGTATGCGCACCTTGACTACATCCTTAGATGAGATTTTATAATTAATATAGGCAAAGCTTCACCTCTGGCTTTGAGGAGATTTGAACTCTAACTCCCTCCATGAAAGTGTTGGTCTTTTACCAATTGAACCACCTTTGAAAGTTTTTTCTATGCAATATTTGAAAATATAATAACTAACATTAAAAAGCAACACATAATCTTAATATGTTATAACAATATAAGAGAAAAATACAATCCTCAACCTGCATTAGAGGATTCAGACTAGAAATCTGAAGTGTTTCTCACACTTCCAATGTTGGAAGATTCCTAGTTAAATGCATCGACATTTCAACTCTAACACTGTTTTGGCGTTTTAGGTTTACAAGTTGATTTTGCTGAGTTGGTGAAATCTTTGCAGTTCCCTCTGGGTACGTTGGTTTACTTTGAACTTGAAAACATGTGAGAGATTAGATGCGTGATTGGCTCATCTTCTTTGAGTGCTGATGGGTTCTATGGAAGTCATTATTGAGAACACGCTTTTTGACTCATATGAAAAGTAACATTGTTTCCATCGACGGATGGATATGAGTAATGGAAATCACGCTGCTTTGACTCGTTCATTGGTAGCTCGTGGTCTGCTCTAAGTCTATCCTTGGGGCGGCAAATTAGTTATTTTCCAAAATCACACACCCCTGAGTCAGAGTCAAGATCAAAACCAGCCAAGTGTTTATGAAAATACCAAGTTGGGAGTAGTATTAGGGGTGCAAGTTTGACCCTAGCGACAGTGATCTGCTTTAAGCCCGTCCTGAGCCCAAATAAGGCTTGGGCTAAAGATTTTGGCCTTAAGGGCAGGTTAGGGCCAAAATATTATTGCCTTGAAATAGGGTCAAGGGTGGGCTTGGGATTACTCTCTGGCCCGCCAAGCTTATCCCGGCCCGTCCCTAATTTTGGCCATGATTTTGCCTCTGATTTTAACCCTGATTTTGACCCTGATCTTGACCTTGATTCTGGCCCTAATTCTGACCCTGATCTTGGACCTGATCCTGGCCCTAATCCTGACCCTAATTTTGGCCCTGATCTTGGCCTTGATCTAGGCCCATGATCTTGGTCCTGATTTGAGTCTGGACCCTCCACCCATATGAAGAGGAATTAATTATAATCCACGTGGGTGAATATTTGACACGTGTCAAATTTTAAAAACATGATAATGTTTTGTAAAAAATTAATAACAATAAATTATATCTTCATTATCAATGTAGTAAGCATCCATCTGATTTTGGCATGATCCTGACCCTAATTTTGGCTCTAATCTTAATGTTAATTTGATCCTAATCATGTATTAGATTTTTACCCTAATCTTCATATTAACTTTGATATAATTATAAGTCTCGACTTTGACATTCAATCATTTTGATCATATTAGATTATGAGTTCACTCTTTATATTATTTTTAAGATAATTTTTATTTTTTGAATTAAGTCATTTTAGTTCCAAAAAAGAATTGACTTTCTTTTTTTTGGACTAAGGCGAGATAATATATTATAAATAATAAAAAGCTAGTATATATAGAATTAATATCTAACAAATCTACACCCCAACTTCTCATCATGAATATTGACATCTTTCTTTTGCCTCCAATATGATATTTAAGGGGGAAAAAAATCTTATTAAGGACAGATAGCTATGTTTGTAACTAAAATATAATTTTCTTTAACTACGAAAAAATATCAATACTTAATTATCGTTAATTTACTTGTTAACAAAGTTTTAAATATGATTTTTTTTTTCTTTTTTTGAATAAGGATATCAATGGGAAGGGTTTTCAATTTCCATCACCAAAGTAAGGGGAGAGGTTTTCAATTTCCATCATCAAAGCAATGGGAGACTTTCAGAGCTCAATAAACAATATAAAATTATGGAGTATGAATTTATTTATGTTTAAAGCAATACTGTCAACTTATTGTTTATTTTATCATTTTGCATGAGCTTGAATCATCTTATATTTCTATGAATTTTATTTTTAGTTTACTTATGATACTTCTATTATTATTATTATTATTATTATTATTATTATTATTATTATTATTATTATTATTATTATTATTATTATTATTATTATTATTATTATTATTATTATTATTATTATTATTATTATTATTATTATTATTATTATTATTATTATTATTATTATTATTATTATTATTATTATTATTATTATTATTATTATTATTATTATTATTATTATTATTATTATTATTATTATTATTATTATTATTATTATTATTATTATTATTATTATTATTATTATTATTATTATTATTATTATTATTATTATTATTATTATTATTATTATTATTATTATTATTATTATTATTATTATTATTATTATTATTATTATTATTATTATTATTATTATTATTATTATTATTATTATTATTATTATTATTATTATTATTATTATTATTATTATTATTATTATTATTATTATTATTTATGAATTTACATTTGATATTTTAGGTCCAAGGATAGGACCAATTAAGGTTAGGGCCAATATAGGGTCAATCAGGGCCAGGGACAAGGCTAATCAGGGTCAGGGCCAGGGACATGAGGGTCAGGGTCAGGGCCCATCAGGGCAATTGAGAGTCAGGGTCGGGGTCAGGGCCAATGGGGGTCAGGGTTAGGGTTAGGACCAGGGCTAACCAGGGCTAATCAGGGCCAACCCATCCCGACTCGGCCCAATTAGGGCCAATTAGGGTCGGAATGGGCTTGGCTTGGCCCTGTATGGCTTAGGGCCAATGACAATAATCCTTGGCCCTGAACTAGGGTTAGGGAGGGAATGGGCTCATATTAGAACATATAGGGCTGGGCTTGGGATTGCAAAAGCCTGGCCCAGTTGTAGCCCTAAGTAGTATTCGGAATATTTCTGGAAAACTAACCAAAACCCTAGCAGCCACTCCATCTCAAGCTTATGCGGCTAAGGTTGCTTCTAAGACTTTCATAGTTGATCAAATTCAAGCCATTACACTAAAAAAGGTCTCTACAAATGATACTCACAAGAATTCTTAACTAATCCAAAGAAGTGTTTGATACAGATTACAATTTCTACAAAATCTTGGTCAATATTTTATGTAATATAAAACACTAATCTTCATGAAATTCCAAACACTGTAATTCAGGGAATCCAGATGATCACAATTAATTATAAGAGTCCTAGAACACTGATGAACAAGGACTCTACATATAAGGAGCCATGTACACAACTCTGAACATAGTGGAAAATATCTAAAATTTTCCCGTGGACGTAGGTTGATCTCTCTCTCTCTCTCTCTCTCTCTCTCTCTCTCTCTCTCTCTCTCTCTCTCTCTCTCTCAATTCCACAATTCTAGCATGGTATCAGAGCACCAGGTTCTTTCTTTCCACCCTACTTCGCTTCCCCCCTCAACAATCTACTGGACATTAAGCTCACAGACAACAACTACTTACTATGGAGGTCACAAATTGTTCTTCTTTTGAAGACTTATGGCTTGTTTCATTTTGTAGATGGCTCCTCAATATGCCCTCCTACAAGAATCACCATTGAAGAAGATTTCGTCCCTGTATGCATACCAAATCCTGCTTATAATTCGTGGACTCGTCATGACCAACTTGTTATGTGTTGGCTTATTGCCTCGCTCATAGAATCTGTACATGCTCAAGTTGTTGGTTGTTGGTTGTTATACTGCTAGAGCAGTCTAGCATCATTTTGAAACTACATATAAAACACCATCTACAACAAAGACTATGCAACTTCGTCTTCAATTACAAAACATGAAACGAGGTAACAACACTATCCATGACTACCTTCTCTGCATTAAGCACACTACCGATCAACTTGCGGCTGCTAGTAAGATTGTTTCAGATGATGGCATTTGTTTGGATGTTCTCAATGGTTTAGGCCCTAATTATTCAGCCTTTGTTACTTTTGTAACCGCTTGTGGATTTCTTGTCACTTTTGCTGAGTTAAAAGGCATGTTACTCACTCAAGAAGTTCCTCTCAAGAATAACTTAGCTTATGACTCCTCTTCCCCTTTGGCTAAACTCTTTGAGACAACCAAAGGTATTTGTTGGTCTGATATCCTTATCCACATAGAAATGGGATCCTCAATGAGAGGCATCTATTGAACCCCATTTCTCAACCCTATAGTTATCCACATATATATAGGCGTACGCTCTCATGGCTTCCCCATGGAAATCCCACATCACACTGAAAGTGACACAAATCCAAAGTCCATACATATGCAACCCTACCAACTCATGATGGCAGTGGGCTTGCTTGATGCTCACAGGACCTAGCTACTAACATCACGGGTTAACAGGATTCAAAATCCCTACCGGAAGGGTAGTAGTACTCATAGGATTACCTAGCTAACACATCTAGCCACCTAGCATTGATGTACTTAGGTCTAAGTGCATACATATATAGCGACACTAGGGTAATGGGCGAACCCACAACCCTAGCTCGCATATAAGTACGAGAGGACAAGATCTCAGATGTACTTAGGTCTAAGTGCATACATATATAGCGACACTAGGGTAATGGGCGAACCCACAACCCTAGCTCGCATATAAGTACGAGAGGACAAGGTCTCAAAATCAAGTCCACACATTCACACCACTCTCATATAACAATTCATGAAATCAAAGAAACAGAAACAAATACAAATAACGTTACCTTGTGTTCACGCAAAGTCACACACAATTTATAATAGAACCCAAAATATCAAATAATACAAGATATCAAATTTATTGAAGATTTAAATAACTCATCATTCATACAAGATATGGTTAAGTATATTCCTCACCTTTTCAAGTTAATAAAGCTCTCCAAAGTCCCAAAAGCTCACCAAAGAGTGTAATTTGACCCAAAACAACCCTAGTTACATAAGAAGATGAGTGAGTAATAATTGAGAATCAATCGGGGTTCAAAAGAGGGCCAAAACACTCATCCTGAATACGGTCAGTTGAATGGCCAATTGCATAGGCTTATAGGGCCGGTTGAGTGGCCGGTCAACCTCCCACCAAACTAGTTATAAGAAATTTTTCATATTTCTGCTCTGATTCGAAATCAGATCGAAGCGAGACTTTGGGTTCTTTAAATTAAGAGCGATAGGGTCCCCGAAGTGTCAATCAATCATCCCAATTAGGCCTCAAAGGAGAAGCCCCAAATTTGGCTCTTATGTCTACCTGCAAGTGTCTCTACGAGGTTCGAATCAGTTTTGAATCCAACGATTCGCATATCCCCCTCTCAAAAGCGTTGGGAGACACAAAGAGAAACAAGGGCGAGCATTCAATACAACCCAATAACTCCAAAACTAAAACCTAGCATTTATTGATAATAAATACCATTAAATCTAGGTTAGAGAAGAGGGTTTTCAAGAACACTCACCTTTATAAGCGTTATCGTGATGATGCGATGCCACGTGGAAGGAATCCACCAAAATCCTTGGATTTCTCTTCTCCTAAGCCCTCAGCCCCACTCTAGCAATAAGAAATAAGTTTATGAGGAGTTGGGAGCTTAAAATAGGGTTTTTGGTGTGAAATACCAAGTCTGCCTTGCAACTGGGTAGGGGGCAATCGACCCAGCAGTTCAATTGGCTCCAATCAACCGGCCCTCTATCTCACTTATATGGGGCCTGATTTTAGTGATTCTTAGATGGGTAGAAAGGTCATTTCAAGGCCTAATTAATGGTGTATTTTACCTTGACATTTGAGCGTTCTTGCATTGGTTTTTGGATGTGCCAAAACTTTCTTTTTAAGCCTTCTTAACTGACCTTCTCTCTCTTCTTGAATTCTAAGAGAGTGGCCAAGTCATCTATAAGGTCATCCACTACCATGGGGTCCATTTCTAAACTTTCGGGCTAGACTCGAATGGTCCACAGTTGTCATCTACTCGAGTTCCGAGTCCGCGGTGGATTAAAGGGTCAGAAATGCAGGGGATTTCACATCCTCCTCCCCCCCCCCCACCTTAAAAGAAATTTTGTTCTTGGAATTGAGGTACCTGAGGCTCCAAAGAGGGTAGGATACTTTGCTCGCATTTCATCTTCTTTTTCCCATGAGGCTTCCTCAACTGTGTGGTTCTTCCATCGAATCTTCACCAACGGTATGGTTCAATTCCGAAGTTGTTTGTCCTTTCGGTCCAATATCTCAACGGCCTCTTCTTCAAAAGACAAGTCTGCACTCAATCCTTCGAGTTCTTGTGGCAACAGGTGTTCTAGGTCTATATGCATTGGCGAAGTATAGAAACATGGAATACATCATGCACACCTAACAAGGATGATGGGAGTGCTAATCGATATGCAATTGGTCCCACCTTCTCTACAATCTCAAAAGGACCAATATACCTTGGATTGAGCTTCCCCTTGATGTTGGACCTCATCACACCTCTCATTAGTGAAACCTTCAAGAATGCTCTTTTGCCCACGTGAAACTCAAGGTCTATTCTTCTTTTGTCTGCATAAGATTTTTGCCTAGGCCGGGGGGGTTGGTTTTTTCTTTTTTTTAATTAACCATTGCTTTTTTGGTTTTTTTTTTTTGGGGGGGTATTTTTTTTTTTCTTTTTCTGCTTTTTTGTAGTGGGGGTGTTTTTTTTTTTTTTTTTTTTTTTTTGGTTGTTTTGGGGGGTGGGTTGGGTGGTGGGGTGTGTGTTTTTGTTTTTTTTTTTGTTTTTTGTGTTTTTCTTTTCCTTTTTCTTTTTCTGTTCCACAAACGGGTTGGTTTTTTTTTTTTATTTTTTTTTTTTTTTTTTTTTTTTTTTTTTTTTTTTGTGGGGGGGGGGGGGGTGGTTTTTTGTTTTGGGTTTGTTGTTTTTTTTTTTTTTTTTTTTTTTTTTTTTTTTTTTTTTTGTTTTTTTTTTATTTATTGTTTTGTTGTTTTTTTTTTTTTTTTTTTTTTTTTTTTTTTTTTTTTTTTTTTTTTTTTTTTTTTGTGTGTTTTAATCTTAGGGCATAAATCATGCATTTTTAACACTTTGAGTGGAGCTACCTTGGGTTTTATGTTGTTTTTGCAGATTTTATGAATTTCTAGGACTTTAGCGAATATCTGGAGTTTTGGGTATTAAACATGCGGTTTTACACATCAAGAGGTCCGTTCAAATTCTCAAGTGCGAAAGTGGGCCTGATTTGGAGCATGATGGGCTAGAGATGTAATTATGGGCCAACTCCAAAATATCTTGTAAAATTAGATTAGGATTTTTATTTTATTTTTGTTTATTGTAATTGAGAATTGTATGGGGCCCACAAGTAGTCAAAGACTAGGATTTTCTATTTTTTTAGAATATTTTATTTTGTTAGATTTTATTTATTTCTCTAATTAGTTTTTTTCTCTTTCTTCCCACTTTCTATTTTATTTACTTTCTTATTTCCTTAATAACCAACCCACCTATATTTTTGTTAACAAAATATATATATTTTTTGTTTTATTTTATTTTCTTTCTCTTTCCTTCTTCCACTTTTCTTTCTTTCTTCCACCTTGTCTCCACGTGAACTTCAAAAGCAAGTTTTTATTTTATTTTATTTTATTTCTCCACTTATTCTCTCTCTCTCTCTCTCTCTTTCTTTCTCTCTTTCTTTCTAACGAATTTTTTTGCTCCTTCTTTATTTGTTTTTTTTCTTTTTCTATTTTACTCTTATTATTATTATTATCATTATTTTTCCTTGTTTGTAAATTATTCTCATTCTTCTATAAATATTACCTCCCTCTTAGGTCTAGGACACACTTTACTTTCTCTTTAGTTTTACTTTAGTCTTGCACTTTCTATTCTCTTTAGTTTGCTCTAGTTTTCTCTAGTTCTTTGATTAATTTGTGGGCTCTAGTTCTAGTTTTTAGATTGAATGTTTAGGAAGATTGAAGTCGTGTAATTTTTCTTTTATGCAAGTGTAATTCCTTTAGTTTTATCAATGCAATTTCAAGTTCAAGTTCAAGTTCAAGTTTCAAGAGGATTCGCTTTCTCTCTGGGTCTAGCAATTGCAGATCTAGTTTATTCTAGATCTGGTTGTTAGGGTTGGTTGAGATTCGAATTGTTTATTCAAGTTTTGTTTGGAAGATGCAAGTAAGTAAGATTCTTCAATAGTCTTCTCTCCCCCCTCCATTCCCGCTTCTATCTACCCCTCAATATTCTTAATTTAGGATTTACTTTCAGCATTATTTACTGTTCTCCCTTCCCCTGGATCCTTGATCAGAGATGCCTACAGTCGTGCCTCTCTTTGGTTAAGGCTTCCTTTTTCTTTTTTTTGCTTTGTTTATTGCTTTGTTATTTACTTTCTGTTATTTATTTTCTGCCTATTCATTCATTATCTTGGACCACATAACCGGAGCAAGCCTACAATCGTGCCTCTGTTTCTGGTGACGGGTGGTGTTGCATTTGGATTTTTTTTCCTGTCTTTTATTTATGCATTAGTTATGTTTGCTTTATTTTTTTCGTTTCAATTCGATTGCATTAGATGTATGGATTAGGATCGTTGGTTTAGTTTAAGTAATTAGTTAACAAAAATTGAATCATTCCACTCTCGCATTACTATTAAGAAGTTGAATTCTAGGTGGCATATCTCCCTGAGATCGACCCGTTAGCTACACGATACTGTGCGCTTGCGGTTATTTTATTTTGCAAACAAGTTTTTGGCGCCGTTGCCGGGGAGATATTTGTTCATCTTATTTTTCTCATTCTTAGGTAAATCGAAGTGTTTAAAAAAAAAAAAAAATCAAAGATATTACTCTTAACTTGAGTAGAAACAAAAACGTATAGTAGTCTCCACTCTACTGCAGAATCCCTAGGATTCGATTGTAGGCGGCTCCGAAGACTATACGGATTCCCTTGCTGTCAAACCTATATAGCGCTCAGCTATACGGCAACCTTACGGCTTTGGAATCATTGTTTCAATCTTTGTGGTGGGGAAATCCATTACTTTCCCTTTTGTTTTCCGTTTTATTTTCTTTTCTTTTCTTCTTTAGTTTCTTTATTAAAAAAAATAATAAAAAAAAAAAAAAAAAAAAAACGAGTGCATGCTTGTTTGGACTCGTGATTCCACCAACCGACTTGTTCGAATATCTACTTTGACCATGGGCGACATATCTCCACCTAAGAGTCTTAGGGATAGATTTTACCCAACTCGGTCTGCACAACCCTCCTGTATACGTTTACCTGACGTAAGGGGTAACAACTTTGAACTTAAACCTAATTATTTGTCTATGTTACCCCAATTTCATGGGTTGCCTGATCAAGACGCATATTTGTTTCTTAGGGAGTTTGAGGAAGTTTGTGTCCTTATGAAGGTACAATAACTCACTGATGATGCCGTAAGACTACGGTTTATTACCTTTGCATTAAAGGACCAAGCAAAAAAGTGGCTTTATAGCCTACCTTTGGATAGCATTACCACATGGGAACAATTCACTGTCCTATTCTTGAAAAAAATTCTTTCCTTTCTCCAAGACGAATAAGATAAGAAATGACATTCTTCAATTTCGTCAAAAACCCAATGAGTCTTTTGCTAAGGTAATGGAGAGGTTCCAAAGCCTCCTCCAAGAATGCCCTCACCATGGTTTAGAATTGTGGCATTTATGCCAAATAATTTATGAGGGTATTGATTATCAAACTAAGCAACTTTTGGAATCTATGTGCCCCACAGGATTTACATCGTTCACTGATGATTCCAAAGCTTGGGAATTTCTTTTAGACCTAGCAGATAGAACTAGAGAATGGGAGTCAACTCAAGAATCTGAAAGGACTAGTAGGGGATATTTTGTTGATAGCCAAGTTCATAAGGATGCACAAATAGATAGTCTTTTGAAAAAGCTAGAGACTTTGGTAGTAAAAGTTGCACCACCACAACCAAATCAATCACTTTTTGTTGACAAATCTGTTGCTATATGTGCATGGTGTCAGTCTCCTACACATGTAATTGAGGAATGCCCTAGCTATTCTGGAGGCCAACATGAAAATGTCAGTGCGATGTTCCCAAACCCGTACAGTAACACGTACAATCCTGGGTGGAAGAGTCATCCTAACTTTTCATGGTCTCAAGGGCAAAACCAAAATGGATTCAACAATTATTCCACACAAAATCAATTTGGTGCTCCTCAAAAACAAAGTGCACAATTTTTTCATAATCAAAATGTCCAGTTCCCTCAAGCCCCAAATTTTCAAAATGCCAATCTAGCTAGGCCTGTCAATCCACCTGTTGTGCCTCATATGCCTCTCACTGCACAAAATCAATCAACACTTGGTTTCAATAGAGGTAATAATCCAGAGTTTTCTCGTCTCTCTACCTTAGAGAAAAATATGGAAGTACTTTCCAGCACCTTCATGACTTCTATGCATAATATGGAAAGACAAATTTCCACTCTTGCAAGTGCTTTGTCTGTGCGAGAAAAGGGTAAAATGCCTAGCCAACCTGAGTTAAATCCTAGGATTCAAATTCAACAAAGACCATCAAATTTACCAAATCAAGTCAACCAAGTTGAATCCTCCCCTTCTTCTTTAGCTTCAATAAATTCTGTGTCTGCATTGCGAAGTGGGAAAGGGTATTTAATAGGTGAGTCACATATTAATGAAAAGAGCAAGAGTAGTGACCACTGTGATGAGGAGAATGTTCAAGTACCTCCTAAAGAGGGTTTGTCTGAGAAACCCATAGAAGTTGAAGATGAGCCAATTACTGTAGTAGTACCTAAGTTTGTTGAACCATTAGTTGAAACAATGAGAAAAGAGCAAATTTCAACTGAGAGTTATGTTCCTAAGGCCCCTTTTCCCAGCCGTCTAGTTAATAAGAAGAAGACTGCAACTATGGAGAAAATTTTTGATGTCTTCAAAAAGGTAGAAGTGAATATCCCTCTTTTAGATGCCATATCCCAGATCCCTGCTTATGCGAAAGTTTTGAAAGATCTATGCACTCATAAAAGAATCACTAGCGTTCCCAAAAAGGCGTTCTTGGTAGGTAACATCAGTTCCATAATTACTCAACCTGTAGCAACCAAGTATAAGGATCCAGGGAGCCCCACCATAGCTTGTGTCATACGCAATACACACATTGAACATGCTTTACTTGATCTTGGTGCAAGTGTGAATCTTTTACCTTACCATGTTTATAAGCAACTAGGATTGGGAGAATTAAAAGCAACTAAAACTACTCTTCAATTGGCGGATAGGTCAATTAAGATTCCTAAAGGGATGGTTGAAGATGTTTTATTAAAGGTGGGAGAATTTATTTTTCCAGTTGATTTCATTGTGTTAGATACTAAACCTTTTTCAATCCAAGATGAATCCCAATAATTTTAGGAAGACCGTTTTTGGCTACTAGTAATGCTTTAATCAATTGTCGAAATGGCCTCTTACGGTTGTCTTTTGGAAATCGAACTGTGGAGTTTAATATGTTCAGGATAGGGAAACAACCACAAATTGAGGAAGAAATCAATATGCTTGAGGAGTCTTTGGATTTTCCTAATGATTTGATTACCAATTTTGAGATTGATTTTGATCATGAATTTCAAGAATGTTTGGATATGTTGGATGATGATAGTGAAACCTTCTTTTCTGAAGTCTCAAGTTTTCACATGCCTTTGGGGCCTATTAAACCCCCATCCATCTCCATCTCCATTCCCAAACCCTCAATAATTGAACCTCCCAAGCTAGAATTGAAAGAGTTGCTTTCTAATTTGCAGTTTGCTTTCTTAGGACAAGATAATTCTCTTCCTGTCATTATTGTCTCTCGATTTAAATTTCGACCAATTAGAAGAGTTTATCACACTGTTGCATGTTAATAGAGAAGCGTGGAGTTGGTCTCTTACTACTATCAAAGGTGTAAGCTCTTCCATTGTACAATCTCATATTCATCTTATGAAGGATGCCAAACATTTTAGAAAACCTCACCGTATGCATATTTTCTTTGACATTGTGAAGGTTTTTCTTAAAGTCTTTAGGGATGACTTTTCTATTCATGGTTTTTCTTATTTGGAGTGTCTTCCCCATCATACATTGATATTGAAGATAAGACTAAAGCTTCCCATGATAAGAACATCTTGATTGAAAGGTATACCCCTCTTTTGCCTTGTCCTTGTTTATCTTTTCATGCATGCATTGAGGACATTGCATTACTTAAGTGTGGGGGGAATACCTTCTTTGTGAATTTTAACTTTGGCTTTTGGTTAGTGTACATACTATTTCAATTGCTATGATGTGTGAAATGAGAGTGATTTTGGTACCCATCGTGAACACATAAAAACCCTGTTGAGAGGAAGGTAACTTGTATGTATGTTGAGATGAGAATTTCCTTAGAAAAATAAGAGGCCCTTAACTTAAGGCGTTGGACTATTATGGGTTTTGTGGGTCCTTGTTCTTTGGCTAGAGGTTGAGATCAAATTTTTTGTATGGCATGACAAAGTTCAAAAAGAAGTGAAAAGAAAAGAAAGAAAGAAAAAAAAAGAGTAGAAAGTAAAAGTTGAATTTCTTGGAACTAGACAGGGCACTCCGACTCAGGAATCGAGGTGACTTGATCGAAACTCTTAGGAATGATATTATTGAAAAGAACTCTCGTATCACTGTCTATGTGGGCATATGCAAAGCAAAGCTACAAAGTAACTTGGGTTTCTGGTGTTTGCTCCACCATGTCATTCAAGCCAACCGTAGTGGAGTAAAGTAGAGTTCACTACTCAAAAGAAAGAAAAAAAAAAAAAAAAAAAAAAAAAAGAGAAATAAATGCAAGTGTCATCAATGCCTTGGTAGAAATGTTTGGTCAAAAATACTTCAAAACCTTAGTCCTTGGTCCTCTTACTCTATTAGTGGTTTTGCTTAAAGGAGAGGTGTACTTGAAAGATATAAGGTGAGTCTTTGATTGAGATATATACTTAGTCTCAAGAATCAATATGGGGTAATAAAGTTCAAGTGTGGGGGATCTTAAATCAATGGTGAGGAAAGTTGTCATAGCTATTGATTATGTATAAGTACTTACCAATTGTTAGAGTTGAAATTTGCAATGTTTTATTTTGAGCTGAATTGGAATTTTGGATGTATATTCTCTGCAAACATCCACGAGACAAAACTCGTCCTCTAGGGGTAACCTAGTGGTTTAAAGGCTTGTTACACATGCTAAGTGTAACCGTGATTCCTACGAAAGTGAGTTGGGGTTTATTTTATTGCATTAGTTTTTTTTTACCTTCATTTGTATTTTTCTTTTTGCTTGAGGACAAGCTTAGTCTAAGTGTGGGGGAATCTGATGAGCACATTTATGTGTGAAATCTTAGGGCATAAATCATGCATTTTTAACACTTTGAGTGGAGCTACCTTGGGTTTTATGTTGTTTTTGCAGATTTTATGAATTTCTAGGACTTTAGCGAATATCTGGAGTTTTGGGTATTAAACATGCGGTTTTACACATCAAGAGGTCCGTTCAAATTCTCAAGTGCGAAAGTGGGCCTGATTTGGAGCATGATGGGCTAGAGATGTAATTATGGGCCAACTCCAGAATATCTTGTAAAATTAGATTAGGATTTTTATTTTATTTTTGTTTATTGTAATTGAGAATTGTATGGGGCCCACAAGTAGTCAAAGACTAGGATTTTCTATTTTTTTAGAATATTTTATTTTGTTAGATTTTATTTATTTCTCTAATTAGTTTTTTCTCTTTCTTCCCACTTTCTATTTTATTTACTTTCTTATTTCCTTAATAACCAACCCACCTATATTTTTGTTAACAAAAAATATATATATTTTTTGTTTTATTTTATTTTCTTTCTCTTTCCTTCTTCCACTTTTCTTTCTTTCTTCCACCTTGTCTCCACGTGAACTTCAAAAGCAAGTTTTTATTTTATTTTATTTTATTTCTCCACTTATTCTCTCTTTCTTTCTAACGAATTTTTTTTGCTCCTTCTTTATTTGTTTTTTTTTCTTTTTCTATTTTACTCTTATTATTATTATTATCATTATTTTTCCTTGTTTGTAAATTATTCTCATTCTTCTATAAATATTACCTCCCTCTTAGGTCTAGGACACACTTTACTTTCTCTTTAGTTTTACTTTAGTCTTGCACTTTCTATTCTCTTTAGTTTGCTCTAGTTTTCTCTAGTTCTTTGATTAATTTGTGGGCTCTAGTTCTAGTTTTTAGATTGAATGTTTAGGAAGATTGAAGTCGTGTAATTTTTCTTTTATGCAAGTGTAATTCCTTTAGTTTTATCAATGCAATTTCAAGTTCAAATTCAAGTTCAAGTTTCAAGAGGATTCGCTTTCTCTCTAGGTCTAGCAATTGCAGATCTAGTTTATTCTAGATCTAATTGTTAGGGTTGGTTGAGATTCGAATTGTTTATTCAAGTTTTGTTTGGAAGATGCAAGTAAGTAAGATTCTTCAATAGTCTTCTCTCCCCCCTCCATTCCCGCTTCTATCTACCCCTCAATATTCTTAATTTAGGATTTACTTTCAGCATTATTTACTATTCTCCCTTCCCCTGGATCCTTGATCAGAGATGCCTATAGTCGTGCCTCTCTTTGGTTAAGGCTTCCTTTTCCTTTTATTGTTTTGTTATTTACTTTCTGTTATTTATTTTCTGCCTATTCATTCATTATCTCGGACCACATAACCGGAGCAAGCCTACAGTCGTGCCACTGTTTCTGATGACGGGTGGTGTTGCGTTTGCATTTTTTTTCCTGTCTTTTATTTATGCATTAGTTATGTTTGCTTTATTTTTTTCGTTTCAATTCGATTGCATTAGATGTATGGATTAGGATCGTTGGTTTAGTTTAAGTAATTAGTTAACAAAAATTGAATCATTCCACTCTCGCATTACTATTAAGAAGTTGAATTCTAGGTGGCATATCTCCCTGAGATCGACCCGTTAGCTACACGATACTATGCGCTTGCGGTTATTTTATTTTGCAAACATCTACCCATGGTGAAATTAATCTTCATAGGAATGAAGGGGGGGGGGTTTGTGGGGGGGGCCCCACCCCCCCCCTCTTTTATTTGGGGGGGGGGTGGGGGGAAAGGGGGGGGGGGGGGGGGGGGGGGCGTTTTCCTCGGGGGGGGCGGCCCCCGGGGCGGCACAAAATTCTCAACATCATTTTTCAATCCAAACCACCAATAATGCTCTTTCAAGTCTTTGTACATTTTGGTGTTATCGGGATGTATGGCGAACACAAAGTGATGTGCCTCACTCAGGATCTCTTTTCTAAGATCTTCATTCACCAGTGCACACAATCCTCTCTATACATCAAAGCATTATCAGAAGATAAGGAGAAATCAATAACCTCCTGAGGATTCAAAGAAATCTTCTCTGAACTTCTACTTCAAAATTGGATCCAAAGGCTACAAAGCAATGATCCTGTCTCTTAGGGTAGGCCTCGTAGTCAAAGGAGCAAGAATCACTTCAGAACCTTTTGGCACGATTTCTAACTCCAATTCCATATTGGAGTTCAACAAAGGCTTGCCAAGTGCATTAAGGTCAATCTCTTCTCTCGGGTGCTCTTTCTACTCAAAGCATCGGAAAGTACATTTGCTTTACCTGGATGGTACTGGATATTCGCAATCGTAGTCCTTCACTAGCTCTAACCACCAACGCTGTCTCATAATCAACTCCTTCTGAGTGAAGAAGTATTTCAAGCTTTTATGGTCAGTGTATATGGCTATCTTCTCTCCATAAAGGTATTGGCGCCATATCTTTAAGGCAAAGACCAACGCTGCCAACTCAAGGTCATGAGTGGGATAATTGTGCTAATATTCCTTGAGTTGACTCGATGCATTAGTAACCCCTTCTCCATGCTACATCAATACACTTCCAAGACCGATTTGATGCATCAATGTAAACTGTCAAGCCTCCGGAGTTATCAAGCATAGTCAAGATGGGTGCATTGGTCAACCTCTTCTTCAACTCTTGGTAGTTCTTTTCACAAGATTCACTCCACACAAGTTCTCAATGAATCTCCTATACTAACCTGCAAGTCCCCAGAAGCTTCTGATTTCAATAACCGACTTGGGCTAGTCCCAATCCGTCACTGCCTTGACTTTATCTGGGTCTACTTTTAGTCCTTCAATAGATACTACATGACCCGAGAACACCACTTGCGGAAGCTAGAACTCGCACTTTGAGAACTTCGCAAACAATTTCTTTTCTCTCAATCTTTGCAAAGCAAACCATAAGTAGTCGGCATGCTCCTTCTCATCCTTAGAATATATCAAAATGTCACTATGAAAATTATCACAAATTTATCCAAGACATCGTTAAATATTCGGTTCATCAAGTCCATGAAAGCGGCGGGAGCATTTGTGAGACCGAATGGCATCACCTTGAATTCGCAATGACCATTTCGAGTCCTAAAATTGTTTTGCATGTGTTGCCTGCTTTCACTCTTAGTTGATGATGTCCTGACCTCAAATAAATTTTGGAGAATACTGAGGCTCCCTTCAATTGATTAACCAAATCATCGATTCTCGGTAGATGATACCTATTCTTGATGGTGAGCTTGTTCAACTCTCTATAGTCAATAGATAGCCTTATGCTTCCATCTTTCTTCTTCACAAAGAACACCAGAGCTCCCCAAGGAGATAAACTAGGTTGGATGAAACCTTTTCCTAGCAATTCAATTAGTTGGTCTTGTAGCTCTTTTAACTCCATGGATGCCATTCTATATGGAGCTTTAGATACAGTAGCAACTCCTGTTATCAATTCAATAGCAAACTCTAATTCTCTTTCTGGGGGTATTCCAAGTAATTTGTTGGGAAAGACATCCTTGAAATTCTTCACTACCTCAAGATCTATGAACTTCTCCTCTTTCTTATCTCCTATGGAAGAACATAGTTTAGCACCCCCAACTATCTCCCTGACTTGGAGCGCTGTCACTACAGAGTTCTCATAGTGCTTTCCCAAATCACCTTGGAATTTAAAAACAGGGGGCACTAACGGGATGAAATTGAACTTTCTTCCATGACCAAACCTTGATCCTCTTGGTTGAAACTAAGGAGTGGGGGAGAGATCAAGGCAGGTGGTGGAGGTTCCAAGCACTCCTGTTGATGGTAGAAGTGTTGCAGTTGTGAGAGAAGATAGAGGACTCACAAGAGTTGGTTGAGAAAATTTCTCCAAGTGCAGATCAAGGGGATGAATTTGAAATTCAAAGTCCAGTCAAATGAGACGTTGGTTGAGGAATATTTTCCATGTGCATATCAAACGGGTGAATTTGAAATTCTAAGTTCATTTCAGATGAAGTGGCATCTAAGGAGGCTATGGGGCCTACAGAAACACACTTGATGTCTAAGTGTCCAAGTTCGTTGAGGAATGAGGGTTTGAGTCAAACACAATCTTGTGAGGGAGAGTTCGTTTCAGTGGGGTCAACGCCACACCTGACGTTGGGAGTGAGGAGCTTAGGCTTACCCAAAACGTGGTGAGTGGGAAGGGCTGTGTTATGAACCATTGGATCAGGATGCACCAAATTCAAAATGTGAAATAGATGTGATAGAGGAAGAACCAGACCTGAACCTGATTGTGTTGCTGTCTGTGGCTTCATTGGAGTTCCAAAACCATCTGCTGGAAAGAAGATTGAGTCGACAGAAAAAATTCAGAAAGCAAAGCAAGGGGCTATTTTGTAGGGGATCTCTTTACAAAAAGAGAAACAAGGGTCTTCAGCTTTGTTGAAAGAACTGCACTAAGTGGATTCACAGATGTTGTGTAAAGAATATCCAAGAGAGGTAGGTCATTCTGCTAGGAATAACAATTTGTGCATTAAACCATTTTTCAATAAAGATTTTGTATTCGAATATTAGGGGTGTGAGGAAATCTGCTGGTAAACGAACATTAAAATTTGAGATAACAACTCAAAAACTAGAAATTTTATGTGTTGCAATACCAAAGTGGAGATCCCTAAAGTATCTTATTCTATTGTTTAATAGACTGGAATTTTGTAGCAATTTGTTATAGGACAGTAAAAGCGATAAAGAACCTAATTTGTGGCTTTTCTAGAAGCGAGATATTTCTGATCCAGTGGTGATTGCATCTTCGGACCATCATATATCAGTCGAGTTTATGGGTAATGGTATTTGACATCAGTAGTACGTATATGGATGATGTCTCAAAGCTGGCTGGTGAAAACTTTGGGTAGACGTAGGGGTGTAAACGGACCCGATTCAGATCGGATAGTGATAATACCATATCCGCATCCTATTATATTCGGACGGATTCGGATAATATCCTATCGGTTTTCGGACGGATTCTGTCGGATTCGGATGATAATCGGATAGTTATTTTCTTAAGTAGATTCTTCTAAATAAGCATGAATACAAATTGAATACAAGTTTTCGACTACCTTTTTACATCTTTACCCTTTTATTTGTGAGGGCTAGGTTTGAAATTTAAGAATTTAGCAATTTTGGTAGATCTTTTAGTAGAGAATCTAAAAAAATAGTCACATATGACATGTAGAAAATTTATAAAAATAAGAATAATAAATTTAAATAATAACTTATTCAGATAATTTTATTGGACATATAATAATCGGTAAGAAAGGGGTAATACCATATCCGCATCCTATTAGTAATCGGACGGATTCGGATACCCCTAAACGAATGCGGATGCGAATTCTGAAGCGGATTTCGGTTATCCATTTACACCCTTAGGTAGACGTAATGTAATAATCCTACACAAAAATACTAACTGTTGGGGTTGACGTAGGGTTTGGATCCAAAGACCTATTGATATTAGACGCCCAAACAACTTGCCGATAGTATAATAGCCGATTTCCAATCAGTATTAGTGGCGGTTATAGGGAAATTTGACCAAGTGTTCTTCACATAAAATGAAGCCCTTTAAGTCTAGAAAACAATACAAAATGAATCTAGTCAATTAAATCAGTATCAACGAAGTTATGGCCAAATAGTGAAAAGAGGTCAAATCCTGATGCTGCTATCATATAGAAGGTCGCTGATATAAGACGGTTGAAAGGTATCAACCGTATAGTTACTAACGTAAGGATTCTCCTCACAAATTGACCTGAAAAGAACTAAATGCCCCTAGGGGCTGTCCCAAGGCATTCATCTTTATCTTTAGGGGTTTTGGAAGCTTGAAGAAAGGGAAAAGAGAGGTTGGATATAAGGAGGTTGAAATCCTTGGAAATGCATGAGAACCATGAATGGGTAGAACTCTACAATAAATGCTGAAATTAAGTAAAGCTTTCCCCTCTCTACATCCACGTATGAATTTTGTTACATTTATTTAGGATACAAACAAATCGTAGCTTGATTTCTTTTTCTATTTCTGCTTCTAGTCACTCGCTTTATTTCTCTTCCTATTATTTATTTATTTTTATTTTTTTTTTGAATCCGAAGAGTTTATATATAGGGTGGGGGAATATTACTAATATAGGTGCCGCCGGATGGGTGCAAACCCAGTACCTCCCCGTGGGAAGTTAGGCTTTTAACCACTCTACTAATCCACCATTGGCACATCACAAAGGAAGTTTCCTTACTAACTACAAGCACCGGAGCCAAATCCAAGCTTTCTTCCTGCCACATCATAAACCACCTCAAATGTGTGTTGCTGCATATTTCCAAGGATTCCCAAATCAGTAGAAACAGTATTTCCAATGAAAGCCAAGCAATATTGAGTCGAACTTGCTTGAACCAGCATCCCAGAACTATCAACATTCAAGTCAATACCTTGGCTAAAATGCAACACTATGGTTGATAATGTTACTGAACTGTATCCCGACAAGTTGTAGCATGTATCAAGTAGTGAATATGGTGGCGCCAGATGATACTTAGACATTGCTTTACGAAATGCTGAACGAAGAGCTGAATATGCCTTTGGTGCCAACCGAGTAATGACAGTTCCAGAATCTATTATAGTTCCTGAAGTTGTAAAAACTGATTGTGAAATGGATAGCTTCTGTCCTCCAACACTTATACCAGTCATATTTAGGAAATAGAAATGTGGGTAGTTCGAACTTGTTAGTAATTGTTGGGGGTAATCTGGTACTTGTATCTGTTTTAGTCATGAACCGAACCGGTTGGGTTCATATGGTTCATAGACTAATGTATATCTGAGGGCTGGGTTGGTTCAGAGGGCATATGCAAAATCGTTTTTCTCATTTGGGGATTTCTCTGTTCTACGGTTCTTGGAGCTTTCTGGATATTCTTCCATGGCTGTCGTCTTCGATCATCTGTAGCTCTGATCTTCTTTGGTTCTTGTTGGAGATGATAGAGGGCTTTTGATCACTGGAGTAGGGCGATCACTCGATGGTACTTTGGAGACCTAAGGTTGCTTGTACCAGATGTATTCGTGAACTTCTTCTTTCTTCTTCTAATCTGTAACTTCCAAAAGCTTAGTGAATTGGATTCTTACCAAAATCCCGGAGAGTAGGCATATGCCGAACTCCGTAATCATGTCTTCTTCTTCTCTTGATTTGTGAATACCCTTGCGTGTTCGGTCCACATGGTTATTAGGGCATGAGGTGTTATACGGTCACAGATTGGCATCAGAGCCATCTCATTCATGTTCCCTGCTTCATTTAGGTATTGTTAATCATCTAAACCCTAAATTGAAGGTTTGCTTATACTGTTTAAGGTTGTCTCAGGTTACAATTTCAGTTTTCATTAAATTTCTTTCGCTGCCTATACCTCTGATATATGAATTAACCATTCGGTTCTTATAGTCTCAATACAATTCTGTCATAAATGTTAACCTTATGAAATTATTTGATTTCATATGTTATGAATGTACTATGATAATGATTCGGTTCTATAAAACCCTCTGTTAATGAGTTTCATATATTCTGGTATACTCTGTTAATGTGTTTGTAATCTGTTGGGTGACAATTGAGTATAAGTAGGAGATTCTGATATGCTTAGTTGTTAATTGATCACATTAACTCTTTCTTCTCTGATTATATTAACTGTTGTTCTATTTTTCCCTTGTTAATATTGATACAATACTTAGTCTGTATTGATCTGTTGTGTTAACATGTGTTAATAAGGCTGCTGAAATTGTATAAATTGAGCTTATGGTTTTGTGATTAATTAATATTGATTATTTAACTCTTTGTTAGAATAATCTTTTATTTTTCAGAATTGTTTATCAGTATTGTGAATAGTATTCTTGTATACTGATTAGTGTTTGGTACCGGCTTCAAAGTGGAGCCAGGCAAGGGTTTCAGTCTACTAGGGGAGGATAATCCTCCCAGTGTGGTTACCACAGGCTCGATTAGAGCAGTAGGTCTAGGGGGGGATCCTAGTTACCTAAGTTTGGACACTCCTATGGGGGGTTCCAGGGTAGATATTGAGAAGTTTGATGGCACAGGGGATTTTGGGATTTGGAAGAGAAAGGTTCGAGCCTTAATGGCTCAGCAAAAGCTCCTAAGATCAATTGATGACACAGTTGCTTTCTTTGAAAGCATTGACCCAGTCCTGAGGACTGAAGTGATGGAGAATGCAATTGGTTGCATGCTCTGGAACATCATTGATGGGGTTATCAGGTGTCTTGATGATGATGACAATACTCCTATTAAAGTTTGGAATAAGCTTGAACAGATCTATCAGAAAAAGAATCTAGGTAACAAAATTTATTTGAAGGAGATGTTGTATGGGTTTAAGATGGACCCTACAATCAGCCTTGACAAGAACCTAGATATATTTAAGAAGTTGATTCAAGACTTAGCCAATACAGGGGAGAAGACTAAATTGGAAAATCAGGACTTGTCTATTATCCTATTGAATTCACTTCATAATGATTATCTTGTTGTTAAGAACTCAATCAAGTATGCCTGTCAAAATATTTCCCTAGAACAACTGATTGATGCCTTAAAGAATAGGGAGTCTGAACTATTGGCTTCTGGTAAGACTAAGGGCAGTGGGGAAAACCTGTTTGTTAAGGGCAAGGGTTCTTACAAACAGGGGAGACCCAAAGGGAAGGGAAAGGTAATTGAAAGTCATGAGAATAACAATAAGAATAATAATGGGAACAACAAGTCTGATACAAACCTCAAGAGATGCTTCTTTTGCAAGAAAGTAGGACATTTTAAGAAAACATGCTTTGCATATAAAAAGAAAATGAAGGAATTGGAGACTTCTCATTCTGATATGCCTGGACCCAGGAATGGTCAAGCCAATGTCTATGAAGACATCAGTGAAGTGCTTACCATCTCTGAGGTTAGTGGGCAACAAGGATGGATTCTAGATTCAAGTTGTACATATCACATGTGTCTACACATGCACTGGTTCACACATTTGTCTGAGTTAAAGAATGCCAAAGTTATGATGGGAAATGATGATTTATGTGATGTAGTTGGTATTGGTTCTGTTAAATTAATTAATCACAATAAATCTGTGTTCATGTTACATGATGTTAGATACATACCTGACTTAAAGAGGAACTTGATTTCAATTAGTAGCCTTGACAGTGGTGCTGGTTTTGAAACTTGTATCTCTGGGGGTAGTCTTTTTGTATCTAAGGATTCTCATGTATATTTAAAGGGTATTTCTCAGTCTGGTTTGTATGTGTGTGATTGTAGTACATTCCTGAATGATATCTCCAATATTTGTTGTTTAACAAGTGAGTCAAATATCACAAGTCCTAGGTAAGCAGCACCAATTAAGCTTTGGAGCTTGGTCTCACTTCTCTGGGGATATATTAGAATATGTACATGTTGATTTGTGGGGACCTGCTTCAATCTTGTCTTATGGTAGAAACTCTTATTTCTTATCCCTTCTTGATGACTACTCTAGGAAAGTGTGGATCTTCTTATTGAAGACCAAGGATGAAACTTTTGAAAAGTTCAAGTATTGGGTTGCTTTGGTAGAAAACTTGAGTGAAAAGAAAGTTAAAACATTAAGAACTGACAATGGATTAGAATTTGTTAATGAAATGTTTAATGGATTTTGTAATGACAAAGGAATTCAAAGGCATAGGACTGTTAAATATACCCCTCAGCAAAATGGCATTGCTGAAAGAATGAATAGGACAATTTTAAACAAGACTAGATGTATGCTCATCAGTTCAGGGGTGCCCAAGGGTTTCTGGGGTGAAGCTGTTACAACAGTTGTTCACCTATTCAATAGGAGTCCCTCTGTTACCTTAGGGTTTAAAACCCCTGAGGAAATGTGGTGGGGGAAACCCCCCCAGTCTTGGTTACCTTAGGGTATTTGGGTGCGAATCCTTTGTTCACCAGAGCATTGGTATATTAGAACCCAGGAGTAAAAAGAGCATCTTTCTAGGGTATCCTGAGGGGGTGAAAGGCTATAAGCTATGGGATAGGACTGTGCCTAGTGTTAAGACCTTTGTTAGTAGGGATGTTCTCTTTAGGGAGAGCATGTTCCCTTGTCTTTCCATTGACAATACCAATTTGAATCCACTTGATCAAAGAATGACAAACTTCACTCAATTTGATTTAGGGCAGGCTGATGTTTTCTTAAGCCCTGCTCAGACTCTTGATTCTAGTTTACCTGAAGAACCCTTGACTTCCCCTCAACCTAGCTCTGGTAATAAAGAGTCTGAGGTTGTGGTGTCTGAGATTGAGAGTGGGCCATTGCCCTCTCCTGAGATTTCCACTGGAGAGGTGGAAGAAGTTCCTGATCTGAGTAGTTACCAACTGGCAAGGGATAGAGTTAGGAGAGTGGTTAGGCCACCTAGAAGGTTTTAGCCAACTTTGTACATGAGACTGATATTTCTGTCTCTGATATTGGGTTAGATGAACCTAGTTCCTATGAAGAAGCTTTGGGTTCCAAAGATAAAGATTTATGGGTTCAAGCCATTAATGATGAGTTAGATTCATTAAATAAGAACCAGGTTTGGGAACTAGTTCAGAAGCCCAAGGATCAAAGGTTATTACCTTGTAAGTGGATATTTAAAATCAAGGATGATGGAGTTGATAATTCCAAAAGATATAAGGCCAGACTTGTTGCAAAAGGTTTTGTTCAAAGAGAATGGGTGGATTATAATGAAATTTTCTCTCCGGTTGCCAAGTATAAGACTATAAGGTTGTTGTTGTCCCTTGTTGCTCAGAACAAAATGACTATAGAGCAATTGGACGTGAAAACTGCCTTTCTTCATGGCAATTTAGAAGAAAGGATATATATATATATATATATATATATATATATATATATATATATATATATATGCAACTACCTCTAGGCATCTCGATAGCTGGAGAGGAATCACAAGCTTGCTTGTTGAAGATATCTCTCTATGGACTTAAACAGGCTCCTAGGCAATGGAACAAATGTTTTGACTCATTTGTGTTGAGTGTAGGGTTTAAGAAAAGTGTTTATGATAGTTGCCTATATTTTCTCATTTCAGATTCTATTGTGTTGTATCTAATACTTTATGTTGATGATATATTGATTGCTTGTGTTGATTCTATCTTATTCAAGATGTTAAGGACAAGCTGAAATCTGAATTTGAGATGAAAGAACTTGGGACAGCCAAGAAAATCCTAGGGATTGAGATCTATCGGGGTAAGGGGGAGGATACTATGTTCATTGGTCAGAGGTTATATTTATTGAAGGTGCTTGAGAAGTTTAACATACTTAATTGTAAACATGTAAATGTTCCTTTAGCTGCACATTTTAAACTTTCCAATGATCATTGTCCTAAGAATAACTTTGAAAAGAATGAAATGTCAAAGATCCCTTATTCTAGTCTTTTAGGTTCTCTTATGTATCTTATGATATGTACTAGACCTGATATTGCTCATGCTGTTAATGTATTGAGTAGGTTTATGTCTAATCCTGGTAAGGAGCATTGGCTTGCTCTCAAGTGGCTCTTAAGGTATTTGAGAGGTGCTGTTCATAAAGGTTTAGTGTTCAAGTCCACACCTGGTGATCTTATTCTTGAAGGATATACTGACTCAGATTATGCCAGTAATGTAGATAATAGGAAATCATTATCTTCTTATTTCTTTCTGTTATCTGGTAATTGCATCAGTTGGAAGATGCAACAACAGCCTATAGTTGCTTTGTCCACTACAGAGGCTGAGCTTGTTGCTGGATCTAAATGTGTTAAAGAGAGTATATGGTTGAATGGTTTGTTGTGTGAACTTGGTATTTTGAAGATTAAACCTGTTGTCTTTATTGATAACCAGAGTGATATCTTTTTATGTAAGAATCCTGTTTATCATGACAGAACCAAACATATAGATATTAAATACTCCTTTCTCAGGGATAAGATAACTGATGGTTCACTTTTAGTTGAAAAGGTAAGTACTGAGCATAATCCTACAGACTGTGGTACTAAGTCATTGCCTCTTTCTAAATTTCTACATTGTCTTTATTTGTTGGGAATTGGTGATATTGTCTTTTAGTACATATGTTCTGTAGTTTTGAGTTGTATATTACTTGTTTTTTGGATTGTGGTGTGTGTCTTGTTATTTGATTGTTTATCAGGTTTTGCATTTGTTGCAGTTTTAGGGGAGATGCTGCCCAAATTTTTATAACTCTTATTCTGTTTATCTCAGTTTTTGAGATATATGCCTGGTGTGTGCATGTTTGCTCTTCATAGTTATATGAGTGAGTTGTGAATTGTGAGTTATGGTTAGGGTTTCTCTACCTGGTGCAGTTTGTTGCATGGTGTATCTGCTTGGAGTCATTAGTGTTGCATGGTTAGGTATTTTTGCATATTTTATTTTGTTTTGTACTGTGGTTTCTTTTGTCTTGTGTGTGCAGGTACACTTGGATGATGACGGTTGCATCCCGCTCACTATAGTCATTTTGGTTGTACAGATTAAGGGGGAGATTGTTGGGGGTAATCTAGTACTTGTATCTGTTTTAGTCATGAACCGAACCGGTTGGGTTCATATGGTTCATAGACTAATGTATATCTGAGGGCTGGGTTGGTTCAGAGGGCATATGCAAAATCGTTTTTCTCATTTGGGGATTTTTCTGTTATACGGTTCTTGGAGCTTTCTGGATATTCTTCCATGGCTGTCGTCTTCGATCATCTGGTAGCTCTGATCTTCCTTGGTTCTTGTTGGAGATGATAGAAGGATTTTGATCACTGGAGTAGGGCGATCACTCGATGGTACTTTGGAGACCTATGGTTGCTTGTACCAGGTGTATTCGTGAACTTCTTCTTTCTTTTTCTAATCTGTAACTTCCAAAAGCTTAGTGAATTGGATTCATACCAGAATCCCGAAGAGTAGGCATATGCCGAACTCCGTAATCATGTCTTCTTCTTCTCTTGATTTGTGAATACCCTTGCATGTTCGGTCCACACGGTTATTAGGGCATGAGGTGTTATACGGTCACAGTAATGAAGTATATTGAACACTAGAAGAGGAAGAACCGACTTGGCTACCGAATGCAAGAAAACCAGTGGAGCTGCTTGTAGATGGAAGACAATAAGAAAAATTATTTCCATACTTTTGAGCAGTCTGTGATACTGTAGAAATTTGACTGCGGCCAAGGCCTAGGAGTCCATCAGTGGAGCCAAATGAGCCATCATTGTTGTGTCCGCACCCGAATTCAAAATTGGGGAAGAAATCAGAGGAAGACAGTGTTAGTGTATCCGTGACAAAGTCCCCTTCCGAGTAGGAACCACCACCATATGAGACTTCGTAGAGGCAATTGGTGGTGCAGGATGACTGTGCAAATCCTGCTGCGTTCAGTTCTGAGCATGCATTGGAGCCACACGCGATGCTAGAATAGGTGGATGATGCAGAAGAGTTGAAGTAGGGATCCTCTTGCGAATAGCAATTGCGAGAGTTGCATGGTAGGCATTGAATCCAGGTGAGATCACTACCTGTATCAAATATGACTGAAATTTTGGGCAGGTGTTCCTAATCCAATACTCACAACGTAGTTGTCAGTCCCCAGCGAAGTGCCAGAGTTGGCGGGATTTTTTACTGCAGAATCTGCTAGATATGATTGTTGGTTGGAGACTTTTGAATTGATCGACATCACCCGGGCTTTGTCATTGATGAGAATCTGGAGAAGACCAGGGATTTTTGATTTGCTCTCTTTCAATGGTGAGCAAGGTCCGTATTTGTCAGCTACTTGCAATAGACTGCTTGAGAATTCCGAACCTGAAAGCAACGATGAAAAAGATGACCAGTGTTAAAATTTAATGATCGTTTTGAGTGGGAGGGGAGATAACCATCAGAAGCTTTGCTTTCGCTTATGCATTATTGCTTTCCCGGCCACATGCATTATTGTTTGAGCAAACACCAAAAATTCACCAACAGAAATAAAAACCAATAGAGGAAATTCAAATATTTAACTTGGTTCACACACCAATACAGCATGCTACATCTGTGAACAAAGAAGAACTATCACTATGTAGAAAGAAAATACAATAGAGAACATTAGCGTAAAAACTCTCACCCAAAACCGTAAGACAAAAATCGCAAATCTCGTAATGAAACATAGGGTAAATACTTAGAGATTTTAATCAAGTAAATGGGTTGATCTGTTGCGTTGGGTTGTGTGGCGGAAATGGGTTGACCCATCATAGGTCTCATTGATTGGATCATTCAGGTCTCCCACTAAAATATGTCAATGAGAGTCGATTTTCAAAATCAAGTACAAAAATTCAATTGACAACACAACAATTATTATATCAATCATACTAAAACCACTTCCAATGCTAATATCACGCTTGATGTAGTTTTTGAAATCATATCCAAAAGAGCCTTGACTAGATTAGATCAAATAGGATTAAGGATTGAAGATAAGAATGGATGAAAACAGCTACTGTCTCACCACCCACACAAACATAAAGTCAAAAAAAGCACCTTTGGCTGGAGTAGAGCACACATCGGCGGGCTTCAAGGAGCTAAGTGAAACATCATGAGTCTGGACTTCAAAATTCTTCTTCAGCTCTGTGAACCTATAAGCCTCTACATTCTCTACAGAAAAACCAGCGATGAGAAACAAAGGAAGAACAGTTGCAAGAAGAATGGAATGGAAGGAGTAGTAGTTACTGGCCATAGAGGTGATGGTTTTTGAGGTCTCTAGACAAGTATTTCACTTCCCTTCAACCCTATAGCTTCTGCAATAACCTGACCTTCAATATCTATTTATACTCAGAAGGATTTCTTTATCTTTCTTATTTAGTGGTAAACGTTCTACCTACCAAGACTGTCTTATTCATTGGTCTGTCTTATTCTTCAACAAATATTAATATCCACTTCGTCTCAAGAAACATTTAATAAAGTTTATTTATATTAAACCATTAAAAAAAGAAAGCCATCTTCGCTGAAATATTTTGTCCATACTTTTTTCCATAAGAGGAAGAAAATTATTTTCTTCAGATAGAAAACTTTACAATAACATAAAATCTTGACAAAATGATACACGTGGGGTTCGCACATGAGGTAACTCAGTGTCCTAGACTCAGAATGAGATAAAATTCGTCATGTTGATCTGAAACAAGCTCGTCACTGTGTTGCAATGAAGGACACTTTCATTTTGAGAACCTTTTGGACATTTTATTGTTTTTTATGGCATTTTTGTAGTTTTATGTTTTGTGTTTTAGGATTTCTTGGCATAATTTTGTGAGTCCTTTTTAAGATAACTGAATATTATTGTTTCTAAAGAAAATATTATTAAGATAAAGTTCTCTATTATCAATCCATCCTCCTATTTGGCTTTGATTCTTTATAATTTCAGCCTCACCAAAAATAAATGTTTGTACTTCTTCGGTCCTTTAATTTTTTTTTTTTTTTTAACCCCTAAAAAATAAAAAAAACCAAAAAAAACAAAAAAAAGGGGGGCGCATTGGTTTTTTTTTTTTTTTTATATTATCATTATTATTTTTTTTTTTGTGGTAAAAAGAAAAACAAAATAAACAAAATAATAATAATTTTCTTTTTTTTATATTAATCGGGTTACACCCGGTTCTAACAGGACGAAACGTGATCGGGTCCGGGCCGAATGGGGCTCCACATTACGGTTAATCGGGAAGGATGCCGATCTTCTATAACCAAAAGCGCAACGTACGCCACAGATATAGCAATCATCCTTGTTATGGAAGGTCAACTCAGCAGCTGATTGAATGGGACCAACGACAAGGGAGCATGATCCGAGGAGAAACATCAGCCCTTGTTTGGCTAACTTACCAAATACATAAAAGGTAACACCTACACTATAAATGCACAGATCTACCCCTCCGGTAAGCAACCAATACACTTTGAGCATAATCTTGTGTAGCTTCTACACGAGACCTCATTCGGTTCATCATCTAACTTTGCCATCGGAGGCGGCTGCCCGGCACACAAGCCGGCCCGCATCTAACCTTTCTTGCAGGACTCATCGTCCCGGATACGAGAGGAGGCTCAGTCGGATCCAGAAGCATAATTGATCCGCATCAGTTTGGCGCCGTCTGTGGGAACGACAAAATCTTCAAGTCATGGTGCGACGAACTAATGGACGTTCCCGACAAGAAAGTACGGGGGATGATCGAGTAATTCCCGAAGAAACGATTAATCCGTCGGTTCACGAAGAACAAGAGATACTTCCGGACAACATGGTTCTGGACGATCCAAATGAAGAAGGGACATCACGAGGACCCCGGGACCAAGCCATTATGGCAGATATGGACGAACTACGTAAAGGCATGCTTGAAATGCAATTGGTATTACGTGGTTTAGTACATCAAATTGGGGTCGAACAAGGACCAAGGCGTAATACCCAGTCGGGAAGGCTAATGAAAGCCTTCAGGACGGTGCGAGGAGCCCGACATCCAAGGCGCATCCCGAGAACAAAAATTACTCGGGAACAAAGGGAAATACAACCTGATCGTAGCAAGCGCCAAACCACGCCTAATGGGACAAGGATCAGTGCTTTAGAACGCATTTCATTGCCGCCTAAAACAGGGTCCTTGCCCCCCAGGTATAGTCGGGAACAGGTCGATGAGATCGTAGAGAAGGAGGAAGAAGGAGAAAGCCAACCCCAACCTTCAAGGTCGAGAATTTCGACCTCTCGGGCACCATCCCAAAGGAAGGAGACTACAAACCCTCGCTCAAAAAAGGAACGTGTCGAATCCGATGAGGAGGGTACAAGGCAGAACCGGCTGCGAAGGCGAGTGGCCGAGGTCGAGCGAAAACTGGAAGATCGGGATCATGACGAGGATCTTGACGTAGTGGATCGGGAGCCGTTCTCAGACGAAATCATGAACATGCCTCTACCAAGGAATTTTATCATGCCGACCTTCACCCCTTTTGAAGGGAAAACAAATCCAAAGGAGCATATCAGCTACTTTAAATCGGTAATGACGGTGCTAGGTCGGGAGGATGAATTGCTTTGCAGAACTTTTCCAGCATCACTTAAAGGCCCGGCTATTAAATGGTTTAGTAGTCTACGACCGGCATCAATAAATAATTTCCGGGAGTTGGCCCAAAAATTCATAGCTCGGTTCCGAAGCGCAATCGGGAGTAAAAAGACGTCCGACAGTCTCTTTGGCATACGACAAGGCCGAAATGAGTCCATTCGGGATTATCTGAAAAGGTTTGATGAAGTTGCCATCGAGATCGAGGAGCTTGATGATCAAGTAGCATACAGTGCGCTTTGGAGTGGCATTACTCACCAAAGGCTTCTGGAAGTCTTGCTTACAGACAAGCCAAGAACGTACGGCATGCTGTTACGCAGGTGTCAAAAGCAAGCCAGTGTCTATGAAGTGATAGACGCTCGGGTTAAGGTAGATCGGGACAGAAGATCAGATCGGGACAGAAGATCAGATCGTGAGGAAAAACCATCCCCAAGTGACAAGCATCAGAGGCCAAAAAGTAACTGGAAGCGTGAACAAGTAAACTATACTCCTTTAAACTCGAAGCCGTCAGAGATTCTGATGAATATTCGGGATAAAAAGGAGTTGAAATGGCCCGGGAAGATACGCGCACCTCCATAGGATCGGGATATGACAAAATATTGCCGATTCCACCAAGATTACGGCCACCATACGGATGCTTGTCGGAATCTGAAGTTTGAAATAGAGAAATTGATTCAACAAGGAAAGTTGGGTCAATATGTAAGGCAGTCGGGGAAGAGCCAAGCATATTCACCGGCGCCAAAGAAAAGAGGTCGATCCCCAAGTCCAAAAGAGCTTGACAAAAAAGCGGACAAAGGAAAAGAGAAGGTCGATCGGGAGGAAACACCTGTGTACGTCATTATGGGGGGACCAACTGTGGAGTCGATCAGAAAGGCAAAACAAAAGGCTCGGTTCGTGGGGGCTGTTCATTTGCCTAAGAAAAGGCAAAATCCAGTATGTCCCGAGCCTATAACCTTTACGGACGCTGACTTGGATGGTGTCACGTCACCACATGATGACGCGATTATCATTAAAGTCAAAATAGCAAACCGGGAAGTTCACCGAGTTCTGGTGGACACAGGATCCTCTGTCGACCTCATCTCGTATGATGCCTTTAGAAGATTAAAGTTGGCTGATGATTTGTTAACACCATCATCAACGCCACTGTATGGTTTCGCAGGATCATCCACAGTAGCAGAAGGAACGATCCATCTGGATCTCAAAGTTGGAATATCACCCCGAGATACTTTGGTTCGGGTGAACTTCATGGTGGTCCGGGAACTGTCGGCATATAACGTCATTCTGGGACGACCAACATTGAACGCACTCGAAGCGGTGGTGTCCCCCAGACATATGAAGTTAAAGTTCCCGACCGAATCAGGAGTCGGGGAGTGTTGCTCAGATCAGTCGGCCTCCCGACAATGTTATACAAATTATTTGAAGGAAAAGCGTAAGCCAGAAAGTTCGGGAACGGCCATGAACGTCGAGGTTCGGGATGATCGTGATGAGGAAAGCATGCAACGGGCGGAACCCGTGGAAAAGCTGGAAAGGATCCAACTTAGTCAATCCTTTCCCGACCGAGGAACGTTTATTGGCTCAGAGCAGCCAGACGATTTCAAGAAAGAACTTACCCGGTTCTTGTGTGATAATGCGGATATCTTCGCATGGTCAGCAAATGATATGCCCGGGATAGACAGACGGGTAGCAGAGCACAAACTCTGGATACAGAAGGATGCAACCCCGGTCATCCAAAGACAAAGAAATTTTGCGATTGAAAAGCATGAGGCAATCAGGGTCGAAGTTGAAAAATTGGAGAGGTCGGGTTTCATAGAACCAATCGAATGCCCGACCTGGCTTGCCAATGTAGTTATGGTTAAGAAAGCAAATGGGAAGTGGAGAATGTGTACCGACTACACTGACTTGAACAAAGCCTGCCCTAAGGATTGCTACCCTCTCCCGAGGATTGATCTTCTGATCGATGCCACTGCTGGTCACGAAGTCCTTAGTTTCATGGACGCATACTCGGGATATAACCAGATCTTGATGAGTCGGGAGGATGAGAAACACACTTCCTTTATGACTGATCGGGAGAGTTATTACTACCGAGTAATGCCGTTCGGGTTAAAAAATGCAGGGGCAACTTATCAGAGAGCTGTCAATAGGATTTTTCAAAGGCAAATCGGGCGGAACATGGAGGTATATGTAGACGACATGCTTGTAAAAAGCTTGGTTCGGGCAGGACATTTGGCTGACTTGGAAGAGACATTTGATGTTCTCAGGACATACCGAATGCGCCTTCGGGGTTTCCTCGGGAAAGTTTCTTGGGTTCATGGTTTCCCAAAGAGGAATCGAGGCTAATCCAGAAAAGATTCAAGCACTGATCGAAATGACACCACCAGTTACCATAAAAGAAATCCAGTGTTTAACCGGGAGGGTGGCCGCTTTGAATCGGTTCATATCCCGAGCTGGGGAAAAGTGTAACACGTTCTTCAAAGCTTTGAAGACTACGTCAAGCTCAGGAACAGTCACTTGGACACCAGAATGCCAACAGGCCTTCGATCATCTTGTAACATATCTCGGGACAACACCTGTTTTGGCCCGACCTCTGTCTGGGGAGGCTCTCACGATCTATCTGGCAATCTCGCCAACGGCGGTCAGTGCAGTTTTGGTTCGGGGTGATACCGTTCAAAATCCGATCTACTATGTGAGCCATGTGCTTATAGATGCTGAAAAGCGGTACCCGGACATCGATAAGCAGGCGTTGGCGCTTCTCGTGGCATCACGAAAACTAAGGCCTTACTTCCAGTCGCACCCGATAATAGTCCCGACTAACTTCCCATTAAAGAAAATACTCCAAAGGCCTGATGTAGCAGGGAGGATGGTTGGGTGGTCTGTGGAACTTAGCGAGTACCAGATTGAGTTTAGGCCGAAGACAGCCATAAAAGCCCAGGTGTTGGCCGACTTTGTTGTCGAAAGCACTATACCACAGAAGAACGACCAAATGCCGACGGATGGAGTATCTGAGTTGTGGATTCTACATGTTGATGGTTCAAGTAGTGTTTCAGGATCGGGAGCAGGCTTGACCCTCTGTAGTCCCGAGAACTTCACTATCAGCTATGCAATAAGATTCAAATTCCCAGCCTCAAACAATGAAGCAGAGTATGAGGCTGTCATAGCAGGCTTGCGAGTGGCCCGAGCCCTCAGGGTTCGGGAACTGGAAGTAAGAAGTGATTCTCAATTGGTTGTCAACCAAATCAGGGGGGAGTATGAAGCAAAGGATGAAAGAATGGCTAAATATTTGGTCAAGGTTGGACAGTTTCAAACCTTCTTTGAACGGGTAACATATCGACAGATACCAAGAAGGGAAAATGAAAATGCAGATGAACTCTCCCGACTGTCAATGGCAAGTTACAAAAACTTGGACTCGGCGGTTTACATTGAAGAATTAAATAGCCCGAGTATCCAAGAAGTAGAGACCTTTGAGATCAGCAAGGAACCAGACTGGACCACACCTCTGATTGCGTATATTCGGGATGATATTCTCCCGACTGATCCAAAGGAAGCAAAAAGAGTCCGGAATCAAGCCGCTCGGTTCACAATGGTCGGGGAACACCTGTATAGGAGGTCCTTCACGAATCCTCTCTTGAGATGTGTTGGGCCATCCCGAGCGAGTTACGCCCTAGCTGAAATCCACGAAGGCATATGTGGTGCACATATGGGCGGAAAGGCGTTGGCACAAAAAGTATTAAGGTCGGGAATATTCTGGCCTACAGTACAAAAGGACGCGATTGAATATGTCCGTAAGTGCGAACGATGCCAGAAACACGCTAATGTCCCAAAGTTACCAGCGGTCCCCATGATATCCGTCTCCAACCCGACGCCATTTGCGATGTGGGGAATGGATCTTGTCGGGAAACTACCGAAAGCTCCTAAGAATCGGGAGTACATGGTGGTTGCAATAGATTACTTCACAAAGTGGGTCGAGGCTGAGCCATTATCTTCCATCACGGAGAAACAGATGGAAAAGTTTTTTCAAGAAAAGATAATATATAGGTTCGGGATACCCCAGATATTAGTGACGGACAATGGCAAACAATTTGAAGGTGCCGGGTTCAAATCCTTTTGTATGAGGTACCATATAGAACATCGATTCGCTTCGGTTGCCTACCCCCAGAGCAACGGGCAAGTTGAGGTCACCAACAGGACACTTCTCGATGGGATCAAAAAAAGGTTGGAAGATAATCGGGCAATGTGGGTCGAGGAACTCCCGAGTGTCCTCTGGTCATACAGAACTACGGTGCGAACCCCAACAGGCGAAACTCCTTTTTGTTTAGCTTATGGGACTGAAGCCCTAGCTCCCGTGGAAGTATTGGCTGGATCATTGCGTTATGATACGTTTAATGAACAACAAAATGATCAAGGGCTCAGGGTGAATTTAGATCTTTTGCAAGAATCCCGGACAAAGGCACAACAGAAGAATCTATTGTATCAAAGGAGAGCGGCACAACACTACAACTCTCGGGGTAACAACCGAAGGTATAGATCGGGAGATCTGGTTTTAAGACGAACAGGGGCTTCAGACCCAAGAAATCAAGGAAAGCTAGCTCCAACATGGGAAGGGCCTTACCTGGTGGAAAAAGAAACAAGGCCGGGATCATATCGGCTGAAGAGAATAGAAGACGGAAGGCCGATTGATCGTTCATGGCATTCCACAAATTTGAAGAAGTTCTACCAATAACCATTATAGGCATCGGGTCAATTCCGTTTGTGACTTCGCCTTTTACCAGATCAAATCTTTCTAAGGAAGATACAATAAATTCGGTTTCATTCCCGCTTGATCAACTCTGGTTGAGGAAAATTGCATCTTTTCTTAAAGATACCATTCACTCGGGTTATTCCCGTTTGAATAATCACTCCTTTTTTGAAGGGACTTGCATCTTTTCTTAAAGATACCATTCACTCGGGTTACTCCCGTTTGATTAATAATTCCTTTTTTGAAGGAAATTGCATCTTTCCTTAAAGATACCATTCACTCGGGTTACTCCCGTTTGATTAATAATTCCTTTTTTAAAGGAAATTGCATCTTTCCTTAAAGATACCATTCACTTGGGTTATTCCCGTTTGATTAATCACTCCTTTTTTAAAGGGACTTGCATCTTTCCTTAAAGATACCATCGGTCACCCCGTTGATTAATAATTCCTTTTTTAAAGGAAATTGCATCTTTCCTTAAAGATACCATTCACTCGGGTTATTCCCGTTTGATTAATCACTCCTTTTTTAAAGGGACTTGCATCTTTCCTTAAAGATACCATTCACTCGGGTTACTCCCGTTTGATTAATAATTCCTTTTTTGAAGGAAATTGCATCTTTCCTTAAAGATACCATTCACTCGGGCTTATCTCGATAATCCCCAGGGGGAAATTGTTTGGTAGCTTATGCAAAAATGGAGAAAAACTTGATTCATTCATAAAAAGATTACAATATTCAGCATTAAGACTTAATCAATTTTAACTGAAGGACTCCCGGGAAGGTCTTCTCCAACAGCTGGTTCAGTCGCGCCCTCTAGGGACTCCAGCATGCCTACAGTATTGGCAGGGGAACCTTGGATCTCTTCCTCGCCCCGATCATGCTCCTCCGGCAGCTCACTATCTCCTTCCCGAGCTGTTGTCTCTTCATCTTCACCTTCCTCTCTTACCTCGTCTTCAAGAGAGGGTTGGGGAAGAGGATCAATATAATCCACAGCATCGGGAAAAGGGAAATCCTCAAGCTCGGGAAGGCCTTCGGGACGGGGGCGTTTGAGCTCATCGTAAATCAGAGGGTCCAGCAGCTTCTCCAGCTCTCGGGGACGAGGAAGATCAGTTTGCTCCAGAGCCTTCTTAAAGGCAACTCGCATACCTCTCCTAAAGGAGGGAGTAGCAACAGCCAGAACGAGACTCTTGAACTCTGGAGTCGTGAAGTATTCCTCCAGCACACCTCGCCTTGAAGCTCCCATACCCGAGGACTCCAACTCTTTCAGCTTGTCTCTTAGCTGGGCATTCTCATTCTTCTCCGCCAATAAGAGGGCTTCAGACGCCCTCAGATCTTCAGACACCTTCCCGACTTTCTCTTCCAGGTCACTGACCTTCCCTTTGTACTTGCTTTTGCTTTTGGAAAGGACATCCCTTTCCTTCTTCAGCTTGGCCGCTTTCTCTTCGGCGTCCTTCAGTTTCTTCTCCGCATCTTCCTTTGCAGTAATAGCAGTGCGGGCCCGAACGTTCGACTCCCCGTGGAGCTGTTCGGCCAGCGCTAACTGCTTTGCTTGGTCCCGAGCCCTACGAAGAGACTCAGAAAAAATGTGCACGGCACCAGCAACGTATCTGAAAAAAGATTACCCGGGTAAGAAGATTGATAATAGTGATTCGGGAGAAAAAGGAAGAAAGACAGGTACCTGAATCCTTCATTAAAAAACTCCCTATTCGGGAGGTTGCACAGATATGTTGCATCCGCATCATTAGTAGCCTCATTTAGCCACTGTTCAGCATACTCCGAGTCACTGAAAACGGAGTTAAAACCAAGGTCACCACCCGAAGAAGAGGGGGCAACCTCCCGAGCTGGTTCATCGATACGAACCCTTTTCGAGAGACGAGGAACGCCGTCTCCTTTACGCTTCTCAGCTCCCGAGGAAGGAGCCTTCTTCTTTAGACTCTTGTCCGGAGATGGCCTAGGAGGAGGGGCTATCGCCTTGGCAGCCGCAGGAACTTGAGCGGGGGCTTTTTTGAGTACTCCCGAAGGAGTCTTGCTTGTAGGCACAGGTTTCCGTCTCCTTGCCTCATCCATGTTCCCGAGCGCCATTGCCAGAAGATCATCTTCAGAGATATTTTGGCTCACTGAAAAACGAAGAATACGTATCAGGTCAGCACAACATAGATGACACAAAAACAATAAAAAGAGACTTACTCGGGGAGAAACCCCATAGCTGAAGAACAGACTCGTACTCCATGGAGTACCCATGGACTGCAAGCTCGTCATCGTCAACTGAGTTTATTATATCAATATAGTCTTCCTCCTCGGGATGAAGGGCGACAGGAATATTCAGACGGTCGATCTTCCCCTTGGGGACTTCTTGGAATTGAGTACGGAAGGGCTCGGGAGAAGGTGGTTTAAAGAAGAGGTAAAACTCCCGCCATTTCTTAGTGGTAGACGGGAGGGAATCCTTTAAGATAAAGTTCCCTTGAGACGGGGAAATTCTCTTGGATAGGAAAAACCAACCGCGTTGGCTGTGAGGATGAAGGGAGTAGTAATGGTGGAATAAGCCGAAAGTCGGGAAGACCCCTATTGACTTACAAAAACCAACAAACCCGATCATAATCCTCCAACTGTTTGGGCTCAAATTGGAAGGGCTGAGCTTATAATGCTCAAGCACATCTATGAAAAGATCATGCAACGGGAGACGTAACCCCCCGATAAAGGCATCATAATACAAGGGATAGAATCCCTCGGGAGGACTATTCACTCTTTGGCTATCAGTCGGGATAATAACCTGATATCCCTCAGGAATACCAAAACTACCCAAAAATCTATCCAGATCCTCGGGAAACAGGGAGCAGAGATAGAATTCAGGTCCCGAGGAGTTCTGGACAAAATTAATGTGCCAGGGAGTTAAGGGTTCGGCTCGAAGGATTTCTAAGGCTGCGGAGTCAAGTTTCTTACAATCAGGTTTACGGGGAATGGCCCCCCGAAAACCGCTAGGACGTTGAAAGGGCGGTCGAGGGGGAGCCTTCGATCTAGATACACGGGAGGTAGATGGGACATCTGTCCGAAGGAAGGCTTGGGAAGATACAGCAGGGGGATCCCGGGAAGTGGCCGTAGACTCAGGTCTTAGGGCACTCTGGGCAGAAGGAGTGGCGGAATCAGAAACAGGGGCAGGGTTCGAATTGAAACTTTGATCGGGACCCTCCCGGGAATCTACGCTTGGAATGGTTTCAACCTCGGCCTCTTCCTCGGCCTCTTCCTCTACCTCTACCCCGGTCTCTACTTCCCCTTCCACTTCATCGGGTACGAGGGACGAAGTCAAGGCTTGCATCGCCTGCCTCTCTTTGTCCTTACGGAACATCTCTTGGATCTCATCATAGAGTCGGGGATCGTCGTCCTGGGTTGAGCAGCTATTAGATTTGGATTTCTCCTCATCAGAAGATTGCTCGTGGAGTTCTTTCAGGCGATCCCCGGTCAGATTGTACTTTTTTGTTTGATCGCTATCACCCTCACTGGTATAACCCTCGGCCCGACGACGTCTATCACGGTAGATGGGAACGGGAACCTTGTTCTGATACCTAAACCCTCTCAAGCTTACTTTTGGCTTCTTCGGGGCCTTATATCTCCTCGGGGCCATAAGGAAAAGGAAACTTACTGATTAAAAGCAGGGAAGGCTTGAGGAGCTTCAGAAGTCAGTCGGGAGCGTCGCTAAGTCGAGAGCGAAGAAAACAGTGGGAAGAAAATGAGGGGAAAGGCCCCTATTTATATTGCCGGAAGAGGCGTTACACTTCTTGATCAGACGGTTACGACTCTTGACGATCAACGGTTACAAAGCGAAGACGGTTCGCCTCCCCCGAGGCTCTCATTATGAGCCTACGCCTAGCCACCTGACGTGTCAATCCCAGGTTGGGCGAAGTCCTGAGGACAGCCGTTACAAAAAACGGCTGATCACTTTAGTGCGCAGGCATTTAATGCGCCCATTAAAGGGTATTCCTGGAATGTCCCGAGGAAAGGGAGCTCGTAGAATCTCCCGAGGCACAACTCATTCCAACCACTTAACTATCCCGAACCCCGCAAGCAACGATCGGGATAGGGGGCTTATGATGCGGAAAGATGGGCACCAAACGGGTATAACCCGAATAATACGCATCGTCATATTAATCGGGTTACACCCGGTTCTAACAGGACGAAACGTGATCGGGTCCGGGCCGAATGGGGCTCCACATTACGGTTAATCGGGAAGGATGCCGATCTTCTATAACCAAAAGCGCAACGTACGCCACAGATATAGCAATCATCCTTGTTATGGAAGGTCAACTCAGCAGCTGATTGAATGGGACCAACGACAAGGGAGCATGATCCGAGGAGAAACATCAGCCCTTGTCTGGCTAACTTACCAAGTACATAAAAGGTAACACCTACACTATAAATGCACAGATCTACCCCTCCGGTAAGCAACCAATACACTTTGAGCATAATCTTGTGTAGCTTCTGCACGAGACCTCATTCGGTTCATCATCTAACTTTGCCATCGGAGGCGGCTGCCCGGCACACAAGCCGGCCCGCATCTAACCTTTCTTGCAGGACTCATCGTCCCGGATACGAGAGGAGGCTCAGTCGGATCCAGAAGCATAATTGATCCGCATCAGTTAGCATGCTTTTTCCCCTTTTTTTAAAAAAAAAAATAAAAAAACAACAAAAAACCAAAACCAAACCCCTAACCCTCGCGCCCCCCACACCCCCCTTTTTTTTTTTCCCCAAAAAAAAAATATTTTTTTTTTCGTAAGTTTCTTAGTTTTGTTCTTACATGTAAGATTTAGATTTGTAAGATATTTTTGGTAAATAAGAAAGAATTATAAGATCAAATATATATTGAGAAGTATCATATGGTTGATAAATCAAAGATAATACCTATCTGAAGTTATGGAATCACGTTGACAAGCAAGTTTGAGAATAG
The DNA here is from genome assembly GCF_041222555.1 of Hakea prostrata. Taxonomy (NCBI): domain Eukaryota; kingdom Viridiplantae; phylum Streptophyta; class Magnoliopsida; order Proteales; family Proteaceae; genus Hakea; species Hakea prostrata. The sequence goes on along the minus strand of NC_142607.1, from coordinate 33,706,671 downwards.
AAATGAAATGTTTTTATTTTTAATGAATGAAAAATATCATTAAAGAGCCCAAAAGAGAGGGAAAAAAAAATGAAAGAGACCAGAAGAGGGGGAACTAACAGCTTTTAAGAAGAAGACTAGATGGAAGAAATCAGACCTAATCAGTATCATCAATGATCAGTTTGTTCCTTCTGTATTCAAAACAAGGGTGTGGGGAATTAGTTGAAGCCTAGTGGAGACATCAAAGCAATAACATTCTAAATAAAATCTAGGGATCTAGACTTGGAAGTCCATCTTCTAATATTATACTCCCATTACAAGTGGTGAATAGTGGCACCTTACTAACCCGGTCATAAATAGAATTGCTTGCAAAGGACATTAACAAATAGAAATGAAACTTTAATCTTTTGCAATACATTTTAAGAATAATGGAACTTCTATAGTTGCATTAGTTTTGCTTGGAAAGAGATAATATTATGTATAGAATTAAATCAGTTTAACACATAATAAGAAGGTAACCTTATACTTATGATTCCCAATTATGATGGCACTCCAATAGACCTTACTCCTCGGAGTTATAACTTATAACTAATGACATACTCATATTCATAGTTGTGTACGCGTATAAGCCAGACTTTAAAAGCTCTACCAAGTGCGTACAGCCATCCTACAATCTACAAACTTCAAATGCAAGAAAGAAGGCATTCGCAAGACACAATATTCATACTTCAGCACTTAATGGAACTGAGCTCGTCTACATTATTTTATTATTATAATTATTATTATTATTATTATTTTTAATTATTTTTTTCTCTCAGTAGGAAAAGCTCCCTCTATTTCTTGACTTACTGAATTCATTGTCTCCCAAGTTGTGGATATGTCATATCAGCAAATAAGCCAACTTAATGGTCAAATTTTGACATTCAATTTTATATCAAAATTTAAATTATAAATTAGAGATCAAATGCTGACTACGAAATTAGGATATTTATTGATGTGATGTTTCCATTATCATAGTATGTAGATGAGCATATAGAATAAGAAAATAGAGGAGCTAGTATCGAATAGAATAGATTGAATAAAAGAAAGTACACAAGAGTTGAGAGGGCTAACATCAATGGCTCCATGTCAAGGTCTCATGTTGGTTGGTTAGATCCAAGAAGATTATCAAAAAAATTGTAATCAACGAAGTAAATTTAAATATGTACATGAATTATCAATAGAGATTTTTTTTTTCTTGATTAATAAACAAACTCTTAACATTTTCCTTTTTGTGCTAGGTTTTTGGTTCTTTCAATTTTTTTTTTAATTTGGAGTCTTCAAATTGTTAAAATTACTGTTAGATTAAGAAGCAAAAATATGCTGATAAATTAAATATAATATATATCTAGTAGTCATATGGAATCATAATGTTGACAAGTCAAGTTTGAAAGTAGAAATTAAACTTCTATTTTTGGCAATCTAATGGAACCTCTTTCTGGTTATAGAAATGACAGAATTATATAGTATGCATTCCCCTGGCCAGAATCACTCTCTCACATTCCCCCCCCCTTTTTAAAGAAAAGATCTCACATTTTGATACTACAGAATGCCTTTTTGGCGATAAAGATCCAAGGTCAATTTACTTATGACGTGCAATTAGAAGGTAAAGAAAAATGCCAAATTATATCAATGCAAGGTTAGTTGAGTGGTAAGATCCATAGTTAGCAGTGGAGAGGTCGTGGGTTTGACCCTTACGGATGGCGTTTCTAGTATTAAAAAAGCACCAGTTCCACAAAAAAAAAAATGTCAAACTACTCTACGTACCCACCTTCTTTCGCATAGACCATCCCTAATAGAGGCAAAAGCCTTAGGACCGCCTTTATTAACCCATATCAGCCTTCTTACTCCAATAAAATCATATTTTCCTTCATTCACTTTGTTGACCTTGTTTTTCACAGAGCTAGGATTCTTACCCAGGTAAAATATATCAAGTGTCCAACTAAGATGCATAGTCAACCTAGTATATATTAGTAATTAAGATTAAGATGTTACTCTTTGCCAAATTTGGTTCATAAAATTTAACCCACTAAGGATGTCAAAACCTAACCCAAACCGTTAAAACCTGACTGAACCGGCCCGAACCGAAGCTTAACGGGTTGTGTTTGGGCTGAACAACCTCAGCCCGAACTAGTTCGGGCTAAACAAGGCCAGCCTGTGTGTGGCCTGCTAGCCCAAACCGTTTTGGCCTGAAACCAACCCGAACCAACCCGTTAAACCTGTTATAAGTAAATTAAAGACAAGAAAACCCCCAAGTATCCATATGTTTTCCTTAATTGTTTTGCTTTGGAATATGCAAACAACAAGCCTGTCAAAGCTTTCGCCATTTGGAAGATGGGCTTAGTAAATATTTGGCAAGTGTATTATCATTTGAAAATCTTTTAATGCTTTATTTTGATCCATTTTTACAAGTGTCAAAAAGGGGGAGGAGAATAAGCAGAGACAACCCACTAATATTCATCAAGATGCCAGCTTTTTTTTGTATATTAGTTCTATAATTTTTACTTTTCTGTAAAAAAAAAGTTTTTGGTTTTGAACACCCAACACAAAAGACTTGGAGAAAACTTAATGTTTATATGTGTTCACATGCTCTTGATAAATTCCACGCATCAACAAGGTACTCAAAACATACCGCTAGTAAACCTGAACCCAAACCGCACCGGCCCGAAATCGGCTCAACAACTGTTGACACCCCTACAACCAAGATAAACAAAAATACCTCTAAACAAAATATAGGTTTGGTAGTTTTTATCTGGACCCCATGAGGTTTGGTCTATGTCCTTTTTAGACCAAAAGAACTGAGACTTTGCATATGCCTCCCCTATGCTATAGAAAAAGTCAATTTAAGGACAAATTATCACTTTTATGACAAATTTGCCCTTTTTTTAATTTAATTTTTTTACATACACACCCCTACCTGCTATGAGTGACTCCCCTTTTAGTCTAAAAATTACAAAAAAGTCATAAAATTCAAATAAATTTTAAAATATGACCAAAATACCCTTATATGTTAAAATGACTCAAGTACCCCTTAGCTTAAACCCTATTTGCAAAGTATAATTGTCACATCCACCCTAAATCCACCAAGGGGTACCCTATCTGGATTACCCGGGGCTGTGATTCACGGTCCCGCCGATCAAGTTTAGGAACGATCATAGCCACTTAGTACAATAATATAATCAAAAGCAAGAACAAATCTTTGTAGTTAAGTAATTTAATAATAAAAGACAAGAAGGATCTCAGAAGGATAATAAAAGAACATCAGAGTGCGAAAATGATACCAACAGAATAAATAGTCAAAATGTGGAATGAGGCGGAAATCTACTCTACAATAGCAACAGAAGGTAGATCGAAATAAAGTAAAGGTTACAACCGGACCTCAAAAGAAAGGAAAGAAAAAGGTAAGCAACTAAATTACAGTTTCTTCTAACTTATACAATGTTTTCTCAAAACATAATCATGTGAAACTAGACAAGACTGAATCTGCTCCTGAAAAATATCAGTCTCGTACTGGTAGTCTTCACCAAAGTAGTCGCCATGATCAGTAGTATATGAGTCATCAATTTGGTCTTCATAGTATTGACCATCATAGTCAACAGTAGTAGTACCTATAGAAAAGTCTAACAGAAGATATTGCAAAAAGGAGTGAGTTCAAAAGAACTCAGCAAGGCAGGCTATTCCATAATAACATAAATTACATGATACAAAGCATAGCATGATGCAATATGATATGAAACTGATGATGCAAATATGAATCTAACTCTATGTATGATGGTCTCTATTGGTAGACATGCTTTAAGTCATAACACCATATTTCCTTGGGTAGGTCCGCTCACACCCTCAACCATTTAAGATATCTTGGGTTCCCTCAACCATTTAAGATATCTTGGGCAGCCGGTTGGTAATGGGTCCTGCAATCCTCTATAACATTCCTTGGCTGGGGATTTGGTCACCACTCTCTCACATCACCATTTGGTCGTATTGGCGCATGTCAAGATAAAGCCTAACCCAATGCAAGTCATCTACTTAGTCATATCATGTTAGATCCAGATACGTCCATTCCTCCCATCCCGGTATCCTTTCTAGTATCCTTCACACTAGAGTCACGGATATTACTCACCGGACTCATCAACCCTATTGGTCATCCACAAATAGTAAACGGAAAGCTCTCACGTCCCTTCATGGATCATTTCACCGGTCTTGAGTACCCGTGAGCCCAAGTCTAACTATTTGCATCCCCCTTTCGGGTATCAGTAGTATGGTTTATGTCCTCTCACGGGTTGGTTACCGGTCTTGAGCGCCCATCAATCCATACACTACCACGAGTCGTTCGGTCTCAATGCCCTTCTGATTCGGGTCTGATATGACAGGGACATCCTAGCTACACTACTAGACAAGTCCTATGTATGTCATCCAATAATCCGGGAAAGCGTCGATGGACATCTTCGGAAAACATCCCATACTATTCCCTCCGATGTCCAAGGACAGAAGCGTCAATAGGACACTCCCCAACCCATGTTATACCTAAGCAAGCACATGCTCATTTCCATCATACCATATATCGATGATACATCATCATATTGAGAAATACGTCATAACAGCACATGATCAAGTGTATAAGTAATTGACAAGTATAAATAGACATGATAAATAGAGTAATTAAGTATGGTGCTACTGTCATAAGGTAACTACAGAAATTATATGATGTCTAGAATCGACTAATTAGCTAAGCCTACTAAGTTGCTGATAACTCTATGAAATAGGGTTAAGATTTATAACTTTTATACTTGAGATGGCTTGATTTAGGAGTATTTTGTCTTTGTTTTAGTGATAATATTCATTAGGTGTTTTTTTATTTAGTCTCAACATGTTGCATTTTGTTTAGTTCATTTTTGTCACATTGCATGAATTTCCCTTCTTTTTATGGATGAATTTGACTGTTTCTCTTTCTCTTGAACATGTAGGTGAAGATTCATAATAGAAGAACATGTCCTCTAACTTTGTTGTAGAGTTGTTGCTGCATTGCTACAACAACGGAGCAGAATATTCTCAGATCCAATTCAAATGGAATTGACCAAAAAGGGCTAACTTAAGTGGACTAAATTCTTGTAAATACATGATGGTTTTCAGCCCTTGATCTCAGGAGGAAGGTTCTAATCCTATGGCCAGAATCTAACCTAATGATTGAAGATATTTATGGAAGAAAGAGAAGAGAGGCAAGGAGGGCAAGAGGAGAGATTGGACCAAGGTGTGGAAGAGAGACTTGGCTGAGAGGAAGGAGGTAGAGAACGAATCTTGGAGCTCTTGTGGAAGCAAGGAGCTCTTGGAGTTGTTGATTTGTCAAGAAGAAAGTTGGAGCTCATGTGGAAGCATTGAAGCCTTAGTTTATTCTTGTTTTTATAACTCTATCTTCTTATTTTCTAGTCTCATGTCAACTATACTTGGTTTTATGCATTTGAATTCTGTTATGGGCTAAATCTTAGCTGTGTTGGGATGATAGTAGTACCTAAACCTGAATTTTGATATGTAACTAATCATGTGTTCTTTAGTTTTATTGCAATCCACTTTATTGTTAATGAATTCAGCATGTTATATTGACTAATTTCAGTTCTTGAATGATCTTTCTTGAATGAATGTTATGATTTCATTAATTGGAAAATTAATGAAGTCTAGGTGTTTGTTGAATTGTGTGAGTTAGCATCATCTTTAATTAGGTTGTGTTAATTAGTAGGTTGGGTAGGAATACCCAATTACCTCACATTACCATTGATTGGATTGGGTTTAAATTGCATTCTTAATTCAATTCTTCATAGGAATATGCAGATGTTGATTTAGGATGCTAGCTTATGTGTATTGGAAAATACCATATTGCCATTCATTCCAAGTTCTTGATTTATCTTGGGGTTGTAGCATTGCTTTAGTATTTGTGTTATAAAATTCAGGGGAAGGGAAACTTGATTCCTAACACACTTGTCACTCATTTAAGTTTCTTCCATTACTTAATCTACATCTTAGTTCCTTAGTTTTCTTTACCTGTCATTTGAGTATTTAGTTAGTTAATTACCAATCAACCTTGTTAATTTCATTTAAATCAATTTTACTTTTACATTGAAAGTTAAGGATATAATTCTCCGTGGGATCGATACTGTACTTATCATTTATTACTTGATTGCGATACGTATACTTGCGTAATATCTTGAGATACAAGCAACAGTTGCCAACAACAATGTAAAAGTCATACAGTCTATGTTATATGGCGATAACCATCCTTACCTTAAGCTGTGATGATGATGATCCAAATGTCACAAAAGAATGATCTAATGATGGTATTAAGACCTTAGACAAACATAAATGAAAGATTAAAGAAGAAATCGGGAAAATTGGAGGTCGAACAGGTCAAAACGGCGAAAAACAAAGCTCAGCACCTGCTTGGTTGATGCTCCTTGGTTGATGGGATCAACCAAGTAGGATCGACCAAGGAACAGTCTCGGAGCAGAATAGTGGATTTTGGGATTTTGGTCCTAAATCGGTCTTTCAGGGCTCGGATCAATCCGAAACTTGGAGGGATGATTAATAACAATATAAGGACACTATACAACAAGAATTAACACAATCTAATGGCCCAATTGAAACCCCCAATTTGAAATCCTATGTTCTATATGCTAAACATCAAGTTTCATAATGAAATCAAATGCAATTGTAAGGGAAATCAGGGATTCAATCAAGAGAATGATAAGCAATAGATTAGGAATGATTACTAACATATAATCAGACCTAGCATACAATAGGAATCAGTTTAGGAGATGAAATCATGTTGCTATGAAGGAATTTCATAAGGAAGACACGGTTAAGAATCGATATGAGATGCATAGTATTGATAGAATGAATGGGGGTTTATAGAAATCAAAAAGGGACACTAGAAGAGGTGGTTGCAAGGTTGCAACACCTCCTTCATAGCCCCAACAACAAGAATAAGATGAGGTAGAAGTAGATTAGAGAGAGAGTGAGAGATTACATACCTTGGAGAAGAGATTAGAGAAGAGAGAGAATAATTCTTGTAGAAGATCATCACCCAAGCCAAGGAGGAGCCTAAAAGGAGTCTTCCCACATTCTTAGGTGTTGAAATGAGTAAAATAGGGTTCTAGGTTTGAGGTTTCACTTAAAAAGAGGAAAGAATATCCAAAAAGCATCTTTTACTCGAATTTGAGCAGCCTTGGTCAATGCTCCTTGGTTGATGGGATCGACCAAGTAGGATCGACCAAGCATAGTTCAGCAAAAAAATCAGCAATAGTTTAGCAACTTCGCACAGGGATTCAGAGGGCTATACGGGGTCAAATTGAGTGGGTTTTTCTCCTACAAGTCAATCAAGAAGTCTAGTTTTAGGAAATACCTTCAGATCAAGCACAAGAGTTCAATAGGTATTTCAAATAATTCACTCCTCTCCACTGCGTAGTTTCTTAACAGTCACTAACAATGCTTCCAAGTATGGAGCACCATCCACAAAATCCATTGGTTTCGGGTCAAACACCATGTCTTCCATAAAGAGGGCCCACAAGGACTTCTTCCTTCACCTGGGGACATTGGATCTACCCTAAGGAAAAGGTCGGACATGACCTCCTAAGGCTTTCAAAGATAGCAACATTGGAATCAAGGTCCAACTTCAAGGTCTAACATTAAACAAGCCTTTCTTTATCCCAAAACAAATAGGGTGTCCTGGCTAGGTTTGGGCTGGATTTCACAATAATCATAGCGAGATTGATGAAGAGATTCCCCCTTCACCCATCTTCTTCATTGATTGAGTTGAGCAAAGGGGAGATAAAGGATCTTCCTTTCTCGAGCAGTTACTAATCCATTGCTAACCACAACCTTAATTTTGAAGCACCCAGAATGATTTCCAATCGAAATGGTTGATTTTGGCTGAGATTGTCACATCCACCCAGCCGGTACCCTACCTGGCATACCCGAGTGTGTGATCCATAGCCCCGAAGATCAAGTATCGAGGTAATCAACCTCCCCCATAGACAATAACATAATCATGAACATAAATAATCAATGTACAAAGTATAAATGAGAGATCCAAATAAGGAAGGAATAAATCATATATCATCAGACTATGAAAGGTAACAATAATGTCAAAATCATAAAGTAAAGTGAGGCGGAAATCTCACTCTACCAACAGCGGAAAGTAGTTTAGAAAGAAAGTAAAGAGATCAAAACTAATCCCAATAACATGTACAATGAGTGACTAAATCGTTCTCTATCTTATAGAGGACATCTCTATAAGTATAAATCTCAAAAATGGCCCAAGGGCGCTTCCACTCTATTGTCGGACTAAGCATCGTACGCAGCATAACCACCCGCGGAATCTTCAATGTGATCGTCGTAACCGCAATCACCTTCCTTGAGGTATGTCTCTTCTCCTTGAGCTTCTTCATACAAGCAGTCATGATACTCAGAACCTGTAGAGAAATCTAACAATACATAGCACAAAAGGAGTGATTTTCAAAAGAAACCCAGTAAGGCAGTTAATCCATAACAACATAAATAGAAGGATTTCAAAGCAAAGTAAGATGCAATGTGATATGAAACATATGATGCAATATGATTCTAGCTCTATATATGCTAGTCTCTATTGGCAGACATGCTTTAAGTCATAACATCGTACTTCTTTGGGAAGGTCTCATTACCCAACACCATTTGGTAGTGGGTCCGGCATCCCTCAGGACATTCCATGGCTGGGGTTTAGGTCACCACTCTCTCACATCACCATTGGTCTAAGTACTGGCGCATGTCAGGGTTAAAGCCTAGCCAAATGCAAGTCTTCTACTTAGTCACATCAACTCAATTCTAGATACGTCCATTCCTCGCCCCTGGCGATCCTTTCCGGTATCCTTCACACTAGAGTCCTCATAGTCCCTGACTACGGACTCATCAACCCTATTGGTTATCCACATATGGTAAACGTAAAGCTCTCATGTCCCCTCATGGGTTGGTTACCGGTCTTGAGCGCCCATAAGCCCAAGTCTACCATATGCAACCCTACCAATGAATGACCCCCACAATGTGATTCTTGTTCTCTCACGGGTTGATTACCAGTCTTGAGCGCCCATGCCATTGCTACCATGGGTCGTTCGGTCTCAATACCCCTCTGATTAGGGTCTGATATAACAGGACATCCTAGCCAAACACTACTAGACAGCCCTAGGTATGTCAACCAACAGTTTAGGAAGGTGTCCAAAGGGCATCTCTGAAAACATCCCATAATATTCCCGTAGGTGTCCAAGGACAGAAGTGTCAAAAGGACACCTCCCTTTTCCAAACCATACCTAATCATTCACAACCATGAATCAATCATATCACAAATATAGTAACTCCCCATATGGAAAGAAATCAATAACATAATCCAACATGTATCTAATTAAGTTAATCATATATTAACTAATTAGCATAAACATGTAATGCTACTATAATCAAAGTAGTTGCATCAGTAGTAAGTCAATATAAGAATCTATTTATGGAAATAAATCAAAGAGATTCAGATATGGAAACTAAATCATGCAATCTATGCAATTAAGGAAATAACTATCCTTACCTTATATAACTCGCAAAGAATCTTGGGGATCAAGGAAGATCTTGTCTAAACTTGGAAAGAAAGTCCTAAACAAGTATATATATCATATTAGGAAAAAAACCTAGAAGGAAAGAGATCAAATCATCCAAAACAGACCAAATATGAGGTTACTGTCCTCATTGGTCGATTGATTGGTCTACTGACTCAGTCGACCAACAGAGTCACTGACTGACAAAATCAGAGATTTCTGATTCAAAATCCGAATTTTGTGATTCAAAAAGACACCAATCAAGAGGGAATATGCAAGAATAGTATATTGGTCTATAGAGGACTTCAAAACCCTAATAATATCAAGTCTTCATGTCACAAAATAGGAAACAAAAACTTACCATAATTAGATCAATCATGGTTCTTGGAGAAATCATGGCAAATTCATGGACGAGAAACTATGAATGATGGATTACTAATCTGATAAAGAATTCATGAAAAGCATGCATATATCTTCTAGAAAAACAGATCTAAGGTTGAAGAACATTGAATCTAAAAAGGAAAGAAGATGAATACATGGTTTTCCTTCAAAAGCGAGTGATGATCTTGATGAAGATTATCCATCAAGCTTTAAATCCTTAGAAAAAGAGAGAAGATGAGTAGATTGATGGTTGCAACAGAGATGCAACATCAACTCTACTGTCCTCAAACAGAAAAGGAAAGAAAAACAATGAAGAATCAAAGATAAAGAAGAAAGGATGATGATCACATACCTTTTTGTATAAATGCAAGAGATTTGACGAAGATTCGTCAAGAAAATCACCAAGGATGCAGAAGAGATGACTTGAAGAGGGCTCTGGTTCGTTCCAAGGAGTTTGGAGGCAGAAAATACGAAGTAGACTCGAGATTGGACTTAAATAGAGCAAGCAAAGACCTAATCAGCAAAACAGATCTCATTGGTCGATTGATTGGTCGACTAGCCCAATCGACCAATGAGTCGACCAATCAGGACAGCAAGTCCAAAATAGGGAAATGAAGGCTCAAATCAAATCCAAACATGAAGGGGTTTTGCACACACACCAAGTGGCTTACCTAGTATGTATAATTGCCTTCGAACCAAGTCAGAGAGTACTCCAAGTCCATCAACTAAATCCATCTTCATTAGGGAGCAGTTTCCATAAATGGAACAATGTCATCAACACTCATGGAGTCTAAGCCAAACACCAAGTCTTCCACTGAGATGGCCCATAGTTGACTTCTTGCCTTACTTCGGGTTGTTGGACCTACAAACAATAGGGTTTTCAGGTCAAGGTTAGGACTGGGTTTCACAAAGATGAATTGAACCCAACACAAGCAAGTCTTTCTTCAGTCGATCTTTGGCACAATGGATTGGATGTTAAGCAAAGATGAAGGTGCTTCGCTTTCTGGAATCAATCCATAACCCATCTCGATCTTGCTCAGTATATCTTACCTTGGTTTTTAAAGACAACCCTAGCCACGCTTTCCTTGTGCACCTCTTCTAAAAATCAAGGTAACACATTTTCTATCAAGCATTTCATCAAACAACAACCCAAAGAGTGTGTGACAAGATTGTAGTTATCCCCAAAGAATCCAAAGTGTAATGAGGGTATGTAGGTTTTGCTATCTATGAGGGGATGATGGGGTAGAAAGGGTGACACATGCTTGGAGTTGGGGGCAAAAGGGTTGTGAGGCTGGAGGTGAAGGTTGTACCAAATGTGAAGTGTAAAAGGGCAGCTTGTAAAGAGGTGATGTTGAAAAAGTAGGGTGAGCACAGGAAATACAATGTGGTGTGTTGGAAAATGCCATGTCAGCATTTGCCACATCAGCCTCCATTAGTTTTGATGATAACAAACATGAATTACTGATGGCTATATTGAGTTGTGATGTTTAGTTCAAGATGAGAACAAGTGGACCAACTCCAAGTCAAAGCCATATGCTCATACTCAAGTCAAGCCCAAGCCAAGATCATGCCAAGATGGACAAGAAATCTAAGTCAATATGACCATACCAAGATGAACATGAAAAGGATCATGGAGTACAAGAAGACTCAAGAACTTCAATGATCAAGACTTAGAAGAAATTAGGACTTAGGACACCTCCATATGCACTTTAATGTAATTGTATGTAATCATGTGCATATCATGTCACTAGACTGACCTAGGACATAGTAGGAAGGTGTATGAGGCTTAGGGTTGAACAAAAAAGTCCAAAAATCCTAAAGTAGGACAGCAAACAGGGCACCAGACGGTCGACCATCTGGGCAGACGGACGACCGTCTGCTTTGCTGTGACTGATTCTAAGTCATAGAAGCTCAAACAGAATTTTCGTCTGATCAGACGGAATTCCGTCTAAGACTGATGACCGTTTGGCAAACGGCTGACCGTCTGAGACGGACTTCCGTCTGATTTAACTAAGCCATAACGGCTAGTTTTTAACGGATCTTTTCCAAACGGACAACCGTCATGACTGAAAATGGACTAAAATTATGTCCTTTTTCTATCGTTGGGGATTGGGCTAAGGCACTCAAAGGCCATCTATTTAAGCCCAATTCACCGCTTTTGAGAGGGTTGAACCTCACACTTGATCAACTACTCCCCAAGTAATCTCAAACTCTCAAAATACAAGAAAGCCATTGGGTTTTGCCTCTCACCCTCTCTCCAACCTTGAAGAACATACCAAGGTGTTAAAGTAAGCTTGTGGAAGTCAAGCTTGAGGTGATTGAAGGCTTTGGTAGTGCATGCATTTCATATCTTGATCATACAACTCTTATTGCATCACACACACAAGAGGTAAAGTGTCACACCTCTTGTTAAGGTAACATTCGTCTCTTGTAACTGTTTTCAATTCTAGTCTAGGTAGATTAGAATTGGTTTTGGGTACTCTTGCCTGTGAACAAAGATTGGTTGGCTGCTCTTGCCCATTAACAAAGATTGAAGAGGGTGCTCTTGCCCTAAGATAAACAACGATTATAAAGGGTGCTCTTGCCCCGTAACAAAGATTGTAAAGGGTTTGATCTCTACCCATTGTATTGAAAGAGAATCACTAGTGGAATACTTTCTTGAGGCCAAGAGAGGAGTGGACGTAGACTTGCAAAGTCGAACCACTATAAAATACTTGTCTTGTAGTTGATTGTATTGTTTAATTTCATTTGAATTTTCAATTTACCTTGTATTTCCGCACAAACCGAAAAATTGGGACAATCCACTCTAGGTTGCACCAACAATTGGTATCAGAGCGGGAGCTCAAATTAAGATTGAAACTCAATCTTTAAAAGAGTCAAAGATCATGGACTTTCCTTTTTATGAAGCTCCTTCAAGAACCGAAGGTCTTAACACCTCTAGACCTCCATACTTTGATGGAGAAGGTTTTGTCTATTGGAGAAGGTCTTAACACCTCTAGGTCGCACCAACATGGTGAAACATGACAACCTCTTGTTATCAATAGATCTACTGTGGGTAATTTATTTTGAATAGCCTTCCATAAGAAAAAGAGGATCCTAAGTGGGAGGGGGAGATGCCAAAGCTAAAGCTAGTTAAAGGTAGGAAGTGGCGGCAAGGAGGGGTGAGGTGAGATTACCAACCTATAAGCCAAGCTGACAGAGAACCTTCCTGCTGATGTAAGCTTCCAGATAAGACGATCTGCTGTTGGGGAGAAAAGGAGGGGTATGCTAAGTATTTTTGCTGCTATTTCAGCTGGTCACCAAGCTAGGATTTTATCTCGATTCCAAGAACCTGTCCCTGAGATTATGAACTCTGAAACTTTGAGTGGAAGATCAGCTGTTGAAAAACAACCTTGATCCTGTGGGTGGTTTGGAACCCAATTGAGTTTCCAAGGGCTCACTTGTTGACCATCTCCGAGCTGGAGAAAAAGACCTTGTTGTAAAAGGTCCCTTGCTTTAATTAGAGACTTCCATCCCCACATAGCTGTTGCTGGTAAGGGCGCATCGAGAAAGGAACAATGTTTGAAATACTTTTTCTTCATCAATCTTCCCCAAAGGGAATCCGTGGGGTTTAATAGTTCCCTTGCCTCCCGAGTCAGAAGAGCGAGGTTAAAGTCAGCAGTTCTTTTGAGACTAACCTTCTCTAGTAGGGCAACATATCAAGTCCCAGGAGATGGTGTGGATGTGCTTATGAGTTCCATTTGACCAGAAAAATTCTCTTGCAAGTTTGTCGAGTGTTTGAGTGATTGAGACTCATGGCAGCAAGGGTATATTGAATGAGTACCTTTTTCTCTGCATAGGAGTAGGTATTTGGCTTGCCAGTGTTGGAGTTGTTATTTACCCTAGTGAGAAGGGATTCGCAATGCTTCTTTTTGAGCTTACCAGACACAAGAGGACTTCCGAGATAGATGTCAAGCTTCGTTGAGGGAGTGATATGGAAATGAGAGGCAAGAGTACGCTTCAGGCTCGAGGATGTGCTAGGACTATAATGTGCGCGAGTTTTTTGGAGATTTGGTTGTTGACTGGAATGTACACAATATTCCTTGATGATCCGGTGGAAGGTTTTGGCTTCCAAACATAATTAAATCGTTTGCAAAAACATGATGTGTAAGGCATTCCCCACCTCAGGCAAGCTGTATTCCTCTTAGCTTTCTGTGTTGCAGGGCCACCTCGAGATGAGAGGTCAAAACTTCTGCACAAATGACAAAAAGGAGATGAAAGGGGATCTCCTTGTCAAAGGCCACGAGTGGGGTGAAAGGGAGGCTGAGGTGACTCGTTGACGAGGACTGAGAGTTGGGTAGTAGTAATGCACTTCATTACCCAGGCTATCCACTGTAGGGGAAAGCCATAGCTAATGAGAGCAGATTTAAGAAAGCTCCATTCAAGTCGATCATATGCTTTACTCATATCTAGCTTGACTACCATCAGACCTTTCTTCCACTCTTTATGAGAGTGGATCTTATGCAGCAGTTCGTGTGCAAAAAGATATTATCTTGGATATGTCATCATTTGACAAATCCATTCTGCTAAAAGGAAATCAGATGTGGCATGATTTGTTTCAGCATGTTCACCAAAAATTTTTAAATGATTTTGTATGTTGTGTTGCACAGACTGATAGGGCAGAAGTCTCCTACTGAATCCAGTGCTTCAACTTTCAGGACCAAAGTAATGAAGATATGATTTATATCTGGATGAAGATGATTGCTAGTGAAGAATGCTTTGACCATGTGGCAGATTTCAAGCAATACTTTTTCCTATGAGTGTTGGTAGAAAATGCTTGGAAAACCATCAGGGCCCGGGGATTTGAGCCCATCTGTTCCAAAAACAACCTCCTTTATTTTGAAGTCCGTAACAAGTTGGAGTAAAAGGAATTGATGCTCATTACTAATGCGATCCTTGACCGGGGAGAAATAACTCTCCGGACAAGATGAAGAGTATGATGTGAAAATCTGTTAAAAGTGGTGAGTAATAGCGTGAGAGATATGCTTGGGATCGATGAGGCTCATACCTTGATGTGTGAGGGTGTGAATGCGATTTCTTGATCTGCACTTCAATGTAGACAGGTGGAAGTGTTGCGGTCACCACTGGATGCGAGATTTTTTAAACCATTTGAGATAAATTTGATGGAGTTTTTTATGAGATTCCAGAAGATGTCTCTCGGTTATATACCATGCCTATGGCCTTGAAGAAAGAGGCAAACTATAGTGACGTTGAAGGTCTTGTCTGAGTTGCCATTCTTGAGATTCCAAATGCCGCAGCACCTGTTTATTCTAGGTAATAAGGTAGGTCTTAAGGTTATAAATGACTTGAGAGGGTGTTGTAGAAGGATTTGTCTCTTGCTAGGGTGATGCAACAAGACTCTGATATGAAGCCTCCTGAATCCAAAAGAGCTCAAATCTACAAGGTGTTGATCCAAAAGAGGACGGAGGATCAAAATGTCATACCGAGAGTGCATGATCCGAGTGAGAAAAGGGAATCTATTGAATAGAAGCTTCATGGAACTATTCAGCCAATCATCATTGGAGAGATAGCGATCAAGTGTCCCTTCCACTCTGCTATTCCCAGCTTGTTTATTAGACCATGTAAATTGCAAACCTTGTGTGGGAACTTTGTGGAGTTGGAATTGTTTGGTGTGGGGTGAGCAGAGATGGATCATTCATGTATTGCAACTCCATTCATACCCAAAGTACTATTGTTATCAGTCATATCCTCCTCGCCAGCACTTAAATGATAGAGTTTGATAATGCTCGCCTGAGGGAGATAGCGATCTTCCAATTCTTGAGGGATCTGTATCTGGAAAATATAGGCAAGCATAAAGAAACTACGAATAAGTTCCAAATCATGCTGTTGAGACGAATTTGATGTAGAAGCTATGTGTTCTGGAGTGAGTTCCTTGAAGAAAACATCTTTATATAGCCGAGCCACATCATGTAAAATACTCTATCTTTTGATAGGAGTTGCTAGCCTGGGTAAAATAGTAGGATCCGCCGCTTCCCTGAATTCCATTGATGAAATCACATGTGAATATTGAGGATTTTCCTGCAATGGACAGTTCATGCCTTGATGGCCGATGTGAAAACAGTACAGACAGATCATCAAAATTCATATGCATAATGAATGAGAACCATGGGATTTTGTGCGGCATCAATTGTGATTGACGTAGGGAGATCCAATCGTAGATTGATAGGCACATGGGCTGGCGGTGAAAAATTGGGAATAGTCCCTGAGGGGCATTCAATTTCAAGCACATGTCTGACCTGTGAAAACACTGTGTGCAAAATTTCATAGTCATAGTAAAGCCAATTCATGTTCAGAATTTGCACCCACATAATACCAAAATGAAAAGGAACAACGGCCGTTGGGATAGTCGGATCCCAGGGTTGCATGAATATGATATGTTGTCCCTTGTATTGCCATGGTTGAGAAAAGATGATATAGTGCACATCTCTTGCAGAAATTAATTTAAGAATGAACCTATCTGGAGCTCCTTCAACCACATTTGTACTTTGATGGCTTATGATTTCCAAGCTTTACTGGCCAAGAGCGGAAGTTCAAAGTTATTAATAGCAGAGACATCAAGCACCCAACCGATGGTAGCGTAACGAAAACCATGATGGATGTCAGCGAGCTTCCCTGGAGTGATGTGTGATGGTGGATGGTTGTCTAATCGGGAGCCAAAGCTTCTGAGCGAACTCTGATGAGAGGGAATCAGCAAAGGGGTTCATGGTAATAGAAACCGAAGGAAGGTGGGATTAAGCCATGCTATAAGACTCAACGAACCACAGTAGGAAAACCAAGGAACGCAACACTCTGATGACAAACAGATTCCACTTCAACTTTCCAGATCAGTCGTGGAGATAGCATTGGCAGCCTGAAGTGAGCTTTTAAAGAGAGAAAAAGAGGCGTTGTACCCATGATCCTTGATCTGCTGAGAAACGCTTCTAGGAAGTTGCAGAAGTTCAAGAAGACGTGTATATTTTCCCGGTAAAATGCAGAAGTGATTAGGCAAAGCTTGGGGCTAGGGTCTAGAATCGGAGGCCCTAGCACCTAGGTTTGGTCTTGCCGGTAACCGCCATACCTGGAGTTCGAAGGTAAGCCCAACTGTCACGGATAGCAAGACTTGGCTATGTAGAAGATTTCCACCGATAAACCAAGTTAAGTGGTGATAACCTCACGTAGAGGGCCGTCGTCGGTGAAATAGAACGGTCAAACAGAGAGAGACTAATTGGGGTTGAGGATGTTGAAAATGGCACTGGCATTGTGTGGTTTTGCAGATATGAAGTCTTCGTGTAGAAGGAAGGCGTGACACAGTAATGTAAGAGAGCATTACACAAAAATCAAGGAAAGAGGTAAATATCTTGTATGAATGGATAGATGAGTCCGGATCTGTGACAGGTTACCACCACAAAAAACAGGGGGGCCAGGGTGGTGATGGGAGGATTTTTTTTTTTTTTTTTTTTTTTTACATTTTCAGTGGTGGGGCCCACCTCTTTTGTGGTGGGCACTGAGACTCTGAGAGTAGGGTAATGCATTTTGAGCTTCGTGTGGCGTGAAAGTGATGCTTTAATGGTGGAGAAAATCAAGGACATGAGCAGCAAGCACGTAAAACCCTTGAGGCTACTGCTGCAAGCGCCGCTTTCTCAATAATATTACTGAAAATACCATTCTTCTTCTTGTTATTCTTCTTCTGGTTCAGATTTACAATATATGAAGAAGAATAACAAGAATATATTGTAATTCTTCTTCATATATTGTAAATCTAAACAGTTAAAATATTAACTAAAGGACCATATTACACAATTAATACCACAAACACTCTTAGGTTGTAATTGAAGAAGATTAGAAGAACGGATTTTTTTATACAAAAATTATACCGTAACTTTTTTCTTGTATTGATTTTACACCAAAATCATATTCAACCGTTTTTTTAAAATATCGTTTTCATACCATACTGTATAAATTAGGAACGGTACAATTCGATATTAGGGTTTGAAATTCAGTACGGCACCAAACCTATCAGTTCCGGAATTGACACCCTTAAACCTGATATGTTTTTCAATGGTGTAATAAGGATGAGAGGCAAAATATAATTAATTTCTTGTAATTTGAGAGTTGGAAAGTATGTAGAATGTGGATGGTTAATACATAAAGTTGAAGCTCTCAAATAGGGTGAATAATGGACTTTCATATTGCATTGGTTTTGCTTGGAAAGAGATTAATCTTATGTATAGAACTAAATCTGTTTAACATATAATAAGAAGATAACCTTATACCTATGATTTCCAATATGATGGCATTCAAATAGATCTTATCCTTAGAGCTATGACTAATGACATACACATCCTCATAGTCCTATACACATCTAAGTCAAACTTAAAATACCAACTGTATACACCCTCCTACAATCTACGAACTTCAAATGCAAGAAAGAAGGCATTCACAAGACACAATATTCATCTTCAGCACTTAATGGAACTGAGTTTGTCTACATTTCCCCCCCCCCCCTCCCTCTATTTCTTGAATTATTGAATTCATTGTGTCTCGCAAGTTGTGGATACATCATATCAGCAAATAAGACAATTTAATGGTCAAATTTTGACATTCTATTTTATAAGAAAATTTGTATTTTAAATTACGGATCAAATGCTGACTATGAAATTAGGATTATTTGTTGATGTGATCTATCCAAAACCATTGGATGTACATATGCATATAAAATAATAAAATAGAAGAGCTAGTTTCGAATATATTGAATAAAAGAACGTATACAGGAGTTGAGAGGGCTAACATCAGTGGCCCCACATCAAAGTCTCATGTTGGTTGGTTAGATCCAAGAAGATTATCAAAAAAACTGTAGTCAATGAAGTAATTTTAAATATGTACATGAATTATCAATAGATTTGTTTCTTCTTTTTCTTAAATAATAAACAAAACTATTAACCCTAATATGCTCGGTTGATTGAGATTTACCAAATTATAAAGCAAGAAGAGGCAAGAATTGATGACGGAGTTCGGTCCAAATGGACCTACTATCCGGGATTCAGGTATGAGTCCGATCTTCACTATGAGATTTGAATAAAACTTACAAAATAAGAGAGACGAAATATGTACAAGAGATAATCAGGATAGGCATGGATCATCACCAAACTCCCATCAAGTCTTCTTCTCCCTTCACTGACCACTTCTTGGCCACAGCGCCTTCGAGATCGTCCAAGAACAAGATCAAATGAAGAAGAACAGAGAGAAACCACAGAACACCATCACCAGAGCTCAGACATGATTGAAAACCCCCAAATTCGATTTTGCAACTTATGAAATGAACCAAACTACAAGCTACGTTATACAACACATGTGAACCAAGCCGGTTCAAAGAACTACTCAACCAAATAATTACAGGTAAAAAGATCAGATTACCTTTACAAATCTTCCCCTTTAATCTGTAAGCCTAAAAAATACCCATAGAAGACCAGGCTTCAACCGTCATCGTCCAAATGTACCGGCAAGATACAAAAGAAAAGAGACAAAAAACAAAACCAACACAAATATGCAAAATACCTAGACATGTGCAACTAACCATGCAACACCAGAGGACTCACTGCAGGCACACCATGCAACAAATACAACAGGTAGAGAAACCCATAAACAACAACTCATAGTTCACAACTCAACCAAACAAACATGGAGAGTACACATGCACAAACTAGGCGTACACCTCATAAGAGAGATAAAACGAACAAGAGCTATAAAAAATTGGATAGCATTTCCCCTAAAAATGCAAAATATGCAAACTTGATAAAACAGAAAATACCACAAGACACACACCACAACCTAAAAGAACAAGTAATATACAACCCAAGACTACAGAAAATATATAAACTAAGGAACAACATCACCAACTCCCAACAAATCAAGACAATGTAAGAATTTGGAAAGAGGTAATGACTTAGTACCACAATTTGCAGGATTATGCTCAATAGTTACTTTTTCAATCAAAAGTACACCATCAATTATTTTCTCTCTAAGGAAGAAGTACTTAATATCACTATGTTTGGTCCTATCATGATAAACAGGGGTTTTACACAAGAAAATAGCACTTTGATTATCAACAAATAAAATAGGCTTAATCTTTAAAACACCCAATTCACATAACAAGCCATTTAACCATATGTAGTCTTTTATACATTCAAATGCAGCAACAAGCTCAGCCTCTGTAGTAGACAAGACAACTACAGGTAGTTGTTGCACCTTCCAACTGATGCAATTACTAGATAACATGAATAAATAAGAAAATAATGATTTCCTGTTATCTTTATTACTAGCATAATCAGAGTCAGTATATCCTTCAAGAATTAGGTTCACCAGATGTGCACTTAAACACAAGACCTCTATGAACAGTGCCTATCAAATATCTCAAGAGCCACTTAAGAGCAAGCCAGTGCTCTTTACCAGGATTGGACATAAATCTACTCAATACACTAACAGCATGAGCAATATCAGGTCTAGTACATTTCATGAGATACATAAGAGAACATAAAAGACTAGAATAAGGGATTTTAGACATTTCAATCTTTTCAAAACCATTTTTAGGACAATGATCATTAGAAAGTTCAATGTGCAGCTAAAGGAACATTCACAGGTTTATAATTTAACATATTAAATTTCTCAAGAACCTTTAGCAAATATAAACTTTGACAGATAAATATTGTATCCTCCCCCTTACTCCTATAAATTTCAATCCCTACCACCTTCTGGGCTGTCTCAAGTTCTTTCATTTCAAATTCAAACTTTAACTTATCTTTGACATCTTGAATAAGATTAGAATCAACACAAGCAATCAATATATCATCAACATAAAGTATTAGATATAAAACAATAGAATTTGAAATGAGAAAATAGAGGTAACTGTCATAAACACTTTTCTTAAAAGCAACACTCAAAACAAATGAATCAAACCGTTTGTCCATTACCTAGGGACTTGTTTGAGTCCATAGAGGGACTTCTTCAACAAGCAAGCTTGAGATCCATCTCCTGCTGCCGAGATGCCTAAAGGAAGTTGCACGTAAATCCTTTCTTCTAAATTGCCATGAAGAAATGCAGTTTTGACATCCATTTGCTCTATTGTCATTTTTACCTGAGCAACTAGGGACAACAACAACCTTATAGTCTTATACTTGGCAACAGGAGAAAAAATTTCATCGTAATCCATCCCTTCTTTTTGGACGAAGCCTTTAGCAACTAGTCTAGCCTTATATCTTTTAGAGTTGGTTACTCCATCGTCTTTGATTTTAAATATCCACTTGCTAGGCAATAGCCTTTGGTCTTTGGGCTTATCAACTAGTTCCTAAACCTAATTTTTATTCAATGATTTCAACTCCTCATTTATGGCTTAAATCCATAAATCCTTATCCTTGGAATCTAAAGCTTCCTTATAGGAACTAGGTTCATTAGACCCAAACTCAGAAATTGAATCATCAGTTTCAAGGGTAAAGTTGGCTAAATAACTCTTAGGTGGCCTAACCTCTCTCCTCACTCTATCTCTTGCCAGCTAATAACTCCCCATTGGAGCTTCCAAACTTAGGCACCTAGAATTTTCTACTAGACCTACAACTCTACTAGAGCTAGTGGTAACCACACTGAGAGGAGAATCCTCCCCTGGTAGACTCAGTCCCTTGCTAAACTCCACTTTGAAGCCGGTAAACCTCACAGATCAATATATACAAGAAATGATTCAAGAATATTGATATGAACAATTCTAAAAATTAATTGCAAGAATTAAAAATCACAATTCATTAGGTAAATATCTACAATATATACAGCAGTATTTAATTATAAACATTGTTAATACATGCAGCCCATATAGACCAAATATAGTGCTAGATTAACAAGAAGAAATACTGCAAGCATATATAAAAAAACTAAAACTTGTATTTCAGATTAAATCAGAAATTAATTATAAATAGAATTCAATCTCATAACTAAGCTATCAATTACAAAATTAACAGGTTTATTAGAACATCATATGTAAACAGCAATATCAGTAGCTGAATTACACAGATCATATAACCAGCAATGCATAACTGAATTACACAGATCATATACCAACAGTAGCATAACTGAATTACACAAATCATATGAATATGATCAGAACTTACAACCAGTAGTAGCAGCAGCAGAAATTATACAAAATCCTTTGTATATGATCAAACTATAACCAGTAGTAGCAGCAGCCGAAGCATTTATGTAACCAAATTAATTCAATAATCTAACCTACTAACTATATGAGATTATATGAAATAAATCAGATATAAAACACAAAGAAGCCCTAATTTAGTTCCACCTAAACACCTAACACAGCCCTTGACACCAATCTGTTAACCCTAACATGCTTGGTTGATTGAGATTTACCAAATTATAAAGCAAGAAGAGGCAAGAATTGATGACGGAGTTCGGTCCAAATGGACCTACTCTCCGGGACTCAGGTATGAGTCCGATCTTCACAATGGCATTTGAATAAAACTTACAAGATAAGAGAGACAAAATTTGTACAAGAGATAATCAGGATAGGCATGGATCATCACCAAACTCCCATCAAGTCTTATTCTCCCTTCGCTAAACACTTCTTGGTCACAGCGCCTTTGAGATCGTCCAAGAACAAGATCAAACGAAGAAGAACAGAGAGAAACCACAAAACGCCATCGCCAGAGCTCAGACACGATTGAAAACCCCCAAATTCAATTTTGCAACTTATGAAATGAACCAAACCACAAGCTACCTTATACAACACATGTGAACCAAGCCGGTTCAAAGAACTGCTCACCAAATAATTATAGGTAAAAAGACCAGATTACCCTTACAAAAACTCTTAACATTTTCCTATTTTGCTAGGTTTTTGGTTCTTTCAGAAATTCTTTAATTTTGGAGTCTTCAAAATGTTAGAATTACTGTTAGATTAAGAAGCACTAAGCTTGATAAATTGAATATAATATATATCTAGTAATCATTGAATCAAAATGTTGACAAGTCAAGTTTGAGAGTAGAAATAGAACTTCTATTTTTTTGCAATCTAATTATTAGAATGATGGAATCTCATATGCTTTTTAGAAACATACATAAATATATAGAGGGATACAGTATGTCTAACCCGGTTCGAAGTCACTCTAAGGACACTCCAATAATCTAATGAAACCTCCCTTTCCCCACAACCACATTTAGAAGTCACATTTCATACTACAGAATGTTGTATTTTTTTTGGCAATAAAGACCCAAGCTCAATTTACTTATGGAAAAAATTAGAAAGTAAAAAAAATGTCAAATTAGTCTACCACGTACTTTCACATAGACCATCCCTAATAAAGGCAAAAGCCCTAGGACAGCCTTATTAACCCAGTTCAGCCTTATTACTTCAATAAAATCATATTCTCTTCAGAGTCAAGATTTTTAGCTAGGTAAAATACATCAAGTGTCCAACTAAGATGCACAGTCAACCTAGTATATATTAAATTTTTAAAATTAAGATGTTATGCTTAACTAACCAAATTAATTTGGTTAAAAAAAAAAAAAAACTCAACCAACATAAACAAAAATATCCCTAAACAAAATATCAGTTTTAAGTGTGTATGTATATTAACTAGTAATATAATCTAGTGTACTAACTCTGTGAAATTTCATTAAAAAAAAAAAAAAAAAAAAAAAAAAAGAGAGAGAGATTTTGTGAAATGCACAATGAATGTGAACCGTCTAATCTCTTAGTGAGATTATAACTGATATTTATAGAAGAATATTACATAAGGGAAAGGTGTCACACTTAATATATCATTACATATATAACTATTCTTTAACACCTCTCCCCCAATATATATATATATATATATATATATATATATATATATATATATATATATCCTAGTATATATCCTAGCACCCAAGAGAGCCTTGGTGAGAACATCGGCAATTTGATTAGTCATGGAGATGAAGCGAACCAAGAGGTCTTCGTGAGCAACCTTATCCTGAATAAAATGAAAATCCACCTCAATATGTTTCATCTACGCATGGAACACGGGATTGGCCGATAAATAGGTTGTGCCAATATTGTCACACCATAACACAAAGCCCAATCTTAGAGAGAAGCACTAAATCCAATTGAGTTCGGTTGTAGCCAATACAAGAGTCTAGTACTCACTTTCAGGGCTACATTGAACAACCGTATGTTGCTTGCAAGATTGCATAGAAACCAAATTTCCGCCCAAGAAAAATAAGATAGCCACGCAACTTATGATCAGCGTGGCACCCAGCCAAATTAGTTCGTGTAAGCCTCCAATGACAAAGAAATAGTAGTATGCGGCCCTTATAAAATAGAACCCTTTTTTTTATTGGGAAGAAAAGATTTTCATTCATCAATGGGTAGAGGCCCAACAACAAAAGACGACAAAGGGTATTAGAGGCGAAAAAGCTCTTGGGGACCCTAGGGACTTTAGCACCATCCATGGACCAAGCGATCATTGAATGTGTCCGATTAAAGGTATTGAGGAGGCCCATTAGCGATCACAGCATCAAGAATATGATCATTACCATTATCAAGCCCAATAATAGAGAAAGGAATAGTAGTGGCAGTAGTCTCATATCATTATTAATACACAAAAAGCCCATGAGAATCAACCGAAGTAGAAAGGGAGGCTCAACAGGAAGATCAAAAGAAGATTCCAAAAAGACAATGTAGGGGCATCAATAGAGTAGAGTCAATTATTGTATGGTAATGATTCTGGCACACTTATTCCATGCCATTTGCCCATTTTGGCACAAAAATTAACAAAAGTATGTAAGGTAAACTGGTTCAACTTTTGTGTGCTAGTTTAGCAAAACTGTGCTGAACCGGGCATTTGGCACATAAATTCCGTGCCAACAAGAAGCTTCAAATTGGAGCTTCTCTGACACAGAATTGCTTCTAGTGAAAACGCGCGGGCACAACCTCTCAGCTGACGGTGATCAAGGACATCGATGTAATTTTTGCAAAAACCTAATGTCTCTCATTTCTCTGTGATCTCTCTCGTCTTTCTCTCTGCACTCTCTCTCGTGTTTCACCTCTCTCGTCTATCATCTCTCTCTGGTCTCTCTCTGGCTTCTCTCAACTCTCATGACTCCAAAATTGGTCTCTCGAATCTCTCTCATCTCACAAATTGTTGCCGTCTCTATCATGTATCTCATCTATTTGGAAGCATCTCTGCAACTGATCTCTCTGTTTGAAGCATCTCTGCAATCGATCTCTCTATTTGGAAGCATATCTACAACCGATCTCTCTAGTAGAAGCCGAAGCCCTCCTGTGCAAGCAGAGCCCTATCTCTGCAATCGATCTCTCTTCAACCGAAGCCATGTGTTTGCAGCCCACTTTTTGATTTGTTCATTTGCTTTTGATTTGAGGTATTTTCCACTTCCTTATGCATATTTTGGGCAGTTGCTTCTTTTTTAGTCTTGCATTCAGAGGGTATTGGGGATTTTCTTCAGATTTTTTGTCATTGAAAATGGTTGTTTATAAATCATTCGTCTACTAAACTCATGCCTAAAATGATTATGGGTTGAGATTGTTTGCTGGGATTCTGGTTCCTAACATATAATGCCTAAAATGATTATGAATTTGTTTTTGATTTCATTATCTGAGTATGCTTGGATGAAGTCCCGATTGGTCATGTTGGGAGGGTTTAAAATTGGTAACTATCACAGCTAATTTCAATATGAAACCATGGATTAGTTGATTTATTTCTAATGTAAAGGTTGCTATCTCTATTCCTTTTGGACAGAAATACGTTATTCTTGCCATCTAATGGTGCTGAGTTTTGATTGTTATCTAGTACTTGCTTTCTTATATTGTGTTGGCTGCTATTTACTTGTGGGTGTTGAGTTATGAGTTATGGCCGCTGATTAGGATGGGTTCATGTATTCCATCTAATGAGTAGAGGATATGTTGCTCATTTGGATTTTGAACTGTTGTATTAATGCATGGATACTGTTAGTTTCTAATTCTAATCTTATAGTTACTAGTTTCAATTGTTCTATAATATCTCCAAGTCTGTCAATTGGATTGAACCCACACTTTAAAAAGTTTAGGGAGTTGAGGACACCTTTTAATCATATAAATTTGATGCCTATTGGATGTCTAGATAGGGAGGGATTATCACAGAGCTTAATCCTGTTGGTTGCCTGATTATGCACTTCAAGATCTAGTTGTGGGTGGGATTCTAAAGTACACCCTTTAGTTAGATCGAAACCATTAATGGTTAGTGGTCTTTTTATTGTAGCAAAATCTTGATAATACTGAACTGGAGTTCAACAATTCTTTTCTTTCCTATAGTTGTCATTTCTTTTCATTCATTTTCACTGTATTTTGTTGTTTTCAATTGAGCATCTATTACTCTCTTCAGTCTTTGAACATGGCTGATCCATTCCCAAGTTCAGTGATAGCAATTGCACTTGTATAATTCGATCTCTTTATGCTATTCAGGCATTTAATGTGGAATGGTTATTCAACAAGAAATATATGTGAATGATACATGAAGAAGTACCAGCAGCTTCAGCCTCCACCATTGTCCCTACTCTTGGGCTTCTCTCCCTCTCCCACCACATCACCAAACACCCAAAACACAAACAGTGAGAAAAAGAAAGCCTCTTCAAGGACCTAACCTGCCTATCCTTTCTTTTAACAACAAAACCAAAATTGGGCTGAATTGTGATGTTTCTACTGCTAGGCCTAATGTTGTTCATGATAGGCTGAATGGCAATGTTGATTTTGTTGTGCTACCTATTAATATAGATGTTACTGATGGGTCATTTTCTTGTGGACCTAGTTCTAATAATTGCATTTTTGATGGGCTTCAAACTACTCCTTTAGATGGGCCTCATATTCTTGGTTGTCATTCTGATAATTCACATGTTTATTAAAAATTATATGCATTCCTGTCTTTGCCCCTTGGATCACTATGCCCATTTGTATCTGGATGTCAACATCCAATATCAACGATGTTAGAAGTTCTAATTTAAAGTTCAACAATACAAATTGCAATTGTGGGAATTTAGCTGTAGTCAGAATTTCAACATCAATTCGACATCCTAATAAGTTATATAAAGTATGTGCATCGTTTCCGAAGGGATGTGATTTTTTCAATGGTGTGAACCAATAGGAGAAGTGCCAACACCCACTCCGTCACGTGGGATTGAAAGAAGCCAAGATGACCCATTAGTTAGGGAACTGTTGAAGTCCCAAAAAAGGGGAATGAAATGTATGGAGAGCATAGAGAAGGATGTAGTGTTAATTAAACATTTAGTGATAGGAGTAGTTGTATTATGTGGTGTAATTTTTTTTTCTTCTCTTATTTGGTTAACTTGCAGTGTAGTATTTTGTAGTGTTGTTATAGAATACTCACTGATATCATGACTGCTCTTATGTAATTTTTTAAATATTTTAATGATTGTCAACACCTTTACTAATTGTAATTTGATTAGTATTACATATATTATCAACTAGTATGACATATCATCATTATTTGTATGAATTAGTAGTTTCAAAAATGTCAACGTCAAACACTCAAACTGCCAATTGGAGCCAACAGAATACCCAGCTTTTTATTTAGATAATGGTTGAGGATGTTAAGGTATCCAATAGAACAACATCCACGTTCAACAAGGTAGGGCAGAAAAATATTCTTAAGAAATTTAGAAGTAGGTCAAACATCAATTATGAAATGCAACAGCTGACAAACAAGTTCAACAAGTTAAGACAGCAATATGCTAGTTTGAAGAAATTGTTGGAAACTACAGGATTTGGGTGGAATGCTATCACCAAAACTGTCACTGCTGATGATGAGACATTATGGGAAATGCACAGCAAGGTAATTTCGGCTATGTTTATATTATATTTATTAAAATTCAGACATTTTATGGTATTAATATTAGTTTTTTTTAATAATAGAATATGAACCGTATGCTTATGTACAATGACTTACAATGTTTATGACAGGACAATTCAGGCTAGGCTAAGTTTAGGAAGCATGGCCTTCCTGAGTGGGAAGCCTTGTGCAAAATTTTTGAAGGTACTCATGCTACCGGTGAGGAAACGATTACTCCTGACACTACACTGCAGCCTTCAGTGGACTTGAGCAGGGATAATGATGAGTTTGTGGGTGATGCTAACTCAGATGAAGATAACCTAAATATGTTTTCTAATGTCATTCATGAGATGTCACCTATCCATCAGCTTCGTTCACGCAATGGACTGGTCCCTCATACTAAAAGACATGACGAGACTCCAAATACAAAGAGAAGGAAGAGAAATAGCACAGGCCCAGGATTCTCCAATTCTAGTGCAATTAAGTCATTCTCAGAAATGTGTTTGGCAAAGCGAGACAAGTACCTAGCTCAAAGTACAGCAACATCCACTGATAGTAATGACTTCAGCCTTGCTAAGACCTTTGGTGTTCTGATGTCAATGAATTTGGATCCCGACACATTAGGCAATGCACTCTTACATGTTAAGTCGGATCCAGATTTCAAAGAAATGATAATATGTGCCCCCCTGAAGTCAGACATCTTACACTAAACCGGTTGCTTCAGCCTTCCCAGCCACCCCGGTGATCCTTCTCAAAGTTGAACCATTTATGTTTGTATGATGTTTTCTGTATTTGTTTTTTGAGGATAATATTGTACTAAGGTCTGTATTATGTTTGGATATATATTTCTAGTTTTGTTTTTTGTCTTTTTTAGTTATGGATTGTATGGATGATAAGTATTTCGAAATATGGTATGGAACTTCCTACTTTGAATTTGTGGTGTATGCATGCGTTTGCTTTTAAATAGGGTATGCAATATAAAACTTTTGATTTGCATGTTATGTATCATGTGTGCTTTTTAATAGATTATGCATTATGAAGATTTAGTTGTGCTTTCTATTTGAACATGGTTTGTATGATATTTTCAAGGACTATAATCATAATAAGGATACATCTAGTGATTCAAATGAAGAGATTTTTATCGAGTTTTTAGGCTTAGAAATGCTGTTGACAGATCAACCACAAGTGACCCGTATCCCTGAGCCAATAAGAGATAGCAAACTCACCGGAACATGTTAGAGAAATATTAGAGGGACATGTAGATCGCGTCTTCGAGATTCAAGATGGAACGACATGTGTTTTATAACTTAGAGACTAAAATGCGGCATCGAGGATGGTTAGATGATACTAGGTATATTCGTGTTGATGAGCAACTTGGTATATTTATGTGTTTACTTAGTCATGACTTTAAATATAGGGATGTGGCCGAAGATTTCCAACGTTTGACTGAGGCAATCACAAGAGTATTCAAGAGAGTGTTAAATGCTTTTGTGATGTTAAGCAGAGAAAACATAAGACCTCCTAACATTGATGCAATTCCAACAGAGATACTCACAAATCCAAAACACTTTCATTACTTTAAGGTATGATACAAGCTTTCATTATTGGAATACAATCTCCTACATGTATATTTTATGCTCCTCACCGACTTCTATTAATGGGTTTGAGAATGTTCATTGTACTAGGATTGTATTGGTGCAATCGATGGCACCATGTGCATGCAATGGTACCGGCTGAAAAACAAGTACCATATCATGGAAGGAAAGGAATCACCACACAAAATGTCATGTGTGTGTGTTCCTTTGACATGAAATTCATGTTTGTCTATTCTGGCTGGGATGGTTCTCCAAATGATTGCAGAGTTTTTAGACACGCGATTACAAACTCTGCTTTCAATTTTCCTCATCCTCCTCCAAGTAAATTTAATACAACTACTTCATCGATATTTTTTTAACCCTTCATCAAATCTAAACTTATGGGACTAACTTTTATTATCTTAATTGTCGTAGGAAAGTATTATATGGTTGACTCCGGATACCCAACTATGACTGGATTCATGACACCATTCAAGGGTAATCGTATCATTCGGGAGATTTCAGGGGGAGAGGTCGAGGGCCAAGGACTGCTGTTGAACTTTTCAACCATAGGCACTCTTTGGTAAGGAATGTTATAGAGAGGTGTTTTGGATGCTTAAAGAGTTGGTTCTCAATTTTGAGTAAAATTGCATCACGGGTTTACATTACGTACTCAAGCAAAAATTGTCATTGTTTGTTGTGATATTCATAACTTCATCCGCAATGAGCAAGTTGCTGACAAAAAGTTTGAAGAGTACGGAAACCCGCATTGGATACCTGAAGAAGTAACATCAGACCCCTATATTCCCCCTAATTAACACCCAAAATGAAGGAAGACAATTACAAATGAATTGGCAACAAGAGCGAGACTCCCACTAATCACTTGAAAACATTATAATCTCATTTGATTTTATGTAAGCACCTGTGTATGAACTGAACCAGCATATTTACATTATATTTTTATTATTTTATATTTATCTTTTTAATTATTTTATTAAAAAATGTGTCCATTTTGGCACAGAAATCGTACGTACTATACATTATTCTCTGCCAATTTTGCTAGAGAAACGTGCCCATTTCTATCCAATCATACAAGTTTTCAATACAGATTTTGTGCCAAATTTACCCAATTCGGAACAGAAACATAAAAAGTGTATTATGTGCTGAATTGAGAAATTTGGCACAGAATCGTTGCCATACAACTCCTTAGAAGCCCATTATCCATAGAAGCATTTCCAACAAAATTAGCCCAACTGAAACACAGTCAATGGAGTGTGACCCATGTAAATAGCTTATTGGAACAGAATTTAAAGAATGCCGCCCCACCGTCAGAATTAATTAACAACCAAAATCCCATGTCGCAGTGACTGGCATCCAAATTATTCAAAGGAGCACAAGTAGAAGCAGAGGATGTTGGGCCCACTGAACTAGCAATACCTGGTAAGGGACAGCTTGACCACAAGTGCACAGTAGAAGATAGTGAAGATATCTCAGGAGATACAACATTAAAATCTACATGCCAAGAAACCACCATCTTCCCCGTACCTGGATGTTGGCTAAAAAAACACGGTGCTGAAAGGAACCCCAACTTATGACGATAAAATGCCCTTAATAATGGAAAACAACCACCACCAAAGGCTTTTAAAAATGTATAATCTGGATGTCTTTTAAAAATGTATAATCTAAGAAGCATCAGTTGAACCACCTTTGATTAGATCTAAGCCATTGGTTTGAAACGAATGGTCCGCTCCAATTCGGTGGCTTGAACCGTAATGACCATAACATATCATTACATATATAACTATTCACCAACAACAACAAATGTGCCCTAAGAAGACTTAGTTTCAAACAAGTAGCTGTTGGGGGTTCTTAACATCTTTCATTCGACAGCAAATTCAATCTTCCTAAAATCACCATCGAAGGAGATAATCTTCTTCTAATTGATCTGCTCAATACTCAGCTCATCCAACAGGAGATCCCATGGATGACTAAACATATCATTCGTGGATGACTAAACATATCATTCGTGATATTAAGGAGCTCAAGCAACATTTTGAAGAAGTAAAGTGGGTCCATACTTTACATGAAAGGAACTTCGTGGCAAATAAAAAAAAGGGGTGCTTAACACTTTAGACATTAACTTGACACCTAGTAGAAATTTGTAGCAAACTGTCCATTGAGTCATTGGAGTTAGTTTACTGCCATTCTTACAGAAGCAAGGCACCATTCATGTATACTAGACTATAACCTAGATGATAACTCCTATTTCAATTCTTCGAGGTCTGTATGTGACTTGCTCTCCATTCTTTTCTTCAGTGCACCTACACCACACACCTACATTGCTCACAAAATATTCTTCCAAGATTTTGAGAAACATTTTCCATTCCCTGGCTCCTCGAACCTTCCAGTTCAAAATCCATGCATGCCACACCTTTTCATCAATAAATTAAGCTTAATAATCATATACTTACAATTAGCTAGATCACCTGAAATTTATACTTGCTATATTTTTATAGGTGCAACCGTGCAAATATATAGAAGTGGGAAAACACAAAGTTACCATTCTTCTTCTTGTTATTCTTCTTCTGGTTCAGATTTTCAATATATCAAGAAGCATAACAAGAATATATTGTAATTCTTCTTCATATATTGTAAATCTAAACAGTTAAATAATTAACTAAAGGACCATATTACACAATTAATACTACAAACATTCTTAGGTTGTAATTGAAGAAGATTAGAAGAACGGATTTTTTTTATACAAAAATTATACCGTAACTTTTTTCTTGTATTGATTTTACACCAAAATCATACTCAACCGTTTTTTTAAAATATCGTTTTCATACCATACTGTATAAATTAGGAACGGTACAATTCGATATTAGGGTTTGAAATTCAGTACGGCACCAAACCTTACCGTACCGAATGACACCCTTAAACTTGATATGTTTTTCAATGGTGTAATAAGGATGAGAGGCAAAATATAATTAATTTCTTGTAATTTGAGAGTTGGAAAGTATGTAGAATGTGGATGGTTAATACATAAAGTTGAAGCTCTCAAATAGGGTGAATAATGGACTTTCATATTGCATTGGTTTTGCTTGGAAAAAGATTAATCTTATGTATAGAACTAAATCTGTTTAACATATAATAAGAAGATAACCTTATACCTATGATTTCCAATATGATGGCATTCAAATAGATCTTATCCTTAGAGCTATGACTAATGACATACACATCCTCATAGTCCTATACACATCTAAGTCAAAATTAAAATACCAACTGTATACACCCTCCTACAATCTACGAACTTCAAATGCAAGAAAGAAGGCATTCACAAGACACAATATTCATCTTCAGCACTTAATGGAACTGAGTTTGTCTACATTTCCCCCCCCCCCCCCCCCCCCTCCCTCTATTTCTTGAATTATTGAATTCATTGTGTCTCGCAAGTTGTGGATACATCATATCAGCAAATAAGACAATTTAATGGTCAAATTTTGACATTCTATTTTATAAGAAAATTTGTATTTTAAATTACGGATCAAATGCTGACTATGAAATTAGGATTATTTGTTGATGTGATCTATCCAAAACCATTGGATGTACATATGCATATAAAATAATAAAATAGAAGAGCTAGTTTCGAATATATTGAATAAAAGAACGTATACAGGAGTTGAGAGGGCTAACATCAGTGGCCCCACATCAAAGTCTCATGTTGGTTGGTTAGATCCAAGAAGATTATCAAAAAAACTGTAGTCAATGAAGTAATTTTAAATATGTACATGAATTATCAATAGATTTGTTTCTTCTTTTTCTTAAATAATAAACAAAACTATTAACCCTAATATGCTCGGTTGATTAAGATTTACCAAATTATAAAGCAAGAAGAGGCAAGAATTGATGACGGAGTTTGGTCCAAATGGACCTACTATCCGGGACTCAGGTATGAGTCCGATCTTCACTATGAGATTTGAATAAAACTTACAAAATAAGAGAGACTAAATATGTACAAGAGATAATCAGGATAGGCATGGATCATCACCAAACTCCCATCAAGTCTTCTTCTCCCTTCACTGAACACTTCTTGGTCACAGCGCCTTCGAGATCGTCCAAGAACAAGATCAAATGAAGAAGAACAGAGAGAAACCACAGAACACCATCACCAGAGCTCAGACATGATTGAAAACCCCCAAATTCGATTTTGCAACTTATGAAATGAACCAAACCACAAGCTACCTTATACAACACATGTGAACCAAACCAGTTCAAAGAACTACTCAACCAAATAATTACAGGTAAAAAGATCAGATTACCCTTAAAAATCTTCCCCTTTAATCTGTAAGCCTAAAAAATACCCATAGAAGACCAGGCTTTAACCGTCATCATCCAAATGTACCTGCAAGATACAAAAGAAAAGAGACAAAAAAACAAAACCAACACAAATATGCAAAATACCTAGACATGTGCAACTAACCATGCAACACCAAAGGACTCACTGCAGGCACACCATGCAACAAATACAACAGGTAGAGAAACCCATAAACAACTCATAGTTCACAACTCAACCAAACAAACATGGAGAGTACACATGCACAAACTAGGCATACACCTCATAAGAGAGATAAAACGAACAAGAGCTATAAAAAATTGGACAGCATTTCCCCTAAAAATGCAACATATGCAAACTTGATAAAACAGAAAATACCACAAGACACACACCACAACCTAAAAGAACAAGTAATATACAACCCAAGACTACAAAAAATATATAAACTAAGGAACAACATCACCAACTCCCAACAAATCAAGACAATGTAAGAATTTGGAAAGAGGTAATGACTTAGTACCACAATTTGCAGGATTATGCTCAATAGTTACTTTTTCAATCAAAAGTACACCATCAATTATTTTCTCTCTAAGGAAGAAGTACTTAATATCACTATGTTTGGTCCTATCATGATAAACAGGGGTTTTACACAAGAAAATAGCACTTTGATTATCAACAAATAAAATAGGCTTAATCTTTAAAACACCCAATTCACATAACAAGCCATTTAACCATATGTAGTCTTTTACACATTCAGATGCAGCAACAAGCTCAGCCTCTGTAGTAAACAAGACAACTACAGGTAGTTGTTGCACCTTCCAACTGATGCAATTACTAGATAACATAAATAAATAAGAAGATAATGATTTCCTGTTATCTTTATTACTAGCATAATCAGAGTCCAGTATATCCTTCAAGAATTAGGTTCACCAGATGTGCACTTAAACACAAGACCTCTATGAACAGTGCCTATCAAATATCTCAAGAGCCACTTAAGAGCAAGCCAATGCTCTTTACCAGGATTGGACATAAATCTACTCAATACACTAACAGCATGAGCAATATCAGGTCTAGTATATATCATGAGATACATAAGAGACACTAAAAGACTAGAATAAGGGATTTTAGACATTTCAATCTTTTCAAAACCATTTTTAGGACAATGATTATTAGAAAGTTCAAATGTGCAGCTAAAGGAATATTCACAGGTTTATAATTTAACATATTAAATTTCTCAAGAACCTTTAGCAAATATAAACTTTGACAGATGAACATTGTATCCTCCCCCTTACTCCTATAAATTTCAATCCCTACCACCTTCTGGGCTGTCTCAAGTTCTTTCATTTCAAATTCAGACTTTAACTTGTCTTTGACATCTTGAATAAGATTAGAATCAACACAAGCAATCAATATATCATCAACATAAAGTATTAGATACAAAACAATAAAATTTGAAATGAGAAAATAGAGGCAACTGTCATAAACACTTTTCTTAAAAGCAACACTCAAAAAAAATGAATCAAACCGTTTGTTCCATTACCTAGGGGCTTGTTTGAGTCCATAGAGGGACTTCTTCAACAAGCAAGCTTGAGATCCATCTCCTGCTGCCGAGATGCCTAAATGAAGTTGCATGTAAATCCTTTCTTCTAAGTTGCCATGAAGAAATGCAGTTTTGACATCCATTTGCTCTATTGTCATTTTTACCTGAGCAACTAGGGACAACATCAACCTTATAGTCTTATACTTGGCAACAGGAGAAAAAATTTCATCGTAATCCATCCTTTCTTTTTGGACGAAGCCTTTAGCAACTAGTCTAGCCTTATATCTTTTAGAGCTGGTTACTCCATCGTCATTGATTTTAAATATCCACTTGCAAGGCAATAGCCTTTGGTCTTTGGGCTTATCAACTAGTTCCTAAACCTAATTTTTATTCAATGATTTCAACTCCTCATTTATGGCTTGAATCCATAAATCCTTATCCTTGGAATCTAAAGCTTCCTTATAGGAACTAGGTTCATTAGACCCAAACTCAGAAATTGAATCATCAGTTTCAAGGGTAAAGTTGGCTAAATAACTCTTAGGTGGCCTAACCTCTCTCCTCACTCTATCTCTTGCCAGCTAATAACTACTCAAATCAGGAGCCCCACCCACCTCTTCAGTGGAAGTCACAAAAGAGGGCATTGGCCCAATATCAATGTTAGGAACCACAACCACATGCTCATTATCACTAGAGCAGGGTTGAGGGGAAGTCATGGATTCATTAGGTTCACTACAATCAATAGTCTGAACAAGATTAAAAGAAATATCAACCTGCTCTAAGTAAAATTGAGTGAAATCAATAAATCTTTGATCTAGTGGATTAAGATTAGTATAGTCAATAGAAAAGTAAGGGAATACACTCTCTCTAAAGAGAACATCCCTACTCACAAAAGTCTTTAGACTTGGTATAGATTTATCCCACAATTTATAGCCTTTAAATACCTTTGTTTTTACAAAACCCATTGAACATTTCATTTACAAATTCTAATCCATTATCAGTTCTTAATGTCTTAACTTTCTTTCCACTCAGATTCTCAACCAAAGCAACCCATTCCTTAAACTTAACAAATGTTTCATCCTTAGACTTTAACAAAAAAATCCAAGTTCTCCTAGAGTAGTCATCAACAGGAGATAAAAAATAGGAGTTTGCTCCATAAGACAAGACAGATGCTAGTCCCACAAATCAACATGAATATATTCCAATATAGCACTGGATAAGTGGGATCCAACCCCAAAGCTCAACCTGTGTTGCTTACCTAAGATGCAGTACTCACAAAACTCTAAATTTTCAATCTTATCCTTTCCAAATAGGCCTTGTTTATTTAGAGCTTGCAAACCTCTATTACTAGTGTTTCCCAACCTAGAATGCCACTCACTTGTACTGGTTGATTCACTGGACAAACAACAAATACTAGAGACACCATCAAAGTATGTACTACCATCAAACACATACAAACCGGATTGAGATTTACTTTTTAAACATTCATGAGAACCTTTAGAAATAGTAAGAATACCACCAGAGATATTTGTATCAAATCCAGCACTATCAAAGCTACTTATTGAAATTAAGTTTCTCTTCAAATCAGGTTTATATCTAACAGTGAAAACAGATTTATTGTGAGCGAGCAATTTAACAGTTCCAATTCCAATCACATCACATACATCATTGTTTCCCATCATTACCTTGGCATTTTCTATCTCAGTCAGGTGTGTAAACCAATGCAAATGAGGACACATATGGTAAGTACACCCTGAATCCAAAATCCATCCATCATGCCTATCACTATCAGATATGGTCAATACTTCACAAATGTCTTCATACACATTAGCTTGACCATTACTAGATCCAGGCATATCAGAATTAGATGTCTCATTTTCTTTCAATTTTCTTTTGTATGCAAACATTTTTTCTTAAAATGACCCACTTTCTTACAGTAAAAACATTTATTGGTGCTAGAATCATATTTATTATTCCCATTGTTGTTCTTGTAGTTATTTGCATAATTGTCATATACTTTACCATTCCCCTTGGGCTTCCCTTGTTTGTAAGAGCCCTTGCCCTTAATAAACAAATTTTCCCCATTTCCTTTAGTCTTACCAAAAGCCAACAACTCTGACTCTCTATTCTTTAGAGCATCAATACATTGCTTAAGGGTAATGTTTTGACAAGCATATTTAATTGAATTCTTAACAACAAGATAATCATTATGAAGGGAATTTAACAGGATAATAGACAAGTATTATTCTATCATCTAATTTGCTCTTCTCCCTAGTACTGGCCAAGTCTTGAATTAATTTCTTAAAGACATCTAGATTTTTATCTAGACAGATAGCAGGATCCATTTTAAACCCATACAATCTTTCTTTTAAATAAATCATATTACCTAAGTTCTTTTTCTGATAAATTTGCTCAAGCTTTGTCCACACTTTGTATTGTCCTCTTCATCTAAACACTTGATAACACCATCAGTGATGTTCTAGAGCATGCAACCTATTGCATGCTCCATCACTTCAGTCCTCAACACAGGGTCAATGCTTTCAAAGAAAGCATCAGCATCCCATCTATAGACCTGAGGATTTTTTTTGTGCCATGAGATCCTTGACTTTCCTCTTCCATATTCCAAAATCCCCAGTCCCATCAAATTTCTCTATGTCTACCCTGGAACTCCCCATTGGAGCTTCCAAACTTAGGCACCTAGAATTTTCTACTAGACCTACAACTCTACTAGAGGTAGTGGTAACCACACTAAGAGGAGAATCCTCCCCTGGTAGACTCAGTCCCTTGCTAAACTCCACTTTGAAGCCAGTAAACCTCACAGATCAATATATACAAGAAATGATTCAAGAATATTGATATGAACAATTCTAAAAATTAATTGCAAGAATTAAAAATCACAATTCATTAGGTAAATATCTACAATATATACAGCAGCATTTAATTATAAACATTGTTAATACATGCAGCCCATATAGACCAAATATAGTGCCAGATTAACAAGAAAAAATACTGCAAGCATATATCAAAAACTAACACTTGTAATCCAGATTAAATCAGAAATTAATTATAAATAGAATTCAATCTCATAACTAAGCTATCAATTACAAAATTAACAGGTTTATTAGCACATCATATGTAAACAGCAATATCAGTAGCCGAATTACACAGATCATATAACCAGCAGTGCATAACTGAATTACACAGATCATATACCAACAGTAGCATAACTGAATTACACAAATCATATACCAGCAGTAGCATAACTGAATTACACAAATCATATGAATATGATCAGAACTTAAAACCAGTAGTAGCAGCAGCAGAAATTATACAAAATCCTTTGTATATGATCAAACTATAACCAGTAGTAGCAGCAGCCGAAGCATTTATGTAACCAAATTAATTCAATAATCTAACCTACTAACCATATGAGATTATATGAACTAAATCAAATATAAAACACAAAGAAGCCATAATTTAGTTCCACCTAAACACCTAACACAGGCTCTGACACCAATCTGTTAACCCTAACATGCTTGGTTGATTGAGATTTACCAAATTATAAAGCAAGAAGAGGAAATAATTGATGACGGAGTTCGGTCCAAATGGACCTACTCTCCGGGACTCAGGTATGAGTCCGATCTTCACAATGCGATTTGAATAAAACTTACAAGATGAGAGAGACAAAATTTGTACAAGAGATAATCAGGATAGGCATGGATCATCACCAAACTCCCATCAAGTCTTCTTCTCCTTTGCTAAACACTTCTTGGTCACAGCGCCTTTGAGATCGTCCAAGAACAAGATCAAACGAAGAAGAACAGAGAGAAACCACAAAACGCCATCGCCAGAGCTCAGACACGATTGAAAACCCCCAAATTCAGTTTTGCAACTTATGAAATGAACCAAACCACAAGCTACCTTATACAACACATGTGAACCAAGCCGGTTCAAAGAACTGCTCAACCAAATAATCATAGGTAAAAAGACCAGACTACCCGTACAAAAACTCTTAACATTTTCCTATTTTGCTAGGTTTTTGGTTCTTTCAGAAATTCTTTAATTCTGGAGTCTTCAAATTGTTAGAATTACTGTTAGATTAAGAAGCACTAAGCTTGATAAATTGAATATAATATATATCTAGTAATCATTGAATCAAAATGTTGACAAGTCAAGTTTGAGAGTAGAAATAGAACTTCTATTTTTTTGCAATCTAATTATTAGAATGATGGAATCTCATATGCTTTTTAGAAACTTACATAATTATATAGAGGGATACAGTATGTCTAACCCGGTCCGAAATCACTCTAAGGACACTCCAATAATCTAATGAAACCTCTCTTTCCCCACAACCACATTTAGAAGTCACATTTGATACTACAGAATGTTGTTTTTTTTGGCAATAAAGACCCAAGCTCAACTTATTTTTGGAAATAATTAGAAAGTAAAAAAAATGTCAAATTAGTCTACCACGTACTTTCACATAGACCATCCCTAATAGAGGCAAAAGCCCTAGGACAGCCTTATTAACCCAGTTCAGCCTTATTACTTCAATAAAATCATATTCTCTTCAGAGTCAAGATTTTTAGCTAGGTAAAATACATCAAGTGTCCAACTAAGATGCACAGTCAACCTAGTATATATTAAATTTTTAAAATTAAGATGTTACGCTTAACTAACCAAATTAATTTGGTTAAAAAAAAAACTCAACCAACATAAACAAAAATACCCCTAAACAAAATATCAGTTTTAAGTGTGTATGTGTATTAACTAGTAATATACTCTAGTGTACTAACTCTGTGAGATTTCATTTAAAAAAAAAAAAAAAAAAAAAAAAAAAAAAGAGAAAGATTTTGTGAAACGGACAATAATTGTGAACCGTCTAATCTCTTAGTGAGATTATAACTGATATTTATAGATGAATATTACATAAGGGAAAGGTGTCACGCTTAATATATCATTACATATATAACTATATCCTAGTATATATCCTAGCACCCTCATGCAAAGTTAGGGGATCCTTTGAGTCTATGTTGGGAACAAAGATGACAAAACCTAGGAGTAGAGAGAGCCTTGGTGAGAACATCGGCAATTTGATTAGTCATGGAGATGAAGCGAACCAAGAGGTCTTCGTGAGCAACCTTATCCTGAATAAAATGAAAATCCACCTCAATATGTTTCATCTACACATGGAACACGGGATTGGCCGATAAATAGGTTGTGCCAATATTGTCACACCATAACACAAAGCCCAATCTTAGAGAGAAGCACTAAATCCAATTGAGTTCGGTTGTAGCCAATACAAGAGTCTAGTACTCACTTTCAGGGCTACATTGAACAACCGTATGTTGCTTGCAAGATTGCATAGAAACCAAATTTCCGCCCAAGAAAAATAAGATAGCCACGCAACTTATGATCAGCATGGCACCCAGCCAAATTAGTTCGTGTAAGCCTCCAATGACAAAGAAATAGTAATATGCGGCCCTTATAAAATAGAACCCTTTTTTTTATTGGGAAGAAAAGATTTTCATTCATCAACGGGTAGAGGCCCAACAACAAAAGACGACAAAGGGTATTAGAGGCGAAAAAGCTCTTGGGGACCCTAGGGACTTTAGCACCATCCATGGACCAAGCGATCATTGAATGTGTCCGATTAAAGGTATTGAGGAGGCCCATTAGCGATCACAGCATCAAGAATATGATCATTACCATTATCAAGCCCAATAATAGAGAAAGGAATAGTAGTGGCAGTAGTCTCATATCATTATTAATACACAAAAAGCCCATGAGAATCAACCGAAGTAGAAAGGGAGGCTCAACATGAAGATCAAAAGAAGATTCCAAAAAAGACAATGTAGGGGCATCAATAGAGTAGAGTTAATTATTGTATGGTAATGATTCTGGCACACTTATTCCATGCCATTTGCCCATTTTGGCACAAAAATTAACAAAAGTATGTATGGTAAACTGGTTCAACTTTTGTGTGCTAGTTTAGCAAAACTGTGCTGAACCGGGCATTTGGCACATAAATTTCGTGCCAACAAGAAGCTCCAAATTGGAGCATCTCGACACCGGAATTGCTTCTAGTGAAAATGCGCGGGCACAACCTCTCAGCTGACAGTGATCAAGGACATCGATGTAATTTTTGCAAAAACCTAATGTCTCTCATTTCTCTGTGATCTCTCTCGTCTTTCTCTCTGCACTCTCTCTCGTGTTTCACCTCTCTCGTCTATCATCTCTCTCTGGATTCTCTCAACTCTCACGACTCCAAAACTGGTCTCTCGAATCTCTCTCATCTCACAAATTGTTGCCGTCTCTGTCATGTATCTCATCTATTTGGAAGCATCTCTGCAACTGATCTCTCTGTTTGGAAGCATCTCTGCAATCGATCTCTCTATTTGGAAGCATATCTACAACTGATCTATCTAGTAGAAGCCGAAGCCCTCCTGTGCAAGCAGAGCCCTGTCTCTACAATCGATCTCTCTTCAACCGAAGCCATGTGTCTGTAGCCCACTTCTTGATTTCGTTCATTTGCTTTTGATTTGAGGTATTTTCCACTTC
Source organism: Hakea prostrata (assembly GCF_041222555.1). Lineage (NCBI taxonomy): Eukaryota > Viridiplantae > Streptophyta > Magnoliopsida > Proteales > Proteaceae > Hakea > Hakea prostrata. The sequence continues at coordinate 33,664,756 of NC_142607.1, read as the reverse complement.
CTTATGCATATTTTGGGCAGTTGCTTCTTTTTTTAGTCTTGCATTCAGAGGGTATTGGGGATTTTCTTCAGATTTTTTGTCATTGAAAATGGTTGTTTACAAATCATTCGTCTAATAAACTCATGCCTAAAATGATTATGGGTTGAGATTGTTTGCTGGGATTCTGGTTCCTAACATATAATGCCTAAAATGATTATGAATTTGTTTTTGATTTCATTATCTGAGTATGCTTGGATGAAGTCCCGATTGGTCACGTTGGGAGGGTTTAAAATTGGTAACTATCACAGCTAATTTCAATATGAAACCATGGATTAGTTGATCTATTTCTAATGTAAAGGTTGATATCTCTATTTCTTTTGGACAGAAATACGTTATTCTTGCCATCTAATGATGCTGAGTTTTGATTGTTATCTAGTACTCTTGCTTTCTAATATTGTGTTGGCTGCTATTTACTTGTGGGTGTTGAGTTATGAGTTATGGCCGCTGATTAGGATGGGTTCATGTATTCCATCTAATGAGTAGAGGATATGTTTCTCATTTAGATTTTGAACTGTTGTATTAATGCATGGATACTGTTAGTTTCTAATTCTAATCTTATAGTTACTAGTTTCAATTGTTTTATAATATCTCCAAGTTTGTCAATTGGATTGAACCCACACTTTAAAATGTGTAGGGAGTTGAGGACACCTTTTAATCATATAAATTTGATGCCTATTGGATGTCTAGTTAGGGAGGGATTATCACAAAGCTTAATCCTGTTGGTTGCCTGATTATGCATTTCAAGATCTAGTTGTGGGTGGGATTCTAAAGTACACCCTTTAGTTAGATCGAAACCATTAATGGTTAGTGGTCTTTTTATTGTAGCAAAATCTTGATAATACTGAACTGGAGTTCAACAATTCTTTTCTTGCCTATAGTTGTCATTTCTTTTCATTCATTTTCACTGTATTTTGTTGTTTTCAATTGAGCATCTATTACTCTCTTCAGTCTTTGAACATGGCTGATCCATTCCCAAGTTCAGTGATAGCAATTGCACTTGTATAATTCGATCTCTTTATGCTATTCAGGCATTTAATGTGGAATGGTTATTCAACAAGAGATATATGTGAATGATACATGAAGAAGTACCAGAAGCTTCAGCCTCCACCATTGTCCCTACTCTTGGGCTTCTCTCCCTCTCCCACCACATCACCAAACACCCAAAACACAAACAGTGAGAAAAAGAAAGCCTCTTCAAGGACCTAACCTGCCTATCCTTTCTTTTAACAACAAAACCAAAATTGGGCTGAATTGTGATGTTTCTACTGCTAGGCCTAATGTTGTTCATGATAGGCTGAATGGCAATGTTGATTTTGTTGGGCTACCTATTAATATAGATGTTACTGATGGGTCATTTTCTTGTGGACCTAGTTCTAATAATTGCATTATTGATGGGCTTCAAATTACTCCTTCTTTAGATGGGCCTCATATTCTTAGTTGTCATTCTGATAATTCGCATGTTTATTAAAAATTATATGCATTCCTGTCTTTGCCCCTTGGATCACTATGCCCATTTGTATCTGGATGTCAACATCCAATATCAACAATGTTAGAAGTTCTAATTTAAAGTTCAACAATACAAATTGCAATTGTGGGAATCTAGTTGTAGTCAGAATTTCAACATCAATTCGACATCCTAATAAGTTATATAAAGTACGTGCATCGTTTCCGAAGAGATGTGATTTTTTCAATGGTGTGAACCAATAGGAGAAGTGCCAACACCCACTCCATCACGTGGGATTGAAAGAAGCCAAGATGACCCATTAATTAGGGAACTGTTGAAGTCCCAAAAAAGGGGAATGAAATGTATGGAGAGCATAGAGAATGATGTAGTGTTAATTAAACATTTAGTGATAGGAGTAGTTGTATTATGTGGTGTAATTTTTTTTTTCTTCTCTTATTTGGTTAACTTGCAGTGTAGTATTTTGTAGTGTTGTTATAGAATACTCACTGATATCATGACTGCTCTTATGTAATTTTTTAAATATTAGAATGATTGTCAACACCTTTACTAATTATAATTTGATTAGTATTACATATATTGTCAACTAGTATGATATATCATCATTATTTGTATAAATTAGTAGTTTCAAAAATGTCAACGTCAAACACTCAAACTGCCAATTGGAGCCAACAGAATACCCAGTTTTTTATTTAGATAATGGTTGAGGATGTTAAGGTATCCAATAAAACAACATCCACGTTCAACAAGGTAGGGCAGAAAAATATTCTTAAGAAATTTAGAAGTAGGTCAAACATCAATTATGAAATGCAACAGCTGACAAACAAGTTCAACAAGTTAAGGCAGCAATATGCTAGTTTGAAGAAATTGTTGGAAACTACAGGATTTGGGTGGAATGCTATCACCAAAACTGCCACTGCTGATGATGAGACATTATGGGAAATGCACAGCAAGGTAATTTCGGCTATGTTTATATTATATTTATTAAAATTCAGACATTTTATGGTATTAATATTAGTTTTTTTTAATAATAGAATATGAACCGTATGCTTATGTACAATGACTTACAATGTTTATGACAGGACAATTCAGGCTAGGCTAAGTTTAGGAAGCATGGCCTTCCTGAGTGGGAAGCCTTGTGCAAAATTTTTGAAGGTACTCATGCTACTGGTGAGGAAACGATTACTCCTGACACTACATTGCAGCCTTCAGTGGACTTGAGCAGGGATAATGATGAGTTTGTGGGAGATGCTAACTCAGATGAAGATAACCTAAATATGTTTTCTAATGTCATTCATGAGATGTCACCTATCCATCAGCTTCGTTCACCCAGTGGACTGGTCCCTCATACTAAAAGACATGACGAGACTCCAAATGCAAAGAGAAGGAAGAGAAATAGCACAGGCCCAGGATTCTCCAATTCTAGTGCAATTAAGTCATTCTCAGAAATGTGTTTGGCAAAGCGAGACAAGTACCTAGCTCAAAGTACAGCAACATCCACTGATAGTAATGACTTCAGCCTTGCTAAGACCTTTGGTGTTCTGATGTCAATGAATTTGGATCCCGACACATTAGGCAATGCACTCTTACATGTTAAGTCGGATCCAGCTTTCAAAGAAATGATAATATGTGCCCCCCTGAAGTCAGACATCTTACACTAAACCGGTTGCTTCAGCCTTCCCAGCCACCCCGGTGATCCTTCTCAAAGTTGAACCATTTATGTTTGTATGATGTTTTCTGTATTTGTTTTTTGAGGATAATATTATACTAAGGTTTGTATTATGTTTGGATATATATTTCTAGTTTTGTTTTATGTCTTTTTTAGTTATGGATTGTATGGATGATAAGTATTTTGAAATATGGTATGGAACTTCCTACTTTGAATTTGCAGTGTATGCATGCGTTTGCTTTTAAATAGGGTATGCAGTATAAAACTTTTGATTTGCATGTTATGTATCATGTGTGCTTTTTAATAGATTATGCATTATGAAGATTTAGTTGTGCTTTCTATTTGAACATGGTTTGTATGATATTTTCAAGGACTATAATCATAATAAGGATACATCTAGTGATTCAAATGAAGAGATTTTTATCGAGTTTTTAGGTTTAGAAATGCTGTTGACAGATCAACCACAAGTGACCCGTATCCCTGAGCCAATAAGAGATAGCAAACTCACCGGAACATGTTAGAGAAATATTAGAGGGACATGTAGATCGCGTCTTCGAGATTCAAGATGGAACGACATGTGTTTTATAACTTAGAGACTAAAATGCGGCATCGAGGATGGTTAGATGATACTAAGTATATTCGTGTTGATGAGCAACTTGGTATATTTATGTGTTTACTTAGTCATGACTTTAAATATAGGGATGTGGCCGAAGATTTCCAACGTTTGACTGAGGCAATCACAAGAGTATTCAAGAGAGTGTTAAATGCTTTTGTGATGTTAAGCAGAGAAAACATAAGACCTCCTAACATTGATGCAATTCCAACAGAGATACTCACAAATCCAAAACACTTTCATTACTTTAAGGTATGATACAAGCTTTCATTATTGGAATACAATCTCCCACATGTATATTTTATGCTCCTCACCGACTTCTATTAATGGGTTTGAGAATGTTCATTGTACTAGGATTGTATTGGTGCAATCGATGGCACAATGTGCATGCAATGGTACCGGCTGAAAAACAAGTACCATATCATGGAAGGAAAGGAATCACCACACAAAATGTCATGTGTGTGTGTTCCTTTGACATGAAATTCATGTTTGTCTATTCTGGCTGGGAAGGTTCTTCAAATGATTGCAGAGTTTTTAGACAAGCGATTACAAACTCTGCTTTCAATTTTCCTCATTCTCCTCCAAATAAATTTAATACAACTACTTCATCGATATTTTTTTAACCCTTCATCAAATCTAAACTTATGGGACTAACTTTTATTATCTTAATTGTTGTAGGAAAGTATTATATGGTTGACTCCGGATACCCAACTATGACTGGATTCATGACACCATTTAAGGGTAATCGTATCATTCGCGAGATTTCAGGGGGAGAGGTTGAGGGCCAAGGACTGCTGTTGAACTTTTCAACCATAGGCACTCTTTGGTAAGGAATGTTATAGAGAGGTGTTTTGGATGCTTAAAGAGTAGGTTCTCAATTTTGAGTAAAATGCATCACGGGTTTACATTACGTACTCAAGCCAAAATTGTCATTGTTTGTTGTGATATTCATAACTTCATCCGCAATGAGCAAGTTGCTGACAAAAAGTTTGAAGAGTACGGAAACCCGCATTGGATACCTAAAGAAGTAACATCAGACCCTTATATTCCCCCTAATTAACACCCAAAATGAAGGAAGACAATTACAAATGAATTGGCAACAAGAGCGAGACTCCCACTAATCACTTGAAAACATTATAATCTCATTTGATTTTATGTGAGCACCTGTGTATGAACTGAACCAGCATATTTACATTATATTTTTATTATTTTATATTTATCTTTTTAATTATTTTATTAAAATATGTGTCCATTTTGGCACAGAAATCGTACGTACCATACATTATTCTCTGCCAATTTTGCTAGAGAAACGTGCTCATTTCTATCCAACCATACAAGTTTTCAGTACAGATTTTGTGCCAAATTTACCCAATTCGGCACAGAAACATAAAAAGTGTATTATATGCCGAATTGAGAAATTTGGCACAGAATCGTTGCCATACAACCCCTTAGAAGCCGATTATCCATAGAAGCATTTCCAACAAAATTAGCCCAACTGAAACACAGTCAATGGAGTGTGACCCATGTAAATAGCTTATTGGAACAGAATTTAAAGAATGCCGCCCCACCGTCAGAATTAATTAACAACCAAAATCCCATGTCGCAGTGACTGGCATCCAAATTATTCAAAGGAGCACAAGTAGAAGCAGAGGATGTTGGGCCCACTGAACTAGCAAGAACTGGTAAGGGACAGCTTGGCCACAAGTGCACAGTAGAAGATAGTGAAGATATCTCAGAAGATGCAACATTAAAATCTACATGCCAAGAAACCACCATCTTCCCCGTACCTGGATGTTGGCTAGAAAAACACAGCGCTGAAAGGAACCCCAACTTATGACGATAAAATGCCCTTAATAATGGAAAACAACCACCACCAAAGGCTTTTAAAAATGTATAATCTGGATGTCTTTTAAAAATGTATAATCTAAGAAGCATCAGTTGAACCACCTTTGATTAGATCTGAGCCATTGGTTTGAAACGAATGGTCCGCTCCAATTTGGTGGCTTGAACCGTAATGACCATAACATATCATTATATATATAACTATTCACCAACAACAACAAATGTGCCCTAAGAAGACTTAGTTTCAAACAAGTAGCTGTTGGGGGTGCTTAACATCTTCCATTCGACAGCAAATTCAATCTTCCTAAAATCACCATCGAAGGAGATAATCTTCTTCTAATTGATCTGCTCAATACTCAGCTCATCCAACAGGAGATCCCATGGATGACTAAACATATCCTTTGTGATATTAAGGAGCTCAAGCAACATTTTGAAGAAGTAAAGTGGGTCCATACTTTACACGAAAGGAACTTCGTTGGCAAATAAAAAAAAGGGTGCTTAACACTTTAGACATTAACTTGACACCTAGTAGAAATTTGGAGCAAACTGTCCATTGAGTTATTGGAGTTAGTTTACTGCCATTCTTACAGAAGCAAGGCACCATTCATGTATACTAGACTATAACCTAGATGATAACTCCTATTTCAATTCTTCGAGGTCTGTATGTGACTTGCTCTCCATTCTTTTTCTCAGTGCACCTACACCACACACCTACATTGCTCACAAAATATTCTTCCAAGATTTTGAGAAACATTTTCCATTCCCTAGCTCCTCGAACCTTCCAGTTCAAAATCCATGCATGCCGCACCTTTTTATCAATAAAGCTCAATAATCAAATACTTACAATTAGCTTAGATCACCTGAAATTTGTAATTGCTATATTTTTATAGGTGCAAATATATAGAAGTGGGAAAACACAAAGTTATAGTATAGAATTTTTAAGCCTTTATTTATTTTTTATCTTGGCTTCTTCTCATATCTTTCTATTACATTTATATGAGGAAGGGTTGGATCTCATCAAGTACAAGCTCCAGAGCCAAACCCTAGCTTGTTTCCTGCCACGTTATAAACCACCTCATATGTCTTTTGTTGCGTATTTCCAAGGACCTGTATAGTTCTTGGACTAGTGTTCCCAGCAAAAGCTAAGCAATATTGAGTTGAGCTTAGTTTATATAGAATCCCTGACTGATCAACATTCAAGTCAGCACTTCCACTGAAGAGGATTTCTATGGTTGGAACATCTACCGTAGTGTATCCAGACAAGTTGTAGCAGGTGTCCAATAATGAATATGGTGGTGCAGTTGGGTACTTGGACATTGCTTGACGAAATGCAGATCTAAGAGCTGAATAGGCATCTGGTGCCAAACGAGTGATTACAGTTCCAGAATCTATAACTGTTCCTGCAGTTGTAAAAACGGATTCTGCAATGGCGAGCTTCTGGCCTCCAACATTTATTCCCGTCATATTCAGGAAATAGAAAGTGGGATAGTTCGAATCCGTTAGGAGTGAAGTATACTGAGCATTAGAAGAAGATGATCCAGCTTGACTACCAAATGCAAGAAAGCCAGTGGAGCTAGTTGATGATGGAAGACAATAGGAGAAAAGCTTTCCATACTTCTGAGCCGTCTGTGATACCGTGGAGATCTGCTCACGGCCGAGGCCTAGAAGTCCATCTGTAGTACCAAAACCACTTTTGTTCTGGCTACATCCAAATTCAAATTTGGGGAAAGTATCAGAAGACAGTGTTAGTGTATCAGTCACGAAATTTCCTTGAGTGTAGGATCTGTCACCATATGTGGCTTGGTAAAGGCAATTGGTGGTGCAGGATGATTGTGCATAACCTGATGCACTCAGTTGTGAACATGCTGCAGAGCTACATGGGATGTTGGAGAAAGTGGAGGAAGCAGAAGAGTTGAAGTAGTGATGAGAAGAACATTTGCCAGAGCATGGGAGGCATTGGATCCATGTGAGATCACTACCTGTATCAAAAATTACTGTGGAAGTTTGCTCAGGTGTTCCAAATCCGATGTCGACAACGTAATTTCCAACTTCAAGCGAATCGCCAGAGCTAGCAGGAAGATTTACGGTAGAGTCAGAGACAGTTGATGACTGTTGGTTGGAGATTTTAGCATGGATTGACTTGACTCGGGCTTGGTCGTCAATGAGAATCTGGTGAAGACTAGGAAATTTTGCTTTCCCTTCCTTCAATGATGAACAAGGCCCATTTTTGTGGGACACCCGCATTATTGGCTTGCTTGAGACTTCCGAACCTGAAAGCACATAAACACACGAGAGAACACACCATCTGATAAATCAGAAAAAAAAAAAAAAGGAAAAAAAATCATAGGAACACAAATATTTAATATTGTTCACACACAATGAGGTATGTTATATCCACGGATAAAGAAGAACTTTCATTACGTAGGAAGAAAATTACAATGGAGAGATCTCTCAACAAATTGTTTGGCATTAAAAACTCTCACCCAAAACCCAAATGCGAAAATTTTGAATTTCCGTACAATGACCTAATAAGAAAATATAGGGTACACATTTATAGAATTTAATTAGATGAAAGGGTTGACCAATTAGGTTGGTCATCATACCATGCCTGAGTGACCTGAATAACCTGATTTGTGAGATCTATATGCAGAACCATGTTTGAAATCGAATTCCAGAATTTGGGGTCACAACGAAAACACATTTCTCTTATTTACATGCATGTGTTTGTCTTATCAAATGAAATCTATTTCCAGTAGAAGATTAATGGGGAAAAATCACCTACACATAATGACATAAACAGATGGAGTTAATAGAGATCTCACCTTTAGCAGTAGTAGAACAAACATCAGATGGGATGAAGGAGCTAAGTGAAATAAGATGAGTATTCATGAGTTGAACATTTGCTGTCATTTGTTCGAATTTATAGGCATCAACTTTCTCCAAAGAACCACTAGAAAAGAGAAGAAAAGTTAAGAGAAGGTTAACAAAGGAGAAGTAAATGGCCATAGATGAATGGGTATTGCTTTCTCTCAAGCTGATTATAGTATTCCACTCTCCTTCAACCCTGCGGTTACCTGCTATGCTATCCCAAACTTCAAGCTACGTCTCTTTATAAAGAGGGGAAAACGATCTGGTCGTCATAAATTTTTGTTGAAAGGTCAGGGAAACTACGTTTTTTCCTACAAAGACTTGGGTTTTCATCAACTTGTGGAAACTAAGAAAATTAGTCCTCATTTGAGTGCCTTCACATACTGGTGGCGTCTAGAAACTATGAAACACGACCAGCTTTGAACGACTTTGGGTCACCCTAATGAGACATTGTAATTGCTCGGTTTTCCTAATGGTCACTCAAAACCAGAAGAATTTTGCATCCAATTAATTGAAGAAAGACTTTTCAATTGGATTACTTGGAGTATCAGTTTGGCAACATATTTTCCTTGAGAACTGGTAAATACTTCTGCTGCGAAGAAGAATTGTGATAAGAAATGTTCAATCTTTCATGCTCTTGCTATTAAATGATCATCTTCAAATGATTTGTTCATTGAGGATAGCTATAATATCTCGAAGGCCCCTCACAGGGAATGGAACTCGAGGAAAATTTTCCACTCTTAAGCTTTTAGAATTTATTGACGACTATTTTATTTATTTATTTATTTATCCTGGAGCTTTTAGAGCTTTTAGTTGGCGATTTCTTTGCAGCATATGTTGAACCTGTTAGAAGGTTTAATAACCCTTATATATTATTGTATATTAGTTTTTAATTGACATCTTTTGTATTTTAATGAAATTATATACCAGATCCTATACTTTATAAAATTATCATTGTCCTCTCATTTTCTTTTCTTTTTTTTTTTGGGTAATCTCATTGTCCTCTTATTTCAAAGCATGTTAAGTGACTGTCAAATATTAGTATACAAAGAGCATTTTATCCTTCTTTAAATTCAAGTATTCATGCAAAAAATCTTTTATTTATATTATCACTTCACCCTTATTGTTGAGGCCTACAAGAACTATTAGTTACAAACCGTTCTTAACGAACAAGGTTTGATAAGTAATATTAAAAAAATGCAATAGACAAGATCATAATTTAATTATACTATAGGGGCAATAGTGTCCTTATCTTTTATTATTTTTTAATAAAATTGATGGGAGGAAATTGGCGCACAACCATGCATAACAATGATCGTATTTCCAATCATTCAATGTACGCGACTATATGCCATGCATGTTTACTCTTTTCTATGCTTTATATATATATATATATATATATATATATATATATATATATATATATATATATATATATATATATATATATATATATATATATATATATATATATATATATATATATATATAATATATATATATATATATATATATATATATATATTTGGGATATGAGGTTCATCCGGACTAAACGTATGCGCACACTTTGACTACATCCTCAGAGGAGATTTTATAATTAATATAGGCAGAGCTTCACCTCTGGCTTTGAGGAGATTTGAGCTCTAACTCCCTCCATGGAAGTGTTGGTCTTTTACCAATTGAGCCACCCCTCGAAGTTTTTTCTGTGCAATATTTGAAAATATAATAACTAACATTAAAAGGAACACAATTAGGGCACCCATGAATCTTTTCTAAATATGTTATAAAGATATAAGAGAAAAATACAATCCTCAACCTGCATTAGAGGATTCAGACTAGAAATCTGAAGTGTTTCTCACACTTCCAATGATGGAAGTTTCCTAGTTAAATGCATCGACATTTCAACTCTAATGCTGGCCTTGTAATTGTCTCTAGTTTTGGCGTTTTAGGTTTACAAGTTGATTTTGCTGAGTTGGTGAAATCTTTGCAGTTGCCTCTGGGTACGTTGGTTTACTTTGAACTTGAAAACATGGGAGAGATTAGATGCGTGATTGATTCATCTTCTTTGAGAGCTGATGGGGTTCTATGGAAGTCATTATTGAGAACACGCTTCTTGACTAATATTAAAAGCTAACATTGTTTCCATCGACGGATGGATATGAGTAATGGAAGTCACGCTGCTTTGACTCGTTCACTGGTAGCTCGTGGTCTGCTCTAAAGTCTATCCTTGGGGCGGCAAATTAGTTATTTTCCAAAATCACGCACCAGTGAGTCACTGAGTCAAGATCAAAACCAGCCAAGTGTTTATGAAAATACCAAGTTGGGAGTAGTAATTTAGGGGTGCAAGTTTGGCCCTGGCAGCCCTAACCCGCCTTAAGCTCGCCCTGAGCCCAGATAAGGCTTGGGCTAAAGATTTTTGCCTTAAGGGCGGGTTAGGGCTAAAATATTATTGCCCTAAAATAGGGCCACCACCCTTGGGATTACACTCTGGCCTGCCAAGCCCATCCTGGCCCTTCCCTGATTTTGGCCCTGATCTTGGCCTTGATTCTGGCCCTAATTTTGGCCCTAATTTTGACCATGATCCTGGCCCTGATCCTAACCCTAATTCTAGCCCCGATCTTGGCCCTGATCTTGGCCTTGATCTAGGCCCATGATTTTGGCCCTGATTTGAGTCTTGACCCTCCACCCATATGGAGAGGAATTAATTATAATCTATATGGGTGAATATTTGACACGTGTCAAAATTTAAAAATATGATCATGTTTTGTAAAAAATTAATAAAAATATATTATATCTTCATTACCAATGTAGTAAGCATCCATCTGATTTTGGCCTGATCTTGACCATAATTTTGGCTCTAGTCTTAATGTTAATTTGACCCTGATCATGTATTAGATTGTTACCCTAATTTTCATATTAACATTGATATAATTATAAGTCTCGACTTTGACATTCAGTCATTTTGATCATATTAGATAATGAGTTCACTCTTTATATTATTTTTAAGATAATTTTTATTTTTTGAATTAAGTCATTTTTAGTTCAAAAAAAGAATTGACTTTCTTTTTTTGGACTAAGGCAAGATAATATATTATAAATAATAAAATCTAGTATATAGAGAATTAATATCTAATAAATCTACACCCCAACTTCTCATCATGAATATTGACATTTTTCTTTTGCCTCCAATATGATATTTCTGGAAGAAAAAAAAAATCTTATTAAGGACAGATAGCTATGTTTGTAACTAAACTATAATTTTCTTTAACTACGAAAAAATGTCAATACTTAATTATCGTTAATTTACTTGTTAACAAAGTTTTGAATATATATATATATATATATATATATATATATATATATATATATATATATATATATATATATATATATATATATATATATATATATATATTTCTATATATAAGGGTTTTCAATTTCCATCACCAAAGTAAGGGGAGAGGTTTTCAATTTCCATCATCAAAGCAATGGGAGACTTTCAGAGCTCAATAATCAATATAGAATTATGGAGTTTGAATTTATTTATGTTTAAAGCAACATTGTCAACTTATTGTCTATTTTATCATTTTGCATGAGCTTGAATCATCTTATATTTCTATGAATTTTATTTTTAGTTTACTTATGATACTTCTATTATTATTATTATTATTTATGAATTTACATTTAATATTTTAGATCCAAGGATAGGACCAATTAAGGCTAGGGCCAAGATAGGGTCAATCAGGGCTAGGGACAAGGCTAATCAGGGTCAGGGCCAGAGACATGAGGGTCAGGGTCAAGGTTAGGACCAGGGCTAATCAGGGCCAACCCATCCTGAGTCGGCCCAATTAGGGCCAATTAGGGCAGTAATGGGCTTGGCTTGGCCCTGGGATTAGGGCCAAGGCGGGAATGGGCTCATATTAGAACATATAGGGCTGGGCTTGGGATTGCAAAAGTAGTATTAGGGATATTTCTAGAAAACTAACCAAAACCCTAGCAGCCACTCCATCTCAAGCTTATGTGGCTAGGGTTGGTTCTAAAACTTTCATAGTTGATCAAATTCCAGCCATTACACTCAAAAAAGTCTCTACAAATGATACTCACAAGAACTCTAACTAATCCAAAGAAGAGTTTGATACAGATTGCAGTTTCTATAAAATCTTGGTCAATATTTTATGTAATCTAAAACACTAATCTTCATGAAATTCCAAACACTGTAATTCAGGGAATCCAGATGATCACAATTAATTATAAGAGTCATAGAACACTGATGAACAAGGACTCTACATATAAGGAGCCATGTACAGAACTCTGAACATAGTGAAAATATCTTAAATTTTCTTGTGGACGTAGGTTGATCTCTCTCTCTCTCTCTCTCTCTCTCTCTCTCTCTCTCTCTCTCTCTCTCTCTCTCTCTCTCTCTCTCTCTCTCTCTCTCTCTCTCTCTCTCTCTCTCTCTTTCTCAATTCCACAATTCTAGCGTGGTATCAGAGCACCAAGTTCTTTCTTCCCGCCCTACTTCACTTCCCCCCTCAACAATCTATTGGACATTAAGCTCACGGACAACAACTACTTACTATGGAGGTCACAAATTGTTCCTCTTTTGAAGACTTATGGCTTGTTTCATTTTGTGGATGGCTCCTCAATATGCCATCTTGCAAGTATCACCATTGAAGAAGATTTCGTCCTTGTATGCATACCAAATCCTGCTTATAATTAGTGGATTCGTCATGACCAACTTGTCATGTGTTGGCTTGTTGCCTTGCTCACAGAATCTGTACATGCTCAAGTTGTTGGTTGTTCTACTACTAGAGCAGTCTAGCATCATCTTGAAACTACATATAAAACACCATCTACAGCAAAGACTATGCAACTTCGTCTTCAGTTACAAAACATGAAACGAGGTAACAATACTATCCATGACTACCTTCTCTGCATTAAGCACACTACTGATTAACTTGCGGCTGCTAGTAAGACTGTTTCAGATGATGACATTTGTTTGCATGTTCTCAATGGTTTAGGCCCTAATTATTCGGCCTTTGTTACTTTTGTAACCGCTTGTGGATTTCCTGTCACTTTTGACGAGTTAAAAGGCATGTTATTCACTCAAGAAATTCCTCTTAAGGATGACTTAGCTTATGACTCCTCTTCCCCTTTGGCTAAACTCTTTGAGACAGGCAATGCTCTCCATTATTGCCCTCCCATTTGAGGTCAATCAAACAACAGAGGTAGACCTTTTCGTGGGCGATCTTCTGGCTATTATACTCTACTTCTTGCCCCTCCACATTCACCCTTTACAGGTGGTTACAAACAACAACAGCTGTCTCTCATTATTTGTTAAATTTGTGATCGTCACAGCCATAAAGCTCGTGATTGCTATCAATGTTAAAATCATACTATTCAAGGTAGGACCAATGCTCTCCCCTTCTATGCATGTTTTTGAACTTTCTAGAGGAATTATTGCAGACACAACTTGGCATCCTGACTCTAGGGCTACAGATCACATCACCAATGCCCTTAACAACCTTGAACTGCTCACCCTTACACTAGTTCAAATCATGTATTGGTTGGTAATGGTGCAGGCTTGCCAATCATTGACACGGGTAACTTTTCTATTCCTACAAAGCATTCTCCCATTTTTCTAAATAAAATTCTTCATATTCTTCCATTCAGAATGATTTATTATAAATTTCCTAGTTTACTCGTTATAATAATGTCATTTTTGAGTTTCATCATGATATGTTCTATGTGAAGGATCGAGCAACAGGGAATTTTCGTCTCTAGGGAACTGTTAGGAATGGGCTTTACCAGATGCACTTGAGCGACTTTTCTCCATAGGCTTTTGTTGGTGAACAAGCTTCCGTCTCCCAATGGCACTCCAAACTTTGACATTCTGCTTTGTTGTGTTTGCTATCCTTACCTTCGCCCTTACGACAAACATAAGCTAGAGTTTCGATTTAGCATGCATGTCTTTTATGGGTATAGTCCTTGCCATGATGATTATCGTTGCTTTAATCCTCAGACAAGTAAACTTGTAATTTTCCGCCACGTTATTTTTGATGAAAAGCAGATTCCCTTTCACCATCAATCACCCAATGAGGTTACCCATCAATCTCAACCACCTTTAACCTCTCTCTTTGGTCCTCCTCCTATGTTCCCTACCCCTACTTCACCTCCTCCACCTATGGTCCCACCACCCCCTTCCCCACTCTTGGCTAAATCCTGCCTCCCTTGAGCTCCACATATCCCCTCACTCTCTCAAACTTGAATCCTCCCTTGGGCCCCACGACTCCACCTCATCCTTATCCTCTTCTCTTTCTATGGATCTCATCATTGATCTCCCTTACGATCCTCACCCTCCATCTCCTCACCCACCTCCTCTAGGATCTTCTCTTAACACTCACCCCATGGTTACTCGCTCTAAAGCCTACCTCTCCCTAGAGCCCTTCCTACATCTACCTCGATGATGACCAACTTGAACCTACCTCTTTCACTAGTACCAAAAAGTACCCTCACTTTTTTGTTTCACTTTATTATTGTGTATTATGCTTTTCTTTTATTGCATTAAGTGATGTTTGTTAAATCATAATTATTGTGTATTATTCAACAAACACATTATGCTTCATTAATTAAGTTTCTAGTCCAAGTTATTTATTATTCACATCTAAGAATACTTAAGTCACTTTTGGTTCTACGATTTAAGAATGTTCGATTATTGTTACCTATGGTTAGGGTTTTCTTGGACTATGGGCTCTGATACCACTTTGTCACATCCACCTAACCAGTACCCTACCTGGCATATCCAAGTGTGTGATCCACAAACCCGAAGATCATGTATCGAGAAAACCACAACCTCCCAAATTTACAATAACATAATCATAAACAAGGTATAATCAATGTAACATTACATAAACAAAGAGATCAAGATAAGATGAAGAGAAATACAATAAAATCAGAGTGTGGAAAGAACATTACCAATATAATAATCAATGTAGAATAATCACATGTAGAGTGTGTGAAAAATCACTCCACATAACATAGCGGAATGTAGCTCGAAACTAAAAGAAAAGATTACAACTGGTTCCCAAAATGAAAGGAAAGAAAGAAGTAAATCAAACTAAACTAAGGTCTCTTCTAATTTATATATACAACTTCTAAAAGTAAAAGTCTCAGAATCCAAATAGCGAGTAACTAGCACATGATTGCAACTAATCCTAACGCGATATGTCTTCACCCATGAATTCTTCACTTTCGTAGTCACCGTAGCTACCAGTTTGGGAGTAGTATGCGTCATCGATTTGTGCTTCATAGTACTAGCCTTCATAGTTGTCAGTACCTGCAGGATAGTCTAACAAAGATATTTGCAAAAAGGAGTGAGTTCAAAAGAACTCAACAAGGCAAGTTATGCCATAGCAACATAAATAACATGATACCAGAACATAGCAGATGCAATATGATATGAAATAGACAATACATGTATAAATCTAACTCTATGTATGCTGGTCTCTATTGGCAAACATGCTTTAAGTCATAGCACCATACTTCTTTGGGTAGATCTCAAATCACTCTCCCTCAACCATCTGGGTATCTTGGGTTCTCCGGTGGTAATTGGTCCTGCATCCCTCTCGGACATTCCTTGGCTGGGGTTTAAATCACCGCTCTCTCACATCAACATTGGTCTAAGTATTGGCGCATGTCAAGGTAAAACCTAACCAAATGCAATTCATTTACTTGGTTATATCAAGTCAGAGTTAGATACTTCCATTCCTCCTCTCTCGGGATCCTTTCTGATATCCTTCTTAGTAGAGTTAGCATATCCTATGGCTACAACCAACTCGGACTACGGACTCATCAACCCAATTGGTCATCCACAAATAATAAACGGGAAGCTCTCATGTCCTCTCACGGATGTCACACTGGTCTTGAGCACCCATGAGCCCAAGTCTACTACTTGCGACCCTACCAATAAATGGCCCCCACAATGTGATCCATGTCCTCTCACATTGCTACCACAGGTTACTTGGTCTCAATACCCTTCTGAATCGGGTTTGATATAACAGGGACATCTTAGCCAAACATTACTAGACAAGCCTTAGGTATGACAAACAATAATCCGGGAAAGAGTCAAAAGGCACCATCGAAAATGTCCCATACCACTTCCACTGATGTCCAAGGACATAAATGTCAAAAGAACATTCCCCAATCCCAAATTATACCTAAACAATCACATTCCCAATTCAGTGTAACATACACAACTGATATTCCAACATATTGAAAGATATCACATAAAAACGATCAATCAAATATATAAATTCAAGAATAAGTATCCATACATGATCAAAGTAATATGAAGACTACATAAATAAAGTCCTACTGTACTTGAAGTACATACAACAGTAATATCATATTAAGAAAATAGAAGAATAAGAAAGAATCTATGAAATTCCCAAACTAGAAACTAAGATTCACGAATTCTTTGTTAATATGGAAACAATTGTCCTTACCTTAATTAGATTCGAAGAAAATCCGAAGGAACAAGAGATCAGGTCCAAAGTTAACAAATAAACCCTAAACAAGCATAGATACATCATTAGGAAAAAGCCCTTGAAGATTGGAGGTCAAATGGATCAAATCGGACAAAGAAAACCATTGTTGTCCTGCCTGGCAGCTTGGTCTAGTCGACCAGGTGAACAATATACAGCTAAATTGAGAATTTTCATCCGAAACTCATCTTCCAAGATTGAAAACACTCCGAAATTTCAAAGAACATTAGGAACAATAATCTAAGACTAACTAGCATGGATTAAACACGAAACAATGATCAAAATCATGACTTTCTAATTTGATAAAAAAAAAACATGGTTTTCAATGAAAACAACCATGGATTCAAAGGAGAAATTAGAGAGAACAAGGTTTCACTTTAAAGGATCATTAGCAATGGTTCAAAGATGAATACTAACATGAAATCAGATCTAATATGCTAGAGAAATCAAATTAATGGAATTATCATGGTTTCATGAAGATATCAAATAATCATGGCTAAGAATCAAGCATGAAGATCATAGCATCATTGGAATGAATGGAGATTCATTCTCAATAATGGAGATTGTAGAAGAGGTGTTTGCAAGGTTGCAATACCATCTTCATAATCACAGCAGTAGGATTAGATCAATCCAAGAGTGAATCAAAAGAAAGTTAAGAGATTACTAACCTTGAAGATGAACAAGAGATGAAGAACTTGAGATTTTGCAAGAGTCCTTCAACAACACCAAGGAGAGGCTTTGAGAGAGGCTTCCCACGTTCTCTAGAAGTTTTAGAAACAAAAAAGGCTAAGAAACAAGAAGTTCTATTAAATAGAACATAAAAAACCCTAAACAAAAGATCTACATTAATTCAGTCAAGAACTTGGTCGATGGCCCAATCGACTAGGCAGTCGACCAAGCTTTGTTAGCAAAGCCAAACAAGGAAATCAACGCCCAGTCCTCTTCAAATTCAAGTGGGCTTCTCCCAACTCAACAAATGACTCACCTAGCATATAGGAATGCTTTCAAAACATGTCCAACTAGGCTTTAGGTCCATCAACTAATCTCTTCTTCATTAAGGTGCAGTTTCTTCTCAAACATTGCCAAAGTTTCCAAGTATGGAGCACCATCATCAATCTCCATGGGTTCTGGGTCAAACACCTTGTCTTCTACTGAGATGGCCCATAATTGCCTTCTTCCTTCACTTCGGGTCTTCAGACCTACAAATAATAGGGTTTTCGGGTCAAGGTTAGGGCTGGATTTTACATTATGTGTATATGTATCTCAAAATAAGTTCCTCCAGTAGCTATTAATGAATGCTCTAGCTTTCCGTATTGGGCACTAGAGAAGAAAATAATTGTCTTAACTATAGAAAAGCAAGAGTTGTATTAAACCTTCCCCACTGAACCATATTCCCATCTTTCTCATCATTAACCTTGCTCTTGCTCTTCCTCGACTTCTAAACCAAACACTCCAATTTCTGCTGTTGCAGGGCTTTGTTCTTGTTCTCGAAATCGATCTTGCCATGGTACAAGAAACAGTTTCAGTGCTTTATTTCCTTTGATTTTATAAATACTGGCTAGTTCTCTCCAACACATACCAACTAAGCATACTAAGAGTGAGCAAACCAATCCTTCAGAGTAGAAGGCATTTTGTATGCTTTATTTCATTTGGTTTTATAAATACTGCCAGTTAGTTTTTATTTTTCTTGGTTATAAATTCATTTTCTGAAATTATCTATTTTTATTGAGTTTTGAGTTTTGAGTAATTGAATTTGTGGTGGTTCATGATTGAAGGAGCTTTCACTCATCAGGATTTTGGAGGAAATAAAGGTACGATTAGAACTGGTGATGTACATATATGAATGTTGTTTAAATACGATTTGAGTTCTCTTTATTTGATCCATTTGTGATTCTTCATGGTTATCTAGTGCTACGTTCTTTGTGGATGACTGTTGGTAGAGGTATAATTCACATAGAGATGCCTTGTCATGAAGGGATCAATAAGGGATTGCACTTTGGATCAATTAAGCTTTGCACCTTTCATCTTCTCTTGTGCCAATGCTTTGGAGACACCGAGCTTTAGTTTTAAACTCTGGAGACGCAGTTGTTCATGATACACCCGTCAACAATTACATGCATTTGTTATTAATGGAGGTTAGGTGAAAAGGTTTGAAAAAACTTGAAGATGTTGACATGGCACAACATACCTTCCAGATTGCGGGTAGATGGCACAAATTCTCATTTTGGCGAAAATGTCAAAGAAATCAACAATTTAAGATTATAGATCTCCAATCCTGGCTTGGATCTAATCTTCAAGATGGATTAAGGCCGCACCAAATGCCTTCTGTTTGATACTTTTTTCTTATAATTAACTAATTGTTAATATTTCTTTTTACCAAAAATATTAATTATTATTAATTGATTAATTGGGCTTTTTTGTTGTCAATTTTTATTATCATTTTTTAACAATTATTCATTTGAGACACCAAACTTATTTTTCATTCCATAATTTATTCTTGATAAAAGTCACCAAAGTGTTTTTCATTTTTGTCCAAATATGAATTCTTGCACTCATTTATTTTAGATAGGCATAATAGGGAATGATAATTGATGTCAAAAAGAGCCTAATACCTGGTGCCTTTAGCTCCCGAAACCAAAACCAGAACAACGATTCCCCTTCTCATCCCATTTGGCTTCTCTTCTACTACCAAATCTTCTTTCTTCCCCAATTTAATGATTGGATCCCACCTCTCTATTCATGCAGCTCCACCGCCTAAAATGGTGGAGAACAATAGAAAGAACAACAGCAGCAATAAAGATGATTTCTCAGCTAGACAAGCACAAGGTTTAGCCATTTGGACTGTCAGACCAAACTACCCCCTAGCACCGGGGGGTTGAAAATCAAGCAAAATAAATAAATAAATAAATAAAACCCGAGCTCAGAACTGGTGGCCTCGTGTTAGAGATGAAGTGTGGAACAACGAGAGAGAGACACCGAAACGGTGATGCCTGAGTCCTGAGTCCTAAGAAGGGGCATACTTATTACCAACTTTCCGAGAGAGGAAGAGAAGAAGCAAAGAGAAAGGATCGTGAAGAGAAATAACTTTGATTGGAATGAGAGGAAAGACATGGCTTTTAGGTTGTAATCAAGAAGAAGCCCACAAATTTTATCAAAAGAAGAAACTAGTGAGAAGATCTTGGAGGCTTTTCAGCATTGTTTTAATCTTTATCTAAAGAAAACACGGTTTGGGTCTTGGATTGCGTGTGAATAAGTTCCTCTAACAGAGACGAATCAAGAACAAATTAGAGAAGGAAGTTAGGTTTTGGCATCATTACTTTTTCTGAAATTTGTTGCAAGGGGGGGGGGGGGGGAGAAAGAAAGAAGACCCAAGAAACTCCCATTCACAAATTCTCAAGCACTTTGAAATTTGTCAACTACTACTCTGAAATTTTCTGAAATGTCAAAGTACACGAAGAAAATGGGTGAAGCAATTCTACTTAAAGGTTGAATATGAGGATAATTACAGGAGATTGATGGCGATGGTATAGTTTATACATTTTTGTTATTTGTATTTCAAAATTTGAATTATTCAATAAATAACTGACTCTATTAAGTGTGAGTAACTAATAATATTAGGGTGAGTTATAAGTAATTTTTGACATTTAAGGGAAAACACCTTTAATTTCACCTTTATTTCAAAAAAGTTTAAACATTCGCATCTTATGCTTCTAATTTTTTTTGCCTTGTTCAGATTCTCACTTCCTTCTTTTGAAAGGCTAGCCCTCTAATCAGTTACAAGCTTTAGACCCAAATCCCAGTTTCTCTCCTGCCACATTGTAAACTACCTCATATGTTTGCTGTTGCGTATTCCCAATGATCTGCACATAAGCTGGTCTGCTTAATATAAAAGCCAAGCAATATACAGTTGAGCTTTCTTGGACCATAATCCCAGATTTATCAACATTCAAGTCTGCACCTCCACTGAAATGCAATACTATGGCCGGTATATCTGCAGTACCATATGCAGACAAGTTATAGCAAGTGTCGAATAGTGAACGTGGTGGTGTCATAGGGTACTTAGACATTGCTCGACGAAATGCCGAGCTGAGAGCTGAATAAGCTGGTGGTGCCAATCGAGTGATCTCAGTTCCAGAGTCTATAATGGTTCCTGGAGTAGTAAAAACTGATTCTGCGATTGCTAGCTTCTGCCCTCCAACACTTATTCCTGTCATATGTAGATAATAAAACGAGGGGCTAATCTTGTCTGTAAGTAGCGGAGTGTACTGAGCATTAGAAGATGAAGAACCCGCTTGGCTACCGAATGCAAGAAAACCAGTGGAGCTAGTTGATGATGGAAGACAATAGGAGAAAAGCTTTCCATACTTTTGAGCAGTCTGTGATACCGTGGAGATCTCTTCGCGGCCAAGACCTAGTAGTCCATCTGCAGTACCAAAGAGGCCACCGTTGCTATGCCCACAACCAAATTCAAAATTAGGGATTGTATCTGAAGAAGATAGTGTCAGTGTATCGGTTACAAAGTCCCCTTCTGAATATGAATTGTCACCATATGAGACCTCGTAAAGGCAATTGGTGGTGCAAGAAGACTGTGCATAGCCAGATTCCCTCAGTTGCGAGCATGCTGCTGAGCCACATTTGACGGTGGAATAGGTTGAAGAAGCAGCAGAGTTGAAATAGGGATCTTGTTGTGAATAACACTGTTTGGCAGAGCATGGTAGGCATTGGATCCATGTGAGATCACTACCTGTGTCAAACACTACTGTGAACTTTTGCTTGGGTGTTCCAAATCCAATGTTTACAACAAAGGCTCCTGTATCTAATGAGTTAGCAGGAATTTTCACAGTAGAATCTGAGACGGCTGATGTCTGACTGTTTGAGATTTTGGATTGGATTGACTTGACTCGGGTTTCGTCATTAATGAGAATCTCATGAAGACTTGGGATTTTTGATTTCCCTTCCGTTAACGGTGAGCAAGGTCCATATCTGTGAGCTACTTGCATCAATGGCCCGCTTGAGACTTCAGAACCTAGAAGCACAAAAAGGCAACTCACAATCAATATATAGAAGAGATATCATTACTCCCGTGTCGGGGCGGTTTCTATGGGCTTCAAAGTACGTTTTTAAGGCAAAAAATACCGACTCCAAATATCGACCATTTGCAAAATAACAGTTTTGGTTCGAAATTACTAATGGTTTGGACTAACAGCTTAGATTCGGTTGAATCAACATTAAGATCATTATCAATTTGTATCCAACCATTACAGCCTATTTCAAATTAAAAATTATATAGATCTTGCATCTTGCCCTTTGGTCCAAATAAAACAATGTATCTAGGAATCCATATCAGCATCCCGTCACGGGAGTACTCTGTGCTCCTGGATGGCTTTTCCACCACAAAACATGTGGGGCCAAAGGGGTTGAATGATGCTTTTTTCTTTTTTCTTTTTATGTTTTATTGTTTTTAACATGTGGTTCCCACATGTTTTGTGGTGAAAAGTCGTCGGGGAGCACAGAGTGCTCTCCTGACGGGTTGCTGATCTGGACTCTCTATCTAGTATCTTTAAAAAGTAAGATAAATTCAGAATCTTAGAAAAATAACACACTGAGATATCAACTTGAAAATAATAAAAGCTATTATTTTAATACAATTAATAAAAACTATCATTTTTTTTTTGGCCAAAAAAAAAAAGCTAGCACAATGATAACAGGTCATAATGATTTGGACATTTACAATGGAATGGTTCAGATAATGGTTCAGCCCATTCGATTCGATCTAATGGGCTGTGAATGGATTGGACTGAACCAGCTTGAAACGGTTCAATTTATCATCCCTCAGGCCATACTCGATTCATAAACCACGATTTGATTTGATTCGGGCCACATCGGGCTGTTTGATTTGGTCTAAAAATTGACACCCTTATGAGTAACTTTCTGGGTTTTTTTTTTTCTTTCTTCTTTTTTAGCAATGAAATCAAGTTTTCTGCTGTTAGGAGTAGACAAGCCATCTCTTGGAGCAAAGAACTGGTAGGTCGGTTGGCCGGTGGCTTGAGTGTTAGATCAAGGAACTAATCTAAACATACAGAATCACAAGCACAGAACTCACCTTTAGATAGAGTAGAGCAAACATTAGCTGGCTTGAAGGAACTAAGGGAAATGACATGAGTCTGGAGTTGATGATTTGCCGTCACTTCTTCGAATCTGTAAGCATCTAGCTTCTGTAAAGAACAAGCAGAGAAGAAAAACAAAGAAAGAAGGAAAAGGAAGGAGTAGTTAACAGCCATGGATGATGGATATTGGTTTCTCAAGCTGACTATTTCACTATCTCTCTCAATCCAATGGTTTATTGCAGTATTAACCCAACCTTGTAGTTCTATATATAAAAGGAAGGACCACAAACATGATATTACTTAGTGGAAATTTCAGGGCAATAATCCATTTTTATAGACGAAGACTTTGAATTGTATTGCTCCAAGTCTTCTCAGCCATCAACTAAAGTATGGAAAACAAGAGACATAGTTCTCATTTCCTTTACTAAATATTTAATATTAGATTTGAGTCTCATTTTCTTAAGGGGGTCAATCTAATACCGAAACCATATGGAAATCATCATGAACAATATATATATATTTATCATACATGGAAAAAGTTAATTTGATTGAAGTATTAAAAAACAATAAATAATTAAAAAAAAATCTCTTTTAAGTATATAATTTAGGAATTTAAGAAGTATTGTTGACTCGTGGTCAGTCTTTTCTAAACCACCGGGCAGTTATAGAATGATTGTTTGTGCATTCATACTGACGAGTCACTGGAATACACAGTTAGTGGGGGGTTTGTTTTCTTTTTTGTTCAAATCAACAAGTAAATCATTATTGAGAAAAAGTGACAAGGGGGACTAAAAGTCTAAAAAGAACTCAATGGTATTTATCCTAATAGTTTTAAAATTGGATAATTGAAAGTTGAAGCTAATCTCAAGATTTACCGGCAACAAGCTTCTTTTCTCTTCTTTCTCTTTTTCATATATATATATATATATATATATATATATATATATATATATATATATATATATATATATATATTTTATTATTATTGGTACTGAGTATTGTATCGGTCTGATTATTTTAAGAGACATTATTTCAAATCGAGAATATATTGAGTCATACTGGTCAATACATTTTGGTGCAATTCAGTGTGTTCCCTTTAACAAAACCCAAAAAAAAAATAATAATAAAAAAATGACATGTATTGTAATCTCACTGTAACATACTTTAAACCTTGCTTCTAGGTCTTATAACTTGTTTGTTCAATCCACCAATTGGAGAATCTTTTATTAAATGGATTATGTAATCTCTTGATGCCTAAGTGTTTAGAGTTCTAAGCATATATAGGAGGTGGGAGACTTAAGAGTCCACTCCATAGACTGGTGAAAGCTAATCTACATGACTACAGATTGTTAGTCATATTGATGGCCGAGGATTCCTTGCTTCTAGAAACACATGACTAAAACTCTCACATGTGATAAGAGGCTGAACTAGGGTAACAGGAAAGAGTTCGTCTAGGGTTAAGCAAACATCCAAAATAGGGTGGGGACTCCTATCATAGGGCCGTTATTGACTACTTATAAACCAATTTACTTGTAACTCCTACTCAAGACTCCACAAACTCATCAACTTATAACCCTAATCCCTACTCCTACATGGATCTATCTATTTGCAACCCTACTTTGTTATGTAAAGTAGAAGAGAAAAGAAATCATGAAAGGCATAAAATTCTTTTTATAAGAAGGCATGTAGAATGCAAACAAGTCATTTAAGAAAGACTCCAGCATTGTACCCAAAAAAAAAAAATTAAAAATAAAAAGACTACAGCAAAGTGGATGTAGATGTGCACAATATATCTACTAGACCACTGTATTCACTTTGCCTCTTTCTTTCTCCTGTTCGACCTATAATTCTCTATCTTCTCTTCGTTTTCAACACATATCAAGTCAGTTTTTTTCTTCTACGGCTGCAGAAAGATGAACGAAGGCATACTAGAAGTCAATGGCATTTTGCTATTTTGGTTGGTAGATTTACTATTTTACTCGATTTATTTTCCATGTGAACTCAGTTTATCACTTTTCAAAGAACAACTAAATTTTATCAAGTTTGTCATCATTTTGTCAAAAATATATACCATAGTTGATTCTAACGATTTATAATAGAGTTGTATGATTTTTTTTCCCGGTATAATGACAACATTAAAAGACTCTTAGCTAGGTTTCAAAATTTAGACTCTTATTTAAGACATTTCCATCATCCATCTATGACTTAATAGAAGAAAGACAAGTCTAACAGGAGCTGGTTGGCACGATAGAACAAAAGTTTCTGGGAGATGATAAGTATTTCTTATCTAATATCCAAATTTTCAAATCCTTCAATCCAAATTGATACAAGAATCATTATAAAACCGGGTCCATCCTTAGTTCAATCCTTCACTCCGGTCGAGAACGGTCCGACCATGGCAAGGTTCGACCAAACCGGATTAATCATTAGCGTGATAAAGAAGGAACCTTGAAAGTCCAGAAGGCAAGCACGAACCCATGAAATTCGGGATGGAAAATCAATCAAGAAGCAGTTGTTATCACTTATGAGAGTTAGCGATCATGCAGGATATGGTAACTGCCATGCACTGAGGGCAAGGGATTGTGTGATTAAGGGAAGTCACCCACTACTTTACAAAAGATGTTTAATCGTGAAGATCTGATAGTCACCAAGATAAGGCTCAAATGAATCCAACGGTCAGGATTGGAAGGTAAAAACTATATAAACTTTGACCTACGTACAAAGGAGGTAACTGAATCGTTTTCCAAATAACCGTATTCAATTTCGGCTTTGCAACTAGCCAGAGCTTTGTGATCAGTCCCTTAACTGACTTAGCCTTTAGAGGTGGCCTCCCGACCCCCACGGTCGGGCCACGTCTGACATTGTTTTGCAGGTCATTCATCAGTGATCCAAGGACTGAGCAGATTTTGGACGCATCATTTGACGCTGTTTGTGGGAAATGTTTCAAAAAGTCATGGTTACCAGATCAGCAGCAGCAACGGTGGCTCAATGAGACCTGAGCATTTTCCCTCCCGAGGGAAATAATCCAGATGATATTCCAGAAGGAAGTTGCACTTGAGAGGTTCGCGAGGATGGAGGATTAGGTGGTAACGAACGCTTGAACCATCCAAATCCTCTTCAGCAACAAATGGATCAAATGCAGTTTCAGTTTCTGGAGATGCAACAGACGCTTCGTACGTTGGTCAAGCAAGTGGTGGCTCCTCAAGCTCCTGATCAGGAGGAGGCTAGAAGACATGCAGGAGAAGTGGAGATACTTATACCTTCGGCATGAGGGCATTCCTAGCAAGGAGATAGACAACTAGCTGAAGGCCAAAATTATGGGCAGGACATTCAAAGGAACCCCCGAGGTCGGTCCAGGGAGTTAAGAACTGGAGAACATCCCAGAAGGGACGGTCAGTGTGATCGGCCGCAAGCAAGCTGAACCGGAACAGTAACAAGATTCGGTTGAGGAGT
The DNA here is from genome assembly GCF_041222555.1 of Hakea prostrata. Taxonomy (NCBI): domain Eukaryota; kingdom Viridiplantae; phylum Streptophyta; class Magnoliopsida; order Proteales; family Proteaceae; genus Hakea; species Hakea prostrata. Next base: position 33,638,160 of record NC_142607.1, on the reverse strand, counting down.
TCGCACTCACTCACCAACTTCTAGATGCTCGGGACAAGAAAGCGTTCAGTCGGATGGTGGCCGAACAGTGCACATCGGTCGAGAGCTTGCTGATATAAATCATAGGTTGGGACAACTTTCTCGAGGGAGGATGATAGATGACACTTGTTCAATCATCAGAAAAACTCCATTTGTTGAAGCTATAGCCGGATTCGAATTTCCTCACAACTTTCATCTCCCAACTTTTTCCTTGTTTGATGGTTTGGGAGATCCCATTGCCCATATTAGTTATTACTAGCAAACTATGGCAGTAGCTAGCAATTCTGATGAAATTCTTTGTAGATTGTTCGGTTCTTCCCTGACTGGAGCAGCATAGAAGTGGTTCTCAAATCTTCCATTGGAAAGAATTGTTGATTTTGAGGAGGTTGCCCAAAAGTTTATCAGTTGTTTTCATAGTGGAATTCAAATCAAGAAGATGGAGAAAACATTATTCACTATCAAGCAAGGGAAGAATGAATCAATTTGGGAATACCTGAAAAGATTTAACAAAGTCACTACACATAAATAAGGAGCTGTGCAGCAGCTACATAATGGGAGTTCGATGGAATATAGATGGAGATTGAGAATTTGGATGAACAGGTAGCCAAAATTGCTCTTTTCACTAGGCTCACAAACCGAAGGCTACTGGAGTTATTACTTCAAGACATGCTTGCCACTTATTCCAAATTGGTGCAAAGATGTCCAAAACAGGCAGAAGTAACTGGAATTCTTGATGCACATCAAGGGGAAGTAAATGCCTCAAACAAATAGCAGAAGGCACCTAAAAGGAATCAGAAGCTAAAGCAGATCAACCATGATCAGGCAAGGAAACGACGCTTGGTTTGGAGGCAGTGTTCTCCTGATCAAAGTGAGTATACACCATTGAATGCTCCACGATCGAAAATTTTGACGCAGATCAAGAATCAAGACATTTAGAAATGGCCATCAAAGATGATAGAAAAACCAAGAGAAAGGAACATGGAGAAGTATTTTCGTTTTCACAAAGATTATGGGCATTACACCAATGAGTGTAGACACCTGAAGGCTGATATTGAGAGATTGATATCTCAGGGGCACCTATCCAGTTTTGTCAAAGGGCGATAGGCTGAACCGAGAGCAGCTGCCGAAAAAAGAGCATTCAGGAAGCAGAGATCGGTGCTAGTCGATCGCCTATTCTTACCATATTTTGAGGACCCGAGCCTGAGTCCCTCAAAAAGCTGAAAGCTAAGTCTAAGTTCATTGGGACTGGAGAGACAAAAGTGGAAAAAGCTGAACGACAAAAGTTCTATTACTTTTGACGAAGAAGACGAAAGGGGTGTGTGTACGCCTCATGATGATGCAATCGTGATCAAAGTAGAAATATGACGCCGAGAGGTACACAGAGTATTGGTCGACACAAGGTCTTCGGCAAATCTTTTATCTTACGAAGCCTATCAAAAGTTGAAGGTCGAGGAAGATTTAATGAAGCCGTCATCCACACATTTATATGGATTTGTTGGTTCATCAATCGTAGCCGAAGGATCAGTTCAACTAGACCTCTCAGTAGGAAATTTCCCCAAGGAAACCACAATTCGGGTAAATTTCGTAGTTTTTTGGGAGCTTCCGGCTTACAACGTCATTCTCGGCAATTCATCCCTGACAAAGTTAGGTGCGGTAGTCTCAATGAAGCATATGAAGATCTAATTCCCAACTGATAAAGGAATCGGTCAGGTAACTTCTGATCAAATGATTTCCCGATAGTCCTATGTAGCATATCTCAAGGATAAAGTTGGTCCCAAAAAGGCCATAGCATTGCCAATTGAGATACGCGATGATCGGGATGAGGATGAGATGTAGAGGCCTGAACCAGTGGAGAAAATGGAACGAATCCAGCTCGATCCGGAGGATGAAAAAAGAACAACTCTTATCGGGTCCGAACAGCTAGAAGATTTTAAAGAAGAATTGACGAAATTTCTCCAAGAAAACAAAGATATATTTGCCTGGTCAGCTGAAGACATGCCTCGGATAGATCGAAATGTGGCAGAATACAAGCTTTGGATAGATCCGAAAGCCAAACCTATGGTTCAAAGGAGGAGAAGCTTCTCAATGGAAAAGCACAAAGCTATTAGAGGCGAGGTTGAGAAGTTAAAAAATTCAAGGTTCATCAAACCCATTGAATGCCCGACTTGGCTAGCCAATGTGGTAATGGTCAAGAAGTCAAATGGAAAATGGAGGATATGCACTGACTATACAAACCTCAACAAAGCTTGCCCAAAGGACTGCTACCCTTTACCCTGAATTGATCTTTTAATCGATGCCACAATCGGATTTGAAACTTTGAGTTTCATGGATGCCTATTCAGGGTATAAGTAGATTCTGATGAGTCAGGAAGATGAAAAATTCACAGCTTTCATGACCAATCGTGAAAGTTTCTATTATAAAGTTATGCCATTCGGTTTGAAGAATGTGGGAACTACCTGCCAAAGGGAAGTGAACAAAATTTTCAAAGATTTGATCGGGAAAAGCATGGAGGCTTATATGGATGACATGCTAGTGAAAAGCATAGTGCGATCAGGACATGTTGCTGATTTAGCACAAGTATTTTTAGTGTTACACAAATACCAAATGAGGCTGAATCCGAAAAAATGTGCTTTCGGTGTATCCTTGGGAAAATTCTTAGGATTCATGGTTTCTCAAAGGGGGATAGAGGTTAATCCAACCAAAATACAAGCTTTGATCAATATGGAGCCTCCAAAGACTGTTCAGGATGTACAATGCTTAATCGAAAGAGTTGCAACTTTAAATTACTTTATATCACAGTCGGGAGACAAGTGTCTGCCATTTTTCAAAGCCTTGAAGGATTTGAAAGGAAAAAAAGAAGCACGATGGACTGACGAATGCCAAAAGGCATTCGAAAACTTGAAGGTCATGCTCGGGAGACCACCTCTCTTATCCCGACCGGAGAAAGGTGAAACTTTACAAGTTTACTTAGCAACATCTCATTCCGTCTTAAGAGCAGTACTCATTCGGGAGAAGGAAAGAAAGCAATGGCCAATTTATTATGTCAGCCATGTACTCCTAGATACATAAACCCAATACTCATAGATTGAGAAGTAGGCATTAGCTCTCATGGTGGCAACCAGAAAGTTAAGGCCTTATTTCCAGGCACATCCAATAGAGGTATTAACCATTTTTTCCTCTAAAAAAAGTTCTTTATAAGCCTGATTTGTTTGGAAGAATGGTTGTGTGGTCGGTTTAGCTTGGTGAGTTCCAAGTGAACTTTAAACCTCGCACGGCATTAAAAGCCCAAGCATTGGCGGACTTTGTCGTAGAAACCACAACTCCATTAGAGGAAGAAACCGAACCAAGTATCCCAACCATGTGGGAAGCTTATGTGGATGGTTTGAATAATAAGCATGAAGCTGGAGCAGGAGTCCTACTCAAAAGTCCGACAGGCTTTATAATTCACTATGCCTTGAGGTTCGTGTTCAAAGCAAGCAACAATGAAACATAATACAAAGCCTTTATAGCAGGACTTCGTTTGGCTAAAGCTTTGGCAATAGCTAAAATAACTGTTTTTAGTGACTCTCAGCTTATTGTCAATCAAGTGCAAGGAGAGTATGGCAACAAGGAGCCTCGGTTGTAAAAATATCAAGAGATCATACAGGCATTACGGAAGGAATTCAAAGATTTGAAAGTATGTCAGATCCTGAGGAAGAAGAACACAATGGCGGAGGAACTCTCAAGATTAGCAAACGCCAAAGAAAAGACACTTGAACCATCAGCTTACATTGAAGAACTGGCCTTCCCAAGCAATCAAGTGCAAGAGGTTTTGTATATCGAAACCAAACGATGCTAGATGGACCCGATCATGGAGTATAACATTTGGGATGATAAGTGAGTATCAAACTTAATCCAAAATCCAATCTATTAGGCCAAGTGGATGTAGTTTAGAATGGGTGGCAAATTTGATTTGTCAATACTCCTAAACTTTGAAGGAGGACTTAATTCATCAATGGTTCAACCCACAAGAGAGTGTAGCAATTTTGGCCATTCCATTTTTGTTATTGCTTACTAATGATGTTTTATTTTTTTTGGGGGGGGGGGGGGGCAATAAGGCTGGACAATTTACAGTCAAAGCAGTCTATCATGTGCAAATAAAGGACCTAGAAGAGTCCAAAGAGCTTGAAGCCTCTTCTTCAAAAGTCAAGGAATGAGAAACTTCACATGAAGCAACATGAAATCACATATGGAATTGTCCAACACTTACTAAAATTAGAATTTTTATGTGGCGGGCTTGTAATGAAGGTGTGGCAACAGCAGAGGTGTTGAATGCTCGAAGTATGAAAATAGATTCTACTTGTGGTGAGTGTGGAGTAGTAGAAGAGTCTATTTCCCACATCTTATTTAATTGTAAGGTTGCTAAGCTAGTATGGTTTGGCAGCCCTTATTCATGGAGGGTACTGAAAATAGTTGATAACTCCCTTGGGGATCGGACTACTTGGAAACTTAGCATGAACAAGAATGATGGTGACTCGATTCAGTTGCAAAGCCTTGGCTCCTTTCATTGTATAGTCGTTATGGGAGGGATGCAATGATAGTGTATCTGGAGAAAAAATATGGTCACCACAAGAGATTCTAGATGAAGCCTTGAGAGCCCATGCTGAATTTTGGAGTAACATGAACCAACTCTTGCCAAAAAATAATCCCAACCTAGATATGCTTAGAAACCAAGGTATTTGGAAACCACCTGAACCTCCCTTTTGGAAATTAAAAGTTAATGCATCTTAGAGAGAAAAGAGGAAATTAGGTGGATTGGGTATCATAATTCAGGGTGAAGATGGAAAGCCAAGATTGGCTAAATTCATACCAGTTTTGTATTCATTGGCATTAGAGGCTAAGGCATTGGCGATGAGGGCTGGACTATTTGAGGCACTTGATGAATGGATGGAACACATTTGGCTTGAATCTGATTGAAAGCAGCTAGTTGATATGCTTGTAACACAGGATCAGCCTGCCCCTCCTTTCCTCTTACCCATTGTACAGGATATCCAATTCCTGATAGTGCAATTTATGGACTACGGAGTCCACCATATTTCTAGGCGATCCAATGTTATTGCAAATCTCCTATCTAGGAAGGCATCCAATATTGTGAGCCCAATTGAATGACCTATTTCCAATGAGTGGCTTGTACGCCTTTGCTCAGCCACTCCTTTGGCTCTTTTTCAATGAAATGTTGATTACCAAAAAAGAAAATTCGGCCTAACCACTATATGCAAGAAGATTACAACGAATAGTTTAGGAAGGCTTATAAAAATTCAATAGATTCATTTTGTAAATCAGGTGGAGTATCCATCGGCGGAGAAGGCACCTATTCAATATACTCATGACTCTATACATAAGGTACCTTTCTATATAGTCATATCTATAAATGATCAGATCTGAGCCATTGGATCATTCAACTATTCAATCTAACAGTCTAGATTGAACAATCGTATAGATTAGGATCTTCTTGGAATCTAACGATCCCACAACCTTGATCAAATGTTGACCAAAAATCTTGATAAAAGCTAAGTGTGTGCCGAAAGCTCCTAAATAGCCCATCGCCCATGCCGCCCATGCGCACTTGGATGGTAAACCATCCTTACATATACATTTCACCCACATATTACTTTGTTTAATTATCATCACTTTAAAATTAATCGGCAGTACCTATCAATTAACATAGATTCCAACTATTTGGTTGTTGATATGGGATTAAATAATATGCACTTTCCTAAGTCATTTTCTCCTGAAATTTCTTTTTAGAGGAAGCAAGTCTTTTGATTACACATACGGGATCATGTGAATTGTTTGTTAGTCATTCTACTTGATGGGTGTCGAATCCACAAAAGATAATCCTTCTGTTAACTAAATTTATAATAGCAATGAGTAAGTTCAAATCCATAGAGAGTGGTGAAGATTTATTCCTTGATAAAAAAAATTGAGGGGTTTTTAATCAACAAACTAAATAATGAATAAAACAAATAAATGGATGCAGTAGTTAACAAGAAAATCAAAATAACAAAACTTTCAATCAAGATTTAATTTCAGTATTGATTCTCTGAATTGATCATTGACTTAAAAACAAAAGCTTTAGTTTCAGGTAGATTAGTTATGGTCATTGAGGATTAGTCCTCTAACAACTAATTTTTCCATGCTTTCTCGACAACCTTTGGATTTGTTCTTTTGAGTTATTCCTAAATTAATAAACATAACCTTTAGATATGTCCTTTGAGTTATGTCTATTAATTGCATCAAATATGAAATACCCAATCCCTAGTCAATAAACTCGAAAAAGCCTTGTTTATTTAAACTAAGACATACATTCTCATAGCAAACTCTCTAAGGCATTGATTACACATTTGAGGATGTTATTTGTCACTTATATGAGAATAATAAATTATTCTAATTGACTAAGTATTGAATTAATCATCAAAGATTAGGCCTATTGTCTAAGGATTAATCCAATAACATAATAAACATGGAAAATGTATAAATACTTGAGAATTAAAGAAGACTAATACTCGGAGTTTCACAATTGTCGGAAACCAAATTTCTATTAATCTTGATCGAAAGACAAAATTAGCTAGACATGGGAAAGAAGAATAAAGAAATGAAAATAGAAAATATCGTGCCGTTTCTTCCTCCAAACTATGGCTTCAGCTTGTTGTTGCGTGTGATGATCAATCCTCAAAAATGCCTTCATTCTTATAGAAGTTTCCTACAAATTCTGATTCCTTTCCAATTTTATAATTTCCATTGTTCTCTTTAACAATGCAATTCTTCCCAATTCAGTTGTTTCCTTTCTTTTTCCTTTCCCATTTGATTGTTTCCATTTTTTTTCATTTCCTATTTGATTATTTCCATTATCCTTCTTGCCAATGCAATGGGTTCTAATTTAGTCACTTTCAATTCTACTTCTTCCTTAGATGTTTGATCGCAAGAGAAAACGAAATCTTTGTTTGTTAATTAAGACATTTCACGAAAATCCATTTGATTTGGACAAAATCAAATCTCTAGCTATGGACAAAATCAAATCCTCCATCAGATTCAAAATTTAAGTGTTTTAACAATTTCAACTAAACTTCATTAATCGACATGAATGAACTAGTTTTAACAAATCATCAGATTCAAGATGCATTAAGATCCAATACTCTCTCATTTGGATTCATTCTATACATTTAAGTGTGTAAGGGTAACAAAATCACTCAAATTAATCACAGAAGGATAATTTACCATATGCTTGCAAAAAAATCACACCTTCACCACTAAGCATTGAATCAAACACACACATCCAAAGGTCTTTAATAGGTTGTAATGAGACTTTAGGTAGGGTATGGAAAAACAAGGAAAACTGGGTAAAATGAAACCAAAGGAATGAGTTGAATCACAATAATATGTCATAATCAATTTTTATCAAGTTCTCAAACACTTGTGGAAGCCATAAATTAAAAAAGCAAAATAGTATACATTGAAAAAATGAAGTATTTAGCTCAATGATATTATTTCCCAAGCAACTGATTCTTTTCATTTTTTTTTGGGATAATTACTATTGCCCCCTTATACTTTGGTTTTATTACTAATCAAACCACCCTTCTTTGTGAAATTACTATTGCCCCCCTCACTTCTAATGGTGCTAAGTGGCTGTTAACATCATATTTGAAATGTCTATTTTGCCCTTAAAATTAATAAGTAAAAATATGGCATTACCCTCATTTATAGAAACTATATTGCATGTCAATTTATATTTTTAAAATCTTATATTTTAGAATTAGTTTTGGATTTGGTGGGACCACATACTTATGATTGTTGAAACTTTCACATTCCACTTAAATTTTTCATAATCACCATAATGGAAGTTTTACAAACAAATTAGCATATAAGATCTAATTGATAGAAAATTTGGTAACATACATAATGGTCAGCATATATTAGGTGATTTTCAACTTTCAGCTTTGAATTAAATTTGATATTTCTTAATATTTTAGTTTCTATTTAATTGCATCTTTCCTTTATGTGGTGATTTATTTTTAGAGAAAAAAAAATCACATCTTTCATTTATTTGGTGGTTTCTTTTTAAAAAGGAAAAGTGCAATTAAAGTTGATTTTTTTCCTATTAAGGGTAGTATTATAACTTAAAAAAAGAGCAAATAAGTAAAAAGATAATTGCAGGGTTATTTTTTGGATTTTGAAAAAATATATAGATGCCACATCATCAGTGAACTGACAGAGCTTAACGGTAGAGGGGCATTAGTAATTGTAGACAAAGTTAAAGATTGAAATAGTAATTTAAAAAAGTACAGGCGATAAAGTAGTAATAAAATCAAAGTACAAGGGGGCAACAGTAATTATCCCTTTTTTTTTTCTTCTTCATTTTTTTTTCAAGCAACTAATTCTTTTTTTCTTTTTTTTTTTTTTTTTTTGTCGGTGCACTTTAAGTAGAAGGTGCATTAAGTTTGACAGTACTTGCCTTTCTTTCTCACCATTAATTGATATTTCATATCAATAACTCAACCATCTTTTGGATTTGGGTTCAATAGAGTGAAAAGAGAAAAAAAAAAGTTAATGAGGTTTATATAGTGGTGCATTATCAAAAGAAAAGGTCAAGGCTCAAAGTGGGCTCCTAGAGGTAATAGTCAATCAGACTATCAAAAGAAAGCTAAAAGACAGTGAATCCTAAGTGCCCTTGTCATTTGTATGCATTTAATCCAATTATGTGGTTTCAGCATGCAAAACCAAACAAGTTCTAGAAGTATCCAACCATAAAAGATTATCACAAACCAAGAAAATCATAGCAAAACCAATGATATATGCTCTTAGACTCAGAATCTCACAAAAAGTTCCCTCTAAATTAGAAATTAAAACAATCTTTCATTAGCATGTGATTTCAAAGAATTTAATTGATTATGATTCATCAAAATTAAATTCAACCTGTAAAGATTGGTTATGCATTCCATTGAACTCATAGAAAATGAAACATCATTAAAAAAAAATTCAGAAAATTTTACCCTCAAAAAGTATAAATATGATTCCCTCCCCCACACTTAAATTTAACAAGTCCCCATTGTCATGGAAATAAGAGATCCCTTCTTCTCGGGCTCTTCCTGCCTCCTTCTTTTCTTTTTGGAATGAGGAATCACAGTCCTATTAGGAATACTCCCCTAATATATAGAACAGTGGGATTGAAGTGAGCAATCAAGCGAAAGGTGTAGAGTTAAAAAAAATTAAAAAATCTAGTATTTAGAAAAGAAAAGAAGAAAAAGAAATTAAGATTTCTAACAATATAAAAAAATAATAAGTAATTAATGAAATCAATCAAAAAGAGAAAAATAATTAAAGTAAAGAAAATTGGGTTGCCTCCTAATAGCGCCTTCATTTAACGTCTTTGGCTAGATATGATGCCTCTTCATTCCTTGTATTCTGGAATATCAAGCTCAATTTCAACATTATGTACTTGAAAACCTTCATAAAAAGGTTTTTAACCAATGACATTAACTTTGAATATTTTATTAGTGTCAAAACTTTGGATTCCAACTACACCATGAGAGAAGACATTACTAACTACAAAAGGTCATAACCATCTAGAATGCAGTTTTCCTAGAAACAATTAATTAAATAAATAAATAAATAAATAAATAAAAGAAGAAACAATTTCAATCTAGATTGGTAAAGCAAAACTTTTTTTTGAAAAATTCTTATCTCACAATTGCTGATCATGGAAAGCCTTTATTTTATCTTTGTAAATCCTTGAACTCTCATAAGCATTGTTGCAAATTTCTTCCAACTCTTGTAACTGAAGCTTTCATGTGAAATCCAGCCCAAACCTAGCCAGGACACCCTATCTGTTTTGGGTAAAGAAGGGTTTGTTTAAATGTTGACTTTGAAGTTGGACCGTGATTTCAGTTTTACTATCTTTGAAAATCTTAGGAAGCCATGTCAGACCTTTCTCTTAGGGTTGATCCAATGTCCCAAAATGAGGGATGATGTCTTCGTGGGCCATCTCAGTAGAAGATATGGTGTTTGACCCAAAACCCATGGATATTGATGATAGTGTTTCCTTATGGAAACCTTAATTGATTTGGTATTGAACTACTCACTAGTGAAGAAGAACTTGGTTGATGGACCTAAAGCTTAGTTGGACCTGGTTTGAAGACATCCCTCCATACTAGGTAAGTAGTATGATGTGTTGAAAGAAGCCCATCCAAAAATATTGAAGTTAGGCCCATTAAATCCCTATTTTTGAACAAGCTGTCAGGCAGTGGCATTTTGGTAACTTTCTGTTTTTAAGGTTTTTAAAAGCTTTATTTCTTTTAATTTCGTGGTAAGCATTCCCACTAGGTTTCTAACTCTCTATGGAACGTGGAAAGGACCTTAGATCTTCCTCTTTGGCAACCAATCAATCAGCAGGGTCTATTTGGTCAGTTTGGTGAAATCCTAGTAATTCTTGGACTCTTTGTGCTATTTAAAAGGGGAAACTCCATGTTTTCCAATCACAATCTGTTCTAAACCTTTGGAGAACGTGGGAAGAGCCCTAGATCCTCTCCTTCGAAGCCAAGGAAGACCCTCAAGCATCTGTTCAGATTTCTTCATCGGTTTCTCTTCTAAAAGGTTAATATTCAATTTGCTTCTCCTTTAATTCATTCTTTCTTCTCTACTTCTGATATTCTGATTATGAGAAGCGTATTACACTGCTGTAATGACCTCTTCTCTAATTCTTTTAGCCCTAGATTGAATCCCCCAATTCACTCTATGTTCTTGAAGCCATATGACAATGATTCTTGAATTTGACTCCACCAAAATCTTGATGATACTTTCCCTGAATTTTCTACCTATCTTTATGATTGTGGGGAAGGTCTCATACAATTACCATGACCTTCCCTTGAGTCCTCATGATTGAGGAGTTGATCCTTGTTTTTCCTTGGACCATTGGAGACCAAAAGGGTAAGATTTTGAGGGGAAATTCTTGGGTAACTCTCATGAGAGGGTAACCAATTGGCAACCTTTTATTTTCTGTTAATTCATTGGACCCTCCCCAAAACCTTTCTTGATTGTAAATTCTTTCCCTAGGGTGAATCTTTATTCTCCCTAGTCTTCCCATGGGATATTAGGATTTCTTTCCTTTGAATTTATTTACATCCTTTCCTCTCATTGGTAGACCCTTCCTAATTCCATTCTTGATTTTGAAATATTAATGAGATGTTCCTTTATCTATCTTGGGTTGTTTTTGTAAGAGTTAATTATGGGTAACTCTCATGGGAGGTAACCAACTCTTATGAGAGGTAACCATATCTGAGACCCTAATGTTCTTTTATCTGTTGGAAACTTCCCAACACCTTTTCAGATTGTGCATTCTTTGTTTCTCTTTCCCTAGGGTGAATCTTGATTACCCCTAGCCTTTCCATGAGAGCCATTAGTTTTGTTCTGAATCTGTGCACCGAAGAGGGGTGAATTAGTTGAAATACCTAATCAACTCCTGTGCTCAATCCGATTATATTTCCTGAAACTAGACTTCTTAATGGACTTCCAGGAGAAAACCCCACTCAATTTGACCCCATATAACCTTCCAAATCTCTGTCCGAAGTTGCTGAACTATGTCTGAAAAATCCTGCTTGCGCATCAAAGAAGATGAGCTTAGTTGATGGACCTAATGAACTCCCATTCGTGATCTGAAAGTATCTCTGGAAACTAGACTTCTTGATTGACTCGTAGAAGAAAACCTCACTCAATTTGACCCTGTATAGCCCTCCGAATCCCTGTTTGAACCTTGCTGTCCTGATTGGTCGATTCATTGGTTGATTGGACCAACAGACCAATCAATCGACCAATGGTGTCTGAATTTACCAATTTGGTCCTGTCTCTTCTATTTAAGTCTAATCTCGGGAATACTCTGCCTCATCTACCTCCTAAGCCTCTGGAACGAGTTAGAACCCTAATCTAACCCATTCCCTTGCATTCTTTGATGATCTCTCACAAAGACTTGAAGAATTCTTCATCCTTCTACGGCAAAGGTATGATTTCACTCACTCTTTCTTCTATCTCTGATTTTCTTTCTTTAATTCGGTTCTTCGTTGAGATCAGGAAGAAGATGATGCACTCTTGCAACCATCTATTCCATGATCTCATCATGTCCTTTAAGATCCATGATCATCATCATGATCTTAACCTCAGCCAGTGAAATCTTTGAAAACCCTAACCCTAATCCTTTGAAACCCTAACCTGGGTGATTATCTGGAGAACCTTTTGGTAACCTCCCATGTGAGGGAAACCTCATGGGCAATGTTTCTATTAACCTAAACTAGATTTCCTATGATTTCTTGTTATTTTCTTGATAACAATCATTCCCTCTCTTTCCGTGATCATAACCTTTTTATGGGAACCACAAGGTTGAAACCCTAGTTTCTTGGGTCAAATCAAGAACCCATATTTTGACCATGACTTGATGATTTTATCTTCCCATATAATTCTAATACATCCTAGGAAGTTCCCCTTCGAATTTCGGATCAATCCGACTTCAAACGAAGAAGTTATGACCAAAACAGTTTTCACTATCCCGTACTGACTCGATTGGTCGACTGATTAGTTGACCAATCAATCGACCAATGAAGACAGTAGCTTCAATTTTCGCTCAGTTTGATTCGTTTGCTCTCTGATCTTTTAGGTATCTTTCCTAATGTTGTATATATGCTTGTTAGGGGTTTATTTGCCATGTTTGGTGTCTCTCTCTTTGATCTTTAGATTATCTTGGGCGATAATCAAGGTAAGGACAGTCAATTCCTTAACTACATAGATTGCTTGTTCTCTGGTTTCTACTTTATGAAACTATGAGATTACCTACTATTATTGTATTTTAATTCTGATCTCCTACTGTGGGAACAGTAGCACTTGTTTATATTGTCTTTTTATTATTCATGATATATGAGTTACTGATTATTGCCTAATCTGATTTTTGCTTTTACATTCTCTTGTATATGATGAACTGCTGATTGTGTATGTCATGACTATTCTGAGAATGTGTTTGCTTAAGTTTGGTTTGGGATTGGGGAGTATCCTTTTGATGCTTCTGTCCTTGGACATCCGAGGGAATAGTATGGGATGTTCTCCGAAGATGCCCATCGACGCTTTCCCGAATCAATGGTTGTCATACCTAGGGATGTCTAGCAGTGTTTGGCTAGGATATACCCCTGTTATATCAGACCCTATTCGGAAGGGTATTGAGACCGAACGACCCGTGGTAGCAATGGGGATTCACGGGCGCTCAAGACCGGTGAGTTATATCCGTGAGAGGACTGGAATCACATTGTGGGGGCCATTTATTGGAGGGTTGCATATGGCTAGACTTGGGCTCATGGGCGCTCGAGACCGGTGAGTTATATCCGTGAGAGGAGATGAGAGCTTCCCGTTTACCATATGTGGATAACCAATAGGGTTGATGAGTCCGGTGAGTAATATCCGTGACTCTAGTGTGAAGGATACCGGAAAGGATCCCGAGAGGGGAGGAATGGAAGTATCTGGAACTAACTTGATGTAACTGATTAGATGACTTGCATTGGGCTAGGCTTTTCCCTGACATGCGCCAGTACTTATGCCAAATGGTTGTGAGAGAGTGTGTTGACTTAACCCCCTACCATGGTTTGTCAGAGAAGGATGCAGGACCCATTACCAACCGGCTGCCCAAGATACCTTAAATGGTTGAGGGAACCCAAGATATCTTATATGGTTGAGGGTGTGAGCGGACCTACCCAAAGAAGTACGGTGCTATGACTTAAAGCATGTCTGCCATAGAGACCAGCATACATAGAGTTTAGATGCATACATACATTACTTGTTTCATATTGCATTGCATCTTGTTATGGTTTGCTTCCATGTTATTTATGTTGTTATGGATTAACTTGCCTTACTGAGTTTCTTTCGAAACTCATTCCTTTTTTGTACAATCTGTTGTTAGACTTCTCTACAGGTTCGGATTTCTATGACGGTACGTATAAGGAAGCGCAAGGTGAAGAAGATGAAGACTGAAGGAGAAGAAGAGCTGACTAAAGATGTGGATTAGATTTCTTTTGTTTCTTCTAGACTTATCTTTTACTTTACTTGTATTAGCTTAGAGCTTTATTTAGATTTCGATCTACCTTCCGCATGTGTTTGTAGGGTATATTTCCGCTATACTCTACAGTTGTCTTTTGATTTGGTATATTGTTATTCCGCACTCTGATATTCTCTAGTGATCCTTTCTTGACTTTTATTATAAATTACTTGAACATTATGATTTGTTCTTGCTATTGATTATGTTATTGTGCGAAATGGATATGATCATTCCTAAACTTGATCTTTTGGGCTATGGATCACTCCCTCGGGTATGCCAGTTAGGGTACCGGCTGGGGGGATGTGACATTTCATTGCTTTCAAACTTTGTCCATCTCCATATTATATTGTTTTATAGCCCAAAATGCCCTATGCTCCATCTCTATAGGAAGGTAACAAGTTTTTCCAAACACTAAGTGGTAAGGGGACATACCGATAGGTATTTTGTAGGCTGTCCAGTAGGCCAACAATGCATCATCAAGTCATAAACTCCAATTTTTTCTAATTGGATTTACGGTTTTCTCAAGAATGGACTTGACTTCTCGATTTGACACCTCAGCTTGTCCACTCATTTATGGATGGTATGTAGTGGAAACACGATGAGTGACATTATACTTGCAGAACAATGCTTCAATCACTAATCATTGCCTTGAGTGCCAAATCTGACAAAAATCTGAGACTTAACAAAATCCAAAACTACTTTAGAATCATTAGTTCAGGTAGCTTTAGCCTCCACCCATTTAGAGACATAATCCACAACAAAAATTATATAAAAAATTACCAAAAGAATTAGGAAAAGGATCTCACTGTATGACGTGGCGATCATCTCACTGTATGCTGCTTAGTGCTGTGCAGACAGAGGCTTACAAGTCCATCTACAAAACTTGCAAGAGATAGACAGGGAAGATACCATGTGAGAAAGTGATTTCATTAATTAAGAATATTAGATTACAGCACATATATAGTATATATGTAGGTCAAGTACAAGAGTAATAGGATGGTAACACGCGTACAAATCTATCAATTACATGGCTGCTGACCCTACGGTGACATGCATTTAATGTTAAAACTATTATAGAGAATTACACTAAGGCGGTGAGTGTTTCTTTAATTAATCTTCAGTTTCACTCTTCACTAGCGTCCGAAAGCTGAAAGCATACCAGGCGACCGGTGAGTGAACGGGCTCTGTTATATGACTTCTGTCTCACGAGTTCAATGAAAGCATCGATCAGATCAGAGCTTCCTTCTTTTTCATAATTTTCTTACAGATCTCCTCCATCGATCATTCTTCTTTTTCTTACTTGAGTAAACTCAAACTTAGGGTTGCACAGTGTAAAGATCAACATGTTTTCCTCAGAAGAGCTTAAGATCGAGATTGAAGCCGTCGAAAATGAAAAATAAAAAGCCAAGGAAGCTCCATCTGTGACGACTCTTCACCCTTCATCGAATGAAACGATGGTCGCCGAATTGTATGTCGTGGATATTCCATCTGGGAACACCAAGGAAGATACATGTATGTTTGTTGATACAATCGTTCGCTGCAATCTACAATCCCTAGCCAAATAAACGGATTCAGGCTAAAGGCGTTGCCACTCTCTTCTCCGGTGTCTCTGCTACTGCCGAATAGGCAATATCTTGCCAGTTTGGCGAGAATCAGCGGGTTTATCGGTGATATCTACGGGATATCGTTTCGCTCCTTGGTTTCGGTTCGCCAGGGGGTGAAATCACAGAATTTCGGCGAAAATAAGTTCCTTGATGCTAATTATAATTCAATTGTAGACTTCCTCGCTGCCAAGATGTCAATCATTTGAGATTGACTAACTCCAGGCTAGCTTCTATTAAATCTTAATCAGAAGGATGTGACTTGTACATGTAGCGGTACGGATTTGAAAATTTTTCTGGTAGTCCACCATCCTTTGAGGGTTTCTTGTTTGTGTAAGGCCTTTAGTAGAGAGAGATGGGTAGAGAGATGATTCTTTTATTTAATAGGATCAAAATCTTACACTGAAAATGCACCAGAACCATCAGCCAGGAGGAACCCCACACACACACACACACACACACACACACACAAAAATCTTGAAGCCTAGAACTTTAAAAGAAAAATAAAAAGAGCATCTTGAAGCCTAGTACTTTCTCTTCCTTGTTTAGTTATTTCTTCCCTTAAGGCTGCGTTTGTTTGCAAAGGTGGGGTGGGACAAAAAAAATGTGGGTCCCATGTGTAGTGGAGTGAGGGAGAAGGAAAGGAAATGAAAGGGTTTTGTGGAAAAGTGATAGGGGTGGGTCCCACTTTTTACTTTTCCCAACTGTCCCACAAATATGTGGGGTTTTAAAATGGCATGGGGTGGGAAAGTTGGGCTGCCACATCAACAGACAAGTTTCCTTGACAAGTTTCCTTGATTCAAGGAAACTTGTCTCCCACTTTCCCACCCCAAGCAACCAAACAATCTACCATTTTGGGATTTAAGGGAAAAGTAAGAAATCTACACTATTATCAAGAATTTTCCCACCCCTTTTTTCCCACCCCACCTTTATTCCAGCAAACAAACGCAGCCTTATATTTTATTTTTGAACGAGCTCATTAAGAACAACCTCCAGAGCCAAATCCCACCTTTTCTCCTGCCATGTTACATACCACCTCATATGCATGCTGCTGTTGGTTTCCAAGGATCTGCATATCGGTAGCATCACTGTTGCTAAGAAAAGCCAAGCAATATTGAGTTGAGCTTATTTCAAATAAAATCCCAGAAGGATGAACGTTCAACTCAGCACCTCCACTAAACTGCAATACTATAGATGGTAATTCTACGGAACTGTATCTAGACAAGTCATAGCATGTATCAAATTGTTTATATGCTAGTGCAATAGGGTACTTAGACATTGCTTGATGAAATGCAGAACGAAGAGCTGAATAAGCTTCTGGTGCCAACCGAGTGATGACAGTTCCAGAATCTATAATGGTTCCTAAAGTTGTGAAAACTGATTCTACAATTGATAGCTTTTGCCCATTAACACTAATGCCTGTCATTGTTAGGAAATAGAAGGAAGGGTGGTCGGCATTTGTTTGCAATGGAGTATATTGAGCATTAGAAGAAGAACCCGCTTTGAACGCAAGAAAACCAGTAGAACTGATTGAGGATGGAAGACAATAGGAGAAGATCTTGCCATACTTTTGAGCTGTCTGTGATACTAAAGAGATCTGAGTACGGCCAAGGCCTAGTAATCCATCTGAAGTGCCAAATATCCCCTCATGTTCTGACCACATCCGAATTCAAAATTCGGGATGGTTTCAGAGGAACATAATGTGTATCAGTTACAAAGTCCCCTCGAGAGTATGAATCGTCACCATATGTAACCCTGTAGAGGCAATTGGTGGTGCAGAGGGCTTGTTCATAGCCTCATGGTGTGAGTTGTGAGCATGTCTCTAAACCATACTGGATAGTTGAATAGGTGGACGAAGCAGAAAAGTTGAAGTAGGAGTCTTGTTGATGATAATAGTGAATAGCACAAGGTTGGCATTGGGTCCAAGTGAAATCACTACCTGTATCAAATTCTAATGTCAACTTTTGTTCAGGTGTTCCAAGTCCAATCCTCACAACAAAATTTCCAGAATCCCCAGTGTTGGCAGGAAGTTTTACTATAGAATCTGCTACCGATGATTGTTGGTTAGAGATTCTAGAATGGATTGACTCGACTTGAGTTTGGTCATTGATGATGTTAATCCTAGTGGGTGGGTCCCACTACAATTTGCGCCATAGGTGGCAGCAAGACGGTTATGTAGTCTAAGATAAGTACCCCTCTATTTAGTTGAGTCTAAGCAGGACTCTAATATTCCTCTCTTGGATGAGTCTAAGGAAAACCTTAATTAAGGAACTAGGGTTGAGGGAAAATATTATAAATAAATTAATGGAATATCAAATAGAGGTCTGACTGATATTGAATACTCTCCTATGCTCTACGAATTCTCTAAGCTAATCCTGAACCTCCATCACTGTGGTTCGCTGATTTGGAAGCATGGAAATAACCTATAGAGTACACAAGCTAAAAGAAGGGAAATGGAATGCAAAGAGGCACCTCCAGAGAAGATATTGGTCATAGTGCACCAAGTGGGAGCATGAAAGTAGACTATGAACCTAGTGGGAGTGTACCTGGAGGGGACACACCCATAAACCAATGTGATCTCAATGCATGTAGAAGCACAAGGGGACATATTTCCCGTCGTCGATTTAAGATTGAAGGGGACGTCTTATTGTGTGCCTTAGCTGATAAGGAGGAGCTTGCATCCCTAAAGGAAGCGCTATCATCACATGATAAGGACAAATGGTTGGTTGCCATAGAAGATGAGTTGTGTTCTATGGAAAAGAACCGAGTCTGGGAGTTAGTTGATCCTCCATGTAATTGGAAAACTATTGGGAACAAATGGGTTTTTAAGGTTAAGCGTAAGGCCGATGGATCAATTGACAAATATAAGGCAAAACTTGTGACGAAATGCTACACCCAAAGAGATGGTGTGGACTATGATAAGACATTCTCCCCTGTGGTGAGGATAGCATCCATTTGTCTTATATTGTCCATTGTGGCAAGACTAGATCTATAACTCTTTCAAATGGACTTCAAAACGACATTTCTCAATGGAGAATTGGACAAGGAGATCTATATGGATCAACCAGTGGGTTTTGAGTCCAAGGGACATGAGCGCAAAGTTGGCCACCTTAAACGTTCCATATATGGCCTCAAATAAGCGTTTAGACAATGGTATTTTAGATTTCATCACGCTGTAACTTCGAATGGCTTTGATGTGATTGAAGAAGATCATTGTGTGTATATAAAACGGTCCAAAAAAGGATTCTTAGTTCTCTCTTTATATGTCGATGATATCTTTTTAGTAGGGAATGACATTGACATGATTGTCGCCACTAAAGAGTGGGTGTCCTCCACATTTGAGATGAAGGACATGGGCGAAGCCAACTTTGTGTTAAGCATCAAGTTAGTGAGGAATTGCTCAAATAATTTTCTTGGTATGTCTCAACAAACTTACTTAGAGAAAGTCCTTGAACGATTCCACATTCAAAATTCTAAGCCCATCGACACACCAATGGACAAAATGTGCATACTGAGCGTAGATAAATACTCTAAGAATGAAGAAGAGAAAAATCATATGTCAAGAGTACCCTATGCTTCTGCGGTTGGTAGTCTGATGTACACGATGATGTGCACGCGCCCAGATATTTGCTATGCTATTGGGATGGTCAGTCATTACCAGAGTAACCCAAAACCTACCAATTGGTAGGCAGTAAAAAGGATTTCCTGTTACCTTTGTTGGACGACAAATCTCATGCTCACATATAGTGGTTCAGATTTGAGGTTGAGAGGTTTCGGGGGGGGTTTTGGGGGGGGGGCCCCCCCCCCCGGGGGGGGGCGGGGGCAAAGCGGGGGGGGGGGGGGGGGGGGGGTGGGGCGGGCCCCCCCCCCACACCGCAAGATCTAGGTTCAGTGACAAATCCATACAAAACATGATATAGCATAATTAAATGGACAAGAATAAATCAAGTTTATCATACTAAGTTATCAAAACCGAAATAATGGTTACAATCATCCATTACTTCAAAATAAAAATATAACATCAGAGTTTTTAAAAGAAAAGAGAGTAATTTTCAACGCAGCGGAAAACTAAAGTATACTAGTTCTCTAATGGAATCCCACCCAAAAGAATAGTCTTGATACTGGCATGAAGCTCCATGTGCGTCCACTTCTTCTTCGGTCACTCCTTCAAGAAGATATACTAGCAACGAATCCTCTATTTGGAAGAAGTCCTCATAACCTGCAGTATAATCTAATAGAAAAAGACATATAAAAGGAATGAGTTCAATAGAACTCAGTGAGGTCAACTCAACATCATATCACACATTCATTCTCAAGATTTCACACCACACATATAACATGAATATCAATAATGTAATTAATGACAATGATATGATATGTGAATAATTATGCTCCTAACTCTATCATGAAGTCTCTATGGTAGACACGCATTAAGTCACACACCAGTCTTCTTTGGGCGGTCTCATCACTCTTCCCTCACGGCTCTGATGCACGTCTGTTGGGTTCTCCGCGGTTGTTGTGTAAAGT
Organism: Hakea prostrata; assembly: GCF_041222555.1. Taxonomy (NCBI): domain Eukaryota; kingdom Viridiplantae; phylum Streptophyta; class Magnoliopsida; order Proteales; family Proteaceae; genus Hakea; species Hakea prostrata. The sequence continues at coordinate 33,617,913 of NC_142607.1, read as the reverse complement.
CCTGTCAAGCCATGGTTGGGGATTAGGTCACCACTCTCTCACATCACCATTGGTATAAGATCGGCGCGTGTCAAGGATAATCTTAGGCCCAATGCAAAGTCATATGGTCTCGTACTACATATGGTCCGGATATTTCCCCTCACGCCTAGTGCTCTGTTGGTTCAATACCTTCCCACCTATGAATGAAATCCTCAATGGAGGCATCTGTTGGACCCCATTCATTAACCCAGTGGTCATCCACATATAATGGACAGGATGATCTCCATGTCCTCTCACGGGTCATTTCACCGGTCTTGAGTGTCCATGAGCCCTTATCTATTATATGCAACCCTACCTCTCTATGATGATAGTGGGCACTGCTTGACATACGGGACCCGGCCACTAACATCACGGGTTAACCGGCTTCAATACCCCTGCTGAAAGGGTAGTAGTACTCATGAGGTCACCTAACCAAACACTTCTAGACATGCCCTAAATATGTAAATTAGTAATCGAGAAAGAGCCAAGGGCACCATAGGAATGCGTCACATACCGCCTCCTTTGGTATCCTATGGCAGAAATGCCCAAAGGGCATTCCCCATTCCCAACCACAATATAAGCAATCATATAATATCACTAGGGCAATGGGTGAACCCACAACCCTAGTAGAAAATACAAGGTAGAAGAAATAATAATATTTCTCCTCTCATACAATCACATTCCATTTCATAACAACAATAATAGATTTCAAAGCAAGGAGCAACATCAGAAGTAATAATAAACATAAATCATAGCAATTCATATTTAACAAAAGACATAAAATAACCACAAGATAATACTAAAGCAATACAAGATATCAATAATGAAAAGTAACTGACATCATTACACATGTAATATAAAGTTAAGTATATTCCTCACCTTTTACTTTGTTCTTCCTCCAAATCCAAGAATCTACTCCCACAAATTAGTGATTAAAGATATATTAACCTATTCATGCAAAAGAAATAATTATCACAAATTAGAGCCAATTTGGGTTTCAAAGGATATCCTAAAATCCTCCCACGAAAACCCAAATATGAAAACTAGGTTAAAAAGGGGTAGTTCTCAACCTCACTAGTGAATGGTCACTAATTTGCCACCAATTCGAAGTTTATAATGAAACAAAACTTTGGGAAAATCTAATTGGAAACAAAAGGATCCTACGGGTACCTTCAATTTTATTAAATTTGACCCATCTCAAAAAGCCCCAAATTTGACTCTCATAAATCACCCGTGGGTGACCTAGAGAATCAAAATTCTAAAATCTTTTGCAAGGGGATAAACCATTACTCCCAAACTCAAGGGAAACATTAATATAAGAAAAGATAAGCATCTAGGGTACCTATCATTATTCCCTTTCACAGATCCAATCCCTCAATAGAAGAGAAAAGATATTACTTCCACAAACTACGAAGGGACATTAAAATAATAAAGGAAAGCATCCAAGATACCTAAAAACCTTTCCTTTCAAGATTCCCTAAAAGGAAAGGAGAGAAAATACTCACAAAATTGTGAGTAAGAGAAGGATTAAAGAAAACTAACCTTTCCTAACAATTTTGCAAAGATTCGGATCACAGACACCTTCGGAAGAATGGAAATCGCTCCTCTCTTTCGTTTCTCCTCTTCCCAAAGCCTCCGCCTCTTTCTAGCCTCCAAAAATGCGTTTACGGATGAGATAAAACATAAATAGGGTTTTTAAATCCGAATTTCCAATTTTGCCCCTAAATAGAAACTAGGGTGGGGGTTGGTTCACCCAAACAGCTCAAACTTCTGGCTCATGGTTGGACCCCCAAACAAACTCCGATTTTGATGATCTTTGGCTCGTTGGAAAGGTCTTTCGACAATCTTCGATTTGATATCTTATTTGCGTCAATCGGATTCTCCATCACTGATCTACAGATATTCCAAAATTATCATTTTTACACTATCGAGACTAATCTTCTCTCTTCACTTAAACTCTAAGAGAGTTTTTGAGTCATTATAAGGGTCATCTACCAACATTTGTTTAATTTCCAATCCTTCGGGCTCGAATTGAATGGTCCACAATTGTCGCCGAATCAAGGCCCAGGTTCTCGGTCTTAAAACCACGGGTTAAAGGGGTAGAAATCTGGGGGATTTCACAGTGGCAGTGATCAGGATGAGTTAAAGTCTACCTCAGGTTAAAGTTTTTGTCCTTGGAGGTGGAGTTGTTACTTGGAGCAGCAAGAAGCAAACATGCATTGCTTTGTCCACGATGGAGGCTGAGTATGTTGCATGCTCAGCTGATGTTCAAGAGGAAATTTGGCTTAGAAGATTCTTTAGAAGTCTCAGCCTATTCTCACAGGCAGATGATGTGGTGCTCCTACACACTGATAGTACAGCAGCTTTGGCTTTCTCTAAGTATGCTAAGTTCCATAGAAAAACCAAACACATAGAGATCTGCTACCAATTTGTCCGAGATACAATTGCAAATGTAGAAGTTGTCTTAAAGCACATCTCCACATCATACATGGTGGCTGACCCATTGACTAAGCCTATACCAAGGAATATGTTTTTGTCACATGTTAGGAGTCTGGGTCTTAGATGTGGATGATGTTTTCTTTTATTTTTTAAGACATCTTCTTTTGGACATAATGAAATCATATTTTACGCATGTTTATGATAAGTGAGTTAGTATATTTTTATAAAGGTGTCACTAGGCATTGATTTGACCCACTCACACGAGTAAATTCACTTTGGTGCTTGTAGATAGCGAGCAAGATGAGCCTTTGGGTTTGTAAAGCTTTAGGGGGCTTTCAAACCAATGACAGGTGCCTTAAATGGAACAAAGATGAGACCTCAATGGTCGAACATAGAATCATCACATTTATGTGTTGCCTATATTGTAGCTAAATGTGAATCTTTATGATTGGTCATTGAGTGATTGATTGTAGAAGAATCAGGTTAGGCGCTTTAGGTAGCGACTGAACCAAGATTCATATGGCATGTTTTTTCTTTCTTTTGTGACATGCCCATATCAGTGGGAGTTATGCCATAGCATGCATGTTTGTTGCATGTGCTGAAGTTGACCGATGATGAGAGTGCTTGAATGGATCCCCGCTCGTCCACTGTGTGAGCCATCAGGATCACATATTGTTGATCCTACTTGTACCCTTTACTTTAGACTATGCCATGAAGAGGACACCCAATGATGCTACTTTAGCATGTTCCTTAGGATCATGGATGATGCGGTCTCGCAGGATAAGACTGGGAAAGCAATTGGGGATAATCCAACTGGCACTAGGGCTATGGGAAAACTTTTCATTCTATACCCAATAGTGATGTGACTCATTGCCCGAGCGACTTTCATTTGACAAAGTCATGAGTATAATGAATAAAGTATGAGGATAGTTCACATTGCTCACTATGAGGGATTGAGAGTGTGGAACTAGGAATAATTGAATTGTTTAGGGTATAATGAGATAATTTTTGAGCGATGTGCTATGTTGGTTAGATGAAGACTTGATATAGCACTCCTACCCTAGATACATCTCTTAGGTCACACATTCCATTTCCGCATTGAAAGGATTAGAGTTGATGAGAGCATTTGGATAACTCTGCTACCTTGTGGCTAGTGGGAGATGTTAATCGTAGTGGGTGGGTCCCACTACAATTTGCGCCATAGGTGGCGGCAAGATGGTTATGTAGTCTAAGATAACTACCCCTTTGTTGGTGTAGATTTTGCCGCTTTCTCTAGACCGAGAATCTAGCACCGAACCAAGCAGATCTGAATCGATCTGGATCTTCACTGGACTGAATCAAGGTCTCACTCACTTCCTGTGAAACAATGAACTGATCAGAAATAGAGCCGATCGTCTTGATCGGCGTCACGTCTCTGACGATTTTGTCACATGATCATTCAGGTAGAGCTTCCGAAGAAGTTTTAATGGAGATAGACAGAAATCGAGTGAGAGTTCAATTGAATTCGAATGTCCTTACCTTTTGAGCAAATATGTTGCCTTTTATGGAACTTTTCCCGCGTGATCTCCTTTTAACTATGATCGTCAGATCGTAATAATGAAATGGTCGGTCGTGATTAGGCCTTCGCTTAGTTCCTGGGTGGACCCATAGATAGCTTTGCTTCATCAGCTTAAAATCAATTGAATCGCCTTAAAACCGGAGCGAACCGGCCTGAACCGGATTTGGGATATTTTAGTCACAACACCCTCTATTTAGTTGAGTCTAACCAGGACTCTAATATTCCTCTCTTGGATGAGTCTAAGGAGAATTCTAATTAAGGAATTAAGGTTGAGGGAAAATATTATAAATAGAGGGATGGAATACCAAACAGAGTACTGACTGATACTAAATACTCTCCTACGCTCTACGAATTCTCCAAGCTAATCCTGACCTCCATCACTATGGTTCACCGATTTGGAATCATGGAAATAACCTATAGAGTACACAAGCTAAAAGAAGGGAAATGGAACTCGAAGACGCACCTCCAGTGTCTAGATCCATTGCAAAACATCACTAAGGTAAAGGATCTATAACTCTTCCATTAATGTTTTGATCTTACAGATGAGATTCTGGTGAATACTAGGGATTTTTGATTTCCCTCCATTCAGTGGTGAGCAAGGCCCGTATTTGTCAGTGACTTGAATTCTTGGCTTGCTTGAGGCTTAAGAATCTGAAAGAATAGAAGGTAATCAATGTCAGTATATAATTAGTAACTTCTCTGTCAAGAGAGAAGAGGAGTTCCCTCAAATGATTTGTTCTTCAACCAAATAAACATAGATTTGAAAGGAGTCTCACCTTTAGCTGAAGAAGAGCAAACACCAAATGGCATCAAAGAGCTCAGTGAAACCACATGAGTCCTTAGTTGATGACTTGCCATCATTTTTTCAAACCTGTAAGCCTCCTCCTTTTCTAAGGAACCAACAAAGACCAAAAAAAAGAAGAGAAGTTGAAAATAGGAGGAGAAGAAACGAGGGATAGATAATGGCCATTGATGATGAGTATTGGATTCTTAGGAAAAAAAATAGGAAAAAGGAAAGAATGATGAGCAGCTGAAAAGAGGAAAGAGAAGAGAAATTTCACTTTCTCCTTGAACCCAATGGCTACTTGTCTTGTTAACCCAACCTTCAAGGTCTGTTTATAGAGGAAAGAAGGGATTCACATCATTATACTCTAGAAAGTTTAAAGAAACAAATTTTTTTTCTAGAAAAGCTAGTCGTAAATTCCATTGGTCTCTCAGCTGACGTAGTTCACATTATGTGACTTCCATTGGTCTTTCGTGCATGGAATCTTGAAGAATACACTATTTGAGAAGTGTTAAATATGTACTTAACCAATGTGTCTATATTAGGCTAGTTAGATCGATTGAAATTCTTAGTCCCATATCTAGTAGAAGTGAGAGTTGTAAGAAGTGGGAGTTTGTTGAGAGTTTTAGTCCCACATCGAGTAGATGTGAGAGAAGGTGAGATGGGGAGAGGATATAAAAGGATGCTTCCCCCTCCACATGTAATTTATCCCAAAGAATCTTCACTCTTGTATATTTATATATATATAGTGAAGTTTTCTCTCTTGCCCATGGTTTTTTCGCTTAAAGGATTTTCCACGTAAATTATTTTGTTCTTCTTTTCTCTTATTTACCGATTGCTCTATTCGGTGGGTTTTTCATAATCCGACAGTGCTATCAGAATGATATTTTGTTTTCATCCTACGGAGGTGCTGCAGAAATATTTTGAAGTCGCTATTCACATGTTTGTTTTCTTTTCGGGTATCCTAGAAATGTATATTGGGTGATTAAGTGCATGTCTAGGAAAATTTTGTCTAAGGAGTCTAGTTTTTAAACGGACCGGTTGTGTCCTTCCAGTCTTTCCTAAAAACTTTTATAGTATACTTTGGTTCAACAATATACCAGTTGGAGGTAACCTAAGAAGATACTTTTCATGTGAAATAGTGGGAGTTATTCTATAGTCAACAACAGTTCATGATAGAAGCAATGGCAGCAAGGATTGACATTGGCAAGTTTGATGGCACAAAATTCTTATTATGGAAGATGAAGACATTATTGATAAAGGATAATTGCCTGGAAGCCATCAGTAATCGGTCGGTGGAGGTTACAGATAACGACACGTGGAACAGAATAGATGCAATGGCCCTTTCCAATTTGCCTCTATCATTATCTGATGATATTTTAGCTAGCATAGAAGAAAAGAAAATTGTTAAGGAGGTTTGAGATCATCTAATCAAATTGTATGAAGCCAGGTCATTTCACAACAAAATTTTCTTGAAGAGAAAGTTGTATACCTCACGGATATTAGAATCTACATTAGTTACAAAGCACATACATACTCTGACTTCATTATGTTCTCAACTTTTAACGTTGACACATAATTTTACGCCACAGGAACATGTTGAAATTTTACTCCAAAGTCTTCCAGATTCATATGACCAAGTCATCATCAATTTAACCAGTAATATCCTCTCTGATTATCTGGTATTTGATGATGTCGCTACTGCAATTCTTTAAGAAGAAAATAGACGAAAAAGCAAGGAAGATAGACAGGCAAGCTCACAACAAGCAGAAGCTCTGTCTATGATGCGAGGAAGGTCAATGGAACGTGATTCCAGTGGGAGTCACAAACAAGGGAGGTCAAAATCCAGGGGTAAAAAGAATATCAAGTGCTATATTTGTGGCAGAAGGGGACACTTAAAAAATAAGTGTCAATTCAAAAAGGGTGTAGATAAGGCAGAAACATCTCAAGGGTGTGTTCTTGAAGGAGATATTCTTTACAACGTAGCAGCAACGATATCCAATGATAGATTGGAGCTTACTGATGCTTGGATCTTAGATTCGGGAGCAACATGGCATATGACCTCTCGCAGAGATTGGTTTCACACTTATAAACCTATCTCTACAGAGTCTGTGTACATGGGAAATGATCATTCCTTGGAGATTACTGGAATTGGAATCATCAAATTGAAGATATACGATGGTATGGTACGCACTATTCAAAATGTGCGGCATTTGAGGGCTTAAAGAAGAATCTATTGTCTTTGGGACAATTAGATGAAATTGGCTATAAAACCCGCATCCAAAATGGAATGATGAGGATCATCAAAGGAATGCTAGTTGTGATGAAGGTTGAAAGGAGCGCTACAAATTTACAAACTAATGGGAGAAACGTGTCTGGAGGTACAAGCATCACTTGCATCAACCGGTATTGCGGAATAGATGACAAAAGTGTGGCATAAGAAATTCGGCCACATGTTAGAGCAAGAGTTGAAGGTTCTTGTCGAACGAAAATTACTCCCGGGCCTCACAAAGAATTCATTACCCTTTTGTGAGCATTGTGTTACAAGTAAGCATCATAGATTGAAGTTCAATACATCTGATTCCAGGAGTAAAAGTATTCTGGAATTAGTTCATTCTGATATATGGCAAACACCGGTTATATCTCTAGGAGGAGCAAGGTACTTTGTAACTTTTATTGATGATTATTTTAGAAGATGTTGGGTGTTTCTTATCAGGAAGAAGTCATATGTGTTTTCAGTTTTCAAAACATTTAAAGGGCAAGTTGAACGAGAAACAGAGAAGAAAATCAAGTGCTTCAGGACGGATAATGGCAGAGAATATACAAGGGATGACTTCGTTGAGTTTTGTAATCAATAAGGCATCAAGAGACAATTCACGGTGGCTTACACTCCTCAACAGAATGGAATAGCGGAGTGGATGAATATAACTCTACTCGAAAGAATGAGAGCCATGCTAAGAACTGTGGCTAAGTCCTTTTGGGCAGAAGCCGTAAACGATGCCTGCTACGTGATTAATCGATCACCAACAAGATCGATTGATCTAAAGACAGCAATGGACATGTGGAGTGGCAAGCCAGTTGATTATTCACGCTTGCACACGTTTGGGAGTCTTGTGTATATGATGTATCATTCCCAAGAAATTTCGAAATTGGATCCAAAATCCCGAAAGTGTAGATTCTAGGATATGCTGATGGAGTCAAGGGGTATCGACTGTGGGATCCCACTGCCACAAGGTTGTCATCAGCAAGGACGTCATTTTTGCAAAAGATAAGCTGCAGAAGGAAGATGTGAGTAGCACTTCAATAGGAATTTCAGAGAGTACAATAGTTCAGGAGGAAGAGAAGTCCAAACCAGAAGATTCTTCTGGAGCAAATTCAGAAAACGAGGAACAGGTACCAGTTGAATCTACAACTATAGAAGTTCAATAGTCAACTCGTGAAAGACACACACCAACCTGGCAGATTGATTATATTATGGGTGGCAATGTTGCATATTCTCTTCTAACATGAGACAGGGAGAAGACAAGGAGCCATCAACATTCAAAGAAGCGATCAATAGCTTAGAAGCATCATTTTGGATGGAAGCTATGCAGCAAGAAATAGAATCTCTTCATAAGAATAAGACGTGGAAGCTTGTACCTTTACCGCACGGAAGGAAGCCCATTGGTAACAAATGGGTTTACAAGAGCAAACAAAACAGTAATGATCAGGTAGAGTGGTATTGGGCAAGATTGGTGATCAAAGGATATGTTCAGAAAGAGGTGTCGATTTTACAGAAATCTTTTCACCAGTGGTTCGACTTACTACTGTTTGGATAGTTCTAGCATTTTGTGTTACTTTTGATCTACATCTTGAGCAGTTAGATGCAAAAACTGCATTTCTTCATGAAGATCTTGAAGATGAAATCTATATGCTCCAACCAGAAGGTTTTGAAGAACCAGAAAAGAGGAACTTGGTTTACAAGTTGAACAAATCTCTATACGGTTTAAAACAGGAGCCAAGATGTTGGTATAAGAGATTTGATTCCTTCATATTGAGCCTTGGATGTAACAGACTTGTTTTAGACCCTTGTGTGTATTACAAGAGGTTGGGTGGTGGTCACTTCATTATTTTGTTGTTGTATGTTGATGATATGTTGGTATCAAGACCCAACAAAAATCATATAGTAAAATTAAAGGCTCAGTTGGCTAGGGAATTTGAAATGAAGGATATAGGACCCGCAAACAAAATTCTAGGGAAGCAAATTCACCGAGACAGAAATAACAGGAAAAATTGGCTATCTCAGAAGAGTTACTTAAAGAAAATCTAGCGCCGCTTCAATATTCAAGACTGTAAGCCAGTTTCTACCCCACTTTCTGTTAATTTCAAGTTATCCCATGAGTCCTAGCAATGAAACAGAGAGGAAGGAGATGTCTTGAGTACCGTATATATCAGTAGTGGGGAGTCTGATATTCACTATGATATGTACAAGACCGGACATTGCATATGTAATGGGAGTGGTTAGTCGGCACATGGCGAATCCAAGACGAGAGCATTGGATTACTGTGAAGAGGATCCTAAGATATATTAAATAAACCTCGGATCTTGCTCTATGTTATAGAGGATCTGAATTTATTGTTAGATGATATGTTGATTCTGATTTTGTAGGTGATCTTGATAAAAGGAGATCCACTACTGGCTATGTTTTTACTATTACAGGAAGAGCTATGAGCTGGGTATCTAAACTACAAACAGTTGTAGCCTTGTCTACAACAAAAGCTAAGTATATGGTAGCTACACAAGCTTGTAAAGAAGCAATCTGGATAAGAAGATTCATGGAAGAACTTAGGCACAAACAAGAGAAGATTCTATTGTATTGTGACAATCAGAGTGCCTTGCACATTGGAAGGAATCCAATTTTTCATTCCAGGACAAAATACATAGAAGTACAATATTATTTTGTTTGTGAAGCGGTGAAAGATGGAAGGGTGGATATACAGAACATCCACACGAAAGAGAACCAAGCAGATGCATTGACAAAGACAATCAACACTGGCAAGTTCATTTGGTCCAGATCCTTGTATGGCTTGTTAGAGACGTAGACAACATGGTGGTGGCAAGATAGAGAATGGTGTGGAAATTAATTGGTTCTTAATCTTATCTCCAAGTGGGAGATTCTTGAAAGTCTCAGTCCCACATCTAGTAGAAGTGAGAGTTGTTATCCCACATCGAAAAGAAGTGAGAGTTTGTTGAGAGTTTTAGTCCCACGTCGAGTAGATGTGGGAAAAGGTGGGATGGCTCTTCTCCCCTCCACATGTAATTCATCCCAATGAATCTTCCATCTTATATATTTATTTATCTATAGTGGAGTTTTCTCTTTTGCCCGTGGTTTTTTTCCCTTTAAGGGTTTTCCACATAAATTATTTTGTTCTTCTTTTCTCTTATTTACTGATTGCTCTATTCGGTGGGTTTTTCATAAACCGACAAGATCTACCACCCATACACCCCAACGGGCCTCATTAGGCACATAGCATATTATCATGTTTTTGCAGTCATCATCTTTGACGGCTCTCACTCTAGGTAATATAGATCCTAAGTATTCGGGCAGGGTGCGCATTTATATTCTCACGCCTCATCGGATAGACAACACGTGGCCTACCCGTGGTTACTTAGTACCATGGGCAGGGCATCTAGCTGGCAGACACAAGGACTCACACCCTGCCTGGACACAGAGGATCTAGACTCTACTCTAGGTAGCTTATACTCTAGTGATAAGTAGCATTTTTCAATGCTTGCACTATGTTCCTTAAATTTTTTTTCTTCTTTTTTTTTTTTTTTAATTTATTTTATTTTTTTGTGTGGCAGGTAGCCCTTTCTTCATAGTTTTCACTCTATTTTATACAATTCACTTCCCAGTAATTCTTTCTTACTAAATGTTAGATATTTGATCAAAGCATCAAAAGTCATTTAACGTATTCCCAGGGGCGGAACCAGGATTCAATATTGGGGTAGGGGGGCGAAGAATAGAAGTTCAGATTGGGGAAGCATCATGTTTTTTTACCACACATATTGTGTGGTCCCTTATAAGGCTCATTGGGGCCTTACCTATGAATTATATCACTATATTAAGGAATAGGTCCACATATATTTTGTGGGGCACACACATATTTGACAAAAATAGGTAAATTATTGATAATGATATTTTTTTCAACAAAATATAGGTAAATTAAAGAAAAAAAATATATATATATATATATATATATATATATATATATATATATATATATATATATATATATATATATATATATATATAATATATATATATATATATATATGACTTCAACCCGAAAAAGTCAGATGCAAACCCAATTTTTTTTTTTTTTTTTTTTTTTTTTAAGGTAAGATATGCAAATTAACAGTAGATAGTTACTTTACTAACTATAGATATTTGATTTCACAATATAAAATCAAATAACAAAATTGTAGAAGAAATAAAGAAACAAATAATATAAAATCAAAAAATATTTAAAAAATGAGAAAAAGAGAAACAATAGATAAATTGAGAAATAGAAAGAGTACCCAATTGTAGAGAAGATTTTTTTCTAAATTTTCCTTAACCCTGGCTTATAGAAAGGGAAGAATAAATATGAAAAAAAGAAACATAAAAGAATAAATAGGAAGAAAAGAGGAGAGAGGAGAGATGAGATATGAGGGAATAAATAGTGATTGAGGAGTTTCTAATTAGAAATGACATTTTAAATATCTAATAAGAGTTTTTTTTCAAAAATCTCATTTAACCCATGTTTATAGAAAGATGAGAGAATAAATAGGAAGAAAACATGTGAGAGAGAAAAGAGGGGAGAATAAATAGGATTGAGGAGTTAGTTTTTAGATAGAAATGACATTTATGCCCATTATTTTACTTTTCAAATTTGTTCTCAATATTGGGGGGGTAAATAGTGAAATTTCACATGTAAGAAGAGAAAAAACTGAACAAATAAAAGAAATTAATATATAAATGAAAAAAATTAAGACAATTATGAAAAAAATTTAAAAATTGGAGGGGCCATGGCCCCCTCAGCCCCTTAGTGGGTACGCTCCTGCCGTATTCCATATTAAGCTAACACACTAATGTGAATCCCATTAAGCTTTATTACTTATTTTTTGGGGAAAAACATTAACACAACACATGACACACATTTGTAAAACCACCTTCATTAGGTCTTCGTAACTAATGGCGTGTTCCAAACCCCAAAAAAATTTTCATAGTGGAACTTTTCATGTCACAACAGACTATGTCTGCGATTCCAAAAAGTGCCTTCAATCGAGTCCTCTAGTTTTTTTTTTTTTTTTGGTATGAGTCCTCTAGTCTACACATTACAACCAGCAATTCTAGCAAGTGGGAGGAAAAGCTATTGGTTCGATAAGCGAGCTCAGACAGAGTTTCCAAGTCAATTTACCACTTTTCTTGTTTCTAGATTTCTAGAATTTTAGATTTGGCGTTTTAAGCTTGGAACTGTGACGGAAAGCTATTTGGATTTGGTCAAGAGCCTACCGTGTTGAAAATCATTCTTGGGTACTGTATCCAGAGGCTGATTGACTCTCTCTGTTAGGTCATAGTCAGCTCTAAGTCTTTGTTCGTTTATTGGGTAAATTCCGCGGAGGCCACAGCATGTAGGCTAATAAAATAGGTACGAACAATATTTGTAAAATTATTAAGAGTTTACTTAATCAGAAATAATCAATACTTCTCAGTCAACAAGGCAAGATTCAGTCTTTCCTAATGATACTTACCAAAAATAAATAAATAAATAAAAATAAAAAAAAAAAAATAAAAATAAAAATCTTTCCTAATGATATAAATAATAGCTCTCCCATTTTCCAGCAAGTTAATATACAATTCTTTAATAAATAATAATAATAATAATAATAATAATAATAATAATAATAATAATAATAATAATAATAATAATAAATTCACAACCCCCACCTAGTGCAAATTCATACCATATTGAATTGTACCACTTGACATCCTCAATCATGGTTATAATACATGATATTGGATGAGATAATTGGTAAATCAAAAGAATCGATTTGTTACTAAGACTTCAAGACAGCATTGAAATGATTTTAATGCAATAGGTGGTGAGTTAAAATTTAAAACCTTTCTAATCTATGTTTCTCTAACATGTATCCATCATGTCCAATGGGTTTTGTGTAAATGGTTAATCTCATAAATGATGCATTCTATGTAAATGGTTAATTCTCACAAACGATGGATAGAACTAATATAAACCTCCGCTCTTGTAGTGTGTTGACCTCCCTCCTTTGTAGCATGTAAATCCTATTACCTTTGGCACTCCCGCTAGGGGCGGAGCCAGGATTCAATGTCGGGGGGGGGGGGGGGATGGGAAGAGTAATCAAGAGTCTACTTAATCAATAAATAAGTGGATAGGCCTCAGATATTGTTGTCTTCACCAACCTTGACACAAACTACTGATGGTTGACATATTCTGATAATCTTAACCTTTGACTATATCCACCTCAGTGTTATAGTTGTGCTTTCAAGTGCTCTATATCATGTTTAATAAAACCTTGGGGATAATATTTAGCCACAAGCTTGCTAATGTCATCAACTATAAAATTCTCACAACTACTTCTAGGATCTAAATAATAACTAAGAGTAAGCCACTCCATAGCGTGCTCATTGAATTTACTATTTAGCTCATTCAACTGACTATCAATTGTAGCATAAAAATTTATCATCACTTTGGGGACTAAAAGTGACTTAAGTCCATGGCTAAAATCATTTGAATAGGAGCATTACTAAATAACATCTTTAGTTGACAATTCATTGAAATACGTCTCAATTTGTCTACTTCCTCCGTTGACTGAACACTCTTTACCATTTTGTAACTCTGTTATCTACTATTTGTATGTGTCTAATATCCAATCTAACAATCATTTATTTTGAAATTCTAAAATTGATCTATAAACCATGTACTGTTATAAAATGGAAAAATATATTCAAAACAAGAAAGAAAATTAGGACAAGATGAGTTAAGCTCTCTTATTGAGTTATTCATTACATATTTATAGTGGAAGTATCATCTTCTCAGATATGGAAATATCAGAGTCTACAAGGACATACAATATATAATTCTCAAACATAATAAGATGATCTTGATATGGAATGATGGATTGCTAAGATCTTCGGTTAATATGGGAATGCAGATTGCCAAGATTGCACGCTGAGATGGCTGAGATCTTCATTTGGAGGTTACATCTTTTGGAATGATTTCTTTGGGGGTGATGGATATCCACAATCAATATTATTTATAACACTCACCCTTGGATGTCTATCAATAGATAATATATATTGTTAAAACCTTACTAAGAAAGAAAAAAAAAAAAGAAACCCTATGGGAAAAACTCTTAATGAAGGAAAAAGAGTGTGTGTGTGTAAATCTAAATATCTAAATAATACGTGTTGGTAGATGTCCCATTAAAAACCTTACCAAGAAAACTAGTGGGTCAAAACCTTAGTGAAGGGTAAAAGAGTGCAACACTTATTTTACTCCCCTTGATGCATGATAACATCATTGAGTACGCACATCCCAGACTCATATAACAACTTCTCAAAATTTGAGATAAGCAATATCTCAGTAAATAAAATTTTCAAATTATCACTTGAATAAATTCAATGAACATCGATTTCACCATTTTGTTGAAGATTATGAGTGAAGAAGAATTTTGATGAAATATGTTTCTTCTATCTCCTTTAATGTATTCTTCCTTTAGTCGAACTATGCATGCAATATTATCTTCATATAACAATTCTGTTGGAAGGCTACATATTTCTTGAATGTGTTGGGTCATTTATATTAACCAAATACGTTCTCAACTTGCTTCACCATTATCTCTACATCATTTGATTTAAATAAATAGCTTGTTTGAAATCTAACTTTATATGGATCTGACAAATATCATATATTTGCATAACAAGTAATTTGATTACATATTCATTTGAATAAAATAACCCCATGTCAATAGTACTTTAAAAGTATCAAAATATATACTTAACACCATTCAACGTCTTTGTATTGGAGTATAGCTAAATTTTGCTAGTAAGCTTATAGAAAATGCTACATCCGGTCTTATACTATTAACAAGATACATTAATGCCCGCCAATTTCACTAAGATATGGTACTTCAGAACCAAGAAATTCTTCATTGTTTTCATGGGATCGAAATGAACCTTTCTTTATGTCAAGCGATATCACAACCATCGAGGTACTCAATAGATGTGGTTTATTTATGTAAAACTGCTTTGAAACTTTTTCTATAGAAGTTGATTGATAAATAAATATTCTATTCATCAAATGATCAATTTATAAGCTTAAACAAAACTTTGTCTTTTCAACATCTTTCATTTCTACTTTCTTCAAATAATCTATTGCTTTTGGAAGCTCTTCAGGAGTTCTGATGATATTTAAGTAATCAACATATACACTTATTATGACAAAGTTAGATCCATATCCTCTAATAAAGATCTCACAATAATAAATTTGATCATT
This sequence comes from Hakea prostrata, assembly GCF_041222555.1. Taxonomy (NCBI): domain Eukaryota; kingdom Viridiplantae; phylum Streptophyta; class Magnoliopsida; order Proteales; family Proteaceae; genus Hakea; species Hakea prostrata. The sequence continues at coordinate 33,602,555 of NC_142607.1, read as the reverse complement.
TTTATACCCTTCACTTAGTAAATATTCACTAAAATAGTTATACCATATATGCATTGATTGCTTTAATCCATATAATGATCTTTGAAGCCTTATTGTTTTTTCGAGAATTTTATTACTTCAAACATTTTGAATTCCTCAGGGGTTTTCATATAAATTTTGCACTCAAGTGAGCCGTATAAGTAGGTTGTAATAATAATATTCATTAAACGTATATCAAATTTTTCATGTACTTCCAGATTAATAAGATGTTTGAAGGTGATTGCATTTACAATAAGAGAATATATATAATTTTTTTCATATAATCAATGCTTGGCATTTGCAAAAATCTTGTATCACACTCTCACAATTTCATTTTTCTCATTTCATATTCATACACAAACCAATTTGTACCCTACTGGTTTTCACCTTCAAGTGTTTAAACTACATGTGCAAAAACTTTATTTTTCAAGCAAATTCAATTCTACTTGAATTGCATCTTTCCATTTTGACCAATCATTTCTTCATTTATATTCATCAATAAATTTATGTTCAAGATCTCATCTTGATGCATTATTTCAACAATAACATAATATGCAAAAATGTTGTCTGACAACTATATTTTTTCGGTTCCATTCTTTTCCTGCAATGACATAACTAATTTGAATCTCTTCACTTTTATTATTTTCAGGTACCTGAATCCATGGTAAAAAAGTTCGAGGGAAACTCAAGTTTCGACCGGGTGAAAATGGAAAACTTAGGTGAGAACTTGGAAAATTTCGAGGAAACCGAGGACTTTTCCATACAAGTTTCGACAGGTTTTAGAGAGTATTTTGGGGTGGGATTATGTATTTAAGCTAATTAGAGAGTAAATAACACATTAGTTGTATTTTGCTAAAAAAAATCAATGTAGATATGTCATTCAATGTACATAACATCAATGTAGAGTTGTCCGCAAAATACATTATAAACTTACATACGACTTAAGCACATAACATTCAATATATAATTTCTAACTTCAAAATAGTTGACAATAAAAGGAAAATACAACTTAGTACTAAGAGGAGTGCCAAAAGTGGATTCATGTTGTGAGCTGAGTAGTACTATGTGTAAAATCCAGCTTTTACCTAACCTTGACCCGACACGGAAATTGTTGTGTTTGTAGGTCCGAAGACCCGAAGTGGTGGTAGAAGGGACTTGTGGACCCTACTAGTTGATGACGTGGTGTCGGAACTCCATTATATGGGCATTGATGATGTTGCTCATTCCTTGAGCACATTATCAGTGTTAAGTTAGAATCTGCGCACTGATGAAGAATGAGATAATTGAGATATCAAACAGACTCTTGTGCACAATCCTAAGGTATTCCTAGAAACTAGACTTCTTGAGTGAACTATAGGAGAAAACCCCATGTAATTTGACCTTGTATAGCCCTCCAAGTCCACACCTAAAGTTTCTGAACTGTTTCTGAAAATTCTGCTGAAACATGTTTGGGTCGATACTGTGGGTCGATACCATCGACCCAATGTATCGACCAACACATACTGAATCCGGATTTAAAGATTCTGTGGAATATCCCCTACTCTATTTATTCCATCCTCGTGTTTTGAACCCTATTCTAATCATTGAGGCACCTGAGAACGTGGATGAGACTCCCAATAACTCCTCCTTGGTAATGGTGAAGCATCTTCCCCACTAATCATTGCCAACTACTCACTTCCACTCTCTTATTTTACTCTCAATGTATGACTCTCTCTCCTAGTCTCTTTCTCACTCATCTTTACTCTCATTTTTACTGTTGGGACCATGGCCAAGGTACTGCAACCTTGCAAACAACTTGCCATGAGTCTTCTTTACCTAATACATTAATGTTTTCCCCAATCTTGCTATGATTTACTTACCCCTTGATCATTAACTATGCATTTCCATGATTTGTTGCTCACCAACTTGCTTTATTAACCAAAACTGAAAGGTAGGCTATGATTAGCCTAATTTCTACCTTGCCTATGATTACAATAATGCTCCTAATCTATTCCCTACCTAATTCACTATGTTTTTCCCCAATTTGCATTAAGTAATAACCAATGCCATGATTTCCAACTCTTGAACTTGATATGCCAATTTGGGGAGTTTTAAATGGACCATTGGATTATGTTAATTCTTTGATAATTAGTGTCTCTATATTGTATTTGAACTGTTCCCCAAGTTTCGTATCGATCCGAGACCCGAAAGACCAATTTTGAGCCAAAACCCAAAAATCCAATTTGCTGTTCGAGATTCTTTGGGTCGATACTTGTTGATCGTTACCATCGACCCAATGTATTGACCAATAGTGTAGTTGTCAGCAACTTTTGCCTAGTTTTGATTCGTTCGATCTCCGATTGTTCTGATTTCTTCTCTAATCCTTCATATATGTTTGTTTAGGGTTTTAAGACTAAGTGAGCCACTTGCTTGTGATCTTGGACCATCTTCTTCTCCAACTCAAAGTAAGGATAGTTATTGCTATAATTACATAGGATGTGTGATTTTTGACTTGATGTTCCTAACATAGTGAACATAGTCTCTATCTCATATTCTTACCATTTTAGACTTGCTACATATGTCTTATAATAGTAACATTGTGTTTACATTAGTTTTATTACAATGCCTTATTATGTCTATCAATATATGATGAATTATATCAATGTTATGAATAGAATGTTTACTATGATGTTGTATCTTGTGAATTGATATGATGGACTTGGGCATGTGATTGCTTATGTATAACTTGGGATTGAGAAGTACCCTACTGGTGCTTCTGTCCTTGGACATTGAAGGGAATAATATGGGATGTTCTCCGAAGATGTCCATCGACGCTTTCCCGGGTTATTGGATGACATACATAGGACTTGTCTAGTGGTGTTTGGCTAGGATGTCCCTATCATATCAGACCCGAATCGGAAGGGCATTGAGATCGAACGACCCATGGTAGTAGTGGGGATTTGTGGGCGCTCAAGACCAGTAACCATTCCGTGAGAGGACATGAATTGCATTGTGGATACCCGAAAGAGCCATTTATTGGTAGATTTGCAAATGGCTAGGCTCACGGGCACTCAAGACTAGTGAAATGATCCGTGAGGGGACGTGAGAGCTTCCTGTCTACTATTTGTGGATGACCAATAGGATTGATGAGTCCGGTGGGTAATATCCGTGACTTTAGTGTGAAGGATACCGGAAAGGATCCCGAGAGGGGAGGAATGGACGTATCTGGAACCGACATGATATGATTGAGTAGATGATTTGCATTGGGCTAGGCTTTAAAGCATGTCTACCATAGATGACCAGCATACTTAGAGTTAGAATCATATTGCATCATATGTCTCATATCATCTGCATTATTTTATTATTGTTATCATGTGGCTTATGTGTTGTGGAATAACTACCTTGCTGAGTTCTTTTGAACTCATTCCTTTTCTGTTGCAATGTTTTGTTAGATTACTCTACAGGTGATTATTCAGATGGTATGTTCCCCGAGGCGGACTCGGATACCCCATACCACTATCCAGAGGATAGCTACAATGAAGACTTCGGTGACGGTACCGAAGAAGATCATTCGGCGTATCAGGGTTAGCCCTTGGATAGTTTGGGAGTAGCCATGTTGGATCTCTATAGTCTTCACTTTTGAAGAGAACTTATATGTTGTAGAGGAGACTTATGAGTAGATGCCCACCCCCTTTCTTTGGTGTCTGTTAAACTTAGAGAAATTGTAATAACTTTTGATTTCTCTTTATAACTTGGGATTGTAATTAACTAGTTTTGACCACACTTTCCGCTTGATTGAAGGAGTGGATTCCGCCCACCGCCTTCTTAATTTTATCTGATATAATATCTATTCCCGTACTCTGATTATCTCTTGGTATCTCATTTCTGAATTCCATTATTATATGCTTTTACCTTATTTATGATTGTTCATGATTGTGTTATCGTCGATGTGGGAGGTATGGTCTCCTTGATCAAGCATCCTTGGGCTGTGGATCACATCCCGAGTATGCCAGATAGGGTACCGGCTGGGTGGATGTGACACTATGCCTGTAACATCCTCTCCTGGGGTTTTATGAGAAATGTCTTCAAGATCTTCATGATCAATTGTTTCCATTTTATGACCATCTTAACCATTTGCTTCTTTCCTTTTTATAAGATTTTATCATTGGAAACAATTGGCATTCCACGTTTTAAACGTGGTTTAATTTCATTTGTATTGATAGATTGTTTTGCCGGTACATTAACCCAAATTGAAGCATTTGCAACTGGAATATGAGATTTAATAACTATTGACAAGTCATCAAATTTGACAATTGATTCATAATACTTTGTAGATGCATTATCTGTTGAGCTTCAGGTTCACATTGTTCAGTGCGAGGATCTAAATGAGATAATGAAAATTCATTTCAATCAATCTTTTTTTCAATTGTTTATTCTCTCCCCCTCATGTTGGAAAACTAATTCATCAAAATGATAATCAGCAAGTCTTACTTTATATAAATCTCCAATCATTGGCAAGATATTGAAGTATACAAGGAGATTCATATCTAACATATATTCCCATCGGGCGCTATGCAATCAACTATTGATCTAGTTAGGGAAAAGCATCCACCTGTTGCTTGGTTCCTGTTGGTTTGTCGAAAGAAGTCACACCCAAAGTATGCATTTATCTCTTGTCTTGCAATTCATTGTAAACTACCAACGTTAGACATATTAAATGCTTTGGGTTAGACACCAATGCAATGTGTGTCTTGTGCCAGATTGAAGATGAAAGTCACCACCATCTATTTTTCAGTTATCGCTTCTCTAAAGAGGTGTGAGTGTATATGCTATCACCTAATGGTTATCATGGCCATGAACCTTTGAGTTGGTGGATGAAGTTTGGTGGGCCACCACTCACTTTAGTGGGCCACCACTCACTTTAGTGGTGCAACTTATTTTCATTTATTTAAGTGTATGAGTTTTATTTCCATTGTTTATGCTATCTATCAAGAGTTAAACTCTAGGCAGTCTCGAGTTGTTGCACGAAAGCCCAGGCTAATTGTCCATCAAGTAATTACTTGGGTTCAAAGTCAGTTTCATGGCAATGCAAACATGTTAGATGGCACCGACAATAATCAATCTTTCTGTGCTCACTGGGTGTTCAACCTACATTAAATCAGACAATTCCTACTGTTTGTCATTGGTTTCCCCCACCGGATGGATGGTTGGCAGTCAATACCGATGCTTCTACTCATGGTGACTATGGTGGTTATGGATGTATTGGCAGGGATACTAGGGGGCGTGTTGTCTTTGCAGGTGCAGGTGGGACCTCATCATTGAGTGTCCTTTGTGAGCTATTCGGGGTCAGGTGTGGGTTGAGCAAGTCTCAGAGGCGTGGTGCTCAACATGTTCATGTTCAAACCGACTCCATGCATGTCATGTAGCTACTCCTAGGTGTCCTTCAGCCTCCTTGGTATGCGTTTGTTGGAGATATTCAAGGTTTGTGAGAGACTTTTAGCTCTTGTATTATCTCCCATATGGTGCACGAAATGAACCGTTATGCCGTTATTTGGCATCATTGGCTCCATTATCAGATATGTTTCATCTTGATCCTTTGTTTCTCCCTGCACAACTCCATCGCTATGTACGTGAAGAAGCAAAAGATAGACATTCTTACCAATATATATATATATATATATATATATATATATATATATATATATATATATATATATATATATATATATATATCAACTTCTTTCCCAAAAAAAAATATATATAAAACCATAGTGATCTTGATTATTGTTAGAAAAGGATAGTTGAATAGACAAAGAGAGAAGAAGAGAGAAAAGTTGGAGGAGAGAAAGAGAGAGAGAAGAATTCATGAAACTGTAAATCTTACTAAAACTAGGTCATTTCTATTGAACTAAAAAGGAATTGAATCAAGAATCAAAGAAATGTGAAGTGATGAGAATGAATATTTGGAGTAAACTTCTCTCACAAACCTGATACGACTAACCAAAGATTCCTGGAGACAGGGAAACGAAATGATCCAAAACATTGAGGACCAGCAACTTCCAATCAAGAATTTCGACTTTCTTATCAAAAAAGAGGAAATATAAATTCTGAATCCAGTGATACCTGCGAGATTTTGAGCCTGGAGTGTTGGATATTGCCTCCGAAAAACGAGTACGTCTTCGTGAAAATGAAGTAGAGATGACACTGCGTTCTATTTTTGCTTTCCCCTTCCCGTAGTGATCTTGATTACTGTTAGAAAAGGATAGTTGAATAGAGGAAGAGAGAAGAAGAGAGAAAAGTTGGAGGAGAGATACAGAGAGAGAGAGAGAGAGAGAGAGAGAGAGAGAGAGAGAGAGAGAGAGAGAGCATGTAAGTGAGAGAGTATTATTTCACATAAATTTACAAGGAGTTAGTACAAGGCTCTATATAGAAATAGAGTCCTTCTTCCTCAATGTTCTAAGACTCTTAAGTTACATTTTGGTTTACATGAAGGTAGGTGTTTTAGATTACATAAAATATTGACCAGGGTTTTGTACCAATCAGTATCAAACTCTTCTTTGGGTTGCCTAGAGTCTTTGTGAGTACCAATTGTAAAGTTCTTCTTGAATGTAGTAGCTACTGTGCGACTTCTAACAACAGTTGAACTCTTGGAAGCCTTGAATGTAGTAACTGGTGTTTGATCAGTTGTGGGACTTCTAATAGCAGTGGAACTCTTGGAAGCAACCCTAGTTGCGTAAGCTTGAGATGAAGTGGCAGCTAGGGTATCCCTAATACGCCCTTGCAAACTCAAGGGATGTGAAGTGACATTAAGGTTGGCCAGAAAGGTGTTGAAATGTGGAGTAGATAGTGGCTTGGTGAAGATGTCAGCCAGTTGATCCTTAGTAGATAAGAAACGAACATGAAGATCTCCACATGTTTGGTACTAGCATGAAATACAGAATTTGCAGTGAGATAGGTGGCACCAATATTATCACACCAGAGTACAGAAGCAACACTTGGAATATATGAAGCTCGCAAAGTAGAGATTTTAGCCAAGTGAGCTCAACCGTAGTATTAGCAATAGTTTGATATTCATACTCTTAAGGAGGCATAGTCCAGATGGATATTAAAGAGTTTGTAGTGTGGTGAAAAATTGCCCAAAACAGGGGTAGGAATCTTATTTATAAGAAATATTGTAGTTTCAAAAACATAGTTCCAAAATCTTCTAGGGCAAGAAGAATAAGCTAGCAAGGTAAGGCCAGTTTCAACAATATGTGATGACAGCGCTTGACAATCCTATTTTGCTCATAAGTGTGAAGACAAGGGAGGCGATGATCAATCCCACAAGAAGTGAGAAAGGTAGACACAATGCGAGATTTTCCACCCCAATCACTCTGAAATAGTTTAATCCGGCTTGAAAATAAATTTTCAACAAGTAATTTAAACTGTTGAAGAATCCCAACAACCTCAGATTCAAATGCATAGGATATAACCAAGTGTATTTATGAAAGGCATCCACAAAAATAACATAGTAGAAGAGGAGAAGTGGAGTTTATAACTCTTTCCTTTTTGACAAGCATAAAAAAAAAATATGAATTTTCTCAGCAGTAACAGGTAATTTAAATTGAGAAACAAGACGATGGACTATTTTAAAAGTAAGATGGCCAAGTCTAGAGTGCCACTTGGAGACAGAAGCGCGTTCACCAATGAAAGCTTGTGGAGAAAAGTCACCCAAGGGCATCTAGTAAAGCCCATTCCTAACAGTTCCTTGGAGAAAACAAGTCTTTGTTGCTCGATCCTTCACATAAAACATGTCAGGATAAAACTCAAAGATAGCATTATTGTCACGAGTAAACTTGGAAACAGATAAAAAGTTCTTTTGAATACAGGGAACATGAAGAACTTTATTGAAAAAAAATAGAAGAATTCTATGTAGGGAGAGAAAAAGTATTAGTGTGAGTGATTGGCAAGTCTATATGTTACCTACCAAAACCTTATTCGAACTCATGTAAGTTTGAGCCAGTTGAAGACTGTCAAGGGCATTGGTGATATGATATGTATCCCTAGAGTTAGGATACCAAGTGTTGTCTATATGAGGTCCTCTAAAGAGTTCAAAAACATGTATAGAGGGGGGAGAATTGGTTGTACCTTGAATAGCATAATTGTAGTGTTGATAACAATCACGAGCTTTTATGGCCGTGATGATCACAAATTTGGCAAGTAATGAGAGAGGACTGTTGTTGTTTGTAACCACTGATAGAGGGTGGAGTGGCAAGAAGTGGAGGACGGTAGCTAGAAGAAAATCCACGAAAAAGTTTGTCTTTGTAGTGTGATCGACCTCAAAAGGGAGGACGATAATTGAGAGCATTGCCAGTCTGAACCAGATTAACCAAAGGTAAAGAGGTGTCATAGGCTAAGTCATCCTCAAGACTAATTTCTTGAGTGGGTAACATTCCTTTTAACTCACCAAAAGTGACAGGGACGCCATGAGTTGTAATAGAAGTAACAAAGGCCGAATAATTAGGGCCCAATCCATTGAAAACATGAAGACAAATATCATCATCTGAAACAGTCTTATTGGAAGCCGCAAGTTGATCGGTAGTATGCTTAATATGAAGAAGATAATCATGAATCGTACTATTACCTTGTTTCATGTTTTATAATTGAAGGCGAAGTTGCATAATCTTTGCTATAGAGGGTTTGGCACAGGTAGATTCAAGATAAAGCCAAGATGCTTTGGCGGTAGAACATTCAACAATTTGAGCATCAATGGATTCTATGAGCGAGACAATAAGCCAACACATGAGAAGTTGGTCTTGACAAATCCATGAATTGTAGGAATGATTTGGTTTGCATATAGGAATGGAGTCTTCTTTATTGACTATAGTTGCCGGAGGACAGATGGAGGAGCCATCTACAAGAAAAAATAAGTCATAAGTCTTCAAGAGAGGAACAAGTTGCAACCTCCATAGTAAGTAATTGTTGTCCGTGAGTTTGATGGTTAGTAGATTGTTGAGGGAGAGAAATGAATCAAGGGAGAAGAAAAAACCTGGTGCTTTGATGCCATGTTAGAAAATGATAGTTGAATAGAAAAAGAGAGAAGAAGAGAGAAACGATGTTGAAGGAGGAGAGAGAGAGAGAGAGAGAGAGAGTATTATTTCACATAAATTTAAAAGGAGTTAGTAAGAAATAGAGTCCTTCTTCCTCAGTGTTCTAAGACTCTTGTAGTCGTATAGGACTCTTGAGTTACAGTGTTTTGGTTTACATGAAAGTAGGCGTTTTAGATTATATAAAATAATTGACTAGGGTTTTGTACTAATTAGTATCAAAACTCTTTTTTGGTTTGACTAGAGTCTTTGTAAATATCAATTGTAGAGTTCTTGAATGTAATAACCAATATTTGATCAGTTATGGGACTTCTAACGGCAATGGAACTCTTAGAAGCCTTGGATGTAGTAACTAATATTTGATCAGTTGTGTGACTTTTAATAGTGGTGGAACTCATGAAAATAATCATACTCGTATAAACTTGAGATGAAGTGGTGACTAGAATATCCCTAATAATTACACTGCACAACATACAAGACGAAGGACTTGCCCATTATAAGACCGAGGAAATATGAATAAGATGAAATTGTCTGATCCGTTAGAGAAAAATGCTTATGGTCATGACGAGTAGCATCCACTTAAAAAACAAAAAAGTAAAACAAACAAAAAAGTAAATCTAAAAATCCCCGTTTGCCACGGATTAAGAGGAGATAATCCATTCAAAGGACCTTCTGGAAGTCAATAATACACGTTTTCTTCATCTTTAATTAATTCAATTTGATGTCTATCGACATTAAAAGTACATAAGCATTGAATGACACTTGGCTGGAAGAATCTGTTATGTCTTCCTTTTTAGCGGCTGGAAGGAGCTGTCGCCCGTACATTTGAGACAATCTTCTTTTAGTGGTACGTGGGCGAAGGTGTAGACTATCCACACGTTGAAAGTGATTCACGTTGGGGAAAATTGCTTTAACACTGAGTACTGAGGTGTAAATAGTGTGAATGAATTCTAGTAGATCTTGAATACTCATTTTAATTTTTTTCCCTCACTTTTTGAATTACACTACTAAAAAAAATTATAATAATAATAAAATAAATAACACAACCACCACTATAAATTTGGACCATTCATAGTTAAGTGTTTCACACGTTAGATATTAAAACCCTATTCTTCTGGCCTCAAGTGTATTCCCTGCACTAATAATGAAGTTCTGTTAACAGTACGTTGTAATGGCAGTAGTAACCATGCTAGAACATTCTATTTGGCTACTTAATTAATGAACTCTTAATAATATTTAAAAGGAAGGTGGTGGCTGAATGATTGTGTAAATTGCTTGACTGAACAATTCTAGAAATCATACCATTAAATTTGGTGGGATTAAATCTGAATCGTCTATCATAAACGGTTCAGATTTAATTCAATACATTTAATTGTAGGATTTATTTAAACAGCTGTTTAGCCATATTTATGTCATATTTAAATTAATAATATGATGAAAAAAGTCATAGTCATACACAAAGTATTAGGGTTTTGAAAGTTGGAACGAAGGCAGGGATGCATGAATGATTTACATGCCTTTTCTCACGTCCAGGATGATGGCTTGGAAGGATGAATATGGCCAAAGGTAGGTATTGAGGGTTATCTGGGTAATTTTGCAATTAGGCACACGTCTGTAATGCTGACTGTAATAGTCTCTTATATATACCATTAATGAACCATTAATGGTGGGCCTTGATGTACTATTAATTGTGGGGATGGCCGGACTACCTCTTAACATATGGGACTTGTTTGTTAATAGAGGGTTAGTGAAGTGGTTGTGAGCCTTCCCTCTCAGTGGAGAGGTTGTAAATTCAACCCAATTTTCCTATACGTAAAGCCCCAAACATATGGGCACTGTGGATGGTAAAAGAAGTTGACTCCGTGTGTTTAACCTTACTTGATATGATAAAGTGTTAATTCCTTATTCATGCTACGTGAACTGCAGTGTGATTGGTTATTTGATGATACATAGTAATGCTTAATGACATATATAATGGATTTTTTATGGAAAGATTATTTTTCTGGTCGTGTAGTCATTCTGTCAGCAAGTCATTTTGACCCGATGAGAACTTATGTAAATATTATTTTAATTCACAAAGAATCCAACAGGCAAGGCAACAGTGGTATCATTAGTTCATTATTCACGAGGATTTCATGCTATAAAAGGACTGCTGGACATTGCTTGATCAAGCGTACGCTCCTCTGGTCTGGGTTTCCATTTGTCTGTTAAGTGAATTGCAGAAGAGATGAGCGGATCCTTATCCAAGGGGTTAATGATGGGTCGTAGAAACCACAGAAGCACCTATCAGAAAACTGGCATGGCCGGTGTCTGTGATGTTTTTATAAACCATAGGGGGATGGATACCAAGCATACTATAGCTGGGTTGCTGTACGATCGCCTGACCCATCTAAAACTCAAGCCGTTCTTGGATTCTAAGAGCATGATGCCAGGAGACGAGCTATGGAAGAGCATTGAAAGTGGCATACGAGAGTGTAAGGTTGGGGTGGCCATCTTCTCACCAAATTATTGTCATTCTTACTACTGTCTTCATGAATTGGTTCTCATGACAAAATGCCAGAAGAAGATCATTCCAATCTTCTATGATGTCAATCCTTCTGATCTTGTGCTTGTGGATGATGGCACTTATTCTGCCAAAGACCTGGACAGGTATAGATGGGCGCTTGAGCTGGCCAAACGCAGGATTGGCCTCCCTTTTGATTCCCGCAATGGGTGAGGATCATCAAACTATAGTTCTTTTATTTTTATTTTTTATTTTTTCATTTTTTCCCTTTTGGTTTGAGATACATATATCTATGAGTGAATATGAATGTTCTCAGTAAACTTTTACGGTTTTAAGACATTCTTAACAACATTCTAATTGTTTTTCAATGAATCGATCTCAAGGAATTGGCCGCGTCTACTAGATAAAGTTTCGACCAGTGTTGTGAAAAGCTTGGTGGAGACGGAGGCAAAAGAGAAAAATTTGGAGTATTAATAGGAGCACGTACCACCCTTTTCTTCATGTTAAATGCAAGATCCATAGATGTTGCCAACACAAAGTTGTTCTAGTGGTAAGATCAATATTTCTTAGTAAAAAGGTCATGGGTTTAGCTCTTTCACCAATTGCATATATTATGTAATACCTCATGTTAAAAAGTAAATCCTTGGAATGCTATGTTTAATGAGAAGGAGGCCTTTTTCTTTTTCTTTTTTTTTTTTTTTTTTTTTTTTTGGGGGGGGGGGGGGGTGGTGTAGAAATGAGAAGGAGCCTTTTACTCCCAAAAGCTGGCCAGAGGAGTTTTCGAAATTGCATCTACAACCCAAGATGTCCAAAAAGCTCACTGCTCTTCCGCTCGTCCGGTGCCTCCTGGTAGTACCAGAGTTAGGTCAAAAAGAAAATGAAGTTATTCATGTAAATTGTATTCATCATTACCTCTTTGATCTTTTCTTTGTCCTAGACAGCTGCATTTCAAGTCGTCCATGGAGCTTTGAGATGGCCTAGAGTGGCAGATTCATCATTTGGACTCAACTCAGATGAATTTGAGGCTCCTTTACTGGAGAAGCATCATCCTTGCTTAGATTCCACCATAGAACGTTGTATAGGCACCTTGGGTTGGTCTCAATTATTGCAAGCCTTACTCGTCTCTTTTGCTTGGGTCCTCGGTGCCCAACAAACCTTCGCTAAGTGTCTTCATCACTGACGCTGATCCCACTTGGCACTACACTCGCTTCAACGACAATTGGTCACAAGAACATGCTTTTCCTCTCGTGTTCATTTGTGTCTGTAACAGCGGCTTCCACCGCTTTTCTCCCAATGTCAAGGTTTATTCTAGCCGGAGACCGAGTGAGATGAGGACAGACGACGTTTTGGAAAGAGTGTGGAAACTAGGTTTTGCTTTCACTGGCCAAATCTTGTTGCATTCGCATAAAATCCGCTTGCAAAGCACGTGACTATATATGAAGGATTAAGAGAGTGAGATCTTTGAAATTATTTTATGAGATATCCCAATGTGCAATAAAATAAAAACAAACGCCAGAAAAGAAGCGATAATTTTCTAGGGATAATGGTATGCATCCCAGTTAAAGGAAAGATAAAGCATTTGCCTTCTACGGGCTCTAAATTGAATTCTAATTGAATATTGAGAAAATCATTTTCAAATTCAATGTCCTAGTTGAGACCTGGGGATAATATAACGTGAAATGTTTTTCTTTCTTTCAAAAAAATTAACAAAGAGAGTTGAATACCCATAATCTCAAATTATCAAAATTCTTTTTCTAATAACTCATGTTCAAAGAGGGGTCATCCCATTGAAGTTTGGATTTTTAGAATGTTCTGTTTTGGTGATTGTTTAACATTCTAAGTAGTAACGGGACAATATTGATTTTCCTTGCTCTGTTTAATTTCTAGATAAGTCCAAAGAAAAATAAAGGATGTGCAGCTTTCATACGACGGGCAACATTGTAACACTGCAATGTTGTGATCAAATCTCAAAAAACGAATACAAAAGTAAGTGTGATCAAATTACCCTCTTTACAGAAAATTGACACTATCTTTCTAGACAGTGCTGGAAATAGATGATTGCTAGATTTGACATATGGGAAGGAGACCCATCTTTGGGTTGGGTTTTGGGTTAGGGGAGGGAGATGAAGGGAGGTTGGGAGTTCGAAATTGAGAAGTTGGAACAGAGTATGTTATCTAATGTAAATCAAAAGACAACATATATATGAAGTCCCCATTGTACAGCAAGGAGAGCCTTCGCTGAAAAGCCTTGGAAAACAGAAAGGAAATTAAGGATAATCCCTTAATGAATGTATCTAACCAGGGATAGGAATATAAATAATTAAAATAAAAGGATGAAGATTATGATCTGCCTCCTACAATTTACACATCTCTCTAATTTTCTCAAGTTTCATGTAAAGGATGATTGGTCAATAAATCAAGAAATTATCAAATTGTCCTACATGAATCTAGTGACCCTGTACGCTAAATGACTTTCAGCTGATTCATGCAGGTGATTGTTTCAGCATAATGATCCTGTATCTTTAACAAGCTTCAAGACACAACTGGTATAGAACCATTTGAAGTATACAAAGGCACCTAAATAATTAGATTCAGAAGATCGAAAGTGGGGGAGAAAGCAGAAAACGGAACTTCATGTAATTCACACGAAAAAAAAAAAGAAAAAAGAAAAAAGAAAACAGTTGTTAATGTTTATTTTCCCCCTTTTTTATCATGTGGGAAATGCAAGGGGCAATAAACTACTGCTGCTGGATAAACCAATTTAAGAATAACAAAGAAGCATGTATACAAACTATAACAGATGAACAAACCAATGAAGAATGACAAAGAAACATGAAACCTTAAGAGTTCAGCGTCGGCTTTGACGACAATCTTCTATATTTCTTTACTCATCAGTGTTTTCAGACGTGAAGTGTAAGTGGTAATTGCCTGAAGCAGTTGAGGAGGATTCTTGAGGCAATTCAAAATAACATCGGCTGGGATTTCCCCCTCAAAATCAATACTTAACTTGGCAGCCTCTAAATGCGGATTCAGATGAATGCCACTCCCATTATAAGCTGGGAAAGAATTACGTATTCTGTCCATCATATGATCAGCAAGCAATTCACAAACCTTCTGGACATCCCTTTCCGGAGTAGTTTCAATAAGAATGACATCATCCAAAGAATTACTTCCCTTGACAGTAGAGTACACTGCCTCTTTATCACCTTTCAAATGGAAATCATTAGCTACGTCAGCAACAGAGTTAACACTGGACCTCTGAGCATCTCTAGCTTGATTAACATAGTGTTGAAGACGATTTCGATCCTCTGCAACTATTCTAGTAGCTTCATCGCACTATTGATCATAAGCCTCCAACATTACTTGTTTGTGCCTGCCCATCAGAAATGACGATAAACAAAAATAAATATCAAAGAACAGGTCAAACAATTTTCTCCTCTATGCGAAGAACTTGAAAAACACTGCAAGCTTTAACCCTCCCATGCATAACGACTAAGACATACTTGCTCATTAGTGTGAGCGTACTGAACTCCAGTAGAGTTACTGCATTTGTAATTTTAGGCATGCAAAAAATGGGCACTTGCAGGATGAAATACCAAAAAAAGGAGTGAAGAAATTAACAAGAGAGGATGACAAATTAATGGTTTTCAGGTAGCCCACCTATAATTTGACCTTTGGTCAAGCTTCCGTTTGCGCTCAGCTTCCTCCCAAGAGATCTCAAGCATTCGAGCTCTCAGCGGTGTTATTCTTTTTCTCTTTTTAGTTTTTTCCAGAACTAATGGTATAGATGTTATGCTGTAGAGGACTCACAACCAAACTTCAAGAAATCTAGAGAAGGTATTTAGAGTATAGTATATTAAGTAATCTTTTCTCATATTGTAACGATTATTTACATTCTATAAATACAAGATTATAATCTCATAGTGAGATTATGCATTCATTTAACATGGTATCATTCCCGAAGGTTCGCTCCTGAGATTTTATTTCGTTTTTTGCTCCCTTGCGCTCTTTTCTCTCTCCTCCTTTCTTGATATTCTCTACGGTTCTTGAGTTTTTGCTCTATCAATGGCTTCCGATTCAATTACTTCTGCCGCATCCATGGAATCTCCTTCTGCTCGCTATTCTTCATCATTGGGATTCTCGAACATTCATCACTTTCTCACGATTCGCTTAACCTCTGAAAATTATCTTGTTTGGCAAAGTCAGTTCCTTCCTTTGCTTCGAAGTTCTGGATTGATGGGGCTCATTGATGGTACCAAACTCATGCCTCCTCCATTCTTACATCCTGAGTCGGCTTCCCCTACTACAAATCCCGGATTTCTTGCCTTGCAGTATCAAGATCAAACTCTTCTAAGCTGGATTCTCTCTAGTCTCACGGAGTCTGTTCATTCCCAAGTTTTCGGTCTTCGCACCTCTGCTGAGGTTTGGGCTGCGCTCTCCTCTACTTTTGCTTCATCTTCTCAAGCACGGATTATGCAGTTACGTCTGCAACTCCATCAAGTGAAGAAGGGTTCTGACTCTATGGCCGATTACTTACTCAAAATCAAAAAGCTTGTTGATGCCCTAGTTCTTGCATCCCAACCAGTACCTGATTCGGATCTGGTGTTGTATATTCTTGGAGGATTAAGCTCTGAATATCAAGCCTTTGTGACATCTGTAACGACTTGAGACTCTCCAATCAAGATTTCAGATCTTTATGGTCTTCTTTCTTGTGAAGAACTGCGGTTATCCTCTGCTTTACAAGATCTCACCAATATTACTGCTCAAGTGGCTACTACATCTCGTGGGGGCTTCAATCGTGGTGGTTCATTTTCTCGTGGCAGTAATCCTCGTTTTCCGGAGGTCGTTTTGGTGGCCGATTTGCTTCTTCTGGTGGTCGTCATGGAGGACGCCACAGTGCTTCTTTGTTTTGCCAGATCTGTGATCGATCAGATCATACTGCAAAAACTTGTTTTCATCTTCAACGATATGCTTCAGGTTCTGCTCCCTTCTCTCCAAAGGCTAATGTTGCTACTGCAAATCGTGGAATAATGCATTGGATACCCGATTCTGGAGCCTCTCATCACACAACCTCCGATTTGGGTGCTCTTAGTTCACCTATCGAGTATCTAGGTGCTGATTCTATTCGTCTTGGCGATGGTTCAGGTCTGCACATATCTCATACTGGTTCTTCTTCCTTCTCTGTGAATGGCAATAATTTCCATCTTGCTAATGTTCTACATGTGCCTACTATTGCTCACAATTTATTATCTGTGCATCGTTTTGCTTGTTATAATGATGTTGTGCTTCAATTTGATGCTTTTGGTTTTGTTATTAAGGATCGGTGCTCGGGCCATGTCCTTCTCAGAGGTCCTGCTGATAATGGTGTTTACACACTTCCTGTGATGTTGCATAATACTTCTGTTAAAGCTTTCTCTAGTACATGTGTTACTCCTGATGTTTGGCATTTTAGGCTAGGTCATGCTAGTTTTCTTGTTGTCAATCGTATGATACATACCTTTCATCTTCCATCTTCTGGTTCTCTTTCTTCTTCTGTTTGCTCTTCCTGTCAACTTGGTAAATCTCATAGATTACCTTTTAAATCTTGTTCTACTACTACTGCAACCCCTCTTCAATTGGTCTATTCTGACTTGTGGGGGCCTTCCACTATTCTTTCCACTGAAGGCCATCATTATTATATTTCATTTGTGAATGATTTTACCCGTTTTACATGGCTATACACCATTACTAAAAAGTTTGATGCTCTTCAAGTTTTTCAAATTTTTAAAGCTCTAGCTGAATATCAATTTTCTTGTTCTCTTAAGAGTATTCAATCTGACTCGGGAGGGGAATTTCGCAGTTTTACTACCTTTTTGCAGTCTTGTGGTATACTTCATCGCCTTTTATGTCCTCACACCTCTGAACAAAATGGCCGGGTCGAACGTAAACATCGTCATATTGTGGAAATAGGCCTTTCTTTACTTGCACATTCTGGTTTACCATTAAAGTTTTGGTATGAGGCCTTCTCTACTACTGTCTTCCTTATTAATTGTTTGCCTACTACTGTTTTAGCTTCTGACACTCCTTTTCATAAGCTTTTTAATTGCCATCCTGACTATACATTTCTTAAAGTGTTTGGCTGTAGTTGTTTTCCATTCTTAAGACCTTTTCAAAAACACAAACTTGATTTTAGGTCTTCTGCCTCTGTTTTCATTGGCTACAACCCTAAACATCATGGGTATAAATGTTTGTCTTTAGCTACTGGAAAGGTTGTCATTTCTCGTCATGTTATATTTGATGAATCTTCTTTTCCATTTCGTTCAATGCCTTCTACTATTTCCCGTTCTTCCTTATCCCAATCTCCTTTATATGTTTCTTGTCTTTCATTACCTGCACATACATTTTTCAAATCAGCTTCTCATACTAGTTAGTCATCTCCTTGTTCAATCTTCACCGAGAATACACATATTGCCACACCCCACCCATCGGTCTCGGTTACCCGCCCGACAACCCGTGGGTGCGATCCGTCACAAGATCCAAGGTTTTAGTCTATCAACAATATTTAAGACAAATAAAGATAATCAAGAGCAAAGACTATTCAATAACTGAATTAAATGAATTACAGGAGTCCAAAATACTTCAATGTCAATAAATAAAGGAAAGAAATAATGAATAAAATGGATAAAGGTTTCAGCGGAAGTAAACAAAAAGGTTATATCAATTTCTTCCCGGTTTCCTTTTCTAAATCTAAAAAATGTTTTTCATGGATCTCAAGGTAAGGTGTTCTCCAATTCAACTTTATTCGCCGAGCAAACTTTCTGACCACCCTCCGCCTTTGATCATCAATAGGTGCGATAAGCGCACTCCATGTAGCTACAGGAGCTCCCGCACATGCTATTTCCATCTCCCACTGACGGTGCCACATCTTCTTCATACGGGATGGTTTCTTCATAGGAAACTAGTCCATCTTCCTGTAAAGTTCCTTCTTCTGTGCAAGCTAATAAACAATACAAAATAAAGACGTGAGTTCTAAAGAACTCAGTAAGAAACAATCAACATCCCATCAATATATCCAATAATGCCAAGATACATGAATAATATAAATGAAGGCAAAACATGAATGATACTATGATTTCTAACTATGCAGGTCTCTAATAGTTGATATGCTTTAAGTTAGACACCAGCCCTCCTCTGGGTAAGTCTCATCACTCTGATCCGGCAAGGACTGGCTACCTCTGTAGGGATCCTGGGTAAAAGGGGAAAGTCCACACCTGGCTCTCAATTCCATGGCTGGGGGTTAAGTCAACACTCTCTTACCATGACCATTGGTAATGAGTACTGGCGCATGTCGGGGTTTCTAATCCAATGCAAGGTCATATTGGTTACATGTCTACATGAAGTCCAGATACATCCCCTATGGCACCAACCAACTCGGTTCAGTATCCTTCGCAACCTAGGAGAGAGAATCTTCACGGACTGGATACCTCTGTTGGACTCCACTCCTTAACCCTATGGTCATCCACATATTATTGGGGTGGATGCTCTCATGATTCCTCATGACACCCGGTCCGATCCTTGGACATCCATGAGCCCAACCCTAACATATGCAACCCTCCCATTTATATGACTAACAGTGGACCACCAAGTCACATCACTGTCATCACGGGTCACTCGGTTTCAATCCCCCTACCAAAAGGGTAGTAGCATGTGGGGTACCTAACCATGCAATTTAGACTCTACCTAAATAATGCCATCAAATAGTAAAGACAGTGCTGGAGACATCAGTAGGCATGTGTCCCATTCCACAGCCTCCTGATATCCCTAGCTAAGATATCCCAAAGTAGATACCTCATCCATCAGAACCATATACCAACTACCATTAATACATAACATCCATCATCAACACAATATGTATATAATTAAGACAAACAGCAGTAAAGTAATATGATTTCAAATATACACTAGGTTAACATATTATAAGTCTATTTAAGAGATAGGATGAATTGTCCTTACCTGCATATAATAAGATTGTCCGTAAAATGAAATCCGATAACAATTATATGACTTTTCTTTCAAACAGTGGTTACCTATATACAAGGTTACAGTAACATATAAGTTAAATGAATCAATTTGAATCAGAACCAAAAACCATTTGGTCTCTGTTTACCAGCCGATCGCTTGGGCCGGTCGCTTAGGTTGAGCGACCGCCCCAAAAACAGTGAGTTTCAATCCGAAACTCAGGCTTCTGATTACTCAATTTCAATCTGGATTTCGAGTAATCTTGACCTACGTCTCGAATCAAACACTCCCTAAGCCAAAAGGGTGAGGGAAAACTAACCATTACCATCAATAGATTACCCATAACCCTCCCTTGACTGGATTAACCTTCTCACGGAAACAGGGTTTCGTTTACGGTTAATTCATCTCAAGTAGATTAAAAAGAGAGTTAAAATATCCAAGGGGGTAATCACAAAGACGAGGGAAAAAGGGTTAATATTAATTTAACGGACAAAGAGAGTAAAGAACAAAGGATTTATTCAATACCTCACGCCAGAGAGTCAGAGAAGGAAAGGACTGATCTTCCAAGTCACTGCCAGCACTCCAGAGACTCTTTCGAATCTTCCCCGCAGCTGTCCAACCTCCCAAATAAGCAACCACGAATAAAGTATTCGTTAATTAGACGAAAGTTGCCTTTTATAGAAGTCAGGGGGCAAAATAGGGCAAAATCCCCGAACACAAATCGGGCGGTCGCTCCAGGCGGTCACTTGGTTTGATCGACCGCCATTAGTAACCGCCCCCATGTAATTTGCCATACAAGGGTGCTTTTGCTAGGGGGTTGATACCCAAGGCCAACGTAGCCCTAAATAAGAGACGGGGGAGATCTTACCTTCATTCCGGACATCTCTAAACAACACCTGACTTTCAGAATTCCAAAATCCAACCAAGGCAGGCTCTTCAGATAAAGGATCCAGATCCATGGGTCCAGGGTATGGATCATGGGCTTCAATCCGAACACTCCACAAGTTCACCCGACTAGACCTTCGGGTTCTCGGACCTGGAATACGGATCTCGGGTTAGAAATATGGGGGTTGTCACATTCCTCCCTCCTTAAAAGAAATTTCGTCCCCGAAATTACAACGTACCTAAAGGTCCAAAAAGGTGAGGATACTTGGACCGCATCTCATCTTCTTTCTCCCAAGATGCTTCCTCAAAGGAGTGATTCTTCCATCTGATCTTCACCAAAGGTATAGTCCGATTTCTCAACTGCTTGTCCTTCCGACCCAAAATCTCAGCCGGTTCTTCATCATACATCAAATCCGCACTCAAACCTTCCGGTTCATGCTGGAGCAACTGCTCTACACTTGTCAAGCATTGCCTTAGCATAGACACATGGAATACATCATGCACACCAGCAAGAGACGGGGGCAAAGCTAACCGATAAGCTACTGGTCCTACCTTTTCAATAATGTCAAAGGGACCAATATACCTAGGGCTGAGCTTTCCTTTAACATTAAAATGCATGACTCCCTTCATCGGCGAAACTTTCAAAAATGCACGCTCACCAACTTGAAACTCAAGGTCAGACCTTCTTTTATCCGCATAGGACTTCTGTAGAGACTGAGCAGTTTTGATCCTTTCTCTAATCATATCCACCATGGTGCTGGAGGTTTCGATTAGATCAAGGCCAAGAACACGCCTTTCCCCAACTTCATCCCAATACAGAGGAGTTCTACAAGTCTTTCCATACAGAGCTTTAAACGGGGCCATTTCAATAGTAGACTAATAACTGTTATTATAAGCAAACTCTACCAAGGCTAGGTGGTCATCCCAGTTACCACTCATATCTATGACACACGCTCTAAGCATATCTTCCAAAATCTGTATGGTTCTTTCCGATTGGCCATCGGTCTGAGGATGATGAGCAGTACTCAAATTCAGCTGAGTACCGAGAGCTTTCTGCAAACTATTCCAGAAACGCAACGTGAATCTCGGGTCTCTATCTGACACAAGGCTAACTAGAACACCATGCAGTCTCACCACATTATCAACATAGAGTCGGGCCAACTTATCCATAGAATAGGTGATCTTCATTGAAATGAAGTGTGCCGATTTGGTTAATCGGTCCACTACCACCCACACCGAATCATTCCCTTTTCCAAATCGGGGCAGACCAGTGACAAAATCCATAGCAATGTCTTCCCACTTCCAACTAGGTACTGGAAGAGGTTACAGAATGCCAGACAAAGGCTGCCGGACAGCTTTCACACGTTGACAAGTTCCACACTTAGCAATGAAATCTTCCACATCATTCTTCATGCCAGACCACCAAAAATACCCTTTCATATCATGGTACATCTTCACGCTTCCGGGATGAATAGTAAAGATGGACTGATGAGCATCAGTCAAGATTTCGCTTATGAGGTCTTCTACAATAGGAACATAAACTCTTCCTCTAAAAACAAGAGCACCATCAAAGGCTAGGGAGAAATCTTCCACGTCCTTAGTCTTTGAAGTGATCAAGTCAATCTTCTTCTTCAATTTCGGATCAGTCGACTGTAGAGCAACAATTCGGTCCCTCAAACTAGGTCGAACTGACACTGCTGCCAAAATAGCACCAGAACTTTCTGACAAAATCTCAAGTCCAAATCTTACAACGGAGAACAATAAGGGCTTACTGAGACACGTTAGAACCACACTTCCTCGATTACTCTTTCTACTTAAGGCATCAGCAACCACATTAGCTTTTCCTGGATGATACTGAACATCACAATCATAGTCCTTCACCAGTTCTAGCCATCTTCTCTGTCTCATATTCAACTCCTTCTGAGTAAAGAAATACTTGAGACTCTTGTGGTCAGTGAAAATCGATATCTTTTCACCATAAAGATAGTGACGCCAAATCTTCAGAGCAAAAACCACAGCTGCCAATTCCAAGTCATGAGTAGGATAATTATGCTCGTAGTTCTTCAACTGCCTAGAAGCATAAGCTACCACCTTCCCATGCTGCATCAAAACACAACCCAAACCAACTTTAGAGACATCGGTATACACTGTCAAACCTCCAGAGTCATTTGGTATTGTCAACACAGGAGCGTTAGTTAACCTTTTCTCGAGTTCTTGGAAACTCTCTTCATAGGCTTCCTTCCACTCGAACTTGACTCCTTTTCTGGTAAGCTTTGTCATAGGTGCTGAAATTCTGGAGAAATTCTCAATGAAGTACCTATAATAACCCGCCATACCAAGAAAACTTCGAATCTCAGTGACTGACTTAGGTCGGTCCCAATCAGCCACAGCTTGAACCTTTGCAGGGTCAACCTTAATACCGTCAGCAGAAACAATGTGACCTAAGAACATAACTTTAGGTAACCAAAAGTCACATTTGCTGAACTTGGCAAACAATTTCTTCTCTCTCAAACGCTGCAAAGCAAAACCCAAATGCCCAACATGTTCTTCTTCGCTCTTTGAATAAATCAGACTGTCTTCAATAAATACAATGATAAACTTATCTAAGACATCCTGAAATACTCGGTTCATCAGATCCATGAACGCTGCCAGAGCATTAGTAAGACCAAAAGGCATAACTCGGAATTCATAATGCCCATATCTAGTCCTAAATGCAGTCCTGCAGATATCACTGGACTTCACTTTTAACTGATGATACCCAGATCTCAGATCGATCTTCGAGAACACAGAGGCACCTTTCAACTGATCAAACAAGTCGTCGATCCTAGGGAGAGGATATTTATTTTTAATCGTCAACTTGTTCAATTCCCGATAGTCTATGGACATTCGCATACTACCGTCCTTTTTCTTCACAAACAACACCGGGGCTCCCCAAGGCGAAATATTGGGTTGGATAAACCCTTTGCTTGACAAATCATTTAATTGAGTTTGAAGTTCCTTCAACTCAGTCGGAGCCATCCGATACGGAGCTTTCGACACAGGAGCTGCTCCAGGAATTAGATCAATTGAAAACTCTAACTCCCTTTCTGGAGGCAAACCAGACAAATCATCAGGGAAAACATCAGGAAAGTCCCTGACAACTTCAATATCAGACAACCGTTTCACACCTTCCGAGACATCCACAGAAGAGGAAAGAAGTCCAACATCCTTAGTCCACTGCCTGACTTTCACAGTCGCAGCCACTATCTTCTTGCTCAACTTCCCTTGACTACTTTGATGCTCAAACGGACTATCATCCGTAGGATGAAACAGTACCTTCCTTTCTGAGCAAAGGATAACTGCGCCATACTTAGATAACCAATCCATTCCAAATATCACATCAAAATCAGACACGTCCAACTTGATCAAACGGGCTTCAAGGGTTCTACCAGCAATAACAACGGGACAAGATTCAACCACTTCATATAATCTAACAACAGATTTGGTAGGAGTACTAATAACTAGTCCTCTTTCCAACTTCGTAAGTGTAACAGGAATACGACTCACAAATGAAGATGCTATGAATGAATGCAACGCACCAGTATCAAATAATACGAAAGCAGAGGTAGAAGATACTGAAATAATACCTGTCACAACATCGTGATCTGTTTCAGATTCTGAACCAACAACACTGAACACTTTACCATTACCAGTGGGAACACTCAAAGCGGGCTTCAAAGCTGACACCTGAGAATTCGGCTTCTGAGTGCAGTTACGAGAATAATGACCCTGCTTCCCACAGTTAAAGCAGATCAAATCCCTACTGCTCACAGGAGCTGCTGAAGAAGGATATGCAGGTCTCTGGTTATTAACCACTGGACGAGGGTTAGCATATATCGGTCCAAAGTACCCTGACTATCTGCAACAGAACGCACCGGTGCACCACTAGAACCATAGCTCGAAGCAGAGCTGAAACTGGAACTAGCTCCTCTAGGCTGAAACGAAGGGGTAGTATAAGGAGCAGGCCTAGAGAATCTCCGGTTACGGTCACCCAAATGATTCCTGTTCGCAACGGAAACGCGGAGCAGATAATTCTCTCTCTCATTATCTTCTACCTTCTTCGCATTCTGTACCATCTCAACATAATCCACAATAGGATGAATTGCCAGGTAAGTCTTCAGTGACGGCCTCAAACCTTTGAAGAACTTCTTTGCCTTCTCATGGTCACCTTTGAAAGCATCAGGGGCAAAGTAGAACAATTCTTCAAACTTCTTCTAGTACTCCGAACCAGTACTAGGTCCTTGTGTGAGTGCCATGAATTCAGCTTTCTTAGCATCTCTCACAGACTCGGGAAAGTAATTCTTGCAAAATGCTTCCTTGAAAATTTCCCAAGTAAGAACCGGGTGCGAAGCTTCCAAAATAGGTCCGGTAGCATTCCACCACGCATCAGCTTCATGCTGCAGATCTGCGTTCGCACATAGAATCTTCGAGCTTCATTGCAACGGAGGTTGCGAAAGCTTTTTCCATCTCTCGGATCCACTTGTTAGGGAACAATGTATCCGACGAAATACCAGTAAAAGCAGGGATCTGAAGCTTCAAGAAATGCTCCATCAACCTTG
The DNA here is from genome assembly GCF_041222555.1 of Hakea prostrata. NCBI lineage: Eukaryota > Viridiplantae > Streptophyta > Magnoliopsida > Proteales > Proteaceae > Hakea > Hakea prostrata. Next base: position 33,577,488 of record NC_142607.1, on the reverse strand, counting down.
CATGCGGACCAGGGGCAAAACCGTCCACAAAAGTACCAGCTGCAGAAGTACCAGCTCCATTAGGATTAAGAGCTGCCTGGGCATTCTGCTGAGTAGTCGCAAAACCTTGCATCATAGTAGTAAACTGATTCTTCTGCTGATGCATCATGTTCCCCAGAATGTTCATCACATCCTAAATAGAGACTACTTGCGGTGCTGCCGGAGGATTTCCACCAGTGGTAGGAATATCAACTCGGGGAGGCTCAGTTCCAATGTTTACTATAGGTATCTCAACACGGTTCTGATTCTCACCACCTTCTTCTCCATCTTGACCATTAACAGCACGATTCCTTAATTGAACCATTCTGCGAAAGAATTCTAGAGATTAGCAACACTCAATGATCAAGTCTGGAAAAATTTCACAAGTCAAAATAACTCCACAACATGGCCAACATTCACAAACATAAGCAGCAACAAGCACAAATTCCAAAATCAACAAAACAGAGCCAAAATCCAAAAATCTGGGCAACAGGAACTGGACCGGTCGCTCAAATCTATCGACCGCCAGTAGCGACCGCCCCAAAATACGCGCGACAGCAATGTTTCAAATAAGGTTTTGGGGTTTCATTTCACTTTTACACTTCTCAAAACACATTTTGGGCATTGGGGATTTCGTGCAAAGGGTTAGGAAAGTATTTTGGAGACTCCGTTGGCTTCGGATCTACTTACCACGCGACGTTTGCACGCTACACAGGTAATCTTCTCATAAAACCCTTCATTTCTATGGTTTGCATGATAGAACTACAATGTGTAACTATTTTTAGGTTTTCTTTTGTGCAAAAATGTTTCTTTTACTTCTCATAACATGTCTTGGCATAGATCTACTGTTCACTATGCATTTTTACACTAATAGGTAATTACTAGACATCTCATGACTTCTCATTTTGCATCTTTTTCGCCTAAAAACAGATTTTCTCACTAGATGGCTGCCCGCGGAGGTAGGAGAGTACCCATTCGCGGCCGAGGTCGTGGTCGAGGTAGAGGTGACGCACATGACCCAGTCCATCCAGACTACTTTAGATCATTGGAGGCACAGGAGCTGTACTTCGGCCACTTCAGTCAGCGTCCGATTGAGCATGGTCGACCAGTAGTGACTTCAGAGGTAGCACAGTTCCAAATCGAGAGTAGATTTGCGGCTATGGGCTGGAGAGGTACCTTGTTTTTGAACGAGGATGCCTATCCCAAGCTAGTTAGGTTATTCTACAGCAACCTGACCTTCCACAGAGAGATGGATGGAGAGCACGACACTAGGCTAGTGATAGAGAGCCGGGTGAAGACTACCGACATACGCTTCACCACAGAGGAGCTGGCTCACATCCTAGACGTGCCATACATCCACGGCGAGATTGTCCTAGTTTTTTATTGATATTGGCCAATTCCTGACCAATATGAGTCGAGTGATCTTTTGCATTACGATCACGACCTCAAACAACACGATCATCACGAGCTATTCGATCATCACGAACGGCCCGTCTGTCACGAATATTCCGCTCATCGTGAACTGCTCGATCATCACGAACGGTTCGTCTAACAGTTGGTGAGTGAGTCCTCATTCCTGTATCCAACCTTGTATTTGAATCGGTTGTACTTTCCTGTGGTCTGTCAAACCGATCGTCCCGCCTAGGTTGATCTTCGATTCTCCTAGGCCCTCGATCACCTTCGCGAAAGTTCTGACCGATATTCCGATCTTCAGTCAATCTTTGATCCCATGGTAATACACACCTCCCTGAATCGCGATGATCAGGTCCTTGTGGTAATACCACTCGTCTAGTTAGCACGCGGAGTGCTTGACTCACATCCAAAAGTTGAATCTTACCTGATTCAATTGATCTTGGAATGTCCCCAGAGGATCATGTCCTCCTTGACCACCTTCTTCTTCAATAGGTGGTAAGCTTCTCTGAGGAATGTCTGGATTATTTTCTCCAGGAATTTGGACACCAGTATCACGTTGTGCAGTGGCTGCTACGGCTGCCGCCGATCTAGTCACCATAGCTTTATAAGTCTTTCCCACAGACGGCGCCAAATGATGCATCCAAAATCTGCTCTGCCCTTAGATCTCCTTGTGATGACTTGCAAAACGAAAGTGTCAGATGTGGCCCGACCACTGGGGTCGGGAGTCCACCTCCGAAGGCTAAGTCAGTTGATGAACTTAATCACAAACGGCTCTGCTAGACGCACAGAGCCAAGGAATGAAAAACTGGGAAAGTGATCTAGATTGTAAGCCTCTGATAGTTTACGTCTACCAGTGTGTATGTGGATCTGAGTCCTCCTCACCTCGTAGGTAAGTAAGGTTTATATATAGTGTACCTTCGAATCTTCTTCATTGGATGCATTTGAGCCTTCTTCGGATAGTCATTGGATCCTAACAATTAGATCCATTGAGCGATAGACTTCTACTAGTTTGAACTAGTAGAGGACTCCTGAGATAACCTCACGGTTATTCAATGAATATCCCTTCAATAATGATAAGTGACAGCTGCCAAGTTGTGTCTGCCATCATTAGGGTAATTAACCTAATCCATAAGTCGGATTAGGGCGTGCCTGTAGCTGATTTAGTTTTGTTCCTCAGCAAGCTATCTTCTGGACCCGGCTCGCTCGAAAGCGAGTCGATTCCCTCCGTCTCGACAGGGGTCGAGGGTCAAACCGAGTATGAACCAGGTTCGATCATATTTCCTCCGTATCAACCACCAAAGTGGTTATCTCTTCACCACCAAATCAGCTTCTATCTCTTCACCAACGAAGTGACTTCATTCTCTAGGCACAAGGCCATGTACACCTTGTAGATTGTAATCATTGGCACAGACATAGTCCTTCCACTTTACTCTTACGACAATGGTTATGCTTGTCAGCACTATATATTTAATTCGGTTTCAATCTTGCATTTATTAAACTTTAATCTTTTAAAATGCATGGTAATTTAAGGATAATAAAAAATACATAATTAAATCCATTGGATTACCAAATTATAGCCAAATCTTAAAACACATGCAAATTCACCAATCAATTAGGCACAAAGTATGCAAATTAATCAAGTGCAAAGTATGTGAATCAATTAGGAGCACAATGTGAATCAATTAGGCGTCACATCCAATCGGGGGTAGGGCCTCCAATTAGCCGGTATCCATTCACCCGAATATCCAAGGGAGTGATCCACATTCCAACAGATTAGGTCTTAGACAATCACCAACCATTTCACACAAAAGTCCAATCATGAGCAAGAATAAATCAATGTCATAAATATTAATAAAGAAATATATCAAGTAACAAGGATCTCAAAAATTAAATCAGAGTGCAAAAGTGATGACAAAACCAAAGTAAACAACTGGAAAGGGGAAAAGAAAGTATAATCAAAACTCCTAAGTCTTATAATGTTTCACCTTCTTCTCCAATCGTTTGTACACCTACAACTTAGGATCAATATAAAGCTCATAGTCCTATCGGCGAATGAGGTGTCTTCTATCATTGTTGATCGGAGCTATAATAGTGGTCCATACTAGTATTGGGGTCGTTCCACGGGCCATTGTCAGTTCCCATTGCTTCTTTAGCTATATAATAAACGGGAAATATTTCCAAACCAGAGCTTGGGATCTCTTCTTTACCTGCATAGTCATCTAAAACAACAAATTCCCCGAAGTATGAGCTCAAAATAATTCAGCGAGTAATTTAGAAACAGATAACTAATATCACAGTCTAAATCAATACATCATATAGTGCAACATGACATGAAGTGGAATGCAACCAGGCAACTATACTCTAACTGATGCTAGTCTCTATGTGATAGACATGCATTAAGATATAACACTAGCCTCCTCTAGGTAGATCTCCTCACTCTGATCTCTCAAGGGTAGGTTATCGGTCTTAAGATCCCGGGTAAGGGGTCAAGGCATCTTTCTTAGACTATCATCATGGCTAGGGTTTAGGTCATCACTCTCTCACCACACCATTGGCATGAGAATTGGCGCATGTCAGTGATATGCCTAACCCAGTGCAAGTCATCTACTTAGACACATCGTTCTAGGTTCAGATACCTCTCTCATGCTTTTGGCCTTTTTGGTTCAGTATCCTTCCCTATCTAGAGTCAATATTTCCTTCTCGGACTACACCTTCCTTTAACCCTATTGGTCATCCACATATAATGGGCGGGAAGCTCTCGTGTCCCCTCATGCTTCTCGTCTTCTTGGGCGCCCATGAGCGCAAGCCCATTATATGCAGCCCTACCAATGAATGTTCCCTATGACAATGTTGTGTCCCCACATGCTTCTTATAGTCTTAGGCACCCACCAACCAAATACTGCTGCCACGAGTCACTCGGCATCAATACCTTGCCGATAGGGTGATGATATGTCGGGGTACCTAACCTAACTCCTCTAGACTTCCTAGTTATGGCAACCAGTAATCATAAAAAGTGTTGGGGGCATCAAAGGATTCTGTCCCATACCACCTCAACTGATATCCCAAGCCAGAAACACCTAAATAGGTATTCCCCAATCCACAATCACAAAACAAAGTAATAAAAGGTTCAATCGCATTCCCAATTCATAATTCAATGTAAGCCCATAATGTCACATGTTGATCCATACATCATAACAAACGACTTACATTTTATAGTATTAGAATCATAAACATCATTCCTAAATCCTAAAACAACAACATGTGTTATAATAAACAAGTTTCATGTTATCTAAAAGTGTAACAACGGCTATGTGCAAGTGAACGTCCTCACCTTGCTATTGATTTGCAATTTTGAAAAGTAAGTCAAACAGTATGTTGACTTTTCCCAAAAAGTCCTATTAACATGTTGGTTCAAAGTTAGAAATAACCTTATAGGTCCTATATTGATAAGGAAAACAAAAGATCAACATTGCAGGGTTTGGTTGGTTGGAGTGGTTGCCCTAGAGCAAACCGCTTGGGGTGGTCGCCCCAACCTACGAGTACGGACAGAATTGAGTTGGTCGTCAGAAGGCTTCCCGATTGAGTTCTAAACTACTCCAAAAATACTTAAAAAATTCTGAAATAATAGTAGAACATGATTTATCATAGTTTATACATCAAACAAAGCAAAATGAATGAAAACCTAACCAATCCTATATTAGGTCTTCTTTGAAATCTATCCGGAAGATTCACAGATAAGCCAGAGTGAATGGGGAATCAATCTAGAGTAAAGAGGGTCGAAGAAATAGGTTGATACAATAACTAGAAGCCTTTAACGATGTATATATAGTAGGGGAAATCAATCATAGAAGAGAATTAGAAAGAAGAAGATGAGTACTAACCTTTAAGAAAGTTAATCTCCATTCATAAACTTTGTCGGATGCTCTCCACACTAACTTTCACCTTCGCAGAGTGTTCTCTGACAAGCTTTGACGTTTTTTGACGACTTTAGATCATAATGACACGTTTTAAAACAAAACACGTTATATAGGGCTTTAAAAATAAAGTTTCTAAAATTGCCCTTTCTTTCACTGTACCAGGCTGGTCGGTTGGAGCAACCAAGGCAGTCAACCAGCCCCTTGAACTTCTGTTCTAAGAGCATAATCAAGACCTGAAAGCCCATCCTTTACCCTAGTTCCTATTCTATATTATAGAAGGGTCTTGCCTGATTTTCGGGATCTTCTACACGTGTCATCACAATATACTTGATCCATCTACAAGTTCGTTAACTTCCGAGTTAGATCTCCTTCCAAACTCTAACAGAACTCTCAACTCAGCATCATCTCCATATAATTCAATTGGTTCGGAATCCAACCCAATGGTCTTTACCTAGATGACCCATAGTTGTCTTCTTTCTACACTCTGGGTTTTTTTGACCGACAATAAGGATTTTTGGGTTAGAATATTGGAGGATTTCACAGTGTGCGAATGTAAATCAATTTAGGTACATAGTATGCGAATCAATTAGAAACATAATATGCGAATCAATGAGAGGTATAATGTGTGAATTAATCAGGTACACAATATGCGAATCAATCAGAAGTGTAATATGTGAATCAATTAGGAGCATAGTATGTGAATCAAATAGAAACAATGTGAGAATCAATCAGAAACATAGTATGCAAATCAAACAAATAACATTGTGTGACCATAAATGCACATAAGTTATTGAGACCATAACATGAGTTGGGTTATTATACTCACTTGTCTTTCATAACAAAATGCTTTCTTTGAAACCGAATGGTTTTTGATTATTCCAAAATATGCGAGAAATCAAATGAGGTTGCCCCTCTCTCTCTCTCTCTCTCTCTCTCTCTCTCTCTCTCTCTCTCTCTCTCTTTTTCTCTCTCTTTTCTCTCTCTTCTCTCTTCTTGAAATCACAATATCCATTTGCCATTCACCCCCACCCCCTTATTCGTAGTTGAACATATGAGATATCAAATTTTTTTTTTTTTGTTAGTATATTTATATTTTATTTAACCTATCAATGGCATCTCATCCCTTCTTTTCCGTTTACCTCTCCCACTTCCACGTGTGGGAGAAGTGAGTACCACCTCCTCCTTCTTCTTTGATTACTAACCACTTTTAATTAAATACTTTATATTTTTATTATAACATATACATAATTATATATATCCTATGTTATTTAAATGTAATATAAAAATGTATATATGTATATACAGACATATATTTAGTACCTTTGATTAAATAATTAGTGGCCTCCTTATGGGTTTGTGGGCCCACTCCAATTTCTTATGTGAGGCCCATTCAAGGATTTAATTATTAGTTCTTTTGGGTTCAGAGAATTATGTGTATTCTTTCCTCATCATTGATTTAGTCTAATTCGGCCATATGAGAGACCAATGGATGGAAATGCGTATCAATCCCGTTATGGATTAGGGGTCCAAACGTCAATAATTATTTAAAGGGTAAATATCACTTACACCCCTCTTAGTTGGATAATATCACTTACCTCCCATCTTACCTAATAAATATATCAAACAACATCCCTCTGTTAACTTTCTCGGTTAAATTTAACTTTTACCGTTAAATATTTTTCTAAAACCCAAACTACCTTTGGCTAAAAATATTTTTTTATTTATCTTAAATTAGTAATCACCCTAACCGTTAAAATACTAAATTACTCTTATTTAAAATAATTATTAAAAGCCCAACATACCCTTTTTTTTTTTTAATTTTTTTATCAAACAATTAAAAAAACACGTACTACTATCAAGTAAAATTAAAAATGCAATTAAAAAAAAAAAAAAAAAGGAGTATGTTGATAAAATTAAACACGTACTACTATTTTGGGTTTTTTTCAATTGTTTGATAAATATTTAAAAAAAAAAGAGTATTCTAGGATAGGTAAAAATTAACGTGAACATTACACGCTAAATTTAATTGATTAATTAACTCATTAGTCTTATTTTTTTTAATTGTTTGAAAAATATTTTTCTTAAAAAAAGGGTATGTTGGGCTTTTAATAATTAAAGATAATTTGGGTTTTAATTATGATGTTTTGGTTTTTAACAATTATTTTAATTGAAGGTAATTTAGTATTTTAACTGCTAGGGTGATTACGGTAATTTAAGGTTTAAAATAAAAAATATTGTTAACCAAGGGTAGTTTGGACTTTTAGAAAAATATTTAACTGTAAAAATTAAATTTAACTGAGAAAGTTAACAGATAAGAGGTGTTTGATATATTTGCTAGGTAAGAGGGGAGGTAAGTGATATTATCCAACTAAGAGGGTGGGTTTAAGTGCTATTTGTCTAGCTAAGAGGGGAGGTAAATGATATTTACCCTTATTTAAATTGTCTAGAGGGATTGGGAATATATTAACAGTACATTAAAATAGTAGTATAATGAAATATGGGGCATCGGATGAGCACTCTTAGGGGTGTCAACGGTACGGTTTGGAGCGGTTTCGGGCCGGGCCTAACGGTTTCGGGCTGCAAAACCCCCAGCCCAAACCAGCCCATTTAATAGATAACGGTTTCGGTGCGGTTTCGGTTTGGTGCGGTTTGGGTTCGGGTTGACTAACGGTTTGGCCTAATGATTTGGATTCGATTTGGCTAATGATTTGAACTAAATTAAAAATCAATATTGAAATTTATTTTTATTTTTTCCTCAACTTCAAATCCTAGTTTCTCACCCACAAAACTACAAAAGATAGAAGATGAAGAATCCAAGTAGATCCAACGATAAGTGATGGCATTAGAAACCCTGATGCCTGATTTCAGAAAAGTGAAAATGTGAAAGACTGAAAGTTTGAAACTGAAACAGCACATTAACGATTAAGATTAAGACTTAATAGTTATCAATTAAGACTTTTAAATTTTAAAATAATAAAACTAAATGAAACTTGAAAATTAAAAAGTTAACGATTAATATTAAGACTTAAGAGTTAAGAGTTATCAATTAAGACTTTTAAAATTTTGAAATAATAAAACTAAATAAAATTTGAAAATTAAAAAGTTAACGATTAAGATTAAGATTAAGACTTAAGACTTAAGAGTTATCAATTAAGACTTTTAAATTTTAAAGTTATAAAACTAAATGAAATTTGAAAATTAAAAAGTTAAAACTTAAAACTTAAATCGTTAAATGTGTTAACAGTCAACTACTCAAACTCGAGTCTTAAACACCGAAATTCATGGATCATTAATTACATTTAAACAATACCAAAAAAATTTTAATTACATTTAATATTTTAATTTTATTTATGTAAAAAACTAACGGGCTGACGGGCTGCACACGGGCTGGGCCGGGCCAGCCCGAAACCGTTCGGGCTGAGGACCCTCAGCCCAATTACGGCCCATTAAGGATCGGTTCGGGCTATAACAGGCCGGTTCGGTCCGGTTTTAACGGTTTGGGTTGAAAATTGACACCCCTAAGCACTCTTATTAAACTGACAACTAAGATAAACGCTTAGACATAGCGGTTACGGTTACAATTTTAATTAAACTAATAATGCAAGAAAATGGTGTCGAACCAACATCTTTAGAGATGGCACAAAATGGGGATGAAAACATAACACATTTAGCACTGGCTTTAGCAAAACAGTTATACAAACCTCGACGCTTACTCTCAATGCCAAAACCTTCTGAAACATCCTTGACAACAAAACGATCACCATTAAACTCAACCACACAATTCAGGTCTCCAATAAGCTGGAAGCCTGGGAACAGATATTAAATTTCCTCTAATAGACGGAACATGAGGACATCCTTCAAAGACAAAGTAGAATGACCAACAAACAATTCACATGATCCCGTATGTATAATCGGAAAACCTGCTTCCTCTAAAAAGGAATTTCAAAAGAAAATGGCTTAGGAAAGTGCATATTATTTAATTCCACATCAGCAACCAAACAGTTGGAATCCGTGTTAATTCATAGGTACTGCCTATTAATTTTTTTAAAATTTATTTTTAGGTAAGAAATATCTTTATTAGAGAGAGAACCCACGATTACAACGTAGAGATAAAACATCAAATAACATTAACCACCTTACATGAGTAGGGTGTGTGTGCAAGTATAAAAAGGCTTCTTGAGTTAAAGCTCCTTTCTTGGCCAAAGCATCTGCAACTATATTTGTCTCCCGGGGCACATGAGTAAAGCAACAGCCATACTTTTGACATTTGCGGTTATGGGAAGAAGCTTCCAAGGTGCCTCAGTAGGGTGTTTTTGTAGGATGGCAATTAGCTCTTGGTTGTCGCTTTCCATCGCTTCTTTAAGTCAATTTAAAATCTTGGGCCCAGAGTATGGCTTACCGCATGGCCAAAGCCTCTAGAGTGAGAACATCTTGAGATGATGTACCACACTCAAAACCAAACAACATCTTGCCCAGATAATTACGTGCAATTCCACCATAGCTAGTTGGACGCTTCTCTTTAAACAAAGAGCCATCAACATTAACTTTGGTAATATGTTGATGAGGGAGTATTGCCTATTAATCTTAAATTGATGATAATTAAACAAAATAATGTGGATGAAATGTATATGTGAGGACGGTTTACTATCCAAGAGCGCATGGGGCATGCGCAATGGGTTATTTAAGAACTTTTGGCGCACACACTTAGTTTTAAGCAAGATCTTTGGTTAACATTTGATCAAGGTTGTGGGACCATTAGATTCCAAAAAGATCACTCAATCCAGACTGTCAGATCAAATAGTTGAATAATCCAATGGCTCGGATTTGATTTATAAATATGACTATATAGAAAGGTACCTTATGTATAGAGTCATGAGTATATATATAATATATTTTTTTGGTACCAAGCTGAAATATTTCATTCATGAACTTGAAAGGAAATACAGACACATCAAAAGAAAGACGGAAATACAAAAGATGAATACATGGAAACACAAGGTTCGATCCAAACCAATGAATGGAAATTGACCAAATGTCATACATGCAATAGACAAGGTCATCCTAACTAAGGAATGGGTCTAGCCCAAGCCCTTAGAATAATGGTTGTAACAACCATAATAATAATTAAGCACAAGGAATATGACATACGTATCCTCCATCATAAACGCCCACAGAGGCAACATGCCATAAAGGCAAATAAAGACACACCACAAGGGCAGAAACACATGCCACAAGGGCGGAGAGATAACATGCCACAAGGGCGGAACGCCCTCCTAAACTGTTCGTTGTAATCTTCTTGCTTATAGTGGTGAGGCTTAATTAAGTCTTCAAAAAAATGACACTGTAATGTACTTGAAAGTACTAAAATCATCTCATCTCATTGTTTTTTTATTTTTTATTTTCTTTGTACTAAAAGTAGACTGGGGCGACCAAGAAAAGTTTTTTTTTTTTTTATATTTATTTTTTAGAATACTTGTGACTCACTTAAATGAAAATTACTGGTGACTCATCTTAATATTACAAGTTACTTGCATTTAACAAAATTAGCTCATCTTTGTTTAGTAATTCAAATTTTGAAATGTAGATGACAAAAGTTCCCTTGTGTAAAGTGTCATGACCAAACTGTCCCCATCACTTTCACTAAATCCACCCACCACCTAAAAAAATCACTATACCCCCTTCCCCTACCGGCCACCACTGCCCCCACCTTCCCGCTGCCGCTAATGGAAATCACACACCAAACGAAGAAATAGTAATGATATTAAGGCTCTTTTTGGTATCTATTCTCATTCCTCCGCTGACGGGGCTAGTACTTGCGCTGGTGGTGCACAGGGCTAATGCTTGCATAGGTCGCACTCGATAAAAAGTCCGAACATTGCATAGCGGGGGGGGGGGCGCTAGGTCGCCGCTACTGCATCCCCTCTTTTGTTTACCAAAAAACAAAAAATTATCTATTCTCATTCTCAATGCTTGGTATTTTTCATTATTTTAAAATGTCTTGTATCTACAGTTTTATTTTTATTTAAAATAAAAAAAATTCCCAAAATTCATAATAGACTTTTTGTCTATTAGGGATTATGAATGACAATTCATTCTCCCTATTGTTGCACAATTGTACTTACAAATTTCATATTAAGATGAGAGTAAAATGGTAAATGCACATTCTTTTATAAAATCGCTATTGTTTTTCCTTCTTTTCTCACTTCTCACTCTCAAGCCATAAGGTTGCTCTAGGAAGAACAAATTGCGCTCGGTGGTTGAAGACTTCTCAAGTCCTACAACTGATTCGTCATTATAAGGGAAATTTTCTTCATAAAATCTCTTGATTATTTATTATTGCACTCATCTTGATCTTTTATGTTTTGCTTTCGTGTTGTTTGTGATGGGATTTACATCATATTGTGTGTTAAGTTTTCTAACCTCGCTCCTCTGAAGAAAAAATTTTTCCCCTACAGAAGTCGTGTTTTTCTCAAATCTCTTGTTCTCCCTTGTCTTCTACTTCACGTTTCTATACTTTTAAGAGTTGTTAATTTTAATCATTGAGATATCAACTATGTGTTCGAGGAAAGTCCTCAATGGTGGAGCCCATGTCGTCTGCTTTCTATTACCGTTTTGGTTTTCTATTTTTTGCACAACTACCTTGCTTTTTATCCCTGCAAAAGGTATTTGGTTGAGAGATAACCTTTGGTAATTGGATCTTTAATAGGTTCTACTCTTTCTACTTATCTCAATTTGGAAATCGAAAACCTTTTGCTTAAATACCAATGGCCCATGGACTCTCAACTTGGTAAGTCACCGAGCACAGAGCCTTCTAAATGCTTGGCAACCTCATTTTTTGTTCTGATTCAGGTATATTGTCGCCAGATGTCAATGCCCAGTTCATGAAAATTTTGATATGAAAGTATATCTGACGCAGTTCATGAAAAGATTATCCATTATTGAGGTTTGAACAGTTCAGGGGTATTAGATGAATAACAAATCAACCCAAAAGAAAGTAGTAGTAATTGAAAATGAATTAGGAAATTACAGCTTAGTGAGGTTTGATATTTCCAGGTGCTCATGTCTACAAGCTTCTACAGTTCTTAGAAACAATGTGTCACACCCACCCAACCGGTACCCTACTTGGCATACCCGAATGTGTAATCTACAGCCTCGAAGATCAAGTATCGAGAAAACCAATCTCCCACATTTATAATAACATAATCATGAACAAGGTATAATCGATCAATATAACATTACATAAACAAAGAGACCAAGATAAGATGAAGATAAATACAACATAATCACAGTGTGGAAAGAACGACACCAATATAATAATCAACGTTGAATAATCACATGTAGAGTGTGTGAAAAATCATTCCACATAACACAATAGAATGTAGCTCGAAACTAAAAGAAAAGATTAAAACTGGTTCCCAAAATGAAAGGAAAAAAAGAAGTAAATCAAACTAAACTAAAGTCTCTTCTAACTTATAAATACAACTTCTAAAATTAAAATTCTCAGAATCCAAATAGCGAGTAGCTAGCACATGAGTGCGACTAATCCTAATGCGATCTGTCTTCACTTTCTAGTCACCGTAGCCACCAGTTTGAGAGTAGTATGCGTCATCTGTTTGTGCTTCATAGTAATGGCCTTCATAGTCATTAGTAATTACAGGATAGTCTAACAATGATTTTTGCAAAAAGGAGTTTGTTCAAAAGAATTCAGCAAGGCAAGTTATTCCATAACAACAAAAATAACATAACAGCAGAACATAGCAGATGCAATATGGTATGAAACAAATAATGCATGTATGAATATAACTCTATGTATGCTGGTCTCTATTGGTAGACATGTTTTTAGTCATTACACCATACTTCTTTGGGTAGGTCTCAAATCATTCTCCCTCAACCATCTTGATATCTTGGGTTTTCCGGTGGTAATTGGGTCCTGCATCCCTTTTGGACATTCCTTGGCTGGGGTTTAGGTCACTGCTCTCTCACATCACCATTGATCTAAGTATTGGTGCATGTCAAGGTGAAATCTAGCCAAATGCAAGTCATCTACATGATTATATCAAATCAAAGTCAGATACTTCCATTCCTCCCCTCTCGGGATCCTTTCTGGTATCCTTCTCACTAGAGTCAGTGTATCCTATGGCTACAACCAACTCAGACTATGGACTCATCAACCCAATTGGTCATCCACAAATAACAAAACATGAAGCTCTCATGTCCTCTCACGAATGTCACACCGGTCTTGAGCACCCATGAGCCCAAATCTACTACTTGCAACCTTACCAATAAATGGCCCCCACAATGTGATCCATGTCCTCTCACGGGTTGGTTACCGGTCTTGAGCACCCACAAACCCACATTGCTACCATAGGTTACTCAGTCTCAATACCCTTCCCAATCGGGTTTGATATAATAGGGACATCTTAACTAAACACTTCTAATCAAGCCCTATGTATCACAAACAATAATCCGGGAAATAGTCAAAGGATACCACTTCCACTGATGTCCAAGGACATAAATGTCAAAAGGACATTCCCAATCCCAAATCATACCTAAACCATCACATTCCCAATTCAGTGTAACATACATAACTGATATTCCAACATATAGAAAGATATCATATAAACATGATCAATCAAATATACAAATTCAAAAATAAGTATCCATACATGATCAAAGTAATATGAAGAATACATGAACAAAGTCCTACTGTACTTGAAGTACTTACAACAGTAATATCATATTAAGAAAATAGAAGAACAACAAAGAATCTATAAAATTCCCAAACTAGAAACTAAGATTCATGAAATCTATGTTAATATGGAAATAATTGTCCTTACCTTAATTAGATCCGAAGAAAATCCGAAGGAACGAGAGATCAGGTCCAAAGTTAGCAAATACACCCTAAACAAGCATAGATACATCATTAGGAAAAAGCCCTATAATATTGGAGGTCAAACGGATCAAATCGGACGTTGAAAACCATTGTTGTCTTGCCTGGCACCTTGGTCCAGTTGAACAGGTGAACAGTTCGCAGCCAAATTGAGAATTTTGATCTAAAACTCATCTTCCGGGATTCAAACACTGAAATTTCAAGGGAACATTAGGAACAATAATCAAGACTAACTAGCATGGTTTAGACACCAAACAATGATCAAATTCATGACTTTCTAATTTGGAAACATGAATTTCTAATTTGATAAAAAGAACATGGTTTTCAATGAAAACAACCATGGATTCAAAGGAGAAATTAGAGAGAACAAGGTTTCACTCTAAAGGATCATTAGCAATAGTTCAAAGATGAATACTAACATGAAATCAAATCTAATATGCTAGAGAAATCAAATTAATGGAATTATCATGGCTTCATGAAGATATCAAATAATCATGGCTAAGAATCAAGCATGAAGATCATAGCATCAATGGAATGAATGTAGATTCATTCTCAATAATGGAGATTGTAGAAGAGGTGTTTGCAAGGTTGCAATACCATCTTCATAATCACAACAGTAGAATTAGATCAATACAAGAGTAAATCAAAAGAAAGTTAAGAGATTTCTAACCTTGAAGATGAACAAGAGATGAAGAACTTGAGATCTTGCAAGAGCCCTTCAACAACACCAAGGAGAGGCTTTGAGAGAGCTTCCCACGTTCTTTAGAAGTTTTAGAAACAAAAAAGGCTAAGAAACACAAAGTCCTATTAAATAGAGCATCAAAAACCCTAAACAGAAGATTTACATTAATTCAGTCAGCAGCTGGTCGACTGGGCCAGTTGACTAGGCAGTCGACCAAGCTTTCTCAACAATGCCAAACAGGGAAATCAAGGCCCAGTCCTCTTCAAATTCAAGTGGGCTTCTCCCAACTCAACAAATGACTCACCTAGCATAGAGGAATGCCTTCAAACCATGTTCAACTAGGCTTTAGGTCCATCAACTAATCTCTTCTTCATCAAGGTGCAGTTTCTTCTCAAACACTGCCAAAGTTTTTAAGTATGGAGCACCATCATCAATCTCCATGGGTTCTGGGTCAAACACCTTGTCTTCTACTGAGATAACCCATAATTGCCTTCTTCCTTCACTTCGGGTCTTCGGACCTACAAACAACAGGGTTTTCGGGTCAAGGTTAGTGCTGGATTTCACATTATGTGTGTATGTATCTCAAAATAAGTTCCTCCAGTAGCTATTAATGAATGCTCTAGCTTTCCATATTGGGCACTAGAGAAGAAAATAATTGTCTTAACTATAGAAAAGCAAGAGTTGTATTAAACCTTCCCCACCGAACCATATTCCCATCTTTCTCATCATTAACCTTGCTTCGCTCTTCCTCAACTTCTAAACCAACCACTCTAATTTCTGCTGTTGCAGAGCTTTGTTCTTAGGTTGTCCTCGAATCTGATACTGCCATGGTACAAGAAACAGTTTCCCTGCTTTATTTCCTTTGATTTTATAAATATTGGCTAGTTCTCTCCAACACATACCAACTAAGCACACTAAGAGTGAGCAAACCAATCCTTCAGAGTAGAAGGCATTTTGTATGCTTTATTTCATTTGGTTTTATAAATATTGCTAGTTAGTTTTTATTTTTCTTGGTTATAAATTTGTTTGCTGAAATTATCTATTTTTATTGAGTTTTGAGTTTTGAGTAATTGAATTTGTGGTGGTTCATGATTGAAGGAGCTTTCACTCATCAGGATTTTGGAGGAAATAAAGGTACCATTAGAACTGGTGATGTACATATATGAATGTTGTTTAAATACAATTTGAGTATTCTTTATTTGATCCATTTGTGATTCTTCATGGTTATCTAGTGCTACGTTCTTTGTGGATGACTGTTGGTAGAGGTATAATTCACATAGAGATGCCTTGTCATGAAGGGATCAATAAGGGATTGCAACTTTGGATCAATTAAGCTTTGCACCTTTCATCTTCTCTTGTGCCAATGCTTTGGAGACACCGAGCTTCAATTTTAAACTCTGGAGACGCAGTTGTTCATGATACATCCGTCAACAATTACATGCATTTGTTATTAATGGAGATTAGGTGAAAAGGTTTGAAAAAACTTGAAGATGTTGACATGGCACAACATACCTTCTAGATTGCGGGTAAATGGCATAGATTCTCATTCTGGCAAAAACGTCAAAGAAATCGACAATTTAAGATTATAGATCTCCAATCTTGGCTTGGATCTAATCTTCAAGATGGATTAAGGTCGCACCAGATGCCTTCTATTTGATACTTTTTTCTTATAGTTAACTAATTGTTAATTTTTTTTTACCAAAAATATTAATTATTATTAATTGATTAATTGGGATTTTTTTGTTGTCAATTTTTAGTATCATTTTTTAACAATTTTTCATTTTGAGATACCAAACTTATTTTTCATTCCATAATTTATTCTCGATAAAAGTCACCAAACTATTTTTCATTTTTGTCCAAAAATGAATTCTTGCACTCATTTATTTTAGATAGGCATAATAGGGAAGGATAATTGACGTCAAAAAGTGCCTAATACCTGGTGCCTTTAGCTCCCGAAACCAAAACCAGAACAACGATTCTCCTTCTCATCCCATTTTGCTTCTCTTCTACTACCAAATCTTCTTTCTTCCCCAATTTGATGATTGGATCCACCTCTCTATTCAAGCAGCTCCACCGCCTAAAATGGTGGAGAACAATAGAAAAAACAACAGCAGCAATAAAGATGATTTCTCAGCTAGACAAGCACAAGGTTTAGCCATTTGGACTAGCTCAGAACTGGTGGCCTCGTGTTAGAGATGAAGTGTGGAACAACGAGAGAGAGAGAGAGAGAGAGAGAGAGAGAGAGAGAGAGAGAGAGAGAGAGAGAGAGAGAGAGAGAGAGAGAGAGAGAGAGAGAGAGAGAGAGAGAGAGAGAGAGAGAGAGAGAGAGAGACGGTGATGCCTGAGTCCTAAGTCCTAAGAAGGGGCATACTTATTACCGACTTTCCGCGAGAGGAAGAGAAGAAGCAAAGAGAAAGGATCGTGAAGAGAAATAACTTTGATTGGAATGAGAAGAAAGACATGGCTTTTAGGTCGTAATCAAGAAGAAGCCCAAAAATTTTATCAAAAGAAGAAACTAGTGAGAAGATCTTGGAGGCTTTTCAGCATTGTTTTAATCTCTTTATCTAAAGAAAACACGGTTTGGGTCTTGGATTGCGTGTGAATAAAGTTCCTCTAACAAAGACAAATCAAGAACAAATTAGGGAAGGAAGTTAAGTTTTGGCCTCATTACTTTTTATAAAGTTTGTTGCAAAGAGGGAAGAAAGAAAGAAAACTTAAGAAACTCCCATTCACAAATTCTCAAGCACTTTGAAATTTGTCAACCACTCTGAAATTTTAAAGTACACAAAGAAGATGGGTGGAGCAATTCTACTTAAAGGTTGACTATGAGGATAATTACAAGAGATTGATGGCGATAGTATAGTTTATATATTTTTGTTATTTGTATTTCAAAATTTAAATTATTCAATAATAACTGACTCTATTAAGTGTGAGTAACTAATAATATTAGGGTGAGTTACAAATAATTTTTGACATTTAAGGGAAACACCTTTAATTTCAACTTAAGAAGTCACCTACAAATATGAATATAATGAATATAATTTCATCGGCAAACACAAACCAGCACCCACCCCATCATCTTTGGCATCACCAACACCTTAATTACTATAATTGCAAGTATATTAATTAAGAAAAATGATAGTATACAACACTCTAAATACTGGAAAAGAAAAAAGTTAAACATCCGCATCTTATGCTTCTAATTTGTTTTGCCTTGTTCAGATTCTTACTTCCTTCTTTCGAAAGGTAAGCTCTCTAATCAGTTACAAGCTTTAGACCCAAATCCCAGTTTCTCTCCTGCCACATTGTAAACTACCTCATATGTTTGCTGTTGCATACTCCCAATGATCTGCACAGAAGCTGGGCTGCTTAATGCAAAAGCCAAGCAATATATAGTTGAGCTTTCTTGGACCATAATCCCAGATTTATCAACATTCAAGTCTGCACCTCCACTGAAATGCAATATTATGGCCGGTATATCTGCAGTACCATATGCAGACAAGTTATAGCAAGTGTCGAATAGTAAACGTGGTGGTGCCATGGGGTACCTAGACATTGCTCGACGAAATGCCGAGCTGAGAGCTGAATAAGCTGGTGGTGCCAATCGAGTGATCACAGTTCCAGAGTCTATAATGGTTCCTGGAGTAGTAAAAACTGATTCTGCGATTGCTAGCTTCTGCCCTCCAACACTTATTCCTGTCATATGTAGATAATAAAACGAGGGGCTAATCTTATCTGTAAGTAGTGGAGTGTACTGAGCATTAGAAGATGAAGAACCCGCTTGGCTACCGAATGCAAGAAAACCAGTGGAGCTAGTTGATGATGGAAGACAATAGGAGAAAAGTTTTCCATACTTCTGAGCAGTCTGTGATACCGTCGAGATCTCTTCGCGGCCGAGACCTAGTAGTCCATCTGCAGTACCAAAGAGGCCATCGTTGCTATGCCCACAACCAAATTCAAAATTAGGGATTGTATCTGAAGAAGATAGTGTCAGTGTATCGGTTACAAAGTCCCCTTTTGAGTATGAATTGTCACCATATGAGACCTGGTAGAGGCAATTGGAGGTGCAAGAAGACTGTGCATAACCAGATTCCCTCAGTTGCGAGCATGCAGCTGAGCCACATTTGACAGTGGAATAGGTTGAAGAAGCAGCAGAGTTGAAATAAGGATCTTGTTGTGAATAACACCGTTTGGCAGAGCATGGTAGGCATTGGATCCAAGTGAGATCACTACCTGTATCGAACACTACTGTGAACTTTTGCTTGGGTGTTCCAAATCCAATGTTGACAACAAAGCCTCCTGTATCTAATGATTCACCAGAGTTAGCAGGAATTTTCACATTAGAATCTGAGACGGCTGATGTCTGACTGTTTGAGATTTTGGATTGGATTGACTTGACTCGGGTTTCGTCATTAATGAGAATCTCATGAAGACTTGGGATTTTTGATTTCCCTTCTGTTAACGGTGAGCAAGGTCCATATCTGTGAGCTACTTGCATCAATGGCCTGCTTGAGACTTCATAACCTAGAAGAACAAAAGGCCACAATCAATATATAGAAGAGATATCAATACTCCCGTGTCGGGCGGTTTGTTTGGGCTTAAAAGTACTTTTTAAGGGAAAAAATATCGTTTCCAAATAAGGACCATTTGCTGAATAACAGTTTTAGTTGAGATTTACTAATGGTTTAGACTAACAGCGTAATTCGGGTTTAATCAATTTTAAGATCATTATCAATTTGTATCCAACCATTATAGCCTATTTCAAATTAAAATTATATAGTTCTTGCATCTTGCCTTTTGGTCCAAATAAAATAATCTATCTAGCATCTTTAATACTTTTAATAAGCTAGCACAATGATAACAAGTGATAAGACTCAGAATGGTTTGGGAATGTATAATGGTATGGTTCAGATAACGGTTCAGCCCATTTGATTCGGTCTAATGGGCTGTGAATGTGTTGGACTGAACCAGCTTGAAATGGTTCAATTTTTCATCCCTCAGGCCATACTCAGTCAAGCCACGATTTGATTCGATTCGGACCACAGCGGGCTGGTTGATTTGGTCGAAAAATTGACACCCTTATCTTTCTGGGTTTATTTTTTGAGCACTGAAATCAAGTTTTCTGCTGTTAGGAGTAGGCAAGCCTTCTCTTGCGGCAAAGAACTAGTAGGTCAGTTGGCCGGTGGCTTGATAAGGAAATAATCTAAACAAACAGAAACACAAGCATAGAGCTGAAAGAGAACTCACCTTTAGATAGAATAGAGCAAACATTAGCTGGCTTGAAGGAACTAAGGGAAATGACATGAGTCTGGAGTTGATGATTTGCCGTCAGTTCTTCGAATCTGTAAGCATCTAGCTTCTGTAAAGAACAAGCAGAGAAGAAAAACAAAGAAAGAAGGAAAAGGAAGGAGTAGTTAACAGCCATAGATGATGGATATTGGTTTCTCAAGCTGACTATTTCACTATCTCTCTCAATACAATGGTTTATTGCAGTATTAACCCAACCTTATTGTTATATATATAAAAGGAAGGACCACAAACATGATATTACTTGGCGGAAATTTCAGAGCAATAATCCATTTTTATAGACGAAGACTTTGAATTGTATTGCTCCAAGTCTTCTCAGCCATCAATTAAAGTATGGAAAACAAGAGACAGTTCTCATTTCCTTTACTAAATATTTAATATTAGATTTGAGTCACATTTTCTTAAGGGGTTCAATCTAATAACGAAACCATATGGAAATCATCATGAACAATATATATATTTATCATACATGGAGAAAGTTAATTTGATCGAAGTATTAAAAAATAATAAATAATTAAAAAAATCTGTTTTAAGTATATAATTTGGGAATTTAAGAAGCATTGTTGACTCGTGGTCAGTCTTTTCTAAACCACTGGGCAGTTATAGAATGATTGTTTTTGCATTCATACTGACCAGTCACTGGAATACACTCAGTGGGGTTTGTTTTTCTTTTTCGTTCAAATCAACAAGTAAACCATTATTGGAGATGGAGGAGAGAGAAACTCTGAAGAAAGAAGCTTTGGAGAAAGATGGTGCGCATAGGTCTTCGGATAGGGCTGCTAATGGCTTCTCTCAAAAGATGGACGGTGGGAGATCTTACGCTGGGGTGGTAGGGACTTCCATTATGCCTGAGATTGATTCCCTCCCATCCCCTATGCAGGCTGGATCTTATCGGCGTATTGTTATTCCTCAATCTGAGTATGAGTTGCAGCGTACTCAATTTCGTTTCTCCTTGATTGGGAGGGCAAACTTTCGTCAGACAACAATGGATGCTTTACGTGATATAGCTTCTAAATCATGGAAACTGAAACAAGGAGTTTCTTTTCATTCCTTGGGAAAGGGTTTCGTGATTTTTCAATTTAGATGTGAGGAAGATTTGTTAGAAGTTTGGAGAAGAGGTGTCTGGAATATTGGCAATCAACTGATTCGATTCCAACGTTGGCGTCCGGATTTTAACATTCATGCTCCTCAACCGTCTGCCAAATTGGTTTGGATTCGTTTCCCTGATCTTCCTCTTGAATACCGGCATGCCAAGGTATTACTTTCTATTGCTAAGACGGTAGGTCGTCCTATTTCTTTAGACCGTCGTACTCGTCTTGGTTCTGTGGGACATTACGCAAGAATTCTAGTGGAATTAGAATTGGAAGTTGAGCGTGTCTCTGAAGTTCAAATAGAACGCCTTGAACCTGGTTCTACACGTGTTTTCAGCTTCATTCAAAAGGTGATCTATGAGGATGGAATTCAAAGAATATATATATATATATATATATATATATATATATATATATATATATATATATATATATATATATATATATATATATATATATATATATATATATATATATATATATATATATATCATACATGGAGAAAGTTAATTTGATCGAAGTATTAAGAAACAATAAATAATTAAAAACAAACTCTTTAAGTATATAATTTAGGAATTTAAGAAGCATTGTTGACTCGTGGTCAGTATTTTCTAAACCACCGGTCAGTTACAGAATGATTGTTTGTGCATTCATACTGGACCAGTCACTGGAATACACGGTTGTGGGGTTGTTTTTTTTTTTTTTTTTTTTTTTGTTCAAATCAACAAGCAAAACCATAATTGAAAAAAAGAGACAAGGGTGACGAAGGGGACTAAAAGTCTAAAAAGAACTCAATGGTATTTATCCTAATAGTTTTAAAATTGGATAACTGAAAGTTGAAGCCAACCTCAAGATGTACTGGCAGACAAGCTTCTTTTTTTTATTATTTTTGTTTGTTTGTTTGTTTGTTTGTTTTATTTATTATATATTTTTTTATTTTTTTAATTATTATTGGT
Organism: Hakea prostrata; assembly: GCF_041222555.1. NCBI lineage: Eukaryota > Viridiplantae > Streptophyta > Magnoliopsida > Proteales > Proteaceae > Hakea > Hakea prostrata. Next base: position 33,555,214 of record NC_142607.1, on the reverse strand, counting down.
ATTGAGTATTGTATCGGTCGGATGATTTTAAGAGACATTGTTTCAAATCGAGAATTGAGTCGTATTGGTCAATACATTTTGGTGCAATTCAGTGTGTTCCCTTTAACAGAACAAAATTAAAAAAAAAAACATATCAACATGTATTTTATCGGTTGTATCAACATGGATACACAACAACTAGTATAATATCATACCGTGACATACTTTAAACCTTGCTTCTAGGTCTTATAACTTGTTTGTTCAGTCCACCATTTGGAGAATCTTTTGTTAAATGAATTATGTAATCTCTTGATGCCTAAGAGTTTAGAGTTTTAAGCATATATAGGAGGTGGGAGACTTAAGAGTCCACTCCATAGACTGGTGAAAGCTAATCTACATGACTACAGATTGTTAGTCATATTGATGGCCGAGGATTCCTTGCTTCTAGAAACACATGACTAAGACTCTCACATGTGATAAGAGGCTGAACTGAACTAGGGTTACAGGAAAGAGTTCGTCTAGGGATAGGGTGGGGACTCCTATCATAGGGCCATTATTGACTACTTAAAAACCAATTACTTGTAACTCCTACTCAAGACTCCACAAACTCATCAAATTATAACCCTAATCCCTACCCCTACATGGATCCATCTACTTGCAACCATACTTTGTTATGTAAAGTAGAAGAGAAAAGAAATCATGAAAGGCATAAGATTCTTTTTATAAGAAGGCATGTAGAATGCAAACAAGTCATTTAAGAAAGACTCCAGCATTGTACCCAAAAAAATAAAAAATAAAAGGACTACAGAAAAGTGGAGGTAGATGTGCACTATATATCTACTAGACCACTGTATTCACTTTGCCTCTTTCTTTCTCCTGCTCGACCTATAATTCTCTATCTTCTCTTCGTTTTCAACACATATCAAGTCAATTTTTTTCTTCTACGGCTGGAGAAAGATGAACGAAGGCATACTAGAAGTCAATGGCATTTTGCTACTTTAGTTGGTAGATTTACTATTTTACTCGATTTATTTTCCATTTGAACTCAGTTTATCACTTTTCAAAGAACAACTAAATTTTATCAAGTTTGTAATGATTTTATTAAAAATATAAATCATAGTTGATTCTAACGATTTATAATAGAGTTGTATGATTTTTTTTTCCAGTATAATGACAACATTAAAAGACTCTTAGCTAGGTTTCAAAATTTAGACTCTTATTTAAGACATTTCCATCATCTATCTATGACTTAATAGAAGAAAGACAAGTCTAACAGGAGCCGGTTGGTACGATAGAACAAAAGTTTCTGGGAGATGATAAGTATTTCTTATCTAATATCCAATTTTTCAAATCCTTCAATCCAAATTGATACGGGAATCATTATAAAACCGGGTCCATCCTCGGTTCAATCCTTGACTCCGGTCGAGAACGGTCTGACCATGGCGAGGTTCGAACAAACCGGATTAATCATTAGCGTGATAAAGAAGGAACCTTGCAAGTCCAGAAGGCAGGCACGCACCCATGAAATTCGGGATGGAAAATCAATCAAGAAGCGGTTGTTATCACTTATGGAAGTTGGCGATCATGCAGGATATGGTAACTGCCATGCACTCAGGGCAAGGGATTGTGTGATTAAGGAAAGTCACCCACTACTTTACAAAAGAAATTTAATCGTGAAGATCTGACAGTCACCAAGATAAGGCTCAAATGAATCCAACGGTCAGGATTGGAAGGTAAAAACTATATAAACTCTGACCTACGTACAAAGGAGGTAACTGAATCATTTTCCAAATAACCGTATTCAATTTCGGCTTTGCAACTAGCCAGAACTTTGTGATCAGTCCCTTAACTGACTTAGCCTTTAGAGGTGGCCTCCCGACCCCCACGGCTGGGCCACGTCTGACATTGTTTTGCAGGTCATTCATCAGTAATCCAAGGACTGAGCAGATTTTGGACGCATCATTTGGCGCTGTCTGTGGGAAATGTTTCAAAAAGTCATGGTTACCAGATCAGTAAGCAGCGGCGGTGGCTCAACGAGACCTGAGCATTTGGCCTCCCGAGGGAAATAATCCAAATGATATTCCAGAAGGAAGTTGCGCTCGAGAGGTTCGCGAGTATGGAGGATTAGGTGGTAACGAACGCTTGAACCATCCAAATCCTCTTCAGCAACAAATGGATCAAATGCAGTTTCAGTTTCTGGAGATGCAACAGACGCTTCGTACATTGGTCAAGCAAGTGGTGGCTCCTCAGGCTCCTGATCAAGAGGAGGCTAGAAGACATGTAAGAGAAGTGGAGATATTTATACCTCCGGCATGAGGGCATTCCCAGCAAGGAGATAGACAAATAGCTGAAGGCCAAAATTATGGGCAGGACATTCAAAGGAACCCCCGAGGTCAGTCCAGGGAGTTAAGAACTCGAGAACATCCCAGAAGGGACGGTCAGCATGATCGGCCGCAAGCAAGCTGAACCGGAACAGTAACAAGATTCGGTAGAGGAGTTCGCACTCACTCACCAACTTCTAGATGCTCGGGACGAGAAAGCGTTCGGTCGGATGGTGGTCAAACAGTGCACATCGGTCGAGAGCTTGTTGATATAAATCATAGGTTGGGACAACTTTCTCGAGGGAGGATGGTAGATGACATTTATTCAATCATCAGAAAAACTCCATTTATTGAAGCTATAGTCGGATTCAAATTTCCTCACAACTTTCATCTCCCAACTTTTTCCTCGTTTGACGGTTTGGGAGATCCCATTGCCCATATTAGTTATTACTAGCAAACTATGGCAAGTAGCTGGCAATTCGATGAAATTCTTTGTAGAGTGTTCAGTTCTTCCTTGATTGGAGCGGCATAGAAGTGGTTCTCAAATCTTCCATCGGAAAGAATTGTTGATTTTGAGGAATTGGCCCAAAAGTTTATCAGTCGTTTTCAAAGTGGAATTCAAATTAAGAAGATGGAGGAAACATTATGTAATGCCCCGCATCTTTTTCTACTATTATTTTATTATTGTGAGCAAACGGCATTGGACGAGGTCAGACATCGTTTGTGGGTCCCATAACAGTGGAATTAGACTGAACTGAAAACGACGAAATGATCAGCATAAATTTCTGAACCCGGAGGTATGAATTTTCGCACCCCATAGTGGGTCATGTGTAAGTAAAAGAGTGGGCTCACAAGTCCATAAAGAAGCCCATGAAATAAGGATATATATATATATATCATATATGTAATAGATTATTATTAATATATATATTATTATTTTTGTAAAATGTGAGAAATAAGGGGGTGAGGTGTACCCGTATGAAAAAGGCAATGGAGGTGAGTGGAGGGAAAGAGGGAGGAGGTGACACCTCCCACTTTCCCACCGCCCTTGTGATTTTAATAAAGGAGTAAAGGAGAAGAAAGAGAAGAGGAAACGGAATGAAGAGCGGCAGCATGAGAGAGAAGAGGGATAGCATAGCGAGAGAGGAGAGGAAAGAGAAGAGGATTAAGGAGGAGAGAGGTGGAGGTTTAATAGAGGGAGAAGAAGCGATTAGAGAAGTGAGGAGAGAGAAGATTGAAGTGGAGAATAAGAAAAGTTGCAGGAAAATAGAGGTAAGTTGAGTGAAGAAAGTGGGGAAGAAGAGAAGCGTACGGGGAAAGAGAAGAGAGAGAAGAGAAATGGATTTCAGATTTTGGAGAAACGGTTAGAAGGTTAAGGAGAAGAGGAAAGAGGAGGAGTAAGAGGAGAGGAAAGGTGAGGAGTAAGAGGAGAGGAAAGGTGAGAGACGAAATAGAGAAGTGCAGAGGTAGAAGATGAATAGGAGAAAGGAGAGAGAAGGAGTGGAGGAAAAGTAGAAAATGAGAAGAAAAGACAAGAGAGGAGAGAGACAAACCGTGGGGAGGAGAGAGAAATAAAAGAGGAGAGAGGAAAGAAAGAGGAGAGAGAAATGAGAGGAAAAAGACAAGAAAGGAGGAGAGAGAAAATGAAGAGGAGAGAGAAAATAATATAAAAAGGGAAAAATTTTCCGTTGGCTCCGCGTTCAATTGCCGTGATCGATCGAGATGCGGGAGAGCGGATTATGATGGAACCAAGGTCGGGACACGCACGAAACAGGTAGTAATATTGACCAACCTATGTATGATAAGTTGGTATTTTTCTTTAATAGATATGTAGCATGCACATGGCAGCATAAAGTCTATGTTATTTATTCGATGATGCAATTTGTGTATTGAACAAAATGCATGGAATTTGATGACAGTTCAATGATTAGATTGAATTGGTTGAAATGGAATGTGGATAGTGTGTTTGAACTGTAATCATGAATTTGCAAGGATGTTTATGCATGTTAAATGTAATTACATGTTTTCATATGTAAATGATGGAATGTCATGAACCGTGTTCGGATGAGATTGAATGATATCATGCTCTCATGTTTAAATGATTGAATTGTATGGAATTGTGTCCACTTACTCATATGAGACTGAATGATGATTGAAATGAAAAATGTATATTGAAATTGGCGAGTATGGTAATGCAACCTGGAATTGAAGATGAAAAGAGTAAAAGAAAAAGGAATAAAATGTAAGCCGGTACTTATGTACCCAAATGGGAAGGCATGAAGCAAGACGAAAAGTGAAAATATTGAGTCGGCCGAGGCAACCACGAGGGACAAGGCCGGCCAGAAGCCACCGGGGGAAGAGACGAAGCCACCGGGGGAAGAACCGGGGGAAGAGACGAAGCCACCGGGGGAAGAGACGAAGCACCGGGGGAAGAGACGAAGCCACCGGTGGGAAGAGAGAAGCACGGGGGAAGAGAACCGGGGGAAGAGAAGTGCACCTCGGAGCCAGGCTCAAGACTATAATGTCGGATAACGAAATGCAAGTAAAAGAAAAGGGAAAAGGAAAAAGGAAAAAGAAAAAGAAAAGAAAAAGAAAAATGAACAGAAAAGGAAAAAGAAAGGAAAGTGGAAGAGATGAAGAGATGAGGAGGAGAGATAAGATAAAGCGAACACAGGGTAGAGGGCGCAAAGCTAAGAAAGTGACAAGTACCAAACAGATAAAGGCAAGGGGAGCAATGCAAAGTTGAAAAGAAATAGACGTGAGGAAAGGACGGAAGAATAGAGACGAGAGACCAGACAGGAAAGGTCAAAGAAAAAACGGACAGGAAAAAGAGAGGCAAAACAGGTGTTGTTGGAAAGAAGTTAGTCGATTTATAGTTAAAAAAGGTTTACGGAAGACACGGCTAGTGGAATGTACATGATGTGGGCCCCACCAAGCCTATGAAAACTCGGGTGTGACACATTATTCACTATCAAGCAAGGGAAGAATGAATCAATTCGGGAATAACTGAAAAGATTTAACAAAGTCACTATAGCTCCCACATAAATAAGGAGCTTTGCAGCAGCTACATAATGGGAGTTCGATGGAATATAGATGGAGATCGAGAATTTGGATGAACAGGTAGCCAAAACTGATCTTTTCACTAGGCTCACAAATCAAAGGCTACTGGAGTTATTACTTCAAGACATGCTTGCCACTTATTCCAAATTGGTGCAAAGATGTCCAAAACAGGCAGAAGTAACTGGAATTCTTGATGCACGTCAAGGGGAAGTAAAGGCCTCAAACAAATAGCAGAAGGCACCTGAAAGGAATCAGAAGCCAAAGCAATTCAACCATGATCAGGCAAAGAAACGATGCTTGGTTTGGAGGCAGTGTTCTCCTGATCAAAGTGAGTATACACCATTGAATGCTCCACGATCAAAAATTTTGACGCAGATCAAGAATTAAGACATTTAGAAATGGCCATCAAAGATGATAGAAAAACCAAGAGAAAGGAACATGGAGAAGTATTTTCGTTTTCACAAAGATTATGGGCATTACACCAATGAGTGTAGACACCTGAAGGCTGATATTGAGAGATTGATATCTCAGGGGCACCTATCCAGTTTTGTCAAAGGGTGATAGGCTGAACCGAGAGCATCTGTCAAAAAAAGAGCATTCAGGAAGCAGAGATCGGTGCTAGTCGATCTCCTATTCTTACCATATTTGGAGGACCCGAGCCTGAGTCCCTCAAAAAGCTAAAAGCTAAGTTTAAGTTCATTGGGACTGGAGAGACAAAAGAGGAAAAAGCTGAACGATGAAAGTTCTATTACTTTTGACGAAGAAGACGAAAGGGGTGTGTGTACGCCTCATGATGATGCAATGGTGATCAAAGTAGAAATATGACGCCGAGAGGTACACAGAGTATTGGTCGACACAAGGTCTTCGGCAAATCTTTTATCTTACGAAGCCTATCAAAAGCTAAAGGTCGAGGATGATTTAATGAAGCTGTCATCCACACATTTATATGGATTTGTTGGTTCATCAGCCGTAGCCGAAGGATCAGTTCAACTAGACCTCTCAGTAGGAAATTTCCCCAAGGAAACCACAATTCGGGTAAATTTCATAGTTTTTCGGGAGCTTCCATTGTTCCGACTAACAATGTCATTCTCGGCAGGCCATCCCTGACAAAGTTAGGTGCGGTAGTCTCAATGAAGCATATGAAGATCCAATTCCCAACTGATAAAGGAATCGGTCAGGTAACTTCTGATCAAATGATTTCCCGACAGTGCTATGTAGCATATATCAAGGATAAAGTTGGTCCCAAAAAGGCCACAACATTGCCAATTGAGATACGCGATGATCGGGACAAGGATGAGATATAGAGGGCTGAACCAGTGGAGAAACTGGAACGAATCCAGCTCGATCCGGAGGATGAAAAAAGAACAACTCTTATCGGGTCCGAACAGCCAAAAGATTTTAAAGAAGAATTGAAGAAATTCCTCCAAGAAAACAAAGATATATTTGCCTGGTCAGCTAAAGAACATGCCTCGGATAGATCAAAATGTGGCAGAACACAGGCTTTGGATAGATCCGAAAGCCAAACCTATGGTTCAAAGGAGGAGAAGCTTCTCAATGGAAAAGCACAAAGCTATTAGAGGCGAGGTTGAGAAGTTAAGAAATTCAAGGTTCATCAAACCCATTGAATGCCCGACTTGGCTAGCCAATGTGGTAATGGTCAAGAAGTCGAATAGAAAATGGAGGATGTGCACTGACTATACAAACCTCAACAAAGCTTGCCCAAAGGACTGCTACCCTTTACCCCGAATTGATCTTTTAATCGATGCCATGATCGGATATGAAACTTTGAGTTTCATGGATGCCTATTCAGGGTATAAGTAGATTCTGATGAGTCGGGAAGATGAAAAATTCACAGCTTTCATGACCAATCGTGAAAGTTTCTATTATAAAGTTATGCCATTTGGTTTGAAGAATGTGGGAGCTACCTGCCAAAGGGAAGTGAACAAAATTTTCAAAGATTTGATCGGGAAAAGCATGGAGGCTTATATGGATGACATGCTACTGAAAAGCATAGTGCGATTAGGACATGTTGCTGATTTAGCACAAGTATTTTTGGTGTTACACAAATACCAAATGAGGTTGAATCTGAAAAAATGTGCTTTCGATGTATCCTTGGGAAAATTCATAGGATTCATGGTTTCTCAAAGGGGGATAGAGGCTAATCCAGCCAAAATACAAGCTTTGATCAATATGGAGCCTCCAAAGACTGTTCAGGATGTACAGTGCTTAATCGAAAGAGTTGCAGCTTTAAATTACTTTATATCACAGTCGGGAGACAAGTGTCTGCCATTTTTCAAAGCCTTAAAGGATTTGAAAGGAAAAAAGGAAGCACGATGGACTGACAAATGCCAAAAGGCGTTCGAAAACTTGAAGGTCATGCTCGGGAGACCACCTCTCTTATCTCGACGGGAGAAAGGTGAAACTTTGCAAGTTTACTTAGCAACATCTCATTCCGTCGTAAGAGTAGTACTCATTCGGGAGAAGGAAAGAAAGCAATGGCCAATTTATTATGTCAGCCATGTACTCCTAGATACAGAAATCCAATACTCACAGATTGAGAAGTAGGCGTTAGTTCTCATGGTGGCAGCCAGAAAGTTAAGGCCTTATTTCCAGGCACATCCAATAGAGGTATTAACCACTTTTTCCTCTAAAAAAAGTTCTTATAAGCCTGATTTGTTTGGAAGAATGGTTGCGTGGTCGGTTGAGCTTGGTGAGTTCCAAGTAAACTTTAAACCTCGCACGACAATAAAAGCCCAAGCATTGGCGGATTTTGTCGTAGAAACCACAACTCCATTAGAGGAAGAAACCGAACCAAGTATCCCAACCATGTGGGAAGCTTATGTGGATGGTTTGAGTAATAAGCATGAAGCTAGAGCAGGAGTCCTACTCAAAAGTCCGACAAGCTTTATAATTCACTATGCCTTGAGGTTCGTGTTCAAAGCAAGCAATATGAAGCATAATACGAAGCCTTTATAGCAGGACTTCGTTTGGCTAAAGCTTTGGCAATAGCTAAAATAACTGTTTTTAGTGACTCTCAGCTTATTGTCAATCAAGTGCAAGGACAGTATGGCAACAAGGAGCCTCGGTTGCAAAAATATCAAGAGATCATACAGGCATTACGGAAGGAGAACACAATGGTGGAGGAACTCTCAAGATTAGCAAACACCAAAGAAAAGACACTTGAACCATCAACTTACATTGAAGAACTGGCCTTCCCAAGCAATCAAGTGTAGGAGGTTTTGTATATCGAAACCAAACGATGCTAGATGGACCCGATCATGGAGTATAACATTTGGGATGATAAGTGGGTATCAAACTAAATCCAAAATCTAATCTATTAGGCCAAGTGGATGTAGTTTAGAATGGGTGGCAAATTTGATTTGTCAATACTCCTAAGTGGGTATCAATGGTTCAACCCACAAGAGAGTGTAGCAATTTTGGCCATTCCACTTTCGTTATTTCTTACTAATGATATTTTATTTTGGGGTGGCAATAAGGATGGACAATTTATAGTCAAAGCAGTCTATCATGTGCAAATAAAGGACCTAGAAGAGTCCAAAGAGCTTGAAGCCTCTTCTTCAAAAGTCAAGGAATGAGAAACTTCACATGAAGCAACATGAAATCACATATGGAATTGTCCAACACTTCCTAAAATTAGAATTTTTATGTGGCGGGCTTGTAATGAAGGTGTGGCAACAGCAGAGGTGTTGAATGCTCGAAGTATGAAAACAGATTCTACTTGTGGTGAGTGTGGAGTAGTAGAAGAGTCTATTTCCCACATCTTATTTAATTGTAAGGTTGCTAAGCTAGTATGGTTTGGCAGCCCTTATTCGTGGAGGGTACCGAAAATAGTTGATAACTCCCTTGGGGATCGGACTACTTCTTGGAAACTTAGCATGAACAAGAATGATGGTGACTCGATTCAGTTGCAAAGCCTTGGCTCCTTTCATTGTATAGTCATTATGGAAGGGATGCAATGATAGTGTATCTGGAGAAAGAATATGGTCACCACAAGAGATTCTAGATGAAGCCTTGAGAGCCCATGCTGAATTTTGGAGTAACATGAAGCAACTCTTGCCAAAAAATAATCCCAACCTAGATATGCTTAGAAACCAAGGTATTTGGAAACCACCTGAACCTCCCTTTTGAAAATTAAACGTTGATGCATCTTAGAGAGAAAAGAGGAAATTAGGTGGATTGGGTATCATAATTCAGGGTGAAGATGGAAAGCCAAGATTGGCTAAATTCATACCAATTTCGTATTCTTCGGCATTAGAGGCTAAGGCATTGGCGATGAGGGCTGGACTATTGGAGGCACTTGACGAATGGATGGAACACATTTGGGTTGAATCTGATTGAAAGCAGCTAGTTGATATGCTTGTAACACAGATCAACCCTGCCTCTCCTTTCCTCTTACCCATTGTACAAGATATCCAATTCCTGATAGTGCAATTTATGGACTACGGAGTCCACCATATTTCTAGGCGATCCAATGTTATTGCAAATCTCCTATCTAGGAAGGCATCCAATATTGTGAGCCCAATTGAATGACCTATTTCCAATGAGTGGCTTGTACGCCTTTGCTCAGCCACTCCTTTGGCTCTTTTTCAATGAAATGTTGATTACCAAAAAGAAAATTCGGCCTAACCACTATATGCAAGAAGATTACAACGAATAGTTTAAGAGGGCTTATAAAAATTCAATAGATTCATTTTGTAAATCAGGTGGAGTATCCATTGGCGGAGAAGGCACCTATTCAATATACTCATGACTCTATACATAAGGTACCTTTCTATATAGTCATATCTATAAATGATCAGATCTGAGCCATTGAATCATTCAACTATTCAATCTAACAGTCTACATTGAACGATCGTATAGATTAGAATCTTCTTGGAATCTAACGGTCCCACAACCTTGATCAAATGTTGACCAAAAATCTTGCTAAAAGCTAAGTGTGTGCCGAAAGCTCCTAAATAGCCCATCACCCATGCCGCCCATGCGCACTTGGATGGTAAACCATCCTTACATATACATTTCACCCACATATTACTTTGTTTAATTATCATCACTTTAAAATTAATCGGCAGTACCTATCAATTAACACAAATTCCAACTATTTGGTTGTTGATATGGGATTAAAATAATATGCACTTTCCTAAGTCATTTTCTCTTGAAATTTCTTTTTAGAGGAAGCAGGTCTTTTGATTACACATACGGGATCATATGAATTGTTTGTTAGTCATTCTACTTGATGGGTGTCGAATCCACAAAAGATAATCCTTCTGTTAACTAAATTTGTAATAGCAGTGAGTAAGTTCAAATCCATAGAGAGTGGTGAAGATTTATTCCTTGATAAAAAAAATTGAGGGGTTTTTAATCAACAAACTAAATAATGAATAAAACAAATAAACGGATGCAGTAGTTAACAAGAAAATCAAAATAACAAAACTTTCAATCAAGATTTAATTTCAGTATTGATTCTCTGAATTGATCACTGACTTAAAAACAAAAACTTTAATTTCAGGTAGATTAGTTATGGTCATTGAGGATTTGTCCTCTAACAGCTAATTTTTCCCTACTTTCTCGACAACCTTTGGATTTGTTCTTTTGATTAATTTCTAAATTAATAAACATAACTTTCAGATATGTCCTTTGAATTATGTCTATTAATTGCATCAAATATGAAATACCCAATCCCTAGTCAATAAACTCGGAAAAGCCTTGTTTATTTAAACTAGGACATACATTCTCATAGCAAACTCTCCAGGGCATTGATTACACATTTGAGGATGTTATTTGTCACTTATATGAGAATAATAAATTATTCTAATTGACTAAGTATTGAATAAATCATCAAACATTAGGCCTATTGTCTAAGGATTAATCCAATAACATAATAAACATGGAAAATGTATAAATACTTGAGAATTAAAGAAGACTAATACTCGAAGTTTCACAATTGTCGAAAACCAAATTTCTATTAATCTTGATCGAAAGACAAAATTAGCTAAACATGGGAAAGAAGAATAAAGAAATGAAAATAGAAAATATCGTGCCGTTTCTTCCTCCGAACTATGGCTTCAGTTTGTTGTTGCGTGTGATGATCAATCATAAAAAATGCCTTCCTTCTTATAGAAGTTTCCTACCAATTCTGATTCCTTTCCAATTTTATCATTTCCATTGTTCTCTTTAACAATGCAATTCTTCCTAATTCAGTTGTTTCCTTTCTTTTGCCTTGCCCATTTGATTGTTTTCATTTTTCTTCATTTCCTATTTGATTATTTCCATTATCCTTCTTGCCAATGCAATGGGTTCTAATTTAGTCACTTTCAATTCTACTTCTTCCTTAGATGTCCGATCGCAAGAGAAAACGAAATCTTTGTTTGTTAATTAAGATATTTCACGAAAATCCATTTGATTTGGACAAAATCAATTCTCTAGCTATGGACAAAATCAAATCCTCCATCAAATTTCAACATTTAAGTATTTTAACAATTTCAATTAAACTTCATTAATCGACATGAATGAACTAGTTTTAACAAATCATCAGATTCAAGATGCATTAAGATCCAATACCCTCTCATTTGGATTCATTCTATACATTTAAGTGTGTAAGGGTAACAAAATCACTCAAATCAATCACAGAAGGATAATTTACCATATGCTTGCAAAAAAATCACACCTTCACCACTAAGCATTGAATCAAACACACACATCCAAAGGTCTTTAATAGGTTGTAATGAGACTTTAGGTAGGGTATGGAAAAACAAGGAAAACTGGGTAAAATGAAACCAAAAGAATGAGTTGAATCACAATAATATGTCATAATCAATTTTTATCAAGTTCTCAAACACTTGTGGAAGCCATAAAGTAAAAAGGCAAAATAATATACATTGAAAAAATGAAGTATTTAGCTCAATAATATTATTTCCCAAGCAACTAATTCTTTTCATTTTTTTTTTCAAGCAACTAATTCTTTTTTTTTTTTTTTGTCGGTGCACTTTAAGTAGAAGGTGCATTAAGTTTGACAATACTAGCCTTTCTTTCTCTCCATTAATTGATATTTCATATCAATAACTCAACCATCTTTTGGATTTGGGTTCAATAGAGTGAAAAGAGAGAAAAAAAAAAAGGTTAATGAGGTTTATACAGTGGTGCATTATCAAAAGAAAAGGTCAAGGCTCAAAGTGGGCTCCTAGAGGTAATAGTCAATCAGACTATCAAAAGAAAGCTAAAAAGCAGTGAATCCTAAGTGCCCTTGTCATTTGTATGCATTTAATTCAATTATGTAGTTTTAGCATGCAAAACCAAACAAGTTCTAGAAGTATCCAACCATAAAAGATTATCACAAACCAAGAAAATCAGAGCAAAACCAATGATATATGCTCTTAGGCTCAAAATCTCACAAAAAGTTCCCTCTAAATTAGAAATTAAAATAATCTTTCATTAGCATGTGATTTCAAAGAATTTAATTGATTATGATTCATCAAAATTGAATTCAACCTATAAAGATTGGTCATGCATTCTATTGAACTCATAGAAAATGAAACATCATTAAAAAAAATTCAGAAAATTTTACCCTCAAAAAGTATAAATATGATCCCCTCCCCCACACTTAAATTTAACAAGTACCCATTGTCATGGAAATAAGAGAGTCTAGGAATACTCCCCTAATATATAGAATAGTGGACTGAAGCTGAGCAATCAAGCGAAAGGTGTAGAGTTAAAAAAAATAAAAAAATCTAGTATTTAGAAAAGAAAAGAAGAAAAGGAAATTAAGATTTCTAACAATATGAAAAAATAACAAGTAATTAATGAAATCAATCAAAAAGAGGAAAATAATTAAAGTAAAGAAAATTGGGTTGCCTCCCAATAGCGCCATCATTTATCGTCTTTGGCTAGACATGGTGCATTTTCATTCCTTGTATTTTGGAATATCAAGCTCAATTTCAACATTATGTACTTGAAAACCTTCATAAAAAGGTTTTAACCAATGACATTAACTTTGAATATTTTATTAGTGTCAAAACTTTGGATTCCAACTACACCATGAGAGAAGACATTAGTAACTACAAAAGGCCATAACCATCTAGAATGCAGTTTTCCTAGAAACAATTTAAAAAAATAATAAAAAATAAATAAAAAATTCAATCTAGATTGGTAAAGCAAAACTTTTTGACCAATTGTAAAATTCTTATCTCACAATTGTTGATCATGGAAAGCGTTTATTTTATCTTTGTAAATCCTTGAACTCTCATAAGCATTGTCGCAAATTTCTTCCAACTCTTGTAACTGAAGCATTCATTGCTTTCAAACTTTGTCCATCTCCATATTACATTGTTTTATAGCCCAAAATGCCCTATGCTCCATCTCTATAGGAAGGTAACAAGTATTTCCAAACACTAAGTGGTAAGGGGACATACCGATAGGTATTTTGTAGGCTGTCCAGTAGGCCCACAATGCATCATCAAGTCATAAACTCCAATTTTTTCTAATTGGATTTACGGTTTTCTCAAGAATGGACTTGACTTCTCGATTTGACACCTCAGCTTGTCCACTCATTTATGGATGGTATGTAGTGGAAACACGATGAGTGACATTATACTTGCAGAACAATGCTTCAATCACTAATCATTGCCTTGAGTGCCAAATCTGACAAAAATCTGAGACTTAACAAAATCCACAACTACTTTAGAATCATTAGTTCGGGTAGCTTTAGCCTCCACCCATTTAGAGGCATAATCCACAACAAAAATTATATAAAAAATTACCAAAAGAATTAGGAAAAGGATCTCTACTGTATGACGTGGCGATCATCTCACTGTATGCTGCTCAGTGCTGTGCAGACAGAGGCTTACAAGTCCATCTAGAAAACTTGCAAGAGATAGACAGGGAAGATACCATGTGAGGAAAGTGATTTCATTAATTAAGAATATTAGATTACAGCATATATATAGTATATATGTAGGTCAAGTACAAGAGTAATAGGATGGTTACACGTGTACAAATATATCAATTACATGGCTGCTGACCCTACGGTGACAAGTTTTTGATAAAATTCCTTTATGGTTTATCTATCAAAGGCTGAGCTCATTGCACAATTTTCTCCCTTCGATTGAGGGAAGACTACTGAGTAGTGACTGTTTTCATGATGCTAATCAAGGAACGAACTTTCGGCTAAGTTCGCCGTTTTGCCCTATGTCGAAACTGGCGAAACTTGTCGATAATTCGCCAAAAATCTTGACATTTCGTTGATGCCCAAAATAAGGTGTTCACGTGATCTCATTAAGATTTAAGAATTTAAAACCCCACTTCTTTGTCCCACATGCTGACATGCATTTAATGTTTAAAACCCAATTTCTAGAATTGGTCCCACATGCTGACATGAATTTAATGTTAAAACTTTTATAGAAAATTACACTAAGGCGGTGAGTGTTTCTTTAATTAATCTTTAGTTTCACTCTTCACTAGCGTCCGAAAGCTGAAAGCATACCAGGCGACCAGCGAGTGAACGGGCTTTGTTCAATGACTTCTGTCTCGTGAGTTCAACGAAAGCATCGATCAGATCAGAGCTTCCTTTTTTCTCATAATTTTCTTATAGATCTCCTCCATCGATCATTCTTCTTTTTCTTACCTGAGTAAACTCAAACTTAGGGTTGCACAATATAAAGATCTAACATGTTTTCCCCAGAAGAGCTTATGATCGAGATTGAAGCTGTCGAAAATGAAAAATAAAAAGCCAAGGAAGCTCCATCTGTGACGACTCTTCACCCTTCGTCGAACGGAACGATGGTTGTCGAATTGTACATCATGGATATTCCATCTGGGAACACCAAGGAAGATACCTGTATGTTTGTTGATACAATCGTTCGCTGCAATCTACAATCCCTAGCCAAATAAAAGGATTCAGGCTGAAGGCGTTGCCACTCTCTTCTCCGGTGTCTCTGCTACTTGATAAGTTGATTTCATGCATATTATTTTATATGATTAATTAACTATATTTCCATGTATTTACAATTGTTTTATATCAATTTACCCTAATATGATATGAAAATGAATATGTTGCACCCTTTCCTTTAATTTCTATAATTTTGGTGATTTTATATATTTCCTAACAAATTCTAATCAATATTTATTACTTTTACGTGTAGGAAATTATCAATCAAATATGGGTATTATTGCAAGGGTCCTACCTCAAGTCAAAAACATAGAGAGAATGAGTCCTTGCATGCTTCTATGTTTTATTTCCTATTTAGGATTTGATCAAAGAAGGGAAAAGAGGAAGAAGAATCCAATTCAAATAAGAAAGATAGAAGAATCCCGTTTTTGAGTGTCTCTGTCCAGTTTTGATCAAGATCTTCATCGGATGGTCATACGGTGTCCGATCGAGCCGATTTTTGGAGGAGAGCTTCACGACATTTTGGTCTTCAAATCCAACGGTGGGATTATGCATTGGAGATCTCTAAGTTAATCCGATTTATACATCAAAACATTCCTTGGTTAAGTCAGATAAGAACTCTGAGTTTGATTCAAACTCTGAGTTTAATTAATCTATAAAAGGAGAGCAAACTCCAGCAAAAGGAGGAGGACGTTTTTGGGAGCTTTGGAGGAGCGGAGAGATCGAACCAGGAGACGTTGGTTGGCTTTGGAGATCTGAAGCTTAGGAATAAGTTTTTATTGATCTTCTTTCAATGTTCTTGAACTCCTCTATAATGTCTTTAGTTTCTAGTATGAACTAATTTAGTTTTTCTAGGGATCAGATGTAGCCTATCTTTGAATTCTCACTCTTGACTTCGTCAGTATAATTTTGAATATTGTTTCCTTTGATTGAGTTTTTACTTCTATTCTTCATGCTTTTGATTAATTGGCCACTAATCAACTGATTGGTTAATCATAATGAACTGAGAGGGGATTTATGTGTTTAGTTCATTGGAGTAAAAGCCATGAATTACATGTAGGATAGAGATATACTTACATGGTTTGTGTAGTTGTTACATGGGAATCCATAGAATTTAATGATTTCTTAGTTGTTGTAACCCACATAGAAATATAGTGGGTTAGCAATTGAGGGAATTTCTGTTAGTACTCGAGAGAGACTAGTAGATAGGGAAGGGAATCTCGACTATCAATCAGGAAAATATTTATCAAATTATAAAGAGGGATAAGAGGGTGGGAATGCTTAGTTATGGTGAAATCTGACCCCTAGGTCTTTAGCAATTAATAAATCTCAATTTCAATTTGCATTATAGTCTAGAATAATTATCTTCCTTATTATTTGTTCAAATAAAATTGATATAATTAATTTGGTACTTAATATATAGTCTTCGAGGGATCGATCTTTTATCATTATATTACTTGTTACGACAGCGTACACTTGCGTTGTACTTTTTCACAACAAGTTTTTGGCGCCGTTGCCGGGGACTATTAGATTAATATCAATATCAGTTGCGTTGTACTTTTATTTAATTTTTTTTCTTTTCTATTATTTTATTTTATTTGTAGTTTGTGAATTTGAGTTTTTTTCAGGTCCTACTGATTTTGCATGAGAAGGAGAGGAAAGGATAATTTATTTCCTTTTGATCCTGAAATTGAAGCAACTTGTCGAATGAACTCAAAAGCAAAGAAAGATAGAACAAATTCATCTTCCACTTCTGGAACAATGGATCTTGATAATAATCAACCACCTCTTGAAGTTGAAGCACCAAGGCGCAAGACTTTAGGAGAGTATGTTGCACCAACTGTGAGAAATAATAGGACAGCTATAAGGCGTTCACCTGTAGCAGCTAACAACTTTGAAATCAAGCCTGCTATCATTACAATGGTGCAAAATAATCAATTTTCTGGATTGCCTAGTGAAGACCCAAATCTTCACATTGATGGGTTCTTGGACATTTGCGACACATTTAAGAGCAATGGCGTCACTGATGATGCCATAAGATTGAGATTGTTCCCTTTCTCATTAAGGGACAACGCTAAGAGTTGGTTGCATTCTCTACAACCAAGATCCATCACTATTTGGGATCAAATGGCTCAAAAATTTTTGGTAAAATTCTTTCCACCATCTAAGACTGCTAGTTTATTAATAGATATTTCTATTTTTTTGCAGTATGATTCGGAAACATTATTTGAGGCATGGGAAAGATTCAAGGACTTGCTAAGGAAGTGTCCATACCACGGAATAGAGCAATGGAGGCAAATTCAGATTTTTTATGATGGTCTATCTAATTCCACAAGAACATTAGTAGATGCTGCAGCAGGAGGATCAATCATGAACAAGGATCCAACATAAATTTTTGATCTTTTGAATGTTATGTCTTCAAATGCATATCAAAGGCCAAGGGATAGAGTTGCCCCAAAAAGAGTTTTGCAGAGGAATGAAATTGATCCCATGACAGCAGTGGCTATCCAACTTGAAGCATTAATAAAGCAAGTAGGGTTGTTAGCAACTCAAGGCACCAAACCTCCAGCTGTGATATGCAACTATTGTGAGGGAACACATTATAGCAATGAATGTCAGATGGCTAATCCTTTTGAGCAAAATCAGTTAGAGCAAGTAAAATATGTGGGGAACTTTAACTGACAGAACAATCCATATTCAAACACATACAATCTAGGGTGGAGAAACCATCCAAATTTTGGATGGAAAAACAATCAAGATACTGAAAGACAACCTAAAAATCAACAAGCTTAATCATTTCAGAAGAAGACTCCATTGGAAGATGCTATTGAGAAAATGGCTACAGTTTCTTCACAATTTATGCAGAAGCAAGAGATGACCAATCAGAATATTTTTGCATCCATTAAAAATTTGAAAGTACAAATGGGGCAACTCGCCCATGGGATGAATCAAAGGCAAAAAGGATCACTGCCTAATAATACTGAGACAAATCCTAGAGAGTATGCAAATGCTATTGAGCTTTGAAGTGGAAAAGTATTAGAGGAACCTTTCAAGAAAGCCGTAGTAACTGAACCTTCTTCTGAGGTGGTTCATGATGAGAAAAAAAAATGCAGAGGAATATGTTAAGGAGGAGAAACCAAAATCCAAATTGTTTCCAGATAATCCACCACCTTATAATCCACCTATTCCATATCCTCAGCGGTTCAGGAAGCAGAAACTAGATAAGCAGTTTTCTAAATTTCTTGATGTATTTAAAAAATTGCATATTAATATTCCTTTTGCAGATGCTTTGGAACAAATGCCGAGTTATGTCAAGTTTATGAAAGACATTCTTGCTAACAAGAGGAAACTTGAAGATTATGAGACTGTGGCATTGACAGAGGAATGCAGTGCTATTCTGCAGTTGAAGCTTCCACCTAAGCTAAAAGATCCAGGGAGTTTCACAATACCATGCACTATAGAAAATTTTCATTTTAATAAGGCTTTATGTGATATTGGTGCTAGTATTAATTTAATGCCTCTATCTATTTTCAAGAAACTAGGCCTTGGAGAAGCTAAACCTACCATAGTGTCACTTCAAATGGCGGATAGGTCGATTAAATATCCGAGGGGAATCATTGAAGACGTCTTGGTTAAAGTGGATAAGTTTATATTTCCAGTGGATTTCTTAGTATTGGATATAGAAGAAGATCAAGACATACCCATTATTCTTGGTAGGCCATTCTTGGCGACTGGGAGGACCTTGATTGATCTTCAAACAGGTGAACTTACTATAAGAGTACAAGATGAAAAGATCACATTCAATGTATTCAAGGCCATCAAGTTTCCAAATGAATCAGATAACTGCTTTAGAATTGATTCTATTGAGAGGTGTACAAAGGAGGTATTTCAAATAAGCTATCCAGTTGATCCAGTTGAAGTTTGTTTGGTAGGTGTGACAAATGCAGAAAATAAAGGAATTTTCGAATGTGAGATGCAGTTAGAAGCTTTATCACCTATATCTATTGACAAATTTCCTACCGAGGACCATGGCTAGTAACTTAATCACTACTTTGGAAGTGGCTTCGACCCTCAGAAGTCACTCTTTTCTTTGACCTAAAGTTGGGGGTAGTTTGGCTGCGAACTATGATGCAAGCGCTGTTTGGGAGGCAACCCAAAGTTTTTCTTTACTACGTCTTTGATTTTTCAATTGTTAATTTTTTTTTAGGTTTGATGTTTTTTGTTTCTTTTTCCATAATTTGTTTTTTTTTTAGGATAATGAAAAGAAGAGAGTGGATTTGGACTACATCACTCTCAAGGCTATGAATCAAGGGAGTCTCCTTCACCTTACTTCACATCTTATTATTTTTTTCCCATTGCATACATTTAATATTTTGATTTTTTCGTTGCATTGAGGACAATGCTCATTTTAAAGTTGGGTGTGGATGTTAAGATTCTTCACTATGGGTTGAGACTCACTATACTGAAATTTCTTTTCAAAGCAGAATTTTTCAATTCATTTCAAAACTTTTTATCAGTGGTTGAAGCTTACTTGTCTAGTTAGTAGAGTAAAATAGAAGGAAGTTATGACATTAAATCTCTAGATCTTATTTAGTATTTCATGTTTTAGTTGTGTTCATCTATAATTCTTTGAAATGATGAGTTTGCTAAATATCAGATGAGTATGTGAATCACTTTAACCTTGACTATGCGACCCACCCTTTGAGCACTAAACATTGCTATTGAGTTATTGTATTTAGGGATTTTCAAGTAAGACTACAATTTTTTGTTCAGTCAACATATTAGAATCCACCTAGATTTCCTCTTGAGGCAAAATTCATGAGTGCCACTTGTTTAAGGATATGATAGAGGCCATTATTCTTTCATTTAAAAAAAAAAAAAAAAAGAATTCTCTTCTAATCTGTTCCACCTCTACTATACCATGATTCACTACGTGGAAATGTATATGGTTTATATGCTAATACTTCATTGGTGACTCTCCCAAGTCGTGTGATCCCTTGAATAGACCGAAGGTGATATGGATTGTTAAAAGCATGGTGAGGGTTAAAAGCATTGTGAGTAGATCTTCTTTGTAGTTGCGGGTCTCCGTAGTTAATGCCATTGAGTGAGCCTTTTGGATTCTCACTGGGTTAACATTGCACAATTGGAGCTTAGGGACAAAGGCCACCGCAACGCTTGGATAGATAGTTATTTGAGAGCCATGTTACGGGTGTAGGATATGTCTTGGACTGCTTCTTGGGAGATGTGTTATCACCTTGAGAAAAAAAAGAGTATGAAATTGCTATTTCTTTTTGCAAAAGGAAGAAAAGAAAAGAAAAGAAAATTGGTGCTTCAATGTTATCATCTCCATATATGTATTTCAACTCTAGTCGATATTTCTTCCACCTTCACAAGTCCTCTTGACTTTGGATAAGTGATTGCTCTTCATTAGTGGAGAGAGGGATGATAGGCTGGACATATAAAAATTGACCTTGAAATTAGGGAGTTGTCAGTTGAATTTGGGATCTCAAACATGCATGCACTTGATTGGTTAAGGTATACACACACACACGGTTTGATTTTGTGATCTATCTACTCATCTCTTATTTAGCTTATTTTATACATTCCTTTGAATTATGGTTGAACTTGACTAAGATTGAATATTTAATCAAAATGAGAGTTTGTCTGATCCTAATATTTGCTCGAGGACTAGCAAATGTTAAAGTTGGGGGTAATTTGATAAGTTGATTTCATGCATATTATTTTATATGATTAATTAACTATATTTCCATGTATTTACAATTGTTTTATATCAATTTACCCTAATATGATATGAAAATGAATATGTTGCACCCTTTTCTTTAATTTCTATAATTTTGGTGATTTTATATATTTCCTAACATTCTAATCAATATTTATTACTTTTATATGTAGGAAATTATCAATCAAATCTGGGTATTATTGCAAGAGTCCTACCTCAAGTCAAAAACATAGAGAGAATGAGTCCTTGCATGCTTCTATGTTTTATTTCCTATTTAGGATTTGATCAAAGAAGGGAAAAGAGGAAGAAGAATCCAATTCAAATAAGAAAGATAGAAGAATCCCGTTTTTGAGTGTCTCTGTCCAGTTTTGATCAAGATCTTCATCGGATGGTCATATGGTGTCCGATCGAGCCCATTTTTGGAGGAGAGCTTCACGACGTTTTGGTCTTCAAATCCAACGGTGGGATTATGCATTGGAGATCTCTAAGTTAATCCGATTTATACATCAAAACATTCCTTGGTTAAGTCAGATAAGAACTCTGAGTTTGATTCAAACTTTGAGTTTAATTAATCTATAAAAGGAGAGCAAACTCCAGTAGAAGGAGGAGGACGTTTTTGGGAGCTTTGGAGGAGCGGAGAGATCGAACCAGGAGACGTTGGTTGGCTTTGGAGATCTGAAGCTTAGGAATAAGTTTTTATTGATCTTCTTTCAATGTTCTTGAACTCCTCTATAATGTCTTTAGTTTCTAGTATGAACTAATTTAGTTTTTCTAGGGATCAGATGTAGCCTATCTTTGAATTCCCACTCTTGACTTCGTCAATATAATTTTGAATATTGTTTCATTTGATTGAGTTTTTACTTCTATTCTTCATGCTTTTGATTAATTGGCCACTAATCAACTGATTGGTTAATCATAATGAACTGAGAGGGGATTTATGTGTTTAGTTCATTGGAGTAAAAGCCATGAATTACATGTAGGATAGAGATATACTTACATGGTTTGTGTTTGTTACATGGGAATCCATAGAATTTAATGATTTCTCAGTTGTTGTAACCCACATAGAAATATAGTGGGTTAGCAATTGAGGGAATTTCTGTTAGTACTCGAGAGAGACTAGTAGATAGGGAAGGGAATCTCGACTATCAATCAGGAAAATATTTATCAAATTATAAAGAGGGATAAGAGGGTGGGAATGCTTAGTTATGGTGAAATCTGACCCCTAGGTCTTTAGCAATTAATAAATCTCAATTTCAATTTGCATTATAGTCTAGAATAATTATCTTCCTTATTATTTGTTCAAATAAAATTGGTATAATTAATTTGGTACTTAATATATAGTCTTCGAGGGATCGATCTTTTATCATTATATTACTTGTTACGACAGCGTACACTTGCGTTGTACTTTTTCACAACACTACTGCCGAACCGGCGATATCTGCGGGATATCGTTTCGCTCCCTAGTTTCAGTTCGCCAGGGGGCAAAATCACCGATTTTCAGCGAAAATAAGTTCCTTGATGCTAATTATAATTCTAATTATAATTCAATTGTAGACTTCCTCGCTGCAAGACCAAGATGTCAATCATCTGAGATGACTAACTGGAGGCTAGCTTCTATTAAATCTTAATCAGAAGGATGTGACTTGTACATGTAGCGGTACGGATTTGAAAATTTTTCTTGTAGTCCACCGTCCTTTGAGGGTTTCTTGCTTGTGTAGGCCTTTAGTAGAGAGAGATGGGTAGAGAGATGATTCTTTTATTTAATAGGATCAAAATCTTACACTGAAAATGCACCAGAACCATCAGCCAGGAGGAACCCCACACACACACACACACACACACACACACACACACACACACACACACACACACACACACACACACACACACACACACACACACACACACACACACACACACACACACACACACACACACAAAAAAAAAAAAAAATCTTGAAGCCTAGAACTTTAAAACAAAAATAAAAAGAGCATCTTGAAGCCTAGTACTTTCTCTTCCTTGTTTAGTTATTTCTTCCCTTATATTTTATTTTTGAACGAGCTCATTAAGAACAACCTCCAGAGCCAAATCCCACCTTTTCTCCTGCCACGTTATATACCACCTCATATGCATGCTGCTGTTGGTTTCCAAGGATCTGCATATCGGTAGCATCACTGTTGCTAAGAAAAGTCAAGCAATATTGAGTTGAGCTTATTTCAAATAAAATCCCAGAAGGATGAACGTTCAACTCAGCACCTCCACTAAACTGCAATACTATAGATGGTAATTCTACGGAACTGTATCCAGACAAGTCATAGCATGTATCAAATTGTTCATATGCTGGTGCAATAGGGTACTTAGACATTGCTTGATGAAATGCAGAACGAAGAGCTGAATAAGCATCTGGTGCCAACCGAGTGATGACAGTTCCAGAATCTATAATGGTTCCTAAAGTAGTGAAAACTGATTCTACAATTGATAGCTTTTGCCCATTAACTCTAATGCCTGTCATTGTTAGGAAATAGAAGGAAGGGTGGTCGGCATTTGTTTGCAATGGAGTATATTGAACATTAGAAGAAGAACCCGCTTTGAATGCAAGAAAACCAGTAGAACTGATTGTGGATGGAAGACAATAGGAGAAGATCTTGCCATACTTTTGAGCTGTCTGTGATACTAAAGAGATCTGAGTACGGCCAAGGCCTAGTAATCCATCTGAAGTGCCAAATATCCCCTCATTGTTCTGACCACATCCAAATTCGAAATTCAGGATGGTTTCAGAGGAACATAATGTGTATCAGTTACAAAGTCCCCTCGAGAGTTTGAATCGTCACCATATGTAACCCTGTAGAGGCAATTGGTGGTGCAGAGGGCTTGTTCATAGCCTCATGATGTGAGTTGTGAGCATGTCTCTGAACCATACTGGACAGTTGAATAGGTGGACGAAGCAGAAAAGTTGAAGTAGGAGTCTTGATGATGATAACAGTAGATAGCACAAGGTTGGCATTGGGTCCAAGTGAAATCACTACCTGTATCAAATTCTAATGTCAACTTTTGTTCAGGTGTTCCACTTCCAATCCTCACAACAAAATTTCCAGAATCCCCAGTGTTGGCAGGAAGTTTTACTATAGAATCTGCTACCGATGACTGTTGGTTAGAGATTCTAGAATGGATTGACTCGACTTGAGTTTGGTCATTGATGATGTTAATCCTAGTGGGTGGGTCCCACTACAATTTGCGCCATAGGTGGTAGCAAGACGGTTATGTAGTCTAAGATAACTACCCCTTAATTTAGTTGAGTCTAAGCAGGACTCTAATATTCATCTCTTGGATGAGTCTAGGAAAACCTTAATTAAGGAACTAGGGTTGAGGGAAAATATTATAAATAGAGGAATGGAATATCAAATAGAGGTCTGACTGATATTGAATACTCTCCTATGCTCTACGAATTCTAAGCTAATCTTGAACCTCCATCATTGTGGTTCGCTGATTTGGAAGCATGGAAATAACGTATAGAGTACACAAGCTGAAAAAAGGGAAATGGAATGCAAAGAGGCACCTCCAGAGAAGATATTGGTCATAGTGCACCAAGTGGGAGCATGAACATAGATTGTGAACCTAGTGGGAGTGTACCTGGAGGGGACACACCCATAAACCAATGTGATCTCAATGCATGTAGAAGCACAAGAGGACATATTTCCCGTCATCGATTTAAGATTGAAGGGGACGTCTTATTGTGTGCCTTAGCTAATAAGGAGGAGCTTGCATCCCTAAAGGAAGCGCTATCATCACATGATAAGGACAAATGGTTGGTTGCTATAGAAGATGAGTTGTGTTCTATGGACAAGAACCGAGTCTGGGAGTTAGTTGATCCTCCATCTAATTGCAAAACTATTGGGAACAAATGGGTTTTTAAGGTTAAGCGTAAGGCCGATGGATCAATTGACAAATATAAGACACGAATTGTGACGAAATGCTACACCCAAAGAGATGGTGTGGACTATGATAAAACATTCTCCCCTGTGGTGAGGATAGCATCCATTTGTCTTATATTGTCCATTGTGGCAAGACTAGATCTAGAACTCTTTCAAATGGACTTCAAAACGACATTTCTCAATGGAGAACTGGACAAAGAGATTTATATGGATCAACCAGTGGGTTTAGAGTCCAAGGGACATGAGCACAAAGTTGGCCACCTTAAACTTTCCATATATGGCCTCAAACAAGCGTTTAGACAATGGTATTTTAGATTTCATCATGCTGTAACTTCGAATGGCTTTGATGTGATTGAAGAAGATCATTGTGTGTATATAAAACGGTCCAAAAAAGGATTCTTAGTTCTCTCTTTATATGTCGATGATATCTTTTTAGTAGGGAATGACATTGACATGATTGTCGCCACTAAAGAGTGGTTGTCCTCCACATTTGAGATGAAGGACATGGGCAAAGCCAACTTTGTGTTAAGCATCAAGATAGTGAGGAATTGCTCAAAGAATTTTCTTGGTTTGTCTCAACAAACTTACTTAGAGAAGGTCCTTGAACGATTCCACATGCAAAATTCTAAGCCCATCGACACACCAATGGACAAAATGTGCATACTGAGCGTAGAAAAATACCCTAAGAATGAAGAAGAGAAAAATCATATGTCAAGAGTACCCTATGCTTCTGCGGTTGGTAGTCTGATGTACGCAATGATGTGCACGCGCCTAGATATTTGCTGTGCTGTTGGGATGGTCAGTTATTACCAGAGTAACCCAGGACCTACCAATTGGTAGGCAGTAAAAAGGATTTTCTGTTACCTTTGTTGGACGACAAATCTCATGCTCACATATAGTGGTTCAGATTTGAGGTTGAGAAGTTACAGTGATGCTGACTGTGGCAGTGATCAGGATGAGTTAAAGTCTACCTCAGGTTAAAGTTTTTGTCCTTGGAGGTGAGTTGTTACTTGGAGCAGCAAGAAGCAAACATTCATTGCTTTTTCCACGATGGAGGCTGAGTATGTTGCATGCTCAGCTGTTGTTCAAGAGGAAATTTGGCTTAGAAGATTCTTTAGAAGTCTCAACCTATTCTCACATGCAGATGATGTGGTGCTCCTACACACTAATAGTACAGCAGCTTTGGCTTTCTCTAAGGATGCTAAGTTCCATGGAAAAACCAAACACATAGAGATCTGCTACCAATTTGTCCGAGATACGATTGCAAATGTAGAAGTTGTCTTAAAGCACATCTCCACATCCAACATGGTGGCTGACCCATTGACTAAACCTATACCAAGGGATATGTTTTTGTCACATGTTAGGAGTCTGGGTCTTAGACGTGGATGATGTTTTCTTTTATTTTTTAAGACATCTTCTTTTGGACATAATGAAATCATATTTTACGCATGTTTATGATAAGTGAGTTAGTATATTTTTATAAAGGTGTCACTAGGCATTGATTTCACCCAGTCACACGAGAAAATTCACTTTGGTGCTTGTAGATAGCGAGCAAGATGAGCCTATGGATTTGTAAAGCTTTAGGGGGCTTTCAAACCAATGACAGGTGCCTTAAATGGAAAGAAGATGAGACCTCAATAGTCGAACATAGAATCATCACATTTATGTGTTGCCTATATTGTAGCTAAATGTGAATCTTTATGATTGGTCATTGAGTGATTGATTGTAGAAGAATCAGGTTAGGCGCTTTAGGTAGCGACTGAACCAAGATTCATATGGCATATTTTTTTCTTTCTTTTGTGACATGCCCATATCAGTGGGAGTTATGCCATAGCATGCATGTTTGTTGCATGTGCTGAAGTTGACCGATGATGAGAGTGATTGAATGGATCCCTGCTTCGTCACTGTGTGAGCCATCAAGATCACATATTGTTGATCCTACTTGTACCCTTTACTTTAGACTATGCCATGAAGAGGACACCCAATGATGCGGTCTCGCAGGATAAGGCTGGGAAAGCAATTGGGGATAATCCAAATGGCACGAGGGCCATGGAAAACTTTTCATTCTATACCCAACAGTGATGTGACTCATTGCCCGAGCGACTTGTCATTTGACGAAGTCATCAGTACATTATATGAGGATAGTTCACATTGCTCACTATGAGGGATCGAGAGTGTGGAACTAGGAATAATTGAATTGTTTAGGGTATAATGAGATAATTTTTGAGCGATGTGCTATGTTGGTTAGATGAAGACTTGATATAGCACTCCTACCCTAGATACATCTCTTAGGTCACACGTTCCATTTCCGTATTGAAAGGATTAGAGTTGATGAGAGCATTTGGATAACTCTGCTACCTTGTGGAGAGTGGGAGATGTTAATCGTAGTGGGTGGGTCCCACTACAATTTGCACCATAGGTGGCGGCAAGACGGTTATGTAGTCTAAGATAACTACCCCTCGGTTGGTGCAAATTTTGCCGCTTTCTCTAGACCGAGAATCTAGCACCGAACCAAGCAGATCTGAATCGATCTGGATCTTCACTGGACTGAATCAAGATCTCACTCACTTCCTGCGAAACAATGAACTGATCAGAAATAGAGCCGATCGTCTTGATCGGCGTCACGTCTCTGACGATTTTGTCACATGATCGTTCAGGTAGAGCTTCTGAAGAAGTTTTAATGGAGATAGACAGAAATTGAGTGAGAGTTCCATGGAATTTGAATGTCCTTACCTTTTGAGCAAATATGTTGCCTTTTTATAGAACTTTTCCCGCGTGATCTCCTTTTAACTATGATCGTCAGATCGTAATAATGAAATGGTCGGTTGTGATTAGGCCTTCACTTAGTTCCTGGGCGGACCCATAGATAGCTTTGCTTCATTAGTTTAAAATCAATTGAATCGCCTTAAAACAGGAGTGAACCGGCCTGAACCGGATTTGGGATATTTTAGTCACAACACCCTCTATTTAGTTGAGTCTAAGCAGGACTCTAATATTCATCTCTTGGAAGAGTCTAAGGAGAATTCTAATTAAGGAATTAAGGTTGAGGGAAAATATTATAAATAGAGGGATGGGATACCAAACAGAGTACTGACTGATACTAAATACTCTCCTACGCTCTACGAATTCTCCAACCTAATCCTGACCTCCATCACTGTGGTTCACCGATTTGGAATCGTGGAAATAACCTATAGAGTACACAAGCTAAAAGAAGGGAAATGGAACTCGAAGAGGCACCTCCAGTGTCTAGATCCATTGCAAAACATCACTAAGGTAAAGGATCTATAACTCTTCCATTAATGTTTTGATCTTACAGATGAGATTCTGGTGAATACTAGGGATTTTTTTATTTCCCTCCATTCAGTGGTGAGCAAGGCCTGCATTTGTGAGTGACTTGAATTCTTGGCTTGCTTGAGGCTTAAGAATCTGAAAGAATAGAAGGTAATCAATGTCAGTATATAATTAGTAACTTCTCTGTCAAGAGAGAAGAGGAGTTCCCTCAAATGATTTGTTCTTCAACCAAATAAACATAGATTTGAAAGGAGTCTCACCTTTAGCTGAAGAAGAGCAAACACCAAATGGCATCAAAGAGCTCAATGAAACCATATGAGTCCTTAGTTGATGACTTGCCATCATTTCTTCAAACCTGTAAGCCTCCTCCTTTTCTAAGGAACCAACAAAGACCAAAAAAAGAAGAGAAGTTGAAAATAGGAGAAGAAGAAACGAGGGATAGATAATGGCCATTGATGACGAGTATTGGATTCTCAGGAAAAAAAATAGAAAAAAGGAAAGAATAATGAGCAGCTGAAAAGAGGAAAGAGAAGAGAAATTTCACTTTCTCCTTGAACCCAATGGCTACTTGTCTTGTTAACCCAACCTTCAAGGTCTGTTTATAGAGGAAAGAAGGGATTCACATCATTATACTCTGGAAAGTTTAAAGAAACAAATCTTTTTTCTAGAAAAGCTAGTCGTAAATTCCATTGGTCTCTCAGCTGACGTAGTTCACATTATGTGACTTCCATTGGTCTTTTGTGCATGGAATCTTGAAGAATACACTATTTGAGAAGTATTAAATATGTACTTAACCAATGTGCCTAGGCTGGTTAGATTCATTGAAAGTCTTAGTCCCACATCTAGTAGAAGTGAGAGTTGTAAGAAGTGGGAGTTTGTTGAGAGTTTTAGTCCCACATCGAGTAGATGTGAGAGAAGGTGAGATGGGGAGAGGGTATAAAAGGATGCTTTCCTCTCCACATGTAATTTATTCCAAAGAATCTTCCCTCTTGTATATTTATATATCTATAGTGGAGTTTTCTCTCTTGCCCGTGGTTTTTTCGCTTAAAGGATTTTCCACGTAAATTATTTTGTTCTTCTTTTCTCTTATTTACCGATTGTTCTATTCGGTGGGTTTTTCATAATCCGACAGTGGTATCAGAACGAGATTTTGTTTTCATCCTATGGAGGTGCTGCAGAAATTTTTTGAAGTCGCTATTCACGTGTTTGTTTTCTTTTCGGGTATCCTAGAAATGTATATTGGGTGATTAAGTACATGTCTAGGAAAATTTTGTCTAAGGAGTCTGGTATTTAAGCGGACTGATTGTGTCCTTCTAGTCTTTCCTGAAAACTTTTATAGTATACTTTGGTTCAACAATATACCAGTTGGAGGTAACCTGAGAAGATATTTTTCATGTGAAATAGTGGAAGTTATTCTATAGTCAACAACAGTTCACGATAGAAGCAATGGCAGCAAAATCGACATTAGCAAGTTTGATGGCACAAAATTCTCATTATGGAAGATGAAGATGAAGACGAAGACATTATTGATAAAGGATAATTGCCTGGAAGCCATCAGGAATCGGTCGGCGGAGATTACAGATAACGACACATGGAACAGAATAGATGCAATGGCCCTTTCCAATTTGCCTCTATCATTATCTGATGATATTTTAGCTGGCATAGAAGAAAAGAAAATTGTTAAGGAGGTTTGGGATCATCTAATCAAATTGTATGAAGCTAGGTAATTTCATAACAAAATTTTCTTGAAGAGACACGGATGTCAGAATTTACATCAGTTACAGAGCACATACATACTCTGACTTCATTATGTTCTCAACTTTTAACGTTGGCACATAATTTTACGCCACAGGAACGTGCTGAAATTTTACTCCAAAGTCTTCCAGATTCATATGACCAAGTCATCATCAATTTAACCAGTAATATCCTCTCTGATTATCTGGTATTTGATGATGTCGCTACTGCAATTCTTTAAGAAGAAAATAGACGAAAAAGTAGGGAAGATAGACATGCAAGCTCACAACAAGCAGAAGCTCTGTTTATGACGCGAGGAAAGTCAATGGAACGTGATTCCAGTGGGAGTCACAAACAAGGGAGGTCAAAATACAGGGGTAAAAAGAATATCAAGTGCTATATTTGTGGCAAAAAGGAACACTTAAAAAATAAGTGTCAATTCAAAAAGGGTGTAGATAAGGCATAAACATCTCAAGGGTGCGTTGCTGAAGGAGATATTCTTTACAACGAAGCAACAACGATATCCAATGATAGATTGGAGCTTACTTATGCTTAGATCTTAGATTTGGGAGCAACATGGCATATGACCTCTCGCAAAGATTGGTTTCACACTTATGAACCTATCTCTACAGAGTCTGTGTACATGGAAAATGATCATTCCTTGGAGATTACTAGAATTGGAACCATCAAATTGAAGATATATGATGGTATGGTACGCACTATTCAAAATGTGCGGCATTTGAAGGGCTTAAAGAAGAATCTATTGTCTTTGGGACAATTAGATGAAATTGGCTGTAAAACCCGCATCCAAAATGGAATGATGAGGATCATCAAAGGAATGCTAGTTGTAATGAAGGTTGAAAGGAGCGCTACAAATTTACAAACTAATGGGAGAAACGTGTCTGGAGGCAGAAGCATCAATTGCATCAACCGATATTGCGGAATAGATGACAAAAGTGTGGCATAAGAAATTCGGCCACATGTTAGAGCAAGGGTTGAAGGTTCTTGTCGAACGGAAATTACTCCCGGGCCTCACAAAGAATTCATTACCCTTTTGTGAGCATTGTGTTACAAGTAAGCATCATAGATTGAAGTTCAATACATCTTATTCCATGAGTAAAAGTATTCTGGAATTAGTTCATTCTAATGTATGGCAAACACCGGTTATATCTCTAGGAGGAGCAAGGTACTTTATAACTTTTATTGATTATTATTTTAGAAGATGTTGGGTGTTTCCTATCAGGTAGAAGTCAAATGTGTTTTATGTTTTCAAAACATTTAAAGGGCAAGTTGAACGAGAAACAGAGAAGAAAATCAAGTGCTTCAGGACGGACAATGGCAAAGAATATATAGGGGATGACTTCGTTGAGTTTTGTAATCAATAAGGCATCAAGAGACAATTCACGGTGGCTTACACTCCTCAACAGAATGGAATAGTGGAGTGGATGAATATAACTCTACTTGAAAGAATGAGAGCCATGCTAAGAACTGTGGCTAAGTCCTTTTGGGCAGAAACCGTAAATGATGCCTGCTATGTGATTAATCGATCACCAACAAGATCGATTGATCTGAAGACACCAATGGACATGTGGACTGGAAAGCCAGTTGATTATTCACGCATGCACACATTTGGGAGTCTTGTGTATATGATGTACCATTCCCAAGAAATTTCGAAATTGGATCCAAAATCCAGAAAGTGTAGATTCTAGGATATGCTGATGGAGTCAAGGGCTATCGACTGTGGGATCCGGCCCACTGCCCACAAGGTTGTCATCAGCAGGGACGTCATTTTTGCAAAAGATAAGCTGCAGAAAGAAGATGTGAGTAGCACTTCAACAGGAATTTCAGAGAGTACAACAGTTCAAGAGGAAGAGAAGTCCGAACCTGAAGATTCTTCTGGAGCAAAATTCAGAAAACGAGGAACAGGTACCAGTTGAATCTACAGCTATAGAAGTTCAACAATCAACTCGTGAAAGACACACACCAGCCTAGTAGTCTGATTGCATATTGTCTTCTAACATGAGACAGGGAGAAGACAAGGAGCCATCAACATTCAAAGAAGCGATCGATAGCTTAGAAGCGTCACTTTGGATGGAAGCTATGCGCAGAAGAAATAGAATCTCTTCATAAGAATAAGACGTGGAAGCTTGTACCTTTACCGCATGAAAGGAAGCCCATAGGTAACAAATGGGTTTACAAGAGCAAACAAAACAGTAATGATCAGGTAGAGCGGTATCGGGCAAGATTGGTGATCAAAGGATATGTTCAGAAAGAGGTGTCGATTATACAGAAATCTTTTCACCAGTGGTTCGACTTACTACTGTTTGGATAGTTCTAGCATTTTGTGCTACTTTTGATCTACATCTTGAGCAGCTAGATGCAAAAACTGCATTTCTTCATGAAGATCTTGAAGAGGAAATCTATATGCTCTAACCAGAAGGTTTTGAAGAACCAGAAAAGAGGAACTTGGTTTGCAGGTTGAACAAATCTCTATACGGTTTAAAACAGGCGCAAAGATGTTGGTATAAGAGATTTGATTCCTTCATATTGAGCCTTGGATATAACAGACTTGCTTTAGACCCTTGTGTGTATTACAAGAGGTTGGGTGGTGGTGACTTCATTATTTTGTTGTTGTATGTTGATGATATGTTGGTATCAAGACCCAACAAAAATCATATCGTTAAATTAAAGGCTCAGTTGGCTAGGAAATTTGAAATGAAGGATTTAGGACCCGCAAACAAAATTCTAGGGATGCAAATTCACCGAGACAGAAATAACAGGAAAATTTGGCTATCTCAGAAGAGTTACTTAAAGAAAATCTAGCGCCACGTCAATATTCAAGACTGTAAGCCAGTTTCTACCCCACTTCTTGTTAATTTCAAGTTATCCCATGAGTCCTAGCAATGAAGCAGAGAGGAAGGAGATGTCTTGAGTACCGTATGTATCAGTAGTGGGGGAGTCGATATTCGCTATGATATGTACAAGACCGGACATTGCACATGTAATGGGAATGGTTAGTCGGCACATGGCGAATCCAAGACGAGAGCATTGGATTATTGTGAAGAGGATCCTAAGATATATTAAATAAACCTCGGATCTTGCTCTATGTTATAAAGGATCTGAATTTATTGTCAGATGATATGTTGATTCTGATTTTGTAGGTGATCTTGATAAAAGGAGATCCACTACTGGCTATGTTTTTATAACTGCAGGAAGAGCTATGAGCTGGGTGTCTAAACTACAGACAATTGTAGCCCTGTCTACAACAAAAGCTGAGTATATGGTAGCTACCCAAGCTTGTAAAGAAGCAATTTGGATAAGAAGATTTATGGAAGAACTTGGGCACAAACAAGAGAAGATTCTCTTGTATTGTGACAGTCAAAGTGCCTTGCACATTGCAAATAATCAAGTTTTTCATTCCAGGACAAAACACATAGAAGTACAATATTATTTTGTTTGTGAAGTGGTGAAAGATGGAAGGGTGGATATACAGAACATCCACACGAAAGAGAACCTAGCAGATGCATTGACAAAGGCAATCAACACTGGCAAGTTCATTTGGTGCAAATCCTTGTATGGCTTGTCAAAGACGTAGACAACATGGGGATGGCAAGATAGAGAATGGTGTGGAGATTAATTGGTTCTTAATCTAATCTCCAAGTGGGAGATTCTTGAAAGTCTTAGTCCCACATCTAGTAGAAGTGGGAGTTGTTATCCCACATTGGAAATAAATGAGAATTTGTTGAGAGTTTTAGTCCCACATCGAGTAGATATGGGAGAAGGTGGGATGGCTCTTCTCCCCTCCACATGTAATTCATCCCAATGAATCTTCTCTCTTATATATTTATTTATCTATAATGGAGTTTTCTCTTTTGCCCGTGGTTTTTTTTTCCTTTAAGGGTTTTCCACGTAAATTATTTTGTTCTTCTTTTCTCTTCTTTACTGATTGCTCTATTCGGTGGGTTTTTCATAACCCGACAAGATCTACCACCCATACACCCTAACGGACCTCATTAGGTACATAGCATATTATCATGTTTTTGCAGTCATCATCTTTGACGGCTCTCACTGTAGGTAATATAGATCCTCAGTATTCGGGCAGGGTGCAGATTTATATTCTCACGCCTCACCAGATGGACAACACGTGGCCTACCCATGGTTACTTGGTACCATGGGCAGGGCATCTAGCTGACAGACACAAGGACGCACACCTTGCTTGGACACAGAGGATCTGGACTCTACTCTAGGCAGCTTATACTCTAGTGGTAAGTAGCATTTTTCAATGCTTACACTATGTTTCTTAAATTTTTTATTTTTATTTTTTAAATTTTTTATTTTTTTATTTTTTATTTTTTTTGTGTGGCAGGTAGCCATTTCTTCATAGTTTTCACTCTATTTTATACAATTCACTTCCCAGTAATTCTTTCTTACTAAATGTTAGATATTTGATCTGTTGATAATACGTCAAAAGTAATTCAATTCAATTAATTGATGGGGAAAAAATTCCTTACCTGAATTCGCTTTCCCTTACTTGAAGTATTCGCAGCGGAAGTCTAGATCCACGTTCTCGTTCCACCACCAAAGATTTACCGGCGAGATTCCACAATCACAGGGAAAGGGAATAATATCCACAACCCAAATGCCGTGGATTAATGGAATGAAGATCAAATACTAGGAAAGAAGAATTTCTAAGCCTGCGATTCTAAGAGAGAGGGAGAGAGAGATGGAGCCGCCGTTTCTCAGATATTCGCTCGTGCGAATGAATCACTCAGTTACATACTCACTAATGCGGTGGTTACCAAAATATATAACCCTATTTTGTAACCGCCCTAATAGTGAGTTTCCAATATTGCCCTTGGGCATTTATTTTATTAATCAAATTAATAAATTCCAACAGCTCCCACTTGCACAAGGGCAAGTGTTAATCTTTCAATGTGTCCCAGACACACTTGTATATCCCAGATATACACATTCAATCTCTCTGCTATGTATCCCAGATACATAGACCTCTTGTGTCCCAGACACACATGCATATCCCGAGATATACATATATATTGATCTCTTCACTATGTATCCCGGATACATAGACCACCCGTGTCCCCAGACACTAATATCCACAAGTCATACTGGCAAAATGGGTTGTGCGATCGGTGATATACCTGCACACGTGAGCCCCAAACTAGAAACCTTCCCAGAAGGCCAGAATGGCACATCACTCATAGAAACAAATCAAATAAGCATTAGTATAACACAGTGTCCTAGGTTTATTCAAGCTCACCAGACTAAAGGTATCTCGATCCCTCTGAGAGATCACCTTCTTGTCCTTAAAATGTTCACTACTGTAACACATACAGTTGGCGCCAGCAAACACTTTTTAGGGTGCAGTTGAATCAAACCTTTCCTTTCGCCCCAGACCATCACTAAACTTAGGATTGACTCCTTTCCCGGTAGTGCCCCTTTAGGTCGAATCTATCATGACCATAGGTAACACCCCAAAGTAGCCACATCAACCCTTCGTTTCATGATGTCATCGAAAGTCACTAAGAACACTAATGGACCATAAGGTCCAGGACTCACACAATGAGAGGAGCAGGGATCCATCCTATCATTTCCAATGATCGCTAAGCACACATAGTATGATATATGTGCTATGGTGGAGCATTCTATATACAATAGAACGTATGTCCATCTCAACACCATACAGGTCTTAGTCTAGTCGCAACCTCTTGCGCCTAACTCGAGTTTCTTTATTGTCGCCACCCTAGCGCCACATAAAGTACTCGCACTGGCTCCTATAGGCAACATGAATAGTGGGAACATTCATGTCGATTCTCTTTACAATAGAGAAACTCATCATGATTCCAAATCAAGGCGACATCTTGATTATGAATTGACCTACACAAAGTCATTCACAATCTGTCTCATCTCTGCTCGCCTCTAAGGTGCCAGAGGCGAATGCTCGTGTGAGTGAGCCATTCTCTTGCCTATTGACATATCTTGTTTTATGCTAGCAAAACACAATCACACAGAAAGTGAATAAAAAAAAATGCTGGAATGAACTCATATTATTCATTAATAAGAAAGTCTCAGTACAAAAATAAGTCACAATCTACGCAAGCCCAAGGATTTTACATGAGAAATAAAAACATCCTTGGCTATAGGTTTGGTAAGAGGGTCAGCTACCATCTGACTAGTAGATATGTGCTTAAGTACAACTTTCTTCCTTGATGTAATGTCTCTAACAAAGTGATATCTCAACTATATATGTTTGGTCTTCCCATGATACTTGGGGTCCTTGACATAGCTAAGAGCTGCCGTACTATCACAGTAGACAAGGGCAGCCTCTTTGGATGTCATCACAATCCCAGTATGTCGAAGGAATCTCCTCAACCAAACAGCCTCTTGAACCGCAGCTGAGCATGCCACATACTCTGCTTCCATGGTCGAGAGGGATATACAAGCCTGCTTCTTGCTACACCACGAAATGGCCCCGCCATTCAGCAAGAAAGCATATCTAGAGGTTGATTTGCGCTCATCGATGTCTCCAGCCCAGTCGGCATCACTATAGCCAACTAAGCGCAAATCCAATCCTTGGTAACACAACATGTAGTTACTCGTTCCTCTGAGATATCTCAATATCCTCTTGATCGCTTTCCAAGTGCTCTATGCCCGAGTTTGATTGGTACCGACTAACCAAACCCACTGCATAACAAATATCCGGCCTAGTACACATCATAGCGTACATAAGGCTACCCACTGCACTGGAAAATGGAACTCTTTCCATCTTGGTTTTCTCCTCTGGAGTCTTAGGACCCATATCAAGGCTCAAATGCAAACCCTTCTCCACTAGAGTATCAATTGGTTTGCAGTTGTGCATCCGTATCTCGTCAAGACATTGTCAATATAGGTCTCTTGAGATAAACCTAGTAATCTCTTTTGCCTATTTCTGACAATCTTGACACCAAGCACATAGCTTGCTTCACCCATGTCCTTCATATCAAATACGGAGGACAACCATTTCTTAATGGTTTCCAATAGCTCCTTGCTATTGCTAGCCATAAGTATGTCATCTACATATAGTGTCGAATGACATAATTATTATCGATCTCTTGGTGTAAACACGGTGGTCTTCCTCAAGCATGGAAAAACCATTTTCCATCATAGCTTGGTGGAAGCGCACATTCCACTGTCTAGATGCTTGCTTTAAGCCATATATGGACTTCTTAAGCTTGCACACTTTGTGCTCAAGTCCATGTGCTTCAAAGCCTTGAGGTTGATCCATATAGATCTCTTCCTCAAGTTCTCCATTGAGAAAAGCAGTTTTTACATCCATCTGATAAAGCTCTAAGTCCAACTGAGCAACAATGGCTAGTTTGAGGCGAATTGAGGCAAACCTAACCACAGGGGAAAAAGTTTCCTCATAATCAACGCCCTCTTGTTGGGTGTAGCCCTTAGCCACTAAACGAGCCTTGATTCTCTCAATAGATCCATCCGCCTTTCTTTTGATCTTGAAAACCCACTTGTTCCCAATTGCCTTTCGGCCTGGCGGCAAGTCAACCAAGTCCTAGACATGATTAACTTTCATCGACTCCAACTCTTCCTTTATTGCTTTCAACCATTCATTTGAGCTTGACCCCGCAAGAGCTTCCTGCACGCTCTTTGGTTCATGCTCATCGACTGAAATCATCTCACAGTCGATCTCTTCAGGAGTTACCATGTAGGCTTCATCCTTTATGTCGAAACGTCGACGAGGAACTAGCCCGCGCCCACTACGGCCCAAGTGCATGTCAGATTACTCACCGTCTAAGGTAGCTATCACATCTGCACTCCCACTCCCACTAGGATATTCTGGATGAACCCCAGGTTCATTATCCAAAATCTGAATCCCTGGAGTGACAAGACCACTATCTTGTATCTCAAAGAATTCCGATGATTCTTTGTTAACTCCTGAAAGAGATGGAAAATCATTCTCCAAGAATGTTGCATCCCTAGACTCAAGTTCCGTTCTCCTCTCACTCTCATCTAGTCCAATGAAGACATGGCCCTTTGAGGGTTCAGAATATCTCACAAAGATACACTTTCTTCCTCTGGGTCCAAGCTTTCCATATTGGTGAGAAGTAGAGTGAACATATGCTGCACATCCCCATGCGCGCAAGTAACTCAAATCTGGCTTCCTTCCGGTCCACAACTCATATGGTGTGGAAGGAACCGATTTGGTTGGAACTCTGTTGAGGATATAGGCCGCAGTCAGCAAAGCATCTCCCCAATAAGAGATGGGTAGATTTGCCTACGCCATCATGGATCTCACCATGTCTAGCAAGGTTCTATTCCTCCTCTCAAGCAACCCCATTTTCTTTGTGGAGTCCCTGGAATAGTAAGTTGTCTAGATATCCCCTTTTTATCACATAACCCTTTGAACATATCGGAGAGATACTCTCTACCTCTATCCGTTCTAAGAGTTTTAATCGTTTTATCTAACTGATTCTCAACCAAGCTCATGAATTTCTTAAAACATTCCAGAGCTTCTAACTTATGAGAAATTAGATAAATGTGACCATACCTTGTATAGTCATCTATGAATGTGATGAAATAAGACTGTCCTTTTCTAGTATGCACATTCATGGGTCCACACACATCTGAATGGATAAGTTTTAAAGGAAGAGAGGCTCTCAAAAGCCTTTTTAAATGGTTTTCTAGTTGCTTTTCCTGCTAGACATGACTCATAGGTTGGCAAATCAGATAGTGAACCTTGGCCTAAGAGACCTTCTCTTGCCAATCTGTTCATCCTATCTAAGCCAATATGTCTTAGTCTAGCACGCCACAAATTATAATCAATACATACAGTATCTTGGCAAACAAAAGCACTACTAGAATTAAATGAATAATTAGTTGTATCCAATACAATGAAACCATACAGAAGAAAACCATAACCATAAACTGTATCACCTAGATACAAAACCAAAGAATTGTTTTCAAATACAACTCTAAAACCATGTCTCATAAACCACTCTTGTTTCTGTTCCCACCTCTGTTACTTTGCCTAGACCACTGAGGTTGAGCTCTCTCCTTCTTGCGCTTGAAGCCTGCTTCCTTACTAGTGCTTGCTTCAGCAGCAACTACTTGAGTGAGGGACATCGGCCAACATCCGATCCTCCTCTAGCTCAAGGTGCTTGGCAGCTTGATCAAATGTCTTGACCTCATCAACATGAGTCAAAAAGATCTTCATATGCTCCCAAGTCTTTGGCAATGACCTGATGACTGTGGAGACTTGCTCCTCATCAGTCTTCTGGCGCCCACATGCGCTCAACTCACTAATCATGTTAGACATGATGGTTATATGGTGCCTCATGGTGTGACCCTGGCGCATCTTATAACCGTCAAAGGTGAGTCCGAGCTGGCAGCCTCTTGTGGTGGAAGTCCCTCCATACTGGAACTTCACAGCCTCCCACAAAGACTTTGCAGTCCTATGCTTCTCAAATCGAAGCATCAGGTCATCCTTCATGGAGCTCAGGATTGTAATCCTGGCTACCCGGTCTTTCCTCTTCCAGGCATTGTAAAGCTCAAGGTTCCTGCTATACTGTGCAGTGGTACCTTCCTCAGGTGGGGACATGGTCTAGTTTACGGTTTCCAGCATGTTCTATTCTTCTAGGAGATACTGCACCTTTCGGTGCCAAAGGTCATAATACCTCTCATTCGGTTTATCTCCTTTCGCGAAGTTAGCAACAATGCTCTTGGTAGCAGCCATTTATTCTAGAGACATTACATACTAGGATGAGTTCAACTATTCTAGCATAAAACACAACTCAAGCAACAGCAAATCACACTAGCATAGTCAATCTATGGGATAAGCATTTAAACCAAAAGAGATGCTAACAAACATTCAATCAAATTCTCATGCAAACCCACATAGACTTATACACTAGTTTCATTCTGTGCAAGAAACATGATTGATAGACCCAAAATAAAATAGTTTTATTAAAATAAAACATTCAATCATGTTAAAACTATGAGGTGGTTCACACAGAACACTTCTACCTCATTAGCTCCCACTAGGCCCCAATAGGCCCTCAATGCCCAAACATCACACAGATTGTCGGGCCATTGGTGTCCAGTAAGTTAGAAACACATTCTGAACTGGACAGACCAATATCCAAAAAAATCCATCTCCCAGACGGACTGCCGTTTGCCCAGACGGAATTCCGTCTGCCTTTTATGCCCAGACGGATGACCGTCTGGCCAGACGGAAATTCCGTCTGGCATTCTGTGACCAGACGGATGACCGTCTCCCAGACGGAAATTCCGTCTGGGTCACTGTGACTACTCTGATAATAGACGGACGACTGTCTAGTCAGACGGTCGTCCATCTGGTCCACAGTGACCAAAAACGGCGATTTTTCAATTTTTCTTGAACGAAATTTTTTTTCAAAAAAAAAGCGGAAAACACGTTTTTTCATCCAAAAAAACATCTCAAAAAAATACATGAAAAATCCTACATTAATTATTAAACAAAAATAATTATCATCATGGATTATCAATTCATGCAAATCTTTAATAGGGAAATTCACAAGGATCCTCCCACTCGGATCCGAACCCAAAACATAAAGGTTTCCAAAAACCCTATCAATTCTCCCATGGGTTTCGTATTAAACCCTTGATCCTCCCATTGGATCCATACAATAAAATTAAACAATGGGGAAGAACAAAAAAACGTGGGAACCAATGGCTCTGATGCCAATGTTGATAATACATCAAAAGTAATTCAATTCAATTAATTGATGGGGAAAAAATTCCTTACCTGAATTCGCTTTCCCTTACTTGAAGTATTCGCAGCGGAAGTCTAGATCCACGTTCTCGTTCCACCACCAAAGATTTACCGGCGAGATTCCACAATCACAGGGAAAGGGAATAATATCCACAACCCAAATGCCGTGGATTAATGGAATGAAGATCAAATACTAGGAAAGAAGAATTTCTAAGCCTGCGATTCTAAGAGAGAGGGAGAGAGAGATGGAGCCGCCGTTTCTTAGATATTCGCTCGTGCGAATGAATCACTCAGTTACATACTCACTAATGCGGTGGTTACCAAAATATATAACCCTATTTTGTAACCGCCCTAATAGTGAGTTTCCAATATTGCCCTTGGGCATTTAATTTATTAATCAAATTAATAAATTCCAACATGATCAAAGCATCAAAAGTCATTTAATGTATTCTATATTAAGCTGACACACTAAAGTGAATCCCATTAAGCTTTATTTACTTTTTTTTTTTTGGGAAAAACATTAACACATGACACACATTTGTAAAACCACCTTCATTAGGTCTCCGTAATAAACGGCGTGTTCCAAACCCCAAAGAATTTTGCATAGTGGAAGTTTCCATGTCACAACAGAATATAAGTCTGCGATTCCAAAAAAGTGCAAAA
The DNA here is from genome assembly GCF_041222555.1 of Hakea prostrata. Lineage (NCBI taxonomy): Eukaryota > Viridiplantae > Streptophyta > Magnoliopsida > Proteales > Proteaceae > Hakea > Hakea prostrata. The sequence goes on along the minus strand of NC_142607.1, from coordinate 33,513,831 downwards.
TGACTTGGCCTTCAACCAGCAATTCTAGCAATTCTAGCAATTCTAGCAAGTGGGGGAAAAAGCTATTGGTTCGATAAGCGAGTTCAGACGGAGTTTCCAAGTCAATTTACCACTTTTCTTGTTTCTAGATTTCTAGAATTTTAGATTTGGCGTTTTAAGCTTGGAACTGTGACGGAAGAGATGGGATAGGTCATTTGAGTCAATATTCTCTGAAAGCTACTTGGTCAAGAGCCTGCCGTGTTGAAAATCATTCTTGGGTACTGTATCTAGAGTCTGATTGACTCTCTCTGTTATGTGATAGTCAGCTCTAAGTCTTTGTTCGTTTATTGGGTAAATTCCGCGGAGGCCACGGCATGTAGGCTAATAAAATAGGTACAAACAATATTTGTAAAATTATTAAGAGTTTACTTAATCAGAAATCAATACTTCTCAGTTAACAAGGCAAGATTCAATCTTTCCTAATGATATATATAATAGCTCTCCCATTTTCCAGCAAGTTAATATACAATTCTTTAATAAATAATAATAATAATAATAATAATAATAATAATAATAATAATAATAATAATAATAATAATAATAATAATAATAATAATAATAATAATAATAATAATAATAAATTCACAACTCCCACCTAGTGCAAATTCATACCATACTGAATTGTACCACTTGACATCCTCAATCATGGTTATAATACATGATATTGGATGAGATAATTGGTAAATCAAAAGAATCGATTTGTTACTAAGACTTCAAGACAGCATTGAAATGATTTTAATGCAATAGGTGGTGAGTAAAAATTTAAAACCTTTCTAATCTATGTTTCTCTAACATGTATCCATCATGTCCAATGGGTTTTTTGTAAATGGTTAATCTCATAAATGATGCATTCTATGTAAATGGATAATTCTCACAAACGATGGATAGAACTAATATAAACCTCTGCTCTTGTAGCGTGTTGACCTCCCTCCTTTGTAGCATGTAAATCCTATTACCTTTGGCACTCCCGCTAGGGGCGGAGCCAGGATTCAATGTCGGGGGGGGGGGGGGGGATGGGAAAAGTAATCAAGAGTCTACTTAATCGATAAATAAGTGGATAGGCCTCAGATATTGTTGTCTTCACCAACCTTGACACAAACTACTGATGGTTGACATATTCTGATAATCTGAACCTTTGACTATATCCACCTCAGTGTTACAGTTGTGCTTTCAAGTGCTCTATATCATGTTTAATAAAATCTTGGGGATAATATTTAGCCACAAGCTTGCAAATGTCATCAACTATAAAATTCTCACAACTACTTCTAGGATCTAAATAATAACTAAGAGTAAGCAACTCCATAGAGTGCTCATTGAATTTACTATTTAGCTCATTCAACTGGCTATCAATTGTAGCATAAAAAATATTTGTTCGATAGTGTTGTTCAACTATAGAATCGTCTTGTTGATGGCGAGTTCGACCTTTCCTTCCAACAAACTAAAACTCATGTTAGGGACATTAATGTTCTGCTTTTGACAAAAAACAATCACCTTAGCCAAAAGCCCCTCCCACTAACATCTCTCATTTCTTGGATAAACTTTTTTGTAGAAGACATAAAATGAATAGCATTTAAGATGTCTTCAGACTTCTATTGCAAAGCTTGACAAAGCTCATCAATGATGTCCATAATTTCTTTCATTAAATGCATAATCAAAACAAAATCAAAGTAGGTCAATATATCATAGGCTGATTCTGCTTCAACTCTCTGTGATGAAGTAGTCCCCTTATCATTCATGTCGATCAAAACCTCACATGTAGCACCATATATATTTATCAAACTTGAAATATATCTTGATTATAAAATAAAATAACCGCAAGCGCAAGGTATTGTGTAGCTAATGGGTCAATCTCAGGGAGATATGCCACTTAGAATTTAACCTCTTAATGGTAATGCGAGAGTGCAATGATTCAAATTTGTTAACTAATTAATTAAACTAAATGAGCAATCCTAATCCATACATCTAATGCGATCAAATTGAGATGAAAAATAAAGCAAACATAAAGTAATAAAAGGAAAAGCGAAACCTCAACCAAAGAGAAGCACAACTGTAGGTATTTTGATCAAGGATCCAGGGGGAAAGAAAAAACAATAAATAAATGCTGAAAAATAAATTGCAGAAAGTAAATAATAAAGCAATAAAAGGAAAAGGGAAACCTTAACCAAAGAGAGGCACGACTGTAGGCATCTTTGATCAAGGACCCAGGGGGAAAGGAAAACAATAAATAAATGCTGAAAAATAAATCATAAGTTAAGAATATGGAGGGATAGATAGAAGCAGAAATGGAGGGGGGGGGAGAGAAGACTATTGGTGAAGATTATTTACTTGCATCTTTGAATCTCCAAAAACTTGAATGAACGATTCAAATCTCAACCAACCCTAACAACCGGATCTAGAATAATCTAGATCTGCAATTGCTACACCCAGAGAGAAAACGAATCCTCCAACTTGAAACTTGAACTTGAACTTGAAATTAAAGTTGCATTGTTAAAAAAAAGGAAGTACACTCACATAAAATAAATTAAACAACTTCAATATTCTTTGCATTACATTGAAAATTAAAACCTAAACATTCAATCTAGAAACTAGAACCCACAAAGTAATCAAAGAACTACAGAAAACCTAGAACAAGCTAAAGAGAATAAAATGTGCAAGACTAAAATAAACTAAAGAGAAAATAAAGTGTCATAAATCTAAGAGGGGCAGTAAATAAAATAAATAAAAAAAACAAATAAAGGAGGACCTAAATTAGTTAGAAAGTATAAGGAATAGAGAGAGAGGAGAGAGAGAGAGAGAGAGAGAGAGAGAGAGAGAGAGAGAGTGAAGAAATGAAAAACAAATTATATTTTGAAGTTCACGTGGAGAAGAAAGTGGAGAGAAGATAAACAAGTATATATTTTTAGAAAAATGTATTTGGGTTAATTAAGGGGGAAAAAATAGTGTAAGGAATAGAAAGTGGGGGGACAGAGAGAATACTAATTAGAGAAATAAATAAAATCCAATAAGATAAAATCTTCTAGAAAATCTAACAAAAAAAAAGAAAAGAAAATCTTAATCTTTGACTACTTGTGGGCTCCATACATTTTTCAATTACAATAAAAAAAAAAATCCTAATCTAATCTCAGACGTAGATAAAAATTGGCTCATTTATTTCTAAAATATTTTGGAGTTGGCCCATAATCGCATTTGTAGCCCATGATGCTCCAAATCAGGCCCATAGTCACTTGAGAATTTGAATGAACGTCTTGACGTGTAAAATTGTATGTTTCATACCCAAAAATCCAAATATTTGCTCAAGTCCTAAAAATTCATAAAATCTGCAAAAACAACATAAAACCCAAGGTGGCTCCACTCAAAGTGTGTAAAATGCATGTTTTATGCCCTAAGATTTCACACATAAATGTGCTCATCATATCTTAAGTGAGAACTCCAACGAGTATCTTCAAGCTGTTGTAAAGTTCCAATTTAAGCTTGCTTCCAGTCTCAAGTTCATCAATGAAGATCAATTAAACAATTTTAGAAGCATAAGCAACTTTTAAGTCATCATTTCGCTTACTGGATGCATTAACAAGATTAATACTAAACACCAATTTGGAGACGAACTTCTCAACTAGGTTCAACACTTCTAGATGTCGTAACTAATGCTATTTACAAACGATGAGAAAAACAATGGATATAATAGGCACATGGACAGTCAGTAACTACTAAGGCTTGTAATCCATTTCACTCACCTTGCATAATACTTGCTCCATCGTATCCTTGACCTAGAATGTTGTTAATATTAAGCCCATGAAAAGAAATAGTAGAAAAAATAGCAGTCTTCAAAGTCAAGGCCTTTGTATCTAAAAGATTAATAAGATTAAAAAGAGGCTCTTGTACAGATCTCTTTTTTTATTTATTTATTTATTTATTTTATTATTATTATTATTATTATTATTATTATTATTATTTTTTTTATCAACAAACCTTAAAACAATAGCCATTTGCTCTCTTTTAGATTTATCATGAGATTTATCAATTATTAGGCACAACTTTGCATCATCAATCTTTTTGCAAATTTCTCTCTTTTACTCTATTAATTTGCTTTAATATGTAAAATTGCATTTTATATCTGAATTGATGTATATGATGCATTTTGAGGAACGTTATCCAATACAATTGCTTCAACTTTATCATTGTAAGAAGTTATCAACTTTAAGAATTCAATAAAATTACCTCTATTGGTTGAATATTTGCTTTCGACATGACATTTAAAAGCACAACCTTGAGACGCAAGCAATCAGATTATATCAATTGAGATTTTCAAACGTAACTGATTGTTTTCAATTTCTTGAGATGTATGTTTTTCAAGCATTAGATCTATGCGTTGATGTTGCTTCATCAAGTTTGCACAATCAATAGCAGTTTCGTGACATGAGTTAATGTCCTTTCCCATATCATTATTAAAGCACAGTCTCTTCCACCCATTTTCTTCTAATTTTTAAATCCATCAAGAGTGAATGACCTTTGTCCCAAGTTTGCTTTAGGCTTATTGAAGAGAAAGCATGGCAAACAAAATACTGCATCTTTTGAAGGAGAATACCCTAACTACGAAGGATCAACCTTGAACCATGACGATTGAAAATGTCGAGCATCATTTGAGGGTTTAGTTGTGGGATACTCTTGAAGAATAGACTGATATGGTCCAACTTTAATATAACAACGTCTAATTTCATCACGTAGATCAACCGGATAATCCCAAATTTGTTTTCTCAACCCGGAATCACACTCAAAATAATTATTTTGCTCACTTTCTAGTATTGTAGATAGTTTATGACGATTTTCATTAGTTGATGTCTTAGGAATAGAGGTAGGGAGTGATGCATCAACTATGTCATGCTCAACATTCTTTATGTTAAAGAAAGACACAATGGTAGATTTCTTTCCCATAGCTTAAGCAAACTCTTCAGTCCACACCACTCAATTCTAAAAAAACAGCAATAGGAGTTTGTTCTCCCAAAGTCCCACCTATATCCATTCAATTTGATTGATTGTTAAATTCAAAAACTTGAATAAATATTAAATTAACAACTCAACTTTGTATTCTAATTACCACAGAATTTGTTTAACTATTAGCTATTATATGATTTAAAATAGAACTCAACTAAATAGAATAAGATTCAGATTCTATTAATTAGTTCAATTATTTCAATAATTCTCTTTTTTAATAGAATAATTACTTCAATAAGTAGTTCAATACTATACAAATATACAATGTTAGAAAAAACCATTAATTCGATAATTGAATTAAAAAAATTTCAATTAGGTCATTCTTTTCTAAAAGAATAATAATAAAAAAAGAAAGTACAACAACAAAATCCGGAAAAAACCAATAAATGGAGAAAGAAAGAAACAACGAAATAAATAAATAAATAAATTCAATTATTCTTTCTTAAAAGAATACTAGAAAAATCATGGGTGAGAATACCTAATAATTGTGGAGAAGATTTAGGAAAAGTCTAATGTCTGCTAACTACTCCAATGTTTTGTGAGACGTGTGAGAAAAAAAAGAGAAAAAAAATAGGGAATAAAAGAGGAGATTTAGAAGAGAATAAATACAAATGAAAATATGAGAGAATAAATAGGGAGAATTTCATGGATAATGAGTTGTTTTTAATTAGGATTTAACTTTTTGTTCCTTAAAACTAGGTTTTTGTTCCTTAAAACTTTTATTTATTATTTTTTTGTTGGGGGGGGGGGGGGGGGGACCCAGCCCCAATGTGGCTCCGCCACTGGCTCCCACCATGCCGGTATATTGGTGAGCGGCGCTGAGAGACCCAAACCCCTTTACCCCCTGCAAACGGTGACCCCTCTCCACCCCCTACCAACCCTCGGTGAACCCTTCCACTACAAATGAGAGAGGACAAAGTTCGAATGAGGATGTCCATTTGAATGCCACAAATGAAGTTAGATCAAGTAAGTTGTGGGAGAATCCTCTAGTAGGTAGGATATTGGAAGGCAAACCATTCTAGAGACAAGCGATAATGGAAGGGCTATTAACAACATGGAATCCCCAACATCATGTTGATGTTCCCCCCAATGACAAATATACCTACTTGTTTCACTTCCAACATGCTATGGACAAGCTGCATGTAGTCAGAGAGGGGCCTTGTGTTGCTGTGGGTAACTTAGTAGTATTGGAACCTTGGAACAAAAACCAGAAGTGGGACTGCATCTTCTTTGATTTTTTGGAGCAGCTGCATTTGGTTCCAATGGAGCTGATTGATCCTATTATTCTCCCATAGACTCCAAGGATGATAGGGGAAGTGCAGTAGTGACGAAGGAATGGGGATGCAAGGAAGTAGTGACAAAGGCATGGGGGTGCAAGGAAGCAATCACAGAGGCATGGCGGAAGCAAAATCAGGGTGTCAATCATCTCTTTATTTAGAAGTTGGATTCAATTTATTGAGCTTTCAAGTCTTCTTTGTAGTCAAGGCCTCTATCTTCGTGTTCGGTTATTACTACCACTACACCAATCATCACCACAAATCTTGCCAATCGTTGTCTTAATGGATTTGACAGATCTGTGAAATCCTTCAAATTCCTAATCTAAAAATCCATATTGTAGGTCCGAAAACCCAAAGTGCGGGCAGAAGGCTTCTATGGGCCATATAGGTAGAGACCATTGGATTGGATTTCGAACCAATGGAATTAGATGGAGATAATGCTGAGTTGGGAGTTCTGTTAGAGTTTGGAAGGAGATCTAACTCAGACGTTGACAAACTTTGTAGATGGATCAAGTATGTCACACCCCACCTGCCGATATCTGACCCGCTCGACTAGCCATGGGTATGATTCACAGCCACAAGATCCTTAGTTTAGCCATCAGTAATAATGAATACACACAACCTCAAATTAAGAGCAAAGAACAGTTCAATAATTATTGTAAAGGAACAAAGAGTCCAAAATCCAATGTAAGGTAATTAATGTAATCCAAGGAATGAATCAAAAGAAATTTATCCAATAGAATTTTTTCAGCGGAAGCAAAGAAAATCTCAAAATTTGGTTATCGTTCTTGTCTTTCTCAGGACTGGCACAACCTTCCTTTAATCTCTCGATAAAAGGTGTCATAAAACCCTTCTCATCGACCTATCTAAATGATAGACCACTTGGATCCTCTTTCAGTCAATATGTGCCATAAGAGCATTCCATGCACCCGCAAGAGGCTTCATGTTGTGCAGCACCAACTCCCATTGACGTCTCCACAATCTCTTCATTGGAGTTCTCCCATATATATGGAACTTCTCCCACATCTGTATAGTCATATGAAGAAAAATAGAGACAATCCACAAAGATGAGTTCTAATGAACTCAGTAAGGCAACAATCCCATATACACATCAACATCACAAACACATCATGAGTAAAAATTTAAAGGTGATAAGTAACAATATGGATGCATCTAGCAGCTAATCATGCTAGTCTCTAATAAGGTGGACATGCTTTAAGATATAACATTAACCCTCCTTGGGGTAGGTCTTGTCACTCTGATCCATCACGGATTGGCTACCTTTGTTGGGATCCTGAGCAAGGGGTACGGTCCTCGTCAATCAACCTTGCCTGGGGTTTGGATCCACACTCTCTCACCACAACCATTGACATGAGTACTGGTACATGTCAGGGATTCTAACCTAATGCAAGCTCCTATGGTAACATACTACATGTGGTCAGATACCTCTCCTATGGCACCAAACAACTTGATTCAATATCCTTCTCCACCTAGGAATGAAAATCCTCATAGACTAATTACCTCTATTGGACTCCATTCCTTAACTCTATGGTCATCCACATATCGTTGGGACAGATGCTCTGATGTCTCCTCACGACTCCCCAAGCCGCCTATTGGACTCCCATAAGCCCAACCCTAACATATGCAACCCTACCATTGCTTGATCAATAGTGGACCATTAAATCTCCGCACGGACTGGCTACCGCTGTAGGATGAAATAGAGTCATGGCACCGTTATCACGGGTCATTCGGCTTCAATTCCCCTGCTAAAAAGGTAATAACATGTAAGGGCACCTAACCATACAATCTAGCCCTCCTAGATATGAAATCTAGCAACCATGATAGTTCTAGGGCATCAGAGAACAATGTCCCATACCACAGTCCTTGATATCCTAAGCTAGAAATACCCAACAAGGATAGTACTCAGTCATAGTCGCACCAAATACATCATTCCACATCAAGTAATGAATTAGGTACACCTAATATTATCCATAATATGTCATCATCAATTAACCATGTTTAGCTATTGTTACAGCAAGTTATAAGGCTATATTCATGTTCATAGTGATAGGCAATTCATCATAATATCATGTCAATCATATATGCAATTGTAACCTTATCTGTCTTAGTGGAAAAACTACTGAGAAACATATTAAACCTCACGAGTAACCCCTTTAGCAGACCTCAGAGGTCACCTAGATTAGGGTTAAGAAGTTTCATTAAGGTCTGAGATCCAAACGGAGCGAAAACAACACAGACATAGCCACTATGATCTAGCTGGTCACTAAGGCGGTTGGTTGGGTCAACCGACAGCCCTGATCGACCGCCCCTCTCTCTGGCAGAATTCCAAAATCCAAACTTCAAACTTTTGATCACCCATCCTCGATCTAATTTTGAGGTGGTTCAAATCTAAATTTTGTCCTTAGAACTCCAGAGAGATCATCATACATCCTATCACAGAAGAATAATGATTTGAATCCACATCATCTTCTTTGACAAGATCAGCCCTTGATTCGGATATGAAAATCCATCTCCTGGCATGATCCAATTGAGATCATCGATGGAAAAGGATCTAATCACCCACTATAGAATTTTAGAGGGAGGAACTAGTCTCTAACAAATACAAAATTTCCAGTAAAATAAGAGAGTGCTTAACCAACCCCTATATATTTGAAAGTCAAAGCAAAATCCAAGCCTTCTCCGCGAATTGAGGGTTCTTCACCACCAATCACGTGTACACAACCTCTACTCAGTCCACGACAGCCTCCATGGATATAATAATGCAAAATTAGGTCGTGGATAACTATTTATAGAGGACCAAGGGGCAAAAGACGGTTTAAACTCGTAACCAGACCGACAAGCTACTTGGGGTGGTTGGTTGGGTCAATCAATCACTTTAAGCTAACGTCCCTTAGTACTTTTCAGTACTTGGGTGCTTTGCTATCCCAGTTGATCCCCAACACCAATCTAAGATAAACCAACACGTGGGGGGCTCTTACCTTGATCTCAAATGTCTTCAAACTAGACTTTCCTTATGTTGGAAATCAATCTGCCTAGTCCATCTAGGTTTCCATTGGATCTCCTTTGGGTTCCCAGTAAGGTAGGTTCTTCACCAATTGTATCCAGATCCATGGGCTCAAGATTTGGAAAATGGGCTTCGATCCAAATACCCCACAACTTCTTCTGGCTGGAACTTCAGACACTCGGATTAGTAATACAGATTCCGGGTTAGAAATACGGGGGTTACTACAAAGTATACTGTGATGACATGTGTAGATGGTCTCAAAAAATTAGGTAGGACTCTTCTATAGCATAGAATAGTAACTTGGGTAGGACTAGGGCATTCAGGGCCTTAACTTTGCTCCAAGAACAAAATTTTCAGGGGCTGCTTGCCTACCCTGGTTGCCCCAGGAGACCAGCCTGGTTTGGGGAAAAGGGCAATTTTGGAAAAAGTGATTTTTTAAGCCCTATTTAATGGGTTTTTGTTCCAAAAAGTGTCATTATGTTCTAAAGCCATTAGAGAACATCAAAACTCATCATAGAACACTCCCCAAGGTGAAAGATATTGTGGAGAGCATCTGTCAAGGTTTTTGAATGATGATTTGCTTTCTTAAAGATTAGTATTTATCTTTTTCGTTCTAGTTTTCTTCTATGATTGATCCCTCCTACTGCCAAGACCTTTGAAGGCTTCTACTTGATGTATTAACCTAATTCTTCTATCTTCTTTACTGTAGAGTAAATCACCATTCACTCTGGCTCATCCATGGATATTCTGGATAGATTTCGGAGAAGACCTAATATAGGATTCGTTAGGTTTTCATTCTTTTTGCTTTATTTGATCTCTAAACTATGATAGAACATGTTCTAGTATGATTTTAAAATTTTATAAGTATTTTTAGAGTAGTTTAGAACCCAATTGGGAAGCTTTTTGAAGATCTGAATCAAATATGTCCGTACATAGAGGCTGGTTGAATGGCCTGGTGGCCTCGGGCGACCAGCCCATGCTTTGGCTGATTGCCTGCCCTGGTTGCCCATGCAACTAGCACAACCAACCACACCTTGCTGTGTTGGTCATTTATTTCTCTTTTCAATGTCATACTTATAGGGTTGTTTCTAACTTTGAACCAATATATTAATAGGACTTTTTGGGAAGCGTGAACATACTCTTTGACCTATTTTACAAGGTTACAAATCAATAGCAAGGTGAGGATGTTCACTTGCACGTAATCATTGTTACATTCTTGATTGTTTTGAAACTTGCTTATATGTTTACATGTTGTTGTTTTAGGGTTTATGAATTATTATTATGACTCTGAAATTTCAATATATAAGTGATTAATGATTCTCTTGATATATGGATCAACATGTGACTGTATGGACTTAGATTGACTTGTGAATTGAGAATCTGATTGAATCCTCTTGTTATGAGATTGAAAGTAGTGTTTGTGAATTGGTGAATACCTATTTGGGTGTTTCTGTCTTGGAAGATTAGTGGAGGTGGTATAGAACACAATCCTATGATACCCCTTGACACTTTTCACGACTACTGGATGTCATGACTAAGCAGTTAGTGGAGTTTGGTTAGAAACCTTGTCATATCACACCTATCGATGATGAGTAACCCATGGCAGCAGTGTGGGGTGGTGGCCGCTCAAGACCGGTAGCCAACCCATGAGAGAATACAACTACATTGTGGGGGTCATTCATTGGAAGGGTTGCATATAATAGACTTGGGCTCATGGGCGCTCAAGACCAGTAGCCAACCTATGAGAGGAAACAAGAGCTTCTCGTCCATCATATGTGGATGACTTATATGGTTAAGATAAGACGTAGTCCGAGTGGGTCGGTGCCATATGATGCGTTGACTCTAACAGGGGAGGATATTGAACCAAGAGTGTGAGATGCATGAGGTGAGATATCTGAACCTAGGTTGATACGACTGAGAAGTTAACTTGCACTAGGCTAGGTATAACTCTGACAGGCGCCAATACTCATACCAATGGTGTGGTGAGAGAGTGGTGACCTAAACCCAAACCATGGTGATAGTCTGAGAGGGATGCCTTAACCCCTTAGCTAAGATCTCAAGACCGATAACCACCCCGCGAGAGATTAGAGTGACAAAACCTACCCATAGGAGGCTGGTGTTCTATCTTAATGCATGTCCACCATTAGAGACTAGCATCTGTTAGAGTATAGTTGTATACTTGCATTTTGCCTCACGTCATATTGCACCATGTGATGTATGGACTTGGACTGTGATATTGGTTATTTGTTTGTGAACTAGTCACTGTGTTTTTTTGAGCTCACCCTTCGGGAAAATTGCTGTTTTATATGACTATGCAGGTGAAGAAGAGATCTCGAGCTCTAGTTCGGAGATACTTCCTATATATTATACAGCTGAGGAAGCAATTGGAGCTGACTATAGCTCGTGGTACGATCCTAGTACCAGTATGGAGCACTATTACGGCTTCGATTAACAATGACAGAAGAAGCCTCATTCGCCGGTGGGACTATGAGCTGGAAATTGATCCTAAGTTACAGGTATACAAGCAATCGGAGAAGAAGGCGAAACAATAGAATACTTAGGAAATTTTGACTTTACTTTATTCCTTTCCAGTTGTTTACTTTAGATTTTACATCAGTTCTGCACTCTGATTCCGTTTCGAGATCCTTCTGAGATCTTTATTTATGGACATATTTCTTTATTAATATTATAACATTGATTTATTCTTGCTCATGATTGGACTATTGTGTGGAATGGTTGGTGATTGTTTGAGACCTGATTTATGGGGTTGTGGATCACACCCCCAGGTATTCGAGTGAATGGATACCGACTGGGTGGATGTTACATTCTTTGGCTCTAAGCATTGGTTCTCTAGAACCAATATTGCTTTTGGGTCTAATTTAAACCATTGAAGCAATCCAAATAGATGTTATCAGAATGGTTGCAATGTATCTTAGTTTCATAATAATGGTTGTTAGAATAAATCTTATGGCAATCATCGTGCTACTGGTCCTTAGAATCGTGCCTTTGATTATCAACATTCTTATCATGCTAATGGTGCTCGGCTTCTTCCAGCTTCAAATTCTGCCTTTTAGAATGTGCATGGTGCACAAGTGAGACCTCTACTGGTTCTCTTCAACAATCTCGTGTTCATTGTCAACTTTGCAATATGGAAGGGCATCATTGTTCAACTTGTCCATAATATTGACGAGTTGGAAAGGTTGCTTCTGCTGCTTTTTCTTTGCTCCCCTTATGGTTCTAACTTTTGGCTTCTTAATTATGGTTGTAATAATCATTTGATTGCAGATGTTTCAAACTTAGCTATTTCTAAGCACTTACTAGATCTGATTCGATTGTTGCAGGTAATGGCCAATATTTTCCTATTGCCATTGTTGGACCTCACTGCATATAGTTCCAATTTCATTTTTGGATTGCCTTATGTTCTACATGTGCCTCGGTTCACCTGTAGTTTGTTATTGGGTAATTTTCATTTGGACCCCCTGAGGTTTGGTCTATGTCATTTTTAGTCTAAAAAAACTGAAACTTTGCATCTGCCTCCCTTGTACTACAGAAAAAGTCAATTTAAGGACAAATTATCACTTTCATGACAAATTTACCCTTTTTTTAATTTAAGCAAAAAACATAGAAAATAAAAATGAAAAAAAAATTTTAAGTTAATATTCATTTGTGATTATCGAAATTCAGTTCTTCGGAACTATAGCAAAACACCACAAAGCAACCGTCTAAAACAGCAAACACTTGAATGTTTCTTCATTCAACTCATTTAACTTTGAATCCCTAACTTAAAGCTCTCTTGCTTCACGGGGCTACTTTGGAAAACTCAGGTAAGTGGAAACAAGATTCAAGGATTTGAAAAAGGTAAATTTTCATTAAGTGACGAGAAATCTGAAGAGAAATAAAAAGGGAAAAAACCCTTGTTTTGAAAAAAAAATAAATTATCTATGAATTGCAGAAAGGTTGATGGAGCGTCAGATATGAGAAACCATGGCTAAAGTCGAAGATGTTGTGAAGCAATCATTGGGGATTTGGAAGAAGCTGTTGTTGGCATGTGCCATTAACCGTCATGGGAAATCCAGAACCGAAACACTTCTCTTCGTCTTCTGACGCCACATAACTGTAAACAGAAGTATCATGACCTTAAACACCAGTTCATGCGAAAGACGATAAGAAGACAAATCTGAAACGTCCAACGATAAGAAAGATGTGATTCCATGGCTCGAAGATAAGACTGTATCAGAGAAGACAAATCTGAAACTTCCGACGATAAGAAAGATGTGATTCCATGGCTCGAAGGGTTAAGAAAACTTCAAGTGGCAGAGCTTCGACGCGAGGTTCAAGGGCATGATATCTCGATCTTAAACAACTCTTGATTTCGAATGGCATGATGTTTCGATTTTAAATAACTCTTTTGATTTAGAATGGCATGATGTTTCGATCTTAAACAACTCTTTTGATTTCGAATGCTATCAATCGTATTTCTCTAGTTCAAAGATTTGAATTTGAATTTGAATTTGAATTTTTTTTTCATTTTTATTTTCCATGTTTTGTTTAAATTAAAAAAAAAAAGAGGGCAAATTTGTCATAGAAGTGATAATTTGTCCTTAAATTGACTTTTTCTATAGTAAGGGGAGGCAGATGCAAAGTTTCAGTTTTTTTGGACTAAAAATGACATAGACCAAACCTCAGGGGGTCCAGATGAAAATTACCCGTTTGTTATTTGCTTTAAGGTTTACAATAGTGTGGTTTTTGAATTCTCATTGGACTCATTTGTTATCAAGGATTCTGTGACACACTAGCTTGTGGGCCGCGACCCAAGTAGGAACGAGCTTTATTATTTTGAGTTCATCCTATCACACCTTCAGTCCTTCCGATCACTTACTGCAATTGACACTTCTCCATCCTTGCATATGAGTTATGGTCATTATGGTTCAAGCCAATGAACCAAAGCAGACCATTTGGTTCGAACCAAGGGTTCAAATCTGGTCCAAGATGATTCATTTGGTATTTCTCAGACTTGGCACTTCTTGAAAGAGATACCAGATGAGAAGATGCTAAGAAGACCATGTAGTGACACACAACTGTCCTCATGCGACTTCCCGACAAAAGTAGCGCAGATAAGAGATTCAGCGTTTCCTTATCTAGACGTCAATCATAGCATTTAATGATTCTTGGTGCATTCAACCTAATGCTGACCTCTTGATTCACCAACAAGATCTCCAACTGTCGTGAAGATCACACGGTTTAGCTTGCTGGACAAGCCTCTCCAAGAAGTCATCTCCACCCTCCATCTAGGCCATCCTCATCTAAGGGCTATGGAGCGTCCTCTATCAGTTGAGGTATGAACCAATTATATAAATCATCACTGTGCGTGAACAATGATAAGACTTGAATACTCCAACCATTACTCTCCTGCATTTACCCCTGAAGAACATTCTCTTCTTCATCTCCTTGAGCATTTATTCCTCAAGGGGGGTCTTTGATTTTCTTACCTGGACTGACTTAATCATTGGAGGTGGCTTCTCGTCCTTAGAGACGGCCCACTTTCACCATTGTTTGGTCTCAAGAATCAGACCCGGATCAGGAGCGAACCAAGGAGTCTCAAGTACATTTTCACTACAATATGTGGCATCGACAGTTGGTTCAACCTTTTTCTTCATGGTTACATCACATACTTTGTTTCATTGGCTTACATAAAAATATATTTTCTTTAGATTGTAATGCCTGTGAGAGTGCTAAGACACATGGATTGCCATTTTAGATTTACCCCTCTATTTGCATCATCACCATTGGCTCTCCTACATAGTGACATTTGGGGCCTAGCCCCCTATTGCTTCATTTGATGGTTTTTGTTACTACGTCTCCTTTATAGATGATTGTAATAGGTATGGTTGGGTCTATCCATTTTGTAATAAGTCTGATGTGCTTGATGTATTTGTATGCTTCAAACAACTAGTGGAAACAATTTTTCGTGTTCAATTTGTTTCCTCCAGATGGATGAGAGTGGAGAGTTTTGGAAACTAACTCCCCCCCCCCCCCCCCACCCCCACCCATTGAAACACTAGCAATTGATTAAGTCTTCCTTAACTATTTTTCTCTAGGCTAATATGCCTACTATTTTTTTAGGGTAACCTTGCGCACTAGCATTTATGCTATTAACTGGCTTTCGTTGACCGTCCTTAGAGATATTTCTCCTTTCACGTCTCTCTTTACTGAGGCTTCAAACTATATCTTTTTAAGGGTATTCAGCTCCCTATGCTACCCGTGGTTTTCGCCCAATGCAACAAAAAAACTCTCAGCTCGCTTTAGGCCATGTGTGTTTATTGGTTATTTGGCTGAGCATCATTACTGTTGTTGTTATGATCCCAGACTTCTCGCATTTTCATCTCTCACCATCTTAGGTTTCATGAGAGAGTTTCCTTATGCTTCTCAGTTGCATGAGTATTCTTTTTCACCTACACATTGGCTACATTCCTTACGGACTTTGTATCCAACTATTGAGGTTTATGGGCTACAAAGACAGAATGGATCGTCTTTTAGTGGACCGAATAATAGACCAAGTGGCAATTTTGTTTTACTTGGGTTGGACTTAGTTTTTGGGCCACTTATTCCGTATGGACTGCTTATTCTTTATAGGCCATGCACCCAAAATGTGGTTTGCACACACGGTAGGCAGCACACATTTCATGGGCTGTCGATTGTTCAGGTGCCTTGTGAGCCAAATTACGGGTCGATGGCTTCTAAGCCACTACCTTCGGTGCTAGAATCTCTACTTTGCCATGTGGCTGTCGAGCCACCACTAGCTTCCCTACGTACTGTGCAATACACCAGTCCCGAAACTGCTCCTTGTGCCGATCTCCAAAAAGCGTCATGCGCTGCGTTGGACCTTTCTACCCGTGTTAGGACTTCACCCTTACTACTACTAGACCTTTTGCTGAGCCTTTGCCTGCTTCTTTCAAGGTGAAGCTTGTGCATCTGAATATCTGATGCAAACTCTTTCCTAATCTAGAGTCATCAACCCGAGAGTTCCTATGACTTTGTTTGCTATAAGTGAAACCACTGTGTGCACTTGTTGTACCCAAGCAGCAAGGTTCCCACAATGGCAGTTGGCTATGGAGGATGAGCTAAATGCTCTCCTTCAAAATTAGACTTCGACTTTGGTTACTCCGCCTTCCCCCGATATCATTTGTTGTAACTAGGTGTTCCATATTAAGAGGAAAATGGATGGCTAGATCAACCATTATTAGGTTCGGCTGGTTGCCAAGGGCTCTCATCAATGCCTTGGTTTCGATTTTAATGAAATTTATAGTCATGTTGTGAAGCCTACTACAATGCGACTGGTTCTATCTCTTGTAGTTACTCATCGGTGATCGATCCGCCAACTTGATGTTTCCAATGCCTTTTTGCATGGTGACTCTCCTTGCCCAGATCATGTCTGCTTCCTTCAATGTCTTTTTATGGCTTGAAGCAAGCCCCTCGAGCTTGGTATACAAGCTTTGCAATTATGTTGTTTCTCAAGGGTTTGTGAGTTCTCCGACTGGCATCTCCCACTTTGTTATTGAGATGGCTCTGCGGTACTTGAGATGGCTCTATGGTACTTCTTGATTTGTGTTGATAATATCCTGGCTACTGGGAGTAGTGCCACTGCTATTAGTGCTTTAGTTAAAGCACTTGCTTCTGACTTTACCACCAAAGATCTTGAGAATCTTCATTACTCTTGGTATTGAGGCACATCATATCTCCTCTATTCTCTTACTTAATAAAAGTATGTTGGAGATTTCTTGGCACACACTTCTCTGGATGGATGGCGCCGAGCTTCTTCATAATCCCTTAGGTTCTGATACCTTGTTTGCTTGCTCTAGAGTTCCTCTTCCAGATGGTACTTTATTAGCCATAATATGACCGTTGGAGATCTTTGGAAAATATGACTGTTGGAGATCTTTGGAGAATATGAGCGTTGGAGATCTTGGATCATATGACTATTGCAAATAATTTCTTTCCTTATGTATAACATGCTACATTTATTTTATTCATTACTTGATTGTATTATATATACACATGAAGAGGTAATACAAAATCACTTCTACTCAAAATCATCTTAACATGGTATCAATTTAGGACGATCCAAACCTTTTCAAGTGAAGCTATTTTTTTTTTCAAGAGCAGTAAACGATCCCTACGTTGTTGTTTTCTTTCCGCTGCCCTTACAATGACGGTTCCATCTCTCAATGCTCTTGCTACAGCTGCTATTGCTTCCAATAATGTTGTTTCCATCAACTTTGATGGTTCTTCTCCATATTTTCTACATCATTCTAATAATCTTGGTGCTATACTCGTCACACAGCTTTTACGCTGTGATAATTATCCCACTTGGAATCGTGCGATGCGGATGGCTCTTGAGGCCAAACATAAGCTTGCATTTATCGATGGCTCCTTGCCTAAACCCGCCGCTGATTCTTTGCAGCTTCACACATGGACACGATGCAACAGCATGGTCCTTTCTTGGTTGTTAAATGCTCTCTCACCTGATATTGCTAATAGCATTCTCTACATCTCTACTGCCCACGAGATTTGGGATGATCTTCGTGATCGTTTTTCTCAAAAAAATGCTTCTCGAATTTTTGAGATTCGACGTAGCATTTCTAATCATCATCAAGGAACCTCTTCTTTTGCATCTTCTTATATTATTCTCAACGGTTTTTGGGATGAAGTCGACTCATACAACTCGTTCCAGCCCTGCACTTGTGGTCTTTTGTCAAAACACACTGATCTTCAACGACAAGATCACTTACTTGAATTTTTAATGGGCATTAATGATTCTTATTTTTCTGTTCAGATTCAACTCCTTTTGATGGAACCCTAGCCTAACATCAATCGTGCTTATTCTCTTCTATTGCAAGAGGAGCGTCATCGCTCCCTCCATGAGTTACCGAAGCCATCATTGCATCAAATTGCCCTTGCAACCACTGCTCTTCGTATACATTCTAAAAATGGTAAGAAGCCTATGTATCATTGTGATTTTTGTGGCATGGATGGCCATTCAGATTCCCGTTGTTTTAAGAAACACGGTTATCCTCCCAAGAGCAACAATACACACATTAAATCAACATCACTTGGACTCTCTGCTCGATCCTTTGCGCCATCAACCCAGGAACAAATTTTGCCCCCCCTCCCCTTTACTTCAGCGCAATATCATCAATTATTGGCATTGATCGAATCGGGTAATCCCACTCCTTTAGCAAATGCTACAGGTAATTCCCCTTCTCCATGGATTATTGATTCTGGGGCAAATTTTCATATGGCTTCTAAGTTACAATTCTTTAACAATGATACGGTGGTTCCTTATACATCTCCGATTACATTATCCAATGGTGAAACAACCCCTGTGTCCCATATAGGGACTTGCTCCCCCACCCATTCCATTTCTCTTAATAATGTCTTATATGTTCCTTCATTCTGTTTTAATTTATTATCCGTTAGTCAAATCACTAAAGCTCTCAATTGTTCAGTAACATTTTTTCCTCATCATTGTGTCTTTCAGGACTTACCAACGAAGAAGATGATTGGATTGGGCAAAGAGCATAATGGCTTATATTATTTGGAGTTGCTTCCCTCCATTATTGCAGGCTCATCCACTCATTCCCACTCCTTTGATGTGTGGCATTGGCGCTTTAGGCCACCCATCTCGCAACATTATTAATTCTTTATCACGTTTTAATTCTTGCATTTCAGTTTCTAATAAATGTGTTTGCACTATTTGCCCTTTGGCAAAACAAATCTGCTACCTTTCCCATCTAGCTCCATATCCACTTCATCTTCTTTTGATTTAATACATTGTGATGTTTGGGGTCCTTATTATATTCATTTTATATGTGGTGCTAAATATTTTTTGACTATTGTGGATGACTATTCTCGCTATACTTGGGTTTTTCTAATGATTTTCAAATCTGATGCTTGGTCTTATTTGCATGATTTTTTTTTGCAATGGTTAAAACTCAATTCAATTTTCAAATAATAAAAATTCGCACAGATAATGCTCGTGAATTTTTTAATCACTCCACCACCTCATTTTTTTCCAACCATGGCATTATCCATGAACATAGTTGTGTTCAAACCCCACAACAAAATGGTGTTATTGAACGCAAACACCGGCATCTACTCAATGTTGGTCGAGCCCTTTTATTTCAGGCCAATCTTCCACAAGATTTTTGGGGTGATTGCATTCTTACGGCCACACACATTATTAATAGGTTGCCTACCAAACTTTTAAAAGAGAAAAATCCTTTTGAACTTCTTTTTAATAAAACCCCCACATATGTTCATCTTCGTACTTTTGGTTGTTTGTGCTATGGACACAACCATTCCACCATCAAGCGCAAATTTGACCCCCGTGCTTCTTCAGGAATTTTCATTGGGTACCCTTTTGCTCCAAAAGGTTTTAAAATTTTTATCTCACTTCTCACAAGGTTTACACAAGTAGAGATGTTGTTTTTATTGAACATGTTTTTCCTTACCACCTAAAGACTTCCCCTTCATCTATTAACCCTACCCTCCCTGTTCCGGTTCCTTATTTTGAATCCTCCTCCATCCCAACCAACCCAGTTTTCCCATCTCCACCATTGGACCCACCAACCCCACCACACAACCCTTCCCCACCTTCAGTTGTGTTGTTGCCACGTCGCTCCGCCCGGTCGCATAATCCCCCCTCCCATTTGAAGGACTACATATGCTCGGCTACTCACGCCACATCATCTTTTTCGGATGCCGGTAAACTCTTTCCTCTTGATTCTTCTATATCTTACAAAAAGGTCTCACCTTCTCATCTTAAGTTTATCAGGTCTCTTTCCTCTTTTGAAGAACCCACTAGCTTTGCCAAAGCAATGTTGTCACCTGACTAGAAAGATGCCATGCAGTCAGAGATTGAGGCTCTTGAAACCAATAACACTTGGTCACTTGTTCCTTTGCCGCCTCAAAAGAAAGCCATTGGTTGTAAATGGGTCTACAAAATTAAACGACACTCTGATGGTTCTATTGAACGGTACAAAGCCCGTTTGGTGGCCAAGGGGTACATCCAAATTGAAGGTGTTGATTTTCATGAGACTTTTGCTCCTGTGGCCAAACTCGTTACTATACTATCTTGATTACTCTTGCCTCAATTAAAAATTGATCACTTCATCAACTCGACGTTAATAACGCCTTCTTATATGGTGATCTTGATGAAGAAGTATATATGACTCTACCTCCTGGTTATCATCGTAAGGGGGAGAATGTTGTTTGCCGCCTCCACAAATCTCTCTATGGTTTAAAGTAGGCTTTTTGTAATTGGTTCGCCAAATTTTCTACTGCCTTAATGAGTGTGGGCTTCATTGAATTGACTGCAGATTATTCCCTTTTTTCTAAGGGCCACGGGAATTCAACCATCTTTGTATTTGTATATGTGGATGACATCCTTATTGCTGGTTCTGACGCTTTGGCGATTTCCACCTTAAAGAGTTTCCTTCACCAACAATTTCGTATCAAAGATCTTGGGCCCATGAAATATTTTTTTGGTCTTGAACTAGCTAGCTCACAAAAAGGTATTTCCTCAATCAACGAAAATACACTTTGGATATATTATGGGATGTCGGTCTCACCGGTGCTCACCCAACTTCATTTCCAATTGAACAAAATCTCAAGCTTACGGACTCCGATGGTGATATCCTTCCTGAACCTGCATCTTATCATCGTTTGATTGGACGGTTGATTTATCTCACCATCACTTGTCCAGATATTGTGCACACTGTCAACATTCTTAGCCAGTTTATGCACCAACCTCGCAAACCACATATGGACGCTACAACTCGCCTTCTCCGATACCTTCACAACTCACCTGGCCAGGGTATTTTACTTCCAGCTAATAGCACATTATCACTTTGTGCTTTTTGTGACTTTGATTGGGCCAGTTGTCCCATGACTCGCCGCTCCACCACCGGTTATTGTGTTTTTCTTGGTTTTAGCCCTATCTCTTGGAGGACTAAGAAACAACATACAACTTCTTGATCCTCTGCCGAGGCGGAATATCGAGCCATGGCAATGGCCACTTGCGAGCTAATTTGGTTAACTTCGCTCCTTCAAGATTTTGGTGTTCATTTGAAGCAGCCAATCCCTCTTTTTTGTGACAATCAAGCGGCCATCCACATTGCCGCTAATACTGTGTTTCACGAGTGCACCAAACATATTGAAATTGATTGTCATGTCATCTGTGATAAGATACGCTCTGGCCTCATCCGCACCGTTCACACTCCTAGTTCTACCCAAATTGATGACATTTTCACCAAATCCCTTGGCAAAGATTCTTTTCTATTCCTCAAGGACAAGTTGGGAGTTCTTGATGTTCACTCTCCAACTTGAGGGGGAGTATTAGCCATAATATGACCGTTGGAGATATTTGGAAAATATGACCGTTGGAGATCTTGGATCATATGACTGTTGCAAATAATTTCTTTCCTTATGTATAGCATGCTACATTTATTTTATTCTTTACTTGATTGTATTATATATACACATGAAGAGGTAATACAAAATCACTTCTACACAAAATCATCTTAACATACTTTGTATCGCAAGACCGTTGGGGCATTATAGTATTTGTCACTTACTCGTCCTAATCTGGCTTATTGCTATGAGTCATGTTGCACAGTTCATGCATATACCTACTGATGTTCATTGCTTCGCTGTCAAGCAGATTCTACGATATTTGTGTGGGGCTAGTTCTTATGGGTTGTTCTATGCTGCTGACACTACAATTTCTTTGATTGGCTTTAGTGATGCTGATTGGGTTGGATGTCTCGATGATTGCCGGTTGACTACAAGCTATTATATTTTCTTTGGATACCACCTTGTTTCCTAGAGTTAATGGAAATTGTGCACAATTTCTCATTCCTCCACAGAGGCTGAGTATCGGGCCGTTGTTGCCACCCCATTGAGTTAGTTTGGATTCGCTCATTTTTACATGAGCTTGATGGTTATCTTCCTGCAGCTCCTACAATTTGGTGTGATAACTTGAGTGCGACATACCTCACTCGCAACCCCATCTTTCATTCCCACACCAAACATTTGAAGATTGATTTTCATTATGTGCATGAGTTAGTCACTGCTCATTTTCTCTCCATTCAGTTTGTGGCTACTATTGGCAGCTTGCTGACACACTCACTGAGAGCCTTTCTCATCCTCAATTTGAGCTGTTGCATCCCAAGCTTGAGGACCTTGTGGGGGTTTGTTGGATAGTAGATCTATGATTACTGTTTCTACACATGTTACCATCCTACTGTTCTTGTACTTGAGCTACATACTATATATATGATGTCATCTGATATTCCTAATTAATGAAATCACTTCCTTGAGAGAAATTACATTTGTTATAAGCATTTGGTTCGAACCCTTGGACCCGATTAAATCAAGCGAACCAATACGTTTGGCTCAGTCCTGGTTTATGCAGTTCATAAGGCACTTCTTGGCAAGCCACTTCTCAGCAGAATGCTTGCTGAGAAGAGCGCCTCATAGTGACGGCCAGCTGTCATGATGGACTTCTCGGATGGTCTTACATTAAGTGCCCGGCTAGTCACATCTTGGCCAAAGTAACGTTGAAAGAAGATTTTGCGTATCGTCTTCCAGACGTTTATCAACTCATTAATTTCTGCATTGAATGCATTGAGATTCATTAAATGCTTAGTGCTTGCAAGGAAGCTTCTCATTTGCTTTAGGATTCCTCGAGTATTGAACCCTTACATTTTGTCTGCCAAAGTAAGGGAAATCTAGCACATGCATCCATGTCAACGTGATTTTGACCGCTTGATTCGGTTGGATTGTGTGCAATTGTCTTGAGGCTTCTTAAAAAAAGAAGATTGGGCTCTTGGCTTGCTGATCAAGCCACTCACTAAGGGCCATCGCAGCTCTCTATTTGGGATCAAGAAATTCGAAGGCTACTATGCATCTTCACCACCTCAGAGGCATTAACGTATATAAACAAACACTCAACATGAATTGAAGTAAGTCCAACAACATTAAGTCTGGTTATTACTCTCTTGCAACTACCCAAGGAGACATTCCCTCTTTGTCTTCTTGGATTATTTCTCCTCCCTATGGGGATTTTTGTTCTCCAAGTTATGACTTAATCATTGGAGTTGGCTTCCCGTCCTCTGAGGCGGCCCACACTAGCTTTCTTTGTTTCTCAGTAGTCAGGACTGGTTTGATAGTCAGCCAGTTGGCCCATAGTCATATTTTGGAGCAACATTTTGCATTGTTTGTGGGAAACACTAACAAAAAGTTTCAGTATCTTTTCCTTCCTCTTTGGGCTCTACGTAGTTGAAAAGATGGCAGGAGATAACTCAGGCGATCATGGGTCTAAATCGCAGGGACACCCACACGTCAAGAAGAAGGGGACTCTCCATAAAGGAGGAAACTTTAAAGATACGAATGCTCCCTTGCCACGTGTACTACATCCAGTGGGTGCAGTGGCGGAGACACATGTGGAACTCCCTTTACAAGGAGGGATCCTAGCTTCTGCTCCGAATCCATCATAGTTACTAGATCTATAACAAAAAATTGTTAGATATAATGGGTTCCTTCCAGTCAATGGTGAATCAGTGGAGTCAGCTCATGCTACCCTCAGGTCCCATAGTGGTTTCGTTTGAAATAGTGGTTCCCTCCCCTATACATCAATGACATAGGGCCCAGGGAGATGAAGTAGCTGAGCTCCCCATTCATCAGGCAAAACATAAAGGAAAGGGCAAGCCCAAAGTTGTTAATAAAGGTTGCCATCACTCT
This sequence comes from Hakea prostrata, assembly GCF_041222555.1. Taxonomy (NCBI): domain Eukaryota; kingdom Viridiplantae; phylum Streptophyta; class Magnoliopsida; order Proteales; family Proteaceae; genus Hakea; species Hakea prostrata. The sequence goes on along the minus strand of NC_142607.1, from coordinate 33,489,699 downwards.
GTCTTTGATAGATTGGGAGCTCATGCAGACCGACATTCTTTTCTAAAGGCTGGAACTAAACTCCCCTACGTTTTGAAACCCCAACGCATCTTAAAGGAGCATATGGTTGAATCTAAGGGCTATTTGTCAAAGGATAGAGGTTCTAAAACCTTAGTGTCAGTCCGTGATGAAATGCTATATCAAAAAGTGCAAGATATGAATGAGCATCTTTATTAGTTGGATAAAAAGGTCCCTAATGAAGTACGGCTAGTGTTAAGCCAAGATCCATTTGTACTTGATATCATGGTGGCACCTCTAACGGTAGGTTTTCGTACTTCTTCTTTTATAGTTTATGATGGGACCGAAGATCCTATGGCCCACATAAGTCATTTTACTTCCATCATGACTATGTGTGGGGGAGGAGACCTTATCAAGTGTAGATGTTTCCCAACTTCTTTAACTAGACCAGCAACAAATTGGTTTTCATGCCTACCCAAACACTCCATTCATAACTTTACGGAGTTGGGTTATGCCTTTGTGGCAAGGTTCAAAATTGGAATCAAGAGAGACAAGACTGAGGACAACCTATTGGCTCTTCAGCAGGGACGGTTAGAATCCATTCGAGAATTCATCACTCACTTCAACAACATTTCCATCTTGATCAAGGATCTTGATGATAAAGTATCCTTCACTGCCTTCAAGGGAGTTGTAACCAATGAAAAACTAGTTACATCTATTGTTGAGAAAAAGCCCAAGATGCTAGTAGAGTTGTTGGACTTGGGATATGAAATGGCAATAGTTGAGGAGGTCTTAGAGGCTAATCGAAGACACAATAAAGATTAAGAGAGACCTTCTGCTTGTAAGGCCCCCAAATCAACCTTTAAGTAGCGATTCCAAAGGAGGGATCAAAAAGGCAGGCAAGATTGACACAGTAAGCGAGTTGTTGAGGAGGATGAAGAAGCATTTAATCCCCTGAACAAGTCATGATTTGCAATCCTGATGCTGATCCGAGACTTTGGGTTATTGAAAACCCTTGAACAATTACATGCACGCCCTAAGAACAGGGCTAACATGTCCAAATATTGTCAATACCACAAGGACAAAGGGCATCATACTAATGATTGCCGAATATTGAAGGTGGAAATAAAAAAGCTGAACTTGAATTAGTAAGCCATAACTGCTCATCGTGGAGATGCTTCACCTCCGCCTAGAAGACACAATAGGAATCCTCCAAGAGATAGGACTGAGTCAAGTGGAAAGGCTCCAATGGCTCCTAGGGATGAGGATTCCTAGAATTAATACTATATTTGGAAGACCCACTCTTAAGTCATTAAGGCAGGTTAAACAAGGTACGCATGTCATAGGCACCTTTGAGTCCTCAGCAGTGACACTTTTTGTTCAGAGTGAATTGAAAACCTTTGCCGAGAAGGAGTTTGTTAATGTCCACACTCCCCATGAGGATGCTATAGTTATCAAGGTCAGGTTGGCCAATCACATGATCTATAGAATATTGGTTGATATTGGATCATTAGTAGACATCTTGTCTCTGGATGCTTTCCGACTACTCAAAATCGATCAAGTAGCACTAAAGCCAACTACAGCCTTGCTTTAGGGATTTGCTGGAAGTTCTATGACCGTAGAAGGGAGCATACAACTAGATCTGACGGTGGGAACATTTCCAAGTGACTTTCCCCACCATGTTCATGGTGGTGCCAAACTTATCGGCCTACAATATCATTTTGGGCCATCCAACGTTAACTGCCATGGGAGCCATAATCTCCCCCAGGCACATGATGATGAAATTTCCAATAGTAGAAGGTGTTGAAGTCTACAAGATTGATCAAAGACAGTCCAAGACCTGTTATCTCAACTTCATCCGAAAGCAACCCACAACACCACTTGCAGGAATGGCTCTTACGGTTGAGGTTCTTGACGACCGAGATGAGAGCCAAATGCAACGCGGAGAGCTTGTTGAAAAGTTACAGAGAGTTCCCCTAAGTGTTTTCCATTCAGAGTGAGGAACCAATATTGGTTCGAAGCAGCAAGAGGATTTTAAACAACAACTAACAACCTTCTTGGCCAAAATGCAGATATCTTTGCATGGTCAACTGAAGAGATGCCTGGGATAAACCAGAATCTTGTAGAGCACAACTTATGGATCAACAAGGGGGCAACTCCAGTAATCCAAAGAAGAAGAATTTTTTTTGCTGAGATGCATCAAGCCATCCAAACTGAGGTAGAGAAGCTTGAGAAGTCTAGCTTCATCAGTCCAATCGAATGTCCCAAGTGGTTGGCCAATTTAGTCATGGTGAAAAAGGCAAGAGGAAAGTGGAGAATGTGCACAGACTACACAGATCTAAAAAAAGCTTGCCCCAAGGATTATTATCCTTTGCCTCGCATCGATCTGCTAATCGATGCCACCGCTAGACATGAAGTGTTGAGTTTCATGGATGCGTACTTTGGGTATAATCAAATCATGATGAAGCCAGAAGACAAAATTCACACTGCCTTTATGACCAGCAGGGAGACCGACTATACAAAGTCATGCCCTTTGGTCCAAAGGACGCCAGAGCCACTTACCAGCACGCAGTAAACAAAATCTTCTGCAAGAAAATAGGGAGCAATATGGAAGTTTACGTGGATGACATGTTCGTCAAGAACATCTAGAAAAAGGACCACATCAGTGACTTATCGGAGATCTTTAGCATCCTCCGAGAACATATGATCCGCTTGAATCTTGAGAAGTGTGCTTTCGGAGTCTCATTGATAACTCTATTTGATAGAGTTAAGTTTGGTAATTGTATACTTGAGATAGCTTGATTTAAGAGTATTTTATCTTTGGTTTAGTGTTAGTTGTCATTAGATGTTGTTTTAGTGAGTCTTAACATTTTAAGTCTTGTACAGGTTCTTTATGTCACTCTTGCATGGATTTCTCTTCAATTAATGGATGAATTTGATTAACCCTCTTTCTCTTGGCATTGTAGGTGAAGACCCATAAGAAAAGAAGAACATGTCTTCTAACTTTGCTGTAAACATGCTGCAGCAATACGAGTAGAATATTCCCCAGATTCAATTCACGTGGAAATGACTAGAAGGGGCTAACTAAATGGGACTTTCTTCTTGTAAATACATGAATGTTCTCAGCCTTGGATATCAGAATGGAACATTCTAATCCTACAGTCTAGATTTCTACCCTATCATTGGGGGAATTTTTGGGGAAAAGAGAAGAGGCAGGCGGATGAAAGAGGGAGGCAAATTATAATAGAATAGAAGAGGGAAAGAGCTGAGCTCGTGTGAAAGAAATAGAGATGCTAGAGAAAGAGTCCTGTTGAGGAAGAAGGCTGGAGCTTGTGTAGAAGCATTGCATCTCCTAATTTTTTATTCAGTTTTATAATTCTATTTTCTTATACTCTAGCTGAACGATCTGTATTTATGTGCTTTTGAATTCTAATATGAGCTAAGTTCTTACTGTGTTGGGATGATAAGAGTATCTGAACCTGTATTTTGAGTTGTGATTAGCTAGTGTTCTTTAGTTTTACTGCAGTACAATCTATTATCAATGAATTCAACATGTTAGTTATTGATTAATTTCATTTATGGATTGATCATCCATGAATGAATGCTGTGATTTTAATTAACTGAAAAGTTAATTGAATCTAGATGATTGTTGAATGGCATGGGTTAGCTTAATTTGTATTTGGATTTAGCTAATTAGTAGGTTGGGTAGGAATACTCAGTTGTCTCACTTTTTTTTGATGAAAGCAAACTTCATTGATTATAATGGGGACATGCCCCTAGGGATAATACAACCTAATGAATCTAATAGAAGAGGCCAAACCAAACAAGTTGGGACAGAGAAGGATAGAATGTAGTCTTGCGTATAACCAATCAATCACTTGCCTCATGCTGCCATGATTGGATTTGGGTATAAGTTGCATTCTCATTTCATTTCTCCATAGAAATATGAGGATTTTGAATTAGGATGCTAATGCATATGTGGATTGGAAAATGCCTTTATGTCATTTTGTTCCAGGGTCTTGAAATACTTTTTTCTGTAGTATTGCTATAGTATCTGCATTATAAATTCAGGGGAGGGGAAATTGATTCCCAACTCTCATATCATTCATTAAAGGTCATTCTATTGCATATTTTCCACTTAGGTTCTCAAGTTTAATTACCTGTCATTTTTTTATTTAGTTCATCAATCACAAATCAATCTTGTTAATCTTGTTTAAATCGGTTTTCCTTTTACATCGAATGTTAAAGATAAAATTCTCTGTGGGATCGATACTCTACTTATTATATATTACTTGATTGCAAAACGTGCACTTGCGTAACATCTTTAGATACAAGCAACACTCATCCAGAAAGTTCCTTAGAATTATGGTGTCACAGACGGGTATAGAGGCAAATCCATAAAAAATTAAAGCTATCTTGGACATGCAGCCTCCTTGCAAGATGAAGGAAATTCAATGCCTGATAGGAAGAGTGGCTACTCTCAATCGTTTCTTAGCACATTTTGGAGAGTGTTGTTTACCATTCTTTGCAGCATTAAAGATCCTCAATACCACCTCAGAACTTGTTTGGATTGAGGAAGGCCATAAAGCCTTTGAAGAGTTAAAGCTCAAGTTAAGCTCTTTTCCTATTCTTACCTGTCCAAGTCCTGGACAGGGACTTTTTATGTATTTGGCAGTGACCTCTCAAGCTATGAGTTATGTCCTAATACAAGAGGAAAAAGGCATTCAATGTTTATTACATTTCTCATGTTCTCTTAGGTGTTGAGACTAGGTATCCTGAGATAGAGAAACAAGCCTTGGTTGTAATTGTTTCTATTAGAAAACTTAGGCCTTACTTCCAAGCCCATACTGTAACTATCCTCACCAATGCACCCTTAAAAAAGATTCTGCATCGTCTAGATTTAGCAGGGAGATTGATCACTTGGTCCATCGAATTGAGTGAGCATCAAGTCGATTTTCAACCTAGAACTGCTGTGGAAGGACAAGCATTGGCTGATTTTTTGGTTGAATCGACCACTGGATGGACCCTAGGGTAAGGACAAGAGATGTCTTTCGAAACCTAGATTCTCTTAATTGATGGAGCTAGTAAGTTGCGGGTAGTAGAGTTGGCTTGGTATTACAAAGTCCCAATGGCTTCACGATCAATTATGCCCATTGTTTCATCTTCCCAGCAACAAATAATGTAGTTGATATGAAGCCCTCCTGACAGGGTTACGTTTAGCTAACTCACTCTGTGTGAAAAGCTTAATGATACACAATGACTCACAACTGGTAGTAAATCAAGTTTAAGGTATCTATGATGCAAAGGAAGAGAAAATGGTGCAATATCTCACCAAAGCGAATGAGCTCAAGGCTCACTTTGCCCAATGTGAGGTCATCCAAATTCCTAGAGAAGAAAATGCAAAGGCTGACATATTAGCCAAGTTGGCATCAGCAAGTCTGGAAGATTTTGATGCTTTTGTTTATCAAGAAATTCTTCATGAACCAAGTATTGACACTTGGGAAATGATAGAAATTGATGAAGTAGAGCCATCATGGATGGACGAGTTGATCTCATATCTACAACATGATCAACTTCCAGAGGATCAAGCACAAGCGTGTATCATCAAGAGAAGAGTAGCAAAGTTCACTCTGGTAGAAGGCATGTTGTCTAAGAGATCTATCGAGGGACCACTCTTGAAATGTGTGGGTCCTATTTGTCACATCCACCCAGCCGGTACCCTACCTAGCATACCTGAGTGTGTGATCCTCAGCCCGAAGACCAAGTATCGAGTAATCAACCTCCCACATAGACAATAACATAATCATGAACAATAATAATGAATGTGCAAAAGATAAACCAAAGATCCAAATAAGGAAAGAATACACCATGTATATAATCAGAGTACGAAAGATAATCAGAGTGTCTAAATCAATAAGTAAAGTGAGGCGGAAACCCACTCTACAACCAGTGGAATAGTAGTTCTAAAAGAAAAGGAAGATTACAACTGTATCTAAAATAGGAAAGAAAACTGAAGCATACTAAACTAAAGTCTATTCTACTTTATAGAGAACATCATCATAAACGTAGACTTCATCAACTATGCTCAGACGTTACCATTCCACATCAGGGCTAATCCTGGTAACAAGCAAAACCACATGAGGAATCCTCAAGGTAATCTTCATGGTTGCCAGCACCTTCCGTGTAGTACGCCTCTTCAGTTTGCGCTTCCTCGAATTGACTTTCATAGTCATCAGTACCTGTAGAGTAGTCTAACAAAACATTGTACAAAAGGAATGAGTTTCAAAGAAACTTAGTAAGGCAGTTAATCCCTATCAACATATATAGCAGGATTTCAAAGCAAAGTAAAATGCTATATGATATGAAACACATGATGCAATATGATTCTAACTCTATGTATGCTGGTCTCTATTGGCAGACATGCTTTAAGTCATAGCACCGTACTTCTTTAGGAAGGTCTCATCACACAACGCCTTTTGGTAGTGGGTCCGGCATCCCTCGGGACATTCCATGGCTGGGGGTATAGGTCACCACTCTCTCACATCACCATTGGTCTAAGTACCGGCGCATGTCAGGGTCAAAGCCTAGCCAAATGCAAGTCTCATACTCAGTTACATCAAGTCAGATCCAGATACGTCCATTCCTCGTCCCTGATGATCCTTTCCGGTATCCTTCACACTAGAGTCCTCATAGTCCCTGACTACGGACTCATCAACCCTATAGGTCATCCACATATGGTAAACGGGAAGCTCTCACGTCCTCTCATGGGTTGGTTACCGGTCTTAAGCGCCCGTGAGCCCAAGTCTAACCATATGCAACCCTACCGATAAATGGTCCCCACAATGTGATTCCTGTCCTCTCACGGATTGGTTACCAGTCTTGAGCGCCCATGAATCCCCATTGCTACCACGGGTTGTTCGGTCTCAATACCCCTCCGATTAGGTCTGACATAACGGGACATCCTAGCCAAACACTACTAGACAGTCCTAAATATGTCATCCAACAGTTTAGGAAGGTATCCAAAGGGCATCTCCGGAAACATCCCATAATATTCCCGTAGTTGTCCAAGGATAGAAGTGTCAAAAGGACACCTCCCCTTTCCAAACCATACTTAAGCATACACAAGCATCAATCCATAACATTACATATATGGAAAGAAATCAATAATAACATTCAACTTGTATAAAACTGGTAAGTAAATCATACATGAGTCAATTTAATATAAACAAGTAATGCTACTGATATCAAGATAGTACAACAGTAGTATAACATTGTAAGAATCTAATTAAAGAAATAAACTAACAAGATTTAAATATAGAAACTAAGATATACAATTTATGTTGTTAAGGAAGTAACCATCCTTACCTTATATAACTCGCAAAGGAATCTTAAGAATTCAAGTAAGATCTTGACAAACTTGAGAAGAAGGTCCTAAACAAGTGTATACAACATATTAGGAAAGATCCCTAAAAGGAAAGATATCAAAACATCCAAAACAGACCAAATCTGGAGTTGTTGTACTCATTGGTCGATTGGATTGGTCTACTGTCCAAGTCGACCAACAGAGACAGTGTCCTTCAAAATCAGAGTTTTGAGAATATAGAACCGAATTTGGTGGTTCAAAAGGGTACTAAACAAAGGTTAAACTACTATGATAGCATCCTAGTATATAGAGGACTTCAAAACACTAATCAAATCAAGTCTTCAAGTTACAAATTAGGAAACAAAAGTTATCATAATTAGATCAATCATACTTCTTGAAGAATTCAAAGTACAAATCATAGGCAAGAACAATAGGATGATGGATCATTGATTTTGATAAAGAAATCATGAAAGGCATGCATAGATCTTCAAGATAATAGATCTAAGACTGAAGAACATGGATCTAAATAAGGAAACAAAGCTTATCATAGATGTATCAGTCATGATTCTTGAAGAAAGCATGGTATGATAAAGGAGAAACAACTAGAGATTGATAGATCATGGATCATGTAAAGAAAACACAGCGATTGACTACTAATATGATCAATAAAATAGATCTGAGAAGATCAGAATTTAAATCAAAGATGAACGAAAACAAAATCATGATTTAGATCATGATTCCTTCAGAAGCTTGCAATGATCATGATTAAGATCATTGCTTTAGCCATTAATCCTTAGGAAGATCATAAGAGATAAGTACAGAGATGTTTGCAACAGAGAATGCAGCATCTTCTCTACTATCTAAACCCAAAAAGGAAAGAAAACAAAGAAGAAGAAGAAGAAGAAGAGAGTGTAGACATACCTTTTTGTGTAAGAACACGAGTTTTGACAAAGATCCGTCAAGATAAACACTAAGAACGCAAGGGAGATGACTTGCAGAGGTCTTTGGTTCGTTCCAAAGAGTTTGGAGGCAGAAAATACAAAGTAGACTCGAGATTGGACTTAAATAGAGCAAGCAAGACCTAATTAGCAAAGACAGAACCCATTGGTCGATTGGATTGGTCGACTGGTCCAGTCGACCAATCAGAATAGCAAGTCCAAAACAGGGAATTGAAGGCTCAGATCAAATCCAAACATAAAGGGATTTTGCACACACACCAAGTGACTTACCTAGTAGGTAGAAATGCCTTCAAACCATAATAGAGAGCACTCCAAGTCCATCAACTAATCCAATCTTCATTAGGATTCAGTTTCCATAAATAGAACACTGTCATCAACACTCATGGATTCAAAGCCAGTCACCAAGTCTTCCACTGGGATGGCCCATAGTTGACTTCTTGCTTTACTTCGGGTTGTCGGACCTACAAACAACAGGGTTTCCGGGTCAAGGTTAGGGCTAGGTTTCACACTGTTGCTGCACAATATGCTTTGGCAGAAGTGCATGAAGGTATTTGTGAAGCACACATGAGAGCTAAAGCTCTGCCTTTGAAATTCTAAGGCAAGGAATCTATTGGCCAACTATGGTGAAGGATGCTCAAGAATGTGCTTGCCACTAAGAACCATGTCAACTATAGCCATCGATACAGAGGGCTCCAGCAGTGCCATTGGTTTCTATTTTAAGTCCAGTACCCTTCGCACGATGGGGAATGGATCTTTTGGGTCCATTTCCACCTACGTCAAGTGGCATAAAATTCCTAATTGTGTCTATTGATTACTTCATGAAATGGGTGGAGGCTGAAGCTGTAGCAACCATCACTGAAAAAAATATGGAAAAGTTCACCCTCAACAAAATTATTTACAGATTTGGCTTACCAAAGATACTGCTGACAAACAATGAAACACAATTTGGCAATCCAACGTTTAAAGAATTTTGCCAAACTTATCATATTGACTTTAGGAGGGCTGCAATAGCTTACCTTAAGTGCAATGGACAAGTGGAGGTTACTAATCGTACCCTACTTGATGGAATTAATTGGTGTTTGGAAGAAAGTCACCAGCAATGGGTTGAAGAGTTTCCAATTGGACAAGTGGAGGTTACTAATCGTACCCTACTTGATGGACTTAAGAGGTGTTTGGAAGAAAGTCACCAGCAATGGATTGAAGAGTTGCCCCCATGTTCATTGGGCCTATGGGACTTCATCATGAATGCCAATGGGGGAAACACCTTTCAAATTATCCTATGGCACTGAGGCATTGGTCCCTGTAGAAGTGTTAGCAGGATCACTTAGATCAACACACTATGATGAAATGGTGAATGAAGAAGGTCTTTAAGCTAATTTAGAGTTCGTTGATGAAGTCTGAGAAGCAGCGTTCTACCAAAATCTGGCTCAGAAAAAATTTGCTAAACATTATAACTACCGAGTACGTAGCAAGACTTTTCAGCAAGGAGATTAGTCCTTCGACAAGATGACATCTCAGCCCCAAGAGGAAGAAACAAGTTATCTCCCAGGTGGGAAGGTCCTTACTTGGTGGTACAAGAACTCCAACCTGGAACCTACAGGCTTAGAGATTTGGAGGCTAATAGAAAGATTGATCATGCGTGGAATGCAGTGCATTTAAAGGAGTTTTGTCAGTGAGCAAGGAATATGTCTTTAAACAAGTATGAGTTAACAATTTGTTTATTTGTTGATTACTTATCTTGTGTTGTACATGTACATTTTCTCCTTGTAAACAATCATTCTTGGAATGCTTGCCGAGAACATGTACCTAGTCATTTCATAAGAAAGAGGATTTCAACACTATACTTCTCTTGAGAGCTCTTACATAGCAAAATTTATGAAATGCAAAAGTATAAGGCAAATAAATCAATTATGATTGCAATAGTTGTAATGGCCTGAGACAAGGTGTAACAAGTCAAATGGGAGTTCACTGATCATTGTGATATACAAAAGAGGCCTCAAGGGCTAAAAAAGAGAGAAAGAGTGAGAGAGAGAGAGAACTAGCTTCAGCCGCATCGTCACTTTCAATTGTAACTATGGTGGAGCCATTAGGGTTGATTTGTTGAAGAGGAATCTAGCTGATGACTTCCTTAGGGAGAGGATCATTGTTGGCCTTAGGATAAGGAGTTCCTGGAGGTGGCAGGTTTAAGGCAGCAACTAGAGCTAGTTCAGAGGGAGGCTTGACTTCTAGACCAGCTTCAGAAATAGGAGTTTTAGTTAAAGGTAGCATCCAGCTAAACACAGGAATCTTCAGTCTTCCACAAGTGTTAGCATTGAAGGGAGCTCCTTCACAGACCTTTCTCAAAGTATCCTTAGGTAGCTTCTTCACCATAAGGCTAAAGCTTCATCCAAACCAAGCTCAAAACCTAGAATGGCCATCTATAACACCTTGTTATTGTACTCATTTGAGGCCCTGAAATCCTTTATGGCATCTTCTCTGAAGGAAGATGCCTGCTCCGTCATCTTTGCCACCTTCTTGTCTACCTCTTTCAGATATGTTTCTAGAATTTGCTTCTTAGAATCTAGCTTCACAAAACAAGTAGGCAGTGTAGCATTTTCTTTTTGAAGCTTTGCCATTGAGAGCTCTAACCTCTCCATTTCTAGCTTCATCTTGGCCAATTCTGGCTTCGTAAAATCTGGCCCTATCCTAACCTTGACCCGCCCCGGATTTTTATACTGTTACAGGTTTGAAGACCCGAAGTGGTGGTAGAAGAGACCTATGGGCCCTATTAGTGGATGATTCGATGCTTGATACTGAGCCTATGGACATTGACAATGATGCCCCTTACTTGAGCACATTGTCAGCATTGAGTGAAAATCTGCGCATCGATGAAGATCAAATTAGTTGAAGCACTTCTTGGAACCCGGTGATCAATCCGAAGGTATTTTCTAAAACTAGACTTGTTGATTCACTTGTAGGAGAAAACCCCACTCGATTTGACCCTGTATAGCCTCCCGAATCCACTCCTGAAGTTGCTGTCATGGCTTGGTCGACTGCCAGTCAACCAGCCTAGTTGACCAAGAGTAATGGATTTCGAAAATGCACTAAATATCTTCCCATTTTGCCCCTACCTTTTTGGAACTCGTGAATGAGGATCTAAACTAATCATTGGCACTCCAGAGCTCGAGGTTGGACACTCTCTTGGGCTATTCCTTGATGTTTGGGAAGATCTTTGATTCCAATCATTAGTGTATACATTAATCATCAACTCAAGGTATGATTTCTTCTATTTTTCTTCTAATCTATTCATTTCTCTATCAATTGATGATCTTGAAACCATGGCTGAAGTGCTGCAACCTTGCAAACACTTAACCATGAGTTTCCCCCTTTCAATTCCTTAATCCTCCCCCACTCATGCTATGTTAGGATTCTAGCTTGATTCTTAACACTCATTTGATTGATTCCTACCATCCTTTACAATTTCTATCAATTCCAATTTATTTTAAGTATCATATAGAACCTAAGATTTCGATTTGGGCATTTTTGATTGAACCGTTGGATCATCATGAAAATTAGTGTGTAGTTTCATCTTACTATTATAAACATGCCCTCCATATTTTATGACGATCGGAGCACCAGAAGGGCAGTTTCGGATCAAGTTTCCATTGCTGTCCTGAAGTTAACAAGTCTTGGTCGACTGCTTGGTCGACTGACAGTCGACCAAGCCAATCAACCAAGAGTTGTTAAGGCCCTGTACTCAGCCGGATTAATCCGTTTGAACCCCGATTCAATTGCTTTCTTCTCTGACATTACTTGTATGATTATCTAGGGTATCAACATTGATTTTGGGACCATACTTGGTGATCATTAAAACTATTTACAACTTGATTAAGGTAAGGACAGTCGTTAACTCAAGTATGTTAATTATACCAACATGCTTACATTATGGGAACTTAATGGTTATGTTCATATGAATAACTTAATGGTTATTATGGTTATGATATGTATTGTTTATATGATGAATCATTGATTTAGTATGATATGATGAGATTGAGTTTGTGATTGACTACGTATGACTTGGGATTGGGAAGTGTCCTTTCGACACTTCTATCCGTGGACATCGGAGGGAGTAGTATGGGATATTCCTCGAAGGTGTCCATCGACGCTTTCCCGGGTTATTGGATGACATGTATAGGATTGTCTAGGTGTATGGTTAGGATTTTTTCCTTGTCGTATTAGACCCGAATCGGAAGGGTATCGAGACCAAACGACCCGTGGTAGAGTATGGTTGAAGGGCGCTCAAGACCAGTATCCACTCCGTGAGAGGACTTGAACTATACTGCGGATACTCGAAATGGGCCATTTATTGGTAGGGTTGCAAATGGATAGACTTGGGCTCACGGGCGCTCAAGACCGGTAACGAGGACGTGAGAGCTTCCCGTTTACCATTTTTGGATGACCAATAGGGTTGATGAGTCCGTAGTCCGAGCTGGTCGATGCCATAGGATACGATGACTCTAGTGTGAAGGATACGGAACCGAGTTGGTAGGTGTCATAGGGAAAGTATCCGGATCTGACATGATACGACTGAGTAGATGACTTGCATTGGGTTAGGCTTCACCGCGACATGCGCCAATACTTATACCAATGGTGATGTGAGAGAGTGGTGACTGAATCCCCAACCATGGCTTGATGAGGACCTTACCCAATTACCACGGCAGACCCAAGATATCTTATGATTGAGGGGGAGTGACTGACGACCCAAAGAAGTATGGTGCTATGGCTTAAAGCATGTCTACCTTAGAGACTAGCATACTTAAGATTAGAATCATATTTCATCATTGTCTCATATCATATTCCATCCTATTGTGACTTGTATTGAATGAACTGTGTATTATGAAATGACTTGCCTTGTTGAGTTCTTTTGAACTCATTCCTTTTGTGCAATTTGCTAGATTATACTGCAGGTACAGAAGACCTCGATGGCACGTCCTATGACCCGAGCTATGAGATCCTGCATACTACCCTTCGGATGATGGCTACGCGGAGAGTCAGAATTGCTATACCGAGGAGGATTATAGTGCGTACCAGGGTTTGCCCCACCTTAGTGAGGGAGCGGCCACGTTGGGTTTACTTCATCCACACTTTTGAAGAAGAAATCATTAGGATATAAAAAAACTATGTGTAGGCCCCATTTCCTTGAATGACTGTAATCATTTGGATATCTTCACTTTAATTCTTATAGATATGTTCTTGACACAGATTGTAATTTAACTTTATTAACTACATTCCGCTATTGCTTGGAGGAGTGACTTCGATCACTTCTTCTCTTTGAGATTACCTCTATATGAAGTTGACATTTAATATTTTCGCACTCTGATTTACTATCTCTTCTTATTCAATTGATCTATTTATTGCTTGTTTTATACATTGATTATATTGTTCATGATTATGTTATCGTGTATGTGGGAGGCATGGCCGCTCAATCTGGATCTTCAGGCTGTGGATCACATCTCGGGTATGCCAGATAGGATACCGGCTAGGTGGATGTGATAGCTTCCACCTTGACTTTGTCTCGAATGGCAACATCCTTGGCTTTCATTGCCTCTGTTTCCTTCTTTCGGTCATCTTCCCTACCATTTATGTAGTACTCACAGTTGCCCCAGAGTTCACCCAATTTCTGCTTCACTGACTCCAGGTCCTTATTCACTCTCCCCAATTCATGGCAGGTGTCTTCATGTTGGTCCTGCAATATATTGTACCTATTGTGCTAATATCCCACATCCCCATTCAGCTTGGTAACGTCTGGTGGCCGTCTCTTGCTTCTCCTGATCAACCCCTCCATCAAGTTGATAGACTTGTACATGCTCCTGTGATACGAAGCAATCAGTGATCAGTAAAAAAATGGAGAGCAAAAGGAATTTCAAAATATTGAGAGAAAGAAAACTTACTGGGAAACTTTAGAATTGAGGGTGCCAAGGGATAACTCATCAGAATGTTGTTTGTTCACTGCCGGTATCCCATGTTCTATCCATTGTCTGGCCTTGTTGGATTCTACAGCTATCCCATCCCCCTCAAAGAGGTCATAGAGAGGAGTCCATTTGGGGGGAAAGGATATTTGTGGCCTTGATGGTGCTACACACCCTCCAGACGTGGTAGGCGTAGCCACTGCTGTTGTTGTTGTTGAGGTTGTAGTCGTTGTGGCGGTAGTTGATGAGCATTTGGAGGGGTGAACATGTCTCAGATACCTTAGTTGTGGCATCCCTAGAGGTTCTCTCCCCAATAGTGACCTTTGGAAGTGACTTATTGGGAGCCCTCAGAGGAAGACCTCCAGACCCCTTCTAAGATGCAGCTGGTGGGGGCGTGGGCCCACTAGTCTTGATCACCTTTTCCTTGCCCTTTTTGGCTGATGGTGATCCAGGACGCTTATGGTTCTCCCTTGTCACCAGGTCACCAGCCTAGGTCTTAGTTTGAATAGATCCCTAAGAGCCACCTTCTTGGGAAGCTGGAGTTGCTGTCTTTCCTCCTCCAGTAGAAGCCTTCGTTGTAGCTTTGGCCATCTCTTCCTTTGCCTCTTTTTCTATCTTCGCCAAAGTCATCTCAAACTCTGGCGAGACCCTGGCAACAGGGCTAGGAAATTCAGAGGCTGGGAGGGTTGGCCCAAATCTCGTTCTTCTGGTCTCCTCTAATTCGTTCTTCATTGTTGCCTGTGCCTCTCTAGAGGAGAGCCTCACAGTTGAGGGTCATCTTTGGATATGCAAACCACAAGAACACATTAGTCACTATGCATGAAAGAGAGCAGATAAAGAGAGAACTAAAGAAAGAAAGGAGCAGCGCCATCCATGATTTTCCAAAGAACAATGGAGCATCGAAGTCCATCTCCCTTCCATGGACTGGAACCCCCCCCCCCCATCCTTGCACAAACATCTCATAAAGAGAGTTGTCTCTCAAATCTGAGGTGGACTTGATGTTCATTCTTCTTAAGGCACTCTTGGTAATGTTTGGCCACTCAACAATGGCACACTCCTGAGGTGGGGGACAAGCAATATACCTATCTCTCCACCCCTTGTTGCTGGTGGGTATGGCGTCATCTTCTAAAATGTGGAACTTAGTACTAGAGGTCCCCCACTTACTTAGCTGAACCACCCCTCTCTCTCTCTGTATGATTCTCAGTGCAAAAAATGCACTTGAAGACGTTCAAGTTACAATCGACGTCCATACTATGACCATACCCTATGAACCCCACAAGACATCTCCACCCATTTGGAACCAACATCCCAAAGTTGAGGCTGAAGTGGTATAGGACCTGCATTACAAAAGGATGAAAAGGTACCCTCATCCCTCCTAACATTGAGTCAAAGTACAAGGGGAATTCCCCCTCTCTCAACATGCAAGCTCTCTCACATGGTCCTAGGAGTCTAAGCTTGAAGTCAGCTGGAATACAAAAATTGAAGTTGTTGGGTATGAAACCAACTAGGAAAATACAGAGGGCCGGACTTGGAAGAAAAAGAGGAATGCCTACTGTCTAAGGGGATTTCACAACATGCATCCAGAGATAACTCTCTTTCAGCAGTATTTCTTAGGGCTACATCTTCACACAAAGGAGCCCTCTGTTCACTAGTTGAACTAGAGGCAGGGTTAGAAGAAGAAGAAGATGGGAACCTACCTTCGAACGGGTCACCACTAATTCCTACATCCTTCTAGGGTTTTAGAGGAGTCCTTAGGTTTGGGTTTCCATAGGAATCGTACTTTTCACCAGGTTTCCTACCCATACTATCAGTTATGGAAAGGGACTTGCAAGTTTGGGGATAGTAGAAAGCTTTGCAGGACACTTGGTTCGAATAAAGGTATTTGCAGAGTTCGCAGAGAAGTAAGCCAGAGAAAAGGAAGAAAAGATAAAGTTGCTCAATTTATAGGCAATGCAAGTTTGGAAGCAACAATTTAGATCTCTTTGGATCCATGGCCGTCAATGAACAATGTTTCCATTTCTACAACAGTTCATTGATCAAGGAACGTGGCAATGTGTCAGGCACCTTGAGCGACGTGCACATCATTACAGAGTACGTAATTAACTGACACAACTGTTAGGGCAGTAAATGCTCTGGACACATGTTGATCAAGACTCCTCCACTTCTTGGAAAATTCTTGCTATTCTTCAATTTGTTTCTACTTAGGGAATCTTCATACCAAGATTTGCAACGAAGACTTGGGGGCTAATATTATAAACATTTGGTTCGAACCCTTGGACCCAAGTAAATCAAGTCAATCCTAGTTCATAAGGCACTTCTCGGCAAGACACTTCTCAGCAGAATGCTTGCTGAGAAGAGCACCTCATAGTGGCGGCCAGCTCTCATGATGGAGGATGGTATTCCATTAAGTGCTCGACTAGTCACATCTTGGCCAAAGTAAAGTTGAAAGAGGATTGTGCATATCTTCTTCCAGATGTCAATCAAAGCATTAATTTATGCATTGAATGAATTGAGATTCATTAAATGCTCATTGCTTGCAAGGAAGCTTATGGGCACATCTTATAGATAAGATAGAATGTCCATAGACGAACAAGACCACATAAATCAAATCCCACTTACGATACATTATCAATAGAAGAGCAGCTACTGGATAAAATAATTGAAATAAAGATCGAGATAAAGAGCCAAGAAAACCATTTGAAGAAGATAAGATCCTCTTCAAACCAATTAAAGAAGATGAAATGCTATTTCACATTTTGCAATTGACCTTGAGGGAAATCAACCATGATGGTTGCATTTTTACATCAGTAAGTGGATTTCCAATCAGAATGTTCTAGAAAGCTTTAAGGAGCAATCAGAGCAGCCATTAAAAACAATACTCAACAATCATTTTCAGCACTGACCCAATCAACTTTCCGAAACTACTGACTCAAAGTCACCAATCAAATCTCTACCAATCATGCAGGGAATGCGAAGCAATTGTTGAAATGCAAAAATTTGGAAGCAAGAAAAATGGTACTATATATGACTTGGAAACTTTAGTCTAAAATTAATAATCTAAAACAATATCTTTGACCTGTTTGATGGGATTCATGATTGTGATTTAGAGAAACACAAGTTGATAACAAAAATCATAGATCTGTGATGCGTTTAAAATTTTCTCTGCCCTTAGACCATTGATGAATGACCTGCAAAACAATGTCAGACGTGGCCCAACCGTGGGGGTTGGGAGGCCACCTCCGAAGGCTAAGTTAGTTAAGGGACTGATCACAAAGCTCTAGCTAGTTGCAGAGCCAAAATTGAATACGATTATTTGGAAAACGATTCAGTTACCTCCTTTGTATGTAGGTTAGGGTTTATATAGTTTTTACCTTCCAATCCCAACCGTTGGATTTGTTCGAGCCTTATCTTGGTAACTGTCATATCTTTACGGTTAAACTTCTTTTGCGGAGTAGTGGGTGACTTCCCTTAAAACACGATCCCTTGCCCTGAGTGCATGGCAGTTACCATATTCTGCACAATCACCAACTCCCATAAGTTATAACAACCACTTCCTAATTCTCCTCATCATCAGCTTCATCCTGATCTTGAACCTCACCTGAAGTTTGGATTGTTGTCCCCTTACCCTTGTATTATCTCTACTTGTGGCGTAGGAATAGTACTCTGATCCTTATCTCTATCTCTCCAAACCCCTAGGTGTTTCTTTGTGGTGGTTTGATGGGAACCTGAAGAGACAAGTCGAAATTTGTAGTGCATGAGTAAAGGAAGTTAAGCAATACAATATTTGATGGAAGAAGGGCGTTTTTGTAATTTTTCAAAAAATTTCGATTTTGTCAAAATTGCGGTTCGAACATACTAACATGTGCATAAGACTTGGATAAACACGTTGGGATGGTTTGTTTGAAGAAAATATATCAATTTTCCTGTGTGGATGTGAAAATTCAGCAACTTTGGAAGAAGGAACCCTCTTTTGGGCAAGGTTTTGTGATTTTTGGAAAGTTGGATTTTGGCCAAACGAAGTGTGTGAGCACCTTCCTCATATTGAAACAGTCATGTAGGAATTGGTTTAGTGTCAAATTTATTTTGTTTTGAAAATGGCACAAGTGTTTGTAAAGTGGGATTTGCAAAGTGTGGGAAATCTTTTTGGTTGAAGCTTGGCATTGTATGGAAATTGGTTGGAGCATGTTTCTAAACACCCCTAAACATGTCTCTAACCTAGAACAGCAAGCAATTCTCAATTTTGAAGAAAATGAAGTTGTTGGTAATGAATTTGAAAAGAAAGAGAGGTAAGATTGAAGATTACTTTGTGTTAATGATCTAAATGGTTGTGTGAAGTTGTTGAAGCTTTTTGAGAGTCTTGAAACCTTAGGAATCCTAGAGAACCTTTTCCCCGGAACCGAACTCAAAGTTGGAAGTGTTTGAAGTGGGATTGAATTGGAGGAAGTGGTCCCTTTAAGGCTGTTTTTCAAGCAGGGCAGATTTTGTTATTTTGGCAGTTTTGGGAAAAAGTTGATTTTAATGCATTGTTTGGATTTTGATGACTTGTACAACTGGTTTAAGTATGGTTGACATGTTGGAAATATGATGTATTTGTGGAAGACCTTTGAAACCCTAGATCCTTTTGTGAAGCTTAGAAAACTTTTCTTCAAATTCGTTATTCGTAGCCTTTGTTTGATCTCTTGCATTCTTAATGTCAACTTATTGTTTTGAGTTCCTCTCAACTGTTTAAGAAGTCAGCCAAGAGTCTAGTGTTCTTTACCTATTAGATCTATTTTCGTTGTACCCTCCATTCCCTTGGTAAAGTTTCGGTGGAAGAATCACACCCTTGAAGAAGTTACCTCATCTTATTGGAAGCCCAAGTATGCTTTCAATTTCGAGGGCGAAATTATTTTAAACGGGGGAGAATGTGAAATCTCACCTAACCCTAACCTTGCTACTGTGCCAAATGCATACATACCATATACATTTTTCGATTTATTCTATGTCATATGAGTTGATTAATTTCATTTGGTAGAAGTTTACCCCAAAGCTGATCTATTCTCTCTACGATTTCTTCTAGTGCCTTCTTTTCCCTTTTGATAGGAGGGTGATCTTAAGTCATTCCCATGACTGATCCTTCTATCCCTGCGGTTCTAGAGTGGACCTTCATACACTCTATAACCTTGTGAATTTTCCACATGATGATTTCGAAGAGAAATCAAGTGTGATCTTCACGATTTTGTTAACCCTTCTATTTATTTCTAATTTCAAAGCATGTTAGATTTACAACCTTGTTTCTTACAAAAGACTTATTGTTATTCGTTTCCCGTATATTTTGAGAGAAGGAAGTCAAGATAAAAGTGATGTATCCCCACCTCTTTGGAGGCCTAGTACTCTCCCAATTTCGAGGACGAAATTATTTTAAGGGAGGGGAGAATGTGAAATCCAGCCCAAACCTAGAGAAAGGCTTGTCTAATGTTAGACCTTCAAGTCGGACCTTGATTTCAATGTTGCTATCTTTGAAAGCCTTAGGAGGTCATGTTCAACCTTTTCCTTAGGGTAGATCCAATGTCCCGAAGTGAAGGAAGAAGTCTCTGTGGGCCCTCTCTATAGAAGACAAGGTGTTTGACCCGAAACCCATGGATATTGATGATGGTGCTCCACCCTGGGAAGCATTGTCAGTGTTTGTTAAGAAACTGCGCATCGAAGAGGGATGAATTATTTGATGTAACTAATGAACTCCCATGCTCGATCCGAAGGTATTTCCTAAAACTAGACTTCTTGATTGACTTGTAAACCCCACTCAATTTGACCCCGTATAGCCTCTTGAATCCCTGTCCGAAATTGCTGAACTATGCCTGGCCAATCCTCTTTGGTCACTCCTCTTTGGTCTATCCCATCAACCAAGGAGCACCGACCAAGGCTACCCAACTGCGAGTTAATGATTCTTTTGGAATATTCCACCCCCTATTTATGCTAGTCTCGTGTTTTGAACCCTATTCTAATCATTGCAACACCTGAGAACGTGGAGAAGGTTCCCTAAAGCTCCTCTTTGATATTGGTGAAGGTTATTCTACTCTAATCATTGCCAAACATTTGATTCTTGCCTCCATTATCATCTACAAGGTATGAACTGTAAAACCCAGCCCTAACCTTGACCCGGAAACCTTGTTATTTGTAGGTCTGATGACCCGAAGTAAAGTAAGAAGTCAGCTTTGGGCCATCCCAGTAGAGGACTTGGTGTCTGGCTTTGAATCCATGAAAGTTGATGATGAGGTTCTATTTATGGAAACTGAATCCTGATGAAGATCTGATTAGTTGATGGACTTGGAGTGCTCTCTATCTTGGTTTGAAGGCATTTCTACCTATTAGGTAAGTCACTTGACTTGTGTGCAAAACCCCTTTAGGATTGGATTTGATCTGGACCTTCAATTCCCCGTTTTGGTCTTTGTGTCGCATTGGTCGACCGATTGGTCGACCGGACCAGTCGACCAATCCACTCGACCAATGAGTGCTGTCTTTGGCAATTAGGTTGTTCTTGCTCTATTTAAGTCCAATCTCGTGTCCTTTTTTTTTTTTCTGCCCCAAATCTTCTCTGGGGACGAACCAAAGACCTCTCGCAAGTCATCTCTCTTGCATCCTTGGTGTTTTCTTGACGGATCTTCGTCGAAACTCTTCTTTTTGCATCAAAAGGTATGTCTACTCTCTCTTCTTCTCCTCCATCTTTGTTTTTCTTTCCTTTTGAGTTGAGACAGAGAAGAGATGCTGCATTCTCTCGTTGCAAACATCTCGAACATGTTCTCATGATCATCCTAAGGATTTGAGGCTAGAACAATGATCTTAACCATGATCAGGGCAAGCTTTTGAAGGAATCATGATCAAACCATGATCTAATCTTTGTTAAACTTCTAATCTGAATTCTGAATTCTGATCTCTTTGGATCTTCTATGTTGATCATGTTAGTAGTTAATTATCGTGTTTTCCTTCCATGATCCATAATCTATAAATCTCTAGTTGTTCTCTTCACCTTACTATGTGTTCTTCATGATGCATGGTAGTTACATATATGGTAGGTTTTAATTCCTTATTTAGATTTATGCTTCTAAGCCTTATTGCATGAAGATCTATGCATGTTTTCATGATACCCTTACCTGAAGCAAAGATCTATCCTCCTATTGTTCTTGTCTTTGTTTTCTATTTCAAATTCATCAAGATCCATGGTTGATTTAATTATGGTAACTTTTTGTTTCCTAATTTGGATCTTGATATCTTGATTTGATTGGTGTTTTGAGGTCCCCTATATGTTAGAATACTACGATGTAGTCTACCCCTTGATTAGTACCCTTTGAACCACCAAATTCGGATTTCATATCTTAAAACTCGTTTTTTAGGCTATCGGCATTGGTCGCGATTGGTCGATCGGACCAGCGACTCAATCCACTCGACCAATGAGTACAAGCAACTCGGAATTGGTCTATGTTGGATGTTTTGGTATCTTTTCTGTTAGGGATCTTTCCTAATATGTTGTATATACTTGTTTAGGACCTTCTTCTCAAGTTTGCCGAGATCTTACTTGATTTCTTAGGATTCCTTTGCGAGTTATAAAAGGTAAGGATGGTTACTTCCTTAATTACATAGATAGCATGAATCTAGTTTCTATATTTGAATATCATAGATATGATTCCTAAATTAGATTCTTACAATGACATACTACGTTGCATAACTTTGATTACAGTAGCATTACTTATTCATATTAAATTGATTCATGTATGATTTACTTACCAATGTTATACAAGTGATTGTAATTATTGATTTCTTTCCATATATGAAGTTACCATATATGTGATGATATGAATTGATGCATGTGTATGCTTAATATGGTTTGGAAAGGAGAGGTGTCCTTTTGACACTTCGTCCTTGGACTACTACGGGAATATTATGGGATGTTTCCGGAGATGCCCTCTGGACACCTTCCTAAACTGTTGGATGACATATCTAGGATTTGTCTAGTAGTGTTTGGCTAGGATGTCTGTATGTCGACCCTAATCGGAGGGGTATTGAGACCGAACGACCCGTGGTAGCAATGGGGATTTATGGGCGCTCAAGACCGGTAACCAACCGTGAGAGGACAGGAATCACATTGTGGGGGCCATTTATTGGTAGGGTTGCATATGGTTAGACTTGGGCTCACGGGCGCTTAAGACCGGTAACCAACCCGTGAGAGGACGTGAGAGCTCCCGTTTACCATATGTGGATGATCAATAGGGTTGGTGAGTCCGTAGTCGGGACTATGAGGACTCAGTGTGAAGGATACCGGAAAGGATCGTCGGGACGAGGAATGGACGTATCCGGATCTGACTTGATGTAACTAAGTAGAAGACTTGCATTTGGCTAGGTTTTACCCCGACATGCGCAGACTTATACCAAATGGTTGTGAGAGAGTGTGTTGACTTAACCCCCGCCAGGTTTGTCCCGAGGGATGAAGGACCCATTACCAATCGGCTGCTCAAGACCGGTGAAATGATCCGTGAGAGAATCCAAGATATCTTAAATGGTTGAGGATGTGAGTGGACTTTCCTAAAGAAGTACGGTGCTATGACTTAAAGCATGTCCGCCAATAGAGACCGGCATACATAGAGTTAGATTCATTCATTCATTGTTTGTCTCATATCATATTGCATTTATGATTGTTCGGAATCCCGCCATTTATGTTATTATGGATTTTTAACGCTTTACCGAGTTTCTTTGAAACTCATTCCTTTATTGTACAATGTTGTTAGACTATCCCGCGCAGTACCGAGTACTATGACGGTCCCTATGAAGAAGCGCAAGGCGAAGAGGCATATCTCCAGAAGGTGATTGCGGTTACCACAATTACTCAAGATCCCGCGAGTGGTTATGCTCCGTACGATGCTTAGTCCGACCATTGAGTGGAAGCGCCTTGTGCCATTTATGAGATTTACACTTACAAGGATGTTGTCTATAAAGTGGAGAACAATTTAGTTACCCAATGTACTAGCTACCGGGATTAGATTTTGTCTAGTTTATTCTTTAGAGCTACTTTTCCGCTGGTTGTAAAGTGGGATTTTTGCCTCACTTTACTTATCCGTTTGATACTCGATTATATCTATTATTCCGATTCATTTATGATTCATTCTTTCTTTATTGGATCTATGATTTATCTTCCGCACTCTTGTTATGATTGTTCATGATTATGTTATTGTTTATGTGGGAGGTTGATCACTCGATACCTGATCTTCGGGCTGTGGATCACACTCTCGGGTATGCCGGATAGGGTACCGGCCGGGAGGGCGTGACAGATTGGTATCGAGCCCAAGGTTCGAGGAGATCCTAACCACAAAAGACAACAATCGAACATTCCCGAGTCATTGATCTGAAATGACTCTTCTACTCTTAGAAGTGAATAATAGAACACCGAATTAGAAACTTGACCTTTGAGGTATAAGTAACATTTCCGAATAACATACCATAATTATACTTGAACAAATGTCACTAATGCAAGGAAAAGAAAGGTGCATAATATACAATAATTAAAGAGAAACAAAATGAACTTCATTAATTTCAAAAGTTTTTACAACGATTACATTTGAAATGCATAAATGGAAATCCTAAGGTACGGTCTATCTAGGTGATCTCGCTCCGATCTCTCGTATGCTCGAACTCCTCTCGCTAGCCGAGTCACCCGATGCTCTATCCTATCCCGTCGTGACTCCATCCTCTCGTACATCTGCTCCTGTCCGACCTCCATCCTCTCTAGCATGGAAGTCATCGATCTCATCCGTGCTCCAAGATCTGAAGTCTCCGGAACCGCATGTGAAGGGCCACCTACCTCGAAGTGTGATGAAGGAAACTCGTGATGAGGCTCACCTCATATCGCATCATCTCATCATCACATCGGACGAAATCCTTCCTCCATCCGATATCCTCATCCTGATTCATCATCATCCTCACCCTCGAGAGATCTCTGACGCGTAGCTCATGACGAATGGTCCGAGTCCCAATAGGGTATCCGGATCTAGTGTCCACTGGTGTATCCTCGAAACTCACAAATGCGAAGATCAAGGCGAGCTCCCAAGCAAGGTGATGCAGGGAGAACTAAGTCCGATGACGCTGAATGATGTAGAGAGATCGATCTCAACCATGTAGATGGGTAGATGACTAAGGCCTCCATCAGTGACGATGGTGATGTCCGGCGGATGATGTTTGGGACTATGCACCGATAACCGTGAACGTATCCGTCCACAGTCCACGGTGTGAAGATCGACGGCTATCCCATAGCGTAGAGCAACTGCGAGCTCGACGGCATCGATGGGGGAGCTGGGTATCCACACACGTGGATAGTAAGGAACAGATCTCAGGTGTCGTAGAGAGGAACAGAAGAGCTAGACAAGTCTAAGTGGATGTCCTGGCCTCGAGCTTTGTAAGTAAGGTGCTGAAGAAAACACTAGTTCGGTATACCGAGATCTGTGAAGAGATGAGTCGGTGGAACCGGAAAAGCTAGGGGTAAGTGAAGAGAGCCATCGATATGGAAAGAGGCCTGACAGAACGCGAGGTGTGTCAAACAGTGGTCTAGCCTCGAAGAAGACGCCCCTAAGGCACAATAGACCCACCGCCCCTTGCATAGTGTATCCGTGAAAGAGACAAGAGACAATTCCAATTAGTGCTATTTTAAGATTTGAGCCAAAAGGGTATTTTGTAATTTTGGAAAATTTCAAATTTGGGGGAAATTTGATTTGAACATACAGCAGTGCACAATACTTGGAATTTCATGTCATAAGTTTGTTTGATGAAAATCGATCGAAAACTTGGATTAAAGCGAAAAATTCAGAAAAGGAAATTTGGGATTTTGCAATTTAGGTCAAAATTGGATTTTTGAAAAGTTGAAATTGGTTAAATCAAATTGTATGGACCTATCTACAATGTCATCTTGAGCATGTAGCATTTGATCTCGTGCGAAAATTTCAAGCGGTTTGAGAGAAAACGAAATTTTTCAAAGAATCGATTTCGGATAAAACTTTGCGAGATGAGCACCAATGTGTTAAAACTTGTTGTCTATGCATGGCATTGTGTTTAAAACCTAAGGAATATGTTTCTAAGCATTCCTAAGCATGATTTCTAGCATTGGATACAAGAAACATGGTTTTATTGAAATGCAACATGAGAAGATGAAAATGGAAGGAAGATTGAGAGGTTTACCTTGTTTGTGAAGATGGTGTGTTGTGGTGTTGTTGTTGAAGCACTAAATCACCTCAAGAACACTTGTGGGAACTCTTGGAGACTTTCCCTAGAGCTCTCTACCTTTGGAAAAGTTAGAATGAGGTTGGAATGTGAAAATGAGGCTTATAATGCGAATTTTCGATGCATCGATTGGTCGACTCATTGGTCGACGGGTCACTCGACCAATCACTGACCAATGGTCACAAGACCTCATTTGCTGTTGAATTTTTGGAAAATGTGATTTTTGCCTTATGGAATATTGTTTGATGACTATATGGATATATTTGAGCATGATTTAAGTTTTCAAATCATTTGGTCAAGTGGATTTTTGATGATTTTAAGTAAAAGTGAAGCAAGTTGTTGATGATGTTCTTGGATATCTTGCTGATTTGAAAAAGGTGACACACTAGGTGGAAAATTAAAAGAGAAGGAGTGCACCTTGGGGAGCTCGGTCTTGTTCGTCAAGAAGAAAGACGGTAGTATGGCGTGCATCGACTACCGTGAGTTGAATAAGTTGACTATCAAGAATAGATATCCGCGCCGGAATCGATGATCTCTTGATCAGTTGAAGGGTGCAGTTGTGTTCTCAAAGATTGACTTAAGGTCCGGATATCACCAATTGAAAGTGAAGTCTAGTGATATCTTCAAGACAGCGAACGCGGTATGGTCACACGAGTTTAGAGTCATGCCCTTCGGATTGACCAATGCTCGCGGTGTTCATGGACCTCATGAACCGAGTATTTCATGATGTGCTTGATAAGTTTGTAATTGTTTTCATTGATGACATCTTGATCTATTCGAAGAGCGAAGAAGAGCATGCGAGTCATCTAAGTTTCACTTTGCAAAGGTTGCAAGAAAAGAAGTTGTTCGCTAAGTTTAGCAAGTGTGATTTCGGCTTAAGAGAGTGGTATTCCTTGGTCATGTAGTTTCAGCCGAAGGTATTCGTGTCGATCTGAAAAGGTCCAAGGTGGCTGATTGGGAGAGACCGAAGTCGATAACGGAAATAAGAAGTTTTCTTGGATTGCGGGTTACTACCGAAGGTTTATTGAGAATTTTTCTGATTGGCGCTCCTATGACTAAGTTGACCAGAAAAAAGAAGTTTGTTTGGTCCGACGCTTGTGAGAAGAATTTCCAAGAGTTGAAAATAGATTGACAAGGGGTCCGACTATACCGATAGTTCCGGTGGTATGAGGTTTATACCGATGCGTCAAAGATTGGTTTGGGTTGTGTACGATGCATCATGGCAAGGTCGTAGCCTATGCTTCTGGCAATTGAAGGATTATGAGCGGAATTACCCCACTCACGATCTAGAACTTGCCGGTTGTCTTTGCTTTGAAGATTTGGAGACATTATCTTTACGGTGAGAAGATTGCCATTTCACGGATCATAAGAGTTTGAAATACTTCTTTACCCAAAAGGAGTTGAACATGAGGCAAAGGAGATGGTTGGAACTAGTCTCCGATTATGATTGTGATATTCAAGATCACCCGGAAAGCAAATGTTGTTGCGATGCTCTTAGTAGGAAGAACCAAGAAGACTTTGGATTTGAATGCTTTGAGTTTACCATTGTGGTCTTCTATTGAGAGTTTTGATTTGGAAATCGTTCTAGAATTCTGATTTTATTCTTTCGCCATGACGGCAAGATCTGGTCTTAGAGATAAGATTGTTGTCGCAGAGTTCGATCAAGAGTTTTTGATCAAAGTTGAGAAGATTTTCGAATCCGAGTCGGACCCCGACTTTGGTATATCCATGGATGGTGCTTTGTTGTTTAGAGGAAGACGTGTGTGCCTGCAAACGAAGAAGTTAAGAAAGAAATATTGAAGGAAGCACACCATGGTCTTTACTATACACGGAAGCACCAAGATGTACAAGGACTTGAAGGAACATTTTTGGTGGATTGGTCTAAAGGCGGATGTTGATGATTTTGTTGCCAAGTGTGAGACTTGCCAACGTGTGAAACCGTTCGACAACCTCCATCCGGATTACTTCAGCCTCTTCCTATTCCTAGTTGGAAGTGGGAGGATATCTCCATGGACTTTGTGACTAGCTTGCCTCGGACAAGTAAAGGCAATGACACGTGTGGGTGATTGTTGATAGGTTGACCAAATCAGCCCATTTCATTCCTATGAAGATCACTCATACTCGGATAAGCTAGCAAGGCTTTATGTGGATAATGTGGTTACGTCCGCATGGTGTGCCATTGAGTATTGTTTCGGATCGTGATCCTAGGTTCACCTCAAGGTTTTGGAATAGTTTGCGAAGGCCTTGGGAACCCAATTGAACTTGAGTACAGCTCATCATCCACAGCGATGGACAATCCGAGCGGACAATTTAGACATTGGAAGACATGCTCAGATCTTGTGTGGTGGATATGGGTGGTAATTGGGATGAACACCTAGCTTTGGTTGAGTTTGCCTATAACAAGGTTATCAAGCAACAAAGGCATGGCTCCATTCAGGGTTGTGTGGGGGAGTACGTGGGAGACCTCTTTATTGGACTGAGAAGTGAAAGAAAAGTCTTAGGTCCTGAGATGATTGAAGCTACAAGTGCTATGGTAGATATGATAAGAGAAAGGATTAAGTCCGCCGATCGAGAGAAATCTTATGCTGATAAGAGAAGGACCATTTGGAATTTCAAGTTGGAGAGAAAGTCTTCTCAAGGTCTCACCAATGAAGGGTGTGATGAGATTCAATGTTAAGGAAAGCTTAGCCTCGTTACATTGGACCTTTCGAGATTTTGGAAAAGGTTGGACTGTTGCGTATCGATTAGCATTACCCGCCTCTTCTGGTGTGCACAATGTGTTTCATATTTCGATGCTCGAAAATACATAGAGAATGGAACACATTTTGCAGCAAGCACGAAGGACTTAGTGCTGATTTGACCTATGATGAAGAAGCGAAATCTTGGATAGGAAGGACAAGCAGCTGAGATCGCACCATTCCTTTGGTGAAGATTCGGTGGAAGAACCATACCCCTGAAGAAGCTTCTTGGGAGAAGGAAGAAGATATGAAGGAGAAGTTTCCTTACCTCTTTGGAAGCACAGTACGCTTTCAATTTCGGGGACGAAATTTCTTTAAGGGGGGAGAATGTAAAACCCATAACCTTGACCCGGAAACCTTGTTATTTGTAGGTCCGATGACCCAAGTAAAGTAAGAAGTCAGCTTTGGGCCATCCCAGAGAGGACTTGGTGTCTGGCTTTGAATCCATGAAAGTTGATGATGAGTATCTATTTATGGAAACTGAATCCTGATGAAGATCTGATTAGTTGATGGACTTGGAGTGCTCTCTATCTTGGTTTGAAGGCATTTCTACCTATTAGGTAAGTCACTTGACTTGTATGCAAAACCCCTTTAGGATTGGATTTGATCTGGACCTTCAATCCCTGTTTTGGTCTTCTTTGTCAAGATTGGTCGATGATTGGTCGACTGGACCAGTCGACCAATCCACTCGACCAATGAGTGCTGTCTTTGGCAATTAGGTTGTTCTTGCTCTATTTAAGTCCAATCTCGAGTCCACTTCGTATTTGCTGCCTCCAAACTCTCTGGAACGAACCAAAGACCTCTGCAAGTCATCTCTCTTGCATCCTTGGTGTTTTCTTGACGGATCTTCGTCGAAACTCTTCTTTTTGCATCAAAAGGTATGTCTACTCTCTCTTCTTCTCCTCCATCTTTGTTTTTCTTTCCTTTTTGAGTTGAGACAGTAGAAGAGATGCTGCATTCTCTGTTGCAAACATCTCTGAACATGTTCTCATGATCATCCTAAGGATTTGAGGCTAGAACAATGATCTTAACCATGATCATTGCAAGCTTTTGAAGGAATCATGATCAAACCATGATCTAATCTTTGTTAAACTTCTAATCTGAATTCTGAATTCTGATCTCTTTGGATCTTCTATGTTGATCATGTTAGTAGTTAATTACTGTGTTTTCCTTCCATGATCCATAATCTATAAATCTCTAGTTGTTCTCTTCTACCTTACTATGTGTTCTTCATGATGCATGGTAGTTACATATATGGTAGGTTTTAATTCCTTATTTAGATTTATGCTTCTAAGCCTTATTGCATGAAGATCTATGCATGTTTTCATGATACCCTTACCTGAAGCAAAGATCTATCCTCCTATTGTTCTTGTCTTTGTTTTCTATTTCAAATTCATCAAGATCCATGGTTGATTTAATTATGGTAACTTTTTGTTTCCTAATTTGGATCTTGATATCTTGATTTGATTGGTGTTTTGAGGTCCCCTATATGTTAGAATACTACTGATGTAGTCTACCCCTTGATTAGTACCCTTTTGAACCACCAAATTCGGATTTCATATCTTAAAACTCTGTTTTTTAGGCTACTGTCTGCATTGGTCGACTGGACCAGTCGACCAATCCACTCGACCAATGAGTACAGCAACTCCAGAATTGGTCTATGTTGGATGTTTTGGTATCTTTTCTGTTAGGGATCTTTCCTAATATGTTGTATATACTTGTTTAGGACCTTCTTCTCAAGTTTGCCGAGATCTTACTTGATTTCTTAGGATTCCTTTGCGAGTTATAAAAGGTAAGGATGGTTACTTCCTTAATTACATAGATAGCATGAATCTAGTTTCTATATTTGAATATCATAGATATGATTCCTAAATTAGATTCTTACAATGACATACTACTGTTGCATAACTTTGATTACAGTAGCATTACTTATTCATATTAAATTGATTCATGTATGATTTACTTACCAATGTTATACAAGTGATTGTAATTATTGATTTCTTTCCATATATGAAGTTACCATATATGTGATGATATGAATTGATGCATGTGTATGCTTAAGTATGGTTTGGAAAGGAGAGGTGTCCTTTTGACACTTCTGTCCTTGGACTACTACGGGAATATTATGGGATGTTTCCGGAGATGCCCTCTGGACACCTTCCTAAACTGTTGGATGACATATCTAGGATTTGTCTAGTAGTGTTTGGCTAGGATGTCCTGTTATGTCAGACCCTAATCGGAGGGGTATTGAGACCGAACGACCCGTGGTAGCAATGGGGATTTATGGGCGCTCAAGACCGGTAACCAACCCGTGAGAGGACAGGAATCACATTGTGGGGGCCATTTATTGGTAGGGTTGCATATGGTTAGACTTGGGCTCACGGGCGCTTAAGACCGGTAACCAACCCGTGAGAGGACGTGAGAGCTTCCCGTTTACCATATGTGGATGATCAATAGGGTTGGTGAGTCCGTAGTCAGGGACTATGAGGACTCTAGTGTGAAGGATACCGGAAAGGATCGTCGGGGACGAGGAATGGACGTATCCGGATCGACTTGATGTAACTAAGTAGAAGACTTGCATTTGGCTAGGTTTTACCCTGACATGCGCCAGTACTTATACCAAATGGTTGTGAGAGAGTGTGTTGACTTAACCCCCTGCCAAGGTTTGTCCTGAGGGATGAAGGACCCATTACCAATCGGCTGCTCAAGACCGGTGAAATGATCCGTGAGAGAATCCAAGATATCTTAAATGGTTGAGGATGTGAGTGGACTTTCCTAAAGAAGTACGGTGCTATGACTTAAAGCATGTCTGCCAATAGAGACCGGCATACATAGAGTTAGATTCATTCATTCATTGTTTGTCTCATATCATATTGCATTTATGATTGTTCGGAATCCTGCCATTTATGTTATTATGGATTTTTAATCGCCCTTTACCGAGTTTCTTTGAAACTCATTCCTTTATTGTACAATGTTGTTAGACTATCCTGCAGGTACTTAGTACTATGACGGTCCCTATGAAGAAGCGCAAGGCGAAGAGGCATATCTCCAAGAAGGTGATTGCGGTTACCACAATTACTCTGAAGATCCCGCGAGTGGTTATGCTCCGTACGATGCTTAGTCCGACCATTGAGTGGAAGCGTCCTTGTGCCATTTATGAGATTTACACTTACAAGGATGTTGTCTATAAAGTGGAGAACAATTTAGTTACCCAATGTACTAGCTACTGGGATTAGATTTTGTCTAGTTTATTCTTTAGAGCTACTTTTCCGCTGGTTGTAAAGTGGGATTTTTGCCTCACTTTACTTATCTGTTTGATACTCTGATTATATCTATTATTCTGATTCATTTATGATTCATTCTTTCTTTATTGGATCTATGATTTATCTTCCGCACTCTTGTTATGATTGTTCATGATTATGTTATTGTTTATGTGGGAGGTTGATCACTCGATACCTGATCTTCGGGCTGTGGATCACACTCTCGGGTATGCCAGATAGGGTACCGGCTGGGAGGGCGTGACATGAACTCTCATCTTCACTCTCTATCCTACCCTTTTCTCTTCTTTTCTCTTCTTTTCTTACTGTTGTAACCTTGGAGTTGATGTTGCAACCTTGCAACCATCACTCCAAGTGTTCATTCCTCACTAATCCATGATCTCTTTCCATTCCTACTTATGATATAGTCTTATTTTGATTCTCGCATATGCATTTCTATAAACTTCTTATTAACATCTTGCATTCTTGACCTAAACTGAGATATGTAATGCGTTAAACCTATGTTCTATGCTAGCATATGATTCTAATCCATTCCCCATCAGTTCCCCTAGCCAATCCCTCCATTTTCATTGCTTTTCATTTGATTTCACTTCATGCTATGTTCTTGTATTTAGAACATAGGGTTTCAATTTAAGGGTTTTCAATTGGGCCATTAGATTGTGTTGATTCTTGTTGTATAGTGTCCTTATATTGTTACAATGAATCCCTCCAAGTTTTGGATCGATCTGAGCCCCGAAAGACCGATTTCGGACCAAAATCACCAAAATACACTATGCAGCCCCAATACTATTCCTTGGTCGATCTTGCTTGGTCAATCCCATCAACCAAGGAGCATCGACCAAGCAGGTGCTGAACTATGTTCTTCGCCATTTTGACCTGTTCGACCTCCGATTTTCCGGATTTCTTCTCTAATCTTTCATTTATGTTTGTCTAGGGTCTTAATACCATCATTGGATCATTCTTTTGTGACCTTTGGATCATCATCATCACAGCTTAATGTAAGGATGGTTATCGCCATATAACATAGACTGTATGACTTTTACACTATTGTTGGCAATTTAGTAGACTACGCTTATTAGTTGATTCTAGACATCATATGACTACTGTAGTTACCTTATGACAGTAGCACCATGCTTAATTACTTTGTTTATCATGTCTATTTATTCTTGTCATGTACTTATACACTTGATCATGAGATGTTATGGCATATCTTTTCTTATGATGATGTATCGTTGATATGTGATATGATAGAAATAAGCATGAGATTGCTTAGGTATAATTTGGGATTGGGGCGTGTCCTACCGACACTTCTGTCCTTGGACATCGGAGGGAATAGTATGGGATGTTCTCCGAAGATGTCCATCGACACTTTCCCGGATTATTTGATGACATACATTGGACTTGTCTAGTGGTGTTTGGCTAGGATGTCCCTGTCATGTCAGACCCGAATCGAAAGGGCATTGAGACCGAACGACCCGTGTTAGCAATGGGGATTCCTGGGCACTCAAGACCAGTAACCAACCCGTGAGAGGACGTGAGAGCTTCCCATCTACTATTTGTGGATAACCAATAGGGTTTATGAGTCTGTAGTCCGAGTTGGTTGGAGCCATAGGATACATGACTCTAGTGTGAAGGATACCGAAAAGGATCCCAAGATATCTTAAATGGTTGAGGAGGAATGGAAGTTTCCGGATCTGAGTTGACATGACTGAGTAGATGACTTGCATTGGGCTAGGCTTTACCATGACATGTGCCAATACTTATACCAATGGTGATGTGAGAGAGAGGTGACCAAATCCCAAGCCATGGTTTTTTATGAGAACATTATCCAACTACCCCAACAGACCCAAGATACCTTAAATTGTTGGGGGGGGTGACAGACGACCCAAGGAAGTATGGTGCTATGACTTAGAGCATGTCTACCAAAGACCAGCATTCATAGAGTTAGAATCATACTTGTATCATGTGTTTCATATCATATTGCATTATGTTATGACTTGTATCATATGACTTATTTTTATGGAATAACTACCTTGCTAATTTCATTTGAACTCACTCCTTTTTGCAACATCTTTTATTAGACTTTCCTGCGGGTACTACTATTGTTGACTATATTGGTCAACACTTTGAAGACCAAGTTGGTGACTCATACAATACTGGTTACGACAACTACGCCGGTGAAGACCATCAGTTCGAGACTGGTATTTGTCAAGAGCAAATTCGGCCTTGTCTAGTTTCTTATGATCATCTTATTGAGGAAACATTCTATAAGTTAGAAGAAACTGTAACTTAGTTGCTTACCTTTTTCTTTCCCTTCTTTTCAGAACTGGTGGTAACCTTTATTTTTATTCAATCTACCTTCCGCTATTATTGTAGAATGGGTTTCCCCTTTTATTTCGTACTTTGACTATTTATTTTATTTGTATCATTTTCTGCACTCTGATGTTCTTTGTGATCCTTCTGAGATCCTTTCTTGACTTCTATTATTAAATTACTTGAAAACTATGATTTGTTCTTGCTTTTGATTAAGTTATTGTGCTAAGTGGATATGATCGTTCCTAAACTTGATCTTTTGGGCTGTGGATCACTCCCCCAAGTAATCCAAATAGGGTACCCCCTGGGTGGATTTTTGCGGGATGTGATAGGTTTAAACCAAACATGATTGTTCTAATGGAGAATCCGAACGGTCAGTTGCTCGCTTGAACGTCAAGTCACATTTATTATGATGCGTTATTCTTTTCCTTGGGCCACCCAAATGTCTCATTTTTTATGCAGGGGCCAACACGCGTCTATTCTAGCCGCGATCATCATTGCCTTCATTCGAAATGATATCTTTTTCCCATCGCCGATTTTGATTTGATCTTGCTTATAACCTCTCGAAACATCTCCCGATCACAATCATTGATTTAGGTTGATCCTGACCATACATGCAGTTGCTTATTTGCCTATTTAAAATCCTTCACCTTTTTCGATTTCATTCTCTTGCGATTTGAATTTCATCGTTATCTCTTCTGTGCTCTGCAAGTCTTTTTCTCTTCAAGCTTTCTTCTTCTCTAGTGAACAAGTAAGTTCATTGACTCTTTTCTGCTTTCCATACTTATTTTTCTTTGGTTACTTCTCTGGCATTTGAACTTTCTTTTTCTTTTAACTTACAAGTAAGGATCAATCTCTCCTTGTAATGGGTAGTGATAGGACTTCTAATGAGGGTTCCTCCGGGAAACATGCCAATCAAGGCGACTATGGTGACAAGGCTATGCTTCCATCTCCGCTGAACTCTCTGGAGATGGGGGCAATAGGATAACTGATAGATGGCTTGAAGAAGTGAATAAAAAGAAAAAATATAAAGGACCAACCCTGCCTTTTTATTCTAAAAAACTAAAAACTTCAAAATCTATTGCCAAGGCTTACCGACCACCCAATAGATCTGCTCAAGGCCCTGGTTATTTTGTCTCTCACTACACCGATGCCGAATTGACATCTGCTACTGATTATTACTCGTTCCCTTCGTCTTATTTCCTTCGGATTCCTAATTCCAATTAAAGAGACAATTCCAATCCACCTGATGAATTCTCGCTCTACTTGGATACCCTTGAAAGTGGTGTTTGGTTTCCATTCTTTTCCCCTTTATTTTCTGAAGTTCAGAACCATTGGGAGATTTGCCTTGGAATGCTCCTCCCGAACAGTTGGCATCATATCCTTGGTTTTCTTGGACTTTACTATGAGTTGTCTATTGAACCTTCCATCAGTTTATTCTGTCATTTTTATATCATGTCCAAATCCAATCCTCTGGGTTGGGTTTTTCTTTCCAAGCATAATAAGGTAGATTTGGGTTGGTCGGAAAGCATTTTGGCCAAGGGTATCTGCCCTTCCAACCACAAAGGGTGGCGACAACGGTATTTTTTTTGTCTTGCGCCCATATCCGACCTCAACTTCCTAGTCACCTGGAACCTGGTTGATTTATACACCGAAGTGAACCGTGCCCCACCATTGTCTACCGATGATAAAAGTGCCGCCAAGAAGATTAAGTCAATTGAGGCGTGTCAGGAGATTCGTGGTTTAGAGATGGAGTACACAGCCATCCTCCAATATTGGGGTCTAGCCCCCAGTGAGCTTTTTGAATCTCTGTTGTATTCGATAGTTAGACTATTATTCCCGAATGTCTTTCTAACCTTGCCTTTTTTTTGTAGTGCCTTCGAAGTATAATTCTAAGGCTGTTCGGGCTAACGCCATCAAGGTGATTGCGGCAGCGGAGAAGAGGTCGCCTCGTCCAGAAAAATAGGAAGCTGAGAAGACTGTCCCTCCTTCCCCGAAACTTGCCCCCAAAACTACGAGGGAACTCTTGAGGATATCAAGTGAAGGTTCGGGAAAAGGAAAAGCTCCTGTTGAGGAGGAAGAATTTGTCCCTACTCTTGTTCGTACCAAGAGAAAGCATGACTTAGTTGATGATGCTTCATCGAAGAGGCAGCGAAAGAATTAAGAATCGAGAGACATCTTCGTTCCCAAGTGGACCTTGAAGACTACTGATTGGGTCACTTAAGAGTATGAGAAGGCTTTTGAATGGGGCTCTCTTAGCTTGATGCCCGCCGATTGTCAGGTGTTTGAATATCTCAATGATGATGCATTTGTTCATACTTCTACCAGGTAACTAGTTCTTCCAAGTATGTGATTTATAAAATGTAAGACTTTTTAGATCTCTTGACATATGTTTTCTTCCTCAAGACTGCTGTGGAGGATTTCCATCGTTATATGGAAGCTATGAATCGAATTGGGCACCACAGCTCTCAGATCCAGTACTATCAGGGGTAGCTGGAGTCCGCCAATTCAAAGGCTAGTCACCTTAAGAGAGATTATGATTTCGCAACCAGTAAGATCAGGGCCTTGACTCAGGAGTTAAAAAGCTTGGAAGGAATAGCTTCTAACTATGAGGTGAGGGTTGATATTTTGACCAAAGAAAAGGAAGCTCTTCAAAACTTAGTCCATCCCTCGAAGCCCGAGCAAGTTCTCGAAGACACCAGGAAAGCCTACATTCAGAAGTATTTATGCAGTGTGCCTTTTAGTGAGTTGATGATTCCTTTCAACACTCAAGCTTATAGGTACAGAAAGAATAATGTATGGAAAGCCATTCTTTCGGTTGATCCAACCTTTGACACTACTCCTTTCTAGACCGTTTGTCATCCCGGGGTATTTGACTCCTTGAAGCTACCTCCTCCCAAATGGGCTCAATCGGTGGACGACCCTCGACCAGCTGATCTAGATATTGAACTTATCTCAATGATTCTCCTCCCCTTCCTCCTGAAGGTGAAGTGACTTGAGAAAATCAAACTCCTTAAGAACAAGCTGTAGTAGCGGATCCCTCAAGGACTCCCATCCATGAGCCTGCCTGAGAATGAACTTTCTTTTTCTCCTCTTCTTTTTTTTTGGTATGGGTTGACCCCCTCTGGCCGCTTTATATTCCAATGAAAAATCTTTTGGGCCTCATTATCTTTGGAATAGGTTTCATAAGAATGTGATAATAATACCTATGATAAATCCACTGGGATTCCCTTTCACAGACATTCGATGAACTTTTCGAAGCCTTATTTTTGAAAGTCTTATTCGGGCGAGACCTATGCTCTGTATTGAAGTCTTACTTGGTTGTTCCCGAAGTCTACTTCTTGGAAGTCTCATTCGGTCAAAACCGATGCTTTGTTAGGAAGTCTCATTCGGTTGTTCTTGAAGCCTTGCTTTCGGAAGTCTCAATCGGGCAAAACCGATGCTTCGTTAGGAGGTCTCACTCGGTTGTTCTGAAGCCTTGTTTTCGGAAGTCTCATTGGGGCAAAACCGACAGTTTGTTAGGAGGTCTCACTTGGTTATTCCTGAGGCCTCATACCTTTGAAAATTCCTTGGAGTTTCTCTAGGATTTTAGTTTTCTTCTCGTATCTAAATTCCGATTCCCGTTCTTGTTTTGGGTGAGTCGATCCACCTTTATTTCTTTGATTTCCCGAGTATTACTTCCACGTTGATTATCCAAAGAAACTCAAATGTCCCTTCGCATTTATTGCTTCGATTGATGGTTTGCTTCTCGATTCACTCGTCCTCGTAACAGGTGTCGAAACTTCCACGTGTGCACATATGACATGTGTTTTTACTTTTTGTCAAATCCGAATCATCATTAATTGCTAGCCATTGATCTTTACCTAAATGATTGGTATTCGAACCGTCACTCATTCTTGTCCCTTGATTTGAATGAATCCTAGTCTCATGCTTTATCTTTTGAGGTTATTTAAACCCTCTTCTTTCTTGATTTTTACTCTCACTTCGTCACTTTACAAACTCATCTGCACTCGAAGCTCTGGAGATTTTTTCTTTTCGACTGATTTCAGTTTTGGAACTCTTTTTGGTTGAAGACTCCACAAGTAAGTTCCTTCTTTCTTTTATTCAATCTGTTGTTTGCTTTGCAGCAGCTTTTGGATCCTCTCCTTCAGTTGTTTCTTCTAAGGCTACTTTGAGTGATGACTTTGTTACTCCTTTTCATGATGGTATGGGCCCTGTCAACTAACCATATACCTCAACTTCTTGGAGTATCTGGCAATGAGGGGGAGGGTCATTGTTAAGTGTAATGACTCCATCCCTTAAGAGCCAAAAAACCATGTTAAGAACGCTTCAAAGAGAAAACAAAGTGCCCTTCTTTAATCTCATTTATCAACCGAAACCGTAGGCTTTTCCCAAAATTTATGTTGTCTATTCCGAACTAGCCTAGCTTCCCGATCGCTATGAAGTACTCCCTGTGGACCTGGGTACTTTATTTTGCTGACTTGAATTCTTATAATGTTTTTTCTCCTTTTGCAATGCTTCCAAGATACAACCCAACGCAGTTAGGGCCCACACTACCAAAAGACTTGCTTCGGCTGAGAAAAAGATTGTTTAGACCAAAAAGGAGGGCGTTATTCCACCTTCCAAAGAGGTTCAGACTTTGAAAGAATTTGTTGCGACCAATCAAGGACCCTCAGTCAAAGGAAAATCCCCTTTAAACTTAGAGGATGTTGCGTGTCCTGCTTCCCCTCCGATGAAGAAGAATCAGGAGGCCTAAGACGTCATTTCAAAGAAAAGGTATTTGCATCCCGATGATGAAGTGTATACGCCTTCCTGGAAGTTGAAAAGGTCTAACTTTGTGATGGGTAATTTTGACAAAGCGTTAGAATGGTGTACTTTTGCCCAAATGCCCGCAGAGTGTAAAGCTTTTGATTCTATTCCATATGAGGCCTTCATGAATTCCTTGGTCATGTTAGTCCTTTGATTTAATATCTATTTCCCGAATAACACTATGATATAACAGGACCACTGCTGATAATTTCCACAAACAAGTGGAGTCAGCCTTTCAGATCGTGAGAATGAACTCTAATCTTTGCAAGCTTTGGAAGAGGCCAAGGTAACGGACGCCGAGATCGAGTGCCTTCAGGGGGAATCCCAAAAACTTGAAAAAGTTTCCCCGA
Organism: Hakea prostrata; assembly: GCF_041222555.1. NCBI lineage: Eukaryota > Viridiplantae > Streptophyta > Magnoliopsida > Proteales > Proteaceae > Hakea > Hakea prostrata. The sequence continues at coordinate 33,450,706 of NC_142607.1, read as the reverse complement.
ACCTAGATGTTGTAAAGGGGAGTATCCATAGTCTCGAACGGAAAATCGTGAGACTTTCGGGGGAAATGAAGGAATCTGAAGCAAAGATTTCTGAGCTACGAGATCGGGCAATCCCATCTAAACCCGAACATGTTCATGTTGAGACTCGGAGGGCATGTATCTTCAAGTATTTAAATAGCAAGCCCTTACTTGATTTGTTGTCCCTTCAATACTCAAGCTTACCGAGATGGCCAAAACGAGGTTTGGAAGTTGATTCTGAAGAGAGATCCAAATTTTGATACGGCTCCTCACCAAAAACATTGTCATCTCGAAGTTTTTGAAAAACTGCAACTTCCCCTTCCCGATTGGGCCCAAGACTTGGTGGACCAGCCTGTTCCCGATCCCGATGTAAAGCTTTATCTTGATGATTCTCCACCTTTGTCTCCAATTGGGGAAGTGGATCAAGAAGAGATGGTCCCGAACATAATATTGCTAAGGATCGGGCTTCCACTTCGATTGAAGGAATTGTCCCTATGGAGGACAATGCCTAGAGTTCGTTGTTCCTCACATTCTTCGTTCTTCTTACCTTTAGTTGGAGGGAGCTTACAGAACTCTTCGCAGTCCCCAAGGATGAGGTTTATGTGCCAAACGAAAGGCATGGATAAAACCTAGAGTTTGTCATTCCTCCGTTCTTCGTTCTTTTTACCTTTTGTTGGAGGAAGCTTACGGAACTTTTAGTTTGTCATTCTTCATGGAATCGTTAAATTTAGTGGCATTACCTTACCGAACGAAGCATCCTATGATTGACATACAGAAGCGTTTCATATTGAACGAAGAAGCTAAGCTTGATGACATTCATCTTTGCATCCTTTGATTGAGATACAGAAGCATCTTTAACTTTGTAAAAGTTGGCCCCTTTTTAGTCCTTTTATGTATATAAAAAGAACTTTTTTATTCAGTCATCCGTGTACCACCCGAATGTGATAAGTGTTTTGTAGCTTTCGAGGGATCCTATTAACCGAAGCCTTTTACCTATAAAATTTATTACAATTTTTTTCTAGGCATTCGAAGGTCTCATTCGACTTTTCCATCAAAGCCTTTTACCTATAAAATTCCTCAAAATTTTTTCTAGGCGTTCGAAGGTCTCATTCGGCTTTTCAACCGAAGCCTTTTTACCTGTAAAATTCCTTAGAATTTTTTCTAGGCATTCGAAGGTCTCATTTGGTTTTTCAACCGAAGCCTTTTACCTATAAAATTCCTTAGAACTTTTTCTAGGCGTTCGAAGGTCTCATTCGGTTTTTCAACCGAAGCCTTTTACCTATAAAATTTCTTAAAAGTTTTTTCTAGGCGTTCGAAGGTCTCATTCGGCTTTTCAACCGATGCTTTTCACCTGTAAAATTCCTTAGAATTTTTTCTAGGCATTTGAAGGTGTCATTCGGTTTTTCAACTGAAGCCTTTTACCTGTAAAATTCCTTAGAATTTTTCCTAGGCCTTCGAAGGTATCATTCGATTTTTCAACCGAAGCCTTTTACCTGTAAAATTCCTTAGAATTTTTTCTAGGAGTTTGAAGGTCTCATTTAGCTTTTCAACTGAAGCCTTTTGATTTAAAACACCATTCATATATTGATATACTGCCTCCAATCAAAAGATTTGGTGCTCGAAATTAGAAATTGCATTGAATAACTATAACTTTTCTACATCAAAATTGAAAATATTGAATCACTAAGGATAATATTTCTTCAAATGTCTTGCATTCCATGACCGATAAAGTTCGCGCTCATAGATATGGATATATGCTTTTAACTTGTATGCTCCCGAATCAACCGACTTGACTATCATGTATGGACCTTCCCATGAAGGGTCCAGTTTCTTTTGATGATGCGGGTCTGATGCTAGAGTGTTCCTTAAAACTAAATCCCTGATCGAAATTGTCGATGATTCACTCGGGTGTTATAATGGGATGCTATCTTTCGCTGAAAATGCTGAGTTCGGGCAATTGCCTTTGCTCAAACTTCATCTAATAACTCTAGGCTGTCTAGCATTCCTTGCTCATTTTCTTTCTCTTCAAATTCTCTTTCTCGAAGTATTCCTGCCATTACCTCGACTGTAGCTAATGCTTTGGTCCCATAGGTCAATCTAACTGGAGTTTCTCCGGTGGCTGTTCGAATTGTGGTTCGGTAGGCCCAAAGGACACTTGGCAATTCTTCAACCCATAGGGCTTTGTCGGACTCGAGTCTCTTTTTTATTCCATCTAATAGGGTTCTGTTGGTAACTTCAACTTGGCCGTTGCTCTGGGGATAAGCCACGGCTGACATGCGATGTTGGATCATATAAGTATTGCATAATTGCTCGAATTGGGGATTGTTAAATTGTGTCCCGTGATCGGTGACAAAGATTTTTGGGATCCCGTACCTGTGAATAATTGAGTCCAACACGAACTTTTCCACCCTTTTCTCAGTGATCATTTCCAAAGGATTTGTTTCTACCCACTTGGTGAAATAGTCGATCGCCACAATGAGATATTCCCGACCGCCTGATGCTTTAGTGAATTTTCCCATGATATCAATTCCCCACATTGCAAATGGGATTGGATCCAGAATTGAGGTCAAGATCTTTGCAGTCTTTTTTGATACTGTGGAATGGAATTGGCAGCTGTTGCAACGACGAACATATTCCATCGCATCCTCTTGAATTTTTGGCTAGTATAACCCGAGCCTCAGGATTTTATGTGCCAAGACCCGATAGCCCATATGTGAACCACAAATTCCTTCATGAAACTCTATTAATGCGGTTTTGATCCCTCAGGCCCCAAACATCGAGCCAGTGGTCCAAAATAAGACATTCGATATAATCTTCCATTGTGCATCGTGAATCTTGACACTCATACCCGAATCATCATGGCTTCTTTTGTATCCTCGAGCAACTATTGTCCCGAATATACTCCATGATCGGGTCCATCTAGCATCATTTGGTTTTGATATACAAAACCTCCTGCACTTGATTGCTTGGGAAGGCCAGTTCTTCAATGTAAGCTGATGGTTCAAGTGTCTTTTCTTTAGCGTTAGCTAATCTTGAGAGTTCCTCCGCCATTGTGTTCTCCTTCCTCAAGATCTGACATACTTTCAGATCTTTGAATTCCTTCCGTAATGCCTGTATGATCTCTTGATATTTTTGCAATCGAGGCTCCTTGGTGCCGTGCTCTTCTTGCACTTGATGAACAATAAGCTGAGAGTCACTTAAAACAGTTATTTCAGCTATTGCCAAAGCTTTAGCCAAATGAAGTCCTGCTATAAAGGCTTCGTATTCTGCTTCATTGTTGCTTGCTTTGAACGTGAACCTCAAGGAATAGTGAATCATAAAGCCTGTCTGACTTTTGAGTAGGACTCCTGCTCCAGCTTCATGCTTACTACTCAAACCATCCATATAAGCTTCCCATATGGTTGGGATACTTGGTTCGGTTTCTTCCTCTAATGGAGTTGTGGTTTCTACGACAAAGTCCGCCAATGCTTGGGCTTTTATTGCCGTGTGAGGTTTAAAGTTTACTTGGAACTCACCAAGCTCAATCGACCACACAACCATTCTTTCAAACAAATCAGGCTTATAAAGAACTTTTTTCAAAAGAAAAAGTGGTTAATACCTCTATTGGATGTGCCTGGGAAATAAGGCCTTAACTTTCGGCTGCCACCATGAGAGCTAACGCCTGCTTCTCAATCTGTGAGTATTGGGTTTCTGTATCTAGGAGTACATGGCTGACATAATAAATTGGCCATTGCTTTCTTTCCTTCTCCCGAACGAGTACTGCTCTTACAGCAGAATGAGATGTTGCTAAGTAAACTTGCAAAGTTTCACCTTTCTTGGGTCAGGATAAGAGAGGTGGTCTCTTGAGCATGACCTACAAGTTTTCGAATGCCTTTTGGCATTCGTCAGTCCATCGTGCTTCTTTTTTCCCTTTCAAATCCTTCAAGGGTTTGAAAAATGGTGGACACTTGTCTCCCGACTATGATATAAAGTAATTTAAAGCTGCAACTCCTTCAATTAAGCACTGTATATCCTTAACAGTCTTTGGAGGCTCCATATTGATCAAAGCTTGTATTTTGGCTGGATTACCCTCTATCCCCCTTTGAGAAACCATGAATCCTAAGAATTTTCCCAAGGATACACCGAAAGCACATTTTTTCAGATTCAGCCTCATTTGGTATTTGCGTAACACAAAAAATACTTGTGCTAAATCAGCAACATGTCCCAATCGCACTATGCTTTTCACTAGCATGTCATCCATATAAGCCTCCATGCTTTTCCCAATCAAATCATTGAAAATTTTGTTCACTGCCCTTTGGTAGGTAGCTCCCACATTCTTCAAACCGAATGGCATAACTTTATAATAGAAACTTTCACGATTGGTCATGAAAGCTGTGAATTTTTCATCTTCTCGACTCATCAGAATCTAGTTTTACCTTGAATAGGCATCCATGAAACTCAAAGTTTCATATCCAGCCGTGGCATCGATTAAAAGATCAATTTGGTGTAAAGGGTAGCAGTCCTTCGGGCAAGCTTTGTTGAGGTTTGTATAGTTAGTGCACATCCTCCATTTTCCATTCGACTTCTTGACCATTACCACATTGGCTAGCCAAGTCGGGCATTCAATGGGTTTGATGAACCTTGAATTTTTTAACTTCTCAACCTCGCCTCTAATAGCTTTGTGCTTTTCCATTGAGAAGCTTCTCCTCCTTTGAACCATAGGTTTGGCTTTCGGATCTATCCAAAGCCTGTGTTCTGCCACCTTTCGATCTATCCCAGGCATGTCTTCAGCTGACCAGGCAAATATATCTTTGTTTTCTTGGAGGAATTTCTTCAATTCTTCTTTAAAATATTCTGCCTTTTCGGACCCGATAGGAGTTGTTCTTTTTTCATCCTCCGGATCGAGCTGGATTCGTTCCAGTTTCTCCATTGGTTCAGGCCTCTACATCTCATCCTCGTCCTGATCATCGTGTATCTTAATTGGCAATGCCATGGCCTTTTTGGGACCAACTTTATCCTTGAGATATGCTACATAGCACTGTCGGGAAATCCTTTGATCATAAGCTACTTGACCGATTCCTTTATCAGTTGGAATTAGATCTTCATATGATTCATTGAGACTACTGCACCTAACTTTGTCAGGGATGGCCTGCCGAGAATGACGTGGTAAGCCGGAAGCTCCCGAAAAACTACAAAATTTACCCGAATTGTGGTTTCCTTGGGGAAATTTCCTACTGAGAGGTCTAGTTGAACAGATCCTTCGGCTAAAGGTAATGAACCAACAAATCCATATAAATGTGTGGATGACGGCTTCATTAAATCTTCCTCGACCTTCAACTTTTGATAGGCTTCGTAAGATAAAAGATCTGCCGAAGACCCTGTGTCAACCAATACTCTATGTACCTCTCGGCCTCAGATTTCTACTTTGATCACGATTGCATCGTCATGAGGTGTACACACACCCCTTTCATCTTCTTCGTCAAAAGTAATAGAACTTTCGTCGTTTAGCTTTTTCCGCTTCTATGTCTCTCCAGTCCCAATGAACTTAAACTTAGCTTTCAGCTTTTTGAGGGACTCAAGCTCGGGTCCTCCAGATATGGTAAGAATAGGAGATCGACTAGCATCGATCTCTGCTTCCTGAATGCTCTTTTTTCGACAGCTGCTCTCGTTTCAGCTTATCGCCCTTTGACAAACTAGATAGGTGCCCCTGAGATATCAATCTCTCAATATCAGCCTTCAAGTGTCTACGCTCATTGCTGTAATGCCCATAATCTTTCTAAAAACGAAAATACTTCTCCATGTTCCTTTCTCCTGGTTTTGCTATCATCTTTGATGGCCATTTCAAAATGTCTTGATTCTTGATCTGTGTCAAAATTTTCGATCGTGGAGCATTCAATGGTGTATACTCACTTTGATCGGGAGAACACTGCCTCCAAACCAAGTGTGGTTTCCTTGCCTGATCATGGTTGAACTGCTTTGGCTTCTGATTCCTTTCAAGTGCCTTCTGCTATTTGTTTGAGGCCTTTACTTCCCCTTGATGTGCATCAAGAATTCCAGTTACTTCTGCCTGTTTTGGACATCTTTGCACCAATTTGGAATATGTGGCAAGCATGTCTTGAAGTAATAACTCCAATAGCCTTCAGTTTGTGAGCCTAGTGAAAAGAGCAGTTTTGGCTACCTATTTATCCAAATTCTCGATCTCCATCTATATTCCATCGAACTCCCATTTTGTAGCTGCTACACAGCTCCTTATTTATGTGGGAGCTATAGTGACTTTGTTAAATCTTTTCAGGTATTCCCAAATTGATTCATTCTTCCTCTACTTGATAGTGAATAATGTTTCCTCCATCTTCTTGATTTTAATTCCACTTTGAAAACGACTGATAAACTTTTGGGGCAACTCCTCAAAATCAACATTTCTTTACGATGGAAGATTTGAGAACCACTTCTATGCCGCTCTAATCAGGGAAGAACCGAAAACTCTACAAAGAATTTCATCAGAATTGCCAGCTACTGCCATAGTTTGCTAGTAATAACTGATATGGGCAATGGGATCTCCCGAACTGTCAAACGAGGAAAAAGTTTGGAGCTGAAAGTTGTGAGGAAATTCGAATCCAGCTATAGCTTCAACAAATGGAGTTTTTCTAATGATCGAATAAATGTCATCGATCATCCTCCCTTTAGAAAGTTGTCCCAACCTCAGATTTATATCAGCAAGCTCTCAACTGATGTGCATCGTTCGACCACCATCCGACCGAACGCTTTCTTGTCCCGGGCGTCTAGAAGTTGGTGAGTGAGTGCGAACTCCTCTACCGAATCTTGTTATTGTTCCGGTTCAGCTTGCTTGCGGCCGATCACGCTGACCGTCCCTTCTGGGATGTTCTCCAGTTCTTAACTCCCTAGACCAACCTCGGGGGTTCCTTTGAATGTTCTGCCCATAACTTTGGCCTTTGGCTAGTTGTTTATCTCCTTGCTGAGAATGTCCTCATGCCGAAGGTATTAGTATCTCCACTTCTCTTGCACGTCTTCTAGCCTCCTCTTGATCAGAAGCCTGAGGGGCCACCATTTGCCTGACCAACGTAAGAAGCGTCTGTTGCATCTCCAGAAACTAAAACTGCATTTGATCCATTTGTTGCTGAAGAGGATTTGGATGGTTTAAGCGTTCGTTACCACCTAATCCTCCATCATCGCGAACCTCTCGAGCGCAACTTCCTTTTGGAATATCTTTTGGATTATTTCCCTCTGGAGGGCAAATGCTCAGCTCTCGTTGAGCCACCGCCTCTACTGCTGATCTGGTAACCATGACTTTTTGAAACATTTCCCACAAACAGTGCCAAATGATGCATCCAAAATCTGCTCAGTCCTTGGATCACTGATGAATGACCTGCAAAACAATGTCAGACGTGGCCCGACCGTGGGGTCGGGAGGCCACCTCTAAAGGCTAAGTCAGTTAAGGGACTGATCACAAAGCTCTGGCTAGTTGCAAAGCCAAAATTGAATACGGTTATTTGGAAAACGATTCAGTTACCTCCTTTGTATGTAGGTCAGAGTTTATATAGTTTTTACCTTCCAATCTTGACCGTTGGATTCATTCGAGCCTTATCTTGGTGACTGTAAGATCTTTACGATTAAACTTCTTTTGTAAAGTAGTGGGTGACTTCCCTTAATCACACAATCCCTTGCCCTAAGTGCATGGTAGTTACCATATCCTGCATGATCGCCAACTCCCATAAGTGATAACAACCGCTTCTTGATTGATTTTCCATCCCGAATTTCATGGGTTCGTGCCTGCCTTCTGGACTTGCAAGGTTCCTTCTTTATCACGCTAATGATTAATCCGGTTTGTTCGAACCTCGCCATGGTCGGACCGTTCTCGACCGGAGTCAAGGATTGAACCGAGGATGGACCCGGTTTTATAATGATTCCTGTATCAATTTGGATTGAAGTATTTGAAAATTTGGATATTAGATAAGAAATACTTATCATCTCCCAGAAACTTTTGTTCTATTGTGCCAACCGGCTCCTGTTAGACTTGTCTTTCTTCTATTAAGTCATAGATGGATGATGGAAATGTCTTAAATAAGAGTCTAAATTTTGAAACCTAGCTAAGAGTCTTTTAATGTTGTCATCATACCAGAAAAAAAAAATATCATACAACTCTATTATAAGTCGTTAGAATCAACTATGGTTTATATTTTTAATAAAATCATGACAAACTTGATAAAATTTAGTTGTTCTTTGAAAAGTGATAAACTAAGTTCACATGGAAAATAAATCTGAGTAAAATAGTAAATCTACCAACTAAAATAGCAAAATGCCATTGACTTCTATGTTCATCTTTCTCCAGCCGTAGAAGAAAAAAATTGACTTGATATGTGTTGAAAACGAAGAGAAGATAGAGAATTATAGGTCGAGCAGGAGAAAGAAAGAGCCAAAGTGAATGCAGTGGTCTAGTAGATAGTGCACATCTACCTCCGCTTTGCTGTAGTCTTTCTATTTTTATTTTTTTTGGGTACAATGCTGGAGTCTTTCTTAAATGACTTGTTTGCATTCTACCTGCCTTCTTATAAAAAGAATCTTATGCCTTTCTTGATTTCTTTTCTCTTCTACTTTACATAACAAAGTATGGTTGCAAGTAGATGGATCCATGTAGGAGTAGGGATTAGGGTTATAATTTGATGAGTTTGTGGAGTCTTGAGTAGGAGTTACAAGTAATTGGTTTTTAAGTCGTCAATAATGGCCCTATGATAGGAGTCCCCACCCTATTTTGGATGTTTGCTTAACCCTAGACGAACTCTTTCCTGTAACCCTAGTTCAGCCTCTTATCACATGTGAGAGTCTTAGTCATGTGTTTCTAGAAGCAAGGAATCCTCGGCCATCAATATGACTAACAATCTGTAGTCATGTAGATTAGTTTTCACCAGTCTATGGAGTGGACTCTTAAGTCTCCCACCTCATATATATGCTTAGAACTCTAAACTCTTAGGCATCAAGAGATTACATAATCCATTTAATAAAAGATTCTCCAATTGGTGGATTAAACAAACAAGTTATAGGACCTAGAAGCAAGGTTTAAAGTATGTCACAGTGTGATATTATACTAGCTGTTGAGTATCCATGTTGGATACAATCGATACAATACATGTCGATATATATATATATATATATTTTAATTTTGTTCCGTTAAAGGGAACACACTGAATTGCACCAAAATGTATTGACCAGTATGACTCAATTCTCGATTTGAAACGATGACCGATACAATACTCAGTACCAATTATAATAAAATTAAAAAAAAAAAAAAGAAGCTTGTCTACCAATACATCTTGAGATTGGCTTCAACTTTCAATTATCCAATTTTAAAACTATTAGGATAAATACCATTAAGTTCTTTTTAGACTTTTAGTCCCCTTTGTCACGCTTGTCTCTTTTTTTAAATAATGGTTTTGCTTGTTGATTTGAACAAAAAAGAAAAACCAACCCGACAACCGTGTATTCCAGTGACTGGTTCAGTATGAATGCACAAACAATCATTCTGTAACTGGCCGGTGGTTTAGAAAAGACTGACCATGAGTCAACAATGCTTCTTAAATTCCCAAATTATATACTTAAAAGAGTTTTTTTTTTTTTTTAATTATTTATTGTTTTTTAATACTCCGATCAAATTAACTTTCTCCATGTATGATAAATATATATATATTGTTCATGATGATTTCCATATGGTTTCGGTATTAGATTGACCCCTTAAGAAAATGTGACTGAAATCTAATATTAAATATTTAGTAAAGGAAATGAGAACTATGTCTCTTGTTTTCCATACTTTAATTGATGGCTGAGAAGACTTGGAGCAATACAATTCAAAGTCTTCGTCTATAAAAATGGATTATTGCTCTGAAATTTCCGCCAAGTAATATGATGTTTGTGGTCCTTCCTTTTATATATAGAACAACAAGGTTAGGTTAATACTGCAATAAACCAATGGATTGAGAGAGATAGTGAAATAGTCAGCTTGAGAAACCAATATCCATCATCCATGGCTGTTAACTACTCCTTCCTTTTTCTTCTGTCTTTGTTTTTCTTCTCTGCTTGTTCTTTACAGAAGCTAGATGCTTACAGATTCGAAGAACTGACGGCAAATCATCAACTCCAGACTCATGTCATTTCCCTTAGTTCCTTCAAGCCAGCTAATGTTTGCTCTACTCTATCTAAAGGTGAGTTCTCTTTCAGCTCTATGCTTGTGTTTCTGTATGTTTAGATTAGTTCCTTATCTAACACTCAAGCCACCCGCCAACCGACCTACCAGTTCTTTGCTGCAAGAGATGGCTTGTCTACTCCTAACAGCAGAAAACTTGATTTCATTGCCAAAAAAAACCCAGAAAGTTAAACATAAGGGTGTCAATTTTTAGACCAAATCAAACAGCCCGAACAAACCGCACCCACACGGGAGTATTGATATCTCTTCTATATATTGATTGTGAGTTGCCTTTTGTGCTTCTAGGTTCTGAAGTCTCAAGCAGGCCATTGATGCAAGTAGCTCACAGATATGGACCTTGCTCACCGTTAACGGAAGGGAAATCAAAAATCCCAAGTCTTCATGAGATTCTCATTAATGACGAAACCCGAGTCAAGTCAATCCAATCCAAAATCTCAAACAGTCAGACATCAGCCGTCTCAGATTCTACTGTGAAAATTCCTGCTAACTCTGGTGAATCATTAGATACAGGAGGCTTTGTTGTCAACATTGGATTTGGAACACCCAAGCAAAAGTTCACAGTAGTGTTCGATACAGGTAGTGATCTCACTTGGATCCAATGCCTACCATGCTCTGCCAAACGGTGTTATTCACAACAAGATCCCTATTTCAACTCTGCTGCTTCTTCAACCTATTCCACGGTCAAATGTAGCTCAGCTGCATGCTCGCAACTGAGGGAATCTGGTTATGCACAGTATTCTTGCACCACCGATTGCCTCTACCAGGTCTCATATGGTGACAATTCATATTCAAAAGGGGACTTTGTAACCGATACACTGACACTATCTTCTTCAGATACAATCCCTAATTTTGAATTTGGTTGTGGGCATAGCAACGATGGCCTCTTTGGTACTGCAGATGGACTACTAGGTCTCGGCCGCGAAGAGATCTCGACGGTATCACAGACTGCTCAGAAGTATGGAAAGCTTTTCTCCTATTGTCTTCCATCATCAACTAGCTCCACTGGTTTTCTTGCATTCGGTAGCCAAGCGGGTTCTTCATCTTCTAATGCTCAGTACACTCCACTACTTACAGATAAGAATAGCCCCTCGTTTTATTATCTACATATGACAGGAATAAGTGTTGGAGGGCAGAAGCTAGCAATCGCGGAATCAGTTTTTACTACTCCAGGAACCATTATAGACTCTGGAACTGTGATCACTCGATTGGCACCACCAGCTTATTCAGCTCTCAGCTCGGCATTTCGTCGAGCAATGTCTAGGTACCCCATGGCACCACCACGTTTACTATTCGACACTTGCTATAACTTGTCTGCATATGGTACTGCAGATATACCAGCCATAATATTGCATTTCAGTGGAGGTGCAGACTTGAATGTTGATAAATCTGGGATTATGGTCCAAGAAAGCTCAACTATATATTGCTTGGCTTTTGCATTAAGCAGCCCAGCTTCTGTGCAGATCATTGGGAGTATGCAACAGCAAACATATGAGGCAGTTTACAATGTGGCAGGAGAGAAACTGGGATTTGGGTCTAAAGCTTGTAACTGATTAGAGAGCTTGCCTTTCGAAAGAAGGAAGTAAGAATCTGAACAAGGCAAAACAAATTAGAAGCATAAGATGCGGATGTTTAACTTTTTTCTTTTCCAGTATTTAGAGTGTTGTATACTATCATTTTTCTTAATTAATATACTTGCAATTATAGTAATTAAGGTGTTGGTGATGCCAAAGATGATGGGGGTGGGTGCTGGTTTCTGTTTGCCGATGAAATTATATTAGTGGCTTTGAGTTCATATTCATTTTTTCAGAGTACTGTTTAACCTTTTGACTCGGTTAAGTAGGTGACTTCTTAAGGTGAAATTAAAGGTGTTTCCCTTAAATGTCTAAAATTACTTGTAACTCACCATAATATAATTAGTTACTCACACTTAATAGAGTCAATTATTTATAATCAGTTATTTATTGAATAATTCAAATTTTGAAATACAAATAACAAAAATATATAAACTATACTATCGCCATCAATCTCCTGTAATTATCCTCATATTCAACCTTTAAGTAGAATTGCTTCACCCATCTTCTTCGTGTACTTTGAAATTTCAGAGTGGTTGACAAATTTCAAAGTGCTTGAGAATTTGTGAATGGGAGTTTCTTAGGTCTTCTTTCTTTCTTCCCCTCTTTGCAACAAATTTTAGAAAAAGTAATGAGGCCAAACCTAACATCCTTCCCTAATTTGTTCTTGATTTGTCTCTATTAGAGAAACTTTATTCACATGCAATCCAAGACCCAAACCGTGTTTTTTGTAGATAAAGAGATTAAAACAACGCTGAAAAGCCTCCAAGATCTTCTCACTAGTTTCTTCTTCTGATAAAATTTTTGGGCTTCTTCTTGATTACAACCTAAAAGCCATGTCTTTCCTCTCATTCCAATCAAAGTTATTTCTCTTCACAATCCTTTCTCTTCGCTTCTTCTCTTCCTCTCTGCAGTAAGTTGGTAATAAGTATGCCCCTTCTCAGGACTCAGGACTTAGGCATCACCATTTTGGTTCCACACTTCATCTCTAACAAGAGGCCACCAGTTCTGAGCTCGGGTTTTTTTTCCTTTTTTTTTTAGTTGCTTGATTTTCAACCCTCGGTGCTAGGGGTGTGGTTTGGTCCAACAATCCAAATGGCTATACCTTGTGCTTGTCCAGCTGAGAAATCATCATTATTGCTGTTGTTGTTCTTTCTATTGTTCTCCACCATTTTAGGCGGTGGAGCTACTTGAATAGAGGTGGGATCCAATCATCAAATTGAGTAAGAAAGAAGATTTGGTAGTAGAAGAGAAGCCAAAAGGGATGAGAAGGGGGAATCGTTGTTCTAGTTTTGGTTTCGGGAGCTAAAGGCACCAGGTATTAGGCTCTTTTTGACATCAATTTTCATTCCCTATTATGCCTACTTAAAATAAATGAGTGCAAGAATTCATTTTTGGACAAAAATGAAAAATAGTTTGGTGACATTTATCCAAAATAAATTATGGAATGAAAAATAAATTTGGTATCTCAAAATGAAAAATTGTTAAAAATTGATAATAAAAATTGACAACAAAAAAGCCCAATTAATCAAATTTATATTTTTGGTAAAAAAATATATTAACAATTAGTTAATTATAAGAAAAAAGTATCAAACAGAAGGCATCTAGTGCGGCCTTAATCCATCTTGAAGATTAGATCCAAGCCAAGATTGGAGATCTATAATCTTAAATTGTCAATTTCTTTGACGTTTTTCGCCAGAATGAGAATTTGTGCCATTTACCCACAATCTGGAAGGTATGTTGTGCCATGTCAACGTCTTCAAGTTTTTTCAAACATTTTCACCTAACCCTCACCTTACCTCCATTAATAACAATTACAAATGCATGTAATTGTTGACGGATGTATCATGAACAATTGCATCTTCAGAGTTTAAAACTAAAGCTTGGTGTCTCCAAAGCATTGGCATAGGAGAAGATGAAAGGTGCAAAGCTTAATTGATCCAAAGTTGCAATCCCGTATTGACCCCTTCACGACAAGGCATCTCTATGTGAACTATACCTCTACCAACAATCATCCACAAAGAACGTTGCACTAGATAACCATGAAGAATCACAAATGGATCAAATAAAGAGAACTTAAATTGTATTTAAACAACATTCATATATGTACACCACCAGTTCTAATTGTACCTTTATTTCCTCCAAAATCCTGATGAGTGAAAGCTCCTACAATCATGAACCACCACAAATTCAATTACTCAAAACTCAAAACTCAATAAAAATAGATAATTTCAGAAAATAAATTTATAACCAAGAAAAATAAAAAACTAACCAGCAGTATTTATAAAACCAAATTAAATAAAGCATACAAAATGCCTTCTACTCTGAAGGATTGGTTTGCTCACTCTTAGTATGCTTAGTTGGTATGTGATGGAGAGAAGTAGCCAGTATTTATAAAATCAAAGGAAATAAAGCACTAAAACTGTTTCTTGTACCATGGCAATATCAAATTTGAGGACAACCCAAGAACAAAGCTCTGCAACAGCAGAAATTGGAGTGGTTGGTTTAGAAGTCAAGGAAGAGCGAGAGCAAGGTTAGTGATGAGAAAGATGGGAATATGGTTCGGTGGGGAAGGTTTAATACAACTCTTTCTTTTCTATAGTTAAGACAATTATTTTCTTCTCTAGTTCCCAATATGGAAAGCTAGAGCATTCATTAATAGCTACTGGAGGAAGTTATTTTGAGATACATATAAACATTATGTGAAATGCAGCCCTGATCTTGACCCGAAAACCCTGTTGTTTGTAGGTCTGAAAACCTGAAGTGAAGGTGTCACATCCACCCAGCCGGTACCCCATTTGGAATACCCGGGATGTGATCCACAGTCCAAGGATCAATGATCTGAGGTCCATGCCTCCCACATACACGGTAACACAATCATGAACAGTAATAATCAATGGTAAAAACAGCTAATACCAAGTATCATGAATAATATAAGAGTAACTAAATCAGAGTACGGAATATAGATAATAATAAAGTGTGATCAAAATCATAAAGGGTGAGAAGGTGTGGTAGTCACCCTCTCAGAGCAGCGGAAAAGAAGTAAATCAAGTTAGTTACATATCCGAATATCATCAGAATAATTCAAAGACAAGTTAATTACAATATCCAAGGTTCCACAAATACACCAGGGGAATGGGGCACTATGCTAGGGTTTCTTCTATACTAATGGTAGTCTCCTCAACGGGACGGATGAAGTAAACCCGCGCACCGCTCCCGCACAAGTGTGGGGCTAACCCGGTGCAGATAGTAATCCTCCTCGGCTCCAATATACGGATCCTCACCGACGCCACCCTCCGGAGGGAGTATGTGGAATCATAGTCCGCCTCATAGGAGGTGCCATCGTAATCTTCGGCACTGGAATGTAATCTAAAACATTTGCACAAAAGGAATGAGTTCGAAGAACTCAGCAAGGAAGTTATTCCATAATTAGAAATCATACACATTCAAAACATATAATAATGCAATGTGATATAGAACATATGATGCGAGATATGAGCCTAACTCTATGAATGTTGGTCTCTAAGGTAGACATGCTTTAAGTCATAGCACCGTACTCCGGTCGTCAGTCACTCTCCCATTTCCGTATCTTGGGAATGCCCGGGAAGATCGGTAAAGTCATCAAAAACCATGGTAAGGGGATCGGTCACCGCTCTCTCACATCACCATTTGGTCAATCGGCGCATGTCACAGAAAGCCTAGCCTAATGCAAGTCATCTACTCGGTCGGTCAAGTCAGATTCAGATACGTCCATTCCTCGCCGGGTCGCCCCCGGCGATCCTTTCCGGTATCCTTCACACTAGAGTCAGCGAAATCCCGGATTTCGAACTCATCAACCCTATTGGTCATCCACATATAGTAAACGGGAAGCTCTCACGTCCGCTCACGGATTGGTTACCGGTCTTGAACGCCCGTGAGCCCAAGTCTATCCATATGCAACTCTACCAATAAATGGCCCCTTTCGGTATCCGTAGCATGGTTTATGTCCCCTACCGGATTGGCTACCGGCCTAGAGCGCCCATCCAACCATACACTATCACGGGTTGTTCGGTCTCAATGCCCTTCCGATTCGGGTCTGACACGACAAGGATGAACCTAGCCACACAACTAGACAATCCTATGTATGTCATCCAATAACTCGGGAGAGTGTCGATAGGCACCATCGGAGAACATCCCATACTATTCCCTCCGACGCCCAAGGACAGAAGTGTCAGTAGGACACCCTCCAATCCCAAGTCATACGTAAGCAATCACACATCAAATCTCATCATTTCTCATGCATCCAATGCATATTCATAATAGTAATCAAATCATGATATTGAAACGAATCATTATAAACATAAGCAAATCAAAATGATAAAGTAACACAACAAATGTATAAA
The DNA here is from genome assembly GCF_041222555.1 of Hakea prostrata. NCBI lineage: Eukaryota > Viridiplantae > Streptophyta > Magnoliopsida > Proteales > Proteaceae > Hakea > Hakea prostrata. The sequence continues at coordinate 33,434,543 of NC_142607.1, read as the reverse complement.
GATTTAAATGTTACTGTTCTAACACATATGTAACGGTATCATAATGATTGAAAGAAATTTAGGGATTTCATTCTTTGAATAAAGCACAGTTCAATATTTGATGACTTATATGTTTATGGATATAACCATCCTTACCTTGGATGAGTTGATGATGAATTGAGAATACCAATAATAGTCCAATAGAATTGTTAAGGCCCTAAACAAACATAAATAATAAGTTAGAAAAGAAGTCGGGAAGATCGGATGTCATTTGGGTCAAACGACCAAGGTGTGTCGCAACAACTTTGGCGATGGTCTTGGTGATGGTATCGATCAAAAGTATCGACCAAAATTGTCCTCAGAATAGTGGATTGGGGATTTGGTCCGAAATGAGTCTCCGGTGTGATTAATCAAACTTGGAGGCATACATAACAACAGTAGTAGGACACTATAAATCAAGGAATTAACCCAATCCAATGGTCTAATTAAAAAGTCCCAATGAGCTACAAGTTCAAGTGATAGACATCATGGCATGAGTTGGAATTGATTGCATTGATGAGGAATAGCATGCAATAGCTAGAGAAACTAATAGAAATTCGATTGGAATCATATGGCAATGTTAAACATGAACATAATACACTCTATAGCTCAGTTTGATATCAAATGGTATGATGTTAATAGGTAAATCATGGAATACATATGCTAGGCATGAGATATAAGCATTAGCATCAATGAATGGCTAAGGAAATCATGGATTGAACATGAGTAGGCACTGGAGTGGTGGTTGCAAGGTTGCACACCATTCCAAATGTCCCATCAACAAGATGACAATAGAAAAGAGTAGAAAATGGTAGGGTAGACAGTGGAATGAAGAGTCAACCTAGTGTGGAAGATAAGACAAGAATCAATGATAAACTAAGTGTCTGATGAGATACCCTCACACTAACCAAGGAGCTGCGGGAAGCCTCCCAACGTCCCAGTGAGAAAAATGATTGCAAAAGGCTCAAGGCCGAGGTCATATTAAATAGAAAAGGAATATTCCATGGAATCATTAACGACAAGGACATGGCGATGGCGTCGAGATCGACCAAAATGATCGACAAAATATCACAGAAAACTCAAGTTAGAACAGCAACCAAGAGGATTGAAAGGCAAAAGGTCAAATGAGGAGGTTCTCCACAATCAATCAAGAAGTCAGTTCAGGGAATACCTTGGATGTCACAGGAGGTCATTTACACAACCATATAATCTCTCCGACAGACTTCAAACACCGACAATGCATTAGCAAGGGGTATCATTGTCAATGTCCATGGGCCGGTTGAATCAGATCATCAATCGGATGGTCCATAAATTTTCTTCCACCACTGGTCCTCGGACGAATACAACAGGATCCGGTCGGTCAAGGTTAGAATAGGGCTGGATATTACAGAAGGAAGAAGGCAACTATGGGCCATCTTCAATAGAAGACATGGTGTTTGACCCAGAACCCATGGAGATTGGTGATAGTGCTCCATACTTGGAAACTTTGGCAGTGTTTGAGAAGAAACTACACCTTGATGAAGAAGAGATTAGTTGATGGACCTAAAGCCTAGTTGGACATGGTTTGAAGGCATTCCTCTATGCTAGGTGAATCATTTATTGAGTTGGGAGAAGCCCACTTGAAGTTGAAGAGGATTGGGCCTTGATTTCCCTGTTTGGCCTTGCTGACAAAGCTTGGTCGGCTACCTGGTCGACGGGCTAGTCGACCAGCCAATCGACAAGCTACTTGATAGAATAAGTGTAGATCTTTTGTTTAGGGTTTTTGATGCTCTATTTAATAGGACTTCATGTTTCTTAGCCTCTTTTGTTTCTAAAACCTCTAGAGAATGTGGGAAGCCTCTCTCAAAGCCTCTCCTTGGTGTTGTGGAAGGACTCTTGCAAGATCTCAAGTTCTTCATCTCTTGTTCATCTTCAAGGTTAGTAATCTCTTAACTTTCTTTTGATTTACTCTTGTATTGATCTAATCCTACTATTGTGATTATGAAGATGGTATTGCAACCTTGCAAACACCTCTTCTACAATCTCCATTATTGAGAATGAATCTACATTCATTCCATTGATGCTATGATCTTCATGCTTGATTCTTATCCATGATTATTTGATATCTTCATGAAGCCATGATAATTCCATTAATTTGATTTCTCTAGAATATTAGATCTGATTTCATGTTAGTATTCATCTTTGAACTATTGCTAATGACCATTTAGAGTGAAACCTTGTTCTCTCTAATTTCTCCTTTGAATCCATGGTTGTTTTCATTAAAAACCATGTTTTTTTTTTATCAAATTAGAAAGTCATGATTATTGTTTGGTGTCTAATCCATGCTAGTTAGTCTTGATTATTGTTCCTAATGTTCCCTTGAAATTTCGTAGTGTTTTGAATCCCGGAACATGAGTTTCAGATCAAAATTCTCAATTTGGCTGCATACTGTTCACCTGGTCAACTGGACCAAGGTGCTAGGCAGGACAACAATGGTTTTCTTTGTCCGATTTGATCCGTTTGACCTCCAATCTTCTAGGGCTTTTTCCTAATGATGTATCTATGCTTGTTTAGGGTTTATTTGCTAACTTTGGACCTGATCTCTTGTTCCTTCGGATTTTCTTCTAATCTAATTAAGGTAAGGACAATTATTTCCATATTAACATAGATTTCATGAATCTTAGTTTCTAGTTTGGGAATTTTATAGATTCTTTGTTGTTCTTCTATTTCGTTAATATGATATTACTGTTGTAAGTACTTCAAGTACAGTAGGACTTTGTTCATGTATTATTCATATTACTTTGATCATGTATGGATACTTATTCTTGAATTTATATATATATTTGATTGATCATGTTTATATGATAATCTTTCTATATGTTGGAATATCAGTTATGTATGTTACAATGAATTGGGAATGTGATGGTTTAGGTATGATTTGGGATTGGGGAATGTCCTTATGACATTTATGTCCTTGGACATCAGTGGAAGTGGTATGGGACATTTTTGATGGGGCCTTTGACTATTTTCTGGATTATTGTTTGTCATACATAGGGCTTGTCTAGAAGTGTTTAGCTAAGATGTCCATGTTATATCAAACCCGATTCGGAAGGGTATTGAGACCGAGTAACCTGTGGTACCAATGTGGGTTTGTGGGCGCTCAAGACCGGTAACCAACCCGTGAGAGGATATGGATCACATTGTGGGGGCCATTTATTGGTAAGGTCGCTAGTAGTAGACTTGGGCTCATGGGCACTCAAGACCGGTGTGACATCCGTGAGAGGACATGAGAGCTTCCCATTTATTATTTGTGGATGACCAATTGGGTTGATGAGTCCATAGTCCGAGTTGGTTGTAGCCATAGGATACGCTGACTCTAATGAGAAGGATACCAGAAAGGATCTCGAGAGGGGAGGAATGGAAATATCTGACTTTGACTTGATATAACCAAGTAGATGACTTGCATTTGGCTAGGTTTTACCTTGACATGCGCCAATACTTAGATCAATGGTGATGTGAAAGAGCGGTGACCTAAACCCCAGCCAAGGAATGTCCGAAAGGGATGCAGGACCCAATTATCACCGGAGAACCCAAGATACCGAGATGGTTGAGGGAGAGTGATTTGAGACCTACCCAAAGAAGTATGGTGCAATGACTTAAAGCATGTCTACCAATAGAGACCAGCATACATAGAGTAAGATTCATACATGCATTATCTATTTCATATCATATTGCATCTACTATGTTCTGCTGTCATGTTATTTGGGTTGCTATGGAATAACTTGCCTTGCTGAATTTTTTTTGAACTCACTCCTTTTTGCAAATATCATTGTTAGACTATCCTACAGATACTGATGACTATGAAGGCCATTACTATGAAGCACAAACAAATGACGCATACTACTCTCAAATTGGTGGCTACGGTGACTAATAAAGTGAAGAACTCATGGGTCAAGACGGATCGCGTTAGGATTAGTTGCACTCATGTGCTAGTGATATGGGAGAAATCATAATTGAACCAAGTATGCCCTCGGTTCGACCCTAGACCCCGGTTGGGAAGAAGTGAACCGATTCGCATCCGTGCGGGCCGGGTTTATTTGATGCCTTGCTGAGGAATACAGTTGAATTTGAGTATTGATCATCATCCTCAGACCAATGGACAATCGGAAAGGACCATACAAATTTTGGAAGATATGCTTAGAGCATGCGTCATAGATATGAGTGGTAACTAGGATGACCATCTAGCCTTGGTGGAGTTTGCTTACAATAATAGCTACCAGTCTTCAATTGGAATGGCCTCGTTTAAAGCTTTGTATGGAAAGACTTGTAGAACTCCTCTGTATTGGGACGAAGTTTGGGAAAGGCATGTTCTTGGCCCTGATCTAATCAAAACCACAGGTACTATGGTGGATATGGTTAGAGAAAGGATCAAAATTGCCCAATCTCCACAGAAGACTTATGCAGATAAAAGAAGGACAAAGTTGGGGTTTCAGGTTGGTGAGCGTGCGTTCTTGAAGGTTTTGCCTATGAAGGGAGTCATGCGTTTCAATATTAAGGGAAAGCTCAGCCCTAGGTATTTTGGTCCCTTTGAGATTACTGAGAAGGTTGGACCAGTAGCTTATAGGTTGGCTCTACCTTCGTCTCTTGTTGGTGTGCATGATGTGTTCCATGTATCCATGCTAAGGCAATGCTTGGCAAGCGCAGAGCAGTTGCTCCAGCATGAACCGAAAGGTTTGAGTGTGGATTTGACGTATGATGAAGAACCGGCTGAAAATTTTTGACCAGAAAGATAAGCAATTGAAGAACTGGACTATACCTTTGGTAAAGATCAGATGGAAGAATCTTTCTTTTGAGGAAGCATCTTGGGAAAAAGAAGATGAGATGCGGACCAAGTACCCCCAGCTTTTCTAACTTATAGATACGTTGCAATTCCGGGGACGAAATTTCTTTTAAAGGGGGAGGAATGTAACAACCCCCGTTTTTCTAACCCGGAATCCGTATTGCAGGTCCGAGAACCCGAAGGTCTAGTTGGATTAATTTTGTGGAGTGTCCAGATAGAAGTCCATGATCCATATCTAGAACCCATGGATCTGGATTCTCTTGTTGAAGAACCTGCCTTACTGGGAAGTTGGATCTCTGGTAGAAGGCAAGTGGTGTTTGGAGATGTTTGGAATGAACGTAAGACCTCCCCCACATGTTGTTTAAGGCTAGGTTGTGTTTGGGTTTCAACCCCCTGAGCAAAGCACCCTTGTATAGCAATATACTTGGGGGCGGTTGCTAATGGTGGTTGATTAAACCAAGCGACCACCTTAAGCGACCGCCCGGTTCTGCTTGCAGGAAAATGCCCTATTTTGCCCTCTGTTCGTTATAAATAGCATCCCTCGCCCTATTAATGCATTTTTATGTTCGGGATTGCTATTTTGGGCGATTAGGCGGCAATGGAAACATGCTGGAAGGTAGGCAAAGTGCTGTTAGTGATCTTGAACTTTTTTCCTTCTATTCTTGGTGATTCTGGTTAAGGTAATGAATCTCCATCTGCTATTCTCTTCTTTTAACTTCTAATTGATATGAACCCATCCCCCATTTTGTTAGTGGTTACCCAATTGATTAGTTGTATCTCCCTTTTCAATGTTCTTCATGAGATCCTGTCCAGAAATGAATACCCGCATTTGATTAATGGATGGATCTCATCAAGGGGAATGATTTGGGTAATAAATCTTTGTTAATTTTAGGGTTTCTTGTTACCCCTTTGTTTTAGAGCTATTAAGATTGAAATTTGGACTAAGATCATCCCAAAACGGATTGAAATCGGATGATAAAAAGTTTGATTTTCGGAGTTGGAAACTGCTTGAAACAGGTGTGGTTGCTTGTGGAGGTCACTTAACCTAAGCAACCGCCACTAGTGACCATGGCTGGTTTCCAGTAGCTTTGTAGGTTTGATTTTGGATTTGTTTTGACTCTTGAGTCTTATACATTCTTGTAACCCTATTTATAGGTGTCTTTTGTTTATACTGAAAGTTTTATTATTGTGTTTGGATTGCAATTTAAAAGACTTCTACTAATTACAGGTAAGGACATGCATTCTTATTTCTATGCAATTACATATACATGATGATTCAACTGTTCTATTTACTATTCTTTGATCATGTAACTTGCTGTAATTGTATAAAGCATGTGAATCTTATTGTATATTTGTTGTTAGTGGTGCTCTTTGATGTACTTCATCTTTTATGATATTGCACAACTGTTCATGGTATGATAAAGAGTGATGTAGTGTAGTTGTGATGGAAGGGGTATTCCATTGGGATATCTTGGCTGGAGATATCAGAGGGTTTTGGTATGGGACACATGCTCACTGATGCCTCTGGCACTATCATGATTTACTAGATGACATACCTAGGAGAGTCTAGAATTGCATGGTTAGGTACCCCACATGCTATTACCCTTTTGGCAGGGGAATTGAAGCCGGGTGACCCGTGACAATGGTGACGTGACTTTGTTTCATCCTACAGCGGTAACCGGTTCCGTGCGGAGACTCAGTGGTCCACTATTGGTCATGCAATGGTAGGGTTGCATATGTTAGGGTTGGGCTCATAGACATCCAAGGAACGGACCGGGTGTCGTGAGGAGTCATGAGAGCATCCGCCCCAATAATATGTGGATGACCATAGGGTTAAGGAGTGGAGTCCAACAGCGGTAGACAGTCCATGAGGGTTCTCACTCCTAGGTTGCGAAGGATACTGAACCAAGTTGGTTGGTGCCATAGGGGAAGTATCTGGACTTCATATAGTATGTTACCATTATGACTTGCATTGGATTAGAAACCCCGACATGAGCTAGTACTCATTGCCAATGGTCGTGGTGAGAGAGTGTTGACTTATCCCCAGCCATGGTTTGAGAGCCAGGTGTGGACTTACCCCTTTTCCCAGGATCCCTACAGAGGAAGCCAGTCCTTGCCGGATCAGAGTGACTAGACCTACCCAAAGGAGGGCTGGTGTATATCTTAAAGCATGTCAGCTGTTAGAGACTTGCATAGTTAGATCTTGGTAGCATTAATATTTCGTCATATCATCCATATCATTTCATGTATGCATTAATGGATTGTATTGACATATATATGAGAATTGCTTGTTCCTTACTGAGTTCGTCAGAATTCATTCCTTTCATTGTATATATTATATGAGTTGTACAGATGGTGGCACAACATCAGAAGTTGGAGATGATTCGTATGAAAGAGCCTTTTCCTATGAAGCTGATGTGGCACAGACAGTGGTACATGAACTTGCAAAGCATGAAGCCTCCTGAAGATGCTTGTGTACATTTTTAGCACCCATTGATGGCCGACGGAGGCAGATTGCTAGGATTTTGATGATCGTATGGAGAAAGATTGGAGGATCCCTTTACATGCTAATTTAGAAAACCAGTTTTTAGATTTAGAAAAGAAAATCGGAAAAGCATAATACACCAAGTTTGAATAATGCACAATAATTAAAATTTATGACTTGTACATGGGTTGTAGTCATGGATTAAAGTTGAGTTGTCATTTTAGTTATTGAATATGCGTGTTGAGCCATGAGTTGTCTTTGAGTAAGTTTTTGTTGTGAGATGTTGTCGGGAGTAAGTCGTCATATGAGTTTGAGTCGTGTTGTCGTCATGTGTTGTCGTACGAGTCTAAGTCAGGAGTTGTTGTTTTAAGTTGTCGTTGGGAGTAATGGTTGTGAGTGGTCGTCATGAGTTATGAGTCATAATTAAACATTGAACAATTATTAATGCAACAAAAGAAAAGCATAATAAACAATAACATAAGTGATACAAATTTAACTTCACTAATCACTTAGGTTTACAAGTCTGAAAGTGAATACTTCTGTGATGACATAAAAGGAATTCCTAGAACTGTCTGTGTAGGTAATTGTTTCTGAGAATTGAGCTGATCTTTCATAGTTCGAGACTCCTCCTCTAGTTGTGTTAGACGATCTTCTATAGTGTATATGTGTGTCTCCATCCTCTCTTGTGTGGAAGTTTTCTCTAACAACTGAGAAATCACACCCGGTGCCTCGGAAGTTGAATGCGAAGGACCTCCAACCTTAAACTATCGAGCTGAAATAGTTTCCTCCTCATCTTCCTGAACCTCTTGATTCTCTTCATCATCATCTTAATCTTAATTCTGAACCTCATATGGAGTTTGGACTATTGTCTCCTTATCCTTGTAATATCTCTGCTTGTGACACAACATTAGCACTTTGCCTACTTCTCCTAGCCCCTAGGCATTTCCCTCGTGGTGGTTTGTTGGAAATCTGAAGAGATAAGTTGAGTAAAGGAAGTTAAGCAGCGCAATATTTGGCGAAGAAGGGCATTTTGGTAATTTTTGAAAAATTGATTTTGGCAAAATTGCGATTCGAACATACTGGCATGTGCATAAGACTTGGATAAACATGCTGGGATGGTTTGTTTGAAGAAAATCCATCAAAATCGTAGTGTGGACGTGAAAATTCAGCAACTTTGGAAGAAGAAACCCTCTTTTGGGCTAGGGTTTGTGATTTTTCAAAAGTTGGAATTTTGCCGAACGAAGTGTGAAGGCACGTTCCTCTTAGTGAATCAGTCATGTAGGAAGTGGTTTGGTGTCAAAATTCCATTTGGTTTGAAAATGGGACAAGTGTTTGCAAAGTTGGATTTTTATTTAAGGTGAATAGTGAAATTGGTGCAAAGTGTGGGAAATCTTGTTGATTGGAGCATGGTTTTGTAACATCCCTGGAAATTTGTCCAGACGCAGTATTTCTCATTTTGATGAACACCATGTTGTAGGTCATGGAATTCTAACAAAGAAAGCAAGAATTGCGAATTTTGACTACCTTGTGTTTGATGATCAAAGGAAGTTGTGTGATGTTGTTGAAGCCTCTTGAGAGTCTTGGAAGCTTTAGGAATCCCTAGAACCCTTTTTCCCAGAGCCAAACTTGAAGTTGGTAAAGATAGAAATGAGTTTGAAATAGAGAAAGTGGGCCTTATAAAGCTGTTTTCAAGCAAGGCAAATTTTGATGTTTAAGCCATTTTTGAGAAAATTTGATTTTTGAAGCTTTGTTGGATTTTCAATGGCTTGTGCAGTTGAGTGTGTAAGACATATTGGAAGTGTGAGATTGAAATTGAATGAAATTTTTCGTGGATTTTTTTGACCTTTTGTTTTGGATTAATAGAATGGTTGGAAGAAGGAACCGTGGTGCCCCCTCTAGTTGGAATAGAGGTAGGGCCGTCCTTGAAGTTGATGTGCCCGCTGATGGTATCTCTTGGGAAATATTTTAGGAAGCTTTTTGTAAGAATTATTTCCCCGAGTCTGTGAAGGATGCGAAAGATTCGGAGTTCATGACTCTCACGCAAGGTCCCCTTTCTGTATTTGAGTATCAATAGAAATTTGAAGAATTGTTTTTCTTTGCTCCTGAATCCTTAAAGGAGGATAGAGCTAAAGCGAAGAAGTTCTTCCAAGGACTGAGACTCTCAATCAAGACATATCTCACCCTCTTGCTGATTGAGAGTTATGCTCAAATAGTACAGAATTCGAAGAAAGTTGAAGAAGTTGTATGCCAAGTTCAGCAAATGTGACTTCTAGTTATCTAAAGTTATCTTTTTGGGTCACATTGTTTTTGCTGATGGTATTAAAGTTGATCCTGCGAAGGTTCAAGTTGTGGAAGATGGGACAGGCCCAAGTCAGTCATCGAGATTCGAAGATTCCTTGGTATGGCTGGCTATTATAGGCGTTTTGTTGAGAATTTCTCTAGATTATCAACCCCTATGACGAAGCTTACCAGGAAGGGAATCAAGTTTGAGTGGAATGAAGCCTACGAAGAGAGTTTTCGAGAACTCAATAAGAGGTTGACTACCGCTCTGGTGTTTATAATACCAAATGACTCTGGAGATTTGATAGTGTATATTGATGACTTTAAAGTGGTTTGGGTTGTGTTCTGATGCAGCTTGGGAAGGTTGTAGCTTATGCTTTTAGGTAGTTGAAGAACTACGAGCATAACTATCCGACTCACGATTTGGAATTGGCAATTGTGGTTCTTGCTCTGAAGATTTGGCATCACTATCTGTATGGTGAAAAGATAGCGATTTTCACTGACCACAAGAGTCTCAAGTATTTCTTTACTCAAGGAGTTGAATATGAGACAGAGAGGATGGCTAGAACTGGTGAAGGACTATGATTTTGATATTCAATATCATTTAGGAAAAGCTAATGTGGTTGCTGATGCTTTGAGTAGGAAGAGCAATCGAGAAAGTGAAGTTCTGACATCTCTCAATAAGCCCTTATTGTTCTCCATTGTCAGATTTGGACTTGAGACTTTGTCAGAAGAGTCCGTTGATGTTTTGGCAGCTATGTCAATTTGACCGAGTTTGAGAGACATAATTGTTGCTTTGCAGTCGACTGATCCGGAATTGAAGAAGGTTGATTTGATTACCTAGAAGAGTAAGGAAGTGGTAGATTTCTCCCTAGCCTTTGATGGTGCTCTTGTTTCCAAAGATAGAGTTTGTGTTCCTGCTTTGGAAGACCTCAAAAATGAAATCTTGATTGATGCTCATCAGTCCATCTTTACTATCCATCCTGGAAGTGTAAAGATGTATCAAGATATGAAGGGTATTTTTGGTGGTCTGGCACGAAGAATGATGTAGAAGACTTCATTGCTAAGTGTGGAACTTGTCAACGTGTGAAAGTTGTCTGGCAGCCTTCGTCTGGCTTTTGCAACCCCTTCCAATACCTAGTTGGAAGTGGGAAGATATTGACATGGATTTTGTTGTAGGTCTACCCCGAACCAGCAAAGGGAATGACTCAGTGTGGGTGGTAGTGGACCAATTGACCAAATCGACTCATTTCTTTTTTCAATGAAGATCACCAACCATGGACAAGTTGTCTAGGTTGTGTGTTGACAATGTGGTGAGAATTGCATGGCATGCCTTTCACATCCACCCAGCCGGTATCCTATTTGGCATACCCGGGATGTGATCCATAGCCCGAAGATCAAGATCGAGTGGCCATGCCTCCCACATATATGATAACATAATCATGAACAATATAATCAATGTTTAAAGTAAGTAATAAATAGGTCAAGTGAATAAGAAAAGATAACCAATCAGAGTACGGAATTTATAAAGTATTAATTACACATAAAGTAATCTCAAAAGAGAAAGAGTGATCAGGAGTCACTCCTTCAAATATAGTGGAAAGTGGTTAATCAATCTCAGTTATATCCAAAATCAAGAATAAATCCATAAGAATTTAAAGACAATATATCTGGGTGCTTAACAGTAAAAAATGGAAATGGGGCACTATGCAAAGGTTTCTTCTATCCTAATGATTGATTCTTCATAAGTGTGGACGAAGTGAACCCAGCACGGCCACTCCCTCACCATGGTGGGTCTAACCCTGGTACGAACCATAATCCTCCTCGGCACAATAATCTTGACTCTCATCGTAGCCATCACCCGAAGGGTAGTATGCGGGATCATAGCTCATGTCGTAGAGTGCGCCATCAGAGTCTTCTACACCTGCAGGATAATCTAACAAATTGTACGAAAGGAATGAGTTCAAAAGAACTCAGCAAGGCAAGTCGTTTCATAATACACAATTCATTCGATACAAGTCACGATATGATGCAAGATGATATGAGACAATGATGATACATGATTATAACCCTAAGTATGCTAGTCTCTTAGGTAGACATGCTTTAAGCCATAGCACCATACTTCTTTAGGTCATCTTTCACTCCCCCTCAAGTATACAAGATATCTTGGGTCTGCCGGGGTAATTGGGTAAAGTCCTCATCAAACCATGGCTGGGGATTAAGTCACCACTCTCTCACATCACCATTGGTATAAGTACTAGCGCATGTCATGGCGTAGCCTAGCCCAATTCAAGTCATCTACTCAGTAGTATCATGTCGGATCCGGATACTTTCCGTATGGCACCGACCAACTCGGTTCCGTATCCTTCACATTAGAGTCAGCGTATCCTATGGCTCCCACCAACTCGGACTACAGACTCATCAACCCTATTGGTCATCCATAAATGGTAAACGGGAAGCTCTCACGTCCTCTCACGGGTTGGTTACCGGTCTTGAGCGCCCATGAGCCCAGGTCTGTCCAATTGCAACCCTACCAATAAATGACCCCTTTCGGGTATCCACAGTATGGTTTAAGTCCTCTCACGGAGTGGTTACCGGTCTTGAACGCCCATCAACCATACTCTACCACGGGTCGTTCGGTCTCAATACCCTTCCGATTCGGGTCTGATACAACAAGGATAATCCTAACTATACACCTAAACAATCCTATGTATGTCATCCAATAACCCGGGAAAGTGTCGTTGGACACCTTCGGAGAATATCCCATACTATTCCCCCGATGTCCAAGGACAGAAGTGTCGGAAGGACACTTCCCAATCCCAAGTCATAGGTAGTCATTCACATGTTCAACCTCATCATATCATATCAAATCAATAATTCATCATATAATTAAAGGCATGTGATAACATGATTAATCATATACATAATCATAAAGGATAATTAAGCATGATATTCCAAATGACATATAACATAAAATTAATGATAAAAATGCATATAATAGTCATGCATGGTTAAGGAGTACACATAGGAAAGATATCTATTGAGTTCTCAAAGTATAGGCATGTTTACATAATCAATGTACTTGAGTTAACGACCGTCCTTACCTTAATTGAGTCGTAAATAAAATCAATGATCACCAAGAATAGTCCCAAAAGTCAGTGTTGGTACCCTAGACAACATACAAGTAACATCAGAGAAGAAAACAATCGAATAGGAGGTCAAATGAGTCAATTCAGCCAAGTACAGGGATGTTACCATCTTTTGATTGACTGGCTTGGTCGACAGTCGACCAAGACTTGTTAACAATGGGCAGAATTGAAGATTTGGCCCCAAACTTACCTTCCGGTGCTCCAATCGACACGAAATTTGGAGGGCATGATTATAACAATATGAGGACACTACACACTAAATTTCATGACAATCCAACGGTCCAATTATAAATACCCAAATCGAAGCCTTATGTTCTATATGATAAATATCAAGAATCGAATTGGAATTGATTGAATTTGTAAAGAATGATGGGAATCAATCAAGTGAATGTTAAGAATTAAGTTATAATCATGAATTCATAATAATTTAGACCTAACATGCATCTACATATCAGTTTTGAATCAAGAATAGGTTGAAATGAAAGGAATCAAAGCAATGAAATGTAAGCAATCTTAATGGGAGCATAACATAGCAAGAGTTGTGTGATAATCATGGGATTGAAAGGGGGAAACTCATGGTTAAATGTTTGCAAGGTTGCAGCACTTCAACCATGGTCTTAAGATCATAAATTGATAGAAAAATGAGTAGAATAGAAGAAGAATAGGAGGAATCATACCTTGAGTTGATGATTGAGGTGCAAGACTAATGATTGGAGTCAAGGATCTTCACAAACACCAAGAAAAGCCCAAGAGAGTGTCAAACCTCGTGCTCTGGAGTGCCAATGATTAGTTTAGGTCCTCATTCACGAGTTCCAAAAAGGTAGGGTCAAACTGGGAAGTAATTTTGTAAATTTTCAAAAATCATTACTACTGGTTGACTGGCTGGTCGACTGTCAGTCGACCAAGCAGTCGACCAAGGCTTGACAGCAACTTAGAATAGGGAATTGGAAGGCCAGACAGATCTTAATTGAGTTGGGTTTTCTCCTACAAGTCAATCAACAAGTCTAGTTTCAAGAAATACCTTCGGATTGATCATGGGGGGGGGGTCAATAGGTGCTTCAACTAATTCAATCTTCTTCGATGCGCAGATTTTCACTAAACACTGACAATGTGCTCAAGTAAGGGGCATCATTGTCAATGTCCATAGGCTTTGGATCAAGCATCAAATCTTCAACTAAGAGGGCCCACAAGTCTCTTCTACCTCCACTTCGGGTCTTTGGACCTACAATAGTATAAAATTTGAGCCAAGTCAGGGTTAGGATAAGGCTGGATTTTACAGTGCCTGTTGGTGTTTCTGTCGGATAGGGACCCAAGGTTTACTTCGCATTTCTGGAATAGTCTACAGAAAGTCTTGGGAATACACTTTAATTTGAGTACTGATCATCATCCTCAGACCGATGGACAATCGGAAAGGACCATACAAATTTTGGAAGATATGCTTAGAGCGTACGTCATAGATATGAGTGGTAACTGGGATGACCATCTAGCCTTGGTGGAGTTTGTTTACAATAATAGCTACCAGTCTTCAATTGGAATGGCCTTGTTTAAAGCTTTGTATGGAAAGACTTGTAGAACTCCTCTGTATTGGGATGAAGTTGGGGAAAGGTGTGAAATCCCCCAGATTTCTACCCCTTTAACCCGCAGTTTCAAGACCAAGAACCCGGGCCTTGAATTGGTGACAATCATGAACCATTTAAGTCGAGCCATAAGGTTTGAAAATGGACCTAGTGTTGGTGGATGACCCTCATGATGACTCAACAACTCTCCTAGAGTTTAAATGAAGAGAGAAGATTAATCACAATGATGTAAATAGGGTGATATTTGAATGACCATATATTGATGTCGGAAGAATCCATTTGATGCGAATAAGGTATCAAATCGAAGATCGTTGAAAGACCTTTTCAATGAGCTGAAAATAATTAAAATCAGAGTCTGTGTGGGGGTCCAACCATAGGCTGGAAGATTGGGCCATTTGGGTGAACCAATCCCCACCCAATTTTCTATTTAGGGGAAAAAATGGAAATTCGGATTTTTAAACCCTATCTATTTTTTATCTCATCCGTAAATGCATTTTTGGAAGCTAGAAAGAGGTGGAGGCTTTGGAGAAAAGGAGAAACGAAAGAGAGGAGCAATTTCCATTCTTCTAAAGGTGTCTGTAATCCGAATCTTCGAAAAATTATTAGGAAATGTTAGTTTTCTTTAACCCTTCTCTTTAATCATAGTTGGTGAGAGTTTCTCTTGTCTTCTTTCGTTGGGATCTATGAAAGGAAATAATGATAGTTACCCTAGATGTTTATCTTTTATTATATTAATGTTTCCCTTGAGTATGGGAGTAATGGTAAGATCCCATGCTAAGGTTTACGCATTTAGACTCTCTAGGTCACCCACGAGTGATTTATGAGAGCAAAATTTAGGGCTTTTTGAGATGGGTCAAATTTAATTAAATTGAAGGTACCCGTAGGATCATTTTGTTGTCAATTAGCTTTCCCCAAAATTTCGTTTCATTTAGACTTCGATTCTGTGGCGAATTAGAGATCATCCACTAGTAAGGTTGGGAACTACCCTTTTGTAAAGTAGGGGTAAGGATTTGGATTTTTGTGGGAAGATTTTGGGATATCCTTTGAAACCCAAATTGACTCTAATTTGTGATTATTAATTTCTTGCATGAATAGGCATTTATGTATCTTTAATCACCAAACTTGTGGGAGTGAATTCTTAGACTTTGGAGAAAGGAGCAAAGTAAAAAGGTGAGGAATAACTAACCTTGTTATACATAATTAATTGTTGTTATTTTAATTTCTTTTATTGATAGAAATTGTTGTAAATTTATATTTACCATGATATGCATGTGTATGACTTTTGCACGAATGGAATGTAAGATTTATTGCTTAAGTATTTATCTTTGCTATTGAATCCTATGTTATTGATATGAATATGGTATGATATTGTATGAGATGAAAGAGGAGGAATATTATTATTCCCTCTACCTTGTATTTTCTACTAGGGTCATGGGTTCATCCATTGCCCTAGTGATCTTATGTGATTGTCTAGGTAACATTAGGGAATGGGGAATGCCCTTTTGGCATTTTTGCCATAGCTACCAGAGGAGGCGGTATGGGATGCATTCCTATGGCCCTTGGCGCTTTCTCTGATTTCTGATTGACATATGTAGGGCATGTCTAGAAGTGTTTGGCTAGGTAACCTCATGAGTACTACTACCCTTCCGGTACGGGTATTGAAACTGGTTAAACCGTGATGTCAGTGGCTGGGTCCTATGAGCATCAAGCAGGCCCACTGTCATCATGAGATGGTAGGGTTGCATATAATAGATAGGGGCTCATGGGCGCTCAAGATTGGTGAAATGACCCTTGAGAGGACATGGAGAGCATCCTGTCCATTATATGTGGATGACCATAGGGTTAGGGGTCAACGTAGTCCGAGTTGGTTGGTGCCATAGGGGAAGTATCAGAACCATATGTAGTACGAGACTATATGACTTTGCATTGAACTTAGAGTAATCCTTGACACGCGCCAGATCTTATACCAATGGTGATGTGAGAGAGTGGTGACTTATACCCCAGCCACGGATTGATGTGATTTGACCCAATTGCCACGGAGAACCCAACAGACGTGCT
Organism: Hakea prostrata; assembly: GCF_041222555.1. NCBI lineage: Eukaryota > Viridiplantae > Streptophyta > Magnoliopsida > Proteales > Proteaceae > Hakea > Hakea prostrata. The sequence goes on along the minus strand of NC_142607.1, from coordinate 33,418,157 downwards.
TGAGTGCCATGAGGGAAGAGTGATGAGACCGCCCAAAGAAGACTGGTGTGTGACTCAATGCGTGTCTACTTTAGAGACTACATTATAGAGTTAGGAACCTCATATCATCACCATGCATTTATTGTTTGTATTATTAAATACATGATTGTTTTATGAATTATGATATGGAGAATGGATGAATGTATTGACATGAATGTTAGTTACCTCACTGAGTTCTATGAGTTCATTCCTTTATTTTGTTTGTTTCTTTAGATTGCTCTACAGGTTATGAGGACCCCTCCTACGCTGAGGATCCTTTGTTAAATGGCTACCAGGAGGGCGTTGTCGGAGAAGAAGTGGAAGCTCATGACGCTTCATGTTCATGCCAAGACTGCTCTTATGGAGTTTCTTTTTTTTAGAGCTTCCTTAAATGATTTTCTGCTGCAACTTTAAATATTCTTTCTCTTCTAAGACTCTAATGTTTAGTTTTGATTTGAAATAATGGATGATTGTAATCATTATTTAAGATTTGGTAATTTATTACTTGAACTTGATTTATTCTTGTCCATTTAATTATGTTATATCATGTTTTGTATGGATTTGTCACTGAACCTAGATCTTGCGGTGTATCACCCCCACGGGTATTCGGGTATTACCGGATCCGGCTGGGTGGGGTGTGACAAAAGGCGTGTTCTTGGCCCTGATCTAATCGAAAGAGCCACAGGTACTATGGTGGACATGATTAGAGAAAGGATCAAAACTGCCCAATCTCGACAGAAGACTTATGTAGATAAATGAAGGACAGAGTTGGGGTTTCAAGTTGGTGAGTGTGCATTCTTGAAGGTTTTGCCTATGAAGGGAGTCATGCGTTTCAATATTTAGGGAAAGCTCAGCCCTAAGTATTTTGGTCCCTTTGAGATTATTGAGAAAGTTGGACCACTAGCTTACAAGTTGGCTCTACCATCGTCTCTTGCTGGTGTGCATGATGTGTTCCATGTATCCATGCTAAGGCAGTGCTTGGCAAGCGCAGAGCAGTTGCTCCAGCATGAACCGAAAGGTTTGAGTGTGGATTTGACGTATGATGAAGAACCGGCTGAAAACTTTGGACCAGAAGGATAAGCAGTTGAGGATCTGGACTATTCCTTTGGTATAGATCAGATGGAAGAATCTTTCTTTTGAAGAAGCATCTTGGGAAAAAGAAGATGAGATGCGGACCAAGTACCCCCAGCTTTTCTAACTTCCAAATACGTTGCAATTTCGGGGATGAAATTTCTTTTAAGGGGAGAGGAATGTAACAACCCCCGTTTTTCTAACCCAAAATCCTATTGCAGGTCCGAGAACCCGAAGGTCTAGTCGGATTAATTTTGTGGAGTGTCTAGATAGAAGTCCATGATCCATATCTAGAACCCATAGATCTGGATTCTCTTGTTGAAGAACCTGCCTTACTGGGAAGTTGGATCTGTGGTAGAAGGCAAGTGGTGTTTGGAGATGTTTGGAATGAAGGTAAGACCTCCCCCATGTGTTGTTTAAGGCTAGGTTGTGTTTGGGTTTCAACCACCTGAGCAGAGCACATTTGTATAGTAATATACTTGGGGGCGGTTGCTAGTGGCAATTGATTAAACCAAGCGACCATCTTAGCGACCGCCCGGTTCCTTTGCGGGAAAGTGACCTATTTTGCTCCCTATTGGTTATAAATAGCATCCCTCGCCCTATTAATGCATTTTTATGTTTGGGATTGCTATTTTGGGCGATTAGGCGGCAGTGGAAACGTGCTGAAGGTGGGCGAAGTGATGTTAGTGATCTGGAACCTTTTCCCTTCTATTCTTGGTGATTCTAGTTGAGGTAATGAATCTCCATCTGCTATTCTCTGTTTTTAACATCTAATTGATATGAACCATCCCCATTTTGTTAGTGGTTACCCAATTGATTAGTTGTATCTCCCTTTTCAATGTTCTTGATGAGATCCTGTCCAGAAACGAATCCCGCATTTGTTTAATGGATGGATCTCATCAAAGGGAATGATTTGGGTAATAAATCTTTGTTAATTTTAGGGTTTCTTGTTACCCCTTTGTTCTAGAGCTTATTAAGATTGAAATTTGGACTAAGATCATCCCAAAATGGATTGAAATCGGATGATAAAAAGTCTGATTTTCGGAGTTGGAAACTGCCTGAAACAGGCGGTCGCTTGTGGAGGTCGCTTAACCTAACCAACCACCACTAGGGACTGGCTGGTTTCCAGTAACTGTGTAAGTTGGATTTTGGATTTGTTTTGACTCTTGACTCTTATACATTCTTGTAACCCTGTATATAGGTGTTTTTTGTTTCCACTTAAAGTTTTATAATTGTGTTTGGATTGCAATTTAAAGGACTTCTACTAATTATAGGTAAGGACATGCATTCTTATTTATATGCAATTATATATACATGATGATTCAGCTATTCTATTTACTACTCTTTGATCATGTAACTTGCTATAATTGTATAAAGCATGTGAATCTTATTGTATACTTGCTGTTAGTGGTGTTCTTTGATGTACTTCATCTTTTATGATATTGCACAACTGTTCATGGTATGATAAAGAGTGATGTAGTGTAGTTGTGATGGAAGGGGTATTCCATTGGGATATCTTGGCTGGAGATATCAAAGGGTTGTGGTATGGGACACATGCTCACTGATGCCTCTAGCACTATCATGATTATTGGATGACATACCTAGGAGAGTCTCAAATTGCATGGCTAGGTACCCCACATGCAATTACCCTTTCGACAGGGGAATTGAAGCCGGGTTACCCGTGACAATGGTGACATGACTTTGTTTCATCCTACAGCGATAACCAGTCTCGTGCAGAGACTTAGTGGTCCACTATTGGTCATGCAATGGTAGGGTTGCATATGTTAGGTTGGGCTCATGGACGTCCAAGGAACGGACCGGGTGTCGTGAGGAGTCATGAGAGCATCCGCCCCAATAATATGTGGATGACCATAGGGTTAAGGAGTGGAGTCCAACAGCGGTAGCTAGTCCGTGAGGGTTCTCACTCCTAGGTTGCAAAGGATACTAAACCGAGTTGGTTGGTGCCATAGGGGAAGTATTTGGACTTCATATAGTATGTTACCATTATGACTTGCATTGGATTAGAATTCCGACATGCGCCAGTACTCATTGCCACCAATGGTCGTGGTGAGAGAGTGTTGACTTATCTCCAGCCATGGTTTGAGAGCCAAGTGTGGACTTACCCCTTTGCCCAGGATCCCTACAGAAGTAGCCAGTCCTTGCTGGATCAGAGTGACTAGACCTACCCAAAGGAGGGCTGGTGTATATCTTAAAGCATGTCAGCTGTTAGAGACTTGCATAGTTAGATCTTAGTAGCATTAATATTTCTGCATATCATCCATATCATTTCATGTATGCATTCTTGGATTGTATTGACATATATATGAGAATTGCTTGTTCTTTACTGAGTTCGTCAGAACTCATTCCTTTCATTGTATATATTATATGAGTTGTACAGATGGTGGCACAACATCAGAAGTTGGAGATGATTCGTATGAAAGAGCCTTCTCCTATGAAGCTGATGTGGCATAGACAGTGGTACATGAACTTGCAGAGCATGAAGCCTCATGAAGATGCTTATGTACACTTTTAGCACCCATTGATGGCCGACGGAGGCAAATTGCCAGGATTTTGATGATCGTATGGAGAAAGATTGGAGGATCCCTTTACTTGCTAATTTAGAAAACCAGTTTTTAGATTTAGAAAATAAAACTAAAAAGAAGATTAATTATTTTATTTATTTTGCTTCCGTTGAACTCGATATTATATTTGATTCTTGATTCTTTCCTTTAATTCTTTCTTGGATATTTATTGGAGTATTTGGACTCTTGTAACCTTTTTATTAATTATTGCACTTATTCTTGCTCTTGATTGTCTATACTTGTGTTTATTATTATTGATGGGTAAGACCGTGGATCTTGTGACGGTTCACTCCCATAGGTTGTCGGGCGGATAACCGAGACCGGCGGGTGGGGTGTGACAGGGGGTAGTGCTGGCCAGAGGGGAAGGGGATATAGTGATTTCTTACGGTGGTGGGTGGATTCAGTGAAAGTGATGGGGACAGTTTGGTCATGACACTTTACACAAGGGAACTTTTGTCATTTGCATTTCAAAATTTGAATTACTAAACAAAGATTGAACTAATTTTGTTAAATGCAAGTAACTTGTAATATTAAGATGAGTCACCAGTAATTTTCATTTAAGTGAGTCACAAGTATTCTAAAAAATAAATATACAAAATTAAAAACTCTTCTTGGTCACCCCAATCTACTTTTGGTACACAAAAAAAAAAACACAATGAGATGAGATGATCTTAGTACTTTCAAGTACATTACAATGTCATTTTTCTTAAGACTTAATTAAGCCTCACCACTATAAGCAAGAAGATTACAATGAACAATTTAGGAGGGCGTTTAGCCCTTGTGGCGCGTTATCTCTCCGCCCTTGTGGCGTGCCTTTGTCTGCCTTTATGGCATGTTGCCTATGTGGGCGTTTATGATGGAGGATACGTATGTCGTATTCCTTGTGCTTAATTGTTGTTATGGTTGTTACAACCATTACTCTAAGGGCTTGGGCTGGACCCATTCCTTAGTTAGGATGACCTTGTCTATTGCATGTATGACATTTGGTCAATTTCCATTCCTTGGTTCGGATCAAACCTTATGTTTTCATGTATTTATCTTTTGTATTTCCATTTTTCTTTTGATGTGTCTGTATTTCTTTTCAAGTTCAAGAATGAAATATTTCAGCTTGGATGTGAGGACGCGGTCAAATGCTCGGTGCCGGTCCCAACGAACAAGTTAGGAAGCCAACCAACTCCAAGACCAAACAAGGCAACCCAAGATGAAAGGGAAATAGACAGGAGAGACCACGGCGAAGGAGTCAAAAGAACCAAAGGCAGCTCGGGGAGAGGAACTATCCGCCAAGAACTGGATTGTAGTGGGAGCCGACAGATCTAAGAGGACCCGACTGACGGAACCTATCCCATCTTTAAGAAGGTTGGATATGATTCAAATTGTATACCTTGCTTAGTGCCTTCATTTTATTCGTGGTCCGGCCAAGGTTTGATTGGTCCGATTCTTCTTTGGTCGACCAAGACAGGTCTATTATAAAATATCCATAACAGGTACCAAAAAAATATATTATATATATATACTCATGACTCTTTACGTAAGGTACCTTTCTATATAGTCATATTTATAAATCAAATTTCAGCCATTGGATCATTCAACTATTTGATCTGACAGTCTGGATTGAGTGATTGTATAGATTAGGATCTTTTTGTAATCTAACGGTCCCACAACCTTGATCAAATGTTAACCAAAGATCTTGCTCAAAACTAAGTGTGTGGGCCAAAAGTGCTTAAATAACCCATTGCGCATGCCCCATGCGCGCATGAATAGTAAAGTCCTCACATATACATTTCACCCACATTATTTTGTTTAATTATCATCAATTTAAGATTAATAGGCAGTACTCCCTCATCAACATATTTCCAAAGTTAATGTTGATTCTTTGTTTAAAGAGAAGCGTCCAGCTGGCTATGGTGGAATTGCACATAATTATCTGGGCAAGATGTTTGTTTGGTTTTGAGTGTGGTACATCATCTCAAGATGTTATCACTCTAGAGGCTTTGGCCATGCGGTAAGCCATACTCTGGGCCCAAGATTTTAAATTGACTAAAGTAGCAATGGAAAGCGACAACCAAGAGCTAATTGCCATCCTCCAAAAACACCCTACGGAGGCACCTTGGAAGGTTCTTCCCATAATTGCAGATGTCAAAAGTATGGCTGGTCTCTTTCACTCATGTGCCCAAGGAGACAAATATAGTTGCAGATGCTTTGGCCAAGGAAGGAGCTCTAACTAGGAAGCCTTTTTATACTTGCACACACACCCTACTCATGTAAGGTGGTTAATGTTATTTGATGTTTTATCTCTAGGTTGTAATCGTGGGTTCTCTCTCTAATAAAGATCTTTCTTACCTAAAAATAAATTAAAAATAATTAATAGGCAGTACCTATGAATTAACACGGATTCCAACTGTTTGGTTGTTGATGTGGGATTGAATAATATGCAATTTCCTAAGCCATTTTCTTTTGAAATTCCTTTTTAGAGGAAGCAGGTTTTATATGGATTTTGCTTGGGGGCAGTGCCTACGTGGCACTGCTCCAAGCAGCGAACGGCTGGATGCAAAGGAGTCAAGAAATTTTAAATCATGACCACACAATATCAACATGTGCAATTTAAAACAACTTAAGTGAACAACTCTGGTTTTTTCACCTATCCCAAACGGTTCAGGCGACTCAAGCCAATTCATCTTGAACCAGAACCAAGATTGAGGGCTCCTAATCGAGAGAACTCAGAGGAGTTGTGTTCTGAGTTGGATCTTGCAGGCAAAAGACTTTGCTTGCAACATCGATGAAGAGGACGATAGTTTGAAATACATTTTATAAATCTTTCCCAAATCTGAATCGGTGTTAGAGGTTTGTACTCGTAGCAGTTTCAGAAATAGCGATGATCAGAGGAGGAGCCATGACGGCCAAGGTTCCCCGTTTTGACGTTAATGGAGGTTTGCGAGGTGACCCGCCAGTGTCTGAGGCAGAACCGACGATGACCAACGCCGCTAATTCTTCACTTCTGTGGCCAAAGACGAAGGGAGGTCCTCCGTCTTGCTTTCTTCTCAGAGTGGAAAGATTGATGCATCGGTATAGAGGCCGTTATGGGATATCGTTGGTTGAAATATCTCTTCAGTTGAAATTTGATGTCGCCAGTAGTTACTAGAGGAGAAATGGAGAATGTGGAAGACCAACAGGAAGATCATTCAAATAGAACTCCTTTTTAAGAACCATTTGAGTAAACTAAAATCACCACTTTCCGGCTTTGAGTTTACGAAACCATAATGCTTCTCTAATATCTCAAGGTCTTTCTTTAATGGCAGAGTAACTGCACATTAGGATTAGATTTCTTTCTTCTCTGATTAATTTTCAGACTTCATCATATCTTGCTTTCAAAACGTTTTAAGTTCTGTTTGGCCTTTTCACGAATAGCTTTCTGGCAATGGCTTCTGATGCTGTTTTTCGTCAAGTTCTCTTCTTCTCCTTTCTACTCTTCCCCTTCTTGGCTGTCTCTCAAGCTAATGTAACCGTGGGTAACTATCTCATAGCTGGCGATGGAGGTTCTACGTGGACTTCACCTTCCAAAGACTTTGCCTTCGGGTTTCACAACCTTCACAGAAATTCAAATTCCTTCTTGCTCTGCATCTGGTTCTATCGAATACCAGATCAAACTACCGTTTGGTACGCCAATGGTGGAAATTTGAAAGTGTTTCAGTGAGAGTGAGAAAGAGAGAGAGAGAGAGACGCGAGTTAGAGAGACCGGAGGGTTAAATGTCAATTTTACCCGAGCTTCGACGTCATGACAATGGACGTTACAAAGGATCAATCTACCCTTCTTGATAACGGTCCCTACGACTCAGCTCAGATGCTTGTAATCTCCTTCCCTCTCTTGAAGTATGAAAATATAATCCATTGGTTTATCTACAAATTCAGTGCTTCAATATTTGTTCTTTCCCATTTCATTCCACCAGTTTGGTCCTTCTGATATACATGATTAAGGTTCGCAATACTTCTTATCATTCTTAAGCTAAAGGAGTTTATATCGGACAGGGTTGCTTCGTTGTATCTTCTATTTTGAAGCTATTCCAGCGACGTTGGCCATCGTCGGTTCTGCTACTGACAACGACGATGCACCTCACAAACGTCCATTGGCCTTAAAGCTGGGAAAGATTTATAAAATGTAACCTCTAACACCGATTCAGATTTGGGAAAGATTTATAAAATGTATTTCAAACTATCATCCTCTTCATTATTATCAAAAAAAAACTATCATCCTCTTCATCTATGTTGCAGGCGAAGTCTTTTGCCTGCAATTGATCTAACTCAGAACACAAGTCTGAGTTCTCTGTTCTTAGGAAAGCCTCAGTCTTGGTCCAAAATGAATTGGTTTGAGTCACCTGAACCGTTTGGGTTTGGTGGAAAAACCGGAACAGTTCACTTAAGTTGTCTTAAATTGCACATGTTGATATTGTGTGATCAGGATTTAAAATTTATTGACTCCTTTGCGTCCGATTTTTTGCTGTAGGCACTACCCCCAAGCAAAATCCTTCCGATTATACATACGGGATCATGTGAATTGTTTGTTGGTCATTCTACTTTGTCTTTGAAGGATGTCCTCATGTTCCGTGTATTAGAGGAAATTTAATATCTGTTCCCAGGCTTCCAACTTATTGGAGACCTGAATTGTGTGGTTGAGTTTAATGGTGATCGTTTTGTTGTCAAGGATGTTCCAGAAGGTTTTGGCATTGAGAGTAAGCGTCGAGGTTTGTATAACTATTTTGCTAAAGCCAGTGCTAAATGTGTTATGTTTTCATCCCCATTTTGTGCCATCTCTAAAGATGTTGGTTCGACACCATTTTCTTGCATTATTAGTTTTTTTAAATAAACATTGTATTACTGTGACCTTTATGTCTAAGCGTGTATCTTAGTTGTCAGTTTAATAAGAGTGCTCATCGGATGCCCCACATTTCATTATACTACTGTTTTAATGTGCTGTTAATATACTCCCAATCCCTCTAGACAATTTAAATAACTATTGACGTTTGGACCTCTAATCCATAACGGGGTTGATACACATTTCCGTCTATTGGTCTCTCATATGACCGAATTAGACTGAACCAATGATGAGGAAAGAATACGCATAATTCTCTAAACCCAAAAGAATTGATAATTGAATCCTTAAGTGGGCCCTGCATTAGAAATTGGAGTGGACCACAAACCCATAAGGAGGGCCACTAATTATTTAATCAAAGGTACTAAATATATCTGTATATACATATATACATTTTTATATTACATTTAAATAACATAGGATATATAATTATGTATATGTTATAATAAAAATATAAAGTATTTAATTAAAAGTGGTTAGTAATCAAAGAAGGAGGAGGAGGTGGCACTCACTTCTCCCACACCTCTATGGCTAACGTGGAAGTGGGAGAGGTAAAGGGAAAAGAAGAGTTGAGATGCCATTGATAGGTTAAATAAAATATAAATAGGGTAATTTTCATCTGGACCCCTTGAGTTTTGGTCCATGTCATTTTTAGTCCAAATAAATTGACACTTTGCATCTGCCTCCCTTGAGGTATCCAATAACATCAATTAAGGACAAGTTGTAATTTTTATGACTAAAATACCCTTATATCTATTCTACCGTATGATTTATATCATGTCTTCTCAATTAAATCTAATGGTGGAAATCAAAGAATTGGGTATTTGTATCGATATATCAATTTCTGTTCTGATAAAGCCAGATATCCATAAGTCAATTTTCATCATCGATCTTCAAGTCATCTCTTCTTCTTATTTCTTCCTCCTCTTCTCCTCTATCTCTTATTTTTCTTCCATTTATATATGTGTTTTTGTAGGCTTTAACGTTACTATTTCGTCCTACTTTTTCTAACCTTAAAAAGATTTTTTTATATACAAGTCTCCACACTCTGTTGATCCATTCTTCCATCATTCACAAGGCAGACTCGAAGCTTAAAATACTCTGTAATGGGAAGATTCAAATACTCTATAATGGCTCTTTCAGGCTTTCCTCCCAAAATACCCTTCTTCTGCAACTAAACTTTGATACCCAGAAGGGATCACCATCAACCCTTTTACCTCTCCCACACCATTTCTTGCGTACACCAATTAAACACAACCTATGCTTCTCAGTTGCTCCGATCTCCGCCTCTGTTTCAGACACACCTACAACTGCCGCCTCTCCATCTAGCGTTGACACTTGCTCTTCCGATTCGCAAAATACCAGTAGATTATGGTCTTCCACTCGTCGGTCCCCTAAAGGATCGATTGGATTATAAATGGAAGAAAAATAATAAGAGACAGAGGAGAAGAGGAGGAAGAAGAAGATGAGACGATAACTTCTTTTTTTTTTTTTTTTTTTTGGCTAAGAGACAGAGGAGAAGAGGAGGAAGAAGAAGAGACGATAGTTTTTTTTTTTTTTTTTTTTGGCCAAAACAAAATAAAGAAGACAGCCTTATTCGTAGGATGAGAAGACCTGAAGATTGTGAGCATTGAAGAGGAAGAATTTGCACAGTAGGAATTAGTGATGAAGACGGAGTTATCGCAATCTGACTTTTTTTTTTAATTGTGAAGATATGATGTAAATTATAATAGATATAAAGGGTATTTTGGTCATAAATTTTTTTTTTTTGGTCCTTAATTAATCTTATTGGATAATTCAGGGGAGGCAGATGCAAAGTGTCAAATTAGTTGGACTAAAAATGACATGGACCAAACCTCAGGGAGTCCAGATGAAAATTACCCATATAAATATACTAACAAAAAAAATAATTTGATATCTTATATGTTCAACTATGAATAAGGGGGTGGGGGGTGAATGGAAAATGGATATCGTGATTTCAAGGAGAGAGAAGAGAGAGAAAAGAGAAAGAGAAAATGACGCAGAGAGAGAGAGAGAGAGAGAGAGAGAGAGAGAGAGAGAAGGGGGGGGAACCTCATTTGATTCCCCGAATATTTTGGAATAACCAAAAACCATTCGGTTTCAAAGAAAGCATTTTGTTATGAAAGACAAGTGAGTATAATAACCCAACTCATGTTATGGTCTCAAGAACTTATTTGCATTTATGGTCACACAATGTTATTTGTTTGATTCGCATACTATGTTCCTGATTGATTCTCACATTGTCTCTATTTGATTCACATACTATGCTCCTAATTGATTTTCGCATATTACACTTCTGATTGATTCACATATTGTGTGAATCATATTGTGTACCTGATTGATTCACACATTATGCCTCTCATTGATTCGCATATTATGTTTCTAATTGATTAGCATAACTATGTACCTAAATTGATTTACATTCGCACACTGTGAAATCCTCCAATATCCTAACTCAAAATTCCTTATTGTAGGTCAAAAAACCCAGAGTGTAGAAAGAAGACAACTATGGGTCATCTAGGTAAAGACCATTGGGTTGGATTCCGAACCAATCGAATTAAGATGATGCTGAGTTGGGAGTTCTGTTAGAGTTTGGAATGAGATCTAACTCGGAAGTTAACGAACTTGTAGATGGATCAAGCATATTGTGATGACACGTGTAGAAGGTCCCGAAAATCAGGCAAGACCCTTCTATAATATAGAATAGGAACTAGGGTAAAGGATGGGCTTTCAGGTCTTGATTATGCTCCTAGAACAGAAGTTCAAGGGGTTGGTTGACTGCCTTGGTTGCTCCCACCAACCAGCCTGGTTCCGTGAAAGAAAGGGAAATTTTAGAAACTTGATTTTTGAAGCCCTATTTAACGTGTTTTGTTTTAAAACGTGTCATTATGATCTGAAGTCGTCAAAAAACGTCAAAGCTTGTTAGAGAACACTCTGCGAGGTGAAAGTTAGTGTGGAGAGCATCCGACAAAGTTTGTGAATGGAGATTAACTTTCTTAAAGGTTAGTACTCATCTTCTTCTTTCTAATGCTCTTCTATGATTGATTTTTCCTACTATATATACCTCGTTAAAGTCTTCTAGTTATTGTATCAACTTATTTCTTCGACCCTCTTTACTCTAGATTGATTCCCCATTCACTCTGGCTTATCCATGAATCTTTCAGATAGATTTCAAAGAAGACCTAATATAGGATTGGTTAGGTTTTCATTAATTTTGTTTTGTTTGATGTATAAACTATGATAAATCATGTTCTACTATTATTTCAGAGTTTTTAAGTATTTTTGGAGTAGTTTAGAACCCAATTGGGAAGCCTTCTGACGACAAAGTCAATTTTGTCCGTACTCGTAGGCTGGGGTGACCACCCCAAGCGGTTTGCTCTAAGGCAACCACTCCAACCAACCAAACCCTGCAGTGTTGGTCTTTTGTTTTCCTAATCAATATAGGACCTCTAAAGTTATTTCTAACTTTGACTTTTTCAAAAAAGTCAACATACTGTTTGACTTACTTTTCAAAATTGCAAATCAATAGCAAGGTGAGGACGTTCACTTGCACATAGCCGTTGTTACACTTTTAGATAACATGAAACTTGTTTATTATTACACATGTTGTTGTTTTAGGATTTAGGAATGATGTTTATGAGTCTAATACTATAGAATGTAAGTCGTTTGTTATGATGTATGGATCAACATGTGACATTATGGACTTAAATTGAATTATGAATTGGGAATGCGATTGAACCTTTTACTACTTTGTTTTGTGATTGTGAATTGGAGAATACCTATTTAGGTGTTTTTGGCTTGGGATATCAATTGAGGTGGTATGGGACAGAATCCTTTGATGCCCCCAACACTTTTTATGATTACTGGTTGCCATGACTAGGAAGTCTAGAGGAGTTAGGTTAGGTACCCTGACATATCGTCACCCTATCGGCAAGGTATTGATGCCGAGTGACTCGTGGCAGCAGTATTTGGTTGGTGGGTGCCCAAGACTATGAGAAGCATGAGGGGACACAACATTGTCGTGGAGAACATTCATTGGTAGGGCTGCATATAATGGGCTTGCGCTCATGGGCGCCCAAGAAGACGAGAAGCATGAGGGGACACGAGAGCTTCCCGCCCATTATATGTGGATGACCAATAGGGTTAAAGGAAGGTGTAGTCCGAGAAGGAAATATTGACTCTAGATAGGGAAGGATACTGAACCAAAAAGGCGAAAAGCATGAGAGAGGTATCTGGACCTAGAATGATGTGACTAAGTAGATGACTTGCACTGGGATAGGCTTATCACTGACATTCGCCAATTCTCATGCCAATGGTGTGGTGAGAGAGTGATGACCTAAACCCTAGCCGTGGTGATAGTCTGAGAAAGATGCCTTGACCCCTTACACGAGATCTTAAGACCAATAACCAACCCTTGAGAGATCAGAGTGAGGAGACCTACCTAGAGGAGGCTAGTGTTATATCTTAATGCATGTCTACCTCATAGAGACTAGCATTAGTTAGAGTATAGTTTCCTTGTTGCATTCCACTTCATGTCATGTTGCACTATATGATGTATTGATTTAGACTGTGATATTAGTTATCTGTTTCTGAATAACTCCCTGAATTATTTTGAGCTCATACTTAAGGGGAATTTGTTGTTTTAGATGACTATACAAGTGAAGAAGAGATCCCAAGCTCTGGTTTGGAGATATTTCCCGTTTATTATATAGCTAAAGAAGCAATGGGAAATGACAGTGGCTCGTGGAACGATCCCCATACTAGTATGGACCACTATTATAGCTCCGATCAACAATGATAGGAGACACCTCATTCGCCGATAGGACTATGAGCTGTATATTGATCCTAAGTTGTAGGTGTACAAACAATTGGAGAAGAAGGTGAAACATTATAAGACTTAGGAGTTTTGATTATACTTTCTTTTTCCCTTTCTAGTTGTTTAATTTGGTTTTTTCATCACTTTTGCACTCTGATTTAATTTTTGAGATCCTTGTTACTTGATATATTTCTTTGTTAATATTTATGACATTGATTTATTCTTGCTCATGATTGGACTTTTGTGTGAAATGGTTGGTGATTGTCTGAGACCTAATCTGTTGGAATGTGGATCACTCCCTTGGATATTCGGGTTAATGGATATCGGCTAATTGGATGTGACGCACTATGCCTCTGATTGATTTGCACATTGTGCACCTAATTGATTCACATTGTGCTCCTAATTGATTCGCATACTTTGCACTTGATTAATTTGCATACTTTGTGCATGTTTGATTGGTGAATTTGCATGTGTTTTAAGATTTGGCTATAATTTGCTAATCCAATGGATTTAATTATGTATTTTTTATTATCCATAAGTTACCATGCATTTTAAGAGATTAATGTTTAATAAATGCAAGATTGAAACAGAATCAAATATATAGCGTTGACAAGCATAACCATTGTCGTAAGAGTAAAGTGGAAGGACTATGTCTATGCCAATGATTACAATCTACAAGGTGTACATGGCCTTGTGCCTTGAGAATAAAGTCACTTCGTTGGTGAAGAGACAGAAGCTGATTTGGTGGTGAAGAGATAACCACTTTGGTGGTAATGAAAAATATACATCCTCTAGATTTTCCTAGGCTTAAGATTACCAATGCTAGAGAAATAGAGTTGAAAATATGTGAAAGGATTTGAATAGAGATTTGTAGCACATATTTTTCTAACATGTATTTTTTGCAAGGAGTTATGCTTTAAATATTTTCTCATGACATGTATTTTTGACAAAGGAAATGTTTTGTTTCTGGCATATGTGATCACTTCTATTTTCATGCATTATCATGATTGTGGTATTGTTGTGTTATAACATTCATTGAGCTAATATAGCTCATTCCCCCGTATTCTGTACAGACAGGCTGATTCAAGACAATGGTAAGGATATTGCAGTCAAAGGAAATGATTGGTAACCCAAGTTCTCTTTGGAATTCAATAGTTTAGCTTATCTTAGTTCGAGGGATATATTTACACTTTTGAGGTTTTGTATAAGATAGTAGAGATGTCCTATTTAAATGATACTGTAATATTGAAGACTATGGCTTTGTGTAACTATAATGTAGAAGTTGCGATCATATAATCTGAAGTTTGTACATGCCTTCTCTTTTAAAATTAATGTTTCCGCTGTTGCATAGTCTCCATTATTCCCAAGATAAGAGAAAAGAAAGTAATTATCATGTCACCCAGTAGGGTTTAGGTGTCATGGGCCCCATACCTGGCCCTAGAAAATGGGGGAGTGACAGCTCAAATGCCTTTTACTAGTTTTTCTACTCGAGCAAAGGCTCCTTTGGACAGAATACATTGCGGTCTTAGAGGTATAAGTCCTGGTGTCTAGTGTTCAACATTATAGATATGCATTGTTTATGCATGATTCTTCTCATTACACATGGTTGTATCCTTTCCATAAGAAATCAAAATTTTATGCATGCTTTCTTCAGTTTCAATCATTTGTTGAGAGGCAATTTCAATTTTCAGTTTGATGGAGGGGGTGAATTTGTGCTTATTGAATTTTAGCCTTATCTTCTAAATTGTGGAATTGTTCATCATCTTTCTTGTCCTAGGGCAGTTGTTCAAAACAGTGTCATAGAGAGAAAGCATAGGCATTTGATTGAACTTGGATTAGCACTAATGTTTAATGCCAACGTCCCACTATCTGGGTAGCAGAAGCTTTCTTAACTGTTGTGTTTCTTTTAATAGGCTTCCTTCTATTGTTTCGAAAATGGACACTCCATTACATGTGCTGTTCAATCAGCTTCCATATTGTTCAGTTTATTATCTATGTCTTTGGTACTCTACAGCTAACAAATTTTAACTACATTCTTTGAGCTCTGTTTTCATGGGCTACAGTGATAGGTGTTACCATTATACCTACCAGGCATGTCTACATCTCAATAAGTGTGGTTTTCCATTTAGTACTGTTTCTATACATAATCTGAACTTTGATTCTCCAGACTATTGTACCTCTGAAGGGTGGACTTCTTATTTTGATTTATGAGTCTTCTCCACCTAGTGACGCACCTGAGTAGGTAGTTCAGCCATTGTTATTTACTGTTTATTCAGATGGTGGTACAAATTTTGTTGGTAATATCGGAACAGGAGGATCAAGTATGCTATTATGATTTTGAATCCTAGAGCTTTTAGCTTGGGCTCTTCTTTGCGTTTAAATTCAAGTGTCAATATGGGTTCTAAGGTAACTAATTCAGAATTGGGTTGTCATATGGATATGGGTTTAAATGGGGTGGTAATATGGGGATTTGTATTTGTGGCAGCAGCAGATGGCGAAGATTAAGCCACATAAGCAAAACAAAATCTGACGGTTGTAAATTCAAAATGCAAATTTTGAATTTTACATTTAAAAGTTTAAAGGTTTTCAAATTCACAAATCACGTCCCTATAAATGGATATGAAGCAGAAACCTTCAAAGTATACAAACTATTGTTCAAATCACATCGTTATAGATGGATGGATATTCATCGCACTGTAGAAACCTAGCATCCTAGTAGATGGATGATGAGCACATTTATGTGTGAAATCTTAGGGCATAAAGCATGCATTTTACACACTTTAAGTGGAGTTACCTTGGGTCTTTATGTTGTTTTTGCAGATTTTATGAATTTCTAGGACTTTAGCGAATATCTGGAGTTTTGGGTATTAAACATGCGGCTTTACACGTCAAGAGGTCCGTTCAAATTCTCAAGTGCGAAAGTAGGCCTGATTTGGAGCATGATGGGCTAAAAATGCGATTATGGGCCAATTCCAGAATATCTTGTAAAATTAAATTAGAATTTTTATTTTATTTTTCTTTATTATAATTGAGAATTGTAGCCCACAAGTAGTCAAAGACTAGGATTTTCTACTTTTTTAAAAAGATTTTATTTTGTTAGATTTTATTTATTTCTCTAATTAGTTTTTTTCTCTCTATTCCCACTTTCTATTATTTTCATTATTTTATTTTATTCTTTTTCCTTAATTGACCCAAAATCGTTTTTCTAAAAGTATATATTTTTCTGAGACAGGAAGAAAAATAAAAAAGGAGAATCGAGAAGTTAAAAAAAAAAAAAAGGGTTTGCAATCGTTTTTATCAAGCTTCTAAAGAGGGTGCACTTAATCACGTAAGAATTTTTCCCAAAACCCTCTGGTTTTCGTTACAACCTTTTTCTTATCTCACCAGAAGACAAGAGGTTGAGAAGTCGATGCTTGGAGCTCATTCCGTTCAGAACCCTACAGAGAGGAATACTAGTAGAGAGGAATAAAAAGAGAAGGATGATAGAGATGGAAAGATTGGCTGCGGGAGATGCGATTGCTGAAACAAATTTGAATGGAGCATCGAAAGAGGAAATTGACCAAATGCAACAAAGCAATAAGAAAGTTAAGTGAGGTCGTGGAGCAGATGTAAATCTTCCACCGGTGGAGGTGCAACAATCTTATGCAGAGATGGTAACTAGAAATTATCCTAGCCCTAGCCAAGAAAAGGGTATGGAGACTGAGGAGATCGACGGCTTCAACGATGATGGATTTTTGAACCAACCCAATTTTGAATGGGACACGGACGATGAGAATGAGGATGATGGTGAGAAGGAAGATTATGCTTTTTGCCCTAGTATTACCTTGTCCAAAAAAGAAAAAGAAAGATTGCGGAAACCATGGCAGCAGACCTTGATTGTTAAACTGGTAGGAAAAACGATGGGTTTTAAGTTTTTGTCCGGTAGATTATCAACCCTATGGAAACCTACAGGAGCGTTGGACCTTATTGACATTGGCAATGATTATTATATTGCAAAATTCGCTTTCAAAGAAGATTTTCAGAGAGCCCTAGTTGATGGTCCTTGGGTAATTGCTAATCACTATCTATCAGTGAGGAGATGGCAACCGGATTTCAACCCTGAGGAAGAAGTGTTGCAGAAATTGGCGGTATGGGTGCGTTTCCCTGGCGTATCCATAGTATTTTGATACTCGATTCTTGATTAAACTGGGTAACCGAGTAGGAAAGGTAATTAAAATCGATTCAACAACAGCCCAAGCTGTCCGCGGTAAGTATGCGCGGGTCTGTGTCGAGATTGATTTATCCAAACCCTTGCTGTCCAAGTTTAGACTCAAAGGTCGAGTTCACCAAATTCTCTACGAGTCAATGAATTTGTTGTGCTATGATTGTGGAAGATATGGCCATCATAAAGAACAATGTTCTAGTTTCTATGGCGGAGAGGAAGATGAACCAGCGCCTGAACCCAAAGAGGTTGCACAAAAGGCGTTTGAAACCACTAAAAATTCTGAGGCAAAGAGGGCACCAACATATACATATGGTCCGTGGTTACATGTGCAGAAAACAAAATTCAGAAAAGACAATCACCGGAACCCGTCTGATAATGCCGGAGAGAAAAATGACGGACGGGAAAGAGGAGGCCAAGGTGGTACGGAAGACGGAAATAAAGTTAATGGAGTGGGATCAGGTTCTAGATTTGCAGCACTTGCAATGGTTTCCCAAGAAGATTAGGAAGTAGTACCCAACATGGAAACTAGCACGACTCGTGTTGCGGCCACGTGGCAATGTATCACACATCAAAGAGAGTGTAGAAACGTGATGGCTCCTGGAAATCATAATCAAAGAGGTGTGTTAGAGACTAGACAAAATATTGAAGAGAATTCAAAAAGTACAAGGCTGCCGTCAAGTGGCCAACATGTGATTAACTACTCTTTATCAGTGGAGTTACAGAAGGCAAGTATTATGATAACAAATTTGACTAAAGAAGTTGTAAATGAGAAGGAACTTCAGAGGCAGGACCAAATAGGAGAAAAAGAGGATGTGGAGAATTTTGATCCTAATCTAATGGGTGGGAGAAGTGGAAATTGCTTTGAAAAAAGTAACCACTCATTTTGCTCTCTTGCTCTCTTACCTGAACAAGGTAAACCTCCTGATGAAGTTGACGATATGGATGAAATTGTGGTCGAAACATCGATGCTCAATGAAGGACAAGACCAGTCCCTTGGGAATGATGTGGTGATGAATGACGGTAACCAAAACCCATATCAAGTTTCTTTATGAAGGTTTTTGCATGGAATTCAAGGGGAGCGGGCAATAAAGCATTTGCCACCACTCTTAAGCCTTATAGACAAAAGCATAATCCTGATTGTATTATTATTATGGAACCTCGAATAAGTGGAGATAAGGCGGAGCGTGTCATAACTAAAATTAAGGGTGTGCGTCACTTTAAAAGCGATGCAGTTGGGCTATCAAGAGGCATTTGGTTCATTTTATTCAATACAAGTT
This sequence comes from Hakea prostrata, assembly GCF_041222555.1. Taxonomy (NCBI): domain Eukaryota; kingdom Viridiplantae; phylum Streptophyta; class Magnoliopsida; order Proteales; family Proteaceae; genus Hakea; species Hakea prostrata. The sequence continues at coordinate 33,399,304 of NC_142607.1, read as the reverse complement.
ATCAGGTATCTCTTATTAATACACATACTCAATTTCTTTTTATTAAAATTTTGGATACTGTCAATAATAATAGGTGGGGTCTTGTGGCTATGTATGCCAGTCCCATTGAATCCAATCGAAATGAAGGGTGGGAGGATTTAGCTACTATATTGAACTTATATCATTACCCATATTTAGTAGTGGGAGACCTAAATGATGTACTTGATCAATCTGAAGTAAGAGGTGGAAGTCCGGTGTCAATCAGAAAATGTACAAAGTTTAGAGGAAATTTAAATCTATGCAATCTTATAGACTTGGGATTTGTGGGTCCAAAATTTACTTGGAGAGGACCCAAGTGGAACGGTTATCAAAGAATCTATCGAAGGCTGGACCGTGCACTCTGTTTAGGTGGGTGGCGTATCTTGTGGCCAGATGCTATAGTTAGAGTGCTGTCCAGAATCAAATCCGATCATCATCCTTTACTAGTTGAGACAGACTCAGTTAGAAGTCCCTACAAAAAGAGACCGTTCAGATTAGAAGCCATGTGGTTCACCCATGCAGATTTTGTTGATACTGTGCGACAGGGCTGGAAAACAAACCATCCTTTGCCAGATGCCTTACATCATTTGCAAGAAAAATTGTCTACTTGGAACAAACAAACTTTTGGGAACATTGAAGCTGCAAAAAGAAGTTTGTATGCTCATCTAGGGGGAATCCAAAGAAAACTTGTAGTAGGACCCTATAACCCTTATTTAGGGAGATTGGAAGAGGTCTTATAGTTGAACTTGAAAAAGTTTTGCAGAGAGAGGAAATTCTATGGGCCCAAACATCGAGGAAAAATTGGACTTTACAAGGTGATAGGAATATGAGGTATTTTCACATATCTACCCTAAACAGAAGGAAGAGAAATAAAATTGAAGGCCTCAAGGGAGAAGATAATCAATGGATTTTTGAGGATGTAGATCTGAAAAATCATGTTGTCAATTATTTCACAAGACTCTTTACTGAGGATAATATTGATCTAGATCCTTTCCAAACAGATCATAGTTTTCCAGTTTTAGATCATGATTGGTTATCTATTCTTGGTAATGAGCTTACCGACGAGGAGATTTATCGTGCTACTCATCAAATTGGTCCATGGAAGGCTCCAAGGCCAGATGGATTTCAAGCTGCTTTCTATCGGAAAAGTTGGAGTATTACAGGTAAAGATGTTTGCAGGAATGTGGCCAGAGCCTTTAATGGAGAGTTAGAGATTAAGATCAATGAGACTTTGTTAGTATTGATTCCCAAAATAGACAAACTTGAGAAGATTACACAATTCCGGCCTATATCCCTCTGTAATATCAGCCTCAAAATTCTGACTAAGTTGATAACTAACAGATTGAAGGAGTTTATGCCTAGCCTTGTTGCACCCAATCAAGTCAGTTTTGTTCCTGGAAGGAATATTCAGGATAATATCATTGTTGCACAAGAACTTTTTCACTCCATGAAGCGAAAAGGAGGAAAAATCCATCAGATGGCTATTAAAATCGACTTGGAAAAGGCATATGATCGAATCCGGTGGGAATTTATTGCTGATTCACTCTTGAAAGCAGGAGTACCATCCAAACCAGTTGATGTGATTATGATGTGTGTTACAAGTCCTACCTTTAGAATTCTCTGGAATGGGGAAGGTACAAAAGAATTTAAACCTTCCAGAGGAATTCGCCAGGGGGACCCTTTGTCACCCTATTTATTTGTCCTTTGCATGGAGAGATTGGCCCACTGTATCCAAGATGCATTGGCTGTAGGGAAGTGGATCCCTAATCGTATTCGTAAAGGGGGGATGCGAGTCTCCCATCTTATGTTCGCTGATGATGTAGTTCTTTTTGCAGAAGCTTCCCTAGAGCAAATTACCATTGTGAAGGAATGCTTGGATAAATTTTGCAATGCATCGGGAAGCTAAGTGAGCACAGAGAAAACCCGTATTTTCTTCTCCAAAAATGTAGAGAGCCAGAGAGCAAAGGAGATTGCACAAAGAAATGGCTTTACCATGACAGATGATTTGGGCAGATATCTAAGGGTACATATTCACTATAAAAGAGACAAAAAAGGTAGTTATCAATATATTATTAACAAGGTATCAGATCGGCTCTCCAGTTGGAAAGCTTCTTCGCTTTCCCTAGCGGGACGAATTGTCCTGGCAAAATCAGTTGTAATGACTATACCTTACTACTCGATGCAGACAGCTTTGATTCTAAAAGTATATATTTTTCTTCCTTCTTTCCTTCTTCCACTCTTTCTCTTTCTTCTCCACCTTTCTCTACGTGTAACACAATCTTAAGTTTTTTTTTTTTTTTAATTTATTCTTTTTCTCCACTTTCCCTCTTAACGTATTTCTATTTTTTTATTTTTCCCCACATTCTCTCTCTCTCTCTCTCTCTCTCTCTCTCTCTCTCTCTCTCTCTCTCTCTCTCTCTCTCTCTCTCTCTCTCTATTTCTAACGAATTTTACTATTTCTTTATTTGTTTTTCTTTTTCTATTTTACTCATTCTTATTCTTATTCTTATTATTCTTATTCTTATTAGTATTATTATTTTATTTCCTTGTTTGTAAATTATTCTCCTTCTCATATAAATATTACCTCCCCTCTTAGGTCTAGAGACTTGATTTTCTCTTTAGTTTACTTTAGTTTTACACTTTACTTTCTCTTTAGTTCTACTTTAGTCTTGCACTTTCTATTCTCTTTAGTTTGCTTTAGTTTTCTCTAGTTCTTTGATTAATTTGTGGGTTCTAGTCTTTAGATTGAATGTTTAGGAAGATTGCAGTTGTGTAATTTTTCTTTTATGCAAGTGTAATTCCTTTAGTTTTATCAATGCAATTTCAAGTTCAAATTCAAGTTCAAGTTTCAAGAGGATTCGCTTTCTCTTTGGGTCTAGCAATTGCAGATCTAGTTTATTCTAGATTTGGTTGTTAGGGTTGGTTGAGATTCGAATGGTTTATTTAAGTTTTGTTTGGAAGATGCCAGTAAGTAAGATTCTTCAATAATCTTCTCTCCCCCTCCATTCCCCTTCTATCTACCCCTCCATATTCTTAATTTAGGATTTAAATTTCATCATTTACTTACTGTTCTCCCTTCCCCTGGATCCTTGATCAGAGATGCCTACAGTCGTGCCTCTCTTTGGTTAAGGCTTCCTTTTCCTTTTATTGCTTGTTTATTGCTTGGTTATTTACTTTCTGTTATTTACTTTCTGCCTATTCATTCATCATCTTGGACCACATAACCGGAGCAAGCCTACAGTCGTGCCTCTTCTTCTGGTGACGGGTGGTGTTGCATCTGCATTTCCTTTTTATTTTATTGTTCGCATTTTTTTTCCTGTCTTTTATTTATGCATTAGTTATGTTTGCTTTATTTTTTTTCGTTTCAATTCGATTGCATTAGATGTATGGATTAGGATCGTTGGTTTAGTTTAAGTAATTAGTTAACAAAAATTGAATTATTCCACTCTCGCATTACTATTAAGAAGTTGAATTCTAGGTGGCATATCTCCCTGAGATCGACCCGTTAGCTACACAATATTGTGCGCTTGCGGTTATTTTATTTTGCAAACAATGGATATGAAGCAGAAGAGGAGAAGGGATAGTAGATATGAGATGGTCGATGAGTAGATACCTGATTCGGCGGTGGCGATGAAGAGATTTTGGGTCTGAACTCCTAGATCCAAGTGCCCAGAAAACTTAAGAACTCGATTTTCCTCCATGGATAAAAGAAAGGTTTCTTCACTTACAGGAGAGAAAACAACTCAAAAATAGGAGAAACTCCAGATTTTCTTTCCGCACATACTATGATGACCTGAAATCTCTCTTATCCTGTCAAAGAAGATTTCACAGCGACCACATTAATGCATAGAAAATCTTGTCAGTGCAAGCAAGAGTCCCAGTATTCCTCCATTCCTGCATATCTTATTCTCCCAAGAGAAAAACACCTCCACGACTACTCCTAAAATCTTCAAACCTCCTCTCAGAATTTCAAGACCCTGAGTCTCAACTAGAAACGGATATCTCTAAAAACCTGGTGTTTCGACTTCTTTTCGAGCCGACTTCGCTGGAAATGTGGTTCAGATTCTATTAAATTAAAATAGTACCCTTTGAAATATCACACATTCACACCTTATGTGCAGGTTCGTGAAAGACAAATTTGTGAAGGGATGTGATTTGAGAATTCTAAAACTATTAAACTTTTTAATGTAAAAATCAAAATTTGCATTTACATTTACAACCGTTTGATTTCTTTTTGTTTATGTGGATTAATCCTAGCCATCGGCAGCAGCAGGCAGCTGCTGCCGCAAATAAAAATCCGTTATGGGTTCTTCAAATTCTAACCCACGTACACTGCAAGATGGATTTCAAGTGGAAAATATGCCAGTTATGGGTTTTATAGATCTAGACCAATCCACGGACTCAGTTCAGCGCATACATGGTGACTATGGCCCAACAATTTCTGTGTCGAATGAGGTTAGTGGCATTTTTATGCCTCGTTCCAACTCTAGTAATGCACTTTGTGTCACACCCCACCAGTCGGATCCAGTCATACCCGAATACCCGTGGGGTGATACACATAGACCAAGGTTCACGGCCAAATCCATACCACCGCACAACATAGCGTAATCAAAGGACAAGAATAAATTAAGTATCAAGATTTAAAATTTTACAATCAAATATGATTATAGTCATCCATGAATTTAATGTTGAATCATTATCCCAAGTAAGTCAAATATAATCATTAGAGTTTAAATAAAGGAATAGTTAACAGCGGAAGTTTACTTTCTCGAGAGGTTACAATAGTTAAGTACTTAAGTAACGTCATCATCTATCGGTTGGGTGAGAAAGATAAATCACAAAGACACAAGGGCAAATACTAAGTCATAAGATATCACCAATGTCTCAGAACTGCTAGACTCCGTAGGCACAGTCCGAACAGACATACGACTTGCCATGTTGCTCCATGTCCTCTACGAGGGACTATTGTGGGTCTCTCGTAGGGCTCAAATGGCGGCAGACTTTCCAGGTAAACGGGGTCTTCATAACTTGTGATGAAATCTTAAAAGAACATACACATAAAAGGAATGAGTTCAACACAACTCACTAAGGTCAACTTAATTGCATATCAAGCATCTATCACAATTCTCCACAATGAATTATATGAATATAATATTAAGATGAATACTAAATGAATATGCAATCATGCTTTTAATTCTAATCATGAAATCTCTATGGTAGACACATATTAAGCTATATAAACACCAGCCTCTTCTGGGCGGTCTCAATCACTTCCCCTCAACTAGAAACGTCTATTGGGTTCTTCGCAGTCAATGGGTCAAGTCACATTAATCTATAGTTGGGGAATAGGCCACCACTCTCTCGCATCACCATTTGGTATGAGAACTAGCGTTCATCAAGGATAACTCTAGGCCCAATGCATGGTCATATGGTCTTGTATTACATATGGTTCGGATATCATTCCTCAACGGGAGGCATCTGTTGGTCCAATATCCTTATCCACCTAGAAATGGGATCCTTCATTGGACGTATCAGTTGGATTCCATTTCTCAACCCTATGGTCACCGACATATATATAGGCGAACGCTCTCATGGTTCCTAGAAAAAATTGCACATTGCATTGAAAGTGACACGAGCCCAAACTCTATACATATGCAACCCTACCATCTCATGATGGTAGTGGACCTGCTTGATACTCCTATGACACAGCCACTGACATCATGAGTTACTTGGCTTCAATACCCCTACTGGAAGGGTACGTAGTAGCACTCATGGGGTTACATATATATATATATATATATATATATATATATATATATATATATATATATATATATATATATATATATATATATATATATATATATATATATATAGTCACCAAGGTAATGGGCGAACCCACAACCCTAGCTAGATGGCATATGCATGCAAGAGGGGAAAAATCCCACGATCAAATCCACACATTGACATCATTCTCATATGACAATTCATGAAATTTGAAAGTAGAAACAAACAATGAATGATATTACATTCCGTTCGTGCAAAGTCACACACAATTTATAATAGAATACAAGATATCAATAACAATGAAGATTCAAATAACACCAACAATTCCACAAGATATGGTTAAGTGTTTTCTTCACCTTTCAAAATAATACAATCTCTAAGGTCCAATGAAATCCACAAGAGAGAGTGCAAGTGACCCAAAATAACCCTAGAAACATGAGAAATCAAATGAGCAATAATCGGGGATCAATCAAGATTAGGGGGTAAAGCACTCACCCGAAATAGGGGCCGGTTGATTCAGCCTCATAGGGCCGGTCAACTGCCCAGTCGAGGGCTTTGGCCAATTTGGTTGATTTTGGCGCCGATTCAAAATCAACTTGAAATGGGAATATGGGGTCTTCAATTTGATAGCATTAGGGTCCCCGAAACACCTTTCAAACATCTCAATTGGTTCCCAAACTAACCCCCCCCCCCATTTGGGCTCTCTGTGTCTGCCCGTGAGCATCTCTGAGAGGTTCGATTTGGTTTCAAATGCAAGGGATTCCACGAACCAACTCTCACCAAGGTTGGAAAACATTAATGGGGGTAATAAGCAATTAATGTTACCCAACAACAACAACCACCACAACAACGCAAAAATCCTATCATAAATGCTCTCCTCTAGCATCGGATTCTAAGCATGCCAAAACCTCCTTTTTATACCTTTTGGACTGACCTTCTCTCTCCTCTTAAACTCCATTAGAGTGATCGGGTCTTCATTGTGGTCATCCACCTCCATAGGTTTGATTTTTGAACACCTAGGCTCAACTCATATGGTCTAGAGTTGTTGCTTACTTGCACTCCGGGTTCGCAATCCTAAATCCAATGGGTCAAAGGATCAGAAATCCAAGGGATTTCACATCCTTCCCCCCTTAAAAGAAATTTCATCCTCGAAATTGGCGTACCAAAGGCTACAAAAAGGGTTGGATATTTTTCTCTCATATCATCTTCCTTCTTCCACAAGGTTTCTTCAATAGTATGGTTCTTCCATCGAATCTTCCCCAATGGTATGGTTCGATTCCAGAGTTTGCTTGTCCTTGCGGTCCGAAATTTCAGCAAATTCTTCTTCATAAGAAAGGTTTGCACTTAACCCTTCAGGCTGTTGTAGTAAGAAGGGTTCCCAGTCCTCTATGCATTGATGAAGAATAGAATCGTGGACATCATGTCATGTACACCTAACAAAGATGATGGGAGTGCTAATTGGTAAGCAACTGGTCCCACCTTCTCTACAATTTCAAATGGACCAATATACCTTGGACTAAGCTTTCCCTTAATATTGAACCTCATCACACCTCTCATCGGTGAAACCTTTAAGAATTCTCTTTTGCCCACTCCAAACTTAAGGTCCATTCTTCTTTTGTTCGCATAAGATTTTTTCTAGGATTGAGCTGTCTTGATCCTTTCTCTAATCAAATCAATCATAGCATCAGTGGTTGCTATTAACTCAAGGCCCAAAATCCTTCGTTCTTTAGCTTCATCCCGATAGAGGGGAGTTCCTCATCTCCGTTCATACAAAACCTTGAAGGGTGTCATGCCAATGGTAGACTGATAGTTGTTATTGTAAGTGAACTCCACCAAAGCTAAGTGTTTATTCCAACTTCCACCCATGCAACTACACAAGCTTGAAGCATATCCTCCAAAAATTGAATTATTTTCTCAGATTGTCCATAAGTCTAAGGATGATCAGCGGTGCTCAGATTTAGCTGGGTGCCCAAAGCTTTTTACAGACTCTTCCAAAATCTTAAGGTAAATCTCAGATCTAGATCTGACACAATGCTAATTGTTCGAAAAAATCCACAGGTGCGCGGAATCAAATAGAGTAATATAGAGTGAGTAGAGATTGTTCCCTCGAAGACCAATTCGAAACCCAAATTACATACTAATATTCACTTCTCTTATAGTTATTTGGCCAATCAATATTGATTTTTTAATTACTTAATGAGATGTAAGTTAACCAATTTCTAATTGACACAATTTAATTAACAAATCAAGTGTACTAGAGATATTGTGAAACCCAGCCCAAACCTAGCCCAGGGCACCCTATTTGTTTTGGGTCAAGAAAGACTTGTTTAATGTTAGACCTTGAAGTTGGAACTTAATTTTAGTGTTGTGATCGTTGAAAACCTTAGGAAGTCATGCCCAACCTTTCCCTTAGTGTAGATCCATGTCCCGAAGTGATGGAAGTTGTCCTTGTGGGCCCTCTTTATGGAAGACATGGTATTTGACCAGAAACCCATGGATATGATTGATGGTGCTCCATACTTGGATGCATTGTCAGTGATTGTTTTGAATCCGCAGCCTGAAGAAGATGAGATTAGTTGGTGGACCTAACAAACTCCCGTGCTCGATTTGAAGGTATTTCCCAAAACTAGACTTCTTGATTGACTTGTAGGAGAAAACCCCACTCAATTTGACCCCGTATAGCCCTCTGAATCCCTGTTCGAAGTTTCTGTTCTTGTTTGGTCGATTGCTTGGTCGGTCGACGACTGCTTGGTCGACCAGTCAACCAATCAGTCGACCAAAGGAATACAAGCCCGAGAAAATCTGGTTTTTTGGTCATTTTGGGTTCTATTTATGTGGAACTTCGTGGTTTTCACCCCATTTACTGCTGGGACTCTCTTGGGTCGTGGGAAGGCTCCTCTTAGGCTCCTCCTTGGCTTGGGTGATGATCTTCTACAAGAATTATGGTCTCTCTTCTGAAATCTCTTCCCCAAGGTATGTTTTCTCTCATTATCTCTCTAATCTACTCTCTCCTCTTCTTTTCTTGCTGCTGGGACCATGACTAAGGTACTACAACCTTGCAAACACCTAGTCATGTGTTTCCCCTTTCATTTACATTTGTTCCTTTCAATTCTTGCTATGCTATGCTTCATCTTAATCCTTAACATTACATTTCCATGATTCCTTTCATTCCAACTTGTGTTATTGATCTCAACTGATGTATAGATGTATGTTAGGTCTGATTTGTTGATGGTTTATGCTTCTAAACTAGTTCTTATCACTTCCTTAGCTAATTCCCCATCATTCCTTGCCATTGCAACAATTTTCATTTCAATTCTTGATATTTATCATATAGAACTTAGGGTTTCAATTTGGGGGTTTTTCAATTCAGCCATTGGATCATGCTAATTCTTGTTGTGTAGTGTTCTTATAATGTTATAATCATTCCCTCCAAGTTTCGGATCGATCCGAGCCCCGAATGATCGGTTTCGGGCCAAATTCTCTATTCAGCCTGTTACTGTTCATTCTGGTCGACTGCTTGGTCGACTGACCAGTGGACCAGTCAGTCAACCAAAGGTGAACAACAACTTTGTCTTTGCTCGATTAGCTTCGTTTGATCTCCGATTTGAGTGTTTTCTTCTCTAATGTTGCATATATGTTGTCTGGGTTCAAGTACTAAGTTGGGGACTATTCTAAGAGATCTTTGGGATTAGTTTCGACTCGATTAAGGTAAGGACGGTTATTACCATAATTACATGGATTATGTGAATATTACTTTTATGATTAGAAACTTAGTATACTCACCTTCTTTATCGTATTTCTTACAATATATGACTGCTGTAAGTACTTCAAGTACAATAGTGCTATGTTTATCTATTCCTTTGTCATCATTGAATGTTCATTCTTGTTAATTACATATGCGATTGACCATGTTTAATTCAATATCCTTCTATATGACAAAATATCATTTGTATATGATGTGATGGAATTGGGAATGTGATTGAATAGGTATAATTTGGGATTGGGGAATGTCCTACTGACATTCTGTCCTTAGACATCGGAGGGAATAGTATGGGATGTTCTCCGAAGGTGCCCATCGACGCTTTCCCGAATTATTGGATGACATATATAGGACTTGTCTAGTTGTATGGCTAGGATGTCCCTGTCGTATCAGACCTGAATCGGAAAGGCATTGAGACCAAACGACCCGTGGTAGTAGTGTGGATTTGTGGGAGCTCAAGACTGGTAACCATCCCGTGAGAGGACATAGGTCGCATTGTGGATACCCGAAAGGGGCCATTTATTGGTAGGGTTGCAAATAGCTAGACTTGGGCTCACGGGCGCTCGAAGATCGGTGAGTCATATCTGTGGGAGGACATGAGAGTTTCCCGTCTACTATTTTTGGATGACCAATAGGGTTGATGAGTTCGGTGAGTAATATCCGTGACTCTAGTGTGAAGGATACCGGAAAGGATCGCCCGGGGTGAGGAATGGACGTATCTGGATCTGACATGATATGATTAAGTAGATGACTTACATTGGGCTAGGCTTTACCGTGACATGCGCCAATACTTATACTAATGGTGATGTGAGAGAGCGGTGACTTAAACCTCAGCCATGGATTGTCCGAGAAGGTTTCAGAACCCAATTCCCACCGGAGAACCCAAGATACCGAGATGGTTGAGGGAAGAGTGATTTGAGACCTACCCAAAGAAGTATGGTGCTATGACTTAAAGCATGTCTACCTATAGAGACTAGCATACATAGAGTTAGTTTCATACTTGCATCATTTGTCTCATATCATCTTACATCATGCTATGTTTTGTATCATGTATCTGTGTTATTATGGAATAACTGCCTTGCTGAGTTCTTTTGAACTCACTCCTTTTTGCAACATCTTTTGTTAGACTTATCTGCAGGTATTACTACTGTTGACTATGATGGTCAACACTATGAAGACCAAATTGATAACTCATATATTACTGATCATGGTGACTACGTTGGTGAAGACTATCAGTATGAGACTGATATTCGTCATTGCGGATTCGACATTTTTTAGTTTCATATGATTATGTTATTGAGGAAAACATTGTATAAATTAGAAGAAACTGTAACTTAGTTGCTTACTTTTTTCTTTCCCTTCTTTTGAGAACAGGTTGTAACCTTTACTTTTATTCGATCTACCTTCCATTGCTATTGTAGAGTTGGTTTCCGCCTCATTCCACATTTTGACTATTTATTCTATTGGTATCATTTTTGCACTCTGATGTTCTTTTATGATCCTTCTGAGATCCTTCTTGACTTTTATTATTAAATTACTTGAAAACTATGAATTGTTCTTGCTTTTGATTAAGTTATTGTGCTAAGTGGATATGATTGTTCCTAAACTTGATCTTTTGGGCTGTGGATCACTCTACCGGGTAATCCAGATAGGGTACCCCCTGGGTGAATGTGACAGTTATGATTTTATCAAACATGTCATGAATTATCAATCCCTCCCCTTCATACAATCAATTTACTCTCTACCCTTGCTAACAGGATTACTAAATTAGATCACCCCACCTGTTACGCTTGGAGGTCCCTAACACATTAAATCCCCCCTACCAGTTACGCTTAGAGGATTAATTATTGTATCAAACATAGAATTCCTAATAATGTCGAATAAACCGTCTAACCTATTACGCATTAGATGTAATTTATTATTCTTTAACCCTAGGTTTAGCATGCATTCCTCATTGTTACATGATTGAAAACATACCACCAAATTCATGAATGTTGATTAGGCATTCAGACATTAAGAACAAAATTAAAGAAAGCGAAGAGTAGAGGATTGTATTGCATGAATTTAAGGGAAACATCACTCTAGAGGAAGAAGTAGAAACCCCATCAACTCAAAAATTCGTCTCAAAGCAGCTCCTCCTCTCCAAATTTGCCTTCTATACCCTCCAAAGCTCCAAAAAAACGTTTTTTTCTTGCTAGAAGAAGAAGAAGTTAAGGGAAACATCACTCTAGAGGAAGAAGAAGTAGAAACCCCAACAACTCAAAAATTTGTCCCAAAGCAGCTCCTCCTCTTCAAATTCACCCTCTATACTCTCCAAATATCCAAAAGACGTTTTTTCTTGCTGAAGTATGCTCTCCTTTTATAGAGTAATTTCTTAGATTACATGGGATATGATTCTTGACATAGTTTGAATCAAACTCGGGTTCCTAATCTGACTCAATCAAGAAATTTGTTTGTATACGTGGCGTGGCGTATAGATGTTTTCAATTTCGAAAGCTCATGCACAATACCATCATTGGATTTGAAGATCAAGACCTTGTGAAGTTTCCGTCCAAAATTCAGCTCGATCAGACGTCAAATGACCATCTAATGAAGAACCTGATCGAAGCTAAACAGATCACACCCAAAAACGGGGTTCTTCCTTTTTCCTTCATCGAATAGGATTCTTTTACCACCTTTTCCCTTTTTTTATCAACCTTAAAACTCCTTTAATTGCTCCAAGCAAATCCTCGTTTTTTAAGCAATCCAAGTACTAAGATGACTCACTATAAACGTAGATAAATTTAAATTAGTGTTTTACTAAGATAAATATAAATTTACCAAAATTACTTAAATTTGGGGAGAGTGCATCTTATGCTCATTTACATGAAATATTGGGGGTAAAACTATATAAAACCAATGCGAATACATAAAAATATATCCAATTAATTATTCAAAATAATGTGCATAAATTTCACTTATCACTAACTGGCACACCATGTAGTCTCACTACATTCTCCACACAGTTTTGCCATCTTATTCATGGTGAAGGTAATCTTCATCGGGATGAAGTGTGTCGATTTTTTCAATCTATCCATGATTACCAACACTATGTACTTGATATGGGAGAAATCATAATCGAACCGAGTCCGCCTGTGGTTTACTCTCGACCCCAGTTGGGAAGAAAGGAACCAACTCGCATCTGAGCGGGCCGGGTTTAAGAGCTAACTTGCTGAGGAAGTAAACTGACTCAGTCAACAAGCACTCTTGAATCCGTGATAATCAGAGTTGACGGATCGTCAAGTAGATGGTTAAACGACACTTATGGGAGAAAACGATTGTGCTTACTTGGGTAACTGCCACGTTATGATCGTGCAGTTATCCATTATCCTACTACGAATGGATCTATTAGTAACGGATCTAATCGTTAAGATTGGATGGCCATCCGAAGAAGGTTCGAGTAAATCCAATGAAGGAATTCGAAGGTAAACACTATATAAACATAACCTACTTTCAAGAGAGGTATCTGAATCGTGTTCTCAATATTCACATTCATACTTTTGCTCTGTATTCAACCAAAGCCGTTTATGATCAATTCATCAACTGACTTAGCCTTTGGAGGTGGGCTCCCGACCCCAGCGGTTGGGCCACATCTGATGATTGTTTTTGCAGGTCATCCATTGGAGATCTAAGGGCTGAGCAGATTTTGGACGCATCATTTGGCGCCGTCTGTGGGAAACACTTCATAAAGCCATGGTTACCAGATCATCGGCAACAGGAGCAGGGAGCTGCAGTGGCTCAGCGAGAAGCTGACGCTCAACTTCTTGGAGGGAACAATCCAGAAGAGATCCCTAAAGGAAGTCGACCCCATGAAGTTCGAGAAGATGGTGGTCAAGGGGGCAATGATTAATTGCATCCTCCTTATCCACTCCAGTAGCAGTTGGATCAACTAAAGCTTCAATTCCTGGAGATGAATCAAACGCTTCGTACGTTGGCCAGGCAAGTGGTGGCCCCGCAGACTCCTGATCAAAGCAAAGCGGCAAGGCGTATAAGAGAAAGGGAGGAAATATTTACCTCTCTTCCACCAAGACATTCCCCACAAAAGGAAAGAAGGCCTCTAGAGAACCAGAATGCTGGTCAGAATTTCCGGGAAGATGCCCGGAGACAGGACAAAGAACCAAGAAGAACGGGAGAACTCCTTAGAAGAGACGAGCGATTTGAAAGACCGCAAGGAAGCACAACTCATTCAACAACAAGGTTGGGTGCAGGAGTGCGAACTCATTCACCAACTCCTAGGCATGTTGTTCGAGACAATGCTCGCAACGTTGTTGACCTCTCGATGCATATTGGCCAAGAGTTGGCCAATATTAATCAGAGACTCGGACAATTGTCCGGAGGAAGAATAACCGATGACATTTATTCGGTCATTAGAAAGATCCCATTCGCCGAGGCAATAGTCGGATATCAATTTCCTCATAATTTCCGGTTACCATCATTCAACGGTTCGGGAGATCCTACCGCTCACATCAGCTATTATCAGCAAACTATGGCTATTGCTGATGTCACACCCCACCCAGCCGGATCTGGTCATTACCCGAATGCCCGTGGGGGTGATACACCGCAAGATCTAGGTTCAGTGACAAATCCATACAAAACATGATATAGCACAATTAAATGGATAAGAATAAATCAAGTTTATCATACTAAGTTATCAAAACCGAAACAATGGTTACAATCATCCATTACTTCAAAATAAAAATATAACATCAGAGTTTTGAAAAGAAAATAGAGTAATTTTCAATGCAGCGGAAAACTAAACTAGACTAGTTCTCTAATGGAATCACACCCAAAAGAATAGTCTTGATACTGGCATGAAGCTCCATGTGCGTCCACTTCTTTTTCAATCACTCCTTCAAGAAGATATGTTGGTAACACATCCTCCATTTGGAAGAAGTCCTCATAACCTGCAGCATAATCTAAAAGAAAAAAAAGACATAAAAAAAATGAGTTCAACAGAACTCAGTGAGGTCAACTCAACATCATATCACACATTCATTCTCAAGATTCCACACCACACATATAACATGAATATCAATAATGTAATTAATGACAATGATATCATATGTGAATGATTATGCTCCTAACTCTATCATGAAATCTCTATGGTAGACACGCATTAAGTCATACACCAGTCTTCTTTGGGAGGTCTCATCACTCTTCCCTCACGGCTCTGATGCACGTCTGTTGGGTTCTCCGCGGTTATTGTGTAAAGTCCTGTCAAGCCATGGTTGGGGATTAGGTCACCACTCTCTCACATCACCATTGGTATAAGATCTGGCGTGTGTCAAGGATAATCTTAGGCCCAATGCAAAGTCATATGGTCTCGTACTACATATGGTCCGGATATTTCCCCTCACGCCTAGTGCTCTGTTGGTTCAATACCTTCCCACCTATGAATGGAATCCTCAATGGAGGCATCTGTTGGACCCCATTCATTAACCCAGTGGTCATCCACATATAATGGACAGGATGATCTCCATATCCTCTCACGGGTCATTTCACTGGTCTTGAGTGTCCATGAGCCCTTATCTATTATATGCAACCCTACCTCTCTATGATGATAGTGGGCCTGCTTGACATACAGGACCCAGCCACTAACATCACGGGTTAACCGGCTTCAATACCCCTGCCGAAAGGGTAGTAGTACTCATGAGGTCACCTAACCAAACACTTCTAGACATGCCCTAAATATGTAGATTAGTAATCGGGAAAGAGCCAAGGGCACCATAGGAATGCGTCCCATACCACCTCCTTTGGTATCCTATGGCAGAAATGCCCAAAGGGCATTCCCCATTCCCAACCACAATATAAGCAATCATATAATATCACTAGGGCAATGGGTGAACCCACAACCCTAGTAGAAAATACAAGGTAGAAGAAATAATAATATTTATCCTCTCATACAATCACATTCCATTCCATAACAACAATAATAGATTTCAAAGCAAGGATCAACATCATAAGTAATAATAAACATAAATTATAGCAATTCATATTTAACAAAAGACATAAAATAACCACAAGATAATACTAAAGCAATACAAGATATCAATAATCAAAAGTAACTAACATCATTACACATGTAATATAAAGTTAAGTATATTCCTCACCTTTTACTTTGTTCTTCCTCCAAATCCAAGAATCCACTCCCACAAATTAGTGATTAAATATATATTAACCGATTAATGCAAAAGAAATAATTATCACAAATTAGAGCCAATTTGGGTTTCAAATGATATCTTAAAATCTTCCCACAAAAACCCAAATCTGAAAACTAGGTTAAAATGGGTAGTTCTCAACCTCACTAGTGAATGGTCTTTAATTCGTCACCAATTCGAAGTCTAAACGAAACGAAATTTTGGGGAAAACTAATTGACAAAAAAAGGATCTTACGGGTACCTTCAATTTTATTAAATTTGACCCATCTCAAAAAGCCCCAAATTTGACTCTCATGAATCACCTGTGGGTGACCCGAGGAGTCAAATTCTAAAATCTTTTGCAAGGGGATAAACCATTACTCCCAAACTCAAGGGAAACATTAATATAAGAAAATATAAGCATCTAGGGTACCTATCATTATTCCCTTTCATAGATCCGATCCCTCAATAGAAGAGAAAAGATATTACTTCCACAAACTACGAAGGGACATTAAAATAATAAAGGAAAGCATCCAAGATACCTAATAACCTTCCCTTTCAAGATTCCTCAAAAGGAAAGGAGAGAAAATACTCACAAAATTGTGTGTAAGAGAAGGATTAAAGAAAACTAACATTTCCTAACAATTTTGCAAAGATTCGGATCACAGACACTTTCAGAAGAATGGAAATCGCTCCTCTCTTTCGTTTCTCCTTTTCTCCAAAGCCTCCGCCTCTTTCTGGCCTCCAAAAATACGTTTATGGATGAGATAAAACATAAATAGGGTTTAAAAATCCGAATTTCCAATTTTGCCCCCTAAATAGAAAATGGGGTGGGGGTTGGTTCACCCAAACGGCTCAAACTTATGGCTCGTGGTTGGACCCCCAAACGAACTCTGATTTTGATGATCTTTGGCTCGTTGGAAAGGTCTTTTGACGATCTTCGATTTGATATCTTATTTGCGTCAATCGGATTCTCCATCACTGATCTAAAGATATTCCAAAATTACCCTTTTTACACTATCGAGACTAATCTTCTCTCTTCACTTAAACTCTAGGAGAGTTTTTGAGTCATTATAAGGGTCATCTACCAACATTTGTTTAATTTCCAATCCTTCGGGCTTGATTTGAATGGTCCACAATTATCGCCAAAACAAGGCCCAGATTCTCGGTCTTAAAACCATGGGTTAAAGGGGTAGAAATCTGGGGGATTTCACAGCTGGTAATTCAGATGAAATCCTTTGCAGGGTATTCGGTTCATCTTTGACCGGAGCAGCATAGAAGTGGTTCTCAAATCTTCCCTTGGAAAGGATCTTGGACTTTGAGGAGCTGGTGCAAAAATTCATCGGTCGATTCAAAAGTGGGATACAGATCAAGAAGACTGAGGAGACCTTGTTCACCATCAAACAAGGGAAAAGTGAATCAATTCGGGAATACCTGAAAAGACTCAACAGGGTCACAAGATGAACAGGTAGCGAAAACTCCCTTGTTCACTGGACTCACCAACCGAAGACTCTTGGAATTATTACGTCAAGACATGCCTACAACCTATGTTGAACTGATGCAAAGGTGTCAAAAGCAAGTGGAGGTAACGGAGATCCTAGATGTACGTTAGGGAGACACTAAGGCCCTTGCAAAAGAACAGAAAGCTCCCGAGAAAAGGCAAAAGCCGAAACAAAATGTTTGGGATCAATTTAGAAGGCCTTGTACGGAATGGCGACAGAAGTCTCCCGATCAAAGCGAGTATACACCATTGAATACTCCTCGGGCAGACATCATGAATATTATCAAGAGGCAAAATATCCTAAAATGGCCACCAAAGCTTCCAACAAAGCCTGGGGAGCAAAACAGGGAGAATTATTGTCGTTTCCATAAGGACTACGGTCACTATACCAATGATTGCAGGCATTTAAAAGCTGATATCGAGAGATTGATATTGCAAGGTCACCTATCCAGCTTCGTTAAAGGTAGATAGACAGAACCATGAAGAACCGGTGACAAAAGGGAGCATTCGATAAGTTGGGAACGGCTAACCGAGGCTCCTCAATCTAAGAAGGGAAAAGAAGTGATCGATGCCACTCGATCACCCATACGGACAATATTTGGAGGATCCGAACCTGAGTCACTCCGAAAACTGAAAGCTAGATCCAAGTTCATTGGAACTGGAGAAACCCAGAAGCGGAAGAGACTGAATGGTGGGGTTGATCACCTTCGGTGAACAAGATGAACGGGACGTATATACCTCATGATGACGCCATAGTCATCAAAGTAGAAATTGCACGTCGGGAGGTGCATAGAAGTGTTGATTGACACAGGGTCTGCTGCAGACCTTTTATCTTATGAGGCTTATCAAAAGCTAAAAGTCGAAGAGGATCTAATGGAACCATCATCTACACACCTTTACGGCTTTGCTGGATCATCACCAATAGCCGAAGGATCGGTACAATTGGATTTATCAGTTGAAAGCTTCCCCAACGAAGCTACTATTCGAGTGAACTTCTTGGTGGTTCGGGAACTTCCAGCTTACAATGTCATTCTCGGCAGGCCATCCCTTTCAAAATTAGGTGCCGTAGTTTCGACAAAGCACCTGAAGATAAAATTGCCAACTAATATGGGAATCGGTCAGGTTTCCTCTGACCAAAGAGTCTCCCAATTGTGCTACGTGGCATATTTGAAAGATAAGGAGGGCCCAAGGAAGGCCACGGCATTGCCAATAGAGATACGAGACGAGCGAGACGAAACAGAAATGCAAAGACCCAAGCTAGTAGAGAAATTGGAGCGAATCCCGCTGTATCCTGATAATAAAAAAAGAACTACTCATATCGGATCTGAGCAGCTGGAGGAATTCAAGACGAAACGAAGTTTTTCCTTCCAGGAAAATAGTGATGCGTTCGCATGGTCTGCGGAGGATATGCCGGGAATAGATCGACAGGTAGTAGAGCACAAACTTTGCATAGATCCAAAGGTAAAACCAGTTATTCAGAAGAGGATAAACTTCTCTATAGAAAAACAAGAAGCCATCAGGGGCGAAGTCGAAAAGTTGAAGAACTGGGTTCATTGAACCCATTGAATGCCCAGTTTGGTTGGCCAACGTGGTAATGGTCAAAAAAGCAAATGGAAAATGGAGAATGTGTACGGATTACACAAATCTCATCAAGGCTTGCCTGAAAGACTGTTATCCATTGCCCCGGATAGATCTTTTTAATAGATGCCACTGCTGGATATGAAACTTTAAGTTTCACGGATGCATATTCGGGGTACAACCAGATCTTCATGAATCAAGTGGATGAAAGTTTACTGCTTTAATGACTGATCGTGAAAGTTTCTATTACGAAGTCATGCCGTTCGGCCTGAAGAATGCAGGGGCAACCTATCAGAGGGCAGTAAACAAAATATTCAAGGATCTGATCGGGAGAAATATGGAAGCATACGTTGACGATATACTAGTAAAAAGCACAACAAGATCGAGTCATATTGAAGATTTGACAGAAGTATTTTCAGTACTACGGAAATACCAAATGAAGCTGAACCCGGAAAAGTGTGCCTTCGGGGTATCATTAGGGAAATTCTTAGGTTTCACGGTTTCTTAAAGAGGTATCAAGGCCAATCCAGCCAAAATACAGGCTTTGATTAACATGGAATCTCCCAAAACCATTTGGGATGTGCAATGCCTAACGGGAAGAGTGGCTGCGTTGAACTTGTTCATTTCACAATTGGGAGAAAAAATGCCTTCCCTTTTTCAAGGCACTCAAGGATTTGAGGGGCAGTAAGGAAGCGAAGTGGTCAGAAGAATGTCAAAAGGCGTTCGAAGATCTAAAGAAAACACTAGGTAAACCATGGCTTTTGTCTCGACCGGAGAAAGGAGAAATTTTGCAAGTTTACATGGCAACATCACACTCGATAGTGAGTGCGGTAATTGTTCGGGAGAAAGACAAGAAACAATGGCCAATTTATTATGTTAGCCACGTGCTCCTCGACGCAGAAACGCGATATTCCCAGATCGAGAAGCAGGCTTTGGCTCTTATGATAGCGGCCAGGAAACTGAGGCCATACTTTCAAGCACATCCAATAGAGGTATTGACTACTTTCCCCTTAATAAAGTTCTTCATAAGCCTGATTTATTTGGAAGAATGGTAGCATGGTCGGTTGAGCTTGGTGAATTCCAAGTAAGTTTTAAGCCTTGGACGGCAATAAAGGCCCAAGCGTTGGCCAATTTCGTGGTAGAAACCACTGCACCGACTGAGGAAGTAGCCGAACCCAGTATTCCGACCATGTGGGAGGTATATGTGGACGGCTTGAGCAACAAACAAGGAGTTGGGGCTGGGATTCTTTTGAAAAGCCCGGCAGGTTTCATTATTCAATACGCTTTAAGGTTCACATTCGAAGCAAGCAATAACGAGGTAGAGTATGAGGCCTTGATAGCTGGACTTCGATTGTCAAAAGCACTGGCAATAGCAGAGGTAACTATCTTTAGTGACTCACAGCTTATCGTCAATCAAGTACAAGGGGAGTATGGCATCAAAGAACCCCGATTCAAAAATATCAAGAAATTGTACAAGCATTGCAAAAGGAATTTAAGAATCTGAGAGTATGTCAGATTCCAAGAAAAGAAAATGCAATGGCAGATGAGCTTTCAAGACTGGCTAATGCCAAAGAAAAGACTCTAGACCCTTCGGTCTACATTGAGGAATTAGCATTCCCAAGCAGTCAGGAGAAGGAGATATCCTATATTGAAGCGGAAGGATGCTGGATGGACCCAATCGTGGAATATCTCAGAGATGATAAGCTACCTGAAGATTCGAAAGAAGCAAGGTTAATCAAGGTACGGGCATCGCGATTTATAATGCAAAATGGAAGGTTACACCGAAGGTCCTATGCTAGACCCCTCTTGAGATGTTTGGGACCCGAAGGATCGGAAATAGCTCTGGCAGAAGTGCATGAAGGAATTTGTGGAGCACATATGGGCGGTCAAGCTCTGGCCCACAAAATTTTAAGACTCGGTTTGTATTGGTTTAAACTCCAATAGGCTGCAATGGAATACGTTCATCACTGTAGCAACTGGCAGATCCATTCCACGGTATCGAAAATGCCAGTTGAAACCCTAACATCAATTCTAGACCCCATCCCTTTTGCGATGTGGGGAATTGACATAATGGGAAACCTGCAGTGGAAGAGAATATCTCATCGTAGCAATCGATTACTTCACCAAATGGGAAGAAGCTTGTATTCTGGCGACCGTCACCGAAAGGAGGGTGGAGAAGTTCGTATTAGAATCTATCATTTATCGGTTCAGGATGCCAAAAATTCTTGTGACCACTCATGGCACACAATTCGACAACCCACAATTCGAGCAATTCTGCAACACATACCTGATCGAGCATCGTGTGTCATGAGTAGCATATCTGTCACATCCCACCCAAATACACCCAACCTATACCTTATCTGGGTTACCCGGAGGAGTGATCCACAGCCCAAAAGATCAAGTTTAGGAACGATCATATCCATTTAACACAATAACATAATCAAAAGCAAGAACAAATCATTGTATTCTAATAAGTTAATAATAAAAGTCAAGAAAGGGTCATAGAAGGATCACTAAAGAATATCAGAGTGCGGAATAACAAGATACCAAATCAAAAGACAACTATAGAGTATAGCGAAAATACACCCCACAATATATACGGAAGGTAGATCGAAATCTAAAGCAAGCTCTAAGCTAATACAAGTAAAATAAAAGTCTAGAAGAAACAAGAGGATCTAATCCACATCTTTAGTCGGCTCTTCTTCTTCTTCAGTCTTCATCTTCTTCACTTTAGGATCATGCTCTTGAAGCTTCAGATCAGCATCTAGCGCACGATCCCATTGGCGAATAAGACGATGGCGACTGCCATCAATGGGAGCCATCAATGCAATCCAAATCCGAGTGTTGGCTGCCTCGCTGTTCATTATCTTGTCCAAGGACTTTTGGAGCTGAACCATATAAGGAAAGGTTCTCCGTCCTGGGGCACGAGTTCTCTTTTGATCCTGCAATGTCATCTAAAAACAAGTCCCCCGAAGGGTAAGCTCAAAAGAACTTAGCAAATAATCCAAACACAATAAGCATCTTCACATGCATTCACAAACAAACATATATGCAATGATATGAAACAATAAATGCAATATGATTCTAACTCTATGTATGCTAGTCTCTATTGGCAGACATGCTTTAAGTCATAGCACCATACTTCTTTGGGTAGGTCTCAATTCACTCATCCTCGGTTGGCAATGGGTCAGTACACCTTACGGACAACCTTGGCTGGGGTTTAAGTCACCGCTCATAATCGTTTGGTCTAAGTATTGGCGCATGCCAGGGTATAGCCTAGCCCAATGCAAGTCTTCTACTTAGTCATATCAACTCAGATCCAGATACGTCCATTCCTCGCCACTGGCGATCCTTTCCGGTATCCTTCACACTAGAGTCAGCATAGTCCTAGACTACGGACTCATCAACCCTATAGGTCATCCACATATAGTAAACGGGAAGCTCTCATGTCCTCTCACGGGTTGGCTACCGGTCTTGAGCGCCCATGAGCCCAAGTCTATCCATATGCAACCCTACCCATAAATGGCCCCCACAATGTGATTCATGTCCCCTCACGGGTTGGTTACCGGTCTTGAGCGCCCATGAATCCCCATTGCTGCCACGGGTCGTTCGGTCTCAATACCCTTCCGAATCGGGTCTAATATAACAGGGTATTCCTAGCCAAACACTGCTAGACCAATCCTAGGTATGTCAACCAGTAGTTAGGGAAAGAGTCAAGGGGCACCATAGGAAAGCGTCCCATACCACTTCCACTGATGTCCAAAGACAGAAACGCCAATAGGGCATTCCCCATTCCACAACTACGACCTAAGCATCCACATCACATCATGATTCCAAACATATCATAATCACACTCATATCCACATCAGAGTCCATATCACATTCTCAAAATCAATAATCAATTCTAATATGAAATTAACAATGTGAACAAGCTACTGTAGTTGCAAAAGTATCATGATGTAAAGAAAACCAAACAACAGTAGTTAAATCATGCATTCATGTCATAATACATAAAAACATGTAAATAGGCATATTGTGAGTTGGAATACTCATTTCGTAATCTGAACTTATAGTCTTCAAATAAGAGATCAGAGAACAAATCTAAAATCACCTAAACAAGCTTGACAAAACATGTATAGGTCATAAGAAGTGATTCCAAAAGATTGGAGTCGAAACGGATCAAAAACAGAGTTGTTGTCACTGCGGGTTGATTGGTTGGGTTCATTGATTCAGTCAACCCAGGCAATCTGCCCAGAGAGTAATTCGAGTCCAAAAACAGAATTTTGATTCGAAACCTATTCTATACAATCCGGAATGCTACGAAACTTGGAGGGAATGCCTAACACAGTAGTCTAAGACTAAAAAGCATATTTTAGACATCAAACAACGATCAAAACCATTACTTACTAATTTGGAATCATACTTTCCATTTTGGTAAAAATCATGGTTTCCATTGAAAACAAGCTATGAATGAAAGAGATGAACTAGAGAGGATGAGATCTCATTCTAGTACACGAACATAGTAAATCAAGAGTAAGAATGATCATAGAGATCATCTAATATGCTAGAAGAAATCAAAATAAGAACATGATCATAGTTTAAAAAGAAATCATGAAAATCATGTTGAGAATGAATATGAAATCATAGCATATAGAATGAGAAGAGATTGTAGAAGATATGATTGCAGAGATGCAATATCTTCCTCATAATCTCAGATCAGAGAAGAGAATGATTCTAGTAAGAATGAATCAATAGCATAATAGATTGAATACTAACCTTTGATTGAAGAACAAGAGAGAGAAAGCTTGAGAGTTGAATGTAGATCTTCTTCCACACCAATGGAGGCTTGGAGATGAGTTCCCTTCGTTCTCTAGGTGTTTTGGAGGCTAGGGATACTAAAAACACGAAGTCCTATGGTATATATAGCAATATAACCCTATTTAGAAGATTCTGCTCGAGTTCAGCATCCGCGGGTTGATTGGCTGGGTTGATTCTCCCAGTCGACCCAGCTAGTCGACCCAGGCTGACAGCAAAGCCTAAAATAGGGATTTGAGGGCCTTTCTCTTATCGGAATCAAACGAAACTTTAAACACAACAACTATAACTTACCTAGCATAGGAAAATAGCTTTAAATCATATCTAACCATGCTCTAAGGTCATCAACCAATCTTCTCTTCATCAAGGTGCATTTCATCTCCAAATCAGACAAGGTTTTCAAATAGGGAATTCCATCATCAATTTTCTATGGGTTTGGGTTCAAAGAGCATGTCTTCGACTGAGATGTCTCACAAGCCTTCTTCCTTCACTTCGGGTTTTCGAATCTACACTAAGGGAGAGGTCCGACCAGACTTTCTAGGATCTTCTAAACATATCAACACCATACTCAAGGTCCAACTTCAAGGTTAAACATCAAACAAGTTCTTCTTCATCCAAAACAAATAGGGTGTCTAATTTAGGTTTTGGGCTGGATTTCACAATATCCCCAAAACAACGGTCAAGTAGTGGTTATGAACCAAAAACTGCTTGATGGGATAAAAAAGAGACTCGAAGCTAATAAAGCCTTATGGGTTGAAGAATTGCACAATGTTTTGTGGGCCTATCGAACTACAGTTCGGACTCCCACAGGAGAAACACCATTCAAATTGGCTTTTGGATCTGAAGCATTAGCACCAGTCGAAGTAATGGCTGAAACACTTCGAGAAAGAGAATTCAAGGAAAAAACCAATGAACAAGGATTGTTGGATAGTCTTGAGCTACTAGATGAAGTTTGAACAAAAGCAATTGCTCGAACCCAATATTATCAGCGAAGGATAGCGTCACACTACAATACCCGAGTAAAGCGCCGTCAATTCTGAGCGAGGGATCTAGTTCTAAGGAAACCCTTGGCCCCGCCCCCCCGGGGGGGGCCCCCGGGGGGGGGGGGGGGGGGGGGGGCGGGAGGGGGGGGGGGGGGGGGGGGGGATCAACCTCCCACATAAACAATAACATAATCATGAACAATCATAACATGAGTGCGGAAGATAAATCATAGATCCAATAAAGAAGAATGAATCATAAATGAATCAGAATAATAGATAAAATCAGAGTATCAATAGATAAGTAAAGTGAAGCAAAAATCCCACTTTACATCCAGCGGAAAAGTAGCTCTAAAAAGAATAAACTAAATAAAATCTAATCCCAGTAGCTAGTACATTGGGTAACTAAATTGTTCTCCACTTTATAGACAACATCCTTATAAGTGTAAATCTCATAAATGGCACAAGGACGCTTCCACTCGATGGTCGGACTAAGCATCGTACGGAGCATAACCACTCGCGGAATCTTCAGAGTAATTGTGGTAACCGCAATCACCTTCCTGGAGATATGCCTCTTCGCCTTGCGCTTCTTCATAGGGACCGTCATAACACTCGCACTGCAGGATAGTCTAACAACATTGTACAATAAAGGAATGAGTTTCAAAGAAACTCAAGAAGGCGCTTAAAATCCATAATAACATAAATGGCAGGATTCCAGAACACTCATAAATGCAATATGATATGAGACAAGCAATGAATGAATGAATCTAACTCTATGTATGCTGGTCTCTATTGGCAGACATGCTTTAAGTCATAGCACCGTACTTCTTTAGGAAAGTCCACTCACATCCTCAACCATTTAAGATATCTTGGATTCTCTCACGGATCATTTCACCGGTCTTGAGCAGCCGTTTGGTAATGGGTCCTTCATCCCTCAGGACAAACCATGGCAGGGGGTAAGTCAACACATTCTCTCACAACCATTTGGTATAAGTACGGCGCATGTCGGGGTAAAACCTAGCCAAATGCAAGTCTTCTACTTGGTTACATCAAGTCAGATCCAGATACTTCCATTCCTCGTCCCCGACGATCCTTTCCGGTATCCTTCACACTAGAGTCGGCGTATCCTATGGCACCGACCAACTCGGACTACGGACTCATCAACCCTATTGATCATCCACATATGGTAAACGGGAAGCTCTCATGTCCTCTCACGGGTTGGTTACCGGTCTTAAGCGCCCGTGAGCCCAAGTCTAACCATATGCAACCCTACCAATAAATGGCCCCCACAATGTGATTCCTGTCCTCTCACGGGTTGGTTACCGGTCTTGAGCGCCCATGAATCCCCATTGCTACCACGGGTCGTTCGGTCTCAATACCCCTCCGATTAGGGTCCGACATAACAGGACATCCTAGCCAAACACTACTAGACAATCCTAGATATGTCATCCAACAGTTTAGGAAGGTGTCCAGAGGGCATCTCCGGAAACATCCCATAATATTCCCGTAGTAGTCCAAGGACGTAAGTGTCGAAAGGACACCTCTCCTTCCCAAACCATACTTAAGCATACACATGCATCAATTCATATCATCACATATATGGTAACTTCATATATGGAAAGAAATCAATAATTACAATCACTTGTATATAATTGGTAAGTAAATCATACATGAATCAATTTAATATGAATAAGTAATGCCACTGTAATCAAAGTTATGCAACAAGTAGTATATCATTGTAAGAATCTAATTTAGGAAACATATTAATGATATTCAAATATAGAAACTAGATTCATGCTATCTATGTAATTAAGGAAATAACCATCCTTACCTTTTATAACTCGCAAGAAATCCTAAGAAATCAAGTAAGATCTTGGCAAACTTGAGAAGAAGGTCCTAAACAAGTATATGCAACATATTAGGAAAGATCCCTAACGGAAAAGATATCAAAACATCCGAAACAGACCAAATCTGGAGTTGCAGTACTCATTGGTCGAGTGGATTGGTCGAGTGGTCCAACGACCAATCAACGACCAATGCAGCATGATAAGCCTATAAAATCGGAGTTTTAAGATATGAAATCCGAATTTGGTGGTTCAAAAGGGTACTAATCAAGGGGTAGACTACATCAGTAGTATTCTAACAAATAGGGGACCTCAAAACACCAATCAAATCAAGATATCAAGATCCAAATTAGGAAACAAAAAGTTACCATAATTAACTCAACCATGGATCTTGATGAATTTGAAATAGAAAACAAAGATAAGAACAATAGGAGGATGGATCATTGCTTTCGGTAATGAAAACATGAAAACATACATAGATCTTCATGGAATAAGGCTTAGAAGCATAAATCTAAATAAGGAAATAAAACCTACCATATATGTAACTATCATGCATCATGAAGAACACATAGTATGGTAGAAGAGAACAACTAGAAATCTATAGATTATGGATCATGGAAAGAAAACACAAGTAATTAACTACTAACATGATCAACATAGAAGATCCAAAGAGATCGGAATTCAGATTAGAAGTTTAACAGAGATTAAATCATGGTTTGATCATGATTCCTTCAAAAGCTTGCAATGATCATGGTTAAGATCATTGTTCTAGCCTCAAATCCTTAGGATGATCATGAGAACATGTTCAGAGATGTTTGCAACAGAGAATGCAGCATCTCTTCTACTGTCTCAACTCAAAAAGGAAAGAAAAACAAAGATGGAGGAGAAGAAGAGAGAGTAGACATACCTTTTGATGCAAAAAGAAGAGTTTCGACGAAGATCCGTCAAGAAAACACCAAGGATGCAAGAGAGATGACTTGCAGAGGTCTTTGGTCTGCTCCAGAGGGTTTGGAGGCAGCAAATACGAAGTGGACTCGAGATTGGACTTAAATAGAGCAAGAACAACCTAATTGCCAAAGACAAGACTCATTGGTCGAGTGGATTGGTCGACTGGCCCAGCCGACCAATCATCGACCAATGCCGACAAGAAGACCAAAACAGGGAATTGAAGGTCCAGATCAAATCCAATCCTAAAGGGGTTTTGCACACAAGTCAAGTGACTTACCTAATAGGTAGAAATGCCTTCAAACCAAGATAGAGAGCACTCCAAGTCCATCAACTAATTAGATCTTCATCGAGATTCAGCTTCCATAAATAGAACCTCATCATCAACTTTCATGGATTCAAAGCCGACACCAAGTCCTCCACCGGGATGGCCCAAAGCTGACTTCTTACTTTACTTCGGGTCATCGGACCTACAAATAACAAGGTTTCCGGGTCAAGGTTAGGGCTGGGTTTTACATTCTCCCCCCTTAAAGAAATTTCGTCCCCGAAATTGAAAGCGTACCGTGCTTCCAAAGAGGTAAGGAAACTTCTCCTTCATATCTTCTTCCTTCTCCCAAGAAGCTTCTTCAGGGGTATGGTTCTTCCACCGAATCTTCACCAAAGGAATGGCGCGATTCCGCAGCCGCTTGTCCTTCCTATCCAAGATTTCGGCCGGTTCTTCATCATAGGTCAAATCAGCACTAAGTCCTTCAGTGCTTGCTGCAAAATGTGTTCCGGATTCTCTATGTATTTTCGGAGCATCGAAATATGGAACACATTGTGCACACCAGCAAGAGACGGAGGTAATGCTAATCGATACGCAACAGGTCCAACCTTTTCCAAAATCTCGAAAGGTCCAATGTAACGAGGGCTAAGCTTTCCCTTAACATTGAATCTCATCACACCCTTCATTGGTGAGACCTTCGTAAAGACTTTCTCTCCAACCTGAAATTCCAAATCGGTCCTTCTCTTATCAAGATAAGATTTCTGCCTCGATCAAGGCAGACTTAATCCTTTCTCTTATCATATCTACCATAGCACTTGTAGCTTCAATCATCTCAGACCTAAGACTTTTCTTTCTCCCTGCCTCACCAAGACAAAGGTGTCCTACAAGTACTGCCATACAAAGCCTTGAATGGAGCCATGCCTATTGTGGCTTGATAACCGTTGTTATAGGCAAACTCAACCAAAGCTAGGTGTTCATCCCAATTACCACCCATATCCACCACACAAGATCCGAGCATGTCTTCCAATGTCCGAATTGTCCGCTCGCATTGTCCATCGACCGTGGATGGTGAGCTGTACTCAAGTTCAATTGGGTTCCCAAGGCCTCTCGCAAACTATTCCAAAACCTTGAGGTGAACCTAGGATCACGATCCGAGACAATACTCAATGGCACACCATGCAGATCGAACCACATTATCCACATAAAGCCTTGCTAGCTTATCCGTAGTATGAGTGATCTTCATAGGAATGAAATGGGCTGATTTGGTCAACCTATCAACAATCACCCACACAAGTGTCATTGCCTTTACTTGTCCGAGGCAAGCTAGTCACAAAGTCCATGGAGATATCTTCCCACTTCCAACTAGGAATAGGAAGAGGCTGAAGTAATCCAGATGGAGGTTGTCGAACGGCTTTCACACGTTGGCAAGTCTCACACTTGGCAACAAAATCATCAACATCCGCCTTTAGACCAATCCACCAAAAATGTTCCTTCAAGTCCTTGTACATCTTGGTGCTTCCCGGGTGTACAAAGAAAGACCGACCGGTGTGCTTCCTTCAATATTTCTCTCTTAACTTCTTCATTTGCAGTGCACGCACGCCTTCCTCTAAACAACAAAGCACCATCCATGGATATACCAAAGTCGGGGTCCGACTCAGGATTCGAAGAAATCTTCTCAACTTTGATCAAAAACTCTTGATCAGAACTCTGCAGAGCAACAATCTTATCTCTAAGACCAGATCTTGCCGTCATGGCAAAAAGAATAAAATCAGAATTCTCGTGGACGATTTCCAAATCAAAACTCTCAATAGAAGACCACAATGGTAAACTCAAAGCATTCAAATCCAAAGTCTTCTTCCTGGTTCTTCCTACTAAGAGCATCAAGCAACAACATTTGCTTTCCCAGGATGATACCGAATATCACAATCATAATCGGAGACTAGTTCCAACCATCTCCTTTGTCTCATGTTCAACTCCTTTTGGGTAAAGAAGTATTTTAAACTCTTATGATCCGTGAAAATGGCAATCTTCTCACCGTAAAGATAATGTCTCCAAATCTTCAAAGCAAAGACAACGGCGGCAAGTTCTAGATCGTGAGTGGGGTAATTCCGCTCATAATCCTTCAATTGCCGAGAAGCATAGGCTACGACCTTGCCATGTTGCATCAAGTACACAACCCAAACCAATCTTTGACGCATCGGTATAAACCGTCATACCACCGGAACTATCGGTATAGTCAAAACCGGGGCACTTGTCAATCTATCTTTCAACTCTTGGAAATTCTTCTCACAAAGCGCCGACCAAACAAACTTCTCTTCTTTCCCCGGTCAACTTAGTCATAGGAGCAGCCAACCGAGAAAAGTTCTCAATAAACCTTCGGTAGTAACCCGCCAATCCAAGAAAACTTCTTATTTCCGTTATCGACTTCGGTCTCTCCCAATCAGCCACAGCTTGGACCTTTTCAGATCGACACGAATACCTTCGGCTGAAACTACATGACCAAGGAACACCACTCTCTTAAGCCGGAAATCACACTTGCTAAACTTAGCGAACAACTTCTTTTCTCGCAACCTTTGCAAGGTGAAACTTAGATGACTCGCATGCTCTTCTTCGCTCTTCGAATAGATCAAGATGTCATCAATGAAAACAATCACAAACTTATCAAGCACATCATGAAATACTCGGTTCATGAGGTCCATGAACACCGCAGAGCATTGGTCAATCCGAAGGGCATGACTCTAAACTCGTAGTGACCATACCGCGTTCGGAAAGCTGTCTTGAAGATATCACTAGACTTCACTTTCAATTGGTGATATCCGGACCTTAAGTCAATCTTTGAGAACACAATCGCACCCTTCAACCGATCGAAGAGATCATCGATTCTCGGGCAGCGGATATCTATTCTTGATAGTCAACTTATTCAACTCACGGTAGTCGATGCACAAGCGCATACTACCGTCTTTCTTCTTGACGAACAAGACCGGAGCTCCCCAAGGTGACACACTAGGCTGCACGAAACCTCTATCAATGAGCTCATTCAACTGATTTTGCAACTCTTTCAACTCAGTAGGAGCCATCCTATACGGAGCTTTAGATACCGGTGCAGCACCGGGGACGAGATCAATAGAAAATTCGACATCTCTCGTCCGGAGGCACTCCCGATAGATCATCAGTGGAAGACATCAACAAAGTCGCAGACAACTCGACTTCATCGACTCTTTTCTCCACTATACCCTTGCCTTCGATGAAGCATCATCCACTAGGGCATAGACTTGCATCAAGCAAGCAGACAAGACCTTCTTACAAACCCTTCTCTTTTCACCCCGAAATTCAAAGACCGGACTTCCACAAATATGGAACCGAATCTTCTTTGAGGAACAAAGGAACACAGCTTTGTGGGCTGTCAACCAATCGATTCCCAAAATAACATCGAAGTCCTTCATGTCAAGAATCACAAAATTGGCTTCCAAGTTCTTCTCACCAATCAACACAGGACATTTAGATAACCCCTTATCTAGTTTCACAACAGACCAGAGGTGTACTAATCAATAAACAACTAGACAACTTCTCGTGGATTAGGTTAGTCTTCTTGATGAATGCAGATGACATGAACGAATGAGATGCACCCGTATCAAATAAGACAAATGCGGAAATAGAAGCGACTAACAATGTACCCGTAATCACATCATGGCTTGGATCCCCGCCAAGACCGAAATACCGAAAACTCTACCGAGGGAGGAGCAGGAGCACTCTTCACCACAGGGCAAGGTGCTGGCAGTGCCGCTTCGGACAGCACGAGCAAAATGACCAGCTTGCTTGCAAGAGAAGCAAACAGGATTGCCGGATCCAACAGGGGTGGCCGCAACAGAGGGCTTCGAACAAAAGGCCTTGCACTTGCACTTGCACTTGCACTTGCACTTGCTGGTGGTCGGTTTCCGCCATACCGTCTAAACCGGCCGGGCTGCTGAAAACCCGTGTTCCGACCTACACTCTTAGCCCGAAAGGTAGGAGTGGGGTAGGGTGTAGGTCTCACAAAACGACGGTCATTGCGATCCACCAAACCAGAATTCCTTGATCGCCAAGGCTTTTGCACACGAGCACTTTCCTTCTCTCGTTTCTTCCAACTTCTTCGAGTTCTCGCACCACTTGAGCATAGCTCACTATAGGCCGGACCGTGAGGTAAGCTTTAATGGCAGTGGCGCAGTCCTTTGAAGAACTTCTTTGCTTTGGCGAGGTCTTCCTTCAAAGAATCTGGAGCAAAGAAATGAAGCTCCTCGAACTCTCGTTGGTACTCCAACACAGTACAGCAGTTCCTTGAGTCGAATCATAAACTCAGCTTCCTTCGCATCCTTCACCGCCTCGGGAAAGTAGTTCATACAAAAAGCCTCTTTGAATAACTCCCAAGTTACAACTCCCGCATGCAAACCTTCCAAAACAGACGAGTGGAGATCCACCATGCATCAGCCTTCTTGTTGCAACTTCGCTCAAAGAAACAAAATCTTCTCGAGCTTCCGAGCATTGCGGATGTCGGAAAGCCTTCTCCAACTCACGAAGCCACTTGTTAGGAAACAAGGGGTCCTTGGTAACTCCAAGAAAAGTGGGTACTTGCATCTTCGTAAAACTCTCCATCAAAGTAGTATGAGGAGTTCCAGCTAAACCTCCCGCATTCAGGATCGCGGCATGAGGATTCGCATTAGCACCAGCCCGGGTCTCATTATGCAGAGTCATGAAACCCACCAACATCCGGTTGAACCGAGCCGCTTGTCGCCGCATCATATTGCCCATAATATTGGCAATATCTCTCCGAAACTTCCAACATTCGGGGCACCAGGGATCTCATGAGTACCCCGATCAAGCATTTGGTATCTCACCACCTCCATGAGGTACTTCACCACCTCCCCGAGGTATTTCACCACCTCCATGACCACCGGATTCACCACGCCCACTTCTCGTAGTAACCATTCTCGCAAAACCGAGAACATCAAAATACCGAATTTCGAAGATTCAACATAAACCACAAGTCCAAATGATTTGAAAACTTAAATCATGCTCAAATATATCCATATAGTCATCAAACAATATTCCATAAGGCAAAAATCACATTTTCCAAAAATTCAACAGCAAAAGAGGTCACTGTGACCATTGGTCGAGTGATTGGTCGAGTGACCCAATGCCGACCAATGAGTCGACCAATGCAGATGTAATGCGAAAATTCGCATTATAAGCCTCATTTTCACATTCCAACCTCATTCTAACTTCTTCCAAAGGTGAGAGAGCTCTAGGAAAAATCTCCAAGAGTTCCCACAAGTGTTCTTGAGGTGGTTTAGTGCTTCAACAACAACACCACAACACACCATCTTCACAAACAAGGTAAATCTCTCATTCTTTCTTCCATTTTCATCTTCTCATGCTTGCATTTCAATAAAACCATGCTTTACTTGTATCCAATGCTAGAAATCATGCTTAGGAATGCTTAGAAACATATTCCCTAGGTTTTAAACACAATGCCATGCATAGACAACAAGTTTTAACACATTGGTGCTCATCTCGCAAAGTTTTATACCGAAATCGATATCTTTAGAAAAATTTCGTTTTCTCTCAAACCGCTTGAAATTTTCGCACGAGATCAAATGCTACATGCTCAAGATGACATTGTAGATAGGTCCATACAATTTGATTTAACCAATTTCAACTTTTCAAAAATCCAATTTTGACCTAAATTGCAAAATCCCCAAATTTCTTCTTGCTGAATTTTTCGCTTTAATCCAAGTTTTCGATCGATTTTCATCAAACCGACTTCATAGACATGAAATTCCAAGTATTGCGCACATGCTAGTATGTTCAAATCAAATTTCCCCCAAATTTGAAATTTTCCGAAAAATTACGAAAATACCCTTTTGGCTCAAATCTTAAAATAGCACTAATTGGAATTGTCTCTTGTCTCTTTCACGTATACACCATGCAGAGGGGAGGGCGAGGAGGAGGTAGAGGTCGTGGTCGCATCGTAGGTGCTCTTAGGGGCAGAGGTCGGTTCCTTTCGAGCCTAGACAGGAGGTTAGGAGACCAGACATGTTTGACACACCTCGAGCCGAGTTCCCCGTACGAGGCCTACTTCAGCTACTGCAACATCGAGATGGGACGTCTACTTCACTTACGCCAGCTCAGAGCCTTTAGGATTCGGCAGAGGTTCGACACATTACAGTGGACTCATCTCTTCACCGAGGATTTGCCGGTATACCCGGAGCTAGTGAGGTTGTTCTTCAAAGCAACCTTACTTACACAGAGGAGGCTCGAGGCCGGGGACATCCACTTAGACTTGTCCTCGTGGAGCCGTGGTCTTCCAGACTCGGATTCGCTTCTCTACCCGGACACCGGCTGAGATCTTGCAGTTCCTTACTATCCACAGCAAGTGTGTGTGGATACCGCAGGAGCAGATCCGGGACAGCCATCCGATGCCGTACGAGCTTCGCGAGATATGCTCTACGCTATGGGATAGCCGTCGATGCTTCACACCGTGGACTAGCGGACGGATGACGGGTTCTCGCACGTATTATCGGTCGCATAGTCGGCCGAAACATCATGCCGAAAGCCGGACATCACCATCGGGTCACAAAGTGATGGAGGCCTTAGTCATCTACCGCATCTACATGGGCTTCGAGATCGATCTCTCCTACATCATTCAGCAGGTCATGCCGGACTTAGTTCTCGCGGCCTAGCATGCGGAACCTTTGCTATGGGAGGCTTCGACTTTGATCTTCGAGCATTTCGGGGTGAGTTTCGAGGATACGCCAAAGTGGACACTAGATCACAGGGATACCCTATTGGGACTCGGACCATTCGTCGATGAGACTACATCAGCCGAGAGATCTCCCGGTCCGGAGGGTGAGGATGATGATGAATCAGAGGATGAGGATCAGGGATCGGAGGATGGAGGAGAGGATATCGGTCCCGATAGTGATGATCAGGCCGGAGATGATGCAGATATGCGCGAGGCTGAGCCCCGTGCATCACGAGTTTCCTTCATCGCACTTCGAGGTAGGTGGCCCTTCACATGCAGCCCCGGAGACTTCAGATCTTGGTGCACAGATGAGATCGATGACTTCCATGCTAGAGAGAATGGAGGTCGACAGAGCAGATGTACGAGAGGATGGAGTCACGACAGATAGGATAGAGCATCAGGTGACTCAGCCTAGCAGAGGAGTTCAGAGCATACAGAGATCGAGAGCAGATCACCTAGATAGACCGTACCTTAGGATTTTCCATTTATGCATTTCGGATGTAATCCTTGTAAAAACTTTTGAAATTAATGAAGTTCATTTTGTTCCTCTTTAATTATTGTATGTTATGCACCTTTTTTTCCTTGCATTAGTGACATTTGTTCAAGTATAATTATGGTATGTTATTCGTAAAATGTTCGTTATACCTCAAAGGTCAAGTTTCTAATTCAAGTGTTCTATTATTCACTTCTAAGAGTAGAGGAGTCATTTCAGATCAATGACTCGAGAATGTTCAGTTGTTGTCTTTTGTGGTTAGGATCTCCTCGAACCTTGGGCTCGATACCAATCTGCCACGCCCTCCCAGCCGGTACCCTATCCGGCATACCCGAGAGTGTGATCCACAGCCCAAGATCGGTATCGAGTGATCAACCTCCCACATAAACAATAACATAATCATGAACAATCATAACAAGAGTGCGGAAGATAAATCATAGATCCAATAAAGAAAGAATGAATCATAAATGAATCGAATAATAGATATAATCGAGTATCAACAGATAAGTAAAGTGAAGCAAAAATCCCACTTTACATCCAGCGGAAAAGTAGCTCTAAAAAGAATAAACTAGACAAAATCTAATCCCAAGAGCAAGTACATTGGGTAACTAAATTGTTCTCCACTTTATAGACAACATCCTTGTAAGTGTAAATCTCATAAATAGCACAAGGACGCTTCCACTCAATGGTCGGACTAAGCATCGTACGGAGCATAACCACTCGCGGGATCTTCGGAGTAATTGTGGTAACCGCAATCACCTTCCCCGGAGATATGCCTCTTCGCCTTGCGCTTCTTCATAGGGACCGCCATAACACTCAAGACTGCAGGATAGTCTAACAACATTGTACAATAAAGGAATGAGTTTCAAAGAAACTCAAGAAGGTCGCTTAAAATCCATAATAACATAAATGGCAGGATTCCGTAACACTCATAAATGCAATATGATATGAGACAAACAATGAATGAATGAATCTAACTCTATGTATGCTGGTCTCTATTGGCGGACATGCTTTAAGTCATAGCACCGTACTTCTTTAGGAAAGTCCACTCACATCCTCAACCATTTAAGATATCTTGGATTCTCTCACGGATCATTTCACCGGTCTTGAGCAGCCGTTTGGTAATGGGTCCTTCATCCCTCGAGACAAACCATGGCAGGGGGGTAAGTCAACACACTCTCTCACAACCATTTGGTATAAGTACGGCGCATGTCGGGTAAAACCTAGCCAAATGCAAGTCTTCTACTTGGTTACATCAAGTCGGATCCAGATACTTCCATTCCTCGTCCCCGACGATCCTTTCCGGTATCCTTCACACTAGAGTCAGCGTATCCTATGGCACCGACCAACTCGGACTACGGACTCATCAACCCTATTGATCATCCACATATGGTAAACGGGAAGCTCTCACGTCCTCTCACGGGTTGGTTACCGGTCTTAAGCGCCCGTGAGCCCAAGTCTAACCATATGCAACCCTACCAATAAATGGCCCCCACAATGTGATTCCCCGTCCTCTCACGGGTTGGTTACCGGTCTTGAGCGCCCATGAATCCCCATTGCTACCACGGGTCGTTCGGTCTCAATACCCCTCCGATTAGGGTCCGACATAACAGACATCCTAGCCAAACACTACTAGACAATCCTAGATATGTCATCCAACAGTTTAGGAAGGTGTCCAGAGGGCATCTCCGGAAACATCCCATAATATTCCCGTAGTAGTCCAAGGACGAAGTGTCGAAAGGACACCTCTCCTTTCCAAACCATACTTAAGCATACACATGCATCAATTCATATCATCACATATATGGTAACTTCATATATGGAAAGAAATCAATAATTACAATCACTTGTATAACATTGGTAAGTAAATCATACATGAATCAATTTAATATGAATAAGTAATGCTACCGTAATCAAAGTTATGCAACAGTAGTATATCATTGTAAGAATCTAATTTAGGAAACATATTAATGATATTCAAATATAGAAACTAGATTCATGCTATCTATGTAATTAAGGAAATAACCATCCTTACCTTTTATAACTCGCAAGAAATCCTAAGAAATCAAGTAAGATCTTGGCAAACTTGAGAAGAAGGTCCTAAACAAGTATATGCAACATATTAGGAAAGATCCCTAACCGAAAAGATATCAAAACATCCGAAACAGACCAAACTGGAGTTGTTGTACTCATTGGTCGAGTGGATTGGTCGAGTGGTCCAATCGACCAATCAGTCGACCAATGCAGATGAGAGCCTATAAAATCGGAGTTTTAAGATATGAAATCCGAATTTGGTGGTTCAAAAGGGTACTAATCAAGGGGTAGACTACATCAGTAGTATTCTAACAAATAGGGGACCTCAAAACACCAATCAAATCAAGATATCAAGATCCAAATTAGGAAACAAAAAGTTACCATAATTAACTCAACCATGGATCTTGATGAATTTGAAATAGAAAACAAAGATAAGAACAATAGGAGGATGGATCATTGCTTTCGGTAATGAAAACATGAAAACATACATAGATCTTCATGGAATAAGGCTTAGAAGCATAAATCTAAATAAGGAAATAAAACCTACCATATATGTAACTATCATGCATCATGAAGAACACATAGTATGGTAGAAGAGAACAACTAGAAATCTATAGATTATGGATCATGGAAAGAAAACACAGTAATTAACTACTAACATGATCAACATAGAAGATCCAAAGAGATCAGAATTCAGATTAGAAGTTTAACAGAGATTAAATCATGGTTTGATCATGATTCCTTCAAAAGCTTGCAATGATCATGGTTAAGATCATTGTTCTAGCCTCAAATCCTTAGGATGATCATGAGAACATGTTCAGAGATGTTTGCAACAGAGAATGCAGCATCTCTTCTACTGTCTCAACTCAAAAAGGAAAGAAAAACAAAGATGGAGGAGAAGAAGAGAGAGTAGACATACCTTTTGATGCAAAAAGAAGAGTTCGACGAAGATCCGTCAAGAAAACACCAAGGATGCAAGAGAGATGACTTGCAGAGGTCTTTGGTTCGTTCCAGAGGGTTTGGAGGCAGCAAATACGAAGTGGACTCGAGATTGGACTTAAATAGAGCAAGAACAACCTAATTGCCAAAGACAGCACTCATTGGTCGAGTGGATTGGTCGACTGGTCCAGTCGACCAATCAGTCGACCAATGCTGACAGCAAGACCAAAACAGGGAATTGAAGGTCCAGATCAAATCCAATCCTAAAGGGGTTTTGTACACAAGTCAAGTGACTTACCTAATAGGTAGAAATGCCTTCAAACCAAGATAGAGAGCACTCCAAGTCCATCAACTAATTAGATCTTCATCAGGATTCAGTTTCCATAAATAGAACCTCATCATCAACTTTCATGGATTCAAAGCCAAACACCAAGTCCTCCACTGGGATGGCCCAAAGCTGACTTCTTACTTTACTTCGGGTCACCGGACCTACAAATAACAAGGTTTCAGGGTCAAGGTTAGGGCTGGGTTTTACAACCTTAGCTTCAAATCCACGCCACCAGAGGAAACTAGATCCTTCATTGGAAGGACCATATATGGTAATTAAACCGGTCAGTTCGGGGGCATATAAAATGAAGAACATGGCAATAGATAAATAGCTAGATAATTTGTGGAATGCTAGACATCTGAGAAAAACTATCCCTAAGAAGATCATCATTTCATTTTTTATGTAACAACATTCGACTCAATGAATGCAATTCCCAGTTTCAACACAATATCTTTTGATTGGGGGCAACATACAATATTCGGCGAGAAACGGATCAAAATCAAAAGGCATCAGTTTAAAACCCGAATGAGACATTCTCAAGCTTAACGAATTACTACGGAAATCCTTAAGTAAAGGCATCGGTTTAAAACCCGAATGAGACCTTCTCAACCTTAACGAATTTCTACGAAAATCCTTAAGTAAAGGCATCGGTTTAAAACCCGAGTGGGACTTTCTCAAGCTTAACGAATTTCTACTAAAATCCTTAAGTAAAGGCATCGGTTTAAAACCCGAGAGGGACCTTCTCAAGCTTAACAAATTTCTACGGAAATCCTTAAGTAAAGGCATCGGTTTAAAACCCGAATGAGACCTTCTCAACCTTAACGAATTTCTACGAAAATCCTTAAGTAAAGGCATTGGTTTAAAACCTGAGTGGGACCTTCTCAAGCTTAACGAATTTCTACGGAAATCCTTAAGTAACGGCATCGGTTTAAAACCCGAGTGGGACCTTCTCAAGCTTAAAGAATTTCTACGGAAATCCTTAAGTAAAGGCATCGGTTTAAAACCCGAGTGGGACCTTCTCAAGCTTAATGAATATCTAAGGAAATCCTCAAGTAAAGGCATCAGTTTAAAACCCGAGTGAGACCTTTTCAAACTTAACAAATTTCTACGGAAATCCTTAAGTAAAGGCATCGGTTTAAAACCCGAGTGGGTCCTTCTCAGGCTTAATGAATTTCTATGGAAATCCTTAAGTAAAGGCATCGATTTAAAACCCGAGTGAGACCTTCTCAAGCTTAACGAATTTCTACGGAAATCCTTAAGTAAAGGCATCGGTTTGAAACGACTAAGACCTATTAAAGCGAAGACTTCGTTGAATGACAAAGCTCAAGGATAAAGTTAATTCTTAATTTCTTTAAACGACCAGAAGGGGCCAACCTTTACAACAAAATTCTCAGAAAAAATACACATGAGATAACAAGGGTTGAGGTACAATCTTCTTTTGGTCAAGAAGAAACGTCGTCATCGGTGATTGCGAAGAACTCCAAAAAAGGATCGAAGCAGCTTTTCCAGAAGCAACACAGAGTCAAGAAAAATAAGTCTGGAAAGTTAAAACAGAGTCGGGAAAACGTATGATGACTGCTGGCCATGGAGACATAGGTCCTCTCATCATTTGATTCTCCTCCTCGGTGATTGCGAAGAATTCCGTAAACTCCCACCTAAAAATCCTCCACAATTCCATACTCTTCATCCAACTTTCTCTGAAGAGGCCTTGCCTCTAGTCAGACCTGCATTCGAGGAGAGCTCTTCATAGCTGAATCCTTTGAGAGGGGACAAAAGAAGAGAGTCATCAAGATGGTGCATTATATCCAGATTCAGAATGGGCAGGTCCACTACGTCCTTGGCTCAAGCATGAAGAGGAAGTCGCAGCTTTTCAAACACTTCTGGATGACAATTTGCGCGGTTGGGAGCCTTTTTGAAATAAGGATTTCTCCTTAAGATCAACTCCCATACCTCGTTCTCGCCGTCCCGATATGCCTACAAATTATAAGTATTCAGCATATCAACAAATGGCTTACTCTGCAAATATTTGAAAATGCAAGCCCTGCGAACATCAGTCGGAAGAGATTCGGGCAGAAGGGTAATAGCTTGCCTTTGAGGCGTAGGCGCAGGAACCTTAGCTTCAGACCCTTTCTGCTCTTTCGAAAGCTTCTTTACTTCCTGCTCCAACCTTCGGATTTTCTCCTTAGCACCATCCAAATCTGAATGAAATTGCACGATTTCAAAATTCTTCACTCGGGCAACTTCCCAAAGCCTGTCCTTAAGATGAGTAATCTCGACGTCTTTGGCTTTGGATTCCTCCCGAAGCCGAGAGAGATTATTACTCAGGCTACTGAGCCTAAAAGATGATTCCACCTGCCTGTGGAAGTTATCAGCAAGGCTCCTGCAATACTTCAAGAGTTAGTCAAGAGCACAAAATTTTCAAAAAGAAAACCAGGAAAGAAATACTTACAACACAAGGGACTTTACAAAATCCATGTCTAAGACCGCAGTGAAGGCTCTACTCTCGGCGGGCATTAGAGCAGAAGTGCACCATTCTAGTGCCTTCTCAAAGTCGCCCGTCACCAAGTCAGACCTCTTCAGCGACCAGGAAGGCCTGTACACATCATCATCAGACCAAGGAAGCTTTCTTTTGGAAGCAGCACCCTCGGCCTCTACAAAAACCTCCTCCACGGCTGGTGGAGGGTTGGAGGAAGATGCCAACAAGGCACCAGTAGGGGTTTTAGAGGTGCGAGTGACAACGGAAAGAATAACATCTTCCTTGGGAGACCAAACTGTCTCCATCCTGGAAAAAGGAGCAAGAGAAGCATCAGCAGAGGCTGTGAGAATATGAACTTTAGCAGAATCACCAACAGCAATGTCACATCCTCCCAGCCAGTACCCTAACTGGAATACCCGAGAGTGTGATCCGTAGCCCCGAAGATCAAGTATCGAGGAAATCATCCTCCCACATATACAATAACATAATCATAAACATGAAATAATCAAGGTTTAATATTATAAATAAGGTTCAAAACAAGAAATGAATAAACAATATAATCAGAGTGCGGAAAATGATACCAGATATCTATAGATATCAAAAGAAGTAAAGTGAGGCTGAAACTCACTCCACAAATACAACGAAATGTAGTATAAGTCTAAAAGGAATAACAAAGAAAATAAGAAAGACAACTAAACTAAAAGTCTTCTATCCTATAGATGACATCTTCAAAATAGTGGACTTCATCAATCCATTTGAGATGTTCCACCTCCACGTTGCCTTTAATCGTAGTACGAAACTTTATCAACTGAGGGATCATCAGAGTAATCTTGATTGTCGCCAACGACTTGCATGTAGTACGCTTCATCGGCTTGCCCTTCATCGTACTGTCCGTCATAGTAATCAGTACCTGTAGAATAGTCTAACAAACAATGTACAAAAAGAATGAGTTTCGAAGAAACTCAATAAGGTAGTTAATCCATAACAACATAAATAACATGTGGTGGCAGAACATAACAAGATTCAATGTAGTATGAAACAGATAATGTATGTATGCATCTAAACTCTATGTATGCTGGTCTCTATTGGCAGACATGCTTTAAGTCATAGCACAATACTTCTTTGGGTAGGTCACGCATAAGGCTTCTGTTGGTAGTGGGTCCGGCATCCCTCTCGGACATTCCATGGCTAGGGGTTAAGTCAACTCTCTCTCACATCACCATTTGGTCTAAGTATTGATGCATGACAGGATAAAAGCCTAGCCCAATGCAAGTCATCTACTCAATTACATCAACTCAGATCCAGATACTTCCATTCCTCCCCTCTCGGAATCCTTTCCAGTATCCTTCACACTAGAGTCAGCGTATTCGACTCTCTGAAATATGGACTCATCAACCCTATTGGTTATCCACATATGGTAAACGGGAAGCTCTCATGTCCTCTCACGGATATAACTCACCGGTCTTAAGTGCCGATGAGCCCAAGTCTAACCATATGCAACCCTCCAATACATGGCCCCCACAATGTGATTCCCATCCTCTCACGGATTGGTTACCGGTCTTGAGCGCCCGTGAATCCCCATTGCTGCCATGGGTCGTTTGGTCTCAATACCCTTCCAATTTGGGTCTGATATAACGGGGACATCCTAGCCAAACACTGCTAGATAGCCCTAGGTATGACAAACAATAATTCGGGAAAGCGTCGATGGACAACCTCGGAAACATCCCATACTATTTCCGATAATGTCCAAGGACAGAAGTGTCAAAAGGACACCTCTCAATCCCAAATCATACTTAATCTGACACAATCTCAGATCAGACATGACATACACAGTCAATAGTTCATCATATACAAAAGAGAATATAAAGTCATGATCTAATCATTAACAACATGATAATAACCAAATCATATAAGTATGAATAATGAAAAAGATTACATAAACAAGTGCTACTATTCTCACAGTAGTAGATCAGAAGTAAAAGTATACAAACAGTAATTAAACTCGTAGTTTCATAAAGATAGAAACCAGAGAGTATGTGATCTATGTAGTTAAGGAGATAACAGTCCTTACCTTCTAACTCGTAAAGGAACTTAGGGAATCAAGTGAGACCTTGACTAAACCTGAGAAGAAAGTCCTAAACAAGTGTATACAATATGTTAGGACAGATACATAGAAGGAAAGATCTTAAATCAATCAAAATTGACCAAGAATGGGGTTGCTGTACCCATTGGTCGACTGATTGGTCTATTGCCCGTCAGTCGACCAATGAGTCGACCAACAGAGACAGTAGCCTTCAAGAATCAGAATTTTTAGATTAAGAAACCGAATTTGGTAGTTCAAAAGGGTACAAAATAAGGGGGAAACTATAATGGCAGCATTCTAGTATATAGAGGACATCAAACCATCAATCAAAACAAGGTTCCAAGTTACAACTTCGGAACCAAAAGGTTAACCTAATTAGGTTAAATCATGGATCATGAAGAAAACACAGTATGATCAAGGATAAAGAGTTAGAGGATGGTAGGTTACAATTCTGTAAAGAAAATAAAGTGATTGTCTTCTAACATGGTCAAAATAGGGGTTCTTGATTTTACCCAAGAAACTAGGGTTTCACCCTTTTTGGCTCTCATGAAAAAGGTTGAGATCACAGGATGAAAGGGAACAAATTGTTGGCTAATAATAACAAGGGAAACATTAAATGCTCAAGTTTAGATTAACATAAATATTACCCATGAGGTTTCCCTCACATGGGAGGTTACCAAAGTTTCTCCGGATGACCACACAAGGTTAGGGTTTCAAGGATTCAACTGGCTAGGGTTAAGATCATGATGATGATCATAGATCTCAAAGAACATGATGAGATCATGGTATAGATGGTTGCAAGGGTG
This sequence comes from Hakea prostrata, assembly GCF_041222555.1. Lineage (NCBI taxonomy): Eukaryota > Viridiplantae > Streptophyta > Magnoliopsida > Proteales > Proteaceae > Hakea > Hakea prostrata. The sequence continues at coordinate 33,355,698 of NC_142607.1, read as the reverse complement.
CAGCATCTTCTTCCTGATTTCAACCAAGAACATAATAAAGAAAAGAAAATCAGAGATAGAGAAGAAAGAAAGAGTGTAAACATACCTTTGATGCAGGAGGATGAAGATTTCTTCAATTCTTGTGAGAGATCAACTAAGGATGCAAGGGAATTGATTAGAATGAAGTTCTAACTTGTTCCAGAGGCTTAGGAGGCAGATGAGGCAGAGTATTCCCGAGATTAGACTTAAATAGAGTAGCCATGACCTAATTTTCAAAAACAGAATCAATTGGTCGATTGATTGGTCGACTGGTCCAGTCGACCAATGAGTCGACCAATCAAGACAACAACTTCAAAACAGGGAATTGAAGGCTCAGATCAAATCCAAACATCAAGGGGTTTTGCACACACCTAAAGTGACATACCTAGTAGGTAGAAATGCCTTCGAACCAATACAGAGAGCACTCCAAGTCCATCAACTAATCCAATCTTCATCAGGGTGCAGTTTCCATAAATGGAACACTGACATCAACATTCATGGATTCCAATCCAGCCATCAAGTCTTCTACAGAAATGGCCCAATGATGACTTCTTGCCTTACTTCAGGTTGCTGGACCTACAAACAACAGGGATTCCGGGTTAGGGTTAAGGCTGGGTTTCACATTCTCCCCCCCTTAAAGAAATTTCGCCCTTGAAATTGAAAGCGTACCTGTGCTTCCAAAGAGGTGAGGAAACTTCTCTTTCATATCTTCTTCCTTCTCTCAAGAAGCTTCTTCAGGGGTATGGTTCTTCCAACAAATCTTTACCAAAGGGATGGTGCGATTTCGCAATTGCTTGTCCTTCTTATCCAAAATTTCAGCTGGCTCTTCATCATAGGTGAAATCAACACTAAGTCCTTCAGGTGCTTGCTGTAAAATATGTTCCGGATTCTCTATATACTTCCGGAGCATCGAAACATGAAACACATTATGCACAGCTGCAATAGACGGAGGTAATGCCAAACGATACGCTACAGGTCCAACCTTCTCCAAAATCTCAAAAGGTCCAATGTACCGAGGGCTAAGCTTTCCTTTAACATTAAATCTCATCACACCCTTCATTGGCGAAACCTTGAAGAAAACTTTCTCTCCAACTTGAAATTCCAAATCTGTCACATCCTCCCAGCCGGTACCCTATCTAGCATACCGGAGAGTGTGATCCACAGCCCGAAGATCAGGTATCGAGTAATCAACCTCCCACATAAACAATAACATAATCCTGAACAATAATAATAAAAGTGCGGAAGATAAACCATAGATCCAAATAAGGAAAGAATGAATCATATATAAATCAGAGTACTAGATATAATCAGAGTGTCTAATCAGATAAGTAAAGTGAGGTGAAATCCCACTCTACAACCAACGGAAAAGTAGTTCTAAAAGAGAATAAACAAGATAGAATCTAATCCCAATAGCAGGTACAATAGGTAACTAAATTGTTCTCAATCTTATAGACAACATCCCTATAAGTATAAATCTCATAAATGGCACAAGGGCGCTTCCACTCTATGGTCGGACTAAGCATCGTACGGAGCATAACCACTCGCGGGATCCTCAGTGTAATTGTTGTAACCGCAATCACCTTCCTGGAGATATGCCTCTTCTCCTTGCGCTTCTTCATACGGGCCGTCATGATATTCAGAACCTGTAGAATAGTCTAACAAACATTGTACAATAAAGGAATGAGTTTCAAAGAAACTCAGTAAGGCAAATAAATCCATAATAACATAAATGGCAGGATTTCAGAATAAACATAAATGCAATATGGTATGAAACAAACAATGAATGTATGAATCTAACTCTACATATGCTGGTCTCTATTGGCAGACATGCTTTAAGTCATAGCACCGTACTTCTTTAGGAAGGTCTCAATCACTCATCATCAGTTGGTAATGGGTCCGACATCCCTCGGGACATTCCATGGCTGGGGGTATAGGTCACCACTCTCTCACATCACCATTGGTCTAAGTACCGGCACATGTCAAGGTAAAGCCTAGCCAAATGCAAGTCTTCTACTTAGTTACATCAAGTCATATCCAGATACGTCCATTCCTCATCCCTGACGATCCTTTTCGGTATCCTTCACACTAGAGTCCTCATAGTCCCTGACTACGGACTCATCAACCCTATTGGTCATCCACATATGGTAAACGGGAAGCTCTCACGTCCCCTCACGGGTTGGTTACCGGTCTTGAGCGCCCGTGAGCCCAAGTCTATCCATATGCAACCCTCCAATAAATGGCCCCCACAATGTGATTCCTGTCCTCTCACGGGTTGGTTACCGGTCTTGAGCGCCCATGAATCCCCATTGCTACCACGGGTCGTTCGGTCTCAATACCCCTCCGATTAGGGTCTGACATAACGGGACATCCTAGCCCAACACTACTAGACAGTCCTAGATATGTCATCCAACAGTTTAGGAAGGTGTCCAGAGGGCATCTCCGGAAACATCCCATAATATTCCCGTAGTTGTCCAAGGACAGAAGTGTCAAAAGGACACCTCTCCTTTCCAAACCATACTTAAGCATACACAAGCATCAATTCATATCATCACATATATGGTAACTTCATATATGGAAAGAAATCAATAAGTATAATTAACTTGTATATAACTGGTAAGTAAATCATACATGAGTCAATTCAATATAAATAAGTAATGCTACTGATATCAAGACAGTACACCAGTAGTATAACATTATAAGAATCTAATTAAAGAAATAACTTAACAAGATTCAAATATAGAAACTAAGATATGCAATTTATGTTGTTAAAGAAGTAACCATCCTTACCTTTTATAACTTGCAAAGGAATCCTAAGAAATCAAGTAAGATCTTGACAAACTTGAGAAGAAGGTCCTAAACAAGTGTATACAACATATTAGGAAAGATCCCTAACAGAAAAGATACCAAAACATCCAAAACAGACCAATTCTGGAGTTGTTGTACTCATTGGTCGATTGGATTGGTCTATCCTTGTGATCGACCAATCGATCGACCAATGCGAGACGATAGCCTATAAAATCGAGTTTTAAGATATAAAATCCGAATTTGGTGGTTCAAAAGGGTACTAATCAAGGGGTAAACTACATTAATAGTATCCTAACATATAGGGGATCTCAAAACACTAATCAAATCAAGTCATCAAGATACAAATTAGGAAACAAAAAGTTACCATAATTAGATCAATCATGGTTCTTGAAGAATTCAAGATAGAAATCAAAGACAAGAACAATAAGAGAATGAATCATTGATTCAGGTATAGGTATCATGAAAGGCATACTTAGATCTTCAAGAAAATAGACCTAAGAGCATAAATCTAAATAAGGAAACAAAACCTACCATATATGTAACTATCATGATTCATGAAGAAAACATGGTATGGTAGAAGAGAAACAACTAGAGATTGATAGATCATGGATCATGAAAAGAAAACACAGCAATTGACTACTAACATGATCAATATAGTAGATCTAAGGAGATCAGAATTCAAATCAAAAGATAAACAAAGACAAGATCATGATTTGATCATGATTCCTTCAAAAGCTTGCAATGATCATGGTTAAGATCATTGCATTAGCCATTAATCCTTAGGAAGATCATGAGAGACAAGTCCAGAGATGTTTGCAACAGAGAATGCAGCATCTCCTCTACTGTCTCAACTCAAAAAGGAAAGAAAAACAGAGATGGAGGAGAAGAAGAGAGTGTAGACATACCTTTGATGCAAAAGGAAGAGTTTTGACGAAGATCCGTCAAGAAAAACACCAAGGATGCAAGGGAGATGACTTGCAAAGGTCTTTGGTTCGTTCCAAAGAGTTAGGAGGTAGAAAATACGAAGTAGACTCGAGATTGGACTTAAATAGAGCAAGCAAGACCTAATTGCCAAAGACAGCACCCATTGGTTGAGTGGATTGGTCGAGTGGTCCAGTCGACCAATCAGTTCAGCAACTCCTAAACAGGGAATTGAAGACCCAGATCAAATCCAATCCTAAAGGGGTTTTGCACACATATCAAGTGACTTACCTAATAGGTAGAAATGCCTTCAAACCATGATAGAGAGCACTCCAAGTCCATCAACTAATCCGATCTTCATCAAGATTCAGTTTCCATAAATAGAACCTCATCATCAACTCTCATGGATTCAAAGCCAGACACCAAGTCCTCCACTGGGATGGTCCAAAGCTGACTTCTTACTTTACTTTGGGTCACTGGACCTACAAATAACAAGGTTTCCGGGTCAAGGTTAGGGCTGGGTTTTACAAAATTGGTCCTTCTCTTATCAGCATAAGATTTCTGTCTTGACTGAGCAGACTTAATCCTTTCTCTTATCATATCGACCATTGCACTAGTAGCTTCAATCACCTCGGGACCTAAGACTTTTCTTTCAACCGTCTCAGTCCAGTACAATGGTGTCCTACAAGTATTACCATACAAAGCCTTAAACGGAGCCATGCCTATTGTTGCTTGATAACTGTTGTTATAGGCAAACTCCACCAAAGCTAAGTGTTCATCCCAATTCCCACCCATATCCACCACACAAGATCTCGAGCATGTCTTCCAAAGTCTGAATTGTCCGCTCAGATTGTCCATCCGACTGTGGGTGGTGAGCTGTACTCAAATTCAATTGGGTTCCCAAGGCCTTCTGCAAACTGTTCCAAAACCTTGAGGTAAACCTAGGATCACGATCAGAAACAATGCTCATTGGCACTCCGTGCAGACGAACCACATTGTCCACATAAAGCCTAGCTAGCTTATCCAGAGTATGAGTGATCTTCATAGGAATGAAATGGGCTGATTTGGTCAACCTATCAACGATCACCCACACAGTGTCATTGCCTTTACTTGTCCGAGGCAAGCTAGTCACGAAGTCCATAGAGATATCCTCCCACTTCCAACTAGGAACAGGAAGGGGTTGAAGTAATCCAGATGGAGGTTGATGAACGGCCTTCACACGCTGGAAAGTCTCACACTTGGCAACAAAATCATCAACGTCGACCTTCAAACTAATCCACCAAAAATGTTCCTTCAAGTCCTTGTACATCTTAGTGCTTCCAGGGTGTACTGTAAATATCGACTGGTGTGCTTCCTTCAATATTTCCTTCTTAACTTCTTCATTTGCTGGCACACACAATCTACCTCTAAACAATAAAGCACCATCGATGGATATACCAAAGTTGAGATCCGACTCAGGATTCGAAGAAATCTTCTCAACTTTATCCTTAAGTTCTTGATCAAAACATTGCAGAGCAACAATCTTATCTCTAAGACCAGATCTTGCCATCATGGCAGAAAGAACAGAATCAGAATTCTCAAGGACAACTTCCAAATCAAAACTCTCAATAGAAGACAGCAAAGGTAGACTCAAAGTATTCAAATCCATTGTCTTCTTCTGAATCTTCCTACTAAGAGCATCCGCAACAACATTTGCCTTCCCAAGGTGATATTGAATATACAATCATAATCAGAAACTAGTTCCAACCATCTTCTTTGCCTCATGTTCAATTCCTTTTGGGTAAAGAAGTACTTCAAACTCTTATGATCCGTGAAAATGGCAATCTTCTCACCGTAGAGGTAATGTCTCCAGATCTTTAGAGCAAAAACCACCACGGCAAGCTCTAGATCGTGAGTAGGGTAATTCCGCTCATAATGTTTCAATTGCCGAGAAGCATAGGCTACCACTTTACCATGCTGTATCAGTACACAACCCAAGCCAATCATTGACGCATCAGTATAGACTGTCATACCACCGGAACTATCAGGTATAGTCAAAACCGGGGCACTCGTCAATCTATCCTTCAACTCTTGGAAATTCTTCTCACAAGCGTCAAACCAAACAAACTTTCTTCTTTCCTGGTTAACTTTATCATAGGAGCAGCCAACCGAAAAAAATTCTCAATAAACCTTCTGTAGTAACCCGCCACTCCAAGGAAACTTCTTATTTCCGTAACCGTCTTCGGTCTTTTCCAATCAGCCACTGCTTGGACTTTTTCAGGATCAACACGAATACCTTCAGCTGAAACCACATGGCTGAGGAATACTACACTCTTGAGCCAGAAATCACACTTGCTAAACTTAGCATAAAGCTTCTTTTCTCTCAGTCTTCGCAAAGTGAAATCTAGATGCCTTGCATGCTCTTCTTCACTCTTCAAATAAATCAGGATATCGTCAATGAAGATGATCACAAACTTATCGAGCACATCGTGAAAGACTCTATTCATGAGGTCCATGAACACAGCAGGAGCATTAGTCAATCCAAAAGGCATGACTCGGAACTCATAATGGTCGTACCTTGTGCGAAAAGTTGTCTTGAAAATATCACTAGGCTTCACTTTCAACTGGTGATATCCAGACCTTAAATCAATTTTCGAGAACACAGCAGCACCCTTCAACTGATTGAAGAGATCATCAATTCTGGGCAGCAGGTATCTATTCTTGATGGTCAGCTTATTCAACTCACGGTAGTCGATGCACATACGCATACTACCATCCTTCTTCTTAACAAACAAGACAGGAGCTCCCCAAGGCGAAACACTAGGTTGCACGAAACCTCTATCAATGAGCTCAATGTGATGCCCCGCATCTTTTTATATTATTATTTTATTATCGTGTGTGAATGTGTCAGTCTTTAAGATTATTAACGGATTCGATAATTGATTTCACGGTTTAATTAAATGATTTGAGTATAGTTAAATGATAGTTTAAATGAGGCTATATCCAATTGATATTGGGTCGAGGTCAGACATCGCTCGTGGATCCCACAGCAGTGGAATTAGACTGAACTGAAAACGAGAATATGATCGGCATGATTTTCTGAACCTAGAGGTACTAATATTAGCACCTTAGTGTGGGCCCTACATAAGATATTACAGCGGGCCCACAAGCCCATTAGTCATATAATTAAATGTAGACTATATGTATTATATATATTATATATATTATATATATTATATATATTATATATATTATATATTAACCGACTTAAGAGGACCGACTTAAGAAACTAAACTTAAAGGGGAAGATTGATTGTTGCGTAGGGGAGAAGCAAGAGAAAGAGTGGAGAAGTAAGAGAACAGAAGAAAAAGCCATTAAAGAAGATTCAGAAGAGAAGATTTCAGATTTCAGATTTCAGATTTCAGATTTCAGAAAGGTGTAGAAGAGGAGTTAAGGTGAGAGAGAGAGCTAGCATAAGAAAGAGAAAGAGAAAGTGGGGTGAGGTCATTAAAGGAGAGAGAGGGTAGAGTTGGGAGAGGTGAGTTGTGCGTGAGGTGACGTTGAGGAACAGGGGAGAACGTGGAGAGAGAGAGAGAGAGAGAAAAGGAAAGAGGAGAAAGCCTAGAGGAGAGAGAGAGAAGGAGTGGGGAGTGAAGAGGAAGACAAGAAAGGAGAGAGGAAAACCGTGGGGAGGAGAGAGAAAGTAGGAGAGAGAAAATAAAATAAAATAAAAAGGGGAAAATTTCCTGTTGGTTCCCGCGTATTCGAAATAGGCAGTAATTGTTCGGAATACCGGAGGGAAAGCAGTTTGGTCAAATCACACACACATGGAACCAGGTCAGGTAAGTAATATTGACCAACCTGTAAATGTTAAGTGGATAATTCCTTTTAGTAGACATATAACATGCACATTATCACATAAAGTCTATTTTATTTATTCATTGATGCAATATATGGAAAGTACATGATATATATGTGTCTTTGTGTATTGAACCAAATGCATGGGATTAGATGACAGCGTAATGAGTTGATTGAACTGCTTGAAATGGAATGTTGATAGTATTCTTGAACTGTTAATCATGAAATTGAAAGGATGTTTATGCATGTTAAATGTAAATTATCATGCTTTCATATGTAAATGATGGAATGTCATGAACTGTGTTCAGAGGAGATTGAATGATATTATGCTGTCATGTTTAAATGATTGAATTGTATGGAATTGTGTCCTGCTTTACTCATATGATACTGAATGTATATTGAAATGGGCAGAGCATGGTAATGCAATACTGGAATTGTAGATGAAAAGAGTAAAAGAAAAAGGAATAAAATGTAATGGCTTCTGCAAATCCTGGTACTTATGAACCCAAATGGGAAGGCATGAAGCAAGACTGAAAAGTGAAAAGATTGAGTCTATGCCGATGGCAATCCATGAGGTGTACAAGGCCTTGTGCCTAGAAGCCACTTCAGTGGTGAAGAGACTGAAGCCACTTCAGTGGTGAAGAGACTGAAACCACTTCGATGGTGAAGAGACGAAGCCACTTCGGTGGTGAAGAGACGAAGCCACTTCAGTGGTGAAGAGACAGAAGCCACTTCAGTGGTGAAGAGACAGAAGCCACTTCGGTGGTGAAGAGACAGAAGCCACTTCGGTGGTGAAGAGACAGAAGCCACTTCGGTGGCGAAGAGATATGTGCACCCTCTGGATTTGCCTAGGCTCAAGACTATAATGTCAGATAACATAAATGCATCTAAAGAAAAAGAAAAGGAAAAATGAACATGAAAAGGATAAAGGAAAAGGAAAAAGAAAGGAAAGTTTGGAATGTATGATGTTATATGATTTTGATGACAGTGATGTGATGATTGATACATGATAAATTGCCTAACTTGCTTACATGGTTGTCTATATTGCTTACTGGGCCGCAAAGCTCATTATTGAAAATGTTGACAGGTCCTCAGACACGCGATAAGGGCAAGGGTGCTGCTACTTGACAGTACCTTACTTGAAAATGTTGAAAATGGGAACATTTTCTTTTTGTTGCAACTAATGTTAGTTTGACTGAATTGTGAATGTATATATTTCTTTGAGACTGTATGTACTTTACTAAATACTGTTATAAGGTCAAATGTAAGTATAACAGGACTTTAGACTGTGTACATATGTTTATGAGTCAAATTATCAGACAGGTTGTTTGTTTGTTCTAAAGAATGTTTAGTCTGGTTTTAGTAGTTAAAAACAGGTTTATTTTAAGGAAGGAACTATCACGTGCCCTAGTTAAATGTCCATAATGAGGGCCCCACCAAGCCTGGGAAAACTGGGGTCGTGACACTCATTCAACTGGTTTTGTAACTCCTTCAGCTCAGTAGGAGCCATCCTATACGAAGCCTTAGATACCGGAGCGGCACCAGGGATAAGATCAATAGAAAATTCAACATCCCTGTCTGGAGGCACTCCCGATAGATCATCAGGGAAGACATCAACAAATTCACAAACAATTTTGACTTTGTCAACTCTTTTCTCCACTTTACTCTTGCCTTCAGATGGAGCATCATCTACTAGGGCATAGATTTGAATCAGTGCAGACAGTATCTTCCTACAAAACCTTCTTTTCTCACCTTGGAATTCAAAAACCGGACTTCCACAAATATGGAACTTGATCTTCCGTGAGGAACACGAAACACCGGCTTTGTGGGCTGTCAACCAATCAATTCCCAAAATGACATCAAAGTCCTTCATATCAACAAGTACCAAATTGGCTTCCAAGTTCTTCTCACCAACCAACACAAGACATTTAACTAATCCTTTATCTAGTTTCACAACAGGACCAGTAGGCGTACTAATCAATAAGCAACTAGACAATTTCTCAGGGATTAGGTCAGTCTTCTTGATAAATGTAGATGATATGAATGAATGAGATGCACCCGTATCAAATAAAACAAATGCAAGAATAGAAGCGACTAACATTGTACCTGTAATCACATCATGGCTCGCATCTTGCTTAGTATTGGAGATATTGAACACTCCACCAGAGGGAGGAGCAGGGGCACTCTTCACCCACGGGGCAAGCTGCTGGGTAGGCTTCTTCGGACATTCACGAGCAAAATGACCAGTCTGCTTACAGTAAAAGCAAACAGGGTTGCTAGGTCCTACTAAAGTAGCCGCAACAGGGGGCTTCTGAACCAATGGCCTTGGATTTGCATTCATTGGCCTAGCACTTGCATTCACTGGTTGTCGATTCCTGCCATACTGTCTAAACTGGCCGGGCTGCTGAAAACCAGGGCTCTGACTTACACTCCTAGGCTGAAAAGCAGGAGTGGGATAGGGTGTAGGTCTCACAAAGTGCCGATCATTACGATCCACCAATCCAGGGTTCCTAGGCTGCCAGGGCCTGTGCACACGTGCATTCTCCTTCTCAGTTTCTTCCAACTTCTTCGAGTTCTGCACCACTTGAGCATAGCTCACTATAAACTGGACAGTGAGGTAAGCTTTAATGGCAGGGCACAGTCCTTTAAAGAATTTCTTTGCTTTGGCAAGATCAATCTTCAAAGAATCAGGAGCAAAGAAATGAAGTTCCTCGAATTTCTGTTGGTACTCCAACACAGACAAAGATCCTTGCGCGAGAACCATAAACTCAGCTTCCTTCGCATCCTTCACCGCCTCAGGGAAGTAATTCATGCAGAAAGCCTCCTTGAATAAATCCCAAGTTACAACACCCGCATGCAAACCTTCCAATACATGCCGAGTGGAGATCCACCAAGCGTCAGCTTCATGTTGCAACTTCTGTTCAGCAAATAAAATCTTCTGAGCTTCCGTACATTGCAAATGACGGAAAGCCTTCTCCAACTCACGAAGCCACTTGTTAGGGAACAAGAGGTCCTTGGTAACTCCAGTGAAACTGGGCACTTGCATCTTCAGAAAACTTTCCATCAAGCTAGTATGAGGAGTTCCAGCCAAACCTCCCGCATTCGGGACTACAGTATGAAGATTTCCATTACCACCTGCACGAGTCTCATTATGCAGAGTCATGAAACTGGTCATCATTTGGTTAAACTGGGCTGCTTGCTGCTGCATCATATTGCCCATGATATTGGCAATATCACGAAAGCTTCCAACATTCGGGGCACCGGGTATGTCATGGGTACCCTGATCACCAGTATTGGTCCGCTGATCATGACCATCTTCAGGTATTTCACCATGACCATGACCACTGGATTCCCCACTTCCACTTCTCAGAGTAACCATTTTGCAAAAACTAAGAACATCAAAATACCGAATTTCAAGTTTCAACATAATCCACAAGTCCAAATGATTTGAAAATTTAAATCATGCTTAAATACATCCATTTAGTAATCCAAGAATAAACCATAGAACAAAAATCACATTTTCCAAAAATCCAACAGAAAATGAGTTCATTGGGTCCATTGGTCGATTGATTGGTCGACTGGTCCAGTCGACCAATGAGTCGACCAATGCTCACAGAATACGAAATTTCACATTATAAGCCTCATTTTCACATTCCAACTTCATTTTAACTTCTTCCAAAAGTGAGAGAGCTCAAGGGAAAATACTCCAAAGGTTCTTCCAAGTGTTCTAAGAGTGATTTGGTGCTTCAACAACAACACAACAACCAACATTCATCACACACAAGGTAAATCCATCATTTTCTCTTCCATTCACATCTTCTCATGCTTGCATTTCAACAAAATCCATGTTTTACTTGTATCCAATGTTTGAAATCATGTTTAGGAATACTTAGAAACATATTCCCTAGGTTTTAAACACAATGCCATGCATAGACAACAAGTTCTAACACATTCTTGCACTTCTCGCAATGTTTTCGTACCGAAATCGTTAACTTTAGAAAAATTTCATTTTCTCCCAAACCGCTTGGATTTTTCGCACGAAATCAATTGTACATGCTCAAGATGATATTGTAGATTTGTCCATATAGTTTGATTTAACCAATTTCAACTTTTCAAAAAAATCCAATTTTGACCTAGAATGCAAAAATCCCCAAATTCTTCTTGCTGAATTTTCCACTTTAGACCAAGATTTCGATCGATTTCCTTCAAACAAACTTCATAGCCATGAAATTCCAAGTATTGTGCACATGCTAGTATCTTCAAATCAAATTTGAAATTTTCCAAAAAATTTACGAAAATACCCTTTTGGCTGAAATCTTGAAATAGCACTAACAACAATGTCTTTTGCTTCTTCTACAGACATTCACTATGCCGAGGGGAGTACGAGGACGAGGTCGAGGTCGCATCGTAGGTGCACTCAGAGGTAGAGGTCAGGTTCCTTCAAAGCCTAGACAGGAGGTTCGGAGACCAGACAGATTCGACACTCCACAGGCCGAGTTCTTGTACGAGGCCTACTTAGTTATTGCAGTATCGAGTTGGGACGTCTACTTCACCTTCGTCAACTCAGAGTCTTCAGGATACAGCAGAGATTCGACACTTTGCAGTGGACACATCTCTTCACAGAGGATTGCCCATATATCCGGAGCTAGTGAGGTTGTTCTTCAGCAACCTTACCTATACAGAGGAGTCTCGAGGTCCAGGACATCCTCTTCGGCTAGTACTTAGGAGCAGGGTCTTTCAAACTCGGATCCGGTTCTCCACGAGATCATTGGCTGAGATCTTGCGGGTTCCTCATTATCCAGATTAGTGCGTGTGGATACCTGCGGGGGCAGACATAGACAGCTTCTTGATGCCATATGAGCTGCGCGAGATATGCTCTACACTGTGGGATAGTCACCGATGCTACACTCCGTGGAACAGCGGGCGGATGACTGATTCAGTATGGATCATCGGTCGCATCGTGGGCCGAAACATCATGCCGAAGGCCTTAGTCATCTACCGCATCTACATGGGCGTCGAGATCGACCTTTCTTACATCATTTAGTAGGTCATGTTGGACCTGGTTCTGCGGCCTAGAATGCGGAAACTTTGCTATGGGAGGCTACTGACCTTGATCTTCAAGAATTTCGGGGTGAGTTTCAAGGATACACCAGTGGACACTGGTCCATGGGGATACACGATAGGGACTCGGACCATTCGTCAGATGAGGCTGCAACAGACTGTGAGATCTCCTGGTCCAGAGGGTGAGGATGAGGAGCAGGAGTCAGAGGATGGAGAGGAGGATGTCGGTCTTGATAGTGATGATCAGGCCGGAGATGATACAGAGATGCACAAAGCTATGCCGGAGCATCACGAGTTTCCTTCCTCGCGCTTTGAGACAGGTGGCCCTTCTCATGCAGTTCCAGAGACTTCAGATCTCAGTGCACAGATGAGATCGATGACTTCCAGACTGGAGAAGATGGAGGTCAGACAGGAGCGGATGTATAAGAGGATGGAGTCACGACAGGATAGGATAGAGTACCAGATGACTCAGCTAGCAGAGGACTTCAGAGCTTACAGAGATCAGAGGAGATCACCTAGATAGATTGTACTTAGGATTTCCTTTTATGCTTTTCTGATGTAATCATTGTAAAACTCTTAATATTAATGAAATTCACTTTGTTTCACTTTATTATTGTGTATTATGCATTTTTCTTGTATTGCATTAAGTGACAATTATTTAAGTATAATTATTGTGCATTATTCAGAAGTATTCAGTTATGCTTCATTACACAGTTTCTAGTCCAAGTGTTCTATTATTCAAATCTAAGAGTAGATGAGTCATTTCTGGATCTATGACTCAGGAATGTTCTGTTATTGTTTTCTGTGGTTAGGATTTCCTTGAACTTTGGGCTCTGATACCAATCTGTCACATCCTCCCAGCCTGTACCCTAACTAGCATACCCGAGAGTGTGATCCGCAGCCTCGAAGATCAAGTATTGAGGAAATCATCCTCCCACATATATAATAACATAATCATAAACAGGAAATAATCAAGGTTTAATATTATAAATAAGGTTCAAGACAAGAAATGAATAAACAATATAATCAGAGTGCGGAAAATGATACCAGATATTTGTAGATATCAAAAGAAGTAAAGTGAGGCGGAAACTCACTCCACAAATACAGCGAAATGTAGTATAAGTCTAAAAGGAATAACAAAGAAAATAAGAAAGACAACTAAACTAAGAGTCTTTTATCCTATAGATGACATCTTCAAAATAGTGGACTTCATCAATCCATTTGAGATGTTCCACCTCCACGTTGCCTTTAATCGTAGTACGAAACCTGATCAACTGAGGGATCATCAGAGTAATCTTGATTGTCGCCAACGCCTTGCATGTAGTACGCTTCATCGGCTTGCCCTTCATCGTACTGTCCGTCACAATAATCAGTACCTATAGAATAGTCTAACAAACAATGTACAAAAGGAATGAGTTTCGAAGAAACTCAGTAAGGTAGTTATTCCATAACAACATAAATAACATGTGGCAGAACATAACAAGATGCAATGTAGTATGAAACAGATAATGTATGTATGCATCTAAACTCTATGTATGCTGGTCTCTATTGGCAGACATGCTTTAAGTCATAGCACCATACTTCTTTGGGTAGGTCACGCATAAGGCTCCTGTTGGTAGTGGGTCCGGCATCCCTCTTGGACATTCCATGGCTAGGGGTTAAGTCAACTCTCTCTCACATCACCATTTGGTCTAAGTATTAATGCATGTCAGGATAAAAGCCTAGCCCAATGCAAGTCATCTACTTAATTACATCAACTCAGATCTAGATACTTCCATTCCTCCCCTCTCGGGATCCTTTCAAGTATCCTTCACACTAGAGTCAGCGTATTCGACTCTCTCAAACACGGACTCATCAACCCTATTGGTTATCCACATATGGTAAACGGGAAGCTCTCATGTCCTCTCACGGATATAACTCACCGGTCTTAAGCGCCCATGAGCCCAAGTCTAACCATATTCAACCCTCCAATACATGGCCCCCACAATGTGATTCCCGTCCTCTCACGGGTTGGTTACCGGTCTTGAGCGCCCGTGAATCCCCATTGCTGCCACGGGTCGTTTGGTCTCAATAACCTTCCGATTTGGGTCTGATATAACGGGGACATCCTAGCCAAACACAGCTAGACAGCCCTAGGTATGACAAAAATTAATTCGGAAAAGCGTTGATGGACAACCCCGGAAACATCCCATACTATTTCCGATAATGTCCAAGGACAGAAGTGTCAAAAGGACACCTCTTAATCCCAAATCATACCTAATCAGACACAATCTCAGATCAGACATGACATACACAGTCAACAGTTCATCATATACAAAAGAGAATATAAAGTCATGATCTAATCATTAACAACATGATAATAACAAATTCATATAAGTATGAATAATGAAAAAGATTACATAAACAAGTGCTAATGTTCTCACAGTAGTATATTAGAAGTAAAAGTATACAAACAGTAATTAAACTCGTAATTGCATAAAGATAGAAACCAGAGAGTATGTGATCTATGTAGTTAAGGAGATAACAGTCCTTACCTTCTAACTCGTAAAGGAACTTAGGGAATCAAGTGAGACCTTGACTAAACCTAAGAAGAAAGTCCTAACCAAGTGTATACAATATGTTAGGAAAGATACATAGAAGGAAAGATCTTAAATCAATCAAAACAGACCAAGAATGGGGTTGCTGTACCCATTGGTCCACTGATTGGTCTACTGCCCCAGTCGACCAATGAGTCGACCAACAGAGACAGTAGCCTTCAAGAATCAAAATTTTTAGATTAAGAAACCGAATTTGGTGGTTCAAAAGGGTACAAAATAAGGGGGAAACTATAATGGCAGCATTCTAGTATATAGAGGACATCAAACCATCAATCAAAACAAGTTTCCAAGTTACAACTTAGGAACCAAAAGGTTAACCTAATTAGGTTAAATCATGGATCATGAAGAAAACACAGTATGATCAAGGATAAAGAGTTAGAGGATGGTAGGTTACAATTCTGTAAAGAAAATAAAGTGATTGTCTTCTAACATGATCAAAATAGGGGTTCTAGATTTTACCCAAGAAACTAGGGTTTCACCCTTTTTGGCTCTCATGAAAAAGGTTGAGATCACAGGATGAAAGGGAACAAATTGTTGGCTAATAATAACAAGGGAAACATTAAATGCTCAAGTTTAGATTAACATAAATATCACCCATGAGGTTTCCCTCACATGGGAGGTTACCAAAGTTTCTCCGAATGACCACACAAGGTTAGGGTTTCAAGGATTAGGGTTTCAAGGATTCAACTGGCTAGGGTTAAGATCATGATGATGATCATAGATCTCAAAGAACATGATGAGATCATGGAGTAGATGGTTTCAAGGGTGCAGCATCTTCTTCCTGACTCAACCAAGAACAGAATAAAGAAAAGAAAATAAGAGATAGAGAAGAAAGAAAGAGTGTAAACATACCTTTGATGTAGGAGGATGAAGATTTCTTCAATTCTTGTGAGAGATCAACTAAGGATGCAAGGGAATTGATTAGAATGAAGTTCTAACTTGTTCCAGAGGCTTAGGAGGCAGATGAGGCGGAGTATTCCCGAGATTCGACTTAAATAGAGTAGCCATGACCTAATTTTCAAAAACAGAATCAATTGGTCGATTGATTGGTCAATTGGTCCAGTCGACCAATGAGTCGACCAATCAAGACAGCAACTTCAAAACAGGAAATTGAAGGCTTAGATCAAGTCCAAACATCAAGGGGTTTTGCACACACCTAAAGTGACATACCTAGTACATAGAAATGCCTTCAAACCAATACAGAGAGCACTCCAAGTCCATTAACTATTCCAATCTTCATCAGGGTGCAGTTTCCATAAATGGAACACTGACATCAACACTCATGGTGTCACACCCCACCCGTCGGTCTCAGTTACCCGCCCGACAACCCGTGGGTGCGATCCGTCACAAGATCCAAGGTTTTAGTCTATCAACAATATTTAAGACAATATAGATAATCTAGAGCAAAGAATATTCAATAACTAAATTAAATGAATTACAGGAGCCCAAAATACTCCAATATCAAAGAAAATAAATAAAGAATAAAGGATAAAACAAAAATGAGGCAGTGGAATAATTCAAAAGTATTTATATCAGTTTCTTTCCAGTTTGCTTTTCTAAGTCAATGAACTTAGACTCCAGTTTAATAAGGTGAGGGGTCCTCCAATTCTTCTCCAGCCTCTGTGCGAACTGCCTGACCACCTCTCGCCTCTAACCATCAATTGGTGCGATAAGCGCACTCCATGCACCCGCAGGAACTCCCGCACATGCTATTTCCATCTCCCACTGGCGGTGCCACATCTTCTTCAAACGGGATGGTTCCTTCATAGGAAACCAGCCCATCTTCAGATATAAATCATTCTTCTGTATAGGCTAAAAACATACGAAGAATAAAGGAATGAGTTCTAAAGATCTCAGTAAGAAACAATCATATATCTCATCCATCATCCAAAAATGCCATGATACAACAGTAATATGAATGAATGCAAAATATGAATGATGCTATGATTTCTAACTATGCAAGTCTCTAATAGCTGACATGCTTTAAGATATACACCAGCCCTCCTCTGGGTAAGTCTCATCACTCTGATCCGGCAAGGACTAGTTACCTCTATAGGGATCCAGGGAAAAAGGGAAAGTCCACACCTGGCTCACAAACCATGGTTAGGGGTTAAGTCCACACTCTCTCACCACGACCATTGTTAATGAGTACTGGCGCATGTCGGGGTTTCTAAACCAATGCACGGTCATAATGGTTACATGTCTACATGAAGTCCAGATACATCCCCTATGGCACCAACCAACTCGGTTCAGTATCCTTCGCAACCTAGGAGTAAGAATCCTCACGGACTGGCTACCTCTGTTGAACTCCACTCCTTAACCCTATAGTCATCCACATATTATTGGGGCGGAAGCTCTCATGATTCCTCACGACACCCGGCCCGGTCCTTGGACATCCATGAGCCCAACTCTAACATATGCAACCCTACCATTTATATGACTAACAGTGGACCACCAAGTCACATCACTGTCATCACGGGTCACTCGGTTTCAATCCCCCTACCGAAAGGGTAGTAGCATGTGGGGTACCAAGCCATGCAATCTAGATTCATCCTAATAATATCATTAATTAATCATGATAGTGCTGAAGGTATCAGCAGGCATGTGTCCCATTCCACAGCCTTCTGATATCACCAGCCAAGATATCCCAAAAGGAACACCCCAACTATCATAACCATATACCAATTACCATAATCAGATAACATTCACAATTCACCAGGTAATTATGAAATCAAAGCAAACAGCAATAGTATATTAGAAATAAATACAACTACAGCAGCATATAACAATAGAAATTAAGACTAACAACTATCAGATTAACATGTTCAAGTATATGTAGATAGATAAGATAGATTGTCCTTACTTGTATATAACTGAAACGTCCGTAAAATGGAATCCAGTAACTATTAGTAGACTTTTCTTTTAAACAGTAATCACCTAAGCACAAGGTTATTAGAATATATAAGTCACATGAATCAATTTGAATCAGAACCGAAATCCAATTGGTCACTGTTTACCAGCCGGTCGCTTGTGCCGGTCGCTTAGGTTAAGCGACCGCCCTAAAAACAGTGAGTTTCAATCCGAAACTCAGGCTTCTGATTACTCAATTTCAATCCATATTTCGAGTAATCTTGACCTAAGTCTCGAATTAAACACTCCCTAAGCCAAAAGGGTGAGAGAAAATTAACTATTACCATCAATAGATTACCCATAACCCTCTCCTTGATTGGATTAACCATCTCACGGAAGCATGGTTCCGTTTACGGTTATTCCATCTCAAGTAAATTAAAAAGTGAGTTAAAATATCCAAGGGGTAATCACAAAGACGAGGGAAAAAGGGTAAAACCAATCTAACGGAGAAAAGAGAGTAAAGAACGAAGGGTTAGTTCAATACCTCACACCAGAAAGCCAGAGAAGAAAATAACTGATCTTCCATATGTGATTTCATGTTGCTTCATGTGAAGTTTCTCATTCCTTGACTCTTGAAGAAGAGGCTTCAAGCTCTTTGGACTCTTCTAGGTCCTTTATTTGCACATGATAGACTGCTTTGACTATAAATTGTCCATCCTTATTGCCCCCCCCCCCCCAAAAGTAAAACATCATTAGTAAGAAATAATGAAAGTGGAATGGCCAAAGTTGCTACACTCTCTTGTGGATTGAACCATTGATGAATTAAGTCCTCCTTCCAAGTTCGGGAGTATTGACAAATCAAATATGCCACCCATTCTAAACCACATCCACTTGGCCTAATAGATTGGATTTTGGATTAAGTTTGATACCCACTTATCATCCAAAATGTTAATAAAATTCTCAGTTCCTATTTTCCATATCAACCCCAACTTTAATACTTCCCTACCTTCCAAAATACTTCGCCATGCCCATGATGGATTATTACCAATCTTTGCTTCTAGAAATAAGGTAGTGGGAAAATATATCTTCTTGACAAATTGAGCCCAATCTGTTGTTGGATCTAAAAATAATTGCTATGCCACTTTATATAGAAGCGCTTCGTTTTGAATGTAAGGATCCTTTAATCCTAGCCCACCTTTGCTTTTTGCCTTTGTTAACCTATCCCATGAGATCCAATGAATGAATCCTCTCCAATAAAATCTTGTTGCTCTAGATTTTATCTTCTGATGGATGCTCTTAGGTAATTTAAAATGGGAAGTAAAATAATTTGTAGAGAGGAGAGCCACAGATTTAAGAAGAATTTCTCTAGTAGTATGATTGAGAAGCTTCTTCGACTTCCCTTGAAATTTTTGATCCACCTTATCCCCCATTGCATGAAATAACTCTACCTTAGGCACTCCAAATCAGTAGGTAATCCCAAATATTTTGATGGGCTAGCTTTTTATGATATTTTCAAGATTTTTGAGAACCACCTTTTCACCTTCTGTAGTGCATTTGGATTGAAGGTTAAGGAGGATTTCTTGTAATTTATGACTTGACCGAGGCTTTGCAATACTTCTCCGTACCTCTCTTTGATTTTATATACACTTCATAAATTAACTTCCAAAAAAAGGATTATATCATCCGCAAACATTAGCTCAGTCAATGGTGTCGTTCTCGCCCTTATTTTCAAAGCCTTCAATCTTCCTTCCTCAAATTCTTTTGATAATAATTGGGCCAACCCCATAGAGCACAATACCGATAGAGCAGGTGATATAGGATCTGCATGTCTGATCACCCTCTTTGGGTATAGAGAAAATCTCTCAGCCCCATTAATCAAGAAAATATATTTAATAGAGGATAGAGTATTGAGAGTCATATCAATGAATTTACAACAAAAACCCAATTTGGATAAAAGTGCAGAGATGTACCTCCATTCAATTTGGTTGTATGCTCTCTTTTCATGTTCATTTTCACGGCTAATAATGCTTTCTTTCCTTTCTTTCCTTTCTTTCCTTTCTTTCCTTTCTTTCTATTTTTCAAATAATGAAAAGCCTCATGCACCTTATATACATTGTCTGATATAAGCCTCCTTTTAACAAACATCGATTGTGATGGAGGAATTATCAAAGGTTACACTGCATGGAGTCTTGATGCCAATATGGGTGAGGCCTAATTAAGTCTTAATTAAAGTGACACTGTAATGTGCTTGAAAGTACTAAAATCATCTCATCTCATTGTGTTGTTTTGTGCCAAAAGTAGACTAGTGTGATCATTTGTTACCAATAGAGAAATTGAAAAATACCAATAGGAAAAAAGAAGTTTTTTTTTTTTTTATTTCAATAATTGTTACAGGGATTTCCCTTAAAAGTGCCAAAAATTAGCTGTGACTCATCTTTACATTATTAGTTACTCATATAGTTTCTTCCATTTAACAGAATTAGTTACTCTCTATTTAGTAATTCAAATTTTGAAATGCAAATGACGAAAATAACCCTTGTGTAAAGTGTTATGACCAAACTATCCCATCACTCTCGTTGAATCTACCCACCACCACTCAGACCCCCTTCCCCTACCGGCCACCACTGCCCTTACCTTCCTTGTCCCCCTATTGGAAACTGGTGGCCTCATGTTAGAGATGGAGTGTGGAACAACGAGAGAGAGAGAGAGAGATCGAACGGTGATGCCTGAGTCCTGAGTCCTGAGAAGGGGCGTACTTATTACTAACTAACCGCGAGAGAGAGAGAAGAAGCGAAGAGAAAGGATTGTGAAGAGAAATAACTTTGATCGGAATGAGAGGAAAGACATGGTTTTTAGGTCGTAATCAAGAAGAAGCCCATAAATTTTATCAAAAATAGAAACCAGTGAGAAGATCTTTGGAGGCTTTTCAGTGTTGTTTTAATCTCTTTGTTAAAGAAAACACATTTTGGCTCTTGGATTGCATCTTAGGGAAGGAAGTTGGGTTTTGGCCTCATTATTTTTTCTGAAATTTGTTGCAAAGAGGGGAAGAAAGAAAGAAGACCTAAGAAACTCCCATTCACAAATTCTCAAGCACATTGAAAATTATCAACTACTCTGAAATTTCAAAGTACACAAAGAAAATGGGTGAAGCAATTCTACTAAAAGGTTGAATATGAGGATAGTTACAGGAGATTGATGGCGATAGTATAGTTTAAATATTTTTGTTATTTGTATTTCAAATTTTGAATTATTCAATAAATAACTGACTCTATTAAGTGGGAGTAACTAATAATATTAGGATGAGTTACAAGTAATTTTTGACATTTAAGGGAAACACCTTTAATTTCACCTTTACTTAAAGAAGTCACCTACTTAACGAAGTCAAAAGTAAAACACTCTGAAAAACACTAATAGAATTTCATCGGCAAACACAAACCAGCACCAACCCCCATCATCCTTGGCATCACCATCACCTTAATTACTATAATTGCAAGTATATTAATTAAGAAAAATGATAGTTTACAACACTCTAAATACTGGAAAAGAAAAAAGTTAAACATCCGCATCTTATGCTTCTAATTTGTTTTGCCTTGCTCAGATTCTTACTTCCTTCTTTTGAAAGGCAAGCTCTCTAATCAGTTACAAGCTTTAGACCCAAATCCCAGTTTCCCTCCTGCCACATTGTAAACTACCTCATATGTTTGCTGTTGCATATTCCCAATGATCTGCAAAGAAGCTGGGCTGCTTAATGCAAAAGCCAAGCAATATACAGTTGAGCTTTCTTGGACCATAATCCCAGATTTATCAACATTCAAGTCTGCACCTCCACCGAAATGCAATACTATGCCCGGTATATCTGCAGTACTATATGCAGACAAGTTATAGCAAGTGTCGAATAGTGAACCTGGTGGTGCCATGGGGTACTTAGACATTGCTCGACGAAATGCCGAGCTGAGAGCTGAATAAGCTGGTGGTGCCAATCGAGTGATCACAGTTCCAGAGTCTATAATGGTTCCTGGAGTAGTAAAAACTGATTCTGCGATTGCTAGCTTCTGCCCTCCAACACTTATTCCTGTCATATGTAGATAATAAAACGAGGGGCTATTCTTATCTGTTAGTAGTGGAGTGTACTGAGCATTAGAAGATGAAGAACCCGCTTGGCTACCGAATGCAAGAAAACCAGTGGAGCTTGTTGATGATGGAAGACAATAGGAGAAAAGCTTTCCATACTTTTGAGCAGTCTGTGATACCGTCGAGATCTCTTGGCGGCCGAGACCTAGTAGTCCATCTGCAGTACCAAAGAGGCCATCGTTGCTATGCCCACAACCAAATTCAAAATTAGGGGTTGTATCTGAAGAAGATAGTGTCAGTGTATCGGTTACAAAGTCCCCTTTTGAATATGAATTGTCACCATATGAGACCTGGTAGAGGCAATTGGTGGTGCAAGAAGACTGTGCATAGCCAGATTCCCTCAGTTGCGAGCACGCAGCTGAGCCACATTTGACAGTGGAATAGGTTGAAGAAGCAGCAGAGTTGAAATAGGGATCTTGTTGTGAATAACACCGTTTGGCAAAGCATGGTAGGCATTGGATCCAAGTGAGATCACTACCTGTATCGAACACTACTGTGAACTTTTGCTTGGGTGTTCCAAATCCAATGTTGACAACAAAGTTTGCTGTCCCTAATGATTCACCAGATTTAGCAGGAATTTTCACAGTAGAATCTGAGACAGCTGATGCCTGATTGTTTGAGATTTTAGACTGGATTGACTTGACTCGGGTTTCGTCATTAATGAGAATCTCATGAAGACTTGGGATTTTTGATTTCCCTTCCGTTTAACGGTGAGCAAGGTCCATATCTGTGAGCTACTTGCATCAATGGCCTGCTTGAGACTTCAGAACCTAGAAGCACAAAAGGCAACTCGCAATCAATATATAGAAGAGATATCATTACTCCCGTGTCGGGGCGGTTTCCATGGGCTTCAAAGTACGTTTTTAAGGCGGAAAATACTGACTCCAAATATGGACCATTTGCAAAATAACACTTTTGGTTCGAATTTAGCAATGGTTTGGATTAATGGTTCATATTGGGATTGAATCAATTTTAAGGTCATTATTAATTTGTTATCCAACCATTATAGTCTATTTTAAATTAAAAATTATATAAATATTGCATCTTGCCATTCGGTGTAAATAAAATGATCTATCTAGTATCTTTAAAGAGTAAAATAAACTTAGAATCTTAGGAAAAAAACACAGAAGATGTCAACTCAAAGATGATAAAAACTAGGGATAATTACTATTGCCCCCTTATACTTAGGTTTTATTACTAATCAAACCCCCTTCTTTGTGAAATTACTATTGCCCCCCTCACTACTAAAGGTGTTAAGTGGCTGTTAACATCAAATATGAAATGTCTATTTTGCCCTTAAAATTAAGAAGTAAAAAATATGCCATTACCCTCATTTATAGAAACTATATTGCATGTCAATTATATTCTTAAAATCTTATATTTTAGAATTAGTTTTGGATTTGGTGGGACTTCATACTTATGATTGTTGAAACTTTCACATTCCACTTAAATTTTTCATAATCACCATGATGGAAGTTTTACAAACAAATTAGCATACAAGATCTAATTGATAGAAAATTTGATAACATACATAATGGTTAGCATATATTAGGTGATTTTCAATTTTCAGCTTTGAATTAAATTTAATATTTCTTAATATTTTAGTTTCTATTTAATTACATATTTCCTTTATTTAGTGATTTATTTTTAGGGGAAAAAAATCACATCTTTCCTTTATTCGGTGGTTTTTTTTAGAAAAGAAAAGTGAAATTAAAGTTAATTTTTTTTCTATTAAGGGTAGTATTATAACTTGAAAAAAGAGCAAATAAGTAAAAAGATAATTGCAAGGTTATTTTTGGGATTTTGAAAAAATATATAGATGCCACATCATCAGTAAACTGACGGAGCTTAACGGTAGGGGGCATTAGTAATTGTTGACAAAGTTAAGGGTTGGAATAGTAATTTAAAAAAGTACAAGAGATAAATTAGTAATAAAATCAAAGTACAAGGGGGCAACAGTAATTATCCTTAAAAACTATCATTTTAATACTTTTAATAAGCTAGCACAATGATAACAGGTCATAAGACTCATAATGGTTTGGGAATGTATAATGGTATGGTTCAGATAATGGTTCAGCCCATTCGATTCGGTCTAATGGGCTGTGAATGTGTTGGACTAAACCAGCTTGAAATGCTTCAATGTTTCATCCCTCAGGCCATACTCTTTCTGGGTTTTTTTTTTGGGCAAAGAAATCAAGTCTTCTGCTGGTAGGGAGTAGACAAGCCTTCTCTTGCAGCAAAGAACCGGTTGGCCGGTGGCTTGAGTGTTAGATCAAGGAACTAATCTAAACATACAGAAACACAAGCACAGAGCTGAAAAAGAACTCACCTTTAGAAAGAGTAGAGCAAACATTAGCTGGCTTGAAGGAACTTAGGGAAATGACATGAGTCTGGAGTTGATGATTTGCCACCAGTTCTTCGAATCTGTAAGCATCTAGCTTCTGTAAAGAACAAGCAGAGAAGAAAAACAAAGAAAGAAGGAAAAGGAAGGAGTAGTTAACAGCCATGGATGATGGATATTGGTTTCTCAAGCTAACTATTTCACTCTCTCTCTCTCTCAATCCAATGGCTTATTGCAATATTAACCCAACCTTGTAGTTCTATATATAATAGGAAGGACCACACACATTATAATACTTGGTAGAAATTTCAGAGCAATAATCCATTTTTATAGACGAAGACTTTGAATTGTATTGCTCCAAGTCTTATCAGCCATCGATTAAAGTATGGAAAACAAGAGACATAGTTCTCATTTCCTTTACTAAATATTTAATATTAGATTTGAGTCACATTTTCTTAAGGGATCAATCTAATATCGAAACCGTATGGAAATCATCATGAACAATATATATATTTATCATACATAGAGAAAGTTAATTTGATCGAAGTATTAAAAAACAATAAATAATTTAAAAGAAAAAATCTC
Organism: Hakea prostrata; assembly: GCF_041222555.1. Taxonomy (NCBI): domain Eukaryota; kingdom Viridiplantae; phylum Streptophyta; class Magnoliopsida; order Proteales; family Proteaceae; genus Hakea; species Hakea prostrata. Next base: position 33,330,552 of record NC_142607.1, on the reverse strand, counting down.
TTTTAAGTATATCATTTGGGAATTTAAGAAGCATTGTTGACTCATGGTCAGTCTTTTCCAAACCACCGGCCACAGGAATACACAGTTTGCTTGGTTGGTTTTTCTGTTTTGTTCAAATCAACAAGCAAACAATAAAAAATAAAAATAAAAGACAAGCGTGACAAAGGGGACTAAAAGTCTATAAAGAACTCAATGGTATTTATCCTAATAGTTTTAAAATTGGATAACGGAAAGTTGAAAGAAATCTAAAGATGTACAGGTAGACAAGGTTTTATTTTTATTATTGGTACTAAGTATTGTATCGGTCAAATGATTTTAAGAGACATATTTTTTCATATAGAGAATCTCTATTACTGGTCAATACATTTTGGTGCAATTCAGTACGTTCTCTCTAACAGAAAAAAAAAAAAAAAAAGACATAACAAAATACTTTGTATCGGTTGTATCCGACACGGATACACAACAACTAGTATAATATCATACCTTGACATACTTTAAACCTTACTTCTAGGTCCTATAACTTGTTTGTTCAAAATACCATTTGCAGAATCCTTTGTAAATAAATTATGTAATCTCTTGATGCTTAAGAGTTTAGAGTTCTAAGCATATATAAGAGGAGGAAGACTAAAAAGTTTCCATAGACTGGTGAAAGCTAATCTACATATTGTTAGTCATATTGATGGCCGAGGATTCCTTGCTTCTAGAAACGCATGACTAAGACTCTCACATGTGATAAGAGGCTCAACTAAGCTTACAGAAAGAGTTCCTCAAGGGTTATGCAAATTTCCAAAATAGGGTGGGACTTCTATCATAGGGCCATTATTAATTACTTATAAACCAATTACTTGTAACTGCTACTCAAAGACTCCAGAAACTCATCAACTTATACAACCCTAATCCCTACTCCTACATGGATCCATGTGCTTGCAACTCTAATTTGTTATGTCCAGTAGAAGAGAAAAGAAATCATGGAAGGCATAAGATTCTTTCTATAAGAAGACATGTAGAATGCAAACAAGTCATTTAAGAAAGAATCCAGCATTCTACCAAAAAAAAAAGAGACTACAACACAGTGGAGGCACACGTACACTATCTACTAGACCACTCTAATCGCTTTGCCTCTTTCTTTCTCTTGCTCGACCCATAATTCTCTATCGTCTCTTTGTTTTCAACACATATCAAGTCAATTTTTTTCTTCTATGATTGGAGAAAGATGAACGAAGGCATACTAGAAGTCAATGGCATTTTGTTATTTTAGTTGGTAGATTTACTATTTTACTCACTTTTATTTTCCATGTGAACTCAGTTTATCACTTTTCAAAGAACAGCTAAATTTTATCAAGTTTGTCATGATTTTATTACAAAAAATATAAACCATAAGTTGATTCTAACGATTTATAATAGAGTTGCATGATTTTTTTTCCGGTATAATGACAACATTAAAAGACTCTTAGCTAGGTTTTAAAATTTATACTCTTATTTATGACATTTCCATCATCCATCTATAACTCAATAGAAGAAAGACTGGTCTAACAGGAGCCGATTGGCACGATAGAACAAAAGTTTCTGGGAGATGATAAGTATTTCTTGTTTGATATCCAATTTTTCAAATCCTTCAATCCAGATCTATGATTTTTGTTTTTAATTTTTGTTTCTCTAAACTACAATCATGAATCCCATCAAGTGGGTCAAAGCTATTGGTTTAGATTATTAATTTCAGACTGAAGTTTCCAAGTCATATAGAGCCCCATTTTTCTTGTCTCTAGATTTTCGCATTTCAAGAATAGCATCGCATTCCCTGCATGACTGGTAGAGATTGGATTGGTGACTTTGAGTCAGTACTCTCTGAAAGCTGATTCGGTCAATATGGAAAATCATTGTTGAGTATTGTTTCCAGTGGCTGCTCTGCTTGCTCCTTAAAGCTTTCTAGAAGCTGATTGGAAATCCACTTACTGATGTAAAAATGCAACCATCAGGGTTGATTTCCTTCCAGGTCAATTGTAAAATGTGAAATTGCATTTCATCTTCTTTAATTGTCCTGAAGAGGATCTCATCTTCTTCAAATGGTTTCTTGGTTCTTTTTCTCGATCTTTATTTCAATTATTTTACCCAGTAGCTCCTTCTATTGATAATGTGTCGTAGGTGGGATTTGATTTATGTGGTCTTGTTCGTTTATGGACATTCTATCTTGTCTATAAAATGGGCCCATAATCTCAACCTTTCGAGGCTATGGTTGAATGTAATTTCTGTGAGTGAAGTGTTTTCATTAATTAGGAATATCAGATGACATCATATATATAGTATGTAGCTCAGGCACAAGAATAGTAGGATGGTAACACGTGTACAAACAATAATCATAGATCTACTATCCAACACCCCCCCCCCCCACCACAAGGTCCTCAACCTCAAGCTTGGAATGCAACAGCTCAAATTGTGGATGAGAAAGGCTCTCAGTGAGTGTGTCAGCAAGCCGCCAATCAGTAGCCACAAATTGAATGGAGAGAAAACAAGCAGTGGCTAACTCATGCACGTAATGAAAATCAATCTTCAAATGTTTGGTGTAGGAATGAAAGATGGGGTTGCAAGCGAACTCAAGTTATCACACCAGATGGTAGTAGCTGCAGGAAAATAACCACCAAGCTCATGTAAAAATGAGAGAATCCAGACTAACTCAACGGGGTGGCAAAAACTGCCCAATACTCAACCTCTGTGGAGACGAGAAATTTTTCGTAGTTTCTAATAACTCTAGGAAACAAGGTGGGATCCAAAGAAAATATAATATCCTGTAGTCAACTGGCGATCATCTCCCGCCCAATCAGCATCACTAAAGCCAGTCAAAGAAACTGAAGTATCAGTAGCATATAACAACCCATAAGAACTAGTCCCACACAAATACCGCAGAATCTACTTGACAGCAGAGCAATGAACATCATTTGGTGCATGCATGATGTACAACATGACTCATAGCAATAAGCCAGATTATGACGAGTAAGTGACAAATATTGTAATGCCCCAACGGTCATACGATACAAAGTACCATCCGGAAGAGGAACTCCTGAGCAAGCAAACAAGGTATCAAAACCCAAGGGAGTATGAAGAGGCTCAGCACCATCCATCCAAAGAAATGTGTGCCACCAAATCTCCAACATACTTTTATTAAGTAAGTAAGAGAACTGTGGAAGTATGATGTTCTAATCTGAGCCCATTCCCGCCCTAACCCTAGTTCAGGGCCAAGGATTACTGTCTCTAGCCCTAAGCCCTACAGGGCCAAGCCAAGCCAAGCCCATTCCTGCCCTAATTGGGCCCTGTCGAGATGGGTTGGCCCTGACTCTAATTGGCCCTAGTCCTAATCCTGATTGACCCTGATTAGCCCTGACCCTGATTGATCCTAATTGGCTCTGACCCTGATTGGCCCTGATTGGCCCTGACCCTGATTAGCCCTAGTTGGCCCTGTCCCTGTTTAGCCTTGTCCCTAGCCCTGATTGACCTTATCTTGGCCCTAACCTTAATTGGTCCTATCCTTGGACCTAAAATATCAAATGTAAATTCATAAAATAATAATAATAAAAATAAAAGTATCATGAGTAAAATAAAAATAAAATTCATAGAAATATAAGATGATTCAAACTCATACAAAATTATAAAATAGTCAATAAGTTGATAGTGTTGCTTTAAACATAAATAATTTTATACTCCATAATTCTATATTGATCTCTGAATTTCTCTCATTGTTTTAATGATGGAAATTGAAAACCTCTCCCATTACTTTGGTGATGGAAATTAAAAACTCCTCCCATTGATATCCTTATTCAACAAAAAAAAAAATCATATTCAAAACTTTGTTAACAAGTAAATCAACGATAATTTAGTATTGATTTTTTTTCGTAGTTAAAGAAAATTATATTTTAGTTACAAATGTAGCTATCTGTCCTTAATTAAAAATAATAAAAAAAATTCCTGAAATATCACATTGGAGGCAAAAGAAAGATGTCAATATTCATGATGAGACGTTGGGGTGTAGATTTGAGATTTTAATTCTCTATATACTAGTTTTTATTATTTATGATATATTATCTCACATTTGTTAACAACTAAAAATGACTTAGTTCGAAAAATAAAAATTATCTTAAAAATAATATACAAAGTGAACTCATAGTCTAATATGATCAAAATGACTGAAGGTCAAAGTCGAGACTTATAGTTATATCAATGTTAATGTGAAGATTAGGATAAAAATCTAATACATGATCAGGGTCAAATTAACATTAAGACTAGAGCCAAAATTAGGGTCAGGATCGGGCCAAAATCAGGTGGATGCTTACTACATTAGTAATGAAGATATAATTAATTTTTATTAATTTTTGGGTAATTTTCATCTGGACCCCCTGAGGTTTAGTCCATGTCATTTTTAGTCCAAAAAAATGGACACTTTGCATCTGCCTCCCCTGAGGTATTCAATAAGATCAATTAAGGACATTTTATGATTTTTATGACCAAAATACCCTCACACCTATTCTACCGTAAGATTTGCACATTTTCTTCACGTGGATCATTCTAATCGGATGAACATAAATCCATCTAAATCCCTATTCTCTCTCATCTCTTCATCATTTCCATCTTCTGTCCGGCGTCTCCGCCCTCTGTGTTTTTTTCCTCTTTAACTCCAGCGACAGAATCGTAGTAAAATGAAATCAAAAGATGGACCTCCTCAAAAATAAGACAAACAATCAAATTTAAGTTGAGTAACTGGTGAAAAAAACTGGGAAAAGATAAAGCTCACCAACAGCGTGGATCAACAGAAAAAGGAAGGAAATAAAAGGAATCTTTACCGGCAGGAACAAAATCCAATTCTTAGTTTATCAGAATCAAGAGAGCTCTTCAAGTACCTCCAGAGGCCTCTCTTTCCCCAAGTATAATTTCGCAAGAACAAAAGCATAACCGGTGCCACGAGAGGACCAACCACAATCAAATCACAGGTTTTTTTAACTGTAACAAAGACGAAGGCACCCACTAAAAAACTCATTGCATGCACTCACCACTACAAAAACTCACATTATTTACATCTTTTGTAAGACGGCTTAGGCACATTAAATCCATTATTTACATCTTCTGTAAGATTTACAGCGGAACCATATACAGGCTTGATTATGGAAACAAAGGGCTCCAACTGGCCCGAGCAGCGAGCAGAAGCAGTGCTGCCACGGGAAGACCCAAGAGGACCGGAGATGACAAGTCCAGTGGGAGGTATAGGCATAGGACTAGAGGACTTCTTCTAGGGATGCAAAGGCCCTGAACCAGTAGAGGATTTAGAGACATGACTTGAACTGGAAGCGGATCGTTGGATTTAATTGTTGTGTTGGAAGGAGGAGTGGCGAGAAGGCCTTGATGGAGTTGGCCCAAACGAAGTTCCGGCGGTGGAAGAAGGATCCACCACTGGTATGTCAAACATTTTGCCCAGTTCGCCTGATTTCTTGATGTCACCGCCGGTCTACGGCATGGCTCTTGATCCCATTGTGGGTTGTCATTCTTTGGGTTGCTCTAGAGGACCTGAGACATACAACCGGATCGAATGACATACAACCGGATCGAATTTTGATTTTCACCCTTGGATTTAATTTTGAAGAAAATATGCAAATCTTATGGCAAAATAGATGTGAGGGTATTTTGGTCATAAAAATCATAAATTGTCCTTAATTGATTTTATTGAATACTTCAGGGGAGGCAGATGCAAAGTGTCCATTTTTTTTGGACTAAAAATGACATGGACCAAACCTCAGGGGGTCCATATGAAAATTACCCTTAATTTTTTACAAAACATGATCATATTTTTAAAATTTGACACGTGTCAAACATTCACCCCATGTGGATTATAATTAATTCTTCTCCATAATGGGTGGAAGGTCCATACTCAAATCAAGGCCAAAATCATGGGCCAAGATCAGGATCAAGACCAGGGTCAGAATCAGGGCCAAAATCAGGGCCAAAACGAAGGCCAGAATCAAGGCCAAAATAAGGGATAGAATCAGGGCCAAAATAAGGGCCAAAATCAGGACCAAAATAACGAAATATGTAATGATCAACTCAATAGAAGAGCTGAATGATCTTGTCTTTCTTCTTTATATTCTATATTTTCTCTTTATTTTATAACAAGATGTTAGTAATAACAAAATTTTTGGTGGCTCAAAGAAAGAAACAGGCTTCCAAATGATATTTCTTCATTTATTTATGATTTTATATTTACTTTCCTTTCCCTTCCATTGGGAGAGAATCTCTTGAAAAAGATAAGAGCTTTCTTAATTTCTGGTGTTGCTGCATCTGTACCACAAAATCAGAAAACAAAGGACTCTATACCCAAAAATGAACCCCAGCATGACCCCTAAATTACTCCACTTGTGTGACTCTTTCAATTCTTGCTGCATCAGTAACCCATCCCCATAAAGAACACAAGTTCCTTGTACACTTTGCACGCACATTCTTCGTCCCCTCTCCCCACCATACTCATTTACCAAGAAACTCTCGAACGGATACTTAAATACACTTAGGTAATGCACGAAAATCCAGTAACAGGGTATGTCTTTCTTTGATATAAAATACCCAGAGAAGAGGAAAAAAGACCCCATAATCCCTGCTATCAAGGAGCTCCCCATGATGAAATCAGGCACCAGAGCACTGAAGCAGGCCACAAACGCATTGGCCACCAGCATAACCATCCAAACCACCGCAGAGAAATAAAGGAACCCATCAATTTCTCTCCTCAGCCCTACTAACCAGTATACAGAGATGCTGTAAAGAAGAGCAACAATTAAGAGAAAGGGAATGAAAACAATGGTATTGGCTATGACATAGGAATATACTCTATAAGCTCCTCTAGAGGATTCTCTAATCAGAATCCTCCTTTCCTGTAAGAAAATTGGTAGCCCTTCAGTTGTGGTGGAAAGCAGAAATGTGAGAGTGAAGGCGAAGAATCCCAGTCGAGTCTGCAAAGTTGTCTTACCGTCGTCATTTTTGACATTCATGAATATGGTCCCCAGAACAAGCCCAGCCGCCAAAGCTTGAATGATCTTTGCTACAAAAAGCTGCTTCGTTCTAAATATGTTTTTGCAGAATCTCTTGCCTAGGATTAAAACCTCCTCCAATATTGAATTTGGGTAGAATAGGAGTCTATTTTCTTGGCCTTCTCTTTCTCGATTATCTTCAGTTGGCACCACCAATTCATCGACAAACATAGAGCCCTCCTGTACAATGAAGCTTTCTGCGACATCAATGGCATATTCAAGCACATTTACATGCCGAGGAATACGATGGGCAGAGATCTTAAGACGTTCTTCAAGAAGATCTAAAGACCCATGGTGAATAACAGTTCCACTCGATAACAACACAATTTGATCACAGAGCTCAAGAATCCTATACCCGGGTTGATGGATAGTTAAGACAACTGTCTTACCTTGATTAACAACCATAGATTTAAGCAGAGTCACTACTTGAAATGCTGACGCCGAGTCCAACCCTGAAGTGGGTTCATCGATCAGAAGCACCGCCGGGTCATGGACGACTTCAACTCCGATTGAGACTCGCCGCTTCTCCCCCCCCGGAAATACCACCACGCGAGCTGCTGCTATTTCCTCCAATTCTAGACCCGGAGACCCGCTCCAGGCCAAGCTCCTTGATAAGAGCTTTCACTCTTGCCACAGCAACAGTAAGATCACCACCAATCCTAAGACGAGCACTGTATAGAAGTGTTTCTTCCACTGTCAGCAAAGGGAAGAGTGCATCATCTTGGGTTACATAACCTGAAACTCGCCGGAAAGCTGGTGCATGCATGGGCCGATCATTGATTAGAACCCGACCTGCTATAATATCGTGTGGAATCATCCCAGCGAGGATCTCCAAAAGAGTGGTCTTGCCAGATCCACTAGGACCAGCAATGGCAGTGATTTCCCCAGGCTTTGCTACACAATCCACATTTTTCAAAATGTATTTATCGCTTTTGGAACCATTGGGATCCCTCCAACAGGAAACCCAGTTGAGTTCATGGACTAGTTTTGGTTGTAACTGGTAAGAGAGTTTTTCGGTTTCTATCTTGTACTGAATTCTCCGGCCACGGCCGCCAGAACTGTTGGCCTTGATGGGTAACTCCATGGAGAGGAAGAGAGAATGGCGTAGAAGAAGAAGAAGAACTGCAGAAGAAAGGGAAAAGAAAGGAGATGGAAGGACAGATGATCTAACACACCAAATTAACACACTTTTCATGGAGCGCCAAGAGGGTTCAGGTTCAGTGAAGAAAAGAAATCGCCGCGGTAAATCTGTGACACCAAACAGCAAGGGAGATGAGATCTGCGGTACACTTGCAAGAGCATTCTGCGGAAGAAGCTCCTTGGATGATCAGAGAATACCCTGCGAGCGGATTGAAGAGAGCAGGAACAAGGTTAAAATGATACCAGATTAGATCTGAGGCTTCTTGGAGTAGAACTTCATGAGGTTTCCATTAAACTGTGAAATGTATATATACAAGAAGCTTGAGATTTGCTCAATCTCAAGAAATTAAGATTCTCTACAAGTTATACAAGGAAACATAATTAGAAACATAAGAATTGTTACATACATTGTGGTACAACGGGGCTTTATTAAGGCAGGGATGAGGATATTAATATACCTTAGCAAGAGTCGAACCCACGACCTCTTTACTAAGAGATGTAGGTTTCAACCACTAGAACAGCTCTACGTTGGCTGATGGGTATCTTTTTATCTGAATAATCATGATTGAACTATTTAAACTAAGAAAAGCGATTTGGAGGTGAGCGCTGTCTTTATACAAGTACAAGAATCGATACCTTAGAGAGGTTTCTCAGTTGGCAAAAGAAAAACACACCGCACCATGAGATCTAAGAGTTTTAAAGAATTTGAAGCCTGCCCATACACGCATGCACCCCCACTTATATGACTGTGGGACCCATTCTGCCATGTCATGAGATAGATAGACTGGTGAGTGTGGTCCCACTCATGCAAGTGTGGGTGTATGCCCATATGAGCCGGCTGTGTGGGGGAGGATCTAGACTCGAGCTTAAATCCCCTTGAGACCAAAGCTAAAAGTCTACCTTATATTTAAATTACATATAAAAAGCTACAAAGTAAATGTTTTTCAGTTTTTGCTACAATCTAGCCTGATGGATGATTGGAGTATATATATGTATCTTATGTTCGCTTAGTACATCATTGAGAAATTTAGGATTTTCCATTAGAGTTTTTGGATGAGAATTCTTATGACACCATTCTTGACTATTGGATGTGAGATCTTTTTCTGTATTTTTTCTACATGATGAAAAAGCTCTTCTTCTTTATGCACAAGCTTAATACACTTCATTGGTTTATAAACCACATTAAATATTTATATGTTTTTATACTATTTCTTTTTTACTTTACTTTTTTTTTCCGAGTCATTGTCTGGTAGTCATAATGACTAGGGGCCATATGCCCCAAGGGGGTAGGGGAAGGGGAAGGATAAGATGTGATAAGAGCGGAGATTTGAGTCCATGAGTTCATTGGACTTAGTGTCTCTATATCGTAGGGGTGCAAGTTTGGCCCTGGCGGCCCTGACCCGCCCTAAGCCCGACTAGGGCTTGGGCTAAAGATTTTGGCCCTAAGGGCGGGTTAGGGCCAAAATATTCTGGCCCTGACTAGGGCCAAGGGCGGGCCTGGGATTACTCTTTGGCCTACCTAGCCCATCCCGGCCCGGCCCTAATTTTGGCCCTAATCTTGGCCTTGAACTTGGCCCTGATTCTGGCCCTGATTCTAGCCCTGATTTTCGCCCTGATTCTGGCTCTGATTTTAGCCCTGATTCTGGCCCTTATTTTGGCCCTGATTCTGGCCTTGATCTTGGCCTTGATTCTAACCCTGGTCTTAGTCCTGATCTTGGCCCTGATCTACGCCCATGATTTTGGCTTTGATTTGAGTCTGGACCTTCCACCCATTATGGAGAAGAATTAATTATAATCCACATGGGGTGAATATTTGACACGTGTCAAATTTAAAAAATATGATCATGTTTTGTAAAAAATTAATAAAAATAAAAGGATAATTACTATTGGCCCCTTGTACTTTGATTTTATTACTACTGTATCCCCTGTACTTTTCAAAATTACTAATCCAACCTTCAACTTTGTCTATAATTACTATTGCCCCCTTACCGTTAAGTTCCGTTAGTTAACTGATGATGTGTCATCTTTATATTTTCTCAAAAACCCCAAAATACCCTTATACTTATCTCTTTACTTATTTACCCTTTTGTCAAATTATAGTAGTACCCTTAATTAATTGTGCAAAAAAAAAATTATAATCCGTTTTATTCTAAAAAAAAAAAACCATCAAATAAAGAAAGAATGATTGAATAAAACTCAAATAGAAACCGGAGAGGAAGGAAAATCAAATTCAACTCAAATTGGAAGCTGAATATCACCTAAAAAATTTTCAAAATAAATGAAGTTTAGTGAGGGTGGGAAACCAAATTGGATTTGAATTTTGTTCATTTCTTTAAATCCAAAATAAATGAAGTTTAGTGAAGGTGGGAAACCAAATCGGATTTGGACGTTGCTCATTTCTTTAATTCAAAAATAGATGAAGTTTTGTGAAAGTGGGAAACCAAATCGGATTTGGATTTTGCCCATTTCATTAATTCAAAATAAATAAAATTTAGGGTAAAATTGACATTTAATCTGGTTTTATAAATGGGGTAGCATCGTCTTTTGATTTCTTAATTTTAATGAAGGGCAAATTAGACATTACATATTCAAACTTAACGGCAACTTAACACCATTATAAGGAAGGGGGCAATAGTAATTTCGTAAATAACAAGGTTTTATTAGTAATAAAATCAAACTACAAGGGGGCAACAGTAATTATCCCAAAAATAAATTATATCTTCATTACCAATGTAGTAAGCATCCACCTGATTTCGGCCCAATCCCAACCTTAATTTTGGCTCTAGTCTTAATGTTAATTTGACCATGATCATGTATTAGATGTTTACCCTAATATTCACATTAACATTGATATAACTATAAGTCTCGACTTTGACCTTCAATCATTTTGATCATATTAGACTATGAGTTCACTTTTTATATTATTTTTAAGATAATTTTTATTTTTCGAACTAAGTCATTTTTAATTGTTAACAAATGCGAGATAATATATTATAAATAATAAAAGCTAGTATATAGAGAGTTAAAATATCACAAATCTACACCCCAACCTCTCATCATGAATATTGGTATCTTTCTTTTGCCTCTAATGTGATATTTCAGGAATTTTTTTTTTATTAAGGACAGATAGCTATATTTGTAACTAAAATATAATTTTCTTTAACTACGAAAAAATTATCAATACTAAATTATCATTGATTTACTTGTTAACAAAGTTTTGAATATGATTTTTTTTTTTTTTTTTTGTTGAATTGAATAAGGATATCAATGGGAGGGGTTTTCAATTTCCATCACCAAAGTAATGGGAGAGGTTTTCAATTTCCATCATTAAAACAATGAGAGAAATTCAGAGATCAATATAGAATTATGGAGTATAAATTTATTTATGTTTAAAGCAACACTATCAACTTATTGACTATTTTATAATTTTGTATGAGTTTGAATCATCTTATATTTCTATGAATTTTATTTTTAATTTACTTATGATACTTTTATTTTTTTATTATTATTTTATGAATTTACATTTGATATTTTAGGTCCAAGGATAGGACCAATTAAGGTTAGGGCCAAGATAAGGTCAATCAGGGCCAGGGACAAGGCTAATCAGGGTCAGGGCCAATTAGGGCTAGGGACAAGGCCAATTAGGGCTAGGGATAGGGCCAATCAGGGCTATTCAGGGCCAATCAGGGTTAGGGCTAGGGCCAATTAGGGCCAATCAAGGCCAACCCATCCCGACCCGACCCAATTAGGGCCAATTAGGGCGGGAATGGGCTTGGCTTGGCCCTGTAGGGCTTAGGGCAAGGGACATTAATCCTTGGCCCTGAACTAGGATGAGGGCGAGAATGGGCTCAGATTAGAACACATAGGGCTAGGCTTGGGATTGCAAAAGCCCGGCCCAGTTGCAGCCCAACTATATCGTGGTGTTCTTTTCGACATTTTTTTATATTTTTTTATTATTTTTTTATTACAATTAATATTAATTGGGAGAATGTATATTGTTTTTATTGGAATCCACCGACCACCATAGACCCCGTGTCAGCTTCACATTTTGAAGTTACCGAACCAAAAATATTTATATATCTTACAAGTTAGAAACTTAGACCCTAAGTAATTAGTTAATGCGAAATTTCATTTTTGGTAGGTATTCAATGTCAAAATTGAAAATAAATAAAGGCTGCCTATGCTTTTTTGGGGATGTATATGTTTTTATTGGAATCCACCATAGACCCCCGCCAGCTTCATGGTTTGAAGTCATCAAACCAAAAAGATTTATATATCTTACAAGTTAGAAACTTAGACCCTAAGTAATTATTCAATGCGAAATTTCATTTTTGGTGGGTATTCAATGTCAAAATTGAAAATTAATAAAGGTTACCAAATAGGTAGATTTATCTCTTTTTTATTTCAATTAACATTCCCTTGCAAAAATGGAAATTAAATAAAGACTACAGAAGAAAGAGATATGTATGTATCTTCTGATATGTGTATCTTCTGGAGTCCATGCAATTTTTTCATGCAAAACGATAACATTATTTTAAAAAGAAATTTTTACTTAAGGGTCTATTTAGTTACTTGAGTCTGGAGATTTTAAATATTTAGATATTTTAAATTTATACGTTCAAATTTGTAGAGTCATCGGTCATAAAATTAACTGTTTGATTTTGTTGAATGCGCAAATGTTTAGCGATTTTATAGTAAAGGTGAAGTCCAGAGATTTCACTCCATACCCATAAATTTACAATTTACGTTTTCAGGTTAAAAAAGTGAATTCTTAGATTTCATGCTCTAGCAATTCACACAATCAAACAAATATAAATCTTTATCTCCCATTCATTAATTCACAGATTTGATATCCCTAAATTCATATAAACAAATGGGCTCTAAATGAGTTTGAATTCAAATGATCCTTCTTGTGATATTTAGGTTGTGTTTTACTTAAAAAAAAAAAAAAAAAAAATTTTATTTTTTTATTTTTTATTTTTTTATTTTTTTTTACTTTTTTTTTTTGTGAATTCAAATGATGCTTCTTGTGATATCTATATTATATTGAAAAATTTTCAGTGCCATCTGCTGAGTTTTTCAATCTATCAAGCACGCCTCTATAGAGTGAAAGTACATATATCTATAACACTCTTTGTTGTTATTAAATCACAACTAAATGTTGATGGAAACAAGTTAAACTTGAACAATAAATTTAATAAATTTTATGCTCGATTCAGTTCTTCATCTTCCTTTATTGTTTGTGACTTACTCCTCTCTCAATGGTATATTCTCACAAAGTCTTGGTGAGTTAATCATCCAATGAATCCTCAATGGCAAAACCCTGTGGCTGGAGAGCTTACTTCGGTACTGGCCAACCTGATCAACCCTTCTTCCATCCTCATCAACCCTTCTTCCATCCTCAGCCACCCCTTCCAACTTATATAACTGGCGCCAGTGAATTCAGTCCTGTGGATAACACCAAACACCGGCGGCGCCAGGCCTGTGTGGACTCCTTAGATGGGGCAAAAGCGTGTTTTTCATTCTATTCATAGAGGTATGCCAAGTTAGTTCTACTGTTATGTGCTTGTATATATATTCTCATTTGTATTTGTAATCTTTTATTGTTTTCACAGTATATAGCAGTCTTCTTAAGGTAGTTTAAGTTCATGATGGTTTTCTTATCCTTCTGGTTACATGAGTTTTTCCGACCTGAATAAATCTTTCATACTGATTTAAGTGATCTGACTTGCATGAAATGTTTAATTTCTTGAGGTATGCCAAATTAATTCTACTGTTATGTGCTTGGTATTCACATTCTGTCTGTCTTTTAAATTCAAGTGGAATCTTTTATGTTTTTCATATATAGTACATTGCAGTGATCCCAAGGATAACACTAACTAGTCATCTTCAAGTTCAAGATGATTTCTTACATTTCCGGTTGGGTGCTGGATAGATCTTTCTTACTGTTTTAAGTGATCAAAACTTGCATGGTATGTATCTTTGAAGTGGAGATCTAGAACATGTACGCGTCTTTTATAAACTTCAGCTTAGGCTTTTCTACTTCATCTTGAAATTCCAGCAAAAGGTCCCGAACTAAGCCATTCTATCCAGATCTGCAAAACCCACCTTTTTTTCATCACCAAAGAGTTGGCCAATTGGTAATGACCAATGCCTCTTCGTGAAATGGTTAGGGTTTGATCCTCCTTGCTGGTGAGTTATCCAAGAATACGGTTGTAAATGAATAATCGAAGTCCACTTCCATATCGCATTCGTAGTTCTTTAGAGGTATTTAAATCCGTCCGATTACTAATAGGACATGGATATGGTAGAATCCTTTTCTGACCGATTATTATATTTCCAATGATTTATTTGATTAAGTTACGTATTTGCACTTGTTTTCTTATTTTTATAAAGTTATGTTTATTATATATATAGAGAGAGAGAGAGAGAGATTTTCTATTACTAAATAACAATGTTACTAAATTCTTAAATTTTAAACCTAGCTCTCAAAAATAAAATGGTAAAGTTGTCATCAGACAGTCAAAAATTAAAAAATAAAATGGTAAAGATGTCAGCAGACAGTCAAAAATTATATTCAATTTGTATTTATACCCATGTAGAAAAATAACTATCCGAATTCGACTGAATCAGTCTGAAAGCATAAAGAATATTATTTGAATCCGTCCGAATATAATAGGATATGGATATGGTATTACCACTATCCAATCTAAATCCTATCTATTTACCCCCTACCTAAGGATACAGTCGAGGTACAACTAAACTGGCCTAGATTAATTTTATTGTTATGTGCTTGGTATATATTCTCATTCTATTTATCTTTTTTGAATTCAACTAAAATCTTTTTATGGTTTTCATAGTACATAGCTTCTTTAAGCTGCATTACACTAACTAGTCATCTTCTAAATTAAAATGGTTTCATATTTATGGTTGCATTGGCTTGTTGGATCTGATTATTTTTTTTACTGCTTTAAGTGGTGAGATCTAAAACATCTTTTACAAACTTCTACCTATCCAACCCCGAGGGGTGGTTCAGTTGGCAAAGACCAACGCTTCCACATAGGATGTCAAAGTTCGAATCCCCTTGGGGCCAGGGGCGAAGCCCTGCCTATATTAATTATATAAAAAAGCGCTTTGAGAATGTAGTTCGCGCAAGCTGACCTGGACGAACCTCATTCAAAAAATATATATATACTTCTGCCTATCCTATCCCATCTAGTTCATCTCTTTTGAACAAGCCCAAGCAACTAAAATTATAAGAAACCATCTTTAATTTGAAGATGACTAGTTAGTGTAATCCAACTTAAAAACTATGGTATATCATATTATTATACTGTCATATAAAAGCATGAACTCCTCTTTGTGGCAAATCTTTTTTTGTCCTACTTATTATTTGAAATACCTTTAATTTTATAGTGTCTATTTTTTCTTTATTTATTTTTTTGTGTGAATATTTTTGACATTTTAGTTACTAATAATAAAGATTTACATACACCTAAAAAAAATCATCCTTCAAATTTCTAGCCTCATTCTATGTTTCATTTATATATTTCTTCTTGCTATTCTTGTTCCCTTCACGGACCAACTTCTCTTCTTTGCTTTTTCTTCTCTTCTTATTTGGATCTTGATTTTTGCGTCTAGGTCTTTATTACTAACAGAATAGCAATAGGATTGATTCGTTCCTTTGAGTTGGTTATCTTGGATGCGAAGCCTCCATAAAGAAGTGCAATTTGCGAGCATTTGAGGGATTTCAGAATCAAACCTGTTGGAGAAGAGTATGAGCTTTGTTAATTGGTTTCCTAGACAGAGATTCGGTGGAATCGGACCACTTAATGAGTTGGAAGATATGTCGAGCTTCTGCAACTTCGCATTTGACCTTAGCTTATGTGGGAGATTCCCACTCAGAGAATTGTTATAGAGATTTAATTCCTTAAGGTTAGGAAACTCGTCGATTCCGTCTGGGATTCCACCATTAAGTTGTTGTCCATTAAGCTCAAGATGGTTAGTTCCTTCAACAAGGAAAACCCTCTTGGAATCGGTCCTAATAAATGATTATCCAATAAATCAAGAGCTTTCAGAGCTACCAAGTTGGATAAACTCAGCCAGAATTTCACCATTAAACATGTTCTTGGAGAGAAATAGAGACTCAAGTTGTATTAAATTCTGAAGCTCAAATGATAGAAAACCAGATAGATTTGCACTCGCAATGTCAATGTATTTGAAGTTCGACAATAGAGTGAACTCCTTCGGAACCCCATCAGAGAATTCGTTGTAACCGATCTCCAAGTGTTCAAGTCGACTCAATAAGCTCAACTCGGATGGAACTGTCCCCTGTAGCAAGTTCCCAGCTAAATATGGAAACTTCAAACATGGTAGACCACCATAAACTATTGGAATATTTCCTTGGAAGAAATCTTCATCTCTTGTTCATTGTAATTTATCGATATTCTCAACAGTATCTTCAAAAGAGGTTTGTACCGTATAAAACACATTCAGAAACTTTAATCCAAATTATGTGTCTTTCATTTCCAGGCATTAAACTCAGATCCAGTAAAGGTCTGCAATTTGACCATATCAATTGAAACAACATCCATTTTAATCTAGTGCGGAAGAATTACTCACTGTAAATTGCAGATAACTTCGAGCAGCGTTCGATCACCCTTTAGACTTTATCGAACAAAAGCTTCTCTAGAAAGATTGCTAATGTTTTAAGATTGTTAGGGTTAGGGTTTAAGCATGAGGTTGCTTGAAGCATTACACCCTGAGTATCTAGATTGGAATACCTAGACCGTTGCTTCCAGCTAGTATTTATAGAACTACACTAAGTTCTATTGGTAATTGGACTCTCCCACAAAAGCACATTACACCGTTAGATTGTAACTAATCTGATGACTCATATTAGAACATGTTATTAGGTATAACTTGAGTACCTCAACATAAGTTGGGTATGACTCAAATACCTCAACAATAACCACCGTTTCAACGACATCATCTTCTCCCTTCTTCCCTTACTATCCAGATGATGAAAGCAATCCCCAGCTTTGCAACAACCCTTGATTGCAAACTCTGCATGCTCTGCCCTCTTGTCTTTTTGCTTCTCTGTAATTAGAGTTAGTCTTCTTGAATAACAGAATCTCCAGATGAAAACGATGAAGATGATGATAGCAACTGCAGCAGACGTTGCTTTAACTATAATTTTCTTTGCATCGCCAAGTGTTCATTTACAATCAAGATGAAATTGAAAACTTGAAATGATGGTTGGTTTGGTTCGAGTCAAACGTTCAAATGGTTAGGTTCGTTTGAAACAAATATAGGGTTTTACTTGCACTTAAGTTGGTATGTAGTGCACATGGAGGTTTTTGGACCTTTGAGATTTTATCAAATGATGTGGCGCTCATCTCATCACACACTGCTTAGTGCTGTTCACTTACTACACACCACTGAAGCAAACCGTGTCTGCTTTCCCGTTTCTTGATTCTTTTCAGAACTTTTGCTTGTTTTCTCTCTGCTGTGAATCTTGATCTCTTTGCCTTGACTTCTCAAATTTCTATTGAAACTTCTTCATCCACTCCAGTTTTCTCCATAATGTCGCTCTAGCTTTGCCTCTCAAGCTCTCGTCTCCAAATTTTCTCGTATGGAAGGTGCAATTACTCCCTCTACTGTGTGGTCATTCGTTCCTTAGTTACATTGATGGTCCATTTCCATGCCCGGATCCTCCCTACTTCTAAAGCATGTTTATGTTGGGAATGCCTAGATCAAATCATCCTTAGTTGGCTTGTATCTTGTCTGTCAGAGGAAAAACTTCCCCACGTAGTCAGTGCCAAAACCTCAGCTGAAGCTTTGTCTGCTCTATCATTCTTTGCAGCTCCTTCTCTTAGTGAATGATGGATTTGTGCGATCCTCCTTTTGCATTCAGAGAGGCCTATCCTCTGTCTTTGAATATTTACTAGAAATTTGTCGAATAGTAGATTCCTTGGTGACTATTCATTCTCTTGTCACCGTTGAGGATCTCATCCTTACGACCTTGTGAGATCTTAGTGCAGCCTTTTGTGAGTTTGTGGTTGTGGTTTGTCTACACTTAGAGCCTATAACCTTTGTCTATGTAAAGAAGATTCATTAAAATGGAATGAGGAGGTGTTTGGGAAACTACAACAACATAGCTTATCTTAGAAAAATTGGCTATCCTCCAAAGCCAAAATGAAAGGGACCACTGTCAAGAGTGTCAGGTTATGAAGAACCCACCGAATAGAACAATCAGCAAATAAGAGAAAAGAAGAACACAATAATGTATGGGCAAGAGAGAAAACTTCACTATAAATAAAGAAATATCCAAGAGAGAAGAAGATATTTGGGATGATTAAAGGAGGAGGCATTCTTTTATAGCTTCCTCCTCTCCACATATTCCCACATTAGTCGATGTGGGACTAATATTACAACAATCTCCCACTTGGAGATTAGATTGAGAACCAATCAATCTCCACACCAGTCTCTATCTTGCCACCACCATGCTGTCTACATCTCTGTCAAGCCATACAAGGATCTGCACCAAATGAACTTGCCAGTGTTGATTGCTTTTGTCAATGCATCTGCTAGGTTCTATTTCGTGTGGATTTTCTGTGTATCCACCCTTCCATCTTCCACCACTTCACGAATAAAATGATATTGAACTTCTATGTGTTTTGTCTTAGAATGAAAAGTTGGATTTCTTGCAATGTGCAAGGCACTCTGACTGTCACAATACAAGAGAATCTTCTCGTGTTTGTGCCTAAGTTCTTCCATGAATCTTCTTATCCAGATTGCTTCTTTACAAGCTTGTGTAGCTGTCATATACTCAGCTTCTGTTGTAGATAGTGCTACAACTGTCTGTAGTTTAGATACCCAGCTCACAGCTCCTCTTGCAATTGTAAACACATAGCTAGTAGTAGTGGATTTCCTTTTATCAAGATCCCCTGCAAAATCATAATCAACATATCCTCTGACAGTAAATTCAGATCCTCCATAACATAGAGTAGCATCCAAGGTTCATTTAATGTATCTTAGGATCCTTTTCACTATAATCCAATGCTCTTGTCCTAGATTCGCCATATACTGACTAATCACTCCCATTGCATGTGCAATGTCCGATCTTGTACATATCATAGCGAACATCAGACTTCCCACTGCTGATGCATACGGTACTCGAGACATCTCCATCCTCTCTATTTCATTGCTAGAACACATACTTGAGGATAACTTGAAATTAACAGGAAGAGGAGTAGAAATTGGCTTACAGTCTTGCATATTAAAGCGGCGCAAGACTTCCCTTAAGTAACTCTTCTAAGATAGCCAAATCTTCCTGTTATTTCTGTCTCGGTGAATTTGCATCCCTAGAATCTTGTGTGCGGGTCCCAGATCCTTCATTTCAAATTCTCTAGCCAACTGAGCCTTTAATTCTATGATCTGATCTTTGTTGGGGCCTGACGCCAACATATCATCGACATACAACAGTAAAATGATGAAATCATCATCACCAAACCTTTTGTAATACGCACAAGGGTCTGAAGCAAGTCTGTTGTATCCAAGGCTCAATATGAAGGAATCAAATATATTATACCAACATCTTGGCGCTTGTTTTAAGCCGTATAGAGATTTGTTCAACCTTCAAACCAAGTTCCCCTTTTCTGGTTCTTGAAAACCTTCTGGTTGGAGCATATAGATTTCTTCTTCAAGATC
Source organism: Hakea prostrata (assembly GCF_041222555.1). Taxonomy (NCBI): domain Eukaryota; kingdom Viridiplantae; phylum Streptophyta; class Magnoliopsida; order Proteales; family Proteaceae; genus Hakea; species Hakea prostrata. The sequence continues at coordinate 33,310,645 of NC_142607.1, read as the reverse complement.
TCCATGAAGAAATGTAGTTTTTACATCTAACTATTCAAGATGTAGATCAAACGTAGCACAAAATGCCAGAACTATCCAGACAGTAGTAAGTCGAACCACTAGAGAAAAGATTTCTGTGAAATCGACACATTCTTTCTGAGCATATCCTATGATCACCATTCTTGCACGATACCGCTCTACTTGATCATCATTGTTTCGTTTGATCTTGTAAACCCATTTGTTACCAATGGGCTTCCTTCCGTGCGGTAAAGGTACAAGCTCCCACGTCTTATTCTTATGAAGAGCTTCTAGTTCTTCCTGCATAGCTGCCATCCAAAGTGACGCTTCTAAGCTATCAATTGCTTCTCTGAATGTTGATGGCTCCCTATCTTCTGTTAGAAGACAATATGCAACATTGCTCTCCATAATATAATTAGACTGCCAGGTTGGTGTATGTCTTTCACGAGGTGACCGTTGAACTTCTACAGTTGTAGACTCAATTGGTACTTGTTCCTCATTTTCTGATTCTGCTCCAGAAGAATTTTTTTGGATTGGACTTCTCTTCCTCCTGAACTGTTGTACTCTCTAGAATTTCTATTGAAATGCTACTCACATCTTCCTTCTGCAGCTTATCTTCTACAAAAATGACATCTCTGCTGATGACGACCTTGTGGGCAGTGGGATCTCACAGTCGATACCCCTTGACTCCATCAGCATATCCCAAGAATCTGCATTTTCTGGATTTTGGATCCAACTTCGAAATTTCTTGGGGATGATACATCACGTACATAGGACTCCCAAATGTGTGCAGGCATGAATAATCAACTGGCTTGCCAGTCCACATCTCCATCGGTGTCTTCAGATCAATCGATCTTGTTGGTGATCGATTAATCACGTAGCAGGCAGTGTTTACGGCTTCTGCCCAAAAGGACTTAGCCATACTTGCAGTTCTTAACATGGCTCTCATTCTTTCAAGTAGAGTTCTATTCAACCGCTCCGCTACTCCATTCTATTGAGGAGTGTAAGCCACCGTGAGTTGTCTCTTGATGCCTTCTTAATTACAAAACTCAAAGAAGTCATCCCCTGTATATTCACCGCCATTGTCCGTCTTGAGGCACTTGATTTTCTTCTCAGTTTCTCGTTCAACTTGCGCTTTGAATGTTTTGAAAACGGAAAACACATCTGACTTCTTCTTGATAGGAAACACCCAACATCTTCTGGAATAATCATCAATGAAAGATACATAGTACCTTGCTCCTCCAGAGATGTAATCGGTGCTTGCCATACATCAGAGTGAACTAATTCCAGAACACTTTTACTCCTGGAATCAGATGCATTGAACTTCAGTCTATGCTGCTTGCTTGTAACACAGTGCTCACAAAAGGGTAATGAAACCTTTTTGGGACCCAGGAGTAATTTCTATTCTGCGAGAACCTTCAACCCTTGCTCTGACATGTGGGCCAATTTTCGATGCCACACTTTTGTCATCTCTTCTGCAGTACCGGTTGATGCAACTAATGCTTCTGCCTCCAGACACGTTTCTCCCATTAGTTTGTACAAATTTGCAGCGCCCCTTTCAGCTTTCATTACAACTAGCGCTCCTTTGACGATCCTCATCATTCCATTTTGGATGCGTGTCTTGCACCCAATTTCATCTAATTGTCCCAAAGACAATAGATTCTTCTTTAAGCCCTTCACATGCCGCACATTTTGAATAGTGTGTACCATACCATCGTACATCTTCAACTTGATGGTGCCAACTCCAACAATCTTCAAGGCATGATCATTTCCCATGTACACAGACCCTATAGAGATAGGTTCATAAGTTTGAAACCAATCTCTGCGAGAGGTCATGTGCCATGTTGCTCCCGAATCCAAGATCCAAACATCAGTATGCTCCAATCTATCCTTGGCTGCCATTGCCTTATCTACACTCTTTTTGAATCGACACTCATTTTTTAAGTGTCCCCTTCTGCCACAATTGTAGCACTTGAAATTCTTCTTACACATTCCGTTGACCTTCCTCGAGTCATAGATAGAACTTCTGCTTGTTTTGAGCTTGCCTGTCTATCTTCCCTGCCTTTTTGTCTACTTTCTTCTTCAAGAATTGTAGCAGCGACATCATCAAATACCAAATAATCAGAGAGGATATTACTGGTTAAATTGATGATGACTGGGTCATATGAATCTGGAAGACTTTGGAATAGAATTTCAGCATGTTCCTGTGGTGAAACATTATGTCCCAACGTTGAAAGTTGAGAACATAACGAAATCAGAGTATGTAAGTGCTTGTAACTGATGTAGATTCTGACATCCGTAAGGTATACAACTTTCTCTTCAAGAAGATTTTGTTGTGAAGTGATTTGGCTTCATACAATTTGATGAGATGATCCCAAACCTCCTTAGCAGTTTTCTTTTCTTCTACGCCCGCTAAAATATCATCTGATAATGCTAGATGCAAATCAGAAAGAGCGATCGCATCTATTCTGTTCCCCTTTTCGTTGTCTGTGAACTCCGCCGGCCGAACACTGATGGCTTCAGGGCAGTTATCTTTTATCAATAATGCCTTCATCTTCATTTTCCATAATGAGAATTTCGTGCCGTCAAACTTGCCGATGTTGATTTTTGCTGCCATTGCTTCTATCACGAACTGTTGTTGGCTGCAGAATAACTCCCACTATTTAACGTGAAACTTGTCTTCTCAGGTTATCTCCAACTGGTATATGGTTGAACCAAAATGCACCAGGAAAATTTCCAGGAAAGACTGGAGGGACACAAGAGGTCCGCTTAAATACCAGACTCCTTAGACAAAATTTTCCTAGACATGCACTTAATCACCCAATACACCTTTCTAGGATAGCCGAAAAGAAACCACGTGAAATTGCGACGTCTGTAGCACCTCCATAGGATGAAAGACAATAGCTTACTTATTTTTCTGATGTGAAGGATCCACCTAAGTGGCAATCACAGAGCATACTATAAGTAGATACTCACACCCTAAACCAAACAAACAGACCCCTAAGGAATTTTCCTTTTCTGATGTGGAAGATCACACTATGCTGCAACCACAGAGCATTCTTCGGAAAAACCTCGCTCTGAAACCACTATTGGGTTATGAAGAACCCACTTCATAACCCACCGAATAGAACAATCAGCAAATAAGAGAAAAGAAGAACACAATAATATATGGCAAGAGAGAAAACTCCACTATAAATAAAGAAATATCCAAGAGAGAAGATATTTGGGATGATTAAAGAAGGAGGAGGCATTCTTTTATAGCCTCCTCCTCTCCACATATTCCCACATCAGTCGATGTGGGACTAATATTACAACAAAGAGAAGAAAAGAGCTCTAATTAAGCTGCTTGAGGAGGAATTTCTTAGAGAGGAAATGATGTGATACCAAAAAAGTAAGTTGGACTGGATCAAAAGTGGGGACAAAAACATAGCATTCTTTCATGCAACAACCATTCAACGAAGACATTTTAACCACATCCTGAAACTGAAGGATGATGGATGGGAATGGGCTTGTTCGGAAGAGGAAATCAATGCATTACTATAGTACCTTCTTTGATGCGGTTACAACTCTAGGGGTGAATGTAGAGTCACTTAACAAGGCTCGAGGTGTTGTTCTACTTGCGGTGTCTCAAGATGTTAATAACTTGTTATGTATAGTTCCCTCAACAAAGGTAATCAATGAAGCAGTTAGTGAGACGGGATACTTGAAGTCAACAGAACCGGATGGATTTTCCCCTATAGTCTTTCAAAACTATTGTGATATTATCAAAGAAAAGCTTTGTAAAGTGGTCACTAATTTCTTTCATACTGAGGTGCTGCAAAAGGAGATGAATCGAACCTTGATTTGCATGATTCTTAAGGTGGACAACCCTGAAGAAGCAGAGCAATTTAGGCCTATTAGTTTATGGCAATTAAAGTAATTTCGAAGATCTTTGCCAACCGACTCAAGGACTCTTAGAAATATCATCTATCCCGTTCAGTTTGCCTTTGTACCTAATAGATTAATTATGATAATATCTTTGTAGCACATGAGATGTTCCACTAATTAAGCATCTCAAGAAAAGGAAAAAGAAATTGTTGGGTCTAAAAGTTGATATGAAGAAAGCTTATGACCACCTAGAATGGCAGTTAATCTATTCGACCTTGTCCTAGCTTGGTTTTTCCTCTAGATGTGTTGATTAGTTTAGTTACAATAGGAATTCAGTTTTATTAGGAGTTTTGGTCACGTAATTTTATATTTCTTGTTAGTCTAGTAAATGTATTTATGTAATAAAGATCTTTTCACTTCATTATAAATAAAGGGGCTTGGGATCACACTGATAAAACCAGCTATTCTACCACAATCGGCTTTCTCAACAAGATGGGTATTTATGTAATAAAGATCTTTTCACTTCATTATAAATAAAGGGCTTGGTGTCACACCCCACCCAGCCGGATCCGGCCATACCCGAATACCCGTGGGGGTGATACACCGCAAGACCTAGGTTTAGTGACAATTCCATACAACACATAATATAGCATAATTAAAAGGACAATAATAAATCAAGTTCTAATAATAAGTAATCAAATCTGGATTATCAAAAGGTTACAATCATCCATTATCTAAAGTTAATAAAAATGGACATCAGAGTTTGAAGGAAGCATAGTTTGTTGCAGCGGAATTTAAACTAAACTGATTCCCTAATGGAATCCAAACTCATAAGAATAGTCTTTGCACGGGCATGAAGCTCCATGCAAATCTACATCCTCTTCAGTCACTCCTTCAAGGAAGCCTGGCAGCGACGAATCCTCCACTTGGAAGGAGTCCTCATAACCTGCAAAATATTCTAATAGAAACAAACATATAAAAAGGAATGAGTTCAACAAAACTCAGTGAGGTCAACTCAACATCTTATCATACATTCGTCCACAAGATTCCACATCATATCGTGCATTCGTACACAAGATTCCACACCACACATATAGCTTGAGTATCGATAATGTAATTAATGATAATGATATGATGTATGAATAATTATGATATTATGCTCCTAACTCTATCATGAGGTCTCTATGGTAGACACGCATTAAGTTTGTACACCAATCTCCTTTGGGCGGTCTCAGTCACTCTCCCTCAACAAGAGACGTCTATTGGGTTCTCCGCGGTTGTTGGGTAAAGTCCTGCCAAGCCATGGTTGGGGGTATAGGTCACCACTCTCTCACATCACCGTTTGGTATAAGATTGGCGCGTGTCAAGGATAATCCTAGCCCAGTGCAAAGTCATACGGTCTCGTACTACATCTGGTCTGGATATCTCCCCTCATGCCTAGTGCCCTTTTGGTTCAATACCTTTCCACCTATGAATGGAATCCTCAACGAGAGGCATCTGATGGATCCCATTCCTTAACCCAGTGGTCATCCACATATAATGGACAGGATGCTCTCCATGTCCTCTCACGGATCATTTCACCGGTCTTGAGCGCCCATGAGCCCTTATCTATTATATGCAACCCTACCTCTCTATGATAATAGTGGGCCTGCTTGACGCTCAGGACCCAGCCACTAACATCATGGGTTAACCGGCTTCAATACCCCTGCCGGAAGGGTAGTAGTACTCATAAGATTACTTAGCCAAACACTTCTAAACACTTAACATTCATGTACTTAAATCTAGATGCATACTCATGTAAGTTCACTATGGTAATGGGCGAACCCACAACCCTAGTTTGAAACATAAAATAAAAAGAGTAATTTAATTCAACATCATCCATATATCTTCATATCAATGATTTAGAATTTGAAAATAAAAGAAAACACTCAATCCATTCAATCTCATCCATCTCATATATTCTCATATTGTTTTCAAAGAATATTGAAATAGAAGTAAAGATACTTGCTTACCTTTCATTCGTGCAACGTCCCACACATAATCACAAGATAATAAATATTAAAACAAAGCAATATATCAATAATGAAATTTAATTACATAATTAAACATGCAAGATAAGGTAGAGTATATTCCTCACCTTTTTAGTTAGCATAAGCTCTCCAAGGTTCCACAAAGTCACACTTACGAGTTGGTGATTATAATCAAAATAAACCTAATCATGTAAGAGGATCATTGGACATAAATTAGAAGTCAATTGGGTTTTAATAAAGTTCCCAAAATCACCCAACAAAAGCCTAATCTGCCAACTAGTTTCGAACCCACCTTTTTCAACCTAGTTTCGGCGAAAATCAATATTTCACCATCGATTCAAAGTCGAATCGAAATGAAACTTTGGGAATGTCTAATTGGAAACAATAGGGTCCTAAGTATACCTTCAATTTGATCTAATTCCATCTCAATCAAAAAGCCCCAATTTTGGGCTCTCACGAGAGCTCTTGGCTGGGTTTGAGAGCCAAAATGCAAAATCGTTTGCAACAACTCGCACAAATCACTTACAAACCAAAGGGAAACATAAATGAAACTATTTGCAAGCATTCAAAACACCTATCAAGCAACAACTACTCAAATCTATCATTTATTGCGAAGAACTACTCCAAAAACTAAGCTTAAAGAAGAGGGTTTGATGATTCTTACCTTTCCTAACGTTTCCGCAATGATCCAGGTGCCGGCACGCCTCCGAACGATTAGGAACCTTCCTTTCCCTTGGTTTCTCTTCCTCCTTTAGCCTCAGCTTCGTACTAGCCTTCTAAAATGCAAGTATGAGAGGTTAGAAACTCAAAATAGGGTTTTAAACATGAAAAACCCGATTTTGCCCCGAAGCTGGAAAATGGTTGGGGGGTTGGGGCAGTCGACCGACCGTTCAACCGGTCCCAAGTTGACCCCTCAAATGGACTTCAATTTTGGTGATTTTTGCTTGTTGGAAAGGCCTTTCAACGATCTTCGATTTGATACCTTATTTGCGTCAATCGGATTCTCCATCATCGATCTACGGACGTTCCAAGATCACCCTTTTTACACCATCATGATTAATCTTCTCTCTTCAATTAAACTTTAGGAGAGTTGATGAGTCATCACAAGGGTCATCCACTAACATTGGTTCCATTTCCAACCCTTCGAGCTCCACTTGAATGGCCCTGCTTGCCGTCAACTCGAGGCCCGATTTTCTCAATTTTGAAGCCACGGGTTAAAGGGGTAGAAATCCGGGGGATTTCACACTTGGGCTCACATTGATAAAACTAGCTATTCTACCACAATCGGCTTTCTCAACAAGATGAATTGATATGGTGATGGAGGGCAGCTCATCTATTTCATATACACTTCTAATAAATGGGGTAGTGAAAGGATCCTTTATGCCTTTTAGGGGCATTCGTCAAGGTGACCTCCCCCCCACCCCTTTTTATTCATTTTGTGTTCACATGTGCTTACTACTATCATTTTGGAACCAGATCATGGGAATCTAGTCAAGGGTATCAGAGTGAGGCAATGAGCGTCTCCCCTCCCCCCCCAAACTTCCCATTTGTTGTTCACGGATGATTGCTTTCTCTTCTTGGAAATCAAACTCAGGGAGGTGAATCTACAAGCAAGCCTTCAAATTTAGTGTGAAGGAAGTGGATGTCTATGAAATTTTAAAGTAACCACAAGCGCACGGTATCGTGTAGCTAACGGGTCGATCTCAAGGAGATATACCACTTAGAATTCAACTTCTTAATAGTAATGCGAGAGTGGAATGATTCAATTTTTGTTAACTAATTAACTAAACTAAACAATCATAATCTATACATCTAATGCAATCGAATTGAAACGAAAAATAAATTAAACACAATCAATGCATAAATAAAAGACAGGAAAAAAAATGCGAACAATAAAAATAAAAAGGAAAAAAAAGTAAAACCAGTTAGTATGTTAAAGCAGTCAGTAAAATTTAGTTCATAGCTAAAATGCAGATGCAACACCACCCGTCACCAGAAGCAGAGGCACGCCTGTAGGCTTGCTCCGGTTATGTGGTCTGAGATGATGAATGAATAGGCGGAAAGTAATTAACAAAAAGTAAATAACAAAGCAATAAACAAAGCAATAAAAGGAAAAGGAAGCCTTAACCAAAGAGAGGCACGACTGTAGGCATCTCTGATCAAGGATCCAGGGGAAGGGAGAACAATAAATAATGCTGAAAGTAAATCCTAAATTAAGAATATGGAGGGGTAGGTAGAAGCGGGAATGGAGGGAGGAGAGAAGATTAATAAAGAAGGTTACTTACTTGCGAATTGAACAAATGATTCGAATCTCAACCAACCCTAACAACCAGATCTAGATCTAGAATGATCTAAATCTGCAATTGCTAGACCCAGAGAAAAATGAAACTTGAACTTGAATTGCATTACATAAAAAATTAAACCTAAACATTGAATCTAGAAATTTAAATTTCACAAATGCAAGCAAAGAAAACTAGAGAAAACCTAAATAAACTGAAGAGAGAAGAAAGAATGCTTCTACTAAACTCTAGAACCCCTTCCTTTGATGGAGTATGCTCTCCTTTTATAGAGTTTACATGAGATATGAAGCACGGCTGAATTTGAATAAAACTCAGGGTTTCTATCTGACTCAGCCAATTAGGGTTTTGACGTACTAATCGCGCCTACTTAAAGAAATCAGATGCATAACCACCGTTGGATTTGAGGTTTAAGTAGTTGTGAAGCTCTCCTCCAAAAATCAGCACGATCGGACATCGGATGACCGTTCGATGAAGGGTTTGATCGAAACTGGACAGAGGCATTCAAAAACGGGATTCTTCCTCTTTTTCTTTCTGAATATAATTCTTTTTCCTCTTTTTCTTTCTTTAATTAAATCCAAGATAGGAGATAAGATATTGAGGTATGCAAGGACTCTTTTCCATTTGGACTCTCAATAATATCTCTGTAGATTTGATTTAAAATCTCAGCCGTAGATCAAATTTGCCTTCTTTATCTCTTCAATATTTCAGAGTTGGCCCATAATCACACATCTCTAGCCCATCATGCTCCAGATCAGGCCCATTTTTGCATTTGAGAATTTGAATGGACTTTTTGACGTGTAAAATAGCATGATTCAAGCCCAAAACTCCAAATATTTGCTTAAATCTTGAAAAGTCCTAAAATCCGCAAAAACAACATAAAACCCAAGGTAACTCCACTCTAAGTGTATAAAATGCATGCTTTATGCCCTAAGATTTCACACATAAATGTGCTCATCAGTGGACAAGAGCAGAACTTGGAGAAACCATCAATGACTTTCAGTCCTAACACCCCATCTCGTATTAAAAGATGGCTTTCCCAACTTTTGAAAGAAAGATACGGCAATGGACCGGCCAAGTATTTGGAGTTATCCATAGCCATTGTGGTTTCAATTTAGTGATACTAGGGGGGAAGTTGCCAAAAAAAAAGTGCAGGAATGGAAGCATAGGCTTCTTTCTCTAGCCGAGAAAGAGGGGCTTGTCAAATTGGTGGCATGCTCTTTATCTTCTTTTGCGGCATCTCACTTTGATCTTCCCACCTTAACTCATCACACTACTAGGAAGGCAGTAGCGAATCTCTTGTAGGGTCAACATGATGAGACTTAGGAGGGTTCATTGGATCTCTTACACAAGATAGTGTAAGTCAAAAGAAAACATTCAGTGAAAGTGGGGACAAAAACTTAGCATTCTTTCATGCAACAACCATTCAGCAAAGGCATTTTAACCGCATTCTAAAACTGAAGGATAATGGATGGGAATGGACTTGTTCGGAAGAGGAAATCAATGTTTTAGTATTAGTACACTTCTCTAATGTAGTTACAACTTAAGGGGTATATGTAGAGTCACTTAAAAAGGCTCTAGGTGCTATTCAATTTGTGGTGTATCAAGATGTTAATAACTTGTTATGTATAGTTCCCTCAGTAAAGGAAATCAATGAAGTAGTTAGTGAGACGGGTCCCTTGAAGTCACCAAGACTAGATGGATTTCCTCCTATATTCTTTTAGAAATATTGGGATATTACCAAAGAAGAGCTTTGTAAGGTGGTCACTGATTTCTTTCATACTACATTGCTACCAAAGGATGTGAATAGAACCTTGATTTGCTTGATTCTCAAGGTGAACAACCTTGAAAAAGCAGAACAATTCAAGCCTATCAGTTTATGCAGGGTGGAAGTGAAGACAATTTCAAAGATATTTTCCAACGACTCAAGGACTCTCTTGGATGTATCATCTATCCCGTAGAGTCTGCTATTGTCCCTGATAGACTAATTTATGAAAATATCTTTGTAGCACATGAGATGTTCCACTATATTAAGCATCTCAAGAAAAGGAAAAAGAAATTGTTAGGTCTAAAAGTTGATATGAAGAAAGCTTATGACCACCTAGAATGACAATTGATCTATTCGACCTTGTCCCTGCTTGGTTTTTTCTCAAGATGTGTTGGTTAGTTTAGTTTTATTAGGAATTTAGTTTTATTAGGAGTTTTGGCTTATGTAATATTTTTCTATTTCTTTTTACCCAAGTAAGTGTATTTATGTAATAGTGTTCTTTTCACTTCATTAAAAATAAAGGTCTTGGGATTACACTGATAAAAGCAGTTACTCCACCACAATCGATTTTCTCAACAAATGGATTGATTTGGTGATTGAGAGTAACTCATCTATTTCATATATACTTCTAATAAATGGGCTAGAGAAAGGATTTATACGTTCCAAGGGCATTCGTTAGGGTGACTCCCCCCCCCCCCCCCCATTCATGGCCACTTTGTGTTATCATTTTCATGGGAATCAATCAAGGGTATTAGAGTGAGCGTGCGTCCCCCCCCCCAAATCTCCCATTTGTTGTTCACAGATGATTGCTTTCTCTTCTCGGAAATCAAACTTAGGAAGGTGACAAATCTACAACCATGCCTTCAAATTTATTATGAAGGAAGTGGACAGAGGTGAACTTCGAGAAATCATTAGTGACTTTCAGTCCCACCACCCCATCTCGTATTAAAAGATGGTTTTTCCAACTTTTGAAAGAAATATACAGTGATGGACCGGCCAAGTAGGTGGGGTTACCCATAGCCATTGGGGTTTCAATTTAGGGATACGATGGGGAGGTTGCATAAAAAAGTGCAAGGATGGAAGCATAGGCTTCTTTCTCTTTCTTCTTGGTGGCTTGGGATCTAATTTTCAAACTTTTGTGACCTCTATCACCACTCGTGAGAGGCCTGTTACTCTTACTGATCTTCATGGTTTGCTTATGTGTGAAGAAATTCATGCTGCTAATGCTCTTCAATATTTGACCAACATTACTGCTCAGGTGGCTTCCACTTCTCTTGGATCTAATTCTGCTAGCTCTAATCAACATTTTGGCTTCCCTATTCCTCGTCATGGTTATTGAAAAATGCCATGTTAGCATTTACCACATCAGCCTCCATTGGTTTTGATGATAACAAACATGAATTACTAATGGCTATATTGAGTTGTGATGTTTTAGTTCAAGATGAAAACAAGTGGATCAACTCCAAGTCAAAGCCATATGCTCATATTCAAGTCAAGCCCAAAGCCAAGATCATGCCAAGATGGACATGAAGTCTAAGTCGAGATGACCATGCCAAGATGGACATGAAGATGGACATGAAGTTTAAGTCGAGATGACCATGCCAAGATGGACATGACTGTTGGGAAATGCCATCTCATCACTACAGTGAATCTCGATGCAATATGACCGGACCAAAGAAATATCGGAGAGTCAAGCTCAAGTCAAATCCAACCATCTTAGACAATGAATCAAAGTCAAGATGAGTATCAAGACCGATACACAAGATCAAGTCAAAGATCAAGTCAAAAATCAAGTTGAAGATCAAGACTTAGGCTGAATTAGGGCTTAGGACACTCTCGCATACACATTTATGTAAATGCATTGATAATATGTAACTCATGCTACTACAGTGACCTAGGACATGTTAGTGAGGTGTACAATGCTTAGGGTTGACCAAAAGTCCAAAAACCCAAGCCAAGTCCCAACCCCAAAATTGATTCAACAAAACTGCACTAGACGGTCGACCGTCTGTTTGCAGTCCACTGTGTTTTTGAACACAGTAGGTCGGACGGAATTTCAGTCTGGTCAGACGAACTGGTTCAAAAATGCCTATAACGGCTACTTTAATGGATCTTTTTCAGATGGACGACCGTCTAGGCTGAAAATTGGACTTAAAAAGTGTCCGTTTTCTGTCCGTTGGGGATTGGGTTTTGGCACTCAAAGGAGCTCTATATAAACCCAATTCACCTCATTTGAGAGGTTGAACACTCACACTTGATCACCCACTCCCCAAGTGATCCTAAAGCTCTCAAATTGCAAGAAAGCCTTGTGCTTTGCCTTTCACCTTCTCCCCAACCTTGAAGAACATTCCAAGGTATTAAGCAAGCTTGTGGAAACCAAGCTCGAGGTGACTAAAGGCGTTGTGCTTTGCCTCTCACCCTCTCCCAACCTTGAAGAAATATACCAAGGTGTTTCAAGCTAGTGGAAGCCAAGCTTGAGGTGATTAAAGGTGTCGGTGGTGCATACATTTCCATTTGAGCATACAACTCACATTGCATCACACTCACACAAGAGGTAAGTGTCACACCTCTTGTTAAGGTAATATCCGACACTTCTTGTATCTATATTGGTTGTTGAATTCTAGTCTAGGTTTATTAGAATTTGGTCTTGGGTGCTCTTGCCCATTAACAAAGATTGCTTGGGTGCTCTTGCCCGTGAACAAAAATTGTGAAGGGGTGCTCTTGCCCTACTTGCTAAACAAAGATTGTAAAGGGTACTCTTGCCCCGCAACAAAGATTATTGTAAGGGTTTGATCTCTACCCATTGTATTGAAAAGAGAATCAATGGTGGAATACTCTCTTGAGGCCAAGAGAGGAGTGGACGTAGACTTGTATAGTCAAACCACTATAAATTCAATGTTGTGATTGCTTGCCTTTATTGAATTTCATTTAAGTTATCAACTTACATTGAAATTGCAATCAAACCGAGAATTTGGGATAATCCACAAGGTACAACCTAATCACCCCCCTCTAGGTTGCACCAACAATGGTTCTATGCGTGGTTCCTTTGGTCATGGCCGTGGCAATTTTCGTTCGGGTGGTCGTAATAATTTCAGAGGTTCTAATCGTTTGATCTATTGTCAGTTATGTGATAGGCTAGGGTATCAAGCCAAAACTTGTTATCAGCGCTCTTTCTTTGCATCACCACAGATGAATTTTGCGCATCCGATAGGTTCTACTTCTCCTCCACCAATTTGGATTCCCGACTCGGGTTCCTCTCATCATATTACTCCTGATGTTCGTCATCTTCATACCTCAACTGAATATCAAGGCGCTGACTATGTTCGTATTGGTGATGGTACAGGTTTGCCCATTCAACATCTTGAACACTCTATTATGCAACCTTAGGATTCTTCTTTTCTGCTTAATGATGTTCTTCATGTTCCCACTGCACAGCATAATTTGCTTTCAATCAGTAAATTTACGGCTAACAATCCTGTGTACTTTGAATTTCATGATCGGATGTTCTACATTAAGGATCGGTCCTCGGGCGTACCCCTGCTCACCGGCCCTCTTAAGGAAGGTTTGTATAGCCTTTCTATGCCACCATCTATTGTTGCTTATTCAGCCATGAAGGCTTCTCCTGATATCTGACACCTATGACTGGGACACTCCTCTGCTGGTGTTGTTCGACGTTTACTTTCGCAGTTTCAATTACCAACTGTTGGTCGTTTTTCTACAATGGTTTGCTCCCCCTGTCAGTTTGGTAAGTCTCACTATCTTCCTTTTCAACATTGCACTACCCGATTTACGGCTCCTCTACAACTGGTGTTTAGTGATCTCTGGGGACCATCACATGTTAGTAATGAAGGTCATTGGTACTATGTTGCCTTTGTTGACGATTTCACACAATATACATGGATGTATACCATTGCAAATAAATTGGACGCTCTAACTGCTTTTCAACTTTTTAAAGCTTTTGCAGAGAATAAGTTTTCTACATCAATAAAATCCTTTCAGTCTGATTGGGGAGGGGAGTTTCGGGGCTTTTCCACATTTTTACGACAATATGGCATTGGACATCACCTTTCTTGTTCTCATACATCCCAGCAGAACGGTAGGGTTGAACATAAACACTGGAAAATTGTAGAGGTTGGGCTTTCTCTCTTGGCTCACTCTGGTGTTCCTTTTAGTTTTTGGTGTGATGCGTTTTCTACTGCCGTCTATTTGATCAATCGCTTACCTACAGTTGCTCTTGGAATGAATTATCCATTTTATCGTGTTAATCATCGACATCCAGATTATGCATTTTTTAACGCTTTTGGTTGTTGGTGTTTTCCATTTCTTCGACCCTTCAATCATCATAAAATGGAATACCACTCTACTGATTGCATTTTTGTTGGCTACAACCCCTCGCATCTTGGCTATAAATGTTATAATCCAAACAATAAAAAGGTTATAATATCTAGATGTGTTGTGTTTGATGAAACAGTTTTTCCATTTAAGGGTCTGGATCAGACATCTTCTCACTCTCCGGTATCCTCTCCTTTGCCTGTAATTGGTTTGGGTTGTTTGCCCTTTATTGCTTCAACTAGTTCGTCCACTGTGGTGTCTCCTAATGGCCCTGATGAATGTGACTCTGCTGCTAGGCCTTCTTCACCTTTGGATAATACTATAGCTGCTACACCTTCTACTTTGCCCACTACTGAAGCTTCTGACTCTGTTGGTTCACCCTTAGTTGAGGGTTTTGTGGATGTTGACCCAATTATTGATAATGGGTCTTCTAATGGGCCTACATGTGTTGTTCATCCCTCTTGTGCACCCATTCGTACTCATCCCATGGTGACTAGATTACAGGATGGTACCCAAGCTCAAGGTTCTATTTCATCTATTAGCTACTAAACATCCACTACCCATTTCTCTTATTGCTACTAGCCCATCTGAAATAGAACCTACTTGCTACTCTCAAGCCTCCAAACATCATATATGGCGCACCACCATGGATACCGAATTTAATGCACTCCTTTCTAACAATACTTGGGAGTTAACTCCCCCTCCTCCTTTTGAACATGTTATAGGGTGTAAATGGCTATTTTGCATCAAATGCCATTCTGATGGAACTATAGAGCATTACAAAGCTCGCTTAGTGGCCAAGGATTATATCAAGAGTATGGTCTTGATTATGGGGAGACTTTTAGTCCTATTATTAAGCCCACTATCATCATAATCTTGCTAGCTTTGGTTGTGTCTAACGGGTGGCTCATTCATCAATTGAATGTTAATAACGCATTTTTACATGTGACTCTTGAAGAAATTGTGTTTATGCAACAACCCCAGGGGTATCTTGATTCTCAATTTCCACATTATGCATGTAAATTGAAGCGTTCACTGTATGGGCTTAAACAAGCACCTCGGGCTTGGTTCCAATGCCTCAGTTCTTATCTTGTAATACTTGGTTTTCAAGGCTCTCACACTAATTCTTCCTTTTTTTTTTGCCATAATCAAAGTGGTCCATTGTTCATTCTCATCTACGTGGATGATATTCTCTTCCTTGGGCCTTCTTCGACTGATATTGATATTCTAATGCTTGCTCTTTCTCATGAATTTTCTCTTAAAGACTTTGGCCCAGCAACCTTTTTCCTGGGTATTGAACTCATTCAGCAGCCCATGGGCCTATTATTATCTCAACAACATTATATCAGTTCATTACTTGAGAAGGCTGGAATGCAGGGGACCAAATCTATTTCAATGCCTCTTGCTCCATCACAACATCTCACACGTTCAGTTGGTCCACCTCTTTCGGATCCCACTTTGTATAGAAGCTTGGTGACCGTCAGTATGTTACCTTGAAAAGGCCAAATCTGTCATATTTTGTTAATATACTATGCCAATTCTTGGCATGTCCCACAGAAGAGCATTGGTTGGCCCTTAAGTGATTACTACGGTATCTCAAGGGAACAATTTTATATGGTCTTCATTTGACCCCATCACCAAGTTCTTCCCTGATCGCCTATTCCGACGCCGATTGGGTTGTTTGCCCAGATGATCGCAAGTCCACTGGCAGCTTTCTTATCTATCTTTGTGACAATCTCATCTCATGGCAATCTCGTAAGCAATCTATTGTTGCCCGTTTTAGCACCGAAAATGAATATCGGGCTCACGCTCTCGCCACCACCAAACTCACTTGAGTTCAATCTCTTTACACTGAGTTGGGTTTCATCTTCCCTCTCCACCTACGTTGTAGTGTGACAATCTTGAGGCCACTTATCTCTCCGCCAACCTGGTGTTTCATGCTCATACAAAGCACATTGAAATTGACTTTCACTCGGTTTTTGTTTCTCCAATCCAAACTCAAACTCCATTCTGGACCCTTGACTTTGCAGGAGAGTGTTAGGGATAAAGTATAAAGACGGGTTTAACAAAGTATAAAGCCAGTTTTATCCTTGAATGACTTATGTATCCCTTTGTTTATCTATAAATAAAAGTCAATGTCTTTATAACAAGACACGTATTTACTTGCAATATATTTGTTCAACATCCCTAATCGAAAATTAACCAAAATAAAATTTTCATGATCTAGTATTCCCCTTTTTTTTCTCCTCTCTTCCTTAGACTCTTCCATAAATTTTAGTCAAGATAAAACCTCACCAGGATACCCAAATGAAAAGTATAAACATTTTCTTTTTTTTTTTTTTTTTTTTTGGGGGGGGGGGGTGTGGGTGGGGGAAGGTAAGCGATTGAGGGTCACCTTTATTCAAAGGTGAACAGGGTTCGAACACAAAAAGAGACCCGATGACCGATCAAAAACATAGACCTGATATAACCAACTATCAAATCGGATCAAACGGAGAATAAGTGACTAACTGAACAATCTGACATAAGAAAATTATCGCCAAGAAAGCTCATACATAACTCTTGCCAAAAAGCAGAGCGCTGTGAAACAAAAGGAATATGATGGTAACGCTGAGAAAACAAAATTTCAAAATTTCAAAAATCTAAAATCCAAGTCAACATACATGATGGAAATAAAAACATGTTCTTGCTCTAACGTCTTCCAAGTGCATAGTCTAATTCCACTCAATTACAGGTCTTGCACACTCAAACCTGGTGAAGGAAACAAAGAGATAAAAAAAACCAATTAGAAGAGGGGAGCAAAAACTATTTAAAAGAAATACCATAGATCCACAAGATGGAGATTAAATGGTCCTTGTTTCACATGAAAACTTCCAATGATTCGGAAACATTAAAATCTATGCAAAGACAGATTTCGAATACTTCATAAATAACAGGATTGTAGAAACAAGGTTTTAGTAGCATACTCCAATTGGCTCATGAACAAACAAGTCTAAATTAATAAGAGAACATAAGAAATTCCATAAATAGAAGTCTATTAGAAACAACAGTGTCTTGACTAACTGATTCTATTATTTATAATGTTCACAAAGGAAAATTTATCAACAGTCTACTTTCAACCTTCAAGACAGGAAAAAACTTCCAATTCAAGAGAATAGATGGAGGAATGATCCAGCAAGAAAATTACTAAGCTATGAATAAGAGCTGCAAAGAGACTTTATAATGATATAATCAGCAACAACCAGCTAAAAAGAATAAAGGGAAATTATCAGCTGCACCCCCAACTTACCCCTTAATACTAATGCCACCACAAAACAGATCAATACATTAATCAAACCCCAATGGACATGTATTTTAGAAGACAAATATACCTCTTGAATGATATGAAGTATCTATCATACACTTTTTAACTAAAAATACCAATTCCTTGAACCCAGAAGAAAATACAAATGTAAATAGAACTAACCTTAAACAGGGTAACAGAACAGCAAGGATTCCTTGATCAATCTCTTTGCACATTGATCTTGTGTTGAGTCAGAATGTTTAATTGAAAGGCATTATAGATACTTCACATCATTAGAGGGGTATTTTGTCTTTTAGAACAACAACGTGATGGCAAGGGGCCTGACTGATACTTTGATTTGCTTTGAGTGGCATTAAAATTAGGGGGAAATCCAGGGAAGGCATGGGTAACTTCCCAAAAATAAATACAGCAGTCTTATGGTTTTGATTTCATGTCCATGAAGATTTTGCGGCAAAGCTGCACCAGAGGTTTGGAAAATCTGACTCAACTCTCAAATCTACAAAGTAGTTTCCAAATAGAAACTCTACACCTCCTTGATCAGTACGAATATTTCCACTCAGAGGATAAACAAACTATTGGGTTCATGGAGAAATGAACAGTTATAACTCATCGATTGATACAAACATGGTAAAGCAAATAATCAAGGAGGATAACCTGGAGGAAGAGACTGCTTCAGCTTATCGGCCTTCTCTGAGTCAAAAACACATAATGTGTAGAGATACCTGGAACAGCGAACCTTGAACTTAACCACATCTTTGCTCTTCTTAATTTTGACAGACCGGGCATCTTTCCTTCTCGCTGTGAGAAGGAAATCTTTGATCTCATGTATTTGCTTTGGCTGTAGAAAGAAAATAACTAGAATGCTAAATAAAACTTACTAAATCAGGCAGTCATAATAGAGTATCAGCCACCATGAGACGAAATTTAAACCTTTCAATCATTCATGAAGTCTTTAAGTTATAGATATGCACAAGAATGAATCTCAAAGTACATAAGGAACATATATGGTAATAATAGGCACAAAGTTAACCATAGGCCACTTTCTATGCTTAAAGTGAGGTATCATTGACAATAAACACAAGAACCAAAAAAGATAATACAGTATTTTCAAAAATCTCATTAACCACTGGAAGACAATGTGAATTGAAAATTGTATCATAATTGAAAGATTGAAACTCAATTTAGAAAGCAAAGAATTAAACTACATTTGGATATACAAGGATATGCCCGTGAATCTGAAACACAAACAAGCCACATCACAATGGAGCTCTCACTGTAGCCTCCCATTAATCATATTCCATAAGCATAAAAAAACCTATAAACCTATAACCTAGATTACAGATCTTATTGTTCCCCCTCAAGTCAATAACTGGGTAATTTATAGGATAAAATAGAGTAAAAGCTCATGATACAATCATCGTGGTCTAGAACCTACCACCCCTGTTTATGCCTGACCTAACAGTTCCTATAGATGATTCAATGACAGCAATTTCGCTCCTAAGAGTAAACCACAACATTAAATCACAGGCAGACGTAACAGAGAGTTCAGGACAATGAAATCTCAGGTATGTTGCGGAGATACAACATTATGCTCGTTTTCATCACTCTTTCATCATTTCCATAATCAAATCTCTCAGATTTCAGACTTGGAGAAGGGACTAGGTGTCTATGTCCCAACTCCGGGGGTGGGACGTCAACTACTGTTTGGGTTTTCTTGAAGCTTTCTAAAAAGAAACCAATTCGAAGAAGTCCCTTTGGTTTGAAATTTGAACTATCACTAGTCAGAGACAAGGACCACCACCACCAACACGACTACTCATCCCCCACCCTTCTCTCTAGGAAGCACGCAGGATCTCAGCATTTATGGATTTTGGCCTCAGTTACCTTCTTCGCATTCGCCTTCTTTCTAACTCTAATCAATTCTAGGGTTCTATCACCTCCTCTTCCTCCTTCCAACTAACAACCATCTAAGTCGCCTTCCTCCACTACTCTGTCACTCAAACACCACGATCAAAATGACCGCTTCAGAATTCAAATTCAGCCAAAGCCGTCCACAACTGCCATTTCCCTCCCTGCAATTTCTTAGTATTCGATCTAACCAATGAATTCCAGCTCTGAAAAGCTGTGTGTTACAATGGCCGCACAGCGTTCCCCAATGAGATCGATGATAGCATCGCTAATTTTGAGAATAAAGGGTAAAATCCAAAACCCTAAACAACATCAACAAACAAATAACCTATGCTAGACGAATAAAACCAAATCAACAGATCACAGATAAAATGGAAAACACAAAACCTTTTCGAGTAACTACAAATTTCAGTACCATTTTTTCAGACTGCTGGAGAAGCTTGAACGTCGAATTCCCAAGTTTTCAAACCCTAGACTAACCCTAACGTTTATATCTGGAGGTGTTTCCCTCACAAACCCTAGCCTTGCTCGTGCTTCAAGCCTTCACTCTTTAATTACATATTACCGATTTTGCCCCCGTCAGTCACCGAGTTAAACCTGATAGGCTGATCCACACCCAGACCAGTTCCAATCTAAAGGGGTACATAGATCAAAAGCAAGGCCACCTTCCTCTATTTCTTCTCTTTTCCACGAACCTTCCTCTTTTACTTTTTTTTTTTTTTTGGGTAATGGTGCTTTTTTAATATTAGAAATGAAATGTTGTCCACAAGGGTAGAGCCCAAAACCTCTTCACTAAGAAGTATGGATCTTTACTACTCAACCGACCCTGCATTGGCACAAACCTCTTTTTTTTGCCAAAAAAAAAAAAAAAAAAAAAAGATAGAGAGGTTACATCTGTTGATCGATTTGAGTGCCTTTTCTCCTTGTAAATATCTATCAATAATCTTATTCTTAGCCACCACTTTTAGCTTTGGTTCAACCTTACGATAGTCAAGTGGAGATCTTTTGCTCACATCCTTCCCCATGTTGGCTTAAATTAAATGCAAATTATTGTTGTCACACCCCACCCAGCGGGATCCGGTCATATACCCAATACTTGTGGGGATGATACACTCGCAAGACCTAGATTTAATAACAATTCCATACAACACATGATATAACATAATTAAAATGACAAAATTAATCAAGTTCAAGTATTAAAATCCAAAATCCAAAATATCGATTATAATCATCCACCTTTTCAAATCCAAAAGACATAAATATCAAAGTTTAATAGAAAAAAGAGTAGTTTGTTTGTAGCAAAAAGTCTCTAAGGAAGATTCTAATGGAAGGCAACTCTATAAGAATTAACAATCTTGACACGAGCATGATGCATCATGTGCATCCACATCTTCTCCATCACATTCTCATGGAAATCTCCCGCCAATGGATCCTCCATGGGAGTGGGGTCCTCATAATCTGAAGAGAAGTCTAAAAATGTACACAAATAAATGAATGAGTTCATAGAACTCAGTGAGGTTAACTAACATCTATGTCATGCATTCATCCACCATTTCCACATCACAAACATAAGATAAGCATGTGATTAACAATATAGCTAAAATGATGTATGATTATGATATGATCTTCCTAACTCTATCATGTAGTCTCTATGGTAGACACACTTTAAATATAAACATCAATCTCCTTTGGGCGGTCCTGTCACTTTCCCTCAACAACAGATGTCTATTGGGTTCTCCGCAGTTGTTAGGTAAAGTCATGTTGAACCGTGGTTGGGATATAGGTCACCACTCTCTCATATCACCGTTTGGTATGAGATTTGGTGTTTATCAATAATAATCATAGCCCAGTGCAAAGTCATACGGTCTCGTATTACATATGGTGCGGATATTTCCCCTCATGCCTAGTGCCTTTTTGGTTCGATTCTTTCCCACCTATGAATGAAATCTTCAACGGGAGGCATCTGTTGGACCACATTCCTTAACTCAGTGGTCATCCACATATAATAGACAGGATGCTCTTCATGTCCTCTCACGAGTTGGTTATCGGTCTTAAGTGCCCCAAGAGCCCTTATCTATTATATGCAACCCTGCTTCTCTATGATGATAGTGGGCTTGTTCGACATCCAGGACCCATCCACTAGCATCATGGGTTAACCGGTTTCAATACCCCTACGGAAGGATAGTATTACTTATAGGGATTCCTAGCCCAACAGTTCTAGACACCTATCATTTATGCAATTTAGTCTAGATACAATCATATGAGGTCCCCGGTTGATAAAATAAGTTACGAAGAATAATTCCTTTCAACATCATTCATCACATTCATTCTTATATCGTTTACATATCATTAATATAAAATTTCAAAAAAAGGATAATACCCAACATCAAACTTAACTTCCGTTCATGCAAAGTCTCAAACAAGTATATTATGATAGATAACAATTTAGAGCAATTTATATCACTATTAGAATTCAAAATAACAACATTTAATAATACACAACATGATTAGTCATTCCTCACCTTTCAATCCGATTCCTTTCTCAATTTCACAATTTCGGCTCACAAGAGTTGGTGATTAAACTCACAAGATTTCCTAATCACACAAGAAGATTAATAGACACAAATTATAAATCAAATGGGTTTAAAAAGAGTTCCCAAAATCACCCAACAAAACCCAATCTGACAATTAGGTTCAAACTCGTCGTTTTAAACCTAGTTTTGGCGAAAATTCAATATTCGCTACCGATTCAAAGTTGAATCGAAATGAAACTTTGGGAATGTCTAATTGGAAGCAATAGGGTCCTAAGGGTACCTTCAATTTAATCCAATTTGTTCTAGATCTAAAAGCCCCAAATTTGGCTCTCCAAATCGCCCGCAGGGGTCTTAGAGAGTCAAAACGCGAAATCGTTCGTGACAATTCGCACAAACCACTTCTAAACTAATAAGAAACATAAATATAACTAAACACAAGCATTCAATAGACCTAACATGCATCAACTACCCAAATCTATCATTTATTGTGAAAAACACCTCATGAAACCAATCTTAAAGAAGAGGGTTTGAGGATTTTCACATTTTCTAACGATTTCACTATGATTTGGGTGCCGGCATGCTTCCGAATGGTTAGAATCCCTTCCTTCCCTTGGTTTCTCCTCCTCCTTTAGCCTCAGCCTCGCACTAGCATTATAATATGTGAGTATGAGAGAAAGAGAACATGAAATAGGGTTTTAAACAGTGAAAACCCGATTATGCCCCGAACTAGGCAGAGGGCGGTCAACCGGCCGTCCAACCGGCCCCCTATTTGAGGGGCCAAACAAGGTCCAAATTAGAATATTTTTGGCTTGGTAGAAAGGTCTTTCAAAGATCTACACTTGGGCCAAATTACCTCATCATTTGGATTTTCCATCATCGTTTTATAGACGTGCCAATATCACCTTTTAAAACTTTCATGACTAAACTTCTCTCTCCTCTTAAATTCTAGAAGAGGTGTCAAGTCATCACTAGAGTCATCCACTTGCATTGGGTCCACTTACAAACCTTCGGGCTCAACTGTGATGGCCCACAATTGTCGCCGACTCGATGCCCGGGTTCGCGGTCCTGAAAACATGCATGAGTTAATTTGTTAGAAATCCGGGGGATTTCACAATTGTTCTTTAGGCAACCCATAGAGATCCAGAGCAGGAAGGTTGTTTCAAGATTATATTGGTATATCCTACTGAAAAACATCTCAAAATATTAACAAATTCTAAAGGTGAATTCAATGCTATTTTATATTGTGGTTGTAATAGGTGTGAGTCTTAGTGCACTGGCTGGTGGATCACAATTGTTGTGTGTGATTGAGGCATCAAAACAGCCTCTCAACAAAAATTGCTAGGGTAAGACTATGTGGTAAAATTGTGAAATCCTTTGAATTTTTGACCCTTTAATTGATGGTTTTAGGACCACGAACTTGGAGCTTGAGTAGACGACAACTGTGGACTATTTGAGTTGAGCCCGAAAGTTCAAAAATAGACTCCATGGTAGTAAATGCCACTATAGATGACTCGGCCACTCTCTTAGAATTCAAGAGGACGGAGAAGGTCAGTCACAAAGGCTTTAAGAGAAGATTTTGGAACGTCCAGAAACCGATGGAGGAGACTCAAATGTTAAGGTAAACATACCAATGTGCAGGCCCTTGAAAGACATTTCAAACCAACTAGGAATCACGGGATTTGGACCTAGAATGAGGGTTATTCAAGGGCCAATGGACTGGATTGGTTCAACCGCCCCTTGCCCAGTTTGGGTAAAATTGGAAATTTGGGTTTTAAAAATCCTATTTTATGTTCCCACTCATCATAAATGCATTCTTTATGCTAGAGAGGTATTGAGGACCTAGGAGAGGAGAAAAACAAGAGAATTTGGTGATTCCTTCTCATGTGGTGACTCATCCAAGCTTGGATCGATGCGCCAAAACGCCAGCCCAGGACTCCACGGATGTCCGCAAACGAAAGCGCGAGTGGCCCGACCCGGGGTGGAGTCCACCCCGAAGGCAAGCGGATGAACAATCACAAACGGCCGCAGCGCGAGCTAAGGAAGAAGAACGGAAAGGGACAGATAGCGACGCGAAGAGGCACGATGATGAACCGAGTCCGGAAGACTCCACTCCCACCGATGGAGTGAGGATAAAGAGGTACCCGAACCCCGGGATGCACGAGCCCCGGGAGTCGTGGATCTTATCGGGAGATCCGGAGCAACAGACCACAGTTGGACTAGAGAGGACTCCCGAGATAACCAGGTATACGAGCCCCGAAAGATTATCCGCAGCCGCAACGAGCGCCATCATAGGGTGATTACCCAACCATAAGTAGGATTAGGGCACGCAGCCGAATAAGCCTCTACAAGCCACCCGGATCCGGTTGCTCGGAGCAAACGGCCCGCCGACCGGGGTCGAGGGTCGGACCAGGATGAACCGGGCCGACATAACCCTCCAATCACGAGCCCCCCGCACAGCGGGCGATCCGAGGGCTTGGTACGGGCGCGCGATGATAACTCGCGTGCTTCATTAAATGTCATATCACAAATGCGGGGCACCCCGAGCGTGGAGGAGGCCACATATCCCGCGGGATAGGGGCTCACGCATCCAAGCGACGGCAACGCCTATCGGATTCGTGAGTTCAAACCAAAACGCCAACTTGATCGCGATTTGAATCAACCGATCCGATTCCCGAACACCGCGGGAGAAAAGCGGCGGGCGCACCGCTCTCCCGATCATCTCGAACCATGGGGAGGGCGAGACCCCGGACCCTCCTGTCTAAAAGGCAACATAACACCGCCGAGAGATCTTCGGTCGAGGAGACGACCAACCCAATTAGTCGGGAAATCTTGGTGTTTGTTGAAACAATAGCACCATCTGGATAAAGATGGCGCCCAAGAATCATATTATAGGCGGAGTCCGAACCACCAAAAAGATTCGGACAGGCCTAGGAAAACTCCAATGGATAAACCAACCGGACCGACCTCCGCCACCAGATGACCCCGCAAAGCCAATAGAGTGTGGATGAAGGTCACAAGCATCACCTCAAGAACACTCGAGGAAAAGGTACGAGACCGACAACAAAACCAGCAACCGCGGCAATCCACCGATGACATAGCATTATCAGAGGTAAACAAACGCGCCCGCAAAGGTGATAGAACTCACCACAACCCCGCCGCTCTCCGGCCAACAAAGGAGCGACCGGAGGATTCGGGCCGGTCCCCGAAGATGGTAAGGATCGGGACCTAGTAGCCAACACCCCGCCCAGACGGCTCCCGACGTCCGAACCAACCGAACGATCCCGAGCAGCCGCACGGACCACGGGTCTCCCCGCAACAAACGGAAGATGTCCCGAAGATATCAATCTCCAATGCGCCGATGACAGCCAAGTATAAGACCATAGTCCGGAACGGCAAACCGATCCGCGTCCCGGTCAAAAGAAAGGCGGCCACAAAATACGAGGAATTCAAAATACAGCCCGAGGAGCATTCAAGGAGTGACACACGGACCGCGCCAAGGGGGACCAACCCGATAACACGGCCGCGAGAGCCGCCAGGAGACAACCCGCAAGCATCTAGAACCCAGACCAGCGCACCCGACCAACCAGAAAGCGAGCAACCCGAGAAAACCCCGGAGAAGTGAGTCCCGGAAAGAGAGCGCTACGCACCAAGACCCACGCACGGAATCAAACCCGATCGACGCCGGACAAGAAACAAGGCGACGACCACGAACGCCCAGAACGCCAACCGCCAAAGACACCCCGAGGGAGGAGAAAACCACGCGCCCACAGAGATGAACCAAAAACCCGAAAAATTCACGAACTACGAAACGCCAGGGGGAAAGCCGAGGAGGGGATCCCGAGCCACGAATGTGAGAAGGTAGGCAAACAAGAGGGGAAACCGAACCCGCAAGGCCACAAAGGGAGCGAAGACGAGAAAACCCGCACCCCAGCCAACGCCCAACAGAGGGCCAACGACCAACGGGGGGACACAAAGACACGACGAAACACGACACCGGCACCGACACACAAAAGCGCCGAGCACGCAGAACCGCGACACAGAACGCGGGGGAGGAGACCCCGACCAACCGGGAAGGACCGGCGCGAACCGACGGCCGGGATCATCAACCTCCAAGTCGGCCCCACGAAAGATCAAATCCGGCCACCCGGCACGGGCAAGCAGCCGAACGCGCGACGGCTCGGGAAAACCACGCCGGTGAGCAGGAGGCGGCCACCCCAAGAGTGAAACCGACCAAGATCGGAGTACGGAGGAGGAACGCCGGCCACCACCACCGATAGGAGGCCCGGGAAACGGAACACGACGAACACCGGAAGCGGGAGGGGGGACAGTCACCAGGCAAGGGCCCAAGGCGCAAGATGCGCCAAAAGCACCAGGACTCACGGATGCCAAAACGAAGCGAGGGCCGACCCGGCGAGTCCACCCAAAGGCAAGAGGATGAACAACACAAAGGGAAAAGCGAGAGCAAGGAAGAAGAACGGAAAGGGACAGAAGCAGAGGAAGAGGATCGATGACGAGAAGAACCCACCGAGGAGGAGGAAAGAGGACCAACGGGAGCACAGCCGAGCGGGAAGGAGAGAGAAAGAACAGGGACAGAGAGGACCCGAGAAAAGGTAGACCCCGAAGATGGCATGGACACAGGCAACCGAGGAGACGGCGGAGGCCGGGGGGGGGCCGCGGGGGGGCGGGATGACGTGTCATTCCCTGGATCGTTGCAATAACGCTTCAAAAGGTGAGTGTTCTTGAAAACCCTATTTTCTAACCTAGTTTTGATGGTATTTATTATTAATGAATGCTAAGTTTTTCTTGTTGAAGTTGTTAGGTTGTATTGAATGCTCCCCCTTGTTTCTCTTTGTGTCTCTCAATGTTTTTGAGAGTTGGTTATGAAAATCTTTGCATTAATAATCGATTCAAACCTCTCTGAGACACCCGCAGACTGATACGGGGAGCCAAATTTGGGGATCTTCATTTAAGACCTAATTGGAATGTTTGGATGATACTTTGGGGACCCTAATATTCTTAATTTGAAGACCCCAAAGTCATGTTCAAATTGATTTCGAATCGAAGTCGAAATCGGAGTTTTTGCTCATGGCCAGTCTGGCTAACAACCAACGTTGTATGCTATGCATCCGGCCCGAGCAAACCTATTCAATTGGCCATATTCAGAATGTGTGTTTTGGCCCTCTTTTGACCCCCGATCGATTCCCGATTGTTACTCACTTATTTTCTTATGTACCTAGGATTATTTTTGGGTCTGATTACACTCTCTTTGGTGAACTTTTGGGATTTTGAAGATCGTTATTAACTTGAAAATGATGAGGAAAATACTTAACCATATCTTGAATGATTGATGGTATTATTTAAATCTTCATTATTTTGTATCTTGTATTATTTTGATATTTTGTATTCTATTATAAATTGTGTGACTTTACACCACTACAAGAAAATGTGTTAGTGGTGACTCTTTTGTTTTTTAAATAGTGGTGGTTTACACTAAACCGCCACTAATATATATTAATTAGTGGTGGTTTTATCTTAAACTTCACCAATGGACCTAAACTATGCGAGTATAGAGGGATGAAAGGATATTCACACTAGGATCAAACCTGTACACCGAAAATGCTTCAAAATCTTCAGCGAAAGATCCTTTTATTTAATAGGTTCAAACCCTTACAATGAAGATGCCCAAAATAGGGGAAAATAAAAAATTTAAAAGATCATCTTTAGGCCTAGTGTTTTCTCTTCCTTGTTTAGTTTCACATTTTCATTCTTCCTTTTATATTTTTATTATTTGAACCGGCTCATCAAGAACAAGCACCAGAGCCAAATCCGAGCTTTTCTCCAGCCACATTATAAACCACCTCAAATGTGTGCTGCTGTTGGTTTCCAAGGATCTGCATATCGGTAACATCATTGTTGCTAAGAAAAGCCAAGCAATGTTGAGTAGAGCTTTCTTCAATTAAAATCCCAGAAGGATGAACGTTCAACTCAGCACCTCCACTAAACTGCAATACTATGGATGGTAATTCTACAGAACTGTATCCAGACAAGTCATAGCATGTATCAAATTGTTCATATGCTGGTGCAATAGGGTATTTAGACATTGCTTGACGAAATGCTGAACTAAGAGCTGAATAAGCATCTGGTGCCAACCGAGTGATGACAGTTCCGGAATCTATAATGGTTCCTGAAGTTGTAAAAACTGATTCTGCAATTGATAGCTTTTGCCCATTAACACTGATGCCTGTCATTGTTAGGAAATAGAAGGAAGGGTGGTCGGCATTTGTTTGCAATGGAGTATATTGAGCATCAGAAGAAGAAGAACCCGCTTCGCTACCGAATGCGAGAAAACCAGTAGAACTGCTTGTGGATGGAAGACAATACGAGAAGATCTTCCCATACTGTTGAGCCGTCTGTGATACCAAAGAGATCTGATCACGGCCAAGGCCTAGTAATCCGTCTGAAGTACCAAATAACCCATCATTGTTTTGACCACATCCGAATTCGAAATTTGGGATGGTTTCAGAGGAAGATAGTGTAAGTGTGTCAGTTACAAAGTCACCTTGAGAGTATGAATCGTCACCATACCTAACCTTGTAGAGACAATTGGTAGTGCAGAGGGCTTGTTCATAGCCTCCTGATGTGAGTTGTGAGCATGTATCTGAACCACACTGGACAGTTGAATAGGTGGAGGAAGCAGAAGAGTTGAAGTAGGGATCTTGCTGGTGATAACAGTAGGTGGCACAAGGTTGGCATTGGGTCCAAGTGAGATCACTACCTGTATCAAATGCTAATGTGAACTTTTGTTCAGGTGTTCCAAGTCCAATCCTCACAACAAAATTTCCAGAATCCCCAATGTTGGCAGGAAGTTTTACTGTAGAATCTGCTACGGATGATTGTTGGTTAGAGATTCTAGAATGGATCGACTTGACTCTAGTTTGGTCATTGATGAGAATCTGGTGAAGACTAGGGATTTTTGATTTCCCGCCATTCAATGGTGAGCAAGCTCCATATTTTTGAGTGACTTGAATTCTTGGCTTGCTTGAGGCTTCAGAATCTGAAAGCATAGAAGGTAATCAATGTCAGTATATAATAACTTCATTGTACGTTTAGAGAGAAGAGATCTGTTGTTCAACAAAACAAAACATAGATTAATTTGAAAGGAACTTCACCATTAGCTGAAGAAGAGCAAACATCAGATGGCATCAAAGAGCTCAGTGAAACTACATGAGTCCTGAGTTGATGACTTGCCATCATTTCTTCAAATCTGTAGGCCTCTACCTTTTCTTTGGAACCACTAAAGAGCAAAAAAAGAAGAGAAACTAAAAATGTGAGGAAAAGGAATGAGGGGTGGATAATGGCCATGAATGATGAGTATTGGATTGTCGGAGCAAAACTGAAGAGCAGATGAAAAAAGGAAAAAGGAATAAGGAAGAGTAATTTCACTTTCTCTCCAATCCCAATGGCTACTTGTATTGTTAACCCAACCTTCAATGTCTATTTATAGAGGAAACTAAGGGATTCACATCAATATACTTCGTGGAAATTTTAGAGAAACAACTTTTTTTATACAAAAGCAAGCTTGTGAATTCCATGGTCTCTCAACTGACGTAGTTCACATGATGTGACTAAGGTTTAAAGTATCTGTATCGAGTTCGTATAGGTTAGGTGCTTTTAAGAGACGTATTGTCTTGTATTGAGTATTGTATCACTTTGGCTAATATATTTTAGCGTAATTCATTGGAGAGACGTATCGAGATGTATCGTATCGGTTTGATCAAATATGGATATCGGCTAGTATAATGGGATACTTTAAACCTTGGATGTGGCTTTCATTGGTCCTTTGCACATAAAATCTTGAACAATACGTGTTGGGTACTAACTTGATCAATGTGCCTATGCAAGACAATATGTCAAAGTGAACACCATTAGGCATTTAACATACCATCACACTTCTATTGCTGTCGACCCCTCTCACTCTAAATAGTTCGCTGTCTGCGACTGCCTCTTCGACAGCTCTCACTCATGGCAATTCATACTCTGATAGTAGAAAGCCTTTTTCAAGTGACGGCACTTTGTTCTCTCAATTTTCTTTTTTCATTTTCTCATGCAGTTGATAATCTTTTCTTGACAGCCATCATTCTATTCTAACTAGTCTTCTCCTGAAAAATCTTTGTATAATAAATATTAAGTACTTCACCAAAATGTCAAAAGCCTTAACGTCGAATTAATTAAATAATATATTTTTACTTATTCTATACTAGACTAAACCAATCTAACGTTTATACGCTAGAATAAACCCCATTAAACATGTGAAATAGTGTCGCCTTCATTCTGTCTTTGTAATTAATGGAGTGTCAAATACCCCAAAGAATTTTGCATACTGGAAATTTCCATGTCGCTATTACCAAGAAAATAAGAAAGAAAATTTCCATGTCGCAACAAATTATAGTCTTGCCATTCCAAAATAATCTAACGACTTGGCTTTCAATCCCGTTTATACATCCCACACGGCAAGTCTATCAAGTAAAGAAAAAGCCAGTGGTTAGATCGTCGAGCTCAGACGGAAGTTTCCAGTTACTATTTTTCTTGTTTCTAGATTTTTAGCTTTGGCGTTTAGCTCGGAATTCCTGGCAGTGATCAAAGAGCAATGTTTAAAGTATTCTATGATGTCATACAATACTAGTCGATATGTATCCATATTTAACTCAACCAATACGATACATCTCGATACGTTTTTTTATTAAATTACATTAAAATACAT
Source organism: Hakea prostrata (assembly GCF_041222555.1). Taxonomy (NCBI): domain Eukaryota; kingdom Viridiplantae; phylum Streptophyta; class Magnoliopsida; order Proteales; family Proteaceae; genus Hakea; species Hakea prostrata. The sequence continues at coordinate 33,279,847 of NC_142607.1, read as the reverse complement.
TAATCAGAGCGATACAATAGTCGATACAAGACGATACGTCTCTTAAAATCACTTGACCGATACGATACTCGATACCAATACTTTAAACCTTGCCAAAGAGATGGAGAACTCAATTTCACTGCTACTTAATTAATGTACAGTATTGTACTTCAAACGGTATCTCGACCGAAAGTTTGATCTTGACCGTCTGTTTTTTGAAAATATGAAAATATATTTTTCGAAAATGAACAATCTCGACCGTTCATTACAGGTATTGAACATTAATTGCGTAGTACTCAAGCATTTTCAAAAGATTAGATAAGTCACTTGAGTCAATATTCTCCAGAAGCTATTGGGTCTAAAAGCCAGCTGTGTTGAAAATCAGTCTTGGATACTGTATCTCGAGGCTGATTGAGTCACTCTCATAGTTGGTAGGCGTTTAGGGTAATCATATAAACTTATATTTTACTTCCATCGTTTATATTATGGAAAAATAAATAAATAAATAATCTCCCTCTTTCCCAATAAGGTAATATAAAACACTCTTTTAAGGGAGAAAAAAAATAGATTAATAAAATCCATAACCCCCATCTAGTGCAAAGTCACACCCTATGGAAATCGTACCACTTGACACCTTACATGAGTCTAGTACATGATACTGGATGAGGTAATATTTATCAAAAAAAAAAAAAAACTAGATGAGTTAATTGATTAAATAAAAGAATAGATTTTTTTTTCTCGCTAAAAGGATCATTATATTAAGCGAAGAAGAAATATTAAAAATACATCAATTAATACCGTATAAAGAACCAACCTCCCTTACCCGCAACAACTGTTGCCCCCAATACACCCTTCCTCACTGGTTCTTGCTCAGATTAGAAACCACTAACTTATAAAACGAAATCTAGGACGTCTAGAGGCATCCACATCAAGTTCATTAAGGATTGAAGCTGACCAAGGAATGTTAATATCAGAAATTCCTATTCTAGCTGCCGAATTTGCCAAAAAATCTGCCACTGTATTAGTTTCACGATAGCAATGTGAAATCTTCCAATCTATAGTCAACAAATATTCTTGTAACTCTCTCCACATATGAAAGATATACCAAGGTATTTTCTTCATTGTATTAAAGTCACCACAGCTTTTGAATCACTTTCTACCCAAAGCTTATTAATTTGTAAATGCCTTGCCCAACGTAATCCGTGAATGAAAGTTTCCAATTCAGCCTCAAAGTTGGTTTTAACATTTAAAAAAATACTGAAATTGAAAACCACCGCAAGCAACTTCATTTCGAAAGACTCCTCCACCGCCAGACCTTCCTGGATTGCCTAAAGAAGACCCATCAATATTTAGTTTAACCCAACCTACAACAGGAGGACACCAAAAAATTTCTTGTGGAGGAGCAGCACTAAAAACAGAGAAGTGAAGGCCCAGTCTTCTTGCATCCGAAAAAATGGTAGGAGTTACTTTTCTTCCATCCATTTTAAAGCCAAACTGTACTAAGTCTGAAAAAATTAAACTCATCACCTCATCAATCCTGAAATTTAAATTTTCAAACCGGATTTGATTGCGGACCATCCAAAGAAAGTATAAAAGCAAACAACATCCATTAATCCAAGCAGTCTGTAAAGGAAACTGTGAAGCCTGGTGTTTCCAAGCCTTGAACGACTCTACAATCGAATCTTTTATCGTCCAACTATAACCAAACTTTGTTGCAAAAGCTTCTCCACATCCACGTGAAAATGAGTAATGAAGAAAGAGATGTCCTATGTCCTCTGAAGCTTTACCACATAGATTACAACGAGAGGCCAGCATAATCCCTTTCCGAGTCAACAAGGCATCAACAGGTAGCCTATCATGAAAAAGTCTCCAACAGAAAACTTGTTGTCTAGGCTGCAAAGAAGTCTTCCAAATACTTTTAGCCCATTCCAGTTGTTCTCCTTTTCTACGATAGAGATCCCATGCCGATCGAAAACTAAACTCTCCCCCCACTGAACCTTGCCAATGACAAACATCAACAAAACCAGCACAAGGTACAGGATATAACATAATAAGAGAAATTACCTCTTGAAATTTGGCATTGTCCACTGACGGAAATATCCACTCCCCTTGCTGTAAACAATCTGCAACAGTCAATTTCAAATAACCCTCTAAATCTAGAGGAATACCAACATAGTCTGCAATGGTAAAATTCCCCAACCATCTGTCAAACCAGAAATTTATATTCTAACCATTTCCAACTGACCACCGTTCATTAGCTTGAACAAAACCCCAAACCTTCCTCAATCCCAACATCAAAGAGGACTGCTGCCCATAAATCTTTAAATTTCCCCTTTTGTCCACCATCTTCCCCTTTAAAAAATGAGCAAAAACAGAGTGTTTATGTTTAATTGTCCAAGCCAACTTGCATAAGGAAGCAAAATTGACATCTCTTAATCTTCGAATACCCAAACCACCCTCACATTTTGGAGTACATACTTTTTCCCAAGACACTGTAACCTTCTTCACAGCCTCTATACTCCCCGTCCAAATGAAGTTACGCATCCAAGCCTCTCGCTTGAGAAATAATAGAGCTAGGCCACCGTAACATCGAAAAATTATGAATTGGCATGCTAGAAATAACTGAACGTACCAACTCCACTCTACCTCGCCAAAGATAATGACTTTCCACACCACCCTTGTAGCCGATTCTTAATCTTGTCTAAAACTGACATCAATCTGACACGAGTAACTCTTCCTTTAAAAATATCTATCCCCAGATATCGAGTAGGAAAGAGAGCAATTGGGATATTTAATATGTCCACAATTTTCTGTTTGCGACTAGGAGGCACACGTCTAAGAAAAAGCTTACTCTTCTCCAAACTAATATGTTGACTCGAAAATTCTTGATACTTCGATAAGAAAATTTTCAAAGCTTTAACATAACATAAAGAAGCATTTGAAAAAATAAAAATATCATCAAGCATACATCGAACGGAAGGAACTTCTACTCCCCCGGGACCCGGCAAAGCTCTCAATCTACCAAGCAGCTATCAAAGAATGAATGCCCTCGCATAGTACCTCTTCTGCAAGAAGAAAAAGAAGAGGAGATAAAGGGTCCCCTTGCCGAAGCCCTTTCTCAACTCCAAAGAATCCAACTGGTCCCCCATTCAATAAAACTGAGATTCTAGTAGATTGAAGCATCTCATGAATCCAGCCAACGCATCTATTTGAAAATCCGAAAGCCTTCAAGACCAAGAATAAAAACTCCCATGATAGGGTATTATAAGCCTTCATAATATCAATCTTAATTCCCATCCCTCCCCCTCTAACAGAAGAATGTAAAATATTTGTAAGTTCAGAAGCGACAGCAATATTTTCAGAAATCATCTTACCTTTCTGGAAAGCTCCTTGCTCCTCAGAAATAAGCTTAGGCAAAAGAGGACTCAGCCGAGAAGCCATTATCTTTGACAATGTTTTGCAAAAAAAATTCCCCATACATAGAGGCCGAAATTTGTCCAGTGTAGCTGCATTCTCCACCTTGGGAACTAAAGTGAGGAAACAATTATTTACCCCTTTCGGAAGTTTTCCTTTTCGAAAGAAGGATCGAACAACAGCCCCAAAATCAGCTGAAACAATATCCCAGCATTTGCGGAAAAAACTTCCCGGAAAGCCATCTGGTCCTGGAGAACTGTCAGGATCTAGGTCCCATACCACTCCTTTGATCTCCTCATTAGAGGGCAAACCTTCAAGTAATAAACAATCATCATCCATCAGCACTTTTGGAATCACAGACAACAACTCTGGGTGTCCCAAGTAGGAACCCACTTTATGATAGTTTTCAAAGTAAGTCACCACATAATCCTGTAGTTCAACCGAACTTGATGTCCAAGTGTCATCCATTCTTTGCAAAGATTTAATAGAGTTTTTATTCCTTCTAAGTTTAGTAGAGAGATGGAAAAATTTTGAATTCCTATCTCCCTCCCTCAACCACCTGACCTTTGCTTTCTGCCGAAGAAGAGAGTCCAAATGATCCATTGCTTGTACAAGTTTTGACTTCAAAGAAGCCTCTTGATCAAAATATTCATTTGTCATATCAAGTTGATCAATATTAGTTTGAAAGGATGCTAGATCTTTCTCCGCTTGCTGTACTTCAATAAAAAGATTAGGAAATGTCATTTTTGCCCAAGCTTTAAGACGCTGCTTAACATTCTTCAATCTCTGTGCTAGTACAAAAATGGGATCACCAACAATCGGTTCCACCCAAGCCAAACGAACCACCTCCAAAAAAGAATCGTCAGTCATCCAAAAATTATTGAACCTGAAAGGAGAGTTTATTGGTTTGACACCTTTGTCAACAAAGACACAAATCGGAGAGTGATCAAACGAGTGTGTCGGAAGAGTGATCTGTTTAGAATCACCAAACAACTCTAACCATCTGGCATTGAAGAAACTTCTATCAAGGACCAAACGAACATTACCAACTTTGTGTTGGTTTGACCATGTAAATTTCCTACCCGAAGATGGAACTTCAAAAAGCTCACAAGCATCAATGGTAGCCTGAAAATCAGCTGCTGCACCCAATTGGAATCTGCTTGAACCCCTCCTTTTAGACACCCGTAACACTACATTAAAGTCCCCCATAACAAAAAATGGTAAGCTGGACAAAGGGAGAGCAATAAGATCCTCCCAAAGCAGTCTGCGATCAGATCTATCACAACAAGCATGAACCATTGATAGACCAAATTGGACACCTTGCCACTTGAATTGAAGAGAGAGTTGTTGGTCAGATGAAGAGAGAACAGAGGGCCGCTGCAACTCTCTCTTCCAAAAGACCCAAAGATTCGGAACTTTCTCCTGCCGAAAATTATACACAAAATTAGAAGAATATCCCAATCTATTAATAAAGAGAATTGGGCACTTACTAACATCCACTTTTGGTTCAGCGACACAAAAAATGTCTGGTTGATGAGTCATTAATAGCATTTTAAGGGCCCTCCTACCAGATGCATTACCAATGCCGCGAATATTCCAGAAGAAAAGCTTCATATCAACAGTTACAAAAAAAAGAATAGATTTATTAATAAGACTTTAAGATAATACTAAAATAGTTAAATACAATAGTGAGCAAGTAAATAGTCAAAATCGTCACCATACAGCTTGCTCGTCAAATCCTTCTTCCACACTTACATGACATATAAAACCCACACTTATGTAAATATAAAAGAATGATTTGACAAGCAGCACTGACTAAAAAGGGTCTCCACTAATGAGTATAACATTAAAGCCTTTCTAATCTCAATTTCCATAACATCTGTCCATCATGCCCAATGGGTTTTGTATAAATGGTTGATCTCATAAATGATTTTTTTTTTTTTTGTTTTTTGGTAGTCAACTGAATTATTGGAAGCGGGTAAGGGGTGAGGGGAAACATAATTCCACCAACCACCCAGTGGAAGACGGCCATTCTTTCGGACCCGAAACCAAAAGGGCCTTCCTGGCTAGGAGATCTGCTATAATATTAGAACTCCTAGGTATAAAGGCAGGGATACAATGTATGAAATTATTCATTAAATAATGGATATCCTGAATCAGTGGCTCCACTACCATCGGAGGTTGCAGATCACCTTCCAAGTACCTGATCATCTGTTTGCAATCGGACTCGATTAGGATGGACTCGTAGCCACTTGCAAGCGCCTCTAATAATCCTGCTCTGAAAGCCAGAATTTCTCCTTCTTCAGCGGAGTTATAGGTCCTAGGTATAGATGAGACACTTAGAAGCGTACCCCCGGCACCGCGAATAGCAATGCCTGCACCCCCCCCTTCTTGGTCCTTGCAATTCAGGATGCACCTGTATTGACCTTCACAAAACCACTTGGGGGGGGGGTTCCCACATCAACCTGACGTTTGCTTCACTTTCCTCCCCCCGGGCAATAACCTGCCTGGCTGGTTTTTGATTGTCCCAAAATTCTTGAAATGAGGTGACTGCCCTCTCCACCACTTCTTGAGGTTTCCATTTCTGTTCCCCCATCAGCTGGTCATTCCTTGCTTTTCAGAGCCACCACACGACAAAAGAACTCAGACTCTTCATCCTTTCTGTATCTTGTGGACTTAACTTGCTAAATTCCTTCCATATGGATAACCATTCTTGGAGGGATCTACATTTGTCATCTGAGATTCTCCAAGAGAGAGGGGACCCAAACCATATACTCTTCGCAAACTGGCAATGTAATAAAACATGGGGAGTTGTTTCCTCTTCCAGACCACATTCTCCACAAAGTGCATCTACCCCAATCTTCTTGGAGATTAAATTAGATGTGGTTGCAAGACATTCGTTGCATGCTCTCCATAGGAAATTCCTCATTTTTGGCCATGTTTTGCATTTCCATATTTCTTTCCAGTGCTCTTCCTTCAACTCATTCCAGCTATGAGTTTTAGATGTAGATGGACTATGTTTTTCATCCTCCTCTTGCTGAAGTGCCAATACTTTATATGCACTTTTCACTGAGAACCTGCCATCTCTGATGCTACCCCAGACCAGTGCATCTTCAGTAGGAAACAACGCCAGTTTAATGTTTAGAATTGCATTAGCCTCTTCAGGAGAAAACCAACGAATGATCTCTGTATTGTTCCAAGTTCTTGATTGTTGATTTATTAAATCTACCACACTTGATATCCCACAATCATTTGGTTTCGTAGAAGAGACTCTAAACCGTATAAGGGTAGGTATCCATGGATCTGTCCACACATTAATATGGTCTCCCATTCCAATTTTCCATATCAGTCCTTGTTTGAGTACTTCTCTTCCCTCAATAATACTTCTCCATGCCCATGATGGATTATTGCCCAAGCGTGCCTCAATGAAAGATGTATTTGGAAAATAGATCTTCTTAAGAAATTGAGCCCAGCATGCATTAGGGAAAGAGAGAAGCCTCCAAGCCACCTTATTAAGTAAAGCTTTGTTTTGCATCAACGGGTCTTTGAATCCCACTCCTCCCTTAGCCTTTTCGTTGCATAACCTTTTCCAAGACATCCATTGTATTTTTGCCTTTTCTTTTGACCCACCCCAAAAGAATCTTGCAGCCCGAGCTTTCACTTTGTTGTGAATGGATGTAGGAATCTTAAAGTGTGTAGTGGCATATGTTGAAGATGGAAGAGCCACAGCTTTTAACAGTATTTCCCTACTAGTTTGATTCAAAAGCTTGTGTGTCCATCCTTGAAAACGGCTCTCCGCCTTATCACTAAGGGAGTGAAATAAGGCCACTTTAGAAACTCCAAAATCCGTTGGGAGACCGAGGTATTTAGTTGGCCCATCACCATATGAGACCCTCAGGATTTTTGAGAACCACCTTTTCATTTTTTGTAAAGCATTGGGGCTAAAGCATACATTGGATTTGTTGTAATTTATTAGCTGACCCGAAGCTTTGCAATAAGCATTAATTCCTTCCTTCAAAGCATGTACACTCTTCAGGTTGACTTCAGAGAAGAGGACACAGTCATCTGCGAACATCAAATGTGTGAGTGGATCCGTTCGGCCTCTGATACGGATTCCTTTAATCTCCCCTCTATTTTCACCCCGTGTTATCATCTGAGTCAAACCTTGTGAGCATAGTACAAAAAGTGCTGCAGATAAAGGATCACCTTGCCTGAGTCCTCTTTCCAGAGTTACCATAAATCTCTCAGAGCCATTGATTAAGAAAGAGTATCTCACAGATGATAGCACATTTAATATTATATCCAAAAATTTAATATTAAATCCCTCCATTCAACTCTGTCATACGCTCTTTTCATATCCAGTTTAAGAGCCAACAATGCCTTCTTGCCTTTTTTCTTCTGTCGGATGAAATGAAATGCTTCATGGGCCATAAAGATATTATCCGAGATGAGTCTATCTTTCACAAAGGCTGTCTGAGCTTGAGGTACAAGATCAGGTAACAGGGAGTTGAGTCTGGATGCTAGCACTTTGGTAGCCACTTTCACTGCCACAATACATAGGCTGATTGGTCTAAAGTCCTCCACAAGTTCAGGAGCATCCTTCTTTGGAATTAAGCATATGAGAGTGTCATTTGTACCATCAGGAAGGAAACCTGTTGAGAAAAAATCACAAACGAATTTATATAATTCGTCTTTGGTTAGTTCCCAGAAATGTTGGTAGAATAGGGGTGGGAAGCCATCAACACCGGGACTTTTCAATGGACCCATGGCATACAATGCAAGTTTCACTTCCTCAATGGTAGGGGCTGCCATTAGCATAGAATTTTGTGTCACCGAAACTTTTGGTTGAATGCCTTGAATGACCCATGTGAGATCCCTATCCTCCACCTCCTCAGATGTAAAGAGAGTATGGAAATAATCTTCAAAGAAATTGTAAATATCTTCCTCATTAGAGCACCATTCCCCTTCATTATTCTTTATTTTAAAGACCCGGTTATGCCTCCTTCTTGCCACCGTCTTTGCATGAAAGAAAGATGTATTTTTCTCTCCATTTTTAAGCCAATCCACTCTCGATTTTTGTCTCCATAGTGTCTCCTCACAAGCTAGTAGATATTCCAGTTCTTTGGTCATGTGGTTCTCTGTGAGCTGAGTATCATCTTGTACACTACTCCCTTGTAATTTAGAAAGCTCCTTCTTAATATTTTCAATTTGAGTATGAATGTTACCAAAAGTCTGTCTATTCCATTCTTTGAGATCCTCTTGACACCATTCGAGCTTTTTAAACAATAGTGATGGGGGAGGTGGGGAATCTGGCTCTCTTGACCAGAGGCTTTATGAACTACAGCTGCACACGTTGGGTTCTTCAACCACATGGCCTCAAATCGAAATGGTCTCGGACCTCTCTCGAATCCTCTTCTAGGTCTCCCATTTGAGTCAATTATGAGAGGAGCGTGATCGGAGGACAATGCTGGCTCCACTAATACCACGGTTTGGAAAGTGAGAAAGCCAATCAACATTACCAAAGGCTCTATCCAGTTTGATGCGAATATTAGCAGCACCAATTCTTTTGTTGCTCCATGTATAGGCTGCCCCATGTGATCCCAAATCATTGAAACCTCAGCCAATCACCATTTCTTGAAAAAGCCAGACGTCCTTACTCCCTCTACAAGCCCCTCCACTTTTTTCTTGCCAAGAGAGAAAAGAATTAAAGTCCCCAACGCATAACCAATTTCCTTTTCTTCCTTCACTCAGTTTGACTAGAGCCTCCCATACTTTCTTCCTTTTATTTTTCTTAGGGTCCCCATACACCAAGGTGAGAAACAAATGCTGTTTCTTGTAAGTGATGAAGCAGTCAATCATTCTCCTGTTAGATTCCAAGATCTCCATCCTAAGATCACCATTCCAAAGCAGAGCCAATCCCCCTGCCGTTCGTACAGGATCCACACACATGCTACAATCCATACCAATTTTTTTTCTTATTTTTACCATCTCAGCTGAGCTAATTTTAGTCTCCATCAGGAACAGAATGTCAGGTTTCTACTTCTTGGTGAGATTTTGAAGAGCTCGAACTGAAGGGGGGCTCGCCAGACCCCTACAGTTCCAAGATATAATGATCATGATGACCCGTGATGCTGGTCTCCACCTTGCATCACGGGGGTAAGTTGTAAAAAAGACTGATCTTCATCTTCTTGCGCCTGATCACATTGAGAGTCAATACCATGTGAACCCTTCATTTTCTTCTTATTTATACCCTCATTGGTTGTTTCCATGTCCCTCTGAGATATATCTTCCAGCTGATAGGAGATGGAATTTTGAATGCTAGATTCAGTTGGAGACAAAGCAACGGTCACATTTTGAATTCTGCTCTTAGGAAGTTGAGAATTGGAGGGTTGAGTGTTCGGTTGGGTTTGGTAAATGGAATTCTCTGAGTGATGGGTAAGGAGTGAGGTGGGTATTTGGGTTTGTGGGATTAAGTGGGTTTGGTTAAATGGGCCTGCTTGGTTGGGAAGGTGGGTAGATGCGTGTGGGTTTACATGTGGGGAATAAATAGGTGTAGATGATGGGCTTGGGCTTATAGGTAAGTGATTAGAATATGCTGGGGACATGGTGGGTATTATGTGGGATGGATAAGGATTGATTAGGGATACAGATCCTAGGGTTGGGAGTAAAGAGGATATAATGCGGTGGATCTCATAAATGATGGATTCTATGTAAATGGCTACTTCCTCATACACTATGGACAGATGACACATATATTCACTAACATTAGATTAGTCGGTTAATCAGTATGCCGTCTGCTGGTCCTGAACAATGCTTCGGTTGGGGTGGTGACTAACCGATGTTTGTGGGTTCTACTAAATTGCGGTGAGAGAAACATTATTTCAATCCCTTAAAGTTCTATCTAGCTAATATTGTAAACAGAATTCTTGACCCCAATAAAAAATAAAATATCCATTGAAGTGAATATTCAAGATATCAGTATTGGATACCAATTCACAAGGTTCATTTAGGGCCAGCGCAGCCAACGGAGAGAGACCCGTAGGGAACGATCAGACAACACCACACAAAGGATCAAGAGTCCCTAAAACAATATTGACATCACATACTTCACAAAATCACAGTGAACCACAAATCTTCACATATCTTACCAACAGTTAATTTTATAATAGACTCCATGATTTAAAACCAGACTAGATCTCCAGACTCATTAAACGAAACAAGCCCTTAAGAGATTTATTGTACTAAATTTCTGATAGAGAGATTGTCCTAAAGCTACAATAGGGCCAAACTGGTTTACCATTCCATGGGATTAGTTCATTTGACAAAGACCAAAACTTCCTAGTAGCAGAGATTGTCAGTAACTGAATCTGAACCTTAATGCTTCAGTCGATTTACTGCATCACTCCCTAATAACTATGCTAAAGCTTGCCAGCAGACCTTGTCTTGGCTGCTTCTGCCATTCCGGCCACCTTGCACCTTTTCCCCTCGGTTCCCCAACTCATACGGGTGCAACGGCCAAAACATAGGCTATATTCTCCTGTTTTAACCACCAGTTTGTCAATGCATTGAAAATAACAGTGATGCACTTCGGTAGGGGGCAAACCGAGGTTCTGATACCTTGAACTATATCCCTGTTCTCCAATATAAAATTCACACATGATACAAAACTCAGAAACAGAACAAATGCCAAATACCTAATTTATGCCAACCATCACTCAGAACATGACGGAACAATGATAACTGAACAAATTGATTATGCAAAAAATATAGCCTAGAATGGCATATATCACTCTTGACAAAAAGAAGGGGACTGAGATATAGAAGGAATATGGTGCTCGCACTAATAGGAACAACATCAAAAATCCAAAATCTGAATCAACATCTATGATGGATAAGAAAATGTTCTTGCTCTAATGTCTCTCAAGTACATAATCGACTTCTACTCATTTCTACAGGTCTTGCACGCTCAAACCTGGAGAAGAAACAAAGATCACCAAAAAAATTAGAAGAGGTGATGAAAACCCGAACGGCTAGAGTACAAAAAGAAATCCATACTAGTATCAAGGATGATAAAAAGTCAAAGCTATGCCACATTCAAGTTGTGTTTTTTAATAATAAAATAAATGGTTCTGAGCCACTACAGCAAGATATAGTAGGAACCCATGTCTCTCTCTCTCTCTAGTGAAATAACCTCTCACAGCTCTATGATGCAAGGCCATTTTGCAGAACCCCATTGGTGCACTAACCATATGCGACTTGCTCAGAGAGCCTTCTTCAAATAAAATCATAGTAGAGGTTGAATGAAGGTAGACAAGGTACAGTAATATAGAATAAATATACAAATTCATCTTCTAGTATGCCAGGTTTTGCAAACACCAAAGAGTGGCAAGTCAGTTTAGAATATCAACAAGTAAAAAGTAGGTACCACAAGATGGACATTAGACAGTTGTAAAAATTAGCAAAGTGCTCTCTACAAAATTAACAACTGTATGAAGCCTAAAGAATAGATTAATAAGAAAGAATACAATATGTCTCATGCTCTGTCTAAAGGGATAACTACAGAATTACTGTTTACAAAGGAAGTAGATTAAAAAAAAAAAAAAGACTATTTTTATTGTTCAAGACAGGGAAAACCTCCAACTCAAAAGTAGATGGAGACAGGATCTTGCAAGGAAATTACTTAAATATGAATAAGACATGCAAACATATTTTATAAGAATGAAGAATCAGTTTCATAATAAAATAGCTAAAACAAATGCAGTTTGTTGTGGTTTATGGCCTGCGTGACTGTGTCCAAGGAGATATTGCAGCATAGCTGCATCATTGGTATTGGAAATGCATCTCAAATTCACCGAGTACTCTCCAAAATGGAAAAACCATCAAAACTTCTCCTTAGTACAAAATTTTCCCCAGTGGACTAAATAAGGTATTAGGTCCATCTAGAATTGAACAGTTTTAACTCTACGGTTGATGCAAATACAGTAAAGCAAATAATCATGGTGAATTATGTAACCTGGAGGGAGAGACTGCTTCAGCTTATCAGCCTTCTCTGAGTCAAAAACACATAAAGTGTACAGGTACTTGGAGCAGCGAACCTTGAACTTCACCACATCTTTGCTCCTCTTAATTTTGACAGATCGTGCATCTTTCCTTCTTGCTGTGAGAAGGAAATCTTTGATCTCATGTATCTGCTTTGGCTGTAGAAAGAAGACGACTAGAAAACTCAGTAAAATTTACAAAATCAGGCACTCATAATAGAACACTAACCACCACAATTCCTAATGCAGTCCCTAGATGAATTCTTGGATACAGAAGGAATATATGGTAATACCACAACGTTAAGTGTAGGCCCCATTTTCTATGTTAGCAATGAAGTATCCTTCACAATCAAGCGCAAAAACCAAAAAGATAATACAAATCAGCACATTAACCACCACTAGAAGATCATGAGGATTTGAAAATTAAACAGTATCACAGTTCAAAGGTGAGATGAGACTCAATAAATAAATATAGAGAACAATTAAACTACCTATGAACATACAAGAAAATATCCATGAATCTACAACACAAACAATCAACCTGATCGGCGATCTCTAACCTAGGGTCCACTTAATCGTATTTCACAAGGCAAAAAGAGTTATAACTGAGACTACAGACCTTATTGGTCCCCTTCAAGTCAACAACCCGCTAACATATAAAATAAAACAGATTAAAACTCCATGAGATGACCAGAATGACCAACAAAGGAGAAGTGATAAGCAATGATAGATGAGAAAACCCTGAATGCCCTTTGATTCCATTGCTAACCAAAGAATACCTAGATTACATATCTTATTGTTCCCCCTCAAGTCAATAACTGGGAAATTTATAGGATAAAATAGAGTAGAAGCTCATGACATTATCGTAGTGGTCTAACAAGGAAGAGACAATTTAAAAATGATTGATGAGTGACCTTACCACCCCTGTTTATACTGACCTAACAGTTCCTATAGATGATTCAATGACACAGCAATTTCGGCTCCTATGAAGTAAACCACAACATTAAATCAAAGGCAGACGTAACAGAGAGTTCAGGAAAATGAAATCTCAGGTATGTTGCGGAGATACAACATTATGCTCGTTTTCATCACTCTTTCATCATTTCCACAATCAAATCTCTCAGGATTTCAGACTTGGAGAAGGGACTAGGTGTCTATGTCCCAACTCCGGGGGTGGGACGTCAACAACTGTTTGGGATTTCTTGAAGCTTTCTAAAAAGAAACCAATTGTCTATGTCCCAATTAGAAGAAGTCCCTCTGTTTTGAAATTTGAACCATCACCAGTCAGAGACAAAGACCACCACCACCAACACGACTACTCATCCCCCACCCTTCTCTCCAGGAAGCACGCAGGATCTCAGCATTTATGGACTTTGGCCTCAGTTACCTTCATCGCATTCGCCTTCTTTCTACCTCAAATCAATTGTAGGGTTCTATCACCTCCTCTTCCTCCTTCCAACTCACAACCATCTAAGTCGCCTTCCTCCACTACTCTGTCACTCAAACACCACGATCAAAATGACCGCTTCAGCACTCAAATTCAGCCACAGCCGTCCACAACTGCCATTTCCCTCCCTGCAATTTCTTAGTATTCGATCTAACCAATGAATTCCAGCTCTGTGTTACAATGGCCGCACAGCGTTCCCAATGAGATCGATGATTGCATCGCTAATTTTGAGAATAAAGGGTAAAATCCAACACCCTAAACAACATCAACAAACAAATACCCTATGCTAGACGAATAAAACCAAATCAACAGCACATCAAATCACAGACAAAATGGAAAACACAAAACCATTTCGAGTAACTACAAATTTCAGTACCATTTTCTCAGAGTGCCGGAGAAGCCTGAACGTCGAATTCCAAAGTTCCCAAACCCTAGACTAACCCTAACGTTTATATTTGGAGGTGTTTCCTCACAAACCCTAGCCTTGCTCGTGCTTCGCCTTCACTCTTTAATTACATATTACCGATTTTGCCCCCGTCAGTCACCGAGTTAAACCTGTTCCACGCCCAGACCAGTTCCAATCTAAAGCGGAGACATGGATTAAAAGCAAGGCCACTTTCCTAAATTTTTTTTCTGAAGCTGGGTCATCTCCGGTTAATCATCATAGGGAGTGCTTTCGTCAGGATCGAACCCACGACCTCTCCACTAAGAAAAAAATGGCTATAAGATTGTGCTTTCTTCACACATCCCAGCCACAGGTGTAAGAGGGAAGACCAACCACCGTTCCACTGTTTAAGTACTCAGAGGTAAATATTCTCCTAAATGTATAGTAGAAAGGTGTGAGAATAGCAAAGCTTCAACCACTACAAGTAAAATATTCAAATTCCTTCATTTCAGCTAGATACTCGGCCTTATTTCACACTTTATATGGTCATCTATTTCTTCTCTTTTCTCCGAACTTTTGCTTGCTATTATGGGTATCTCACGTGCAACCCTTAAATTGTGATACATGACATTCTAAAACTCAAAAAGATGCAATTACTAGGACAGAGAGGTTACAATTGTTGATCAATTTGAGTGCCTTTTCTCCTTGTAAATATCTATCAATAATCTTATTCTTGGCCACCACCACTTTTAGCTTCACTCCAACCTTACGATAGTCAAGTGGAGATCTTCCGGTCACATCCTTCCCCATGTTGGCTTTAGTTAAATGCAAATGGATTGTTCTTTAGGCAATCCATAGAGATCCAGAGTAGGAAGGTTCTTTCAAGATTATATTGGTATACCCTTTTAAAAAGCATCTCAAAATATTAACAAATTCTGAAGCTGAATTCAATTTTATTTTATATTGTGATTGTAATAGGGGTGAGTTTGTTTACGAAAAAAAATAGGGGTGAGTCTTAGTGTAGTGGCTAGTGGATCACAATTGTAGTGTGAGATCAAGGCATCAAAACAACCTCTCAACAAAAATTGATAGGGTAAGACTGTGTAGTAAAATTACCCTTAAATTCTGCTTGTGCGAAAACCTTTGGCATCAAGTTTGTGTTTATTTAGGCATCAGATAGGGATAGGCAGATTTAATTTAGTGTTTGGCTTGGCTCTTCCTAACCTTGTATCTATCCTTGATCCCATCTCGAGTTTGGCCTTTGTCCTAAACCTAATTCTATCTTATCCTAGCCCTGATCTGTAATTACCAATAGTGATTAGTGTTTCTTAGTCAAGTGTGTGCACCCAAAAAATAATTTGACTATAACCAGGTGGTTTACCATGTTTTGTAACTTAAAATTATTATTATCAAAATCTCCTATAAAATCTAACATTTTCTACTTATGAGTTTATCCAAAATTCATGTGATAAACCAAACTTGTATTGGTTTTCAAGACACAACTGCAATCGCCACACAATATTGCTAGAATACCAAAAATCCATCCCTGCCAACATGACCCATGCATAAACCAAAACAAAAGCACCAACAAGAGCACTGATGTTGATTGAAACGTAGGACCAATTGAAGAAAGACGTTTAAGTGAGTTTATTGATATGGTCGACTATGCGTTATGGGTTATTATGTTGTTCCATAGTCAGGTCAGGATAAGGGTCAAGGCCAAGGCCCAGCCCTTGATAATAAAACATGATTAGGGCTAACCAAGCATCTTAGTGCTAGGCTCACCCTTGTAGGGTCAGGGACAGATCAAGGTTTCTAGACTTGTTAGGGTTTAGGTTTATGATCAAAATAAGAGTCGAGCTAGGGTACATAAACTTTTTCCCCCCTACAGAATTGCCACCAGGTCCATCGAGTCCAAATTGAGACCTTCCCAAAACCATTGTCTTTAGCACATAGTAGTGCTTCGTAGATGGCCATCGCTTCCCGGCACAAAACCTCCTCATAGCGTACCATAATTGATGTCGCATGAAGCATGGTTCTCTGAGCATTACAAACCACATATCCCAACTTGCTCTTGTTCTCTTCCTACGCAGTCCTAGAAGCACTTCATCGTGAGCAAGCTTGAGGCTTCTAGTAGGCCATGGGAGTTGAAAGCTCCTTCTTGCTCCTCCTTTAAGAAATCTTTGGCCTTCCAGAATTCAGCAAAACACTTGAGAGCTCCTCTCTATCACCTCTAATGGCATAGGACGCTTGCCCTTGAATACCATTTCGTTCTTGGCGAGCCATAGACCCCAACACAAAAGCTACCTTTGCCAGCGAGTGAAAATTTCTCTATGAAATTAGCTTGGGATTGCTTGAGAAGGAATTTTGGGGAGGTAGACTGGTTCATGGTAGTGTGGGGTGTGAAATTATTTCCTCGACAGAGCCTATTTGTGTGGAAGTTAATGTTGAGTAAGCTTCCAATTGACTCTAGTGCAATGTTGTGGGGTGTCCCTCGTTTCCAACTGTCTTGTGTGAAAAAGACCATGGAGAGTGTTGATCATCTATTTGTTCAGTGTGAGTTTGTTGAATTTCGATGGGAAAGAAAGCATTAGTGGCTGAAGTTTGGGCTTAGTGGAGAGGAAAGGCAAGGGTATCGAACCTAGTAAGTGTGTGGATGAAGGGCCTCATATTAACACTTTAATTTACTTGGCTAGAATGCAATATCAGGAGGCATGAAAATGTGGGAAGAGGGATCGAATGGGTCTTCAGGGCAATCTTTTTGGACCAACAAGTTGAGACGTATAAAGTGGAAGGCTTGTTGGGGAAGTATGATTTAGATGTTGCCAAGGGCCCTTCAATTTGCTTTTAAGGTGCTGGCTTACAATTCACTTGAAGAAGTGGTGTAGAAATGACTACCAGAGGGCCAGAGAAAGCTCAACATAGATGGGTCTACTTTAAGGAATCCAAGCCAAGCTGTTGTGGGAGGTTTGCTTTGAGATTCAAGACCCAGGTTGCTGACTTCATTCTGCTGGTACTTGGGAGTCAAGGCTAGTCTAGAAGTGGAGTTTATTGGTTTAATGAAGGGTGTGACAACAGCTTATGCACTTGGCATTGAGAAGTTATGGATGGAGACTAATTCAGTGGCTATGGTGATGGCTATATAATCTCTTCAGATCCCTTGGTTTCGTCCTTCAACAATGATATGGGTTGTTTTGGAAGGTAGAGAGTGGATGATTATTCATTACTTTTTATGAGTTTAATCCAATTGCAGACTTTCTTGCAGAGTCAGTGGCAAAAGACTAGACTTGGGTCCCTATTTGGGAAGTGGCTTGAGCACATTAAATGGGAGTTAAATAGGGATGCCTTGCAACCAGGGGCGGAGCCAGGATTGAATATTGGGGGGGCCGAATATGCCTGGGCCAATACGGGACCCACCGTGGGTCCCATCTCATAAAATTGTATTATATTTTGACATGAATGGCCTACATTAAAAATTTAAGTAAATTAAGCTGAAATTCTAAGCAAGATTTGAATTTCTATTAATAGGAATGAAATTTTAGAAAAAAGTTTAAGGATTAAAAAAAATCAATGATTATGATTAAATCTGATAAAATCTATGGCTGAATTCTAACGAGATTCAAATTGTTATTAGTAGAATCAAATTTTAGGAGAAAGAAAGAACAACTAAATAAAAAAAATAAAATTATACTTTATTAAATGAATATTAGAAAAATCATGGTGAATGTGAGAGAGAGAGAGGAATAATTTGAGAAAGAGAGAGTGAATACTGATAACTGTGGAGAAGATTTCGAAAAATTCCAATGTCTGCTGATTACTCCAATATTTTGTGAGACGTGTGAGAAAAAAAGAGAGAAGAAATAGGAATAAAAGAAGAGATTCATTAGAGAATAAATAGGAATGAAAATATGAGAGAGAATATAGGGAGAAATTCATGGATCGTGAGTTAATTTTTAATTAGAATTTAACTCTTTATTCCTTAAAACTAGGGGTTTAATGATAACCATTTGATTATGATTAAAAATGACATTTGTACCCATCATCTATATCTTAGATTTTTATTTTTAATTTTTGGAGGGGGCCAAATAGTGGTATTTCACATGGAAAGTGAGAAAAATTAGGAAAATATGTAGGTATTTTCAAAACTTAAAAAATCCGGGGGGGGGGCATGGGGATCCACATCCTCTGTAATTCCTTTCCCTACAATTCCCTGTAATTCCCTCATTGGATTGTGCCATGTGGCATTTAAGTAATCCAATGGTTATCCAACAAAAAAGAGTTTAAATAAAATTCAAATTTATGGGTGGTTTAAATAAAATTCAAATTTAGTTTAAATTAGATAACCATTGGATTACTTAAATGCCACATGGCACAATCCAATGAGGGAATTACAGGGAATTGTAGGGAAAGGAATTGCAGAGGATGCGGCTGACATCGGGGGGGGGCCCCCCCCGCTCTTTTGGGGCCCCCCCCCCCCGCTACTCTCTCTGCTTTGTTTTTTTTGGTTTTCCCTCCCCCCCTCTTTTGTGGCGGCCCTTCTTAGATAAAAAAAAAACAAAAAAAAAAAAGAGAGGGAGAGAGGAAGGGGGGAGGAGGGGGAAGGATGTTGGTTGGTTGTAAGGTTTTTTTTTTTTTTTTTGGTCGTTTTTGGTTTTTTTAATATAAAAAAAAAAAAAAGAAAGATTGTTAATGGGAAAAAAAACCGCCCCGCCCCTCGGTTTTTGTTTACTAATAAAACCCTGTTTTTTACAAAATTACTGTTGCCCCCCTTCCTTATAACGGTGTTAAGTAGCCGTTAAGTTTGAATATGTAATGTCCACTTTGTCCTTCATTAAAATTAAGAAATCAAAAGACGATACTACCCCATTTATAAAAACCAGATTAAATGTCAATTTTACCCTAACTTCATTTATTTTGAATTAAAAAATATTGGTTTTCCACCTTCACTAAACTTATTTATTTTGAATTAAAGAAATTGGCAAAATTCAAATTCGATTTGGTTTCCCACCTTCTCCTCTAGCATACGTAGGGAAGGAAACCACAATTTTTTTTTTTTTTTGGGGGACTGGTGCTTTTTTAATATTGGAAACGAAACGTAACACCTCCCCATGGGAGTTTAGACTTTTAACCGCTTTACTAACCCACCATTGATGAAACCACAAAATCTTGCCAGAGAAGGAATTAACGAAGTAGGTGATATTCAGTTTCCAAATTTGAGTTGAATTCTATCTTCCCTCCTCTTCGGTTTCTATTTTAATTTTATTCAACTATTATTTCTTTATTTTGGTGATTTTTTTTAGAGTAAAACAGATTATGATTATTTTTTTCTCTACAATTAATTTAGGGTATTACTGTAACTTGACAAAAGGGTAAATAAGTAAAAAGATAAGTAAAAGGGTATTTTGGGATTTTTAAAAAATATGGAGATGCCACATCATCAGTAAACTAACGGAACTTAACAATAGGGGGCATTAGTAATTATAGACAAAGTTAAGGTTGGATTAGTAATTTTGCAAAATACAGGGGATACATTAGTAATAAAATCAAAGTATAGGGGGGCAATAGTAATTATCCCTTTTTTATTTAATAAAACAACCTTGTATAACAATTGAAATGACCACAATAAAAAAGAAAAGAGTTTTTTTTGTGGCCGCCCCCTTTGGGTGGGGCCTTTTTTTTTTTTTTCTTGGTGGGGGTGTTTTTTTTTTTGCCCTCCTTTTTTATTTTTTTTAAAAAATTTTTTTTTCCCCTTTTTTTTTTTATTTTTTTTGTTTAATGATTTTTGTATGAAAAATATAAAAAATATTAAAATAAAAAAATTTCCTTTTTTTTTTTTTTTTTTTTTTTTTTTTTTTTTTTTTTTTTTTCTTCTCTTTTTTTTTTTTTTTATTTAAAAAAATTAAAATTTTATTTTTTTTTTTTTTTTTTTTTTTTTTGTTTTATATTTTAAATATATTTTATGATGAAAAAGGGCATGAAGTAGAAGAAGAGATCTTAAAGGGTTCACTGTCTGTTCGGAAGCTAATACCTAGAACATACTTCAACCAGACAGGGAGCCCACTACATAGAACCACAAGTGAAAATATAAAATAAAAACCCATTTCTTCTAAAGCATTACTTCTTAAAAGAAAGGTAACAACATGAAGAACATGTATTCACATCAAGTTAGTCACTCTGTAGAAGAAGTAGAGAAAACAAGGAGATCAAGGGTGGAAGGGTGGGTAACCAAAATTCCATCCTCCACAACTGTAAGGGCCAATTCGAAGATGAAGTCTTTATGAATCGAACTAGATTATATCTGTTGGGAAATGCCATGTCAACATTTGCCACATCAGCCTGCATTGGTTTTGATGATAACAAACATGAATTACTAATGGCTATATTGAGTTGTGTTGTTTTAGTTCAAGATGATAACAAGTGGATCAACTCCAAGTGAAAGCCATATGCTCATGCTCAAGTCAAGCCCAAGCCAAGATCATGCCAACATGGACATGAAGTCTAAGTCAAGATGACCATGCCAAGATGGACATGAAGATGATCATGAAGAATGGAATACAAGAAGACTCAAGAACTTCAATGATCAAGACTTCGATGAAGTTAGGACTTAGGACACCTCCATATGCACTCTAATGTAATTGTATATAATCATGTGCATATCATGTCACTAGATTGACCTAGGACATAGTAGGAAGGTGAAGATGATCATGAAGAATGGAATATGAACATGAAGATGATCATGAAGATGATCATGAAGAATGGAATACAAGAAGGCTCAAGAACTTCAATGATCAAGACTTCGATGAAGTTAGGACTTAGGACACCTCCATATACACTCTAATGTAATTGTATGTAATCATGTGCATATCATGTCACTAGATTGACCTAGGACATAGTAGGAAGGTGTATGAGGCTTAGGGTTGACCAAAAAGACAAAAAACCCAAGCCAAATCCAAGTCCCATACTTGACTTGCTGCAGATGGATGACCGTCTGGTCAGATGGACGTCCATCTATTTTCTGTCAGAACACAGAAAGTCAGACGGAATTCCGTCTAGTTTAACTAAAACACAACGGCTAGTTTTTAACAACTATTTCCCAGACGGATGACCGTTTGGACTGAAAATTGGACTAAAATTATGTCCGTTTTTTATCCGTTGGGGATTGGACTAAGGCACTCAAAGGCCATCTATTTAAGCCCAATTCACCCCTTTTGAGAGGGTTGAACCACACACTTGATCAACTACTCCCCAAGTAATCTCAAGCTCTCAAAATACAAGAAAGCCATTAGGTTTTGCCTCTCACCCACTCTCCAACCTTGAAGAACATACCAAGGTGTTAAAGTAAGCTTGTGGAAGTCAAGCTTGAGCTGATTGAAGGCTTTGGTGGTGCATGCATTTCATATCTTGAGCATACAACTCTTATTGCATCACACACACACAAGAGGTAAAGTGTCACACCTCTTGTTAAGGTAACATCCTTCTCTTGTAACTGTTTTCAATTCTAGTCTAGGTAGATTTGAATTGGTTTTGGGTACTTTTGCCCATGAACAAAGAATGATTGGGTGCTCTTGCCCATGAACAAAGATTGAAGAGGGTGCGTATGCCCTAAGATAAACAAAGATTGTAAAGGGTGCTCTTGCCTCGTAACAAAGATTGTAAAGGGTTTAATTTCTACCCATTGTATGGAAAGAGAATCACTAGTGGAATACTCTTTTGAGGCCAAGAGAGGAGTGAACGTAGACTTGCAAAGTCGAACCACTATAAATTACTTGTCTTGTGGTTGATTGTATTGTTTAATTTCATTTGAATTTTCAATTTATCTTGTATTTCTGCACAAACCAAAAAATTAGGACAATCCACTAGTTGCAACCTAATCACCCCCCTCTAGGTTGCACCAATAATTGGTATTAGAGCGGGAGCTCAAATTAAGATTGAAATCAATATTTAAAAGAGTCAAAAATCATGGACTTTCCTTTTTATGAAGCTCCTTCAAGAACCGAAGGTCTTAACACCTCTAGACCTCCATACTTTGATGGATAAGGTTTTGCCTATTGGAAAAATAGGTTTGAAGGTTTTGTTTGTGCACATGATTTCAATATTTGGAACATCATGACATGTGGACCAAATGAAGTTCTCAAAATAGATGAACAAGGCAATAAGGTACCCAAACCCAAAGCCGAGTGGACTCCAACCAACAAGGTTAAAATTCAATTAAACCACAAATGCAATGTGCTTTAAGTAAAAGAGTCTACAATAGATATGGCATTTGCAAAAGTGCCAATGAAATATTTGATAAGTTGGTCGTCACATATGAAGGGACCGACCACATCAAAAAGATGAACTTAGATGTTTATATGCTTCAATATAAAGAATTTAAAATGTTAGATGATGAGAACATTACTTCTTTATTTAGTAGATTTACTAACATTGTTAACAAGTTGCATAGCCTTGAAAAAGAGTTGGCAAATGAAGATGTAACAAGGAGAATTCTAAGAGTTCTTCCACCCTAATGAAGACCCAAAAAGACCGCAATTCATGAAGCGGAAAATTTGTCAAAAATCACCATTGATGAGCTTATGGGATCTTTACTTGCTCATGAAGTGGAGCTTGAAGAACACAAGAAAGTTCTAGCGAATGTGCAACAGGATCGAAAGAATAAATCTATAGCTTTAAAAAGTGCCACCAAGAAAAAAGAAGAAAGTGAAAGTGAAGGAGATGACTCGGACATTGAGGAGAAGATATATTCAATTGCCAAAGAATTCAAGAAACTTCTAAAAAAGAAAAGAAGAAAGCATCCTCACAAAGGAGAATCCTCAAAGAAACACAAAGGTAAAAATCTTTCTAAGGAAAAAACTTGTGTATCTAATGTTACTTGTTGTAAGTGTAGGAAACCGGGTCACATAAAATCCGAGTGCCCAAATGAAGAAAAGAAGAAAACCTATATGGCTGAAATATCCTACATCACAAGTGATGATGAAGGAAAAAAAGGAGGAGACCGATGAAGAAAGAATCAACTTGGCTCTAATGGCAAAGACCAAGGAAGAACAAGAAGACCTTGAGGTAAATTTTTCCTATAGTTTTAATTTCATTAGCAATGATGAAACAAATGACATGGATAGGGACAACTCATTTGGAGTATTGTCCAAAGTTATTAAGGACCCTGAAAAAGGGTATTAAGGAAGACTGTGGTATTCTCTTTCCTTTTATGCATTCATGTAGGGGGAGAGTGCATAAGTTAAGAGGGAGAGACAGAGAATTTGTTGTCTTAAGCATCAATTTATGGGGAGCATAAGTTAAATAGAGGGAGAGTTATTCTAGGGGGAGCATTTCATGCTTATCTTGATTTTGTTAATGACAAAGGGGGAGTGCTATTTGAGGAGAAGCATCTCCTATATTGTTTGTTGATGACAAAAGGGGGAGAGAATTGCATGAATTAGATAATTCATTGGGAAAACATGTGATAATATGCATATGAATAAGTATTTATTGTTGTTAATGATCATTCATATTTTTCCATCATTCATGTGTTTGTCATCATAAAAAAGGGGGAGATTGTTGGAAAATGCCATGTCAGCATTTGCCACATCAGCCTCCATTAGTTTTGATGATAAAAAACATGAATTACTAACTCAAGCATTGGCTATATTGAGTTGTGTTGTTTTAGTTCAAGATGATAACAAATGGACCAACTCCAAGTGATAGCCATATGCTCATGCTCAAGTCAAGCCCAAGCCAAGATCATGCCAAGACGGACATGAAGATGGACATGAAGTCTAAGTCAAGATGACCATGCCAAGACGGACATGAAGATGATCATGAAGAATGGAATACAAGAAGACTCAAGAACTTCAATGATCAAGACTTCGATGAAGTTAGGACTTCGGACACCTCCATATGCACTCTAATGTAATTGTATATAATCATGTCACTAGACTGACCTAGAACATAGTAGGAAGGTGTATAAGGCTTAGGGTTGACCAAAAAGACCAAAAACCCAAGCCAAATCTAAGTCCCATACTTGACTTGCTGCAGACAAACGACCGTCTGGCCAGACGGACGTCCGTCTAGTTTCTGTCAGAACACAGAAAGTCAGACGAAATTCTGTCTGGTTTAACTAAAACACAATGGCTATTTCCCTGAGGGACGACCGTCTGGTCAGACAGATAACCATTTGGACTGAAAATTGGACTAAAATTATGTCCGTTTTTTATTTGTTGGGGATTGGACTAAGGCACTAGGCCACCCCTTTTGAGAGGGTTGAACCACACTTGATCAACTACTCCCCAAGTAATCTCAAGCTCTCAAAATACAAGAAAGCCATTGGGTTTTGCCTCTCACCCTCTCTCCAACCTTGAAGAACATACCAAGGTGTTAATAAGCTTGTGGAAGTCAAGCTTGAGGTGATTGAAGGCTTTGGTGGTGCATGCATTTCATATCTTGAGCATACAACTCTTATTGCATCACACACACACACAAGAGGTAAAGTGTCACACCTCTTGTTAAGGTAACATCCTTCTTTTGTAACTGTTTTCAATTCTAGTCTAGGTAGATTAGAATTGGTTTTGGGTACTCTTGCCCGTGAACAAAGATTGGTTGGGTGCTCTTGCCCATGAACAAAGATTAAAGAGGGTGCGTATGCCCTAAGATAAACAAAGATTGTAAAGGGTGCTCTTGCCCTGTAACAAATATTGTAAATGGTTTGATCTCTACCCATTGTATGGAAAGAGAATCACTAGTGGAATACTCTTTTGAGGCCAAGAGAGGAGTGGACGTAGACTTGCAAAGTCGAACCACTATAAAATACTTGTCTTGTGGTTGATTGTATTGTTTAATTTCATTTGAATTTTCAATTTACCTTGTATTTCCACACAAACGGAAAAATTAGGACAATCCACTAGTTGCAACCTAATCACCCCCCTCTATGTTGCACCAACAATATCTATCTTCAGAATTGTACTGAAATCCCAACAGCCCATAGCATTAAGCACGAACAATAAGAGAGATATAAGAAAAAGACAAAAGAGCAAGCCATAAGAGACTATGGTTAGGTACCCGTGAAGAATCACAGCTTAGGTGTCACCTTAATCCGCCAAAATTGCTTCCTCCACTGCTGTTGTTCTGGTCCGGTAACATATTCCTATGAAGAAAACAGCTCCACTCGATTCTTGCGGTGGCTAAACCAGTTGGACCCATCAGCTAGTAGTCTCTTTTCTTCCAGCTATCTCTTAGTCCCTTATACAAGGTTGCTGATATTCCTTCCATTTTTCTGATCTGTAACTCTTTCTCTCACTTGATTTTCTTCCTATTCTTTCTTCTTCTTATTATTATTATTTTTAATAAGAATTGAAATACTTAATTAAAAGCAGTTACAAACTAGAGTTTGTGATTCCAACCTAACATTTGAA
Source organism: Hakea prostrata (assembly GCF_041222555.1). Classification (NCBI taxonomy): domain Eukaryota; kingdom Viridiplantae; phylum Streptophyta; class Magnoliopsida; order Proteales; family Proteaceae; genus Hakea; species Hakea prostrata. Next base: position 33,254,182 of record NC_142607.1, on the reverse strand, counting down.
TTGTTTGCTACATACTTAGCTAGACTAACATATACTTCTTGGAGCCTGGGGTATTCAAAGTTAGAAAGATTAACCGTTTTTGTTATAGCACTCACTGCAACTAGACTATTAATATTACTAAGAGGCCAAGGTTTAATGGGTACAGGCAAAAAGTTTAACAGCTCAGGAATGTTGCACCATATGTTGTTGATCTCAATATGCATTAATGTAGCCTTTTCCACTACCTTTCGGATTGCCACCAAAATGGCCTCTATTTCACTTGCATTGTCCGTTTTCCCATTATTGCAATACTGAAGATGACCATTACTATGTATCCCCATGCTCCATCCTGCGCTCCCCAGCCATTCATTATGTATCCCTGCACAAAGTAAAATTGGTTTGTCAGTATTATGCATACATATAATAGGCTTAATCATGTTACAGTTTGCATGGGGTGGTGGACTTGGAGGCAGGGTTATGGGGTTCATTGTTTAATATTGAGAAGTTGAAATCCTGAACCCACTTTGATATTCCTTTTAAAATATTTAATGCATTTGGTTGGGTTTTCTTAAACAAGGTAAAATTCTTTCTTGCCATATAAAATAACACGTGATGGCAAACACAGAGGAAAACCACTTTTTCATTTGTTTATCCATTTGGTTAGTTGAGTGTAGTGCTTGGCAAAGATGAAGTATGGATGGATATGTCCAACGCTCTGTCCTTAGTCTGAGAGGCCCTGCTGCATGAATCATCTTTGTCCACCTGCAAGAGATGAACACATGCCAGGCTGTTTCATTTTCTTGGTTACATAGAAGACACACCCCTAGCTGTGAAGTCCATTGAGATAGGATCTTGTTTTGAAAAAGAAAGAGTTTCTTACCTTCACGAGGAGGTGGGGTAGTCTCGATTGAAATGGGATTGTAATCTGATCTAACCGCGGAGAGTTTAGATACCACAGTGTTAGGAAATATACTAATCCATGATGTAGAAGCAAAGATTCTATCCAATTTCTCTTTAACAAGGCATGGAGGTTTTTGTTTGTTGGACCAGGTGAAGTAGGTTCCGGGCGCTGAAAGCTCGAGAAAATTAGAATCCTTTAGGAGGGCTTGTAAGTAAGGCAAGGCCGGTGAGGGCTTAAATTGTGAACCAAGTTTGTCATTAGCATGTAGAATTTCATTGAAGTCTCCCATAATCAAGAAGGGTTTAGAGACAGAACGGGTCAAGGATCAAAGTTATTCCCAGAAGGGTTTTCGCTCCAAATAAGAGGGTGGGGCATATATAAGAAAATAACAGTTAGGGTGATAGGCACCATAGGTGGGTCCCACCGAAGCAAGATAAAAGATTCTTCAATGGTAATCAGTTTTACATCCATGATTCCCCCATTTGTCCCTGAACTGTCCACATAACCGATGGATTGATAACCATGGAAATAACTCTTTCGCTGGGTCAGTAAACATTTATGGTTCAGACATTTGGTTTCACATAGAAATAATAAATCAGGCTTTTGGGTTTTCGGGAGTTTGGCCAAACACTGTTGTGTGGATTTACCATTTAACCCTCTGACATTCCATGCTAAAATCTTCATGGCACCAAAAACTGAAATAAACACTCTAAAAAACACATAAAATATCTTCTATGGTTGAGAACAACACACCACCAATGTAAACAAACAGATCTCAAGTAAAGGGGGTAGGAAAGGGAGGACATACAAAAGTAAGAAAAGAAAACGACAATGGATGAAGCAAGACCAAAGAAGAATAAAGTGTTTGACCAACTTCATTCAAGCATGTGAAAATGCAGATTCAAACAGATGCACTAAACGCATAAAGGAACTCCAAACTACAACAACCAAAAAATAACACATCTAACTAGAGAATCTATTTCTATTGTTATGTCTAGTTTTGGCAGGTGCTTTTTAACCCAACTAATCAAATGGCAAGGATAGAGATGACTATGACAATACACCAGTCAAAGAATTCTGAATATTTGTGACAGGAGAAGACCTGGGGGACACCAGTTGTTGGTTCCACTGTTGTGTTTTGAAAGACCAATTGAGGAGGAACATTATTAAATGGTCGTAGCAATACGTTGGCGTTGAGGATGAAGTGCACTTCCATTGAGCACCATGTTGCCCAAAATAGTGAGATAGGATCTGAAGATTCTCAAAGAAGAGAGTTAAGAAAAAGATTGTAGTGGTCAAGGAGGGCTGCTTGTGACTATTATGGGAGAGTTCTTCGCCGTTTGTGGATGTTCAGACAAACTAGTGCTGGTTTCTCTTTGTTTTCCCCCTCCATCATCCCACTACCTTTAGTTTGGGTTTGAGCATCCACCATCCTCTTCACATTAGTGTTCTCTGTTCTTGTCGTTCTTCTCATTGTAACTAAGCAATCACATTTGGTTGTCAAAGAGACCGATTGAGTGTTAAGATTTTGGATCGTGATCCTTTCTAATTTCTCCATGCGTTCCACATTTGCCTAATTTTCTGCAAAATATTTCCTTCATCAGTCATTCTTGGTGACACAGGATTTTCATTCAACAACTCGTTGAGACCTGTTGGGGCATCCACTCCCACCGTTGCATTTGCATTAATAGGAAGCTCACAGATTGTAGTTTTACCAACCTCATTGGGTTCGTTGGATTCATTGAAAAAGTGGGATAGCACTTCTTCGGTTGCTGGCAGTGTTTCAAAAAGTAGGTCAAGACCATCCTCCTCTTCACAGCACAATTTTTGTTTCCCTTTTACTCACATTGACACTTGTTGGGTTTATCCCTGCCCCTATTTCTGGTTCCTCCACCTTCGCATCACAGCCCTTTGCTGTTGGTACTTCACCCACATTCTCTTGTATATCAATTCCCTTCCCATCTTTAGGAAGTGCTTCATCAGATTGTTTTGTTTGTATCCAGTTGCCTTGTTTACTACTTTTTCCCTTGTTGTGACGTCCTCCATGATAACTGGCTTCACATGGTGCCCTGTCACTATGCTTAACTTCTTTACCTACCAATCCATGGCCTTCCAACTTCAGGTGGTTGCTCATGTTCAATGAAGCAAAGAACTCCAAACTTTTAGTGGACAAGGTCCTCCCCCACCCGACTTAATGGGGTTTGTGAGAAGATTTTTATTAATAGTCATCCCATTGAAATTCTGAGAAATCTCGATTCCATTACAGTATCGAGATGTATGAGTGATAAGGCCACAGTTCTCACATACCATTTTAAATTCAAACAGCAAGTCCACTAGAACCCCTTCGTCACCATTACACAAAACAACATGATGCTTCACTGGAGAGTTGATATGAAGCATGACCTTAATGCGTGCTAAGTCGGCAAGTAGTCCTAATGAGGAAGTATTGAGTTGAATGTCCAGGACTTTCCCAATATCAGCTGTAGCATCCAGTATCATTCCATACTCGTGGCAGTCAACATGAATACCTCTCATTGCCCAGATCGCAATATGAACGATGTTGCTTCCCCTTCGACAGTCCTACACAGGAGTTAAAGACAAGTGGAGCAGAAATCGATCTACCCACCAAGGAGCCAACAAGAGGACTGCATTTCTATTGTCTTTTGTTGCAAAAATTGCTCGAAAACCATCTGTCCCAAATAGTGAGATATTCACTGCTCCCATGGGGACCCATAACTCTACTAGCCTTATGCAAATATCAGTAATCGGTTCCATAGGTTCCCCAATGGCATACCTGTAAAGGGATTTTGAGTACGAACTTCTTGCAGACCCGTTCAAAGAGTTCATTTCTCTCCATCCCGTAGTGTTTCCATAACCCTTGCATTATCCCATGAAAAGGATTGACCTCTGGCGTAAGAAGGCGGCCCACATGAACTAATGCTTTTGGAAGGGAGAGTGCGTGAGGTCCCAACAACCAGTTGCCTTCCCATTTGCAACTTTGAAGAAAAACACAAGAAACACTAGGAGACAAAGATTAGGAAGACAAAATGAAAGAGACAGAGTTACTAAAAGTAGAAACAACGAAAGAAGGCAGAAAGAGTCAATAAGAGTCAATAAGATGCAGCAGGGTTCCGGTTTTTAGTTGCAATATGTATAGGGGTAGGTAATAGACAGGAGAAACCGTACAGAAAATGTTAATAGCCATTAAGAGACTGGTTGTGGGTAACGGGAGAGTAGTTGTGTGTGAGGGTGGTGAAGAAATAAGAAGAGACATTCAAAAATCCTCATAAGATCTCACTGCAAAAAAAGCTACTTCCCCTTTCACGCCATCGCATCAAAAAAGCTCCATCAACAATCTTACACTCACAACAGTAGAACTTGCCTTGGCATTCCCCAGGTCGGGGAGTTAAGCTTTAGTAATAACTCGACCGACCAAGAAAGTGAGGAAGGGAGAAGGCTGGAAGGAAGATTGACACTTGTGGTATTCTTGCTGTCTCACCATAGCTAGAACAACTTGCAGTGATGAAGCCTTCCTAAGAGCTTTCTCTACCTTTGTTATTTCATTTAGAGTAAGAAAACAGCCTACTTGTGACTCTTTTGCTTCTTGTCACTAGAGAGACAAAAGTGCGGTTTAGTCTAAATTGCAAATTGCACCAAATTGCAGTCTTGTATTAATAGGCACCAAATTTCATTACATGCTTTTTCGTTCGCCGGAGTCAAAGGAGTTTGGTGGAGTTGGAGGCGAAGGAGAAAGAGTAAGCATATGGAAGGAAGTGAAAAAAGAATTAACGAAGGGTATTTTGATTCTTACATATTAACGGGGGATTAACGGTCATTTTACAATCCTAACTTAAGGTCAAAACGCTTGACTGTTAAGGGGGGTAACTTGGAAATTTTCAATTTATGTAGAGGGGGCACCGTGAAATATATCGCCCTTAAAGGGGTAGTCATGAATTTGGGCCCCACTTAAGGGGGTGCCATGCAAAAAACTCTAAAGAAAAAAATCAGGTCAAGGATTTTCTTTTCTTAAAAGGTTGATTATATAAAAAGCAAAAAAATGTAAGATCCATATTTTTCAGTGGAGAGGTCATGGGTTCGACCCTTGCGGACGACAAAGCTCCCCCCTTGAGGATGTAATTGAGGTGCGCACAAGTTGAAAAAAATGTAAGATACACAATTCCCAAATGGACAAGTTACAAAAAAAAAAAAAAAAAAAAAAAAAATCCCAACCCAACAAGGTCCAATCAAGTCATTAGCACAAGGCTATAACCCAAAACCCCCCACATCATCATTGCAGGAATTTGTATCCAGGACACCCCATTGCATCCCTTTCCAGTTCCGCTTGCATTAACCGAGGCCAAGCATCCACCCAAACAGAGCTTCTCTCCATCATTGCAGAAGAGGCTAGGAAATCCGCAATTGGGATTTGCTTCATGAAAGCAGTACTTGGTAATCTTCCACTTGATCATCTAGATGAACCCCTAAAGACCCCACAAATGCTGCAAAATAAACCAAGGAGATTTTTTTTCTTCTTTAATTCAGGAAAATAATCATTGCAGAGTTGCATTCCATCAAAATATTTGAAAGAACAAATTACATATAGATCCCCTGGGTTTGCAATCAATTATATCTCATATTCTTCAAAAGAAATCAATTACAAATGCACCCCTGAAGGTAAATGCTTTAAATTTGAAACAGAAAAGACATATACCATTTACTTACCCATCTTAATATTAATTGAAATGACCTAACTATCATTACTAGCCCACATAGATTGTCTTTGATGATCACATGGCCCACATCTAAGTTCTCACCCACATAAATACCCATATCACATAAGAAGAAACAGAGGAATGGCGATGGGTGAGTGAGATTGATATAGTTGGTTGGGATAAAGATAGATAAAAATGGAGATCCCCAAAAATAAACAAGTAGAAGTTTTAATGGAAGATCAAAGACGGTGGTGCGATAAGGAACACTAATATATTTGGTCTCCATTTTGTTGTTTGCTCTGCACACCGAAATATACATGCCCTTCGCAATCTCCCTTCTCGAGTCTCTCTCTTCCTCTTCTTCAGTACAGTATCGCAGTCGATCATTATAGTAGAGAGCGGTTTGTGATGAACTTGAGGTTTCCATCCAATCTTAGCTCTGTAAATGGAACCAGTAGATGAACGTAAATAACAGAGAGGGGTTTGTGGTTCCTAAATCATGAACCTAACAGTTCGTTCCTGATCAGATAAAAGAGCAATCTAGCCCTTCATTTTAAGTGGCAACCCCTTAAGTGGATCTCTTCTTCCTACTATCTAGAGTCTCTATGACAGACCTTCCTTTTGGGTGTCATATTGACAGTAATAAACATTTTGGTCCTCTTGAAACTAGAGTTATCCAACTCGATTTAGAACAATTTATAGGTCTTGGATCTAAGTAACAAGTCTCTGGAGAAATTATAGATTTTGCAATTGACTTTCAGAATATGAAAAAGCTGAATCTCTCAAATAGCTCCTTTTACCAACTAGAAGAAAAAGCAAATAGCTCCATTTGAACTCATGGCTGTTTCATAGTGTTGGATGGATGAGGCTGATTAGGGTGTGGGCACTTGGAGTTGAAGAGTGAGGCAGATAGCGGTGGATTGGCTCACTTTAAGGGTTCGAATAGTTGAAAGGGTGATTGTCTTCCTTTATGCCCTCCCAATACTCCCTTCGTAAAACCTGTTGGTTGTTGCTGTCATCATACCTGTACTCTATCTCCGACCCTATAATCCTATGTGGGGACTTTAATAAGGTAATGTCACCTGATGACAAGTTTGGGGGTCCTTTTAAACCTTCTCCTGCTCTCGATCCCTACTTTCAACAACTCCTCTCTTCTCATGGTCTGAGAGTTCTTGGAGCATCTGGATCTAGCTTCACGTGGTCTAATCATCAGCCCCTCCCCCGCTTAACAAATGAATATATTGATAAAGTTTTTATCAATGATTTTTTGATGGCTTCTCTTCATAATATACAAGTTACTCACTTGGTTGCCATTGGATCAGATCACTCCCCCCTTATTATAAACACATTCCCTATTGTGCCCATTGGTTGAAAGCTTTTTCAGTATCAGGTTGCTTGGCAGTCCCATCTTGACTTTTTTTCTGGATGTTGTTAAGCATTGGGATCAGCCGCAAGGTCTTCCGATCAAGGAACAACTGGCCAAGTGGACCATGGCTGATCCTATGTGTGTGCTATGTGATAGCCATAGCGAATCAATTTGGCATCTATTTGTTGTTTGCCAATGGACGCGAAGGATTTGGGCCTCGAGACCATTAGGCCTTCGATTGGAGAACCTTGCTCTCATTGATATGCGTGACTTTTGTGATTTTATGTTTTTCCAAAATATGTTGGATAAAGCTACCTTAACATGGTTTTTTTTCCTGTTTTTATTATTACCTATTATGGTATCTGGTTTACTCGTAATGAGACTCTTGCCATTAAAACTGCACCGCAATCTAGTCGGGTTATAGGGTTTGTAAACATATGGATCAAAGAGCACAGCCTCAGACCCCCAAGTACCAGCCCTCTGGATACTTCTCATATGACCCCATACCCTGATGTCTGTTGTTGCACCGCCTTCCATTCAATTGAAATTGCAAATGATAATCTCCTCATATGTGCAGGGTGTACATCTAATAGAAGTGACTGGACAGGATGCTGTTGGGCCATTGTTGTACATGGTTCCCTGCACTTGGAAGGTTTTGATCACAAAACCAGCTACAACTGGTTACTCGGGGTCTTATTGAAGGATCTTCTTACGTCGCATCGTTTGGTATCCGCATTACAAAGATTGAACAACAGTTGATGAGCTACCCCAATATATTCCCAAAGCCCAAATAGCATGGCGAATTGAGGTTACAGAGGACCTTTTTACCCTAGCAAAGGCGATTACTAACGTTCAGATCGAGTCATTTCGAACACGGGAAGTCCAAGCTTGGATGTGTAATCTTGCTCAGAATACCATGGATAAGCCGATTTTGAACACATGGGAGGCTCTATTACCAGTCAATTTATGTAAATGCCAATTGTAATATCACTTTGTTTTTATCAACAAAAAAAAAAAGAATAGTCGGAGAGGTGAGAGTGATGGGCGAAGGAAGACGATAGAAAAAGATTTAAAAGGGTAAAATCGGTATTATGAACATAAAAAGAGTAAAATTAGTATTTTAAATATCTATTTAATGATGACATCATCACTTAACAATAATACTTAACAAGAAAAGGGCAATTGTTATTTATTTCTTTTTAGGAATAGTAGATGTAATTGATTACAAATCCAAGGGTCTATACGTAATTTGTTCCTCTGGTCAATTCGAATCTAACCACCAACACTTCAAACATAGCCTCGAAGTTAGTATTAACACCAGAGGATCTACAAAGAGAGCATACCACAACCACCCCTGCTCCACACAATTCTGGCTTACCCAACAAGCTCCCATCAATGTTAATCTTGATCTAACCCATCCTTGGAAAAACAAATCAAATCAAGTCAAGGATGAATGAAATATCTGACTCAAAACCAAAACTTAAAAGACCATTTACTATGAAAGATGGTTTGGTACTTCAAATTTTTTAAGTTGGGTTTTTGCCTAATTATTTATTCAAGCCCTCAATGTAAACTTGTAATGCTTAATGTAGATAAAGTCTGTAAGTGAACCCTGTAAAACCCAGCCCTAACCTTGACCCGGAAACCTTGTTATTTGTAGGTCCAGTGACCCGAAGTAAAGTAAGAAGTCAGCTTTGGGCCATCCCAGTAGAGGACTTGGTGTCTGGCTTTGAATCCATGAAAGTTGATGATGAAGTTCTATTTATGGAAACTGAATCTTGATGAAGATCTGATTAGTTGATGGACTTGGAGTGCTCTCTATCTTGGTTTGAAGGCATTTCTACCTATTAGGTAAGTCACTTGACTTGTGTGCAAAACCCCTTTAGGATTGGATTTGATCTGGGCCTTCAATTCCCTGTTTTGGTCTTCGTTGTCAAGCATTGGTCGACCGATTGGTCGATCGGGGCGAGTCGACCAATCCACTCGACCAATGAGTGCTGTCTTTGGCAATTAGGTTGTGCTTGCTCTATTTAAGTCCAATCTCGAGTCCACTTCGTATTTGCTGCCTCCAAACTCTCTGGAACGAACCAAAGACCTCTGCAAGTCAACTCTCTTGCATCCTTGGTGTTTTCTTGACGGATCTTCGTCGAAACTCTTCTTTTTGCATCAAAAGGTATGTCTACTCTCTCTCTTCTTCTCCTCCATCTTTGTTTTTCTTTCCTTTTTGAGTTGAGACAGTAGAGGAGATGCTGCATTCTCTGTTGCAAACATCTCTGAACATGTTCTCATGATCATCCTAAGGATTTGAGGCTAGAACAATGATCTTAACCATGATCATTGCAAGCTTTTGAAGGAATCATGATCAAACCACGATCTAATCTTGTTAAACTTCTGATTTGAATTCTGATCTCCTTGGATCTTCTATATTGATCATATTAGTAGTTAATTACTGTGTTTTCCTTCCATGATCCATAATCTATAAATTTCTAGTTGTTCTCTTCTACCATACTATGTGTTCTTCATGATGCATGGTAGTTACATATATGGTAGGTTTTATTTCCTTATTTAGATTTATGCTTCTAAGCCTTGTTCCTTGAAGATCTAAGTATGTTTTCATGATACCTTTACCTGAAGCAATGATCCATCCTCCTATTGTTCTTGTCTTTGTTTTCTATTTCAAATTCATCAAGATCCATGGTTGATCTAATTATGGTAACTTTTTGTTTCCTAATTTGGATCTTGATATCTTGATTTGATTGGTGTTTTGAGGTCCCCTATATGTTAGAATACTACTGATGTAGTTTACCCCTTGATTAGTACCCTTTTGAACCACCAAATTCGGATTTCATATCTTAAAACTCTGTTTTTTTTAGGCTATTTGTCTGCATTGGTCGATTGATTGGTCGATCTGGACCGATCGACCAATCCACTCGACCAATGAGTACATCAACTCCAGAATTGGTCTGTGTTGGATGTTTTGGTATATTTTCTGTTAGGGATCTTACCTAATATGTTGTATATACTTGTTTAGGACCTTCTTCTCAAGTTTGCCAAGATCTTACTTGATTTCTTAGGATTCCTTTGCGAGTTATAAAAGGTAAGGATGGTTATTTCCTTAATTACATAGATAGCATGAATATAGTTTCTATATTTGAATATCATTGATATGATTCCTAAATTAGATTCTTACAATGATATACTACTGTTGCATAACTTTGATTACAGTAGCATTACTTATTCATATTGAATTGATTCATGTATGATTTACTTACCAATGTTATACAAGTGATTGTAATTATTGATTTCTTTCCATATATGAAGTTACCATATATGTGATGATATGAATTGATGCATGTGTATGCTTAAGTATGGTTTGGAAAGGAGAGGTGTCCTTTTGACACTTCTGTCCTTGGACTACTATGGGAATATTATGGGATGTTTCCGGAGATGCCCTCTGGACACCTTCCTAAACTGTTGGATGACATATTTAGGATTGTCTAGTAGTGTTTGGCTAGGATGTCCTGTTATGTCGACCCTAATCGGAGGGGTATTGAGACCGAACGACCCGTGGTAGCAATGGGGATTCATGGGCGCTCAAGACCGGTAACCAACCCGTGAGAGGACAGGAATCACATTGTGGGGGCCATTTATTGGTAGGGTTGCATATGGTTAGACTTGGGCTCACGGGCGCTTAAGACCGGTAACCAACCCGTGAGAGGACGTGAGAGCTTCCCGTTTACCATATGTGGATAACCAATAGGGTTGATGAGTCCGTAGTCGGGGACTATGAGGACTCTAGTGTGAAGGATACCGGAAAGGATCGTCGGGGACGAGGAATGGAAGTATCTGGATCCGACTTGATGTAACTAAGTAGAAGACTTGCATTTGGCTAGGTTTTACCCCCGACATGCGCCCAAATACTTATACCAAATGGTTGTGAGAGAGTGTGTTGACTTAACCCCCCGCCAAGGTTTGTCCCGAGGGATGAAGGACCCATTACCAATCGGCTGCTCAAGACCGGTGAAATGATCCGTGAGAGAATCCAAGATATCTTAAATGGTTGAGGATGTGAGTGGACTTTCCTAAAGAAGTACGGTGCTATGACTTAAAGCATGTCCGCCAATAGAGACCAAAGCATACATAGAGTTAGATTCATTCATTCATTGCTTGTCTCATATCATATTGCATTTATGATTGTTCCGAAATCCGCCATTTATGTTATTATGGATTTTAATCGCCTTACCGAGTTTCTTTGAAACTCATTCCTTTATTGTACAATGTTGTTAGACTATCCTGCAGGTACTGAGTGTTATGACGGTCCCTATGAAGAAGCGCAAGGCGAAGAGGCATATCTCCAGGAAGGTGATTGCGGTTACCACAATTACTCTGAAGATCCCGCGAGTGGTTATGCTCCGTACGATGCTTAGTCCGACCATCGAGTGGAAGCGTCCTTGTGCTATTTATGAGATTTACACTTATAAGGATGTTGTCTATAAAGTGGAGAACAATTTAGTTACCCAATGTACTTGCTACTGGGATTAGATTTTGTCTAGTTTATTCTTTTAGAGCTACTTTTCCGCTGGTTGTAAAGTGGGATTTTGCCTCACTTTACTTATCTGTTTGACACTCCGATTATATCTATTATTCTGATTCATTTATGATTCATTCTTTCTTTATTGGATCTATGATTTATCTTCCGCACTTTTATTATGATTGTTCATGATTATGTTATTGTTTATGTGGGAGGTTGATCACTCGATACCTGATCTTTGGGCTGTGGATCACACTCTCGGGTATGCCGATAGGGTACCGGGCCGGGAGGGCATGACAGATTGGTATCAGAGCCCAAGGTTCGAGGAGATCCTAACTACAAAAGACAATAACTGAACATTCCTGAGTCATTGATCTGAAATGACTCTTCTACTCTTAGAAGTGAATGATAGAACACTGAATTAGAAACTTGACCCTTGAGGCATAACAGAACATTTCCGAATAACATACCATAATTATACTTGAACAAATGTCACTAGTGCAAGGAAAAGAAAGGTGCATAATATACAATAACTAAAGGGAAACAAAATGAACTTCATTAATTTCAAAGGTTTTTACAATGATTACATCTGAAATGCATAAATGGAAATCCTAAGGTACAGTCTATCTAGGTGATCTTCTCCGATCTCTCGTATGCTCCGAACTCCTCCGCTAGCCGAGTCACCCGATGCTCTATCCTATCCGTCGTGACTCCATCCTCTCGTACATCTGCTCCCGTCCGACCTCCATTCTCTCTAGCATGGAAGTCATCGATCTCATCTCGTGCTCCAAGATCCGAAGTCTCCGGAATCGCATGTGAAGGGCCACCCGCCTCGAAGTGTGATGAAGGAAACTCGTGATGCATGTGCTCAGCCTCGTGCATATCCCGCATCATCTCCGGCCCGATCATCACTATCGGGACCGATATCCTCTCCTCCATCCTCCGACCCCCGATCCTCATCCTCTCGATTCATCATCATCCTCACCCTCGGACCAGGAGATCTCTCCCGATCGCTGTAGTCTCATCCGACGAATGGTCCGAGTCCCAATAGAGTACGGGCACCCCCCCCCCCTCCCCGGACCCAGCCCCCCCCCCCCCAAACCCACCCCCAAACACCAACCCGAGCCCCCCCAAGCAAACCAAGACACCCAACAGCATGACCCCGCTGAATGATGTAGGAGAGATCGATCTCGAAGCCCATGTAGATGCGGTAGATGACTAAGGCCTCCATCACTGTGAATTGCAGAAAGTAAATAACAAAGCAATAAAAGGAAAATGAAAACCTTAACCAAAGAGAGGCACGACTGTAGGCATCTTTGATCAAGGACCTAGGGGAAGGGAGAACAATAAATAAATGCTGAAAGTAAATTGCATAAAGTAAATAACAAAGCAATAAAGAAAAACGGAAACCTTAACCAAAGAGAGGCATGATTGTAGGCATCTTTGATCAAGGACCCAGGGGAAGGGAGAACAATAAATAAATGCTGAAAGTAAATCCTAAATTAAGAATATGGAGGGGTAGATAGAAGCGGGAATTAGGGGGGGGGGGAGAGAAGATTATTGAAGAAAGTTACTCACTTGCATCTTTGAACTTCAAATAATAAAAAAGAATTGAACAAACGATTCGAATCTCAACCAACCCTAACAACCAGATCTAGATCAGCACCTTTGAAATTCAAATAATAAAAAAGAATTGAACAAATGATTCAAATCTGAACCAACCCTAACAACCAAATCTAGAATGATCTAGATCTGCAATTGCTAGACCCAGAGAAAAACAAATCCTCAAACTTGAAACTTGAATTTGAAATTGCATTACATAGAAAAATTAAACCTAAACATTCAATCTAAAAGTTAGAATCTCACAAAAGCAATCAAAGAAAACTAGAGAAAGCCTAAATAAACTAAAGAGAAAAGAAAGAGTGCTTCAACTAAGCTCTAAAACACGTCATTCCTTGATGGAGTATGCTCTCCTTTTATAGAGTTTACATAGGATATGAATCTTGACAGAGTTTGAATCAAACTCAGAGTTCCTATCTGACTCAATCAATTAGGATTTTGGCGTACTAATCGGACTGACTTAGAGAGATCAAATGGACAATTACACCGTTGGATTTGAGGATCAAGAAGTCATTAAGCTCTCCTCCAAAAATCAGCTCGATCGGACACTGGATGGCCATTCGATGAAGGGCTTGATCGAAATTGGACAGAGACATTCAAAAACGGGATTTTCCCCTCTTCCTTCTCGGAACATAATTCTTTTTCCTCTATTTCTTTCTTTGACCAAGTCCCAAATAGGAAATAAGATATTGAAGTATGCAAGGACTCTTTTTCTCCATTAGGACTCTCAATAATACCTCTGTAGATTTGATTGATAAATTCTAATCTCAGTCAGAGATTAAAATTTGCTTCTTTATTTCTAAAATATTTTGGAGTTGGCCCATAATCACATCTCTAGCCCATCATACTCCAAATCAAGCCATTTTCGCACTTGAGAAGTTGAATGGACCTATTGATGTGTAAAATTGCATGTTTCATATCCAAAACTCCAAATATTTACTTAAATCTTGAATAGTCCTAAAATCTGCAAAAACAATATAAAACCCAAGGTAGCTCCACTCTAAGTGTGTAAAATGCATACTTTATGCCCTAAGATTTCACACATAAATGTGCTCATCAGGCATCTATACAAATTTTGAGTCGTTACAGGGTTGAGGATACATAGGTTTCTTTCTTTATTTCTTTCAGGGTGGGGGGTGGGGGAGGGGGTACACTAGATCAGACTCTCTAATCATTGAGACTTTCGAAGGCTTTGCTCTTTCTGGAATTGCTATTCTTGTTTCATAAGGTCATTTCTTTGGTTGACAAGCTCAGGAAAAACTATAGTTGACTAAGGTATTCTAACCAAAAAAAAAAAAGAAAAAAAAATTATTCATGGCTGCAGTTCTTGGAGACTCCACTGCTAAGTCAACTTATGTTTCTCCTGATCCAGCCAATCCATTAAATTTAGTAAACTCTTTCGATAATTTATGTTTTTTATTTTTTTATTTTTTTGGGAACAAATAGTTTTATATTACTTCAGATGCAGATGAGATGACATTGTATTACCTCATTGGTAAGCAACTTTGCAAGGATTGACTTCTTAAGTCGACACGTTCAAAGATAATTTGAAGTGAAGTCATGGTTTTCGAACTTCAGCCATCCTTATAAAAAGTTGGTCCAAAGAGTCAACTGCAATAAAATTAAGTCTAGGAAATTAATTAGTCAGAAAGAAAAGCTCCATATATCCATTTTTAACCCTTCCTACATTTTTTTAAGTAATACTAAGATCAAGGTCACAATGTTCAGTCTAAATGCTTTCTTTCTTTTGAGAAGAGAATAATTTTTTTTTGATAAGAGATTGTTTGCTAACTAAATGTGGAAAGTTGTATGATGCAAAGTTGGTGCACTATAATGTTCTAGATGTAGCGAAGGTGATGACTTTCAGACCAGGCTATAGTTTTGAAGTGACAATATGGAGCTTTCCTCCTACTATTAGGCAACACCAACAATCTTGATTTTACCCCCAAAAAGAAAAAAGAACAAACTTGGTTCGTGTGGTCAATGTAACCGGAAATGCATGTACATACCTAAGGCACTATTTGGGAGGTTATAGACTGATTTTTGTGCAGTTTAGGGCACAAACCAAATTCTAAAAAGGGTTTGATGATTAAACTAGTTAATTAAGAGTAATGGAAGGGTTAGCAACTATGGGCCATCTCGAAGACTCGAAGTGATGGAAGAAGACAACTATGGGCCATCTCAATGGAAGACATAGTGTTTGACCTAGAACACATGGAAATTGATGATGGTGTTCCATACTTGGAAACTTTGTCTGAGTTGGAGAAGAAACTGCACATTGATGAAGGAAAGCCTGGTTGTTAGACCTACAGCCTAGTTGGAGATGGTTTGAAGGCATCTCTCCATGCTAGGTAAATTGTTTGATGAGTTGCGAGAAGCACATTCAAGAATATTGAGGTTTGGACCTTGAATTCCCTATTTTGGGGTTGCTGTCAGCATGGGTTGAATGACGGGTCGACTGGCCCAACCAATTGACCCACAGTGATAGCAGGGTCAAAATTATAAAATTCTGATTTTTTAAAAGGGTTTTTGTTCTATTTAAAGGGGAACTCCATGTTTTTCACTCATTATCAATTCTAAGCCTCTGCGGAACATGGGAAAAACCCTATAACCTCCTCTTCGAAGCCAAAGAAGATCCTCAAGCATCCGTCTGAGTTTCTTCATCGAATCTTCTTCTACAAAGGTTAATCAACTTCTTTAATCTATTCTCTCTTCTATTTTCTTCTGATTGTTTGATTACGAGAAAGGTATTATACTATTGTAATGGCCTCTTCTCTGATCCTCTTAGCCTTAGAGTGAATCCCCCATTCACTCTATGTTTTTGAAGCCATATGGTGATGTTCCTTGTATTTGATCTTACTTGAGATCTTGATTTCTCTTTCCTTAATTTTCCTACCTATCTTTATGATTGTGAGAAAGTTCCCATACCATTACCATGACCTTTCCTTGTAACCCCATGATTGTAGGGTGGATCTCTATTTTTCCTTTTCTCTCTGTGAATCTACCCTGGGTTTATTTTGAAGGAAATTTTGGTAACATTCAAGAAGGATATCCAAATTTGGGAACCATGATTTATATTTTATTTGTTGGATCCTCCCCAACACCTTTCTTGATTGTGAATTTCTATTCTTCTTTCCCTAGAGTGAATCCTCATTCTCTCTAGTCCTTTTGTGAGATACACAAATTCTTTTCAGTAAACCCTAATAGTTTGGATCAAATTAGGAATCTATATTTTTGACCTTATTTGATGCTTAGACCTTCCTATATAGTCTTAGTATGTTTACGAGGAACTCCCCTTCGAATTTCGGAGCCATCGGACTTCAAACGAATAAGTTATGATCGATTTAGGGTTTTCTGCCCTGTACTGTTCCTTGGGTCGATTGGACCAGTCTGACCACCAAGCTGCCCAAGCTGACAGTAACTTGTTTCTTTGTCCGATTTGATCCGTTTAACTTCTAATCTTTTAGAGCTTATTCCTAATGATTGTTATATGCTTGTTTAGGGTTTGTTTACTAGTCTTGGACCTCTCCTCTTTATTCTCCGGAATTCTTCAAAGATTGTGTAAGGATGGTTGATCCCTAATAACCTAATATACATGTCTACTTGTAACTGAATTGGATTACATGATCATACTACTGTCATATTAGCTTTCTTATAATTATATTACTGCTGTAGTTTCTCAACTACAGTAGTACTTGTTCTTGTGATACAATTATTATTTTAGTCATATATGAATGATTTTTACTTATGCTTTGTATTATCAGTTGTGCTTGTGAATGACTGATTTGGGAATGTGATTGCTTAGGTTTTGATTGGGGAATGCCTTTTCGGCATTTCTATCATTGGACACTAGTGGAGGTTGTATGAGACGCATTCTTATGGTGCCCCTTGGCGCTTTCCCTGATTATTGGTTGACATACCTAGGGCACGTCTAGAAGTGTTTGGCTAGGATGTCCCTGTTATATCAGATCCGATCGAAAGGGTATTGAGACCAAGCAACCCATGGTAGCAATGGGGATTTGTGGGCGCTCAAAACTGGTAACCAACTTGTGAGAGGACATGAATCACATTGTGGGTGTAAAATCCAACCCTATCCTAACCCTGACCCTGACTTGGATCCATTGTTGTTTATAGGTCCGAAGACCCGAAGCGGTGGTAGAAGAGACTTGTGGACCCTTTTGATTGATAATTTTGAGTCGGAGTCTAAGCCCATGGACATTGACGATGATACCCTTACTTGAGTACATTGTTGGTGTTTAGTGAGAATCTGTGCATCGAGGAAGAGTGAATTAGTTGAAGTACATAATGGACTCCCATGCACGATCCGAAGGTATTTTCCGAAATTTGACTTCTTGAATGACTTGTAGAAGAAAACCCCACTCAATTTGACCCTGTATAGCCCTCTAAATCCCTGCCCGAAGTTGCTGAACTAATTCTGGGTTTTCTGTTGAAACCTGTTTTGGTCGATTCTCTTTGGTCGATGCCATCGACCAAGACCATCGACCAAAGTTTCCCAGACTCGAAGTTAATGATTCTTTGGAATATTCCCTATTCTATTTATACTAGCCTCGTGTTTTGAGGCCTATTATAATCATTATCACTCCTGAGAACATGGGGAGAGCTTCCCAAAGCACCTCCTAGGCATTTGTAAGGAAGATTCCACCCAAGTCATTGTCAATCATTGTTCCTTGCCTCCATCAACAACTACAAGGTATGATTCATCACTCTCACTCTCTATTCTATTCTTTTCTACTCTTTTCTACTCCTTCTATTGTTGTTGAAACCTTGGAGATGGTGCTACAACCTTGCAACCATCACTCCAAGTGTACACTCTTGCTTAAACTATGATTCTCTCCCTTGTCCATTGATCCCATGCTCTCATTTCAAGCCTTGCATATGCATTCCTTGATTTTCTTCTTAACTTCATGCTTTCTTATCATAAACTGAGGTATATAGTGTGCTATGTCTATATTTAAGGCTAGCATATGACCCTAATTCAATTCCTATAAGTTCCCCTAGCTAATGCATGCCTTTCCAATGCAAATGCAATTGATTTCAATCTATGGTATGATTCTTGTCTATTGAACTTAGTAGCTCAATTTGGGGCTTTCTATTTAGACCATTAGATTATGTTAATTCTTTGATTTGTAGTGTTCTCATACTGTTCTTAAGCATCCCTCCAAGTTCCGGATCGATCCGAGCCCTGGAAGACCCATTTCGGACCAAAATCCCCAAAACCCATTATGCAGTCCCAAGACTATTTTGGTCGATCATCCTTGGTCAATGCCATCAACCAAGAGCATCAACCAAACTTGTTGCTGACAGCAACTTCAACCAGTTTTGACCCGTTCAATATCCGATCTTCCCGATTTCTTCTCTAATCTCTTATTTATGTTTGTTTAGGGTCTTAACACTACTCTTGGATCATTCCTTGGTAACTCTTGATTCGTCATCAATTCAACATAAGGTAAGGATGGTTATCTTCATAAACACATAGGCTATGTACTTATGTTTTGGTGCTTATACTTAGTGAACATAGCCTCTTAATTGCTTTTGAATATCATAGGACTGCTATACATGTTTTAGAACAGTAGTATTGTGATTTCATATACTCTTGTCATAATGATTTATTATTCTTGTTACTTGTATTTATGATGGATCATTTCGATGTTATGATTTAACTTTTATCATGATGATGTATCAAATGTATGAGATATGATGGACTTGAGTATGTGATTGCTTAAGTATAACTTGGGATTGGGAGTGTCCTATTGACGCTTCTGTCCTTGGGCATCGGAGGGAATAGTATGGGATGTTCTCCGAAGGTGCCTATCGACACTTTCTCGGGTTATTGGAGACATACATAGGATTGTTTAGATGTGTGGCTAGGATTGTCCTTGTCGTGTCAGACCCAAATCGGAAGGGCATTGAGACCGAACGACCCGTGGTAGTGTATGGTTTGATGGGCGCTCAAAACCGGTAACCAACCTGGGAGAGGACATAAACCATGCTACGGATACCCGAGAGGGGCCATTTATTGGTAGGGTTGCAAACAGCTAGACTTGGGCTCACGGGCGCTCGAAGATCGGTGGGTCATATCCGTGAGAGGACGTGAGAGCTTCCTGTCTACTATTTGTGGATGACCAATATGGTTGATGAGTCCAATGGGTAATATCCGTGACTCTAGTGTGAAGGATACCGGAAAAGATCGCCCGGGGCGAGGAATGGATGTATCCGGATCTGACTTGATACGAATGAGTAAATGACTTGCATTGGGCTAGGCTTTACCTTGACATGCGCCAATACTTAGACCAAATGGTGATGTGAGAGAGCGGTGACCGAAACCCCAACCATAGATTTGTCTGAGAGGGATGCAGGACCCACTTTCCACCGGCTTGAGTTATTGAGACCTACCCAAAGAAGTATGGTGCTATGACTTAAAGCATGTCCACCATAGAGACTAGCATTCATAGAGTTAGAATCATATTTGCATTATATGTTTCATATCGTATTGCATCATGTTATGATTTGTATTTATATGATTATGAATTATGGAATAACTGCCTTGCTGAGTTCTATGAACTCATTCCTTTTGTGCAAATGTTGTTAGATCTTCTTACAGGTGTTGAAGACTTTGATGGCATACTCTACGAGACGGACTTTGATCCCTCATACTACCCTCCGGGTGGTAGCTACGGTGAAGATCAGAGTCTTGGTGCCGAAGAGGATTACTTTACGTACCAGGGTTAGCCCAACTATGGTGAGCGAGCGGCCATGCTGGGCTTTCTTCGTCCACACTTTTGAAGAGACAATTATTAAGATAGAAGAAACCCTTGCTTAGTGCCCCATTTCCCTGGATTTTTGTTAAACATTTGGGATATGTAATTAACTTTCTTTGAGTGACTCTTTAGATATGGGATTGTAACTTAACTTGATTTTACTACTTTTTCGCTGCCTTTGAGAGAGTGACTTTCACTCATTTTCTCTTTCTTATGATTATACTTATACATTGGGTATCATTTTGTTCGCACTTTGATTAATTGTTCTTATCTTGTTCATGATATTTGTTATTTATTGTTTTTACCTTGATTATCATTGTTCATGATTGTGTTATCGCGTATGTGGGAGGCCATGGTCCCTCGATGCTTGATCCTTGGATTGTGGATCACATTCCCGGGTATGCCAGATAGGGTACCGGCTGGGTGGATGTGACAGTGGGGGCCATTCATTGGTAGGGTTGCAGTAGTAGACGTGGGCTCATGGGCACTCAAAACCGGTATCCAACCCATGAGAGGACATGAGAGCTACCTGTTTACTATTTGTGGATGACCAATAGGGTTGATGAGTTCGTAGTCCCTGTTGGTTGTAGCCATAAGATACGATGACTCTAGGGAAAAAGATACTGAAAAGGATCGCGAGAGGTGAGGAATGGAAGTATCTGGATCTAAGTTGATATAACTAAGTAGAATACTTGTATTTGGCTAGGCTTAACCTTGACATGCGCCAATACTCAGACCAAACGATGGTGTGAGAGATTGTTGACCTAAACCCCAGCCAAGGTTGTCCGAGAATGTTTCAAGACCCATTGCCAACTGGAGTACCCAAGATACTGAGATGGTTGAGGAAGAGTGATTTAGACCCTACCCAGAGGAGTATGGTGGTATGACTTAAAGCAGGTCTGCCAATAGAGACCAGTATACATAGAGTTAGAATCATATCTACATTGTCTATTTCATATCATATTGCATTATGTATGATTTGCTATCATGTGTTATTATGTTATTATGGAATGAATTGCCTTGCTGAGTTCTTGTGAACTCACTCCTTTTGGAAACATCTATGTTAGACTTATCTGCATGTACTGATGATTATGATGGTCAATACTATGAAGACCAAGCTGATGACTCATACGGTACTCAAGGTACTGGCTACGGTGACTACGACGGTGAAGACTACTAGTACAAGATTGGAGCTTATTAGGATTAGTCAGACTCCAGTGCTTGTGTGCCAGCGATGGGACATCATGTCTTTCTCTTTTGGATACATTATTTATAGATTCAAAGAGACCTTAGTTTAGATTTAGTTTACTTTTTTTTCTTTTCCTTTTTCTTTTGGGAACCGATTGTAATCTTTCTTTTACTTTTGATATACTTTTCCGTTGCTATTGTTGAGTAATTTTCCGTGACACTCTACATTTTATTTATTCTATTGTTATCATTTTTCCGCACTCTGATTGTATTCTTTGAATCTTATCTTGATCTCTTGATTAATATAGTTAACTTTGATTTAATCTTGTTTTCGATTATATTATTGTAAATGTGGAATGTTGATTTCCTCGATACTGATCTTTGGGGTTGTGGATCACACACTCGAATATGCCAGATAGGGTATTGTCCTTTAGAAATATTGAACTTGCTTACATAAACATTTAATTGTGATTCCCAATAGCAAGGGGGTGTATTTGATACATTTTTATCTCATAGGGGTTGATTTATAAATTAGATAACATAGGGGGTGGTGCTGAAAATTTCATTTTGATAAATGTGTGCAAGATGCAACTTAAAGAAGAAACAAAGCCTAATAATTAACCCACATGCAAATTATTAAAATTAAAATGGTGGAGTAAATAACGGCCCAGATTTAATTGTAGTGGGCAGTGAATCTGGTTTGTCAGCTGCCCAAGCTGCACCAGTGCTACTCTCAAGCAAAATCCAATAATTTTAGAATTTTTGGACTTTTGACTTATGAAGTCAGACTTTCCACGTGAAGTGAGATGGATATACTCTCCAAACCTATATATGGCACATTAAGAGTCACTCTCAAGGATATGGTAATTTTATTTAATTTGGCTAGCTCGTTATTAAGTCTATTAGGGTATCCTTCCATTGTTTACCAAAAAGAAAAGGGTATCCTTCCATTAGAATCTACCAGAACACTTGCAACAAAGAGGAGCACTCAGTTAAACATAGGTTAATTATAAATCAGATCATTGTATATAAAAAATTTGAACCAATCTATGTTGATGATGCTAAGCTATATTGGGTGTACAAGTTTGAAAAGAGAGAGAGAGAGAGAGAGAGAGAGAGAGAGAGAGAAAGAGAGAGGCAATTCCTTAAACATTTAGGGCTGTTATTGAAATGAAGATTAATTCCTGGCAGAAAATAATTGCTCAATACCAAGTGTTTAAATTATTCAGAGGTTCCCGCTGGCCTTACTTGTATAAGTGCAACATGAATTCTTCTAACAAGCAATTGGAGCTTAAATATGTTGTGGCACGAAGTGGATATTAATATATGTATTCATACAATCTTAAAGAATAAGAGACTGACCGATGAATGAATAAGTCATGCCAGATGAAACTCTTCCCACAAAATTAGGAAGATATAAAGATCTTTCTTCCATCTATAAATAGACATTGAAGGTTGGGTGATTGTCAGAGGCTATAGGGTTGAGGGGACGTGAAACTCTTGTCTATCATGGCCATTAACTACTCCCTTTCCATTCTTCTTGCAACAGTTCTTCCTTTGTTTCTCATCGCTTGTTTTCCTGTAGAGAATGTTGATGCCTATAGATTCTCAGAGATAAAGAGGAATCTGATATTCCAGACTCAAGTTGTCTCTCTCAGCTCCTTGATGCCAGCCGAAGAGTGCTCTACTACAGTGATCAGAGGTGACTTCTTTTAATTTCGTTTTGTACTTGTGTTTGTCTGGGTGAATGAGATGACAATCTTTGGGTTAAGACAATAAGTTCATTAGAAACGAGGCCTCTTTTTATCCAGTATATTATTGTCAATCCCTGATCTAATTATGACAAAGCAGCAATTTTAAGAGTTCTTGTTTATGATTCAAAAACTGAATCATGGATGATATCAATTTTGGATGCTCAAAAAGTTAAAGAACGGATGAGAATTACTAAATATTAACAATGGTTATCTTGTTGTTCACGTTTTCAGACGAAGAAATCTCAAGAAAGCTAATGCAAGTGGCTCACAAATATGGACCTTGCTCACCATTGAAGGAAGGGAAATCAAAAGTGCCTAGCATTAGCCAGATTCTAATCAACGACGAAGCTCGAGTGAATTTCATCAATTCCAAAATTCCAAACCAACAATCATCTGTAGCAGATTCTACAGTAAGCATTCCTGCAAGCTCTGGCGAATCCCTAAAGACTGGAAACTTCGTTGTTAGTATTGGATTAGGAACACCACAACAAAATTTCACCGTAGAATTTGACACAGGTAGTGATGTCACTTGGATCCAATGCCTACCATGCAATTCCAGCAGTTGTTATTCTGAACAAGATCCCTACTTCAACTCTTCTGCATCATCCACCTATTCCAGTATCAAATGTGGCTCCAATGCATGCTCGCAACTGATTGCAGCAGGCTATGGACAATCATCTTGTACTAAGAATTGCCTCTACCAGGTCACATATGCTGATGGATCTTATACTGAAGGGGACTTCGTAACCGATACACTAAGACTATCTTCCTCTGATTTTTTCTCTGATTTCGAATTCGGTTGCGGTCACAACAATAATGGCCAATTCGGTACTTCAGATGGTCTATTAGGTCTTGCCCGCACCAATGTATCTATAGTATCACAGACTGCTCAAAAGTATGGCAAGAATTTCTCTTACTGTCTTCCATCTAAAACCAGCTCCACTGGCTTTCTTGCATTTGGTAGCCAAGTTGGTTCCTCCTCTTCTAATGTTCAATATACTCCATTACTAACAAACTCGGACTACCCCAAATTCTATTTCTTAAATATGACCGGCATCAGTGTTGGAGGGCAGAAGCTTTCTATCTCAGAAACAGTTTTCACAGATTCAGGAACCATTATAGATTCTGGGACTGTCATCACTCGATTGGCACCAGTAGCTTATTTGGCTCTCAGTACAGCATTCCGTCAAGCAATGTCAAGGTATCCTCCCGCCCCACCATATGCACTGTTCGACACTTGCTATGACTTATCTAGATATGTTACAGTAACAGTACCAACCATAGTGATCCATTTTAGCGGAGGGACTGACTTGAACGTGGGTAAATCTGGGATTATATATGTAGTAAGCTCAACTCAATATTGCTTGGCTTTTGCTGAAACTAGTGATTCCACTAATTTTGGAATTCTTGGAAATATGCAACAACACACATTTGAGGTGGTTTATAATGTGGCAGGCGGAAAGCTTGGATTTGGTGCTGGTGCATGTAATTAATGAGAAACAATCATTTGTAATACAAAGATTATTTGGCCAGATCGAGGAAGTGATTGATTAGCAATAAAAGGAAAGAAAAAAAAAAAAATCAAATATAGATTTGGCATTGGTGCTAGTGTGTTCCTTTCCTTAGGTTATGTTGTATCATCCTTAGAATTGTTTTCTCCTTTCTTAGTTTGTTGTATCATCCTCTATGTTGTTTTTTTCTTTCTTCCACTCAATAAATAAAGAATCAATTATGAAACTGCAAGTCAACTGATGAAACTTAAGATTTCCGGTTTCTTTTGTTTCTTAAGAACATGGAAAAAGAAAAAGAAAAAAAGACGGGCGTGTGATCACTATCTCACCTGTCGGAATGTGGGAGGCATGGGTTGTGTTGCTTCTGAATCTGATCCTCGAGTAAACCAAGGTTGATCCATATGAATCAATATAGAACTTGTTCACAAAAAAATAAACAGTCAGAGTAGGCCGGTCCTGGTGGTTGGGTAGCTGCCTCCAAGGAGAAAATCAGACTAAGAAAGCAACACCCCACCCCGGCCCCTGAACAAGGATTAAGGGCTTATAATTGAGAAGCTACAGAGCCGGAAGGGGAAATAGCGAGCATCTGTAAATTGTAGTTAGAAGATCAGTTCTCGACAGCATTGATGAGTAGATTTTATATCTACTAATTAATTGTTTTTATTTCTATAATTTTGGTGATTTTATATATTTCCTAGCATTTAAGATTTATTATTTGTGCTTGAAGGCAATCAACCAAATCTGCAGCGGTATTATTGGAAACTTCTGCAAAAAGAATCTAAAAGAACCAAGTTGGATTTTATTCCACTCAAAAAAAGAAAAGT
Organism: Hakea prostrata; assembly: GCF_041222555.1. NCBI lineage: Eukaryota > Viridiplantae > Streptophyta > Magnoliopsida > Proteales > Proteaceae > Hakea > Hakea prostrata. The sequence continues at coordinate 33,229,017 of NC_142607.1, read as the reverse complement.
ATTTTTCATCAAGTTAGAGTAGATTCTAGAAGCTTCCTCAAGTCAAAAAAGTAGAGAGAAGGATTTTTGCATGCTTTATGGTTTTATTTCCTATTTGGGAGAAGATCAAAGACTATTTCAGATTAGATCAAAGAAGGAAGAGGGAAAAAATTCCGTTTTTGAGTGTCTCTATCTAGTTTTGATCAAGTTCTTCATCGGATAATCATTCAAGTGTCGATCAAACTGATTTTTTGACAGGAGCTTTATAACTTCTCACTTTTCAAATTCAACGGTGGGATTGTGCATTGAGCTCTCGAAACTAGTCCAGTTTGTATGCCTAATCCTTCCTTGGTTGAGTTAGATTAGGAAATTAGAATTGTACCAAATTGTACCAAATTGTACCAAGAAGAAGAAGTACACCAGCTTGACGACGTTTTGAGAAGGGTAGAGGACGAATTTCTAGAGACATTGGCTAGCTTTGGAGACTTGGAGAAGAAGACTTGGAGCTTTGGAATAAGTTTTTCTTCCTCTTTTTTTTTTGGTAATAGAAAGTTTATTAGAAAGCAAAACCACGATTACAACCAAGTTCCATAACATCAAAAAACAAAAGCCAACGAATACTAGGGGGGGGGGGGGAGGATGGGTGAATAAGAAAGCCTCCTGAGTAGTAGCGCTTTCCTTGGCCAGTGCATCGGCCACCATATTGGCTTCCCTATGTACATGGGAAAAAGGAGACAAATTCAAAAGCAGATGCCATTCCGTGTATATCTGAAATGATGTGAAATATTTTCCATGGTACCTCCGAAGCATGCTTTTGAAGGATGGAAATGAGGGCCATATTGTCACTTTCCAAGGCTATATGGGATAAAGAGAAATCCTGAGCCCAAATCATCGCTTGTCTGAGAGCCAGAGCTTCCAAAGTGAGTACATCCTGACATGTCGAAACCTGACCAAAGCCGAATACCATATTGCCATAGTGATCACGGGCTATACCCCCATACCCAGCTCTATGTGTTTCTTTGAAGAGCGAACCATCCACATTAATCTTTGTGATTGGATAAGAAGGTGTCGACCATTTGATTAAACTGTGGTTATTTAATGGACAAGGTTGCTTCTGCTTCTGATAAGCTGAAGAATAAAATTGAAGACCTTTCCAGATCCCAAAAGTACGTCCTGAGCCCGGTTGAGTCGCTCCAGGTTTCAGCTGAGATGTATATGATTTCCAGAGAAGCCAGAGAATAATAAGAATATCCAGACATTTATGACTAATACTAGTAGACCTGGATGGATATAAGTGGTGGACCTTGGTGTAGATTGAATCACCTATAGTCATCTCAGGATATTGTAGATCATTCCAAACTGAGATAGTATAAGGACATAACCTGAGTATATGATCCAAGGAGGCCTCATGGTATCCACATAAAAGACAATGCAAGGGACAAGAAACTCCTCGCTGCGTTAGTAACCCTGCAGTTGGAATCTTTTGATGCAATAATTTCCAAATAAAATGCTTTGGGCGAGGATGGAGTTGAAGACGCCAAAGGTTACACCATATCTTCGAATCCAACTGATTAAGAGATTGACTCTGAAGATGATGGTAGATTATCCTGTATGCAGATTTTGCCGAGAAGACCCCCGAAGTTGTCCAAGGCCAGATAATACGATCATTTGTGGGTAATCTTGGTATAGGAATAGCCAAAATTTTCTCCACCGTACTCCTGGGCCACCAGATGGATAGCAGATCTCTATCCCAGTTTTTCTTCCTCTTCTTTCAATGTTCTTGATGAATCTTTTTTGGAGGTTGTCCGGTTGGCTTGGGAGGAGCTTGTTGTCGGTGAACCCATATTTGTGTTAGTGCAGAGGTTGAGGACAATAAAGCAAAGTCTCAAAGCTTGGGCAAAAATTACTTTCCCCAACCTCTTTCTTGAAGTGCAATAAGTGGAGAAGGACAAAAAAACTTTACAGTGGCATATTGACCAATATGGTATGAATGATGAGAGTTTTGATCAAGAGGTGATTTTGAAAACTAGACTTCTAAAGGCAGTGGAACAGAAAGATTCTCTTCTTTGACAGAAAGTAAAGGTTCAATGATTGCGGGACGGAGACAGGAATTCTAAATTTTCCATCTCTTTTCTCAAACTTCGGAGGAATAAAAATATCGTTGTCTCTGAAAAAAGTGGATGGTTCTTGGATGGCATGGAATGATGAATTGCAAGATCATGTTGTGAGCTTCTTTGAGAACTTCTGTAAAGATGGTACATATTCGGTCCATAAATAGTTGTTGGCTGTAATTCCTAATGTGTTGATAGTTGAGGACTGTTTATCCCTTTTTAGAATTGCCCACTAATGAAGAGATTAAATGAGTGGTGTGGAATCTTTATCTTGATAGTTCTCTAGGACCGGACAGCTTCCTGGAAAGTTTTTTTTTGAGGAGCAGGGAGCATTCCAAAGAGGTTAGTTGATTTATGAAAATATAACTGTAGTTTTAGAGCTTACAAATATTTTTCATACTTCTATTAGAGGGGGAGGGATGGGTATTAAAATTAATATTATGAGGGCTTATGATACCCTCTCTTGGGATTTTTTTGTTCTCGGTTCTAAAGTGTTTTGAATTTTTAAATCGATGGGTTGGATAGATTCATGAGATGTTATCTACTAGAATCTCTGTTGAATGGGGGACTGGCTGGGTTTTTTGGCATTGAGAAAGGACCCTATATCTCCTCTCCTTTTTCTATTTGTATAAGAGGTTTTATGCAGGAGCTTACGCTCTATGCTAGTTGATGGAAGGTTGAGAGCTTTGCCTAGTCCTAGGGGGGGTTGTTGTCCCTCTATTCTTCTATATGCTGATGATGTATTCATTTTTTCAAATACCTCCTTATGTTATGTGAAAGCCTTGAAGTTCTTCTTGTTTAAGTATCATGAATCTTTGGGACAACATATTAGTTTGGAGAACAGTAAGCTTTTTCTTGGGCGTGTGCCTCCATGTAGGAAATAGGAAATTGTTGATATCCTATATATTTTGATTGCCCATTTTCCTACTCGGTATCTTGGGGTGGATGTTTTTAAAGGGAGAGTTACTTGCGCTAGACTGCTGCCACTGTTAGACAAGATTAAAAATTGCCCCCAAGGGTGGTGTGGGATGTCACACCCCACCCGCCAGTCTCGGTTACCCGCCCGACAACTCATGGGAGTGATCCGTCACAGGATCCACGGTTTTAGTCTATCAACAATAATAAATACAAATAAAGACAATTAATAGCAATAAATATTCAATAGATGAATTAAAGAATTACAGGAGCCCAAATACTCCAATAAAAATAATAAAGGAAAAAAAATAATGAATTAAAATGAATAAGAGTTTAGCGGAAGTAATCAAAAAGAGTTATATTATTTTCTTTCCAGTTTCCTTTTCTAAGGCTAAATAATGTTTTTCATGAATCTCAAGAAAAGGCATTCTCCAGTTCTTCTCCATTCGCTGAGCGAACTGTCTAACCACTTTCCGTCTTTGTTCATCAATAGGTGAGATAAGCGCACACCATGCACTCGCAGGAGATCCCGCACAGGCTATCTCCATTTCCCACTGACAGTGCCACATCCTCTTCATACGGGATGGTTCTTTTATAGGAAACCAGTCCATCTTCCGGCACATTTCCTCCATCTGTGCAGGCTAATAGACATATACAAAATAAAGGAGTGAGTTCTGGAGAACTCAGTAAGAATAATAACAATTCCCATCAATTATCCAACAAAGCAGAAATGCATAAATGATATGAATGAGTGCAAAGTATGAATGATATTATGATTTCTAACTATGCAGGTCTCCAATAACTGACATGGTTTAAGATATACACTAGCCCTCCTCTGGGTAAGTCTAGTCACTCTGATCCGGCAAGGACTGGTTACCTTTGTAGGGATCCTAGGTAAAAGGGAAAGTCCACACCTGGCTCTCAAACCATGGCTGGGGTTAAGTCAACACTCTCTCACCACGACCATTGGTAATGAGTACTGGCGCATGTCGGGGTTTCTAATCCAATGCAAGGTCATACTGGTAACATGTCTACATGAAGTCCAGATACATCCCCTATGGCACCAACCAACTCGGTTCAGTATCCTTCGCAACCTAGGAATGAGAATCCTCACGGACTGGCTACCGCTGTTGGACTCCACTCCGTAACCCTATGGTCATCCCAATATTATTGGGGTGGATGCTCTCATGACTCCTCAAGACACCCAGTCCGTTCCTTGGACGTCCATGAGCCCAACCCTAACATATGCAACCCTACCATTTATATGACATAAGTGGACCAACGTCACATCACTGTCATCACGGGTCATCCAGTTTCAATTCCCCTACCGAAAGGGTAGTAGCATGTGGGTACCTAGCCATGCAATTCTAGACTCTACCTAAGAATGTCATCAAATAGTCATGATAGTACTGGAGACATCAACAGGCATGTGTCCCATTCCACAACCTTCTGATATCCCAAGCTAAGATATCCCAAAGGAATACCTCATCCATCAGAACCACATACTAACCATCATCAGTACATAACATTCATAATCAACAAAGTATATATGTAAACAAGACAACCAGCAGTAGTATAACAAGATCAGTATAAAAAACATGACTACAACAATCTATATAATGAAAGGCTAATGCTAACTGACACTGGACTAGCATGTTCAAGTCTATTCATAAAGATAGGATTGAATGTCCTTACCTGCATATAAGTAAATTGTCCGTAAAATGGAATCTGTAAACTATTACAAGATTTTCTCTTCAAACAGAGAACACCTAAACACAGGGTTACAATAATGTATAAGTTAGTTGAATCAATTTGGATCAAAAGCAAAAGTCATTTGGTCACTGTTTACCAGCCGGTCACTTAGGCCGGTCGCTTAGGTTGAGCGACTGCCACTAGTGATCGCCCCAAAAATAGAGAGTTTAAATCCGAAACTCAGGCTTCTGATCACCCATTTTCAATCCGAATTTCGAGTGATCATGGCCTAAATCTCGAGTCTAACACTCCTATAGCCAATGGGTGAAAGGAAACCTAACAATTACCATCATTGGATTACCTAGAACTCTCCCCTTGACTGGATCTATCCTTTTCACGAAAGCAGGGTTTCATTTTCAGATGAATCACATCAAGAAGATTGGAAAGAGAGTTACAATTGATCAAAAGGGTAACCACCATGATGAGGGGATGGGTTAAAACGAAATTGAAAGACAAAGGAGATAAAGGATGAAGGGTGAATCCATTACCTCACTTCAGAATACCAGAAACAGGAAAGGATTGATCTCCAGATCATTGCCAGCACTTTAAATCCGCTTTCGGACTCCTCCATAGCCGTCTAACTTCCAAAAACGGTAACCACGAATAAAATATTCGTAAATTGGACGAGGGTTACCTTTTATAGAAGTCAGGGGGGAAAATAGGGCAAAACCCCGAAAACAGACCGGGCGGTCGCTCCAGGCGGAATCGACCGCCACTAGCAACCGCCCCCATGTATTTTGCCATACAAGGGTGCTTTTGCTAGGGGGTTGATATCCAAGTACAACCTAGCCCTAAAGAAGAGATGGGGGAGATCTTATCTTCATTCCGGACATCTCCAGACATCACTTGCCTTCCAGAAATCCAACTACCAAGCAAGGCAGGCTCTTCAGACAAGGGATCCAGATCCATGGGTTCAGGGTATGGATCATGGACTTCTATCCGGACACTCCACAAATTTACCCGACTAGACCTTCGGGTTCTTGGACTTGCAATACAGATCTCAGGTTAGAAATACGGTGGCTGTTACATGGGAAGTTGCTCTCTATTGGTAGTGATATGGGAAAAATAATTATTGAACCGGGTTCGCCCTTGGTTCAACCCTCGACCTTAGTCGGGAAGAAACAGACCGACTCGCATTCGAGCAGGCCGGATTTAAAGATTGCTTGGTGAGGAAGAAACCTGACTCAGTCAACAAGCACGCCCGAATTCGTAATAATTGGAGTGGACGAATCGTCAAGGAGACGGTTAACGACACTTACGGAAGCAAACGATCGTGCTTACACAAATAACTACCATGCTATGATCATGCAGTTATCCATTATCCCATCAACGAACGGATCTATTATCAACGGATCTAATCGTTAAGATCGAACAGCCACCCGAATAAAGCTCAAGTAAATCCAACGAAGGAGATTCGAAGGTAAATGCTATATAAGACATGACCTACGTACAAGAGAGGTTTCTGAATCGTATTCCTTATATTCGTATTCATACTTTTGCTCTGTACTCAAGCAGAGCCTTTTATGATCAGTTCATCAACTGACTTAGCCTTCAGAGGTGGACTCCTAACCCCTGCGGTCGGGCCACATCTGACGATTGTTTTTGCAAGTTATTCATCCATGATCTAAGGGCTGAGCATATTTTGGACGCATCAGGTAGGTAGAGTGGAGTTGGTTCATTTAGTTATTTCCAGTATTCCGATTCATAATTTTTCAGTTTACTGGTGGCTTGGTTCTATAATCAAGAAAGTGGAGGCTTGGATGCGTAATTTCATATGGACGGGTAGTATAGAGGCAGTGAAAAGGGTTACAGTGCCTTGGGCATCTATGCGTGCTCCTAAATGTGAGGAGCTTTGGGTATTCATGGATTAAGAGATGTCAATTTTGTGTTCTTGTGCAAATTGGCATGATTAATTAAATACAAAAACTCGGCTTTGGCTCACTTCTTGAGGGAGAAATTGGTGGACTCAAAGGGTAATTTGAAAATTTTTAGGCAACAATTTTCTTTGATGTTGGGCTTGAGGAAGGTTTGGAGCTTTGTCAGGGCAAATGAATAATGGTCAATTGGAGATGGCCAGCATATTAATTTCTGGTTTGATCGGTGCTTGGAGAATTTTTCCATTGCTACATAAGTATTCCCCCTGAGTTAGCAAGACAATTGCAATTAAAGGCTTTAGATTGTCTTATGTAAGGTGAGTGGTGCCTAGTGGAGGTGGGTACCTCTAATTTCCAAGAGGTGATTTCTCTTATTCGGTTAGCCCCTACTCCTACTGTTGTTTGTGAATATGTATTTCATTGGCAGGGATCGATGGAAGGTGAGTTTAGTATTAGATCTGCTTGGGATTCTTATCATCAAAAAGGGGAGCAAGTGGAGCAGGTAAAGTATCTTTGGAAGACTTCTTCGCAGCCTAGACAACATGTTCTTTGTTGGAAATTTTTTTATGGTAGGCTACTAGTTGATGCTATGCTAACAAGTACGGGGATGGGGAACATCTCTTTCTTCACTGTCCTTTTTCATGTGAATGTGGAGAAGCCTTAGCGGCAAAGTTCGGGTTATTCTGGACAGTTAACTCTTCATTTGTTGAGTTGTTCAAAGAGTGGAAACAACATGCTTCGTATTCTCCTTTACGAACTGCATGGTTAAATGGATGTCTTTTGCTTTTCTATTTCCTCCGGATGGTGGCAATAAAATCAAGTTTGAAAATTTATATTTCAGCACGGATGAGCAATGTGCTTAATTTTCTCAGATCTGGTGCATATTGGTTTTGTCATGGATGGTAGAAGAGTTACTTGAACAATTTTTCCAGAGGCAAGGAGATTGGGACTTAAATTTTCAATCATTGGTGTGAAACCGCCTCAAGAGATTTTTTTGTGTCCTCCTATTTCAAGGTGGGTAAAGCTTAATATTGATTGGTTTTCCTTGGGAAATTCGGGTAAGGCTGGGTGTGGCAGAGTCTTTCAAAATGAAGCTATGAAATCCAACCCAAATCCTAACCCGGAAACCCATTTGTTTGTAGGTCCAAAGACCCGAAGTGAAGGAAAAAGGCAATTGTGGGCCATCTCAATGGAAGACATGGTGTTTGATCCAAAACCCATGGAGATTGATGATGGAGTTCCATACTTGGAAACCTTGTTAGAGTTGGAGAAGAAAGTGCACCTTGAAGATGAAGAGCTTGGTTGATGGACTTGAGGCCTAGTGGACATGGTTTGAAAGGTCCCTCAATGCTACATGAGTTGCTTGTTGAGTTGGGAGAAGCCCCACTGAAAATATTGAGGTTTGGAGCTTCAATTCCCTATTTTTAGGCATGCTGTCAGCCTGGGTCGACTGGGCCAAAGACCCAACCAAGCTACCCACAGTGATAGGGGCTTAAGCGTAAAACCTTTGATTTTAGGGTTTTTAATGCTTTATATAATGGGACTACGTGGTTTTCAGCCCCACTTGTTTCTAAAGCCTCTGGAGAACGTGGGAAGCCTCTCTCAAGCCTTTTCTTTGGAGTTGTGGAAGATCCTTTGCGAATTCTCAAGCTTTTCAGCAAATATTCTTCATTAAGGTTGGTGATTATTCCTATTCTTTTCAATTGATCTATTCTTCTATTGATCTCTTCTCATCTCTGTGATTATAAAGATGGTTTTGTATCATTGCAAAGACCTCTTCCTCAATCTCTATAGTTGTGAGTGAATCTCCATTCACTCCAATGCTTCTGTGATCTACACAACCTAATTTTAGGATGAGATCTTGTGAGATCTTCATAAATGTGTGGTCATTCAATGTTTTTTATTTCTAAAGCATGCTAGATTCATTCTTATCATTATTTCTACCTAAGATCTATTGTTCTTTTCTTTCTAGAGTGAATTCACATTCTCTCTAGCCTCTTTGTAGAATTCACTTGATTGATTTCGGTAAAAACCTAGTTTTTGATTAATTTAGAATTCTATCATTTTGATCATTGTTGATGCCTAATCTATGCTAGATAGTCTTAGACTACTATTCTAGAGTTTCCTTAAAATTTTGGAGTGTTTCAAATCTCGGAAGTTGAGTTTTAGATCAAAATTTGGAGTTTCTGTCCGTACTGTTCATTGGGTCGATTGCCCAAGCTGCCCAACTAGTCTGCCCACAGTGATAGTAGCTGATTTTTTTGTTTGTTTTGATCCGTTTGACTTCCAATCTTCGAGGGTTTGTTCCTAATTATTGAACTATGATTGTTTAGGGTTTATTTGCTAACCTTGGACCTATCATCATTTCTTTCTCAGGAATTCTTTGAAGCTAAATAAGGTAAGGACGGTTGTTCCCTAATAACCTAAAATGCATGTTTACTTGTATTTGATTCAGATTGCATGATCTTTCTACTGTTCCTTTAATTTTCTTATAATTATATTGCTGCTGTAAGTACTGTAACTACAGTAGAACTTGTTCACGTAATTCATTAATTAATGTAATCATGTATGAATGTTTATTTCCCTATGTATTGATTTATCAGTCGTGTTTGTGAATGACTGATTGGGAATGTGATTGCTTAAGTATAATTGGAGAATGGAGAATGTCGTTTTGACATTTCTGTCTTTGGACATCAGTGGAGGTGGTATGGGACACTTTTCAATGATGCCCCTTGACTCTTTCCTGGATTATTGGTTGACATACCTAGGGCTTGTCTAGCAGTGTTTGGCTAGGATTACCCTGTTATACCAGATCCAATTCGGAAGGGTATTGAGATCGAGTAACCTGTGGCAGCAATGGGGTTTTGTGGGCTCTCAAGATTGGTAACCAACCTGTGAGAGGACATGAATCACATTGTGGGGGCCATTCATTGGTAGGGTTGTAGTAGTATACTTGGGCTCATGGGTGCTCAAGACCGGTAACCAACCCATGAGAGGACATGAGAGCTTCCTGTTTACTATTTGTGGATGACCAATAGGGTTGATGAGTTCGTAGTCCAAGTTGGTTGTAGCCATAGGATACGCTGACTCCAGTGAGAAGGATACTTGAAAGGATCGCGAGAGGCGAGGAATGGAAGTATCTAACTCTGACTTGATATAACTTAGTAGAAGACTTGCATTGGGCTAAGTTTAACCTTGACATGGGTCAATACTCAAACCAATGGTGATGTGAGAGAGCAGTGACCTAAACCCCGGCCATAGAATATCTGAAAGGGATGCAGGACCCAATTACCACTGGAGAACCCAAGATACCTAGATGGTTGAGGGAGAGTGATTTGAGACCTACCTAAAGGAGTATGGTGCTATGACTTAAAGCATGTCTGCCAATAGAGACCAGCATACATGGAGTTAGAATCATACTTGCATGTCTGTTTCATATCATATTGCATCCTTATGTTTTGCTATCATGCTTTATTGTGTTATTGTGGAATGAACTGCCTTACCGAGTTCTGTTGAACTCACTCCTTTTTGCAACAACTTTGTTAGATCCATCTATAGGTACAGATTACTATGAGGGCCAATACTATGAAGCCCAAGAGGATGACTCATATGGTACCCAAAGTACTGGCTACGGTGAGTCGGTGACTATGACTGTGAAGACTACCAGTACGAAGATGGAACCTATTAGGATTAGTTCGACTCTAGTGCTTGTGTACCGGCGATGGGACATCATCTCTTTTACTTTTGGATACATTATTTATAGATTTGAAGAAACATTAGTTTAGATTTTGATTACTTCTTTTCTTTTCCTTTTATTTTGGGAATCGATTATAATCTTCCTTGTTAGTTTTGATCTACTTTTCCGCTACTGTTGTAGAATGATTTTCCGCTACACTCTACATTTGATTTATTCTATTGGTATCATTTTTTCGCACTCTGATTATATTGTATATTCTCTTGAATCTTATCTTGATCTCTCTCAGTTAATATAGTTTAACACTGATTTGGTCTTGTTCTTGATTATATTTATGTAAATGTGGGAGGTTGATTTCCTCGATCCGGATCTTTGAGGCTGTGGATCACACACTTAGGTATGCTAGATAGGGTACCGGCTGGGTGAATGTAACATAAACTACTATAGTGCTCTTCCATTTCAGAGTTTTTATTTTTTATTTTTTTTTATTTTTTTTAATATATATTAAAACAAATTTTGAGATAGAATTGGAGGCTCAATGGTAGTGGTGGTTTTTTCTATTTTCGCTCAATAAAATGATCCTTTTAGCTAAATGGTTTGAAACAAATTTTTTTATCAGTCATGGTTTGAAATGGGCAAGGCATCTGCAAATTCTTTAGCATTGGGTGGAATGTGATTCAATGGTAGTGGTGGTTCTTATTCAACAAAAGAAAATTTCTTGGTATATTCTACAACATTTTATAGACTTACAATCCCATTTGATGGCAGTACAATGGAAGGTGCCGCACTGCTATAGAGAAACTAATATGGTGGCAGATTTCTTGGTGAACTCAGCGGCAAGAGTGGGAACATCTTCTATTAATACTCATTGGTCAACTACAATTCTTAGAAAGCTGGATTTGGATGCCTCTAGATGTCCTAGATATGGTTTATGATCTATTTAGGTGTTTTTCACATGTGAGTAGGAACCAGTGAGGAAGGGTGTATCAGGGGCAACTGGTGTTGTGGGTTTGTGAGTATGGTTCCTTTTGGGGTTCTAATTGGTCTTCTTTTTGTGATGGTTTTTTCTATTTTCGCTCAATAAAATGATCCCTTTAGCGAAAAAATAAATTCTTTTGTGATATTTTTTATTTCTAGAATGAACTAATTTAATTTTTATAGGGATCAGATGTAGCCTAACATTGATTTTTCACTCTTGAATTCATCAATATATAATTATGAATATTGTTTTTAGTGATTGAGTTTTTACTTCTGTTCTTAAGGCTTTCGATTAATTGGTTACTAATTGACTGATTCGTTGATCATAATGAACGGATAGGGGATTTATGTGCTCAGTTTGTTGGAGTAAATGCCATGAATTACATGTAGGATAGTAATATACTTACATGATTTGTGTTGTTGTTACATGAGAATCCATAGAATTTAATGATTTCTTAGTAGTTGTAATTCACATAGAAATATTGTGGGTTAACAATTGAACGAATTTCTATTAGTAGATAGGGAAGAGAATCTCAATTATCAATAGGAAATAAATATTTTAGATTAAAAAGATGGACCAAAGGGTGGGAATGATTAGTTATGGTGAAATCTAAACCCTAGGTTTTTAGCTTTTAACATATCTTTAAATTTCAATTTGCAATATAGTCTAGAAAAATTCCCTTTCTTATTATTTTTTGAATAAAATTGGTATAACTAGTTTGGTGTTATAAATAATATTGATTATGGATATCCATCACCCCCCAATAGACAATATTTCCAATTGAAGATCTCAACCACCTCAGCATACAATCTTGGTGATTCACATTCCCATCATAATTGAAGATTACAGTGATCTCAACACACCATGTTGGCAGTCAATATTTCCATTCTATGCACCTTCTATCTTGGGTGGCAATCTATCTTTCCATATCAAGATTATCTTATTGTGTGTGAAAATCATATATTGTATTTCTTTGTAGACTCTGATATTTCCATATCAGAATAGATGTTCCTTCTACTATAAATATGTAATGCACTCAACTGAATGGATTAGTTCTGATTGAACTCATCTTGTCTTTTTTCTTTGTATTCAATATCTTCTTTATTTTATAACACGTTATTAGCACGATTCCGCTCGAAGTAATTGTGAACGACTCCGCTCGAAGTATTGCGTTTTGAGAAGAAAGACAACAGACTATGTACTTCCTCGTGCGTTTTTGTAAACAATAGAGTTTACCTTCTCCATCTTAAAATGTAAGTGCATCGTGATAGTAAGGTATGTATTTTATTGAATATAAGAATCAAATAACATATTAGGTTACCTTAACAATTGTGATTTATCATTAACCAATCTAAAAATAACGGTTTTATTTATTGTACATAGTGATTGTTAGTTTTGCACCACAAATATTGTTAAATGCACCTGAAGTTACAAGATTTGAAACTGTAAATGAATACAGTTCTACAGATGCACATGAAGTTGCAAGATTTGAAACTGTAAATGAGTACAGTTCTGCAGATGCACTTGAAGTTACAAGATTTGAAACTGTAAATGAATATAGTTTTACAGATGCACATGAAGTTGCAAAATTTGAAATTGTAAATGAGTACAGTTCTGCAGATGCACTTGAAGTTGCAAGATTTGAAACTGTAAATAAATACAGTTCTGTAGTTTTTTAAATTAATTCTCTATTGAAATTATAAGGAGAAAATATTATTCATGAAAATATGCCAGCAAATTTTAAAGTTTTAGATTTGTTGTTACAATAGTAATATTGTAAAAAGAGTTTTAAGAAATACTCTGAATGATATCATGCCTATTTGTGGCTGAGTAAAATAATGGACTATTAATGAAAAGTCATGAAGCTCGTCTTATTGGTTTTGCTCAATTCCTTGAAGTGAATGTAGCAATTCATAATATGCCTGAAAGAAGGCAAAATTAAAATTATGGTCATAACTGTGGAAAATGATGAGGCAAAAGACGTAATAATTATCATCATTATGGAAATAAATAAGAGAATAATAAGGATTCTCAATATAACAATTCAAGAAGTGAAGATAATATTTGTTACTGATGTGGTATGAAAGCCATTAGACATGTATCTGTCGTACTCCACAATATTTAATTAAGCTTTGTCAAGCCTTAATTAAAGAAATAAAAATAATGTAGAGATCAATTGAATTTTCCAAAATCATGATACTAGCAATTTTTGCCTATAAAAGTAATGATTTTGATGGCCTCACAGATACTACACATCTAGATGCTACAAACTCCTTTGAAGATAATAGTTGAAGATTTGGTTATGTTAGTAGAATTCAACTAATATTATATTAGTTTGTAATTCTTTTCTCTTCAAATCTCATCTCATATGTTAGTTTATCTTAAATTTAATCTTTTTCCTCTATAATTTTTTTTATTGACTTTCTATATATCTTTTAATATATTTTGTTTCATTTTGATGAAGAATGTGAATATTTTCTTATATGCTGTGATGTATATTATACTAAGAGAAAAATACATATTTCTCTTATTTGATGATGCGGAAGCCAATGTTCATATAAAAATCAGTAGTACAACATTGATTGGAAGCTCCAGAAGAGCTAATCTATTATTATCTAGGAGATAAAATTGGCTATGAATAATTCATTATTTTATAGTAAGTCTCAAAGACTTTTATTAAGTTTCAAAGCTATTTGCCAAAATGATTACAAATAATGGTATAAGTAAATATTTATACAAAGGTATTAGATATTTCTCCCAATTTGTACTACACGAATATCGCATGGTTGAAACACATGCTTGGGTAAATCAAATGAACATTGATTCCAATAATTTTATTATTTGGCATGACCGGTTGGACCATCCCGGATCAAGTATAATGCGAAAAATTATTGAAAATTCAATTGTCATCCATTAAAGAACCAGAAGATTCTTCAATTAAGTGAATTTTCTTGTATTGCTTGTTCTCAAAAAAATTTATTATTAAATATTTATCAGCTAAAGTTGAGATTGAACATTCTACGTTTTTGAAACGTATAGAGGGTGAAATATATGGGCCCATTCACCCATCATGTGGACCATTCAAATAATATATGATTTTAGTAGATGCATCTATAAAGTGGTCATGTGTATGTTCATTATGAACTCGCAATTTGGTGTTTGCAAGATTGTTTACTCAAATAAGGAGATTAAGAGCATAATTTATGGATTATAAGATAAAGACAATTTGTCTTTGTTGTGGAGAACATATATCCCGAGGACCCCCCCCTCGGGACGAACGTACACCCCCACTCGGGATAGAGAAGTCTTCTTAAGGGAAGTCCTCTTAGGAGGATTCTGATAATCCCTTATGGAGAAAACGCGTACCCACTCGGGACTTGATTATTCTTAAGACTCAGGAGGAATAGTGTTCTCCCTTGAGAGGCATAGAAAACCCCCTCGGGACATGATTATTCTGAAGACTCGGGAGGAATAGTGTTCTCCCTTAAGAAGCACAGAAAACCCCCTTAGGCAGGGTCATCTCTTCGTTGGAGAAGGGTCCTGAGTGCCTCACTCGGGAAGAATATATATCCAACTCAAGCATTTCTCAGAAGACTCTCTTGACCAAGTCAAGAAGAGTTAGTTACGCATAAACACTCAGCATATCTATTCCGAGAATTGGGGTGGTGAGTTAGCATAACGGCACTATCAGGTGCGACAAAGAAGGAGCCGCTATTCCACTACTCCACTCACTCCTCAACTATCGATCCGGAACTTAAGGAATCACCGCCTCCAGGTAACCTCTATATAAACCCACCTCCTATATGGAGAAAGGTACGAGAACTTTCATCTGAGTACTTACTCATTACGATCTTGAGAACTCTCTCAAGAACCATTATTGTTGCCTAGGCTGACTTGAGCGTCGGAGGCGGTTCCTCGGCCAAAACTAGGCCGGACCGTTCTTGCTTTCTTTGTGTGTGCAGGCATCCCAGTTATTCCAACTTGGTTGGAGAGCTCTTAAGGTGGTCATCTCAATATCCGGCTTCTCGAAGAAGTTCTAGACGCAACAATTTGGCGCCGTCTGTGGGAAACGTCACAGAAAGTCATGACGAGACGTACCACACCTCAGGTGACAAGTTCTCAAATTCTCACTCGAGCGAGAGAAAGGGAGACAGAAAACGGACGTGTTGAAGAACAAACTCTCCCTTCTCTAGATCGACAAATTCCTATTCTAGAGGAAGGTCAAGAAGGAGTTCCGGAGAATCCCCCGTTAACTATTCCAACTCCATTTGGAGAAGGCGGTTCGAGTCAACCTCCAATTCCAGCGACAGTGGCCGATTTGTAGAATATGCAAAGAGAAGTCCAACAACAAATGTTGGAACTCCAAGGAGTTGTTCGAGGCTTAGTCCATCAAATCCGGGTACCATCCGGACCCCCCAGAAATTCCCAAGAGGGACGAAGGCGTGAAGCCGTCTGTCAGACTTGGGATAGGCAACGTCCGGTGAATGAAGAAAGGAGAAATCCCAGAATACCAAGACGACCAGCCGAACGAGTTGGAGAAAGATCTCAAGGAGTTCGTATTGAAGAACCACTTCCCCGAGGAGATCGGATGAGGGGAAGTGTTTTCGGTCATTTGGCTGGGCTTAGACAGACTCGGGACTTACCCAGAAGGGAGCGTAGAAATGAAAAAGTTCGGGAACAAGAAGGCGAAAGCCACGGAAGAGTCCATTCTAGATCTAATGACCCGAGAGGGACGGTTAGTCAGTATGGATCTTCTCATGGACCAACTTCCCAATATTCTGATCTCGGAAGCGTTCGGTCTCCTCAAGAGCGTCAAGAGGCGCATGGTCTCGGGAGAAGATTAGATGCCATGGAGAGACGACTTGATGATCGGGACCTGGATGACGACTATGACGTGGTTGACAGAGAACCCTTCTCAGAAGAAGTTATGAGAACACCTCTTCCACCGAACTTTATCATGCCGACATTTACTCCCTATGAAGGTAAGTCCAATCCTCGAGAACATATTAGTTATTTTAAATCTGTCATGGCTGTTATTGGCCGAGAAGATGAGCTATTGTGCCGAACCTTCCCGGCATCTCTCAAAGGCCCGGCGATAAAATGGTTTTGTAGCCTACCGCCAAGATCCATCCAAAACTTTCGAGAACTCGGGGGAAAATTTATTGCCCGGTTCCGAAGTTGCATTGGGAGTAAGAAGACAGCAGATAGCCTTTTTGCCATTAGGCAGAAACCAAATGAGTCCGTTCGGGACTATCTTCTCAGATTCGATAAGGTGGCTATTGAGGTAGAAGAGTTGGATGACACAGTAGCGTACAATGCGCTATGGAATGGAATAACCCAAAGACGTTTACTTGAGGTATTGCTCCAAGATAAGCCGAGGACTTATGGAGCACTTCTTAAGAAATGCCAAAAGCAAGCAACGGTTGCAGAAGTTATCGAAGCCCGAGAAGAGTCCACAAGAGGGATGAAGGAAAAGAAGAATTATGGAGAAAGAGGTCAGAATTCAAATGCTCGGGCAAGAGATGACAAAAAGGGAGGTTGGAAAGAAAGACTCGCCAATGGGGACTTTACACCTCTTAATACTAAGAGGTCAGAAAATCTGTTACAGATCAGAGATAAAGAAAACTTGAAGTGGCCTGGTAAGATAAAAAGCCCGACCCGAAGATAGGAATATGACAAGTATTGCCGTTTCCACAAGGACTACGGCGACCACACGGATGAGTGCAGAAATCTCAAGGTCGAGATCGAGAAGCTCATCCAAGCATGGCATCTTGAAAAATATCTTCAGGAGAGCCGACAAGACCGAGAGAAGTCCCCGCCTAGATCAACAAAAAGACTCAGATCCAAAAGTCCTAAGAGGGCAGATAAGAATCCAGAGAAGAAACCCGACACTCGGGAGTTTTCCCCCATTTACATTGTTTTGGGAAATCCAACGAAAGAATCCATTAAGAAGGCGAAACAAAAGGCACAGTTCGTTGGATCGATGCAGTTGCCAAGAAAACGAAGAAATGACTTATGCCCAGATCCAATAACCTTCACCGACGAAGATCTCAAGGGCGTCACTTCTCCTCACGACGATGCTATAGTTATCAAAGTGAAATTGGCAAATCGAGAAGTTCACCAAGTTCATGTGGACACGGGATCTTCCGCCGACTTACTATCTTATGAAGCATTTAAGAAATTGAAGTTTGAGGACGAGATGATGACTCCATGCGGGACTCACTTATATGGGTTCGCCGGGTCGTCCGCCATATCCGAAGGGACCATCCAATTGGATCTAAGGATCGGGACCTCCCCTCGGGATGCAGTCGTCCAAGCAACATTCATGGTGGTTCGGGACCTTTCAGCTTACAATGTCTTACTCGGGAGGCCAACTCTTAATGCCTTAGGGGCGGTGGTTTCTCCAACACATATGAAGTTGAAGTTTCCAACCACACGGGAGTCGGGGAGTGCTCTTCTAATCAACGACTCTCCAGACAATGTTATGTGAATTATCTTAAGAAAGTCAAAAAAGCCGAGAGATCGGGCAATACAATGAGTATTGAAATTCGGGATGACCGGGATGAAGAAGCTATGCAAAGAGCCGAACCTGTTGAGAAACTTGAGCGAATTCAACTTCATCCGGATCTTCCCGAGAGAGGGACAATGATCGGTTCAGAACAACCTACAGAATTCAAGGAAGAACTCACCGAGTTTCTCCAAAACAACCTAGATGTATTCGCGTGGTCGGCCGAGGACATGCCCGGAATAGATCGAAGAGTTGCAGAACATAGCTTATGGATCAGGGACGATGCAATTCCAATGATCCAAAAAAGAAGGAATTTTTCGCTCGAGAAACATGCTGCCATCAGAACCGAAGTGGAGAAGCTAGAGCAATTGGGTTTTATAAAACCCATAGAATGCCCAACTTGGTTGGCGAATGTAGTCATGGTGAAGAAAGCCAACGGCAAATGGAGAATGTGTACAGATTACACAGACTTGAATAAAGCATGCCCAAAGGATTGCTATCCACTTCCCCAGATCGACCTTTTGATCGACGCCATAGCAGGACATGAAGTATTGAGCTTCATGGACGCTTACTCGGGATACAATCAGATTATGATGAATCCCAAGGACGAGAGGGATATGGCCTTCATGACGGATCGAGAAAGTTACTTTTATAAAGTAATGCCCTTCGGATTGAAGAACGCTGGGGCCACTTATCAAAGAATGATAAACAAAGTCTTTAAAGACCAAATAGGAAGAAATATGGAAGTATATGTGGATGATATGCTCATAAAGAGTATCGTCCGAAGAAGTCATCTGGAAGATCTTGAAGAAGTCTTTGATACTTTGAGAACATACCAGATGAGGCTAAATCCGGAGAAATGTGCTTTTGGAGTTTCTTCCGGAAAATTCCTTGGGTTTATGGTATCCCAACGAGGAATTGAGGCAAACCCGGAGAAAATCAAAGCCTTGCTCGAGATGGAGTCACCAAGGACGGTTAGAGACATCCAATGCCTAACTGGAAGAGTAGCAGCCTTAAACAGATTTATCTCACGATCGGGTGAGAAATGTTTGCCTTTCTTCAAAGCTCTTAAAGAGCTCGGGAAGGCAAAGGATACCTTATGGACCGATGAATGTCAGAAAGCGTTCGAGAAGTTGAAGGAGAAGCTCGGGACTCCACCTCTCTTAGCCCGACCTTCAACGGGAGAACAATTATTCACATACTTAGCCATTTCTCCAGCGGCAGTAAGCGCGGTCTTAGTAAAAGAAGAAGGTACTTTGCAAAACCCTATCTATTTCATAAGTCATGTTTTAATGGATGCCGAGACATGATATCCGGATGTGGATAAACAAACCTTAGCACTTGTAATCGCATCTCGGAAACTCAGACCATACTTCCAAGCTCATCCAATTGTAGTCTTGACCAACTTCCCGTTGAAGAAGATACTACAGAAACCAGACTTAGCCGGAAGAATGGTCACATGGGCTATTGAGTTAAGCGAATATCAAATTGAGCAAAAAACTCGTCCAGCCATAAAGGGACAAGTTTTGGCCGACTTTATTCTTGAGAATAGCATGCCTAGTTCAGGAGTAGAAAATTCACCCGGTCCAGAGTTATGGACTTTGCATGTTGACGGCTCGAGCAACTCTTCGGGGAGTGGAGCAGGGCTAATGCTTATCAGCCCGGATGGATTCACTATTCATTATGCTTTAAGATTCAACTTCAAAGCCTCTAATAATGAGGCCGAGTATGAAGCCCTACTAGCAGGACTAAGACTTGCCCGAGCCCTAAGAGTCCGAGAATTGGAAGTCCGAAGCGACTCTCAGTTGATCGTGAATCAAGTTCGTGGCGTGTACGAGGCAAAGGAAACAAGAATGACAAATTACTTAGCCAAAATTGATGATTGTCGCCATTATTTCGATCATCTTGAAATAAAGCAAATTCCGAGAAAGGAAAATGAAGTAGTAGATGAGTTATCCAAGTTGGCTTTATCCAAATATTCGACCTAAGGCTCAGCCATTTATATTGAACAATTAGAAATTCCTAGCATTCGGGAGGCCGAGGTGATGGATATTGAAGAAGAGCTTAGTTGGATGAGCCCAATTATAGCATATTTGAAGAATGATATCCTCCCAGAAGACGTCAAGGAAGCTAAGGCAGTTAAAAATCAAGCAGCGAAGTTCACCATTATTGAAGAACAACTTTATAAAAGATCAGTCACACAGCCTCTTCTAAAGTGTGTTGGCCCTTCTCAAGCCCAATATGCCTTAGCTGAGGTACACAAAGGAATATGTGGAGCGCATATGAGAGGTCGGGCTTTGTCCGAGTAGCTGGATACTTCAATGCTCGGGTAAAAAATAGAAGACATTATGCGGGTGACTTAGTGCTCCGCAAAGTTGCAGCATCCGACCCAAGAAATCAAGGCAAGCTCTCACCCACATGGGAAGGGCCATATCTTGTCGAACAAGAGACGAAACTAGGGACATACAAGCTAAAAAGCTTGGCCACGGGCGAGACAATTGATCGAACTTGGAATTCCATGAATCTTCGAAAATTCTAACGGCAAGTTATTCCAGATATGTAGCATTTGCAACCAAGTCGAAAGACCATTTGATTCTCAATAAAGCCTATGTCTCCATTTTTGACATCCTATTTCTTGAAAAG
Organism: Hakea prostrata; assembly: GCF_041222555.1. Classification (NCBI taxonomy): domain Eukaryota; kingdom Viridiplantae; phylum Streptophyta; class Magnoliopsida; order Proteales; family Proteaceae; genus Hakea; species Hakea prostrata. The sequence continues at coordinate 33,208,562 of NC_142607.1, read as the reverse complement.
AAAGTTATAGCAAAGAAGACACAAGCATTTCTTCACGAGAACCCAGGAGCGCTCTTCAAATCAACGAAGAACCCAAGAGAATTCAAAGGCGTTACACTCGGGACCTCACTCGGGTAGCCACTCGGGAGAAATCCCTCACCTCTTATGAAAGTCCAATGCAGACTCTCATAAGATGGAAATATTCAAAGGCGTTACACTCGGGGCCTCACTCGGGTAGCCACTCGGGAGAAATTCCCCACCTCTTATGAAAGTCCAATGCAGACTTTCATAAGATGGAATTATTCAAAGGCGTTACACTCGGGACCTCACTCGGGTAGCCACTCGGGAGAATTCCCTCACCTCTTATGAAAGTCCAATGCAGACTCTCATAAGATGGAAATATTCAAAGGCGTTACACTCGGGGCCTCACTCGGGTAGCCACTCGGGAGAAGTCCCTCACCTCTTATGAAAGTCCAATGCAGACTCTCATAAGATGGAAATATTCAAAAGCGTTACACTTGGGTAGCCACTCGGGAGAAATTCCCCACCTCTTATGAAAGTCCAATGTAGACTTTCATAAGATGGAATTTTTCTAAGGCGTTACACTCGGGACCTCACTCGGGTAGCCACTCGGGAGAAATCCCTCACCTCTTATGAAAGTCCAATGCAGACTCTCATAAGATGGAAATATTCAAAGGCGTTGCACTTGGGGCCTCACTCGGGTAGCCACTCGGGAAAAATCCCTCACCTCTTATGAAAGTCCAATGCAGACTCTCATAAGATGGAAATATTCAAAGGCGTTACACTCGGGACCTCACTCGGGTAGCCATTCGGGAGAATTTCCCCACCTCTTGTGAAAGTCCAATGCAGACTCTCATAAGATGGAATTATTCAAAGGCGTTACACTCGAGAACTCACTCGGGTAGCCATTCGGGAGAATTTCTCTACCTCTTGTGAAAGTCCAATGCAGACTGTCATAAGATGGAATTATTCAAAGGCATTACACTCGGGACCTCACTTGGGTAGCCATTTGGGAGTATTTCCCCACCTCTTATGAAAGTCCAATGCAGACTCTCATGAGATGGAATTTATTCAAAGGCGTTACACTCGGGACCTCACTCGGGTAGCCATTCGGGAGTATTTCCCCATCTCTTATGAAAGTCCAATGCAGACTCTCATGAGATGGAATTTATTCAAAGGCGTTACACTCGGGACCTCACTCGGGTAGCCATTCGGGAGAATTTCCCCACCTCTTGTGAAAGTCCAATGCAGACTCTCATAAGATGGAATTATTCAAAGGCGTTATACTCGGGAACTCACTCGGGTAGCCATTCGGGAGAATTTCCCCACCTCTTGTGAAAGTCCAATGCAGACTCTCATAAGATGGAATTATTCAAAGTCGTTACACTCGGGAACTCATTTGGGTAGCCATTCCGGAGAATTTCCCTTCCTCTTGTGAAAGTCCAATGCAAACTCTCATGAGATGGAATTTATTCAAAGGCATTACACTCGGGACCTCACTCGGGTAGCCATTCGGGAGTATTTCCCCACTTCTTATGAAAGTCCAATGCAGACTCTCATGAGATGGAATTATTCAAAGGCGTTACACTCGGGACCTCACTCGGGTAGCCATTTGGGAGTATTTCCCCACTTCTTATGAAAGTCCAATGCAGACTCTCATGAGATGGAATTATTCAAAGGCGTTACACTCGGGACCCCACTCGGGTAGCCATTTGGGAGTATTTCTCCACTTCTTATGAAAGTCCAAGAAAGGCTCTCATGAGATGGAATTATTCAAAGGCGTTACACTCGGGACCTCACTCGGGTAGTCACCCTTAATAAAAGCAATGGCATCTCTCGGAGAACCAGACTGGGGGCTTCTCGACTCGATGAGACTTTAGAGAAATGATGACTATCATTCAAGACGATGCATTGGAATTTCTTCAAAAGAAAAAACCTCCAAAGAGGTATGAGAAAAGCATTCCATACACTCGAGAAACCGATCGCCTGGAATGGGGGGCTCTGTTGTGGAGAACATATATCCCGAGGACCCCCCCCTCGGGACGAACGTACACCCCCACTCGGGATAGAGAAGTCTTCTTAAGGGAAGTCCTCTTAGGAGGATTCTGAGAATCCCTTATGGAGAAAACGCATACCCACTCAGGACTTGATTATTCTTAAGACTCGGGAGGAATAGTGTTCTCCCTTGAGAGGCACAGAAAACCCCCTTGGGACATGATTATTCTGAAGACTCAGAAGGAATAGTGTTCTCCCTTGAGAAGCACAGAAAACCCCCTTAGGCAGGCTCATCTCTTCGTTGGAGAAGGGTCCTGAGTGCCTCTCTCGGGAAGAATATATATCCAACTCAAGCATTTCTCAGAAGACTCTCTTGACCAAGTCAAGAAGAGTTAGCTACGCATAAACACTCAGCATATCTATTCCGAGAATTGGGGAGGTGAGTCAGCATAACGGCACTATCAGGTGCGACAAAGAAGGAGCCGCTATTCCACTACTCCACTCACTCCTCAACTATCGATCCGGAACTTAAGGAATCACCGCCTCCAGGTAACCTCTATATAAACCCACCTCCTATATGGAGAAAGGTACGAGAACTTTCATCTGAGTACTTACTCATTACGTTCTTGAGAACTCTCTCAAGAACCATTATTGTTGCCTAGGCTGACTTGAGCGTCGGAGGCGGTTCCCCGGCCAAAACTAGGCCAGACCGTTCTTGCTTTCTTTGTGTGTGCAGGCATCCCAGTTATTCCAACTTGGTTGGAGAGCTCTTAAGGTGATCATCTCAATATCCGGCTTCTCGAAGAAGTTCTAGACGCTACAGTCTTGATAATGCTGGTGAATTTACATCTCAGGCTTTATGATTATTGTATAACAACTGAGATCACAATTGAATAGCCTGTTGCTTATGTTTATATCCAAAATGGTTTAATAGCTAAACCATTGTTTATGAGAACAAAGCATCATTTGTACGCATCAGGCCAAAAGGTTGTCATAAATTCTCCCTATTACAATTGGCTTATGGTCAGAAGCCAAATATTTCTCATCTTAAAATCTTTGGATGTGCGGCTTACGTTCCAATTATCCACCACAGAGCACAAAGATGAGTCCAAAAATAAAGTTGGGAATATATGTTAGATATGAATCTCCTTATATAATTCAATATATTGCTAAGGATATGAGATTTATTTAATGCAATACTTGCTGAGTATTATTTTGATGAATTAGTTTTTCAAACATGAAGGGGAGAGAATAAACAGTTGGAAAAAGAGATTGATTGTATGCATTATCATTATCTTATTATATCCTCACACTGAGCACTGTGAACTTGAAGTTCAATGGATAATGCAATAAATATTATAAATCAACTGTCAGATTTGCTGACCTGCTAAGAGTTACTAAATCTCATATTCCAGCTGTAAATGCTCCAATTAAAATTGATGTTCCAGTAGGACAATCTATCAGTGCAAATGAAATTAAACCACGTTTAAAATATGGAAGATCAATCGGTTCTAAGGATAAAATCCTAGAAAATGAAAGAAGCAAATGATCAAGATGGTCATAATATGGAGACAATTGATTATGAAGATCCTGAAGACATAACTTCCTATTAAACCCCAGAAGAGGTTCAGGTTCCTGAAAATAATGAAGAGATCTCGATTAGTTATGTCATTGCAGGAAAAAAATGGAATCGAACAGATAAAGTTGTCGACAACATTTTTGCATATTATGTTATTATTGAAATAATGCAACAAGACGAGGATCTTGAACACAAATTTGTTGATGAATATAAATCAAGAAATGATTGGCCAAAGTGTAGAAATGCAATTTAAGCATAATTGAATTCGCTTGAAAAATAAAGTTTTTGGACCTTATAGTCCAACATCTGAAGGTATAAAGCCAGTGGGGTACAATTGAATTTTCTGTGAAAGATGAAATGAGAAAAAGAATGAAATCGTGATATATAAAGCATGAATTATGACACATGAATTTTCGCAGATGTCTGGCATTGGTTACATGGAAACATGTTTTCTTGTGGTGGATGCAATCACCTTCAGATATCTTATTAATCTAGCAGTATATGAAAACCTTGACATGCGTCTAATGGATATTATTACAGCCTATTTATATGGCTCACTCAGAGTGTGAAATTTATATGAAAATCCCTGAAGGATTCAAAATGCCTGAAGCACATAAAAAAAATTCCTAGGAAGTTTGTTCAATAAGGCTTCAAAGATTATCAAGGCACATATGATATAATCTCCTTAGTGGATATTTACTAAATGAAAAGTATAAAAATGATCCAATATATTACTGTGCCTTTATTAAAGGATATGGATCTAATTTTAGTAAGTGTAAATAATGATGATTTAAATATCACTGGAACTCCTGAAGAGCTTCCAAAAGCAGTATACTATTTGAAAAGATCTTGGAGAGACAAAGTATTGATCATTTGACGAATACAATATTCGTTCATCAATTAACTTCTATAGATAAGGTTTTGAAGCGATTTTTACATGGATAAAATATATCCATTGAGTACCCCAATGGTTGTGAGATCGCTCAATATAAAGAAAGATTCATTTCGACCCCAAGAAAATAGTGGAAAATTTCTTGGTCATCCATACTTAGTGCAATTAGGGCATTAATGTATTTTACTAATAGTATAAGACCAGATATAGCATTTTCTATAAGTGTATTAGCAAGATTTATCTCTTCTCCAATATGAAGACATTGAAATGTTATAAAACATATATTTCAGTATATTTGAGAAATTATTTTATGAAGGCGGACATCAACTTATTTGTTATGCAGATGCAGGATTTTTATCTGATCTATATACAACTAGATCTCAAACAGGCTATTTATTCACAAGTGAATGTTAGCTATTTTATATTAATTTTAGATCAATGATACAATACATTCAGGAAGCACGCAGTCTTCTATTAGAAGAAGAGGTTTGAACAATATTATATGAAGATTATGTTGCATGCATAGCTCAATTGAAGCGATGATACATCAAAGGAGATAGAACGATACATATTTCACCGAAATTCTTCCTCATTCATGGTCTTCAATGAAATGGTGAAATCGATGTTCAACAAACTCGTTCAAGTGATAATTTGACAGATTTATCTATTGAGAAGTTGAATACTTCAAATCTTGAGAAGCTGGTATATGATATTGGAATGTACGTATTCAAAGATACTCAATGATGTTATCATCAAGGGATGTAAAATACGTGCTGCACTCTTTTTCCCTTAACCAATGTTTTGTCCCATTGGGTTTTCCTGGTAAGGTTTTTAATGGGGCAGCTACCAATACTTATTATTTAGATATTATACTCTTTTTCCTTCACTAAGATTTTTTCCCACAGGGTTTTTTCTTAGTAAGGTTTTAATGAGGTACATTATCTATTGATGGACATCCAAGGGGGAGTGTTATAAATAATATTGATTATGGATATCCATCACCCCCCAATAGACAATACTTCCAATTGAAGATCTCAACCACCTCAGCATACCATCTTGGTGATTCACATTCCCATCATAATTGAAGATTACAGTGATCTCAACACACAATGTTGGCAGTCAATATTTCCATTCTATGCACCTTCTATCTTGGGTGGCAATCTATCTTTCCATATCAAGATTATCTTATTGTGTGTGAGAATCATATATTATATTTCTTTGTAGACTCTGATATTTCCATATCAGAGTAGATGTTCCTTCTACTATAAATATGTAATGCATTGATCAACTGGAATGGATTAGTTCGATTGAACTCATCTTGTCTTTCTTCTTTGTATTCAATAACTTATTTATTTTATAACATTTGGTACTTACTCTATAGTCCTCGAGGGGACGATTCTTTTATCATTATAATACTTATTACAATAGCGTACACTTGCGTCAGTTGTCAACGGTATCACAAATTGCTCAGAAGTATGGGAAGTGATCCAGCCCATCTTGGAGCTCAACATGATAAGCCCACACAAGTAAAGAGATCAACCCAAATTCAAGCTCAGTCCAAATCTAGCATAGTCTAATTCCGGTGCAAGTACAATTTCAGCCCAAGAATTGGTCCCATTTTGATTTCATTGTTCTTTAAACTTTGGAGCTCGAATCAAGGAGCATTGAACCATCACTTCATTGGAGATTTATTGCATCAAGGAGCATTGGAATTACTACTTTATTGAAGCTTGCTTCAAAGTGCTTTGGAATAACACTACTTAGTGGAAGTACTTATTATATTTCTACTTGCTCTTAGTATTATGTCAATCTCAGCCATTGAAATCCTTTTGTAATCAAAGGTTCAGATTTCGTAGTAATTTGATTCTTTTCCTCCACTTTGCCTACAAAAGGCTATCTTGTTTTGTAAATGCCAGAAGATATTGCCTAAGAGCATTATTGCCTTTGAACCTGGAAGAGTTCTCTCCTTGAAAACCTTGAAGAGTAGGAGCATTTTCAAGTGTACACTATTGAAGAGTTGCACCACATCAATCTAGAAGAATCGATGTGCTCTTGAACTTTCATTGGAGGCCTAGAAGATCAGCCTTTGAAGTTCTACTCAACCCCTTCATTTTCTACCGAAACCCCAAAATCCGTCTATCCATATCATCTCACTTTCACCCTTATTTCCGTCCTCCTCCAGTCCTTACCCAAAGAAGCTTAAAACACAAAAATTGTAGATCAACGGGTTATTGAAATAGTGGAATTTGAATCTGGTTATTAAGACGTATATTGAAGAAGATACACCATTTTTCCGAACTGCTGCAGAACAGAAGATTATGCTCGTGGTTGTGACTAGTTTCGGTGTGTACTAATCACTCTCTTGATCCTGTTGTTCAAGTAGCTCCTCTTGCGCTACGTCATTTGGTATCAGAGCTTTGGTTGGAGAGGACAATGCCTCCAAGAAAAGTAAAATGAGGAGGAAGTAAAACCATTCATTTGGACAAAGTGCATATGCATGAAGATTTGCAGCAGCGTTTGCAACATCAAATTGATGAGTTGATGCGAGAAGTTCAATGCTTGAGAGAAGAAACAAATTATTCTCCACCTCGTTCCAGGGGGTCCTAGATGAATAATCTTCTTCTCAGAAGGCTCATCCTTTTTCGAGGGAGGATCCCTCCACACTGTGCAAAAAGAGTTCATGAATTGGGTTGGAAAAAGGAAATCAAAAGAGATTTTCCTAAAGCAAGTCCTTTAAGAAAGCGTGTCAGAAATAAGAAATAAAAAATGATGAGTGCCATAGAAGAGAACTAAAATGAGCAGCAGCAACCTAAACCTTTTCGTGTAGTTCTCAAAAAGAAGAGATTGGAAGCACGTAGTTACAGAGGTGTTGCTTAGCTGTCAAGCAAGGATTTTTAAGGGGGAAGATCATCTTTAGAAGTTCAAAAGAGAGACCAACCAGTCTAAAATGAAGAGTCGTATTGAAGCTAGTGAGTTCAAGAAACTTGAGGAGGATCAAATAAATGCAATGAGAGAACAAAAAATGAATTTAAGTTCAATTCCAAGCAGAAAAAACTTGATTTTGAAAGTGGATGTAAAGTCCATGTGCCTGAGTTCGTTCATTTCTAGATGGTGTAGCACAAAAATATGATTTGGTGGACTCTCCATGGAGGGACTTTCAAGAATCCGAGTTAATGAAATCTACTTTTGAAGGTAGATCACCTGATGCTGAAACTTAATTATACAGGTGGAGCTAACAAAGATGGAAGTCTTAAAAGGAAGAGAGATACAGTCCATATGAATTTGATGCTGATAGGATGAAAGTATGTAAAGAGATAAATAGTGATCCAACTGATGCTGTCTCTTCATCACCACCTGGGAGCAAGAAGAGTAATTTTGTCAAGAGATGTGTAGCCTGCTCTAAAAGACAAAGGGTTGACATTTGAGTCATGATCTGGGGTTCTACTCTTGTAACACGAAAGAAGTCCATGTGCAAGAAACTACTTTAGGAAGTGTTGATAAAGAGGGACTGATTTGTTCCTAAGTTGAAAGGGAGAACAAGGCTAAATCCTATAAGCAAGACATTCGAGATTGCATCAAGGAGCATTGGACCATTGGGATCAATACTTTATTGGAGCTTGCTTCAGAGTGTTTAGGAACAACACTACTTAGTTGAAGTATTTACTATATTTCTAATTTCTAAGATGGCTCTTAATATTACGTCAGTCCCAGCCATTAAAACCCCTTTGTAATTGTTGTTCCATTAGCTGAAAATGAAGGTGTTATCGTTGTTGGCAACTTAAGTGAGAATATTGAGATGGTTGAGTGGTTCAATTGTTAGGCTCGAATCAAGTTGGGTCAACCAAGTATTGGAGCTGGTTCAACCAATGGTTCATTACATATGGTCTTTCATATGGTACAACACATGAAGATAGCATTGATATGGTATAGCAAGCACAATAGAAAAAGTGTTAAAAAAAAGGGTTTTGCAATCGTTTTCCCAATATTCATAAAAAGAGAGGGTTTTCGATGAAAAAGAAAATGGTCTTCTAATTTTTCCAGAGCTGCTGAATTAGAGAGAGTGTGAGAAAGAAAATAGGAGAGAAATAAGAAGATGTTGCTGCAAGGGCTTTGAATCATTCTTTCTCAATATCTTCTATTGCTGAAAATTTGAGAGAGAAGATGTGAAGAAAAGCAAGAAGAAGAAGTTGCTGCTCGATTGAAAAACAATAGCCTGGCTTTCTTAGAAAGAAGAGCTTAATTCCCTGAGTATGTCTTCCATCGTTGAACAAAAGAGTAAGAATGGAGAGGAAAAGAAAGGTATATGGGTTTTAAGGTGAAGAAAAACAGTTGTTAGCTTGTGTTTTGAACAAAAAGAGGAAGAAGAAGATGTTGTGCAAGGATTTGGAATTGAATCTTCTTTAGCTGAACAAGAGGGAAAATGAAAAGAGAAGAAAGAAAAGGTAGCAGGTATTTGAAACACCTTCTTTCAGAGAAAAAAATGTTTTATGGTTGAGTAATATTGCCGAAAAATAGAGAGCGAGAGAAAAAGAAGGAGAAATAAAACACAAAGAAGATGCTGTTGCATTTTGTGGTTAGGAAGAAAAATAAAGGGAAAAGGAAGCAACTACTGCTACTCTTTGCTTAAAGAAAAGTGTTGCTGTCTTGCAACTTCTACTCTATGATTAGAAGAAACAAAAAGAAAGAAGTTGTTCTGCAATTGAAAAAGAGAAAGAAAAGAGAACTGATGTTGTATACTTTCAAGAAGAAAATCAAGAGAACATGTTGTTGCTACCTGATTTTTAAGAAGAAGAAAAGAGGGAAAAGTGGTTGTTGTTGCCTGCATTCGAGAAAGAAAGAGGGCTGCTATTAAATTGTTCTGAGACCAAAAAAAAAAAAAAGGCTGCTTTTGAAACAAAAAGGAAATAGAGAAGAGAGGTGCAACAAGTTTGTGTTTCAAAAAGAGGAAAACTAAGAAAGATTGAAAAGAGAAAGAAGAATTGGAGACTAAAAGACAAATCTTGTTACCGTGCATCTTACACAAGTTGAGGTAAACCGTATTCACAAGTTCTTGTTTATTATTTTCTAGGTTATGTTTACTGATGAAAAACCTAGATCATGAATGCAATTTGGGGAACTTGAATTATTGTTTTACATTGTAACCTAGTAAATTGGAGCTTGTTTAAGTTGTTGGGGATGGTGCTCTTGTCTAAATTGTATTTTAGACTAAAGTAGGGATTAGTGTTCCTGGACTATTGTAGCAGTAAAAATATTTAGAAGTATATTGAGTAATATACGAAACCCTAGGTACGGTATTACTTCGTGGACATAGGCAGCTTGGCCGAACACGTAAACTCTGTTGCATTGTGTCTTTGGTTTATTTTTCTTTATTGCACATATTGGAGTGCCTTAATTGTAGAGCGGTGGTACACTGTCTGGTAGACCCAGCCACATTGTGGTGTGTGGTGGACATGTCCTTGTACAGTTGTTAGCTACGAGATTGTTTTAATTAATCTTGTTTTGAGATTAAAAAAGCTTTACATCAAAGTGAATTTTAAAGACACTGATTCACCCCCTCCCAGTGTCCACCTAGGAATAACTATTGGATAAAGGTTCCCATGGGAAGAAGTTTAACCACTTCGGGATTTGACCAAAGAGTTTGTAAGAATGACCACAAGTGAAGGCAGTTCCAATGACTTTGGGAAAGTTCTTGTTTTTTATGGTGCAAGATATGTTTTTTTGAAGAAAAAAAAAAAAAAAAAGAATGCAGATATACATTGGATCTCTAGGGTATGATGTATGGTAGGCTGTGATTAATGGCTATAAGGAACCAATAGCTCTACTTACAGACAAATAAGACAAAAAAAAGGCTTATGCACACAATCTCAGGGCATTAAAATACTATTATGTTTGGCTGAATGAAGAGTTCATGGCTAAAGTAATGGACTGTGATACAACTAAAGAAGTCTAGGACAGGTTAATAAGCATTCATGAAGGCAACACCAAAGTTAAGAAAGCCAAACTGCAAATCTTCAGAGCACAATTTGAAAGTCTTAAGATGATTAAGAAAAGGACATAGAAAGCTACATGGTTAGAGTAAATGAAGTTGTAAACTCCATCAGAGGAGTTGGAGAAAAAATTGAAAATTCTGTGATATGTTAAAAGATTTTTCGATATATGCTTCCCAAATATGATTCCAAAGTCTCGGCCATTGAAGAAGCCAAAGACTTGGATACAATCACTTTTGATGAAGTACATGGAACACTTAAAACCTATGAGATGAGAACTGAAAAGGGCAAGTTCACAGAGATGGAAGTAGCATTCAAAGCAATGAAAAAGCTAAGAGTTAAAGAAGAAAAAGAATCTGAAGACTAAAATAATAGCTTACTTAGCTAGAAAGTTTAAGAAAGGAACAAGTAAACACAGGGGAAAGTCACCTTTTAAGTGCTTCAGTTGTGGTGGAATAGGACACTCTGCCTCTAAATGTCCTAAGAGAGGAAACATAGATGAAGAGGAAGAGAGCAATGATAGGAAGGGAAAGAAAAAATTCTTACCAAAAAATAAAAAAGCCATTTCAAAAAGAGAAGTCTTTTGATGAAGAAGGAATGCTACTCTTTTGAAGAAGAATCAAATGCAGACAATGACTCAATTGATGACGTTTTATTTATGGCCATTGAAGATGATGAATCACCTCAAGCTAAAGAAAAGTCTAATGATGATGAAGACACTGAAGGTGAAATTGATTATGTTGGTTAGTTGTACTTTGCCTTGCTTGATCTCAAAAAGGAAAGGAAGAAAAATAAAGAAATGAAGAATCATCTTGAAAATTCTGAGACAACAATCAAAGAGTTGACAGTCACAATTAGTGAATTGGAGCATGTTATAAATGACTCATCATCTTGCCTCTCTCTCAAGTGTGAAGAGTGTGAAGAACTTGAGGAAGAAATTGAAAGGTTAAGATTAGAACTTGAAGGAGAACAAAAGAGGAGTTATTTAGAAGCTGCCACAACATCCACTCCAGTTACATTGAACTTTAAAGACAAGACAGTTGAAAATCAAGTGATAGGGACTAATCATTCTACTTCTAGTTGGGCAAGAGATAATATACTAGATGAGATTTTGAGGGTTTAGAGGTCACCTCATATTAAAACTGGACTTGTATACTCAAAAGGGGAATATTCAAATGTAGAAAAGACCAATGGAATTGAACTACAACAAACCCAGTGTGTTTTGATGAGAAGCAACAAAAGAATCCATATATTGGGAATACCAAGCCAAAGATCAGTAAAGATGGCTATAATAGAGCTTATCTTAAAACATTTAATGGTCAAGGCTTTAATGGGTATTGGATGCAACAACTTTGGACACAAAGTGGCAAACTATAGAAGACAGAACAAGGATGTGGCATTCAACAACATAAATAGATTTGCTCCATTTGCTGAGGTTAAAATAGAATGCTTACGGTGTTTCGAGTTGGGACATATTACATGATATTGTTGGACCGTTCTCTTCTTCTATGAAGAGAAACCTTCCCCAAAAGCAAGCTCGAAGACATGCACAAACAATTCAAGGAATCGAGGGAACCTATTACTGTATCAAATAAAGCAGTTTGGGATGAGAAAGGACAAAAAGAACAAAAGACAAATTTCCTTGGTAGTTCAAACAACTTTCAAGGCTCATAGTAGTGAGGCACCTTGGATTCTTGATAGTGGGAGTTCCACACATATGATAGGTGACAAGAATAGGTTCTCAAGCCAAGATGTAGTGAAAGGTGGTTTAGTGAGGTTTGGCAACAATAATGGGGCCAAGATTGAAGGTAGAGGCTCAGTTAAACTGGATGAAGGAAAGTTAATATTCAATAAGGTCCTATATGTGAGTGGGATCAAACACAATCTTCTTAGTGTGAGCCAAATCTGTGATGGTGGGTATGAAGTTCTTTTCATTAAAGAAGGTTGCGAAATCAAGAAGCCAAAAAATGGCAAAGTAGTGGTTCTAGGAACCAGAACTACAGGAACCTTATATGTCTTATCAAATACTAGTGAAGACAGGTGCATGGCGAGTCAACAGGATGAAAGCTTGTTATGGCACAGGAGATTGGGGCATATAAATTTCAAGAATCTTGCCAAGCTCAATAAGAGGGAAGTTGTGAGAGATCTTCAAAAGATTAAGAGGCCTTCAAATCATGTATGTGGTCCATGTCAAAAGGGGAAGCCTAACTAGAGCTACTCACAAGCCCAAGGAGTATCACATATGTAGCCCCCTTGATTTAATTCACACAGACTTATGTGGTCCTATGAGAACAAAAGCTATTGGAGGAGAAAGGTACTTCATGCTTTTCATTGATGAATGCACAAGAATGACTTGGGTATCCTTTCTAAAAGAGAAGACACAGGCATTGGACAACTTTATATCTTTCAAGAAATGAGTTGAAAATGAAACAAGGAAGACTATAAAATGCCTAAGGTCAGATCATGGTAAGGAATATATAGGGAGAAAATTTTCAGAATTTTGTAGTGAACATGGCATAATGATCCAACATTCAGCTGCTAGAACTCCACAACAAAATGGAATAGTGGAAAGAAAGAATCAAAGTGGTCAAGAGATGGTAAGAACAATGCTCTCTGAAAGTAATGTAACAAAAAAGTCTTGGAGAGAAGGAGTCTACAGTTTTGTCTACATCTTAAACAGGTGCATGATGGGACCAAATAAATCAAAAACTCCATATGAAATGTGGTATAGAAGGAAGCCAACTGTGAAGCATTTTAGAGTGTTTGGCTCCATTTCATCAAGAGAAAGGAAGAAAATTTGGGAAAGTTTGATGACAAGGCTGATGTAGGTATCTTTCTAGGGTATTCTTCTAAGAGCAAGGCATACAAGTGCTTCAACAAAAGACTTCGAAAGGTTGTAGAAAGCTCAGATGTGATGATAGATGAAAATCTACCTCAGCCCAAATTTTTTGTGACTAAGGACCCGACCTTTGATAATGTTGAAGATAATGAAGAGTCTGAAAATGAGACTCCACATGGAGTAGAGTCCGATGAACATGAGTCTGATGTTGAACCAAAAAGAGATGGAAGACCCAAGGATAACAAATGGAGAAAAGTACATCCTCCTGATCAAATCATTGGCCCATTAGATGAAGGGATACAAACAAGAATGTTAATGAAAAAGAAGACTACTTTCTCACTAATATCTCAAGAAGAGCCCAAGTCAGTCTATGAAGCTTGTAAAGATGAAAATTGGGTGAAAACAATGAATGAAGAGCTTGACCAAATAGAAAAGAACAACACTTGGGAACTAGTTCCTAAACCAACTCATAAGAATGTTATTGGCACCAAGTGGGTATTTAGAAATAAGATGAATGTAGAAGGGCAAGTTGTCGAAACAAGGCCAGATTGGTGTGTGAGGGATATGCTCAAGTAGAAGGGATATATTTTGATGAACTTTTTCTCCAGTGGCTAGGCTAGAATCCATTAGAATGTTCCTAGCTTTGGCAGCCTTTAAGGAGTTTAAAGTTTATCAAATGGATGTTACAATCAGCATTTCTAAATGGTGATTTAGAATAATAAGTCTACATTGAGCAGCCGGATGGATTTCAAATAAGTGATGATCCAAATATGGTATGCAAACTCAAGAAAGCATTATATGGTTTGAAACAAGCTCCAAAGAGCTTGGTATTCAAGACTTGACACTTACTTGCTACAATTGGGTTGAAGGAAAGGAACCGTGGACAACAACCTTATGTCATGGCTGAAGATTGTAGTACATTGGTAGTTGTTGTGTATGTGGATGACATCAACTTTGGAGGTCACTGTGATGAAGTCTGTCAAGGTTTTGCAAGTAAGATGAGGACATAATTTGAAATGTCCATGCTTGGAGAGTTATCCTACTTCTTGGGTTTACAAGTAAATCAAATGGCAAGTGGCATATTCATATCTCAAATGAAGTATGTCAAGGAAATGTTAAAGAAATTCATGATGGAAGATTGCAAACCAGTGGGAACTCCCATGGTGGTTGAATTCAAGTTGAGCTCAAGCAATAAGTCCCCTTTAGTTGATCAAACTCACTATAGAAATATGATTGGGAGTCTCTTATATCTAACAGCATCAATAACATACATTTTACAAGCAGTGTGTCTAGTGTCAAGGTTTCAAGCAAACCCAAAGAAGACTCATCAACAAGCAATGAAAAGGATTTTCAAGTACTTAAAAGGGTCTATGGAATATGGATTATGGTATCCTAAGTCTAAAGACTTCACACGTGTAGCCTTCTCAAATGCAGATTGGTCTGGAAGTATTGATGACAGAAAGACTACTAGTGGAGGTGCATTCTACTTGGGGAGAAGTTTGGTTGCTTGGCATAGTAAGAAGCAAGATTATATATCTTCGTCTACAGCAGAAACTGAATATATAGCAGCTACAACCAGCTATACTCAAGTGATTTGGATGAAGAAACAAAGATAAACCTATAGCTATCAAGTGTGATAACATGAGTGCTATCAATATCTCCAAGAATCCAATGCAACATTCTAGGACCAAGCATATTGATATGAGATATCACTTTTTGAAATAAAAAGTGATAGAAGGTGAAGTGAGCGCGGAGTTTGTTCCCACAAAAGATCAAGTGGTCGATATCTTCACAAAACCATCGTCCAAAAATAGTTTTGAGAGATTAAGAGTAAAGCTTGGGGCGGTGGCTCCAAGGGGGAACAAGTGAGAAAATGCATAGAATATCATCTCTCCATACGATAGGAAGATGCGGTGGGCACTCCTACGGAAGAGTCTATGTATTGGGAGCAAAAGCACCATTTGTACTTGTTGTCAAAGGGGGAGAGAAAAGAGAAAAGAAGGTTGAGTTGCCAACAATCCCAAAGGGGGGAGATTGTTGTTCCATTGGCTGAAAATGAAGGTGTTGTCATTATTGGCAACTTAAGTGAGAATATTGAGATGGTTGAGTGGTTCATTAGTTGGTTCAAATTCAGTTGGGTCAGCTAAGTATTGGAGCTAGTTCAACCAATGGTTCCTTGATATGGGCTTTGATATGGTACAGCATTACAATAAAATAATAATAATAATAATAAAAAAAGTGAAGGGTTTTTTTGGCTATCGTCTTTTAAGATTCAAAAAAGAGGGTTTTGGTTTAGAAATAGAAAATCCGTCTTCTACAGAGCTAAAAATCAAAGAGTGTGGGATAAAGAAAGTTTGAGAGAAACAAGAAGATGTTGCTGCAAGGGTTTAAATCATTCTTCCTCAATATCTTCTATTTCTGAAATTTTGGGAGAGAAGATGTGAAGAAAAGCAAGAAGAAGATCTTGCTGCTCGATTGAAAACAGTAGCCTGCCTTTCTTTGAAAAGAATAGCTTACCTGAGTATGTCTTTCATCATTGAACAAAAGAGTAAGAATGGAGAGAAAAAGAAAGGAAGCTACTTCTAGCTTGGGTTTAAAAAATAATAAAAAATAAAAAAATAAAAAAAGAGAAGAAAAGAAGCTGCTGGAAGGTCTGTGTTTTGAACAAGAGGAAGAACATGTTGTGCTAGGTATTTTTTGTAACCGGTTCTTCTTTTACTGAACAAGAGAAAAAAATGAAAAGAGAAGGAAGATGAAGATGTAGCCAGGTATTTGAAATATCTTTTTTCACAGAAAACAAGTGGTTTAAGGTTGAGTTCTATTTCGAAAAACCAGAGAAAGAGAGAAAAAGAAGGAGAAAGAAAATGCTCTGCATTCTTGCGCCAAGAAGAAAATTAGAGGGAAAAGGAAGCAGCTAAGGCTGCTCTTTGTTTAAAGAAAAGTGTTGCTGTCCTACAACTACTCTGTGATTAGAAGAAACAAAAAAGAAAGATATTTTTCAGAAATTGAAAAAGAGAAAGAAAAGAGAGCTGTTGTAGTGTACCTTCAAGAAGAAAATCAAGAGAAGATGTTGTTGCTGCCTGATTTTTAAGAAGAAGAAAAGAGGGAAAAGTGGTTGTTTTTACCTGCATTCAAGAAAGAAAAAGGGCTGGTGTTATCTTGTGTCTAAGAAAGGGGAAAAAAATGCAGCAAGGGTGTGTTTGAAACAGAGAACAGAGGTGCAGCAAGTTTTTTTTTTTTTTCTTTCCTTCAAAAAGAGGGAAAACTGAGAAAGAATGAAAAGAGACAGAAGAATTGGAGACAAAAAAAGAAGAAGAAGGTCTTGTTACCATGCATCTTACATAAGTTTAGGTAACTCGTATTCACAAGTTATTTATTATTTTCTAGGCTATGTTTACTGATGAAAAACCTAGATCATGAATGTAATTTTGGGAACTTGAATTATTGTTTTACATTGTAACCTAGCTAGTTGGCGCTTGTCTAGGGGGTTGGGGTTGGTGCTCTTGTCTGAATTGCATTTTAGACTAAAGCAGGGACTGTTCCTAAACTGTTGTAGCAATCAAAATATCTTGGTATGTATAGTGTAATATAAGAAACCCTAGGTAGGGTATTACTCCGTGGACGTAGGAAGCTTGGCCAAACCACGTAAACTCTGGTGCATTGTCTTTGGTTTATTTTTCTTTGTTGCACATATTGAAGTGCCTTGAATGCAGAGTGGTGGGACATTATCTAGTAGACCCAGCCACATTGTGGTGTGTGGTGGACGTGTCCGTGTGCAGTTAATAGCTACGAGATTGTTCTAATCAATCTTGTTTTGAGATTAAAGAAGCTTCACATCAAAGTGAATTTTTGAAGACACTGATTCACCCCCCCCCCCCAGTGTCAACCTAGGAATAACATTTTGAGATTAAAGAAGCATCACATCAAAGCTAATTTTTGAAGACACTAATTCACCCCTTCTCATGAAATAACAGTAATCATGGTTGAGATTTCGTAGTAATTTAATTCTTTTCCCCTACTTTGCCTGTAAAAGGTTATCTTGTTTTTTAAATGGCAGAAGATACAGAAGCTTGAATGAATTATTGCCTAAGAGCATTGCTTTTGAACCTTGAAAAGTTCTCCCCTTGAAAACCTTGAAGAGTTTTCACTTCTTCCTTGAAGAGTAGGAGAATTTTCAAGTGTGCATCCTTGAAGAGTGATCTTGAACTTTCTTTGGAGGCCTAGAAGAGCAGCCTTTGAAGTTGTACTCATCCCCCTCATTTGCTACTAAAGCCCCACTTTGTCCATCCATATCTTCTCACTTTTGGCCCTTTTCCAGTCCTTATCTGAATAAACTTAAAACACAAAAGCTGTAAATCTACGGTCCTTGAAATATTAGCTTTTGAATTAGGTCAATACATGTCAATACGACCTATATTCAAGAAGATACACCATTTTTCCCCAAACCACTGCAGAACAGAAAAATTTTCTTGTGGTTATGACCAGTTTTGATGTAATAGTCACTCTCCTGGTCCTATTGTTCAAGTAGATTTGCTTGGGCTACATCAGAAAGCTTTTCCCCTGTTGTCTTCCATCATCAATTAGCTCCACTGGTTTTCTTGCTTTTGGTAGCCAAGCTGGACCTCTTCTTCTAGTACTCAATACACTCCACTACTAACGAATTCCAACCAACCCTCTTTTTATTTCTTGTATATGACGGGCTTAAATGTTGGAGGGCAGAAGCTCTCCTAATCAGCTCTTCGTTCAGCATTTGTTAAGCAATGTCCAAGTACCCAACTACACCACCCTATTCATTATTCATCACCTGCTAAAACTTGTCCATATGCACTACAGTGGATGTTTCTGCCATAGTAAGCTCAACTCAATATTGCTTGGCTTTTGCCGCAAACAGAACCACACAGATCTGTTCAGCTCAATTCAATATTGCTTGGATAATGCATGTAGAAAAATCTAAAAAGGTATATGTCTAAAATAGGCCTACATTACATCTTTTATCGTGGTACCACTATGGGTCCCAGCTGTACCTTTACCATTCCCCGCAAACTCAATCGGGACCCAACGCTAGGTTTGAGATAAATTGAACGAAGCTCACATTTAGCAAAACATCCACTGGCTGGTGATTGGAGGGGATATAGTGAGTGACAGTACTATGGTCACCTTCCCCGCACAAAGTGATAATCAACTTCAAGGCCATGGTGCTTTGCATGAGCATGAAATACATGATTGATAGTCATATGCAAAGTGCTAAGATTATCACAAAACAAAAGAGCATGATTAGGCTTATAAACACCAAGATCCCAAAGAAGAAGCAAAAATGTCAAGTAAGCTTTACAGTAGTAGATGCCATAGGTCGATCCTCAACCTGAGTACTGTATAGAGAGATGGTGGGTTGTTTCTCTCACTTCAAGAAACACTACTTGATGCAAAAGCCCAAAGTAGAAGGCCGCATGTTAGGACAACATAGCAATCAGAATTAGAGAATCCATATAGAGAAAGAGAGTTATCACTAAGAATACGAAGTCCCATGTGGAATGTGCCACAAATATAATGGAAAATATGTTTAACTCGAGAAAGTGGCCCACACTTCGAGTTTGCATGTATCGGCATACAATATTTACAGCATAAGCTAAATCCAATCTAGTCATGGTGTGATGAAGAAGAAAACCCACAATACTGTAGTAGCGAGCAGCATTTGAGAAATGAGTAGCATCATCAACAAAAACTTCTAAGCAAATCAACAAAGCAACAAGCTTGAGCCATCTGGGCTCGATGAAGAAGATCTATAACATACTTGGTCTGAGTAAGCAAAAGACCATAAGGGGTTGATGTAACCTCAATACCAAGTAATGAAGAGGACCAAGATCCTTCATTGCAAATTGAGTCCTCAAAGCGACAATGAGTTAATCCAAAAGAGTAGGATCATCACCAGTAAACACATAATCAACATGTAGAAAGAATGTAAGTCTTGCCATTGTGTCTATCACACCCCACCCGCCGGTCTCGGTTACCCGCCTGACAACCCGTGGGTGCGATCCGTCACAAGATCCAAGGTTTTAGTCTATCAACAATATTTAAGACAAATAAAGATAATTAAGAGCAAAGACTATTCAATAACTGAATTAAATGAATTACAGGAGTCCAAATACTCCAATAACAATAATAAAGGAAAGAAATAATGAATAAAAATGAATAAGGGTTCAGCGGAAGTAAACAAAAGAGTTATATCAATTTCTTCCCAGTTTCTTTTTCTATATCTAAAAAGTGTTTCTCATGAATCTCAAGGTAGGGTGTCCTCCAGTTCTTCTCTATTCGCTGAGCAAACTTTCTGACCACCTTCAGTCTCTGACCATCAATAGGTGCGATAAGTGCACTCCATGTAGCTGCAGGAGCTCCCGCACATGCTATTTCCATCTCCCACTGACGGCGCCACATCTTCTTCATACGGGATGGTTCCTTCATAGGAAACCAGTCCATCTTCCTATATAATTCCTTATTCTGTGCAGGCTAATAAACATATACAAAAATAAAGATGTGAGTTCTAAAGACCTCAGTAAGAAACAATCACAAATCCCATCAATTATCCAACAAATGTCAAGATGTACAAATAATAAGAATGAATGCAAAATATGAATGATACTATGATTTCTAACTATGCAGGTCTCTAATAGTTGATATGCTTTAAGTTATACACCAGCCCTCCTCTGGGTAAGTCTCATCACTCTGATCCGGCAAGGACTGGCTACCTCTATAGGGATCCTGGGAAAAAGGGAAAGTCCACACCTGGCTCTCATTTCCATGGCTGGGGTTAAGTCAACATTCTCACCACGACCATTGGTAATGAGTACTGGCGCATGTCAGGGTTTCTAATCCAATGCAAGGTCATACTGGTTACATGTCTACATGAAGTCCAGATACATCCCCTATGGCACCAACCAACTCGGTTCAGTATCCTTCACAACCTAGGAGAGAGAATCCTCACGGATTGGCTACTACTGTTGGACTCCACTCCTTAACCCTATAGTCATCCACATATTATTGGGGCGGATGCTCTCATGATTCCTCACGACACCTGGTCCGATCCTTGGACATCCATGAGCCCAACCCTAACAAATGCAACCCTACCATTTATATGACTAACAGTGAACCACAATGTCACATCACTGTCATCACGAGTCACTCGGTTTCAATCCCCCTACCGAAAGGGTAGTAGCATGTGGGGTACCTAACCATGCAATTCTAGACTCTACTTAAATAATGCCATCAAATAGTAAAGACAGTGCTGGAGACATCAGCAGGCATGTGTCCCATTCCATAGCCTTCTGATATTCCTAGCTAAGATATCCCAAAAATAGATACCTCATCCATCAGAACCATATACCAACTATCATCAATACATAGCATTCATAATCAACAAAGTATGTATGTAAGTAAAACAAACAGCAGTAAAGTAATATGATTTATATTTAAGACATAAAAACAACAGCATACATAAAGAAACATGATTTCAAATAGACACTAGATTAACATATTACAAGTCTATTCAAGAGATAGGATGAATTGTCCTTACCTGCATATAAGTAAAACTGTCCGTAAAATGAAAACCGTTAACTATTATATGACTTTTCTTTCAAACAGTGAATACCTATACACAGTGTTACAATATTATATAAGTTAAATGAATCAAAGAGAATCATAACCAAAAGTCATTTGGTCTCTGTTTACCAGCCGGTTGCTTGGGCCGGTCGCTTAGGTTGAGCGACCGCCACTAGTGACCGCCCCAAAAACAGTGAGTTTCAATCCGAAACTCAGGCTTCTGATTACTCGTTTTCAATCCGGATTTCAAGTAATCATGATCTAAGTCTCAAATCTAATACTCCCTAAGCCAAAGGGTGAAGGAAATCCTAGTAATTACCATCATTGGGTTACCCAGAACTCTCCCCTTGACTGGATTATCCTTCTCACGAAAACAGGGTTCCGTTTACGGGTAATTCATCTCAAGTAGATTGGAAAGAGAGTCACAATGATCAAAGGGGGAAACCACAAAGACAAGGGGATGGGTTAACACTAAATTAATAGACAAAGAGAGTAAAGAACAAAGGATTAATTCATTACCTCACGTCAGACAGCCAGAAAAAGGGAAGGACTGATCTCCTAGTCACTGCTAGCACTCCAGAGTCTCTTTCGGAACTTCCCCGCAGCCGTCTAACCTCCAAATTTAGCAATCACGAATAAAATATTTGTTACTTAGACGAGGGTTGCCTTTTATAGAAGTCAAGGGGGCAAAATAGGGTAAAATTCCCGAAAACAGACCGGGCGATCGCTCCAGGCGGTCGCTTGGTTTAATCGACCGCCACTAGCAACCGCCCCCATGTAATTTGCCATACAAGGGTGCTTTTGCTAGGGGGTTGATACCCAAGGCCAACCTAGCCCTAAAGAAGAGATGGGGGAGATCTTAACTTCATTACGGACATCTCCGAACAACGCTTGACTTTCAGAATTCCAAAAAGCAAACAAGGCAGGCTCTTTAGACAAAGGATTCAGATCCATGGGTTCAGGGTATGGATCATGGACTTCAATCTGGACACTCCACAAATTCACTCGACTAGACCTTCGGGTTCTCGGACCTAAAATACGGATCTCGGGTTAGAAATACGGGGGTTGTTAAAGTGTCAATAGATAAACATAGAAGAATAAAAAAGGCCGCAAAAGAAGCCAACACCAATAAAAAAAAAGGTGCTAAAATGGTTAACCAAGCTCATGGAGCTTGACATTAACCATAAAGAGCCTGTTGAAGAAGGCAAACATCATGAGGGTGTTATGGATTAACGAAACCAGGAGGTTGGGCAGTATAATAGTTGTATCAAGAAACCCATGCAAGAATGCATTCTTAAGATCCAACTGCAGATGGGCCAATGGTGAATAGTGGCAAGGAGAGAACTAAATGGATGGATCTTGGATTGATGACCAGGCTAAAGGTCTCAAGAAAGTCAACACCCCCTCTTTGAGAAAATCCCTTTGCAACAAACTGGGTCATGATGAGGATGATGATGATATGGATATGAGGGTGGACCTATCAAGAGGAGGTTGATGAGTCTTAAAGTGTGTTTACCTAGATAAAGACCGGCATGGTTAGCATATTAGAGTGCACTTAAGACCTCACTGCATCCTTCATATTTATATTCATGTTGTTCCCTCATGAGTTCAGTGGATTGGAATTCACACCTATTTGGGGATCTTTCTTCAGATGATGATGCAGGTTATGATGGACTTGTTGAACTAGAAGCACATCTTCAGGTGGAGGCATATGATGTGGGATTGTCGAGTCCTACGAGCAGCTGCATGATAGATCTTGCGTGTGCCATGGGTGTGTTTATGGAGCTTAGAGACATTCATAAGATTTATGTTATATTTTTGGATTGAGATACTCAAGAGTTTAATTATTAAGTTATACAAACAAGGTAATTACAATTTTATTTTGCTTTCACATATTCTTTGAGATTCTTCCGACTAATACCTTTATCTTTTGCTTTTGAATAGTGTATTTCATTTAGTATTATGGTTGTGGATTCATGACTGGCAACTCTATGTTGGTTGATCACATGCACCATGGGTGGCTGGGTTGGCCTGATACTGTTAGGTGGGGTGTAACAACATGCCAGATCAGGGAGAACAACAGATGTGCAGACTTTTTTGCTTGCCTAGATCCTACAGTTCAAGAGATTTCTTTAGATGTCCAACGTCCTTATTGTTTGAGAGGAAGTGAAGTGGGGGTTTCCTTCAATTATAACTCTTTCTGCATCTCTTGATATTATTAATACATTATACGCCACCCTGTTTTTAAAATAAAAATAAAATAATTTTTTTAAAGGATTTCTGAGATACATAAGTAGTTAAGTTAGGTGAGATGTGGTAGAACCTCTTAAATTAGATGATATATGTCCTGTTGTTCTACCATGGACAAAAGTGAATTCAAGTAGTTAACATACGGTGAATAATTACAAAATGTGGCTGACTTTACTTTAGGTGAGATGTCCTAGAGTAGTGATATTGATGGGCCACAGTCAATAAGGTTAGGTAATAACGGGTGCCAAAAAGGGAAATTTGAGACTACAAAATATGAGGATGATGGTGCTCGACAGCCCCATTTTGCTCATGGGTATGAGAACAAGAAAGGCGATCATCAATCCCACAAGAAGTGAGAAAGGTAGAAACAATGCGATATTTGCCACTCCAATCACTCTAAAATCTTGTAATCTGTCTTGAAAATAAATTTTCAACAAGATAATTTAAACCTTTGAAGAGTCCCAACAAACTCAGATATCATATTCAGAGGATACAATCAAGTATAATATATTAACGAAAACCATCAATAGAAGCAATAGGAGAGGGTCCCACACATTAGAATAAATCAAATCCAAAGGGGCTTTAAAAACTGAAGTAGAAGAGGAGAAAGGGAGTTTATGACTCTTCTCATTTTTGACATGCATCACACAAAAAGTGAATTTTCTCAGAAGTAATAGGTAATTTAAATTGAGAAACAAGACAATAGAATAATTTAAAAGCCAGATGGCCAAGTCTGTAGTGCCACTGGAGACAGAAGCTCGTTACCAATGAAAGCTTGTGGAGAAAAGTCGCCCAAGTGCATCTGGTAAAGCCCATTCTTAACGGTTCCCTGGAGAAAACAAATCCTTATTGCTTAATCCTTCACATAAAACATGTTAGGGTGAAACTAGATAGCATTAATGTCACGAGTAAATTGGGAAACGGATAAAAGATTCTTTTGAATGGAGGGGACATGAAGAACTTTATTGAGAAAAAAGGAGAATGTTGTGTAGGGATAGAAAAATTACCAGTGTGAGTGATTGGCAAGCCTATATCGAACCTCTTAAAACCTGATCCGAGCCAGTGTAAGCTTAAGCAAGTTGAAGATTGTCAAGGGCATTGGTGATATGATGTGTAGCCTAGAGTCAGGATACCAAGTTCTGTTGGTAAAAGGTCCTCCAGAGAGTTTTGAAACATACACAAAAGGGGGGGGGGAGCATTGGTTGTACCTTGAATAGCATGATTGTAGCGTTGATAACAATCATGATCTTTATGGTCGTGATGATCACAAATTTGGCAAGTAATGAGAGAGGACTGCTGTTGCTTGTATCCACTAGCTAGTAGAGGGTGAAGGTGGAGTGGCAAGAAGTGGAGGACGATAGCTAGAAGAACGTTCACGAAAAATTCTGCCTCTGTTGTGCAATCGACACAGAATGGGAGGACGATAATGGCGAGCATTGCCAGTCTGAGCCAGATTAGACAAAGGTAAAGAGGAGTCATAGGCTAAGTCATCATTAAAACAAATTTCTTCAGTGAGTAACATTCCTTTTGACTCAGCAAAAGTGACAAGGAAGCCACAAGTTGTGATAGAAGTAACAAATGGTGAATAATCAGGGCCCAATCCATTGAGAACATGAAGACAAAAATCATCCATCATCTGAAATAGACTTATTGGCAGCCTCAAGTTGATCAGTAGTATGCTTAATATGAAGAATGTAGTCATGAATTGTCTATTACCTCATTTAATGTTTTGTAATTGAAGAAGTAGTTGTATAATCTTTGTTGTAGATGGTGGGGGCATAGGTAGATTCAAGATGAAGCCAAACTGCTCTAGCAGTAGAACATCCAACAATTTGAGCATGAACGGATTTTCTGAGTGAGGCAATAAGCCAACATATGAGAAGTTGGTCCTGACGAATCCATGAATTATAGACAGGATTCGGTTTGCATATAGGAATATAATCTTCTTCAATGACTATAATTGCAGGAGGACATAGTGAGGAGCCATCCACAAGAGAAAATAAGTCATAAGTCTTCAGGAGAGGAACTTGTTGCGACCTCCATAGTAAGTAATTGTTGTCCGTGAACTTGATGATCGGTAGATTGTTGAGGGAGGGAAGCGAAGCAGGGGGGAAGAAAGAACCTGGTCCTCTGATGCCATGCTAGAGAGTGATGGTTGGGAGAGAGAGAGAGAGAGAGAGAGAGAGAGAGAGAGAGAGAGAGAGAGATAAAATTTACAAATAGTATTCACTCAATACAAAGAGTTGTGTACATGACTTTATATAGAAATAGAGTCCTTGTTTATCAGTGTTCTAGGACTCTTGTAGTTGTGGTTCTAGCACTCTGAGTTATAGTGTTTGGATTTACATGAAGATAGGTGTTTTAAATTACATAAATTATTGACCAAGGTTTTGTACCAATCTATATCAAACTCTTCTTTGGGTTGACTAGAGTCTTTGTGAGTACCAATTATAGAATTCTTCATGGATGTAGTAGCTAGTGTTTGATCAGCTGTGGGACTCCTAACAACTGTGGAACTCTTGAAAGCAACCCTAACCGCATAAGCTTAAGATGAAGTGGCAGCTCGGGATTTGGTTGATTTTCCAGAAATATCCCTAATAGTTCCTCACCTGCTATACATAATAGCAAGTAACCATGACGTATTCAAAGATTTCTAGAATGCATGTGGGAAGAGATTGACTAAGAGATTGACTAAGGTTCCTTATGAAACTCGGATTTGGAATGTACTAATTAAATCTGATTGAACTTAACTCATCCTTGAAGATTATGCATGGAAATATTCCACTAAAAGATGACATAGTGAAAGTTGGAATCCCTCTAGTTTCTATGTTTTTGCACTGTAGGGATCCTTGGAGACAACAACTTCGATTAAATTTCTTTTGAAATGTTACTAAGGGTGGAAGAGTTGCGATCCATGGGTTGGGTTAGAGACAAAAACAGGTTTTAATACTTAACAAGCATGTGATGTTGGATTTTGATTTTTATTAAAGAGTCATTAACTGAGAATTACCGAATGAAATGAACAACCATCATCTTTGCGCATAACAACACGAATGACTATGATTAGAAAAGATCTAAGTTTAGAATGAGTGAAATATATTGTCCACAAAAGCACAAAAAATATGACCAAAAAAAAAGAAAAAAAAAGAAGAAAAAAAAACCCTCAAAGAATCAGTTAACATATTGTGCTCATGGGTTTTTGTAAATGGGCTTATTCTATGAAAACCGGGTTGGCAATATTTTTATACTTCCTCAGTTCCATATGATGGATGTGGAGGGGAGGGTTTTTTACATAATTTCTAATTAAAAGGGTCTTTTTGACATTTGCAAATTTTATTTTGAATAATTAATTAACTAACTGATAACGATGCAATTTTAGTTACTCAATCTAATTAATTATTTGCATTATTTTTTTTTCATTTATTAGTTTTTTTATTTATTTTATTATATCTTTAGCATGGCAGTTTTATAAATATGTGGCAGGATTTCATCCTTAACCCTAAGGCAATTCATGATCTTAACCACATTTTATGAAACCTAAATATTTACCAATTAAGTCAATCTCTTACGATTAATAATAATAATAATAATAATAATAATAATAATAATAATAATAATAATTATTATTATTATTATTATTATTATTATTATTATTATTATTTATTTTGACTTCTTTATCATTTATAATCTGTTAAAACTAATGCAGCACAAGACAAATATGAAATCTTGAAGTTTGACTCACAATGGAACTTTTACGGGGAGTAAGCTGTTGCGAAGGGATTGCTCCATCGGGTACATCATGCCATTCAAGCACACGCTCAAATACATCAAGTTTGGTGTAATGAATTGAAACTGGATTGTTAAAAAAAATAAAAAAATAAAAAAGAGAAGAAGGAAGAAAAAAGAAGAAAGAAGAAGAAAGAAGAATGGAAACTGGACTTATACATCCCAAAAGACCCAAAACCAAAGAAAACTTGGCCCTTTGGACGTAGCATCTCACTCAGAGGTGCGGCAGTGGATAGCCAAATTGGCAATGCAAGCAGCATATAATAATATACGTTGAGTGACGCTCTCAATAAGTGACTTATGCATTTGTTATATAGTCTAAGTTGTTTGATTGCTTCTTAAGAAAAAATTCTAGGAGGAAAAATAAATAAATAAACAGAAGAGAAGCAAAATTTTTGCTGGTTACATTGGGCGACAGTGAGTCATGAGCCATGCCCAAAAGAAGTTCAAGTAACCATTAATTAATTGTCTTGAAAGCTTGTCTTTTCCGCTGTGAATGAGCCACCCTAACCAGAGGTTCCCTAGTTTTTTTTATTAAGTGTATGCAGCATGCAACTTAGGGAAGAAATCAAATCTAATAATAAGTTTCCTCACCTGAGATGAGATGAGATGAGATGGATAGCAATTTTGTAGTCTCCAAACCTGTAAAAATATAGATTAGTTATAAATCAGTTTATTGTTTGAAAAAAAAAAAAATTTGAATCACTGTATATTTATACATATGATGTTATGTTATGATTAAGGGATGCGGGTTTAGTTTTCATACTTTAACCTATCTTAGTCCACGTTGAGCTTAAATAAGAGTTGGGTTTAAAATTTTAGTCCAAAGGGTGGGTAGGTTTTCGTTCTATGTTAAAATTTGGGTTGCATCAGGACTGAGCATTTACAATTACTCTGGTATTTTGGTAAAAGTAAGACAATAATGTAGAATTACACATTGTTTCATTGCTTTGTGACGAAGTTAAGGTTTAAGTTTATGGCCAAGGTCATGACTATGATCAAGGTTAAGTGGTTAACCTATCTCGATCAGGCCTTGCACTATAAGATAAGAATTAGAATTAACTAAGATATTTGGGATTAAGTCCAATCCAACCCTATTGCCTCTCTAGTAATAATTATACGTTAGATTTTTCATCATTATCATCATTCCTCCACGCCAGAGGTGAAAATAAGCTGCCAATTTTCTGCTTTTGGATTTGAAAGCTAATTATTATTATTATTATTAATTATTTTTTTTTGGTCAAAGCCTAAACTATTTCAATATAGATAAAGATGGTTCTCCATTTCTTCTTGTGTGAACACATATCATACATACATATATAAGCGACAAAGCGAGTGGAGTGGACATTCCTAATCCATTTAGGGTTTTTGAAATTGAAATTTCATGAAGAAAATAATTGCATGTTAAATAGTGTACGTAATTATCAACCGAGGTTTCCGACAACATTGCTTGTATATAATTCCAACAGATATATATTTTTTAGAAAAAGAAACTTCGATAGTTAAATAAATAAGGAATTTATGTATCAAAAAATAAATAAATAAGGAATTGTACAAAGAATTTAGACGTGGTAACACTTCTTGTGTAAGGCATTAATAAAAAGAAAGACTTTTTAAGGAGAATGTAAGATACTTGCCAAGAAATCTCCACATGAGTTGACCTCGAGAACATGGTGCATGAAACAGCTCGGAATAGTAGAACCTCCTAGCTCTCTAATCTCCATGATAAAGTCAAAAGCTTTCCGAAGTTACAATTCCAAGGAGCAGGACAACGACAGAAGATTCTTCTAAGAAGCAAATGGAGCTTACATTGTTGTGACGTGAAGTGCATATTAATATATGTACTAATACAGTATTGAAGAATAAGAGAAATACCGATGAATGAGTCAATCTTGCTAGATAAAGCATTTCCCACGAAATAAGAATATATAAAGATCCTTCTTCCCTCTATAAATTGACATTGAAAATTTAATTCTTGCAAAGGCTATAGGGTTGAGGGAAATTTGGAACTCTTGTCATCCATGGCCATGAACTACTCCTTCCTTCCCATTCTTCTTGCAACTGTTCTTCCTTTGTTTCTCTTCGCTGGTTTTTCTGTAGACAATGTTGATGCACTAGCAGAGACTCAAGTTGTCACACTTAGCTCCTTGGTGCCAGCCGATGTGTGCTCTACTCCAGCCAAAGGTGATTTCTTTTAACTGTGTTTATGTTAGTGTTTGTGTGGGTGGATGAGATGGGACACCTTTCAATGAAACAATTTTATTCTTATTCATTTGGTTCAAGAAATTAATGTCGTTACAATGAGAATTTATATTTCATCCAGTGTTATTATCAATCCTTAATCCAATTTGTAGAAACCCAGCAATTTAAGAGCTTTTGTTGTCTACGTTTTCAGGAGAAGAAATCTCAAGCAAGCTAATGCAAGTGGCTCACAAATATGGACCTTGCTCACCGTTAAAGGGAGGGAATTCGGAACTGCCTAATGTTACCCAGATTCTAATCAACGACGAAACTCGAGTGAATTCTATTAATTCCAAAATTTTAAACCAACAATCGTCTGCAGCAGATTCTGCAGTGAGCGTTCCTGCCAACTCTGGCGTATCCCTAGGGACTGGAAACTACGTTGTCAATATTGGATTAGGAACACCAACGCAGAATTTCGTAGTAGAATTTGACACAGGAAGTGATCTCACTTGGGTCCAATGCCTACCATGCAGCTCCAGCACTTGTTATACTGAAAAAGATCCCTACTTCAACCCTTCTGCATCGTCTTCCTATGCCACTACTACATGTGGCTCCTATGCTTGCTCGCAATTGTATGCAGCATACTATGCACAACCATCGTGTACTACCAATTGCCGCTACCAAGTCACATATGGTGACGGTTCTTATTCTTACGGGGACTTCGTAACTGATACACTAACACTATCTTCCTCTGCTTTAATCTCCAATTTTGAATTCGGGTGTGGTCACAACACCAGTGGCCTATTTGGTACTTCAGATGGTCTGCTAGGTCTCGCTCGGACCAATATATCTATAGTATCACAGACTGCTCAAATGTATGGAAAAAATTTCTCTTATTGTCTTCCATCTACAACCAGTTCCACTGGCTTTCTTGCATTTGGTAGCCAAGCCGGTTCCTCCTCTTCTATTGCTCAGTATACTCCATTACTAACAAGTGCGAACTACCCCTGGTTCTATTTCCTAGACATGACCGGTATTAGTGTTGGAGGGCAGATGCTATCCATCTCACAATCAGTGTTTACAACTGCAGGAACCATTATAGACTCTGGAACTGTCATCACTCGCTTGGCACCAACAGCTTATTCATCTCTTAGAACAGCATTTCGTCAAGCAATGTCAATGTATACCCTTACCTCACCGTATTCACTGTTTGACACTTGCTATGACTTCTCTGGATACACTACAGTAAATGTACCAACCATAGTGTTCTATTTTAGCGGAGGAGCTGACTTGACTGTGGATGTATCTGGGGTTCTATATCCGATAAGCTCAACTCAATACTGCTTGGCTTTTGCTGGAAACAGTGCTTCTACCACTTTTCAAATCCTTGGAAACATGCAGCAACACACAGTTGAGGTGGTTTATAATGTTGAAGGGGGAAAGCTTGGATTTGGTGCTGGAGCTTGCAGTTAAGAAGAAACAATCATTTGTAAATAAAGATTATTTGCCCAAAAATCAAGCAAGTGATCGATCACCAATAGAAAGATAAGAGCTTCAAGTCGAGCTCTTGGCATTGGTGATAGTATCTTTCCTTTGGTTTTGTTGTATCATCCTCTAAAGTGTCCTCTCCACTCAGTAAATAAATAAAGAATAAAAAATGAACAGCACAACTGTTCGATCTTAATTTTCTTCATATTGTATGTTTTTCAAGTGCCATTTTAATTGCTAAATTACAAAGGTGGGGATGACGCACAAGATGCCGAGTCCGAATCCTCTATACGACCGGTAAAGGATTGTGCTTTTCTCACACTCCTCCACTATACATTTAAGAGGAGGGGGTTTCATCTCTGATTATTTATGGTTCATTTTATCAACGTCTAGAGCCCCCCCCGCCCTCCTTTCTTAATGTTTGGTGGAGGGGTGTGAAGGGAGCACAATCCTCCAATCTTCAGGTAGAGGATCCCAATGCTACTCTTTATGTATTAAATGAGCATCCACCATAAGGTCCATCAAATCCAGCATAGCCTTCGACCAATGTGATCACCCCAACCCCCAACTCCTTATTGGAGCTAAAGCCTAAGCTTTGGATATCAACCCAACACAATTGCTACAACATTACTCTCCTGCAACAACTCTTAACATTGAATGCTTTCTGAGTTATAACTCCTCACTACGAGGTTTTGTGTTATTCGGAATCTGACTAAACCGTCTGAAGTGGCTTCTCATCATAGAGCCGACCGACCCACTCTTACGGTTCATTTCATGTACAGACATCTGGTTTAAGATTAGCTCGAATTGACTTTGAACCAACTTAGGTCTAGTGCAGATTCAAGAGCAACAACACCCTAAACAACCCCCCCCCAAAAAAAAAAGAAAAGACTGGAGCTGTCACACCCCACCCAGTCGGATCCGGGCATACTCGAATACCTGTGGGGGTGATATACCACAAGACCTAGGTTCAGTGACAATTCCATACAACATATGATATAGTAAAATCAAACGGATAAGAATAAATCAAGTTTCAAACAAAATAATGATTACAATCATCCATTACTTCAAACAAAAGGTACGACATTAGAGTTTTGAAAAGAAAAGAGGATAGTTTTATTCACAGCGGAAAATAAACCAAACTAATTCTCTAATGGAAACTAACTCCATAATAACAGTCTTAACACTGGCATGAAGCTCCAGGTAAGTTTACACCTTCTTCAATTGCTCCCTCGAGAAAGTCTGCCGGCGACAAACCCTCCACTTGGAAAGAGTCCTCATAACCTGTAGTATATTCTAATAGAAAAAGACATATAAAATGAATGAGTTCAAGAGAGCTCAATGAGGTCAAATCAACATCATATCATGCATTCATTCACAAGATTCAACACCACACATATAACATGAATAAGGTAATTAATGACAATGATGTGATATATGAATGATTATGATATTATGCTCCTAACTTTATTATGAAGTTTCTATGGTAGACACGCATTAAGTCATACACTAGTCTTCTTTGGGCGGTCTCATCACTCTTCCCTCACGGCACTCAAGCACGTCTGTTGGGTTCTCCGCAGTTGTTGGGTAAACTCCTATCAAGCAATGGTTGGGGATTAGGTCACCACCACTCTCTCACATCACCATTGGTATAAGATATGGCGTGTGTCAAGGATAATCCTAGGCCCAATGGAAAGTCATATGGTCTCATACTACATATGGTCTGGATACTTCCCCTCACGCCTAGTACTCTGTTGGTTCAATACTTTCCCACCAATGAATGGAATCCTCAACGGGAGGCATCTGTTGGATCACATTCTTTAACCCACTGGTCATCCACATATAATGAATATGATGATCTCCATGTCCTCTCACGGGTTGGTTACCGGTCTTGAGCGCCTATGAGCCATTATCTATTATATACAACCCTACCTCTTTATGATGATAGTGGGCCTGCTTGGCACACAAGACCCAGCCACTAACATCACAGGTTAACTGGCTTTAATACCCCTGCCGAAAGGGTAGTAGTACTCATGAGTTCACTTAACCAAACATTTCTAGATATGCCATAGGTATGTCAACCAATAATCAGGGATATCGTTAAGGGCACCATAGGAATGCGTCTCATACCACATCTTCTGGTATCTTATGGAAGAAATGCCAAAATGGTATTCTCCATTCCCCAATCATAACCTAAACAATCACATAAGGTCACTAGGGCAATGGGTGAACCCACAACCCTAGTAAGCAACATAAAATAAAAGGAGTAATTTAATTCAACATCATTCATATATTTTCATATCAATAATTTAGGATTCAACAAGAAAAACTCAATCCATTCAATCTCATCCATCTCATACATTCTCATATTACCATTCAAAAGAATATTAACAATTAAAAGCAAATTTATTTCCTTGCCTTTCAACAATCACATACATAACCACAAGATAATACTAAAGCCATGCAAGATATCAATAATGAAAATTAACTAATATCATTATACATGTAATATAAGGTTAAGTATATTTCTCACCTTCCAACTAGATTCCTTTCTCCAAAGTTCAATAATTCCTTCCCACAAGTTGGTGACTAAATATATATAAACCTATTCATGCAAGAGAATTAATTGTCACAAATTAGAGTCAATTTTGGTTTCAAAGAATATCCCAAAATCTTCCCACGAAAACAAAATCCTGACCACTAGTTTAAAAGTTTAGTTCTCAACATAACTAGTGAACGGTCTCTAATTCACCACCGATTCGAAGTCTAAACGAAACGAAACTGGGGGAAGCTAATTGGCAGTAAAAGGATCCTACAAGTACCTCCAATTTGATCCAATTTGACCAAAATAAAAAAGCCCCAAATTGGCTCTCCTAAATCACCCGTAGGTGACCCGGAGAGTCAAATTCCGAAATCTTTTGCGAGGAAACGTACCATTACTCCCATACTCAAGGGAAACATTAATACAAGAAAATAAAAGCATCCAAGATACCTAACAACCTTCCCTTTCAAGATCTCCATGAAAGAAGGGAAGAGAAAAACCTATAAAACTATGCCTAAAGAAGGGTTAAAGAAAACTAACATTTCTTGATTTTGCGAAGTTTCGGATCACAAAACACCTTCGGAAGGATGGGAACCTCTCTTTCTCTTGGTTTTCCTCTTCCCGCAGCCTCAAACTCATTCTTGCATAAAGAAATGCGGTTACGGATTAGTTAAAACATAAAATAGGGCGTAAAAACCTGAAATTTCATTTTTGCCCCTAAACAGAAAATGGGGTGGAAGGTTGGTTCACCCAAACGGCCCAAATTACCATCCATGGTTGGACCCCCAAACTGACTCTGAATTCAGTTAGTTTTGTCTCATTGGAAAGGACTTTCGACGATCTTCGATTTGATACCTTATTCGCGTTAATTGGATTCTCCATCACCGATCTACGAACATTCCAAAATCACCCTTTTTACACCATTGTGATTAATCTTCTCTCTTCACTTAAACTCTAGGAGAGTTGTTGAGTCATCACAAAGGTCATATGCCAACATTGTTTCCATTTCCAATCCTTCGGGCTTGACTTGAATGGCTCACAGTTGTCGCCGACTCGAGGCCCGGGTTCTTGGTCTTGAAACCAGGGGTTAAAGGGGTCGAAATCCGGGGGATTTCACAATAAGCTCTCAACAGAAACATTTTTCAACAGTTTGAATGGTAACTTAGACGATCAATATGTCCGATTTAAGACTGTACGCCAGTCCAGACCCCAACCCTCATAGTATTAGGAAATCTAATTCACAAAGCTTGAACGGTCCAGAAAAGAAATATATGATGTTGTTTACTAACTTTCATTTAGTTTTTTCTTTTTCTTTTTTCCTTTGGCAGGTCTCACACCAAAAACCTTACAAGTCCTTGGATAAGGTCACAAATGAAAGCTGTTTGGTAACTGGCCATGATTTTTTATTTTTTTGGAATGAGGTTCATCCGGGCCAACTTGTCGGGTTATGAAGAACCCACCGAATAGAACAATCAGCAAATAAGAGAAAAGAAGAACACAATAATAACAACTAAGAGAAAAGAAAGACACAATAATATATGGGCAAGAGAGAAAGCTCCACTATAAATAAAGAAATATCCAAGAGAGAAGATATTTGGGATGATTAAAGAAGAAGGAAGAGGTATTCTTTTATAGCCTCTTCCTCTCCACATATTCCCACATCAGTCGATGTGGGACTAATATTACAACAATCTCCCACTTGGAGATTAGATTGAGAACCAATCAATCTCCACACCAGTCTCTATCTTGCCACCACCATGCTGTCTATGTCTCTATCAAGCCATACAAGGATCTGCACCAAATGAACTTGTCAGTATTGATTGCTTTTGTTAATGCATCTGCTAGGTTCTCTTTCGTGTGGATTTTCTGCATATCCACCCTTCCGTCTTCCACCACTTCACGAACAAAATGATATTGTACTTCTATGTGTTTTGTCCTGGAATGAAAAGCTGGATTCCTTGCAATGTGCAAGGCACTCTGACTGTCACAATACAAGAGAATCTTCTCGTGTTTGTGCCCAAGTTCTTCCATGAATCTTCTTATCCGATTGCTTCTTTACAAGCTTGTGTAGCTGCCATTTACTCACCCTCCTTGTAGTAGAGTGCTACAACTGTCTCGTAGTTTAGATACCCAACTCATGACTCTTTCAAAGCAATTGTAAACACATAGCCGTAGTGGATTTCCTTTTATCAAGATCCCCCGCAAAATCAGAATCAACATATCCTCTGACAGTAAATTCAGATCCTCCATAACATAGAGCAGCATCCAAGGTTCCTTTAATGTATCTTAGGATCCTCTTCACTATAATCCAATGCTCTTGTCCTGGATTCGCCATATGCCGACTAATCACTCCCACTGCATGTGCAATGTCCGGTCTTGTACATATCATAGCGAACATCAGACTTCCCACTGCTGATGCATACGGTACTCGAGACATCTCCATCCTCTCTGCTTCATTGCTAGGACACATACTTGAGGATAACTTGAAATGAACAGGAAGAGGAGTAGAAATTGGCTTACAGTCTTGCATATTGAAGCGGCGCAAGACTTTCCTTAAGTAACTCTTCTGAGATAGCCAAATCTTCCTGTTATTTCTGTCTCGGTGAATTTGCATCCCTAGAATCTTGTTTGCGGGTCCTAGATCCTTCATTTCAAATTCCCTAGCCAACTGAGCCTTTAATTCTACGATCCGATCTTTGTTGGGGCCTAACACCAACATATCATCGACATACAACAGTAAAATGATGAAATCATCATTACCAAACCTCTTGTAATACGCACAAGGGTCTGAAGCAAGTCTGTTGTATCCAAGGCTCAATATGAAGGAATCAAATCTCTTATACCAACATCTTGGCGCCTGTTTTAAGCCGTATAGAGATTTGTTCAACCTGCAAACCAAGTTCCCCTTTTCTGGTTCTTCAAAACCTTCTGGTTGGAGCATATAGATTTCTTCTTCAAGATCTCCATGAAGAAATGCAGTTTTTACATCTAACTGCTCAAGATGTAGATCAAACGTAGCACAAAGTGCCAGAACTATCCGGACAGTAGTAAGTCGAACCACTGGAGAAATGATTTCTGTGAAATCAACACCTTCTTTTTGAGCATATCCTTTGATCACCATTCTTGCACGATACCGCTCTATTTGATCATCACTGTTTCGTTTGATCTTGTAAACCCATTTGTTACCAATGGGCTTCCTTCCGTGCGGTAAAGGTACAAGCTCCCACGTCTTATTCTTATGAAGAGCTTCTAGTTCTTCCTGTATAGCTGCCATCCAAAGTGACGCTTCTGAGCTATCAATCGCTTCTCCGAATGTTGATGGCTCACCATCTTCTCGTTAGAAGACAAGATGCAATGTTGCTCTCCATAATATAATCGATCGCCAAGTTGGTGTATGTCTTTCACGAGGTGACCGTCGAACTTCTACGCTTGTAGACTCAACCGGTACTTGTTCCTCATTTTTCGATTCTGCTCCGGAAGAATTTTCTACCCCCGTAAGAATTTTCTGGATTGGACTTCTCTTCCTCCCGAACTGTTGTACTCTCCGGAATTTCTATTGAAATGCTACTCACATCTTCCATTTGCAGCTTATCTTCTCGCAAAAATGACATCGGCTCTTGATGACGACTTTGTGGGCGTGGGATCCCACATCGATACCCCTTGACTCCATCAAGCATTTCCCAAGAATCTGCATTTTCCGGATTCCGGATCCAACTTCGAAATTTCTTGGGGATGATACATCACGTACACAGGACTCCCAAATGTGTGCAGGCGTGAATAATCAACTGGCTTGCCAGTCCACATATTCATCGGTGTCTTCAGATCAATCGACCTTGTTGGTGATCGATTAATCACATAGCAGGCAGTGTTTACGGCTTCTGCCCAAAAGGACTTAGCCATGCTTGCAGTTCTTAACATGGCTCTTGTTCTTTCGAGTAGAGTTCTATTCATCCGCTCCGCTACTCCATTCTGTTGAGGAGTGTAAGCCACCGTGAGTTGTCTCTTGATGCCTTCTTGATTACAAAACTCAAAGAAGTCATCCCCTGTATATTCACCGCCATTGTCTGTCCTGAGGCACTTGATTTTCTTCTCAGTTTCTCGTTCAACTTGCGCTTTGAATGTTTTGAAAACTGAAAACACATATGACTTCTTCTTGATAGGAAACACCCAACATCTTCTGGAATAATCATCAATGAAAGATACATAGTACCTTGCTCCTCCCAGAGATGTAACCGGTGCTTGCCATACATCAGAGTGAACTGATTCCAGAATACTTTTACTCCTGGAATCAGATGCATTGAACTTCATCTATGTTGCTTGCTTGTAACACAGTGCTCACAAAAGGGTAATGAAGCCTTTGTGAGACCCGGGAGTAATTTCTGCTCTGCGAGAACCTTCAACCCTTGCTCTGACATGTGGGCCAATTTTCGATGCCACACTTTTGTCATCTCTTTTGCAGTACCGGTTGATGCAACTGATGCTTCTGCCTCCGGACATGTTTCTCCCATTACTTCGTACAAATTTTGCAGCGCCCTTTCAGCTTTCATTACAACTAGCGCTCCTTTGACGATCCTCATCATTCCATTTTGGATGCTGTCTTGCACCCAATTTCATCTAATTGTCCCAAAGACAATAGATTCTTCTTTAAGCCCTTCACATGCCGCACATTTTGAATAGTGCGTACCATACCATCGTACATCTTCAACTTGATGGTGCCAACTCCAACAATCTCCAAGGCATGATCATTTCCCATGTACACAGCACCTCTGTAGAGATAGGTTCATAAGTTTGAAATCAATCTCTGCGAGAGGTCATGTGCCATGTTGCTCCCGAATCCAAGATCCAAGCATCACTATGTTCCAATCTATCCTTGGTCGCCATTGCTTGATTCGCTCGTAAAGAATATCTCCTTCAGCAATGCACCCTTGAGATGTCTCTGCCTTATCTACACCCTTTTTGAATCGACACTCATTTTTGAAGTGTCCCCTTTTGCTACAATTGTAGCACTTGAAATTCTTCTTACCCCTGGATTTTGACCTCCCTTGATTGTGACTCCCACTGGAATCACGTTCCGTTGACCTTCCTCGAGTCATAGACAAAGCTTCTGCTTGTTGTGAGCTTGCCTGTCTATGTTCTCTGCCTTTTCGTCTACTTTCTTCTTCAAGAATTGTAGCAGCGACTTCATCAAATACCAAATAATCGAGAGAGGATATTCTTGGTTAAATTGATGATGATTGGGTCATATGAATCGGGAAGACTTTGGAGTAGAATTTCAGCACGTTCTGTGGTGAAACATTATGTCCCAACGTTGAAAGTTGAGAACATAACGAAATCAGAGTATGTAAGTGCTCTGTAACTGATGTAGATTCTGACATCCGTAAGGTATACAACTTTCTCTTCAAGAAGATTTTGTTGTGAAGTGATTTGGCTTCATACAATTTGATGAGATGATCCCAAACCTCCTTAGCAGTTTTTTTCTCTTCTATGCCCGCTAAAATATCATCTGATAATGCTAGATGCAAATCAGAAAGAGCGATCGCATCTATTCTGTTCCACTTTTCGTTGTCTGTGAACTCCGCCGGCCGAACACCGATGGCTTCAAGTGCGGTTATCTTTTATCAATAATGCCTTCATCTTCAATTTCCATAATGAGAATTTCGTGCCGTCAAACTTGCCGATGTCAATTTTTGCTGCCATTGCTTCTATCACGAGCTGTTGTTGGCTGCAGAATAACTCCCACTATTTCACGTGAAACTTGACTTCTCAGGTTATCTCCACTGGTATATGGTTGAATCAAAATGCACCGAGAAAATTTCCGGGAAAGAGCGGAGGGACACAAGCGGTCCGCTTAAAAACCAGACTCCTTAGACAAAATTTTCCTAGACATGCACTTA
Source organism: Hakea prostrata (assembly GCF_041222555.1). Lineage (NCBI taxonomy): Eukaryota > Viridiplantae > Streptophyta > Magnoliopsida > Proteales > Proteaceae > Hakea > Hakea prostrata. Next base: position 33,169,533 of record NC_142607.1, on the reverse strand, counting down.
ATCACCCAATACACCTTTCTAGGATACCCGAAAAGAAACCACGTGAAATTGCGACTTCTGCAGACACCTCCGTAGGATGAAAAACAATATCTTACTTATTTTTCTGATGTGAAGGATCCACCTAAGTGGCAATCACAGAGCATACTATAAGTAGATACTCACACCCTAAACCAAACAAACAAACCCCCCAAGGAATTTTCCTTTTCTGATGTGGAAGCTCAGACTATGCTGCAACCACAGAGCATACTTCAGAAAAACCTCGCTCTGATACCACTGTCGGGTTATGAAGAACCCACCGAATAGAACAATCAGCAAATAAGAGAAAAGAAGAACACAATAATAACAACTAAGAGAAAAGAAAGACACAATAATATATGGGCAAGAGAGAAAGCTCTACTATAAATAAAGAAATATCCAAGAGAGAAGATATTTGGGATGATTAAAGAAGAAGGAAGAGGCTATAATTTATAGCCTCTTCCTCTCCACATATTCCCACATCAGTCGATGTGGGACTAATATTACAACACAACTTGTGCGCACCACGACTACATTCTCAAGGCGCTTTTTTATATAATTAATATAGGCAGGGCTCTGCCCCTAGCCCCAAGGGGATTCGTACTCTGACTGCCATGAATTTTTTTTCCTTCCACAAAATAGTACCTGATATTTACAACCCTTAAATTTATGCGCCTCAAATTACCACCTCAATCATTTTTTTTTTTTGAAAAATTCAAAACGGGAAGCTTATTCTAAAGTTTTCAAGGATGGATGCTTTTGCTCCCTAGCCAATGGGTGACTAAGCCTTGTTCATTGTAAATGGTAAAGTCCTATTCTTAGTTGTCTCTGGTAAGGTCAAGACATGAATTTTGTTCATTATTCATTCATTGTAGTGGATTTTTCTTTGTTCAAATTAATGCAAAAACAAGTTGATTGGTTGTGAGTCTTGTGAAAGATCTCTTTAGATACCTGAAAGTACTGATGGAACAAAAAAAACTAGCTAGCTACTTTGTTTTGTTTTGTTTTGTTTCACCCATGCTTTCAAGTGATTGGGAAGAATCGGTAACCCTCATCCCATACTTATCTCAGCGAAATGTGCAACTACCAAGCATTTGAGGACATACAAAATCACCATAAATTAGCATCTTGAATTTGTGCAGCGACCAAAATATAATGGCCTTTGAAGTTGCAATTATATGCTGGATTGTTGGATGAGGGATCATATTTTTAATGTTTTTCTGCATGTAAGGTTGTCTGATTGAGTTGTCTATGGAATTTCCCCCGCCCATATGTGAGGGGGAGAGGGGTGATAATTGTTTCCATTAAATTTTCACATGTGGGCTTTCAAACTAATTTAGTTCATTTGATTCCATGTTCTATTCTTTGCTTGATGATCTATAAAGAATTTGACTCTCACAACCCCCAAAGTCTTCATTTCTACTCTACAATGGACTCAAACCTGCCCCTATCAAGAATTCTTCTCATGGATGATGCTTTCATGAGTGACAAATGCATTGTTGAAAAAAGAGGACTGCCATGAGTTCATGGGTTATTTTAGGTTATATCAAATGCAACTTCTCAGCTTTTTTCTCTCCCCGAGTTCTATCTTGCTCTCACGATTAATACAATGTTCACAGAAGGCCTAGACAATGGAAGGTGACGAACTTTTCTCTATTTTAATTTTCAGAATTTATGATGCTTGGTTTGCTTTGGAAAATTATATTTTATTATCACTAAGTTCTTGGAGTACTAGTAAGTTCTCTATTAAGCATAGTTGTTGGGTTTTATTGTTGTTCAGAATTATTTATTTACATTGAAATTAATTTTGTTTGCACTAGTTTATTTTTCTTTCAGACACGTGAAAAACTGAAAATAGGGCAACCATAATTCAGAGAGGATTTGCTATATCAGCAAGTGAGTAATAGAAACGTAGCAAGAATCAAATCTCCTAGCAGAGTAGCAAGTCTCGTGGTATCAATTAATTGTAATTGGTGCTTCTGGGCATCACACCAAAAGTTAGGTTTTCCTTTGTGCATATTTACTATTTTTTTTTTTTGGTTAAAAAAATAGTTGCATATTTACTATTTATTACTTACTCCCCATTCCCGCTTATTGGATCGATAAAGAATGAAAGACGCGCTTAATAGTTGCGTGCATGAATCCTGAGCTCTTTCGTATTTCACAAACTCTTATGGAGTTGGCTGCCAATGTTAATGCTTACACTCCAAATAATAATCTCCCTTTATGTTTATTCATTAGAGACTTACATATTAAGTCTTAGAGTACAGAGACTTCTTTCAACCCAGCTGATGTTCAAGATTCACATATCAATTGATAGATCTATTAATGCATTACACTTGACCAAATTAGTGTTGTCGGTGATACGGGAAGTTCATACCCAACGGGTATAACCCGACCGAACTGGGTGTAACCAGATTGACCGGGTTATACCCGGTCATATGAATAAACCCAGACGGGTCATCTCACCTGCACTTGCATCAGCGGGTTACGCCCGAATGGGGCTCCACCTCGAGTCGGGACATGATCGACTATGTTGACCAGAGCGCACATCACGCTTAACAAATAAGGCAGTCTCTCTTTGTTGAGAAAGTCAACTTCAACGACTATCTAACTGGGACCAATAAAGGAAAGGTATAATCCTTAGGGATTCGATGGCTCCTGTCTGGCGAACTTACCGAATACGTACAAGGTAAGTTAATCACTATAAGATAGGGGACACATCCCCTTGGTAAGCAATCCAATACACTCTCAGTATAATCTTGTGTAGCTTTTGCACGAGACCTCACTCTATTCGTCATCTGACTTTGCCATCGGAGGCGGCTGCCCGGCACACAAGCCGGCCCGCATCTAACCTTTCTTGCAGGGCTCATCGTCCCGGATACGAGAGGAGGCTCAGTCGGATCCAGAAGCATAATTGATCCGCATCAGTTTGGCGCCGTCTGTGGGAATGACAAAATCTTCAAGTCATGGTGAGACGAGTAAATGGACGTTCCCGACAAGAAAATACCGAGGATAATTGAACGATCCTTGAAGATATGGTTGACCCCTCAACCCATATAGAGCAGGAACAACTTCAGGACAATCTGGTTTTGGAGGACCCGAATGGTGCGGGAACCTCCCGAGGTCCTCAAGAACAAGCCATTATGGCCGATATGGACGAGTTGCGGAAGGGAATGCTCGAGATGCAAGGAGTATTACGCAACTTGGTCCATCAAATTGGAGTCGAACAAGGACCGAGACATAATACCCAATCGGAAAGATTGGTGAAAGCGTTGAGGAAGGCACGAGGGTCCTGTGGGGCAAGGCGTATCCCGAGGTTAAAAGTTACCCGGGAACAAAAGGAGGACAATCCCGAACGAAGCAAACGCCAAACTACTCCTAATGGAACAAGAATCAGTGCCTTAGACCATCTTTCGATGCCACCCAAGACGGGGTCTTTACCTCAAAGGAGTCGACGGGAGGAGATCGAAGATAAGGAGGACCAGGGGGATAGTCAACCCCAACTGTCCCGCTCGAGAGTATCATCGTCTCAGGCCAATCCTCGAGTAAAGGAGGCACCTACTCACCATTGGGGCAAAGAGCGTGCCGAATCAGATGAAGATGGAGTACGACAAAGCCGGCTTCGAAGCCGGGTAGCTGAGGTCGAGCGCAAGTTGGAGGATCGTGATCATGATGACGATCTGGACGTGGTTGATCGGGAACCTTTCTCAGATGAGATCACGAACATGCCACTTCCTAGGAACTTCATCATGCCAACATTCACCCCGTTCGAGGGGAAAACAAGTCCAAAAGAGCATATAAATTACTTTAAGTCAGTAATGACTGTGCTTGGCCGGGAGGACGAACTACTCTGCAGAACATTCCCCGTGTCACTCAAAGGACCGGCTATTAAGTGGTTCAGTAGCCTACGACCGGGATCCATCAATAATTTCCTGGAGTTGGCACATAAATTTATAGCCCGATTCCGAAATGCAATCGGGAGCAAGAAAACCACTGATAGTCTTTTTGGAATACGACAAGGAAGAAATGAATCCATTCGGGATTATCTTCTGAAGCGGTTTGATGAAGTCGCCATTGAGATCGAGGAGCTGGACGATCAAGTCGCGTACAGTGCCCTTTGGAGCGGCATCACACACCAAAGACTTCTGGAAGTCTTACTAACAGATAAACCCAAAACATATGGAACGTTGTTACGTAAATGTCGAAACCAGGCCAGTGTTTATGAGGTAATAAACGCCCGAGTAAAAGCAGATCGGGATAGAAGGTCTGATCGGGATGTAGACAAAGCTTCCCCGAGTGAAAAGAGTCAGAGATCAAAAAGTAAATGGAAGCGTGACCAAGAGAGAGTGAGTTATACTCCTCTTAACACAAAGCCATCAGAAATCTTGATGAATATACGGGATAAAAATTCGTTAAAATGGCCCGGGAAGCTACTCGCACCACCAGAGGATCGGGATATGACAAAATACTGTCGATTCCACCAAGATTACGGCCACCACAATGATGGGTGTCGGAGTCTGAAGTTTGAAATAGAGAAACTGATCCAACAAGGTAAGCTGGGTCAGTATGTAAAACAGTCTGGAAAGCCCTGAACACACTCACCTGAGCCAAAAAAGAGAGGCCGATCCCCTAGTCCAAAAGAAGCTGTCAAAAGAGCAGACAAGGGGAAGGAAAAGGCGGATCGGGAAGAAACGCCTGTGTACGTGATTATGGGAGGCCCAACTGTGGAATCCATCAGAAAAGCAAAGCTGAAGGTTCGGTTCGTAGGGGCTGTTCATTTGCCTAAAAAAAGACAAAATCCAACATGCCCCGAACCAATAACTTTTACGGATGCAGATCTGGATGGTGTTATATCACCACATGATGATGCGATCATCATCAAAGTCAAAATAGCCAATCGAGAAGTTCACCGAGTTTTGGTGGACACGGGGTCATCCATTGACCTAATCTCGTACGAAGCTTTCAACAGATTGAAGTTGTCCGATGATCTGCTGACCCCTTCGTCAACACCACTGTATGGTTTCGCAGGGTCTTCTACAGTGGCAGAAGGAACGATTCTTTTAGACCTTAAGATCGGGAAGTCGCCCCGAGATGCTCTGGTACGAGTAAATTTCATGGTCGTAAGGGAGTTATCGGCTTACAATGTGATTCTGGGACGTCCGACGCTCAACGCGCTTGAGGAAGTCATGTCTCCTAGGCACATGAAATTAAAATTCCCGACCGAGGCTGGAGTAGGAGAATGTTGTTCTGGTCAGTCATCTTCCCGACAATGTTATACAAACTACTTGAAGGAAAAACGTAGGCCAGAAAGTTCGGGAACTGCTCTGAATGTCGAAGTTCGAGATGATCGGGACGAGGAAAGCATGCAGTGGGCAGAACCGTAGAAAAACTGGAAAGAATACAATTGAGTCAATCTCTTCCCGATCGAGTAACGTTTATTGGCTCGGAACAACCGGAAAGCTTCAAGAAAGAGCTTACTCAGTTCTTATGCGATAATGCGGATATCTTTACATGGTCGGCAAATGACATGCCCGGGATAGACAGGCGGGTAGCAGAACACAAACTCGGATACGTATGGGTGCTACTCCGGTCATCCAAAGGCGAAGGAACTTTGCGATAGAAAAACATGAAGCAATCGGGGTCGAGGTGGAAAAATTGGAAAAGTCGGGTTTCATAGATCCAATTGAATGCCCGACTGGCTGGCCAATGTAGTTATGGTCAAGAAGGCGAACGGGAAGTGGAGAATGTGTACCGACTACATGGACTTGAACAAAGCCTGCCCAAAAGATTGTTACCCCCTCCCGAGGATTGATCTTCTGATCGACGCTACCGCTGGCCACGAAGTCCTTAGTTTCATGGATGCGTACTCAGGATATAACCAGATTTTGATGAGTCGGGAGGATGAAAAACACATTTCATTCATGACCGATCGGGAAAGTTATTATTATCGAGTGATGCCTTTCGGATTGAAAAATGCAGGGGCAACTTATCAGAGAGCTGTCAATAAAATTTTCAACGACAGATCTGGCGGAACATGGAGGTTTACGTTGACGACATGCTAGTGAAGAGTTTGGTTCGGGCAAGGCATTTGACCGACTTGGAAGAGACGTTCGATGTGCTTAGAACGTACCAAATGCGCCTGAACCCTGAAAAATGTGCTTTTGGGGTTTCCTCGGGAAAATTCCTCGGGTTCATGGTTTCTCGAAGAGGAATTGAGGCTAACCCAGAAAAGATCAAAGCACTGATCGAGATGGCACCACCCGTTACTATAAAAGAAATCCAGTGTTTGATCGGGAGGGTAGCCGCACTAAATCGGTTCAGATCCCGAGCAGGAGAAAAGTGCAACACTTTCTTCAAAGCTTTGAAAACTACATCAAGCTCAGGAACAATCACTTGGACATAGGAATGCCAACGGGCATTTGACCAACTTATAACGTATCTCGGGACGACGCCTGTCTTGGCACGGCCCCTAACCAGGGATACTCTTGCAGTTTACCTTACAATTTCACCAGTGGTGGTCAGTGCAGTGCTGGTCAGAGGAGACACAATTTAGAACCCAGTCTATTATGTGAGCCATGTGCTTATAGATGCTGAGACACGGTACCCAGACGTGGATAAGCAGGCATTGGCGCTTCTGGTGGCATCACGAAAACTGAGGCCCTACTTTCAAGTACATCCGATAGTAGTCCCGACTAATTTTCCATTAAAGAAAATACTTCAAAGGCCTGATGTGGCAGGAAGGATGGTCGGGTGGTCGGTAGAGCTTAGTGAGTACCAGATCGAGTTCAGACCGAGGACGGCCATAAAAGCTCAGGTACTGGCCGACTTCGTTGTCGAAAGCACTCTACCGCAGAGGAACGATCAGATACCATCAGCTGGAGTATCCGACTTGTGGATTCTGCACGTTGATGGTTCGAGCAATATTTCAGGATCGGGAGCAGGCTTGACCTTCAGTAGTCCCGAGAACTTCATCATTAGCTGTGCTATAAGGTTCAGTTTCCAAGCTTCCAACAATGAAGCGGAATACGAAGCTGTCATAGCAGGCTTATGAGTGGCCCGAGCCCTCAGAGTTCGGGAATTAGAAGTAAGAAGTGATTCCCAACTGGTTGTCAACCAAATCAAGGGAGAATATGAAGCAAAGGATGAAAGAATGGCTAAGTACTTGGTCAAGGTTGGACAGTTCCAGGCTTTCTTTGATCGGGTAACCTACCGACAGATACCCAAAAAAGAGAATGAAAAAGCAGAGGAACTCTCCCGATTGTCCTTGGCAAACTACAAAAACTTGGACTCGGCAGTTTATATTGAAGAACTAAGTAGCCCGAGCATCCAGGAGGTGGAAACCTTTGAAATCAATAAGGAACTAGACTGGACAACACCTTTGATTACGTATATCCGGGACGATGTTCTCCCGACTGATCCGAAGGAAGCAAAAAGAGTCCTGAATCAGGTAGCTCAATTCACTATTGTCGGAGACATGCTGTATAGAAGGTCGTTCACAAATCCTCTCTTGAGATGTGTCGGGCCATCCCGGGCAAGCTACGCCTTGTTGAGATCCACGAGGGCATCTGTGGCGCACATATGGGCGAAAAGGCGTTGGCACAAAAAGTATTACGGTCGGGCATCTTCTGGCCTACAGTACAAAAGGACGCAATAGAGTATGTCCGCAAATGAGAAAATGCCAGAAACATGCTAATGTCCCAAAGTTACCAGCAGTTCCCATGGTGTCTGTTTCAAACCTGGCGCCATTTGCGATGTGGGGAATGGACCTGGTCGGGAAATTACCGAAGGCTCCCAAGAATCGAGAGTATATGGTGGTCGCGATAGATTACTTCACAAAATGGGTCGAAGCTGAACCATTATCCTCCATCACAGAAAAACAGATGGAATTTTTTTTTGAAGAAAAGATAATATATAGGTTCGGGATACTTCGGATCCTGGTGACAGACAATGGAAAACAATTTGAAGGCGTCGGATTCAAGTCCTTCTGTATGCAATATCATATAGAACATCGGTTTGCCTCAGTTGCCTACCCTCAGAGCAATGGGCAAGTAGAAGTCACCAACAGGACACTTCTTGATGGGATCAAGAAAAGATTGGAAGATAATCGGGCAATGTGGGTCGAGGAGCTCCCGAGTATCCTCTCGGTCATACAGTAACTACAAGGTGCGAACCCCAACAGAGAAACTCCTTTTTGCTTAGCTTATGGAACTGAAGCCTTAGCTCCCGTAGAAGTGTTAGCTGGATCATTACGATATGACGTTTTTTATGAAAGCCAGAATGACCAAGGCCTAAGGGAAAACTTAGATCTTTTGCAAGAAGTCCGAACAAGAGCACAACAAAAGAATCTGTTTTATCAAAAAAGAGCAAAGACAACACTACAACTCTCGGGTCAAAGACCGAAGGTACCGATCGGGAGATCTGGTTTTGAGACGTATTGGGGCTTCAGATCCGAGAAATGAAGGAAAGTTAACTCCAACATGGGAAGGACCTTACCTAGTAGAAAAAAGAAACAAGGCCGGGATCATACCGACTGAAAGATGTAGAGAGTGGAAAACCGATCGATCGTTCTTGGAATTCCACCAATTTAAGAAAGTTCTACCAATAGACCTTATAAGTATCGGGTCTGTCCCATTTATACTTACGCCCCTTACAAGGCCTTATATCTTTTTGAGAAAAGATACTATAAATTCGGGTCTATCCCGTTTACATTTACGCCTTTTTGAAGGACTTACATCTTTTCTTAAAAGATACAACTCATTCGGGTAACTCCCGTTTGACCAATTACGCCTTTTTGAAGGACTTACATCTTTTCTTAAAAGATACAACTCATTCGGGTCACTCCCGCTTGATCAATTACGCCTTTTTGAAGGACTTACATCTTTTCTTAAAAGATACAACTCATTCGTGTCTCTCCCGTTTGATTAATTACGCCTTTTTTAAGGACTACGATCTTTTTACAACTCATTCGAGTCTTTCCCATTTGACCTTTCGACTATTCTCGACTTTAATGAGGATGCAACGAAAAATAAAGACAGAATATTTGATTCATTCATAAAAAAGATTACAGTATTTGAGATCGGAACTAAAAGAGGCAAAATCAAAAGAAACCAAGTCTCGAAAGTCTTCAGTCAATCTTTACAGAAGGACTTCCAGGAAGATCCTCTCTAGTAGCTGTTTCGACCACACCTTCGAGAGACTCCTGCATACCTGCAGTATCAGCAGGGGAACCTTGACCCTCTTCTTCCACAAGAGTTCTCTCCAGATTATCATCTTGCAACTCACTAGCCTCTTCCCGAGCTGTTGCTTCTTCGTCTTCTCCACCTTCTTCCTCTCCTACTTCTTTCTCGGGAGAAGGTTGGGGAAGAGGTTCAATATAATCCATGGCATCAGGAAAAGGGAAGAATTCAAGTTTGGGGAGACCTTCAGGTCGGGGACGATTGAGCTCATCATATATCTGAGGATCCAAGAGCTTCTCCAACTCTAAGGGACGAGGAAGATCCGTCTGCTCCAGAGCTTTTTTAAAAGCAATGCGCATACCTCTTTTGAAGGCGGGAGTAGCAATGGCCAATGAGAGATTTTTAAATTCCTGAGTCTGAAAGTATTCCTCCAACACATCTCGTCTAGAGGCTTCAGGTCCCGAGGACTCCAACTCCTTTAACTTGTCTCTCAGTTGGGCGTTCTCATTCTTCTCCGCCACCAAGAGGGCCTCAGACGCCCTCAAGTCTTCAAGAACCTTCCCGACTTTCTCCTCCAGGTCATTGACTTTCCCTTTATATTTACTTTTGCTTTTGGAAAGGACATCCCTTTCCTTCTTCAACTTGGCCGCTTTTTCTTCGGCCTCTTTCAGTTTCTTCTCTGCCTCTCCCTTCTTGGTTATAGCAGTACGGGCCTGAACGTTCGACTCCCCCTGGAGCTGTTCGGCCACCGCTAACTGCTTAGCTTGATCCCGAGCCCTACGAAGAGACTCGAAAAATATGTGGACTGCACCAGCAACATATCTGAAAAAGAAATGCTCCCCGATTAAGACATAAATGAAAATAAGGAGGCGGGAGGAAAAGAAAGGGGTGACTTAAGAAAAGCACCTGAATCCTTCTTTGAAAAACTCCCTATTCGGGAGATTCTGCAGATACACCTGGTCGGCATCATTCGTGGCCTCGTTCAACCATTGCTCGACATACCCAGAGTCACTAAAGACAGTGTTAAAATTGGGATCACCAGCTGAAGAAAGCACAACTTCCCGGATTGATTCGTCAATACGAACCCTCTTAGGAGGAGGAGGAATCCCGTCAGCTTTCCGCTTCTCAGCTCTCGAGGAAGGAATTCTTTTTCTGGGACTCTTCTCAGTCCCGACTGTCACGGCTGTTGCAGAAGCTTGGCCCTTCGAGGCAGCAACCTTTGTTGATGCGGAGGCTGTGGAAGTTTTTGCAAGAGTTTTTGTTCTCAAAACTCCCGAAGTTGAAGACTTGGTGGTGGACACAGGTTTTCTTCTTTTGGCCTCGTCCATCTTCCCGAGGGCCATTGCCATCAAATCATCCTCAGAAATGTTATGACTCACTGCAAAACAAAGAATATATAATCAGGTCAGCACAGCATGAACCCGGGAAAAGCAATAAAAATAAAGGCTTACCCGGGGAAAACCCCCATCTCTGAAGTACAGGTTCATATTCCATGGAATAACCATGGACCGCGAACTCGTCATCGTCCACCTGATTAATGATCCCGACCCATCTTTCTTCGTCGGGATCCAGATCGACTGGAGTATTTAACAACTCAATGTCTTCCTTAGATACTTCTTGAAATTGAGTTATGAAAGGTTCGGGAGTAGGAGGTTTAAAGAAAAGGAAGAATTCCCTCCACTTTTTGGTAGTGGACGGGAGAGAATCTTTCAGGATAAAGCTTCCTTGGAAAGAAGAGGAAATCCTTTTTGAAAGAAAAAACCAGCCAAGCTGGGTGTGCGGATGCAGAGAATAGAATTGATGGAACATGGGAAAGGTCGTGAAAACCCCCACGTTATGACAGAAGATGACAAACCCGATCATGATTCGCCAGCTGTTCGGGCTCAAGTTAGACGGGCTGAGCCGGTAGTGATCTAAAAAATCAAAAAAAATATAGTGTAGCGGGAGACGCAGCCCCCCGATGAAGGCGTCATAATACAAGGGATAAAATCCCTCTGGCTATCAGTCGGGACAATAACTTGGTACCCCTCAGGTATACCAAAACTAAACATAAATCTATCCAGATCCTCGGGAAAAAGGGAGCAAAGGTGAAATTCTGGACAAAATCAATATGCCAGGGACTTAAGGGCTCTGACTGGAGCAACTCTAAAGCAGCAGGGTCAAGCTTTTTGCGGTCGGGCTTACGGGGAATGGCTCCCCGAAAACCACTAGGACGTTGAAAAGGTGGACGGGGTGGAGCTTTTGATCTAGATACTCGGGAGGTAGACGGGACATCTGTCCAAAGAAAAGCTTGGGGATATGAAGCGGGAGGATCCCGGGAAGTGGCAGTAGACTCAGGTCTCAAGGCACTCTGGGCTGAAGGAGTGGCGGACTTGGAAGCAGGGGCAAGATTTGAATTCGAACTATGAGTAGGACCTTCCCGAGACTCAACACTGGGAATGGCTTCTACTTCAGTCCCTACTTCAGCCTCTACCTCAGCCTCTGCTTCATCTTGAACAGGTGGAACAGCCGGGACTTGGATCTCTCTTTTTTCCTTGTCCTTGCGAAACATCTCCTGAATTTCTATAAGAGGCCGAGGGTCATCGTCTTGGGTGGAACTACCGCAGGACTTAGACTTCTCCTCGTCTGAAGATTGCTCGTGGAGTTCTTTTAGATGGTCCCCGGTCAGGTTATACCTTTTGGTTTCATCACTATTGCCCTCACTAGCGTACCCCTCGACCTGACGACGTTTCTCCCGATATACAGGAACAGGAATTTTATGCTGATGCCTAAGACCCCTCAAGCTCACTTTTTGTCACGCCCTCCCAGCCGGTACCCTATCTGGCATACCCGAGAGTGTGATCCACAGCCCGAAGATCAGGTATCGAGTGATCAACCTCCCACATAAACAATAACATAATCATGAACAACCATAACAAGAGTGCGGAAGATAAATCATAGATCCAACAATGAAAGAATGAATCATAAACGAATCGGAATAATAGATATAATCAGAGTGTCAAACAGATAAGTAAAGTGAAGCAAAAATCCCACTTTACATCCAGCGGAAAAGTAGCTCTAAAGAATAAACTAGATAAAAGCTAATCCCAGTAGCAAGTACATTGGGTAACTAGATTATTCTCCACTTTGTAGACGACATCCTTGTAGGTGTAGATCTCATAAATAGCACAAGGACGCTTCCACTCAATGGTCGGACTAAGCATCGTACGAAGCATAACCACCCGTGGGATCTTCAGAGTAATTGTGGTAACCGCAATCACCTTCCCGGAGATATGTCTCTTCGCCTTGCGCTTCCTCATAGGGACCGTCATGGTATTCCAGACTGCAGGATAGTCTAACAACATTGTACAATAAAGGAATGAGTTTCAAAGAAACTCAAAGAAGGCGATTAAAATCCATAATAACATAAATGGCAGGATTCCGGAACAATCATAAATGCAATATGATATGAGACAAACAATGAATGAATGAATCTAACTCTAAGTATGCTGGTCTCTATTGGCAGACATGCTTTAAGTCATAGCACCGTACTTCTTTAGGAAAGTCCACTCACATCCTCAACCATTTAAGATATCTTGGATTCCCTCCAACCATTTAAGATATCTCGGGCGACCGATTGGTAATGGGTCCTTCATCCCTCGAGGACAAACCTTGGCGGGGGTTAAGTCAACACACTCTCTCACAACCATTTGGTATAAGTATCGGCGCATGTCGGGGTAAAACCTAGCCAAATGCAAGTCTTCTACTTGGTTACATCAAGTCGGATCCAGATACTTCCATTCCTCGTCCCCGACGATCCTTTCCGGTATCCTTCACACTAGAGTCAGGCGTATCCTATGGCACCGACCAACTCGGACTACGGACTCATCAACCCTATTGGTTATCCACATATGGTAAACGGGAAGCTCTCACGTCCTCTCACGGGTTGGTTACCGGTCTTAAGCGCCCGTGAGCCCAAGTCTAACCATATGCAACCCTACCAATAAATGGCCCCCACAATGTGATTCCTGTCCTCTCACGGGTTGGTTACCGGTCTTGAGCACCCATGAATCCCCATTGCTACCACCGGTCGTTCGGTCTCAATACCCCTCCGATTAGGGTCTCGACATAACAGGACATCCTAGCCAAACACTACTAGACAATCCTATATATGTCATCCAACAGTTTAGGAAGGTGTCCAGAGGGCATCTCCGGAAATATCCCATAATATTCCCGTAGTAGTCCAAGGACGAAGTGTCAAAAGGACACCTCTCCTTTCCAAACCATACGTAAGCATACACATGCATCAATTCATATCATCACATATATGGTAACTTCATATATGGAAAGAAATCAATGATTACAATCACTTGTATAACATTGGTAAGTAAATCATACATGAATCAATTCAATATGAATAAATAATGCTACCGTAATCAAAGTTATGCAACAAGTAGAATATCATTGTAAGAACAATAGGAAACAATAAAAAAAAAAAAAAAAAAAAAAAAAAACAACCAAAAAAAAAAAAAAAACCACCCCCCAAAAACACCCAAAAAAAAAAAAAAAAAAAAAAAAAGAAAAAAAGAAGAAGGCAAAAAAAAAAAAAAAAAAAAAAAAAAAACCCACCCAAAAAAAAAAAAAAAAAAAAAAAAAAAAACACGGGGGGCCGGGGGGGGGGGGGGGGGGGGGGGGCGGGGCCCAGCAAAACAAGGCACGAGGGACAAAAAAAAAAAAAAAGGCCCAGATCAAATCCAAACCTAAAGGGGTTTTGCACACAAGTCAAGTGACTTACCTAGTAGGTAGAAATGCCTTCAAACCGAGATAGAGAGCACTCCAAGTCCATCAACTAATTAGATCTTCATCAGGATTCCGTTTCCATAAATAGAACCTCATCATCAACTTTCATGGATTCAAAGCCGTACACCAAGTCCTCTACTGGGATGGCCCAAAGCTGACTTCTTACTTTACTTCGGGTCATCGGACCTACAAATAACAAGGTTTCCGGGTCAAGGTTAGGGCTGGGTTTCACATTCTCCCCCCTTAAAGAAATTTCGTCCCCGAAATTGAAAGCGTACCTGTGCTTCCAAAGAGGTAAGGAAACTTCTCCTTCATGTCTTCTTCCTTCTCCCAAGAAGCTTCTTCAGGGGTATGGTTCTTCCACCGAATCTTCACCAAAGGAATGGCGCGATTCCGCAGCTGCTTGTCCTTCCTATCCAGGATTTCGGCCGGTTCTTCATCATAGGTCAAATCAGCACTAAGTCCTTCAGTGCTTGCTGCAAAATGTGTTCCGGATTCTCTATGTATTTTCGGAGCATCGAAATATGAAACACATTGTGCACACCAGCAAGAGACGGAGGTAATGCTAATCGATACGCAACAGGTCCAACCTTTTCCAAAATCTCGAAAGGTCCAATGTAACGAGGGCTAAGCTTACCCTTAACATTGAATCTCATCACACCCTTCATTGGTGAGACCTTCGGAAAGACTTTCTCTCCAACTTGAAATTCCAAATCGGTCCTTCTCTTATCAAGCATAAGATTTCTGCCTCGATCGGGCAGACTTAATCCTTTCTCTTATCATATCTACCATAGCACTTGTAGCTTCAATCATCTCAGACCTAAGACTTTTCTTTCAACTGCCTCACTCCAAGACAAAGGTGTCCTACAAGTACTACCATACAAAGCCTTGAATGGAGCCATGCCTATTGTTGCTTGATAACCGTTGTTATAGGCAAACTCAACCAAAGCTAGGTGTTCATCCCAATTTCCACCCATATCCACCACACAAGATCTCGAGCATGTCTTCCAATGTCTGAATTGTCCGCTCGGATTGTCCATCGACCGTGGATGATGAGCTGTACTCAAGTTCAATTGGGTTCCCAAGGCCTTCGCAAACTATTCCAAAACCTTGAGGTGAACCTAGGATCACGATCCGAGACAATACTCAATGGCACACCATGCGAGACGAACCACATTATCCACATAAAGCCCGGCTAGCTTATCCGGAGTATGAGTGATCTTCATAGGAATGAAATGGGCTGATTTGGTCAACCTATCAACAATCACCCACACAAAGTGTCATTGCCTTTACTTGTCCGAGGCAAGCTAGTCACAAAGTCCATGGAGATATCTTCCCACTTCCAACTAGGAATAGGAAGGGGTTGAAGTAATCCAGATGGAGGTTGTCGAACGGCTTTCACACGTTGGCAAGTCTCACACTTGGCAACAAAATCATCAACATCCGCCTTTAGACCAATCCACCAAAAATGTTCCTTCAAGTCCTTGTACATCTTGGTGCTTCCCGGGTGTACAAGAAAGACCGACCGGTGTGCTTCCTTCAATATTTCATTCTTAACTTCATCGTTTGCCGGCACACACAGTCTTCCTCTAAACAACAAAGCACCATCCATGGATATACCAAAGTCGGGGTCCGACTCAGATTCGAAGAAATCTTCTCAACTTTGGTCAAAAACTCCTGATCGTAACTCCGCAGAGCAACAATCTTATCTCTAAGACCAGATCTTGCCGTCATGGCGTAAAGAATAAAATCAGAATTCTCGTGGACGATTTCCAATTCAAAACTCTCAATAGAAGACCACAATGGTAAACTCAAAGCATTCAAATCCAAAGTCTTCTTTCTGGTTCTTCCTACTAAGAGCATCGGCAACAACATTTGCTTTCCCAGGATGATACCGAATATCACAATCATAATCGGAGACGAGTTCCAACCATCTCCTTTGTCTCATGTTCAACTCCTTTTGGGTAAAGAAGTATTTCAAACTCTTATGATCCGTGAAAATGGCAATCTTCTCACCGTAAAGATAATGTCTCCAAATCTTCAAAGCAAAGACAACGGCGGCAAGTTCTAGATCGTGAGTGGGGTAATTCCGCTCATAATCCTTCAATTGCCGAGAAGCATAGGCTACGACCTTGCCATGTTGCATCAAGTACACAACCCAAACCAATCTTTGACGCATCGGTATAAACTGTCATACCACCGGAACTATCGGGTATAGTCAAAACCGGGGCACTGGTCAATCTATCTTTCAACTCTTGGAAATTCTTCTCACAAAGCGTCGACCAAACAAACTTCTCTTCTTTCCTGGTCAACTTAGTCATAGGAGCAGCCAACCGAGAAAAGTTCTCAATAAACCTTCGGTAGTAACCCGCCAATCCAAGAAAACTTCTTATTTCCGTTATCGACTTCGGTCTCTCCCAATCAGCCACGCTTGGACCTTTTCAGATCGACACGAATACCTTCGGCTGAAACTACATGACCAAGGAAAACCACTCTCTTAAGCCGTAAATCACACTTGCTAAACTTAGCAAACAACTTCTTTTCCCGCAACCTTTGCAAAGTGAAACTTAGATGACTCGCATGCTCTTCTTCGCTCTTCGAATAGATCAAGATGTCATCAATGAACACAATCACAAACTTATCAAGCACATCATGAAATACTCGGTTCATGAGGTCCATGAACACCGCAGAGCATTGGTCAATCCGAAGGGCATGACTCTAAACTCGTAGTGACCATACCGCGTTCGGAAAGCTGTCTTGAAGATATCACTAGACTTCACTTTCAATTGGTGATATCCGGACCTTAAGTCAATCTTCGAGAACACAACCGCACCCTTCAACCGATCGAAGAGATCATCGATTCTCGGGCAGCGGATATCTATTCTTGATAGTCAACTTATTCAACTCACGGTAGTCGATGCACAAGAGCATACTACCGTCTTTCTTCTTGACGAACAAGACCGGAGCTCCCCAAGGTGACACACTAGGCTGTACGAAACCTCTATCAATGAGCTCATTCAACTGATTTTGCAACTCTTTCAACTCAAGAGGAGCCATCCTATACGGAGCTTTAGATACCGGAGCGGCACCAGGGACGAGATCAATAGAGAATTCGACATCTCTCGTCCGGAGGCACTCCCGATAGATCATCGTGGAAGACATCAACAAAGTCGCAGACAACTCGACTTCGTCGACTCTTTTCTCCACTATACCCTTGCCTTCGGATGAAGCATCATCCACTAGGGCATAGACTTGCATCAAGGCAATAAAGCACCTTCTTACAAACCCTTCTTTTCACCTTGAAATTCAAAGACCGGACTTCCACAAATATGGAACTGAATCTTCTTTGAGGAACAAAGGAACACAGCTTTGTGGGCTGTCAACCAATCAATTCCCAAAATAACATCGAAGTCCTTCATGTCAAGAATCACAAAATTGGCTTCCAAGTTCTTCTCACCAATCAACACAGACATTAGATAACCCCTTATCTAGTTTCACAACAGACCAGTAGGTGTACTAATCAATAAACAACTAGACAACTTCTCGGGGATTAGGTTAGTCTTCTTGATGAATGCAGATGACATGAACGAATGAGATGCACCCGTATCAAATAAGACAAATGCGTAAATAGAAGCGACTAACAATGTACCCGTAATCACATCATGGCTTGGATCCCGCTTCAAGCATCGGAAATACTGAAAACTCTACCAGAGGGAGGAGCAGGAGCACTCTTCACCACCGGGGCAGTCGTGTCAAGGTGCCGCTTCGGGACAGCACGAGCAAAATGACCAGCTTGCTTGCAAGAGAAGCAAACAGGATTGCCGGATCCAACAGGGGTGGCTGCAACAGAGGGCTTCGAACAAAAGGCCTTGCACTTGCACTTGCACTTGCACTTGAATTTGCTGGTGGTCGGTTTCCGCCATACTCGTTTAAACCGGCCGGGCTGCTGAAAACCCGTGTTCGACCTACACTCTTAGCCCGAAGGGTAGGAGTGGGGTAGGGTGTAGGTCTCACATAACGACGGTCATTGCGATCCACCAAACCACGTAATTCCTTGATCGCCAAGGCTTTCGCACACGAGCACTTTCCTTCTCTCGTTTCTTCCAACTTCTTCGAGTTCTCGCACCACTTGAGCATAGCTCACTATAGGCCGGATCGTGAGATAAGCTTTAATGGCGTGGCGTAGTCCTTTGAAGAACTTCTTTGCTTTCGCGAGGTCTTCCTTCAAAGAATCTGGAGCAAAGAAATGAAGCTCCTCGAACTTCGTTGGTACTCCAACACAGACAAAGTTCCTTGAGTCGAATCATAAACTCAGCCTTCCTTTGCATCCTTCACCGCCTCGGGAAAGTAGTTCATACAAAAAGCCTCTTTGAATAACTCCCAAGTTACAACTCCCGCATGCAAACCTTCCAAAACAGACGAGTGGAAATCCACCATGCATCAGCCTTCTTGTTGCAACTTCGCTCAAAGAAACAAAATCTTTCGAGCTTCCGAGCATTGCAGATGCCGGAAAGCCTTCTCCAACTCACGAAGCCACTTGTTAGGAAACAAGGGGTCCTTGGTAACTCCAAGAAAAGTGGGTACTTGCATCTTCGTAAAACTCTCCATCAAAGGAGTATGAAGAGTTCCAACTAAACCTCCCGCATTCAGGATCGCGGCATGAGGATTCACATTAGCACCAGCCCGGGTCTCATTATGCGAGTCATGAAACCCACCAACATCCGGTTGAACCTGAGCCGCTTGTCGCCGCATCATATTGCCCATGATATTGGCAATATCTCCCAAACTTCCAACATTCGGGGCACCAGGGATCTCATGAGTACCCCGATCAGCATTTGGTATCTCACCACCTCCATGAGGTACTTCACCACCTCCCCGAGGTATTTCACCACCTCCATGACCACCGGATTCACCACGCCCACTTCTCGTGAGTAACCATTCCGCAAAACCGAGAACATCAAAATACCGAATTTCGAAGATTCAACATAAACCACAAGTCCAAATGATTTGAAAACTTAAATCATGCTCAAATATATCCATATAGTCATCAAACAATATTCCATAAGGCAAAAATCACATTTTCCAAAAATTCAACAGCAAATGAGGTCACCGTGACCATTGGTCGAGTGGTTGGTCGAGTGACCCCGCCGACCAATCGCCGACCAATGAAGACAGTAATGCGAAAATTCGCATTATAAGCCTCATTTCCACATTCCAACCTCATTCTAACTTCTTCCAAAGGTGAGAGAGCTCTAGGGAAAATATCCAAGAGTTCCCACAAGTGTTCTTGAGGTGATTTAGTGCTTCAACATCAACACCACAACACACCATCTTCACAAACAAGGTAAATCCCTCATTCTTCCTTCCATTATCATCTTCTCATGCTTGCATTTCAATAAAACCATGCTTTACTTGTATCCAATGCTAGAAATCATGCTTAGGAATGCTTAGAAACATATTCCCTAGGTTTTAAACACAATGACATGCATAGACAACAAGTTTTAACACATTTGGTGCTCATCTCGCAAAGTTTTATATCGAAATCGATATCTTTAGAAAAATTTCGTTTTCTCCCAAACCGCTTGAAATTTTCGCACGAGATCAAATGCTACATGCTCAAGATGACATTGTAGATAGGTCCATACAATTTGATTTAACCAATTTCAACTTTTCAAAAATCCAATTTTGACCTAAATTGCAAAATCCCCAAATTTCTTCTTGCTGAATTTTTCGCTTTAATCCATGTTTTCGATCGATTTTCATCAAAACAACTTCATAGACATGAAATTCCAAGTATTGCGCACATGCTAGTATGTTCAAATCAAATTTCCCCCAAATTTGAAATTTTCCGAAAAATTACGAAAATACCCTTTTGGCTCAAATCTTGAAATAGCACTAATTGGAATTGTCTCTTGTCTCTTCCACGGATACATCATGCGGAGGGGAGGATGAGGAGGAGGTAGAGGTCGAGGTCGCATCGTAGGTGCTCTTGGGGGCGGAGGTCGGTTCCTTTCGAGCCTAGAGAGGAGGTTAGGAGACCGGACCTATTTGACACACCTCGAGCCGAGTTTCTATACGAGGCCTACTTCAGCTATTGTAACATCGAGATGGGGCGTCTACTTCACTTACGCCAGCTCAGAGCCTTCAGGATCCGGCAGAGGTTCGACACTTTACAGTGGACTCACCTCTTCACCGAGGATTTGCCGGTATACCCGGAGCTAGTGAGGTTGTTCTTCAAAGCAACCTTACTTACACAGAGGAGGCTCCGGGGCCGGGGACATCCACTCGGACTTGTTCTCGGGGAGCGTGGTCCTTCGGACTCGGATTCGCTTCTCTACCCGGACACCGGCCGAGATCTTGCAGGTCCCTTACTACCCACAAGCAGTGTGTGTGGATACCCGCAGGAGCAGCACGGGACAGCCATCCGATGCCGTACGAGCTTCGCGAGATATGCTCTACGCTATGGGATAGCCGCCGATGCTTCACACCGTGGACTAGCGGACGGATGACGGGTTCTCGCACGTATTATCGGTCGCATAGTCGGCCGAAACATCATGCCGAAAGCCGGACATCACCATCGGGTCACAAGTGATGGAGGCCTTGGTCATTTACCGCATCTACATGGGCTTCGAGATCGATCTTTCCTACATCATTCAGCAGGTCATGCCGGACTTAGTTCTCGCGGCCTAGCATGCGGAACCTTTGCTATGGGAGGCTTCGACTTTGATCTTCGGGCATTTCGGGGTGAGTTTCGAGGATACTCCGATGGACACTAGATCACGGGGATACCCCATTGGGACTCGGACCATTCGACGGATGAGACTACATCGGTTAGAGAGATCTCCGGTCCGAGAGGGTGAGGATGATGATGAATCGGAGGATGAGGATGAGGGATCGGAGGATGGAGGAGAGGATATCGGTCCCGATAGTGATGATCAGGCCGGAGACGATACGGATATGCGCGAGGCCGAGCCCGTGCATCACGAGTTTCCTTCATCACACTTCGAGGCAAGCGGCCCTTCACATGCGGTTCCGGAGACTTCGGATCTTGGTGCACGATGAGATCGATGACTTCCATGCTAGAGAGGATGGAGGTCGGACAGAGCAGATGTACGAGAGGATGGAGTCTCGACAGAGAGGATAGAGCGTCGGTGACTTAGCTAGCAGAGGAGTTCGAGCATATAGAGATCGAGTAGATCACCTAGATAGACCGTACTTTAGGATTTTCCCTTTATGCATTTCGGATGTAATCACCGTAAAAACTTTTGAAATTAATGAAGTTCATTTTGTTTCTCTTTAATTATTGTATATTATGCACTTTTATTTTCCTTGCATTAGTGACATTTGTTCAAGTATAATTATGGTATGTTATTCGAAATGTTCGTTATGCCTCAAAGTTCAAGTTCCTAATTCAGTGTTCTATTATTCACTTCTAAGAGTAGAAGAGTCATTTCGGATCAATGACTCAGAATGTTCAGTTGTTGTCTTTTGTGGTTAGGATCTCCTCGAACCTTGGGCTCGATACCAATCATCACGCCCTCCCAGCCGGTACCCTATCCGGCATACCCGAGAGTGTGATCCACAGCCCGAAGATCAGGTATCGAGTGATCAACCTCCCACATAAACAATAACATAATCATGAACAACCATAACAAGAGTGCGGAAGATAAATCATAGATCCAACAATGAAAGAATGAATCATAAACGAATCGGAATAATAGATATAATCGTAGTGTCAAACAGATAAGTAAAGTGAAGCAAAAATCCCACTTTACATCCAAATGGAAAAGTAGCTCTAAAGAATAAACTAGATAAAAGCTAATCCCAGAGCAAGTACATTGGGTAACTAGATTATTCTCCACTTTGTAGACGACATCCTTGTAGGTGTAGATCTCATAAATAGCACAAGGACGCTTCCACTCAATGGTCGGAATAAGCATCGTACGAAGCATAACCACCCGTGGGATCTTCAGAGTAATTGTGGTAACCGCAATCACCTTCCTGGAGATATGTCTCTTCGCCTTGCGCTTCCTCATAGGGACCGTCATGGTATTCCGTACTGCAGGATAGTCTAACAACATTGTACAATAAAGGAATGAGTTTCAAAGAAACTCAAGAAGGCGCTTAAAATCCATAATAACATAAATGGCAGGATTCCGGAACAATCATAAATGCAATATGATATGAGACAAACAATGAATGAATGAATCTAACTCTAAGTATGCTGGTCTCTATTGGCAGACATGCTTTAAGTCATAGCACCGTACTTCTTTAGGAAAGTCCACTCACATCCTCAACCATTTAAGATATCTTGGATTCCCTCCAACCATTTAAGATATCTCCGAGCGACCGATTGGTAATGGGTCCTTCATCCCTCGGGACAAACCTTGGCAGGGGGTTAAGTCAACACACTCTCTCACAACCATTTGGTATAAGCACCTGGCGCATGTCGTGTAAAACCTAGCCAAATGCAAGTCTTCTACTTGGTTACATCAAGTCGATCCAGATACTTCCATTCCTCGTCCCCGACGATCCTTTCCGGTATCCTTCACACTAGAGTCGGCGTATCCTATGGCACCGACCAACTCGGACTACGGACTCATCAACCCTATTGGTTATCCACATATGGTAAACGGGAAGCTCTCACGTCCTCTCACGGGTTGGTTACCGGTCTTAAGCGCCCGTGAGCCCAAGTCTAACCATATGCAACCCTACCAACAAATGGCCCCCACAATGTGATTCCTGTCCTCTCACGGGTTGGTTACCGGTCTTGAGCACCCATGAATCCCCATTGCTACCACCGGTCGTTCGGTCTCAATACCCCTCCGATTAGGGTCCGACATAACAGACATCCTAGCCAAACACTACTAGACAATCCTATATATGTCATCCAACAGTTTAGGAAGGTGTCCAGAGGGCATCTCCGGAAATATCCCATAATATTCCCGTAGTAGTCCAAGGACAGAAGTGTCAAAAGGACACCTCTCCTTTCCAAACCATACGTAAGCATACACATGCATCAATTCATATCATCACATATATGGTAACTTCATATATGGAAAGAAATCAGTATTACAATCACTTGTATAACATTGGTAAGTAAATCATACATGAATCAATTCAATATGAATAAATAATGCTACTGTAATCAAAGTTATGCAACAGTAGAATATCATTGTAAGAATCTAATTTAGGAAACATATTAATGATATTCAAATATAGAAACTAGATTCATGCTATCTATGTAATTAAGGAAATAACCATCCTTACCTTTTATAACTCGCAAAGAATCCTAAGAAATCAAGTAAGATCTTGGCAAACTTGAGAAGAAGGTCCTAAACAAGTATATACAACATATTAGGAAAGATCCCTAACAGAATATATATCAAAACATCCGAAACAGACCAATTCTGGAGATGCTGTACTCATTGGTCGAGTGGATTGGTCGAGTGGTCCAGTCGACCAATCAGTCGACCAATGCTGACAGCAAGGCCAAAACAGGGAATTGAAGGCCCAGATCAAATCCAAACCTAAAGGGGTTTTGCACACAAGTCAAGTGACTTACCTAGTAGGTAGAAATGCCTTCAAACCAAGATAGAGAGCACTCCAAGTCCATCAACTAATTAGATCTTCATCAGGATTCCGTTTCCATAAATAGAACCTCATCATCAACTTTCATGGATTCAAAGCCAGACACCAAGTCCTCTACTGGGATGGCCCAAAGCTGACTTCTTACTTTACTTCGGGTCATCGGACCTACAAATAACAAGGTTTCCGGGTCAAGGTTAGGGCTGGGTTTCACACTTTTGGTCTCTTCGGGGCCTTATATTTCCTCGGGGCCATAAGAAAGAAAGAAACTTACTGTTTGAAGACTCGGGAGGCTTGGAAGACTTTGGAAGTTTGGCCGGGAGCGATTCTTAGTCGAGAGCAAAGAAAGTAGTGGAACGAAAATGGAAGGGAAGGTCCCTATTTATATTGCCGGAAGAGGCGTTACACCCTTGAATCAGACGATTACGACTATTGATGATCAACGATTATTAAGTGGAGACGGTTCACTTACCCCAAAGCAATCATTATGAGCCTACGCTTAGCCGCATGACGTGTCACTCTCGGGCTGGGCAAGGTCATCGAGAAGAACCATTACGAAAACGGCTGGAAACGGCTGGTCACTTCATTGCAGGCATTTAATACATCCGTTTGAGAGTACTCCGGGGGTCTCTCGAGTTCATCGAACAAAACTCAAGAGGAGTCTTCCCATCAACCGGGATAAGTAACGAGCGTTATTTGAGAATTGCTACATAACCTCGGGCAATGTAGAGTAATGGTCGGGATCGAGAAAGAAGACTTGAGGTTTACCCTAAACAATCGGGACAGCATCCTATTGCAACCACAATCATGGATAACCAGTACTGTCCTAGAAACTTGGGCACTGGATGTTCCAACTTCCTTGCTATCCCGAGCATTGCGAACAACGACCGGGATAGGGGGCTTATGATACGGGAAGTTCATACCCAATGGGTATAACCCGACCGAACTGGGTGTAACCAGATTGACCGGGTTATACCCGGTCATATGAGTAAACCCAGACGGGTCATCTCACCTACACTTGCATCAGCGGGTTACGCCCGAATGGGGCTCCACCTCGAGTCGGGACATGACCGACTATGTTGACCAGAGCGCACATCACACTTAACAAATAAGGCAGTCTCTCTCTGTTGAGAAAGTCAACTTCAACGGCTGTCTAACTGGGACCAATAAAGGAAAGGTATAATCCTTAGGGATTCGATGGCTCCTGTCTGGCGAACTTACCGAATACGTACAAGGTAAGTTAATCACTATAAGATAGGGGACGCATCCCCTTGGTTAGCAATCCAATACACTCTGAGTATAATCTTGTGTAGCTTTTGCACGAGTCCTTACTCTATTCATTATCTGACTTTGCCATCGGAGGCAGTTGCCCGGCACACAAGCCGGCCCGCATCTAACCTTTCTTGCAGGACTCTTCGTCCCGGATACGAGAGGAGGCTCAGTCAGATCCAGAAGCATAATTAATCTGCATCATTTAGTTAGGCTAAGTTTAGTTTAATGGACACTTCTGACTAATGTTAGGTTTGTTTTCATAACAATGCTTAGATTAGGGTTGTATCTAATTGTTCTAAGAGTACCCTCCTCTTCTATTCTGATAAAATGGTACTTTCTTTCACATTTGTATTGTTTCTTGGCTTATTTTAACTCTTCTTTCCATGGTTTTTTTTTTTCCCTTCTTCCTTTCAATTCCAAATTTATTGGTCTGGAGTACATGTAACATTTCTTTGGATTGATTTGTTGATAAATTTTAATAATATAGATGACTAATCTATGGGATAATCGATGTAAGTTGGAACCAAATGACTAAGGTAAGGGAAGATGGGAGAAACTCATAATCTAGCTCTATATTTATCTTTTTTCTTCAAAAAAAAAAAAACAAAACAGAAAAAGAAAAAAGAAGAAGAAAACTCAACATTTGCAATAGTTAGTAGAGAATGCATGGGTTAATCAAATATTTCATAGCTATATGCATCTTGATTTGATTGATTCTTGCACAATTTTCATTACTGTAATTAAAAGGTCTTAATATGAATTTTGTCATTTTATTGCAAGACAATGGAGCTTTTGACGGAATTAGCTATTCTGGAAGAAGCAATGCAGTTTGAAGAAGAAATTTTGAATTTTTAACGTGGTTTCTATGAGGATACTATCTATATCACTTATGATATTCAATTTATATGTGCCTTACCAATGTGAAAGTTTCTCAGTAAGATCAAACAAACTTTCATTCAGAACTAAAATCAATACAATAATATCTATTACCATGCTTCTTATGTCCGGAGGTTCTTTAGTTTTGACACAATTGATTTCTAGCACTCTAATCAAACTTAGAATTTTTCCAATTGGGCATAGATGTGAAACAACTAAAGACAAAATCTCATGGTTTTTCAGCTTCTCCAAAAGGTAAATAGGGCAAGGAGAATTAATCATGTCTCAGTTATATTGAGAATATAAAACAATCACTAAAGCAAAAATATTTAAGAATAAAAATTCAAAGGGATTGACCGCTCTTTGAACCTAGGTTATAAGAAAAGAACTTGGATTCTTTGAGGCTTGGGCAATTCCATTTGTTAATTATTTGGCAAGAAAAAGAAAAACATTTCACATTATTATTCGTATGTTTCAACTTGGATATTGAAGTTGAAAATGGTTTGCCCAATGTCCAGTTAGAATGCAATGTTAGAGACCATAGAAAGCAAGACTATTATTTCCCTTAATTGGAATACATAGCATTTTCCTTAGAAAATTATTGTTTCTCCTCTTGCTTTCACTCTATTTTATTGCATGTCGAGAGATCCTATAAGATATTTTCCATGTTTTCTCTTTTAATCCTCCACATATGATCACACATATATTACCAAAAAAATAAAATAAAATTATGATCACGTTTGCATTTGCACATGATGTGTAAAGTATAGCTTCAATCACATATAGTAGAGGCCCTTAACTTATGGGCATCATTTTTTAATTCAGTAGGCTGATTTAATGTAGCAAAACATTATATTTGTGCGTTTAGCCTTGTTGAATGTTTCTTTCAGATTAATTATTATCATATCTCTCTACAAAAGCATTATCTAGCAATCTTGTGTTTCTCAAATAAAATGCTCAAAACCTTTTACTCTCCAAAAATCAGCTAGTAGATTGCACTTGGCACTTGGTTGAATTGACCATGTAATGAGCATTAGGATGACTAATTTGGTCTCAAGCTAAGCTATGAGACTACTCTCTACATGTTTCAGACAATTTCGTATGAGAAAGATGTTTCCGGATTTACTTGTAGATATTCTCAAATGCATAATTTTTTTGCAGGTGACAAAAGTACATCATTCCCTTGAACCAGGACTCTCAACATCACTTACTAACTGCTTTAAGACCATTGTGAAGCTTGTCATCCACAAACAAGAAAATAATAACTTATTGAGAGAAAGAATTTACACTATAATGGGAACAACTTTTATTTATTGAAGGCCAAACTAATTCCCTTAACATATTCATATTTTTATTTCAACATTCTCAAATTTCTTTCATATGTAAGAAAGTTATTTTCTTCTTTTTTTTCTTCCTTTTTTTTCTTGACCGCGCAACGTTTTGTTTTACTTTTTAAATGACAAACTTGATAAAATTAATATTGTAACATTCTAACTCCCCCCCCCCCTTGTGGATGTTGTATTGTTTTCACAATGTTCTTAGGGGAATTAATTGTTGGTTACTTCGTTTGCCTTTCAACTTCTTTGATTTATGTAAAAATTATTTTATCTGGTTTATTCAACATACAAATGAGAAGTAAAAAGAGTAGAAATGTTTAGGTAAAGAACGAGGTAACTATATAAAAGTTGCGATATGTAAAACTTTTAGAAGATTTTTTTCAGTAGGAAAAATAGTATATAGCATATTGAGGTAAATAAATTTTAAATTATTAGATAAAAAATAAAAACTTTGTTTAATGTTTATTCAAACACCAACATAATATAACCAAACAATAAATTTTGTGAAAACAAAACCATAAATTTTGCCAAGTGAAAGCAAAACCTAGTTTCTACACTCTTCCCAAAACGTCGTCCGTCCTCATCTCACTCGGTCTCCAGCTAGAATAAACTTGGACGTTGGAAGAAAACCGGTGGAAGTCGCTATTACAGACACAATTGAACACGAGAGGAAAAGCATGTTCTTGCGACCATTGTCGTTGAAGCGAGTGCAGTGCCAAGTGGGATCGGCGTCAGTGATGAAGACACTCAGTGAAGGTTTGTTGGGCACTGAGGACCCAAGCAGAAGAGACGAGTAAGGCTTGCAATAATTGAGACCAACCCAAGGTGCCTATACAACGTTCTATGGTGGAATCTAAGCAAGGATGATGCTTCTCCAGTAAAGGAGCCTCAAATTCATCCGAGTTGAGTCCAAATGAATGATGAATCGGCCACTCTAGGCCATCTCAGAGCTCCATGGAAACTCCTCTGGCCAGCTTTTGGGAGTAAAAGGCTCCCTAGCCCCCCCCCCCCCCCCCCTTCAAAGAAAAAGAAAACGAGAAGTAGAAGAGAAGAAAAAGGCCTCATTCTCATTAAACATGGCACTTCAAGGATTTACTTTTTAACATGAGGTATTACATAATATATGCAATTGGCGAAAGAGTTAAATCCATGACCTCTTTACTAATAAATATTGGTCTTACCACTAGAGCAACTTTGTGTTGGCAACATCTATGCGTCTTTCATTTAACATGAAGAAAAGGGTGGTACGTGCTCCTATTAATACTCCAATTTTTTCTCTTTTGCCTTCGTCTCCACCAAGCTTTTCACAACGCTGTTCGAAACTTTATCTAGTAGACGCGGCCAATTCCTTGAGATCGATTCATTGAAAAACAATTAGAATGTTGTTAAGAATGTCTTAAACCTGTAAAATGTTTACTGAGAACATTCATATTCACTCATAGATATATGTATCTCAAACCAAAAGGAAAAAGAAAAAAAAACTATAGTTTGATGATCCTCACCCATTGTGGGAATCAAAAGGGATGCCAATCCTGCGTTTGGCCAGCTCAAGCGCCCATCTGTACCTATCCAGGTCTTTGGCAGAATAAGTGCCATCATCCACAAGCACAAGATCAGAAGGATTGACATCATAGAAGATTGGAATGATCTTCTTCTGGCATTTTGTCATGAGAACCAATTCATGGAGA
Organism: Hakea prostrata; assembly: GCF_041222555.1. Lineage (NCBI taxonomy): Eukaryota > Viridiplantae > Streptophyta > Magnoliopsida > Proteales > Proteaceae > Hakea > Hakea prostrata. The sequence continues at coordinate 33,140,799 of NC_142607.1, read as the reverse complement.
CAGTAGTAAGAATGACAATAATTTGGTGAGAAGATGGCCACCCCAACCTTACACTCTCGTATGCCACTTTCAATGCTCTTCCATAGCTCGTCTCCTGGCATCATGCTCTTAGAATCCAAGAACGGCTTGAGTTTTAGATTGGTCAGGCGATCGTACAGCAACCCAGCTATAGTATGCTTGGTATCCATCCCCCTATGGTTTATAAAAACATCACAGACACCGGCCATGCCAGTTTTCTGATAGGTGCTTCTGTGGCTTCTACGACCCATCATTAACCACTTGGATAAAGATCCGCTCATCTCTTCTGCAATTCACTTAACAGACAAATGGAAACCCAGACCAGAGGAGCGTACACGCTTGATCAAGCAATGTTCAGTAGTCCTTTTATAGCATGAAATCCTCGTGAATAATGAACTCATGATACCACTGTTGCCTTGCCTGTTGTATTCTTTGTGAATTAAAATAATATTTACATAAGTTCTCATCGGGTCAAAATGACTTGCTGACAGAGTGACTACACGACCAGAAAAATAATCTTACCATAAAAAATCCATTATATATGTCATTAAGCATTACTATGTATCATCAAATAACCAATCACACTGCAGTTCACGTAGCATTAATAAGGAATTAACACTTTATCCTATCCAGTAAGGTTAAACACACGGGACAACTTCTTTTACCATCCACAGTGCCCATATGTTTGGGGTTTTATATATAGGGAAATTGGGGATGGAAAATTGCGGTAAAGGTTGAATTTACAACCCAGAGAAGGAAGGTTTACAACTATTCCATTAACCCTCTATTGGCAAAAAAGTCCCATATGTTAAGAGGTAGTCCACACAATTAATAGTACATCGAGGCCCACCGTTAATGGTTCATTAACGGTATATATAAGAGACTATTACAGTCAGCATTACAGCCGTAGGACTAATTGCAAAATTACCCAGATAACCCTCAATACCTACTGTCGGCCATATTCATCCCCCCAAGCCATCATCCTGGACATGAGAAATGGCATGTAAATCATTCATGCATCCCTGCCTTTGTTCCAATTTTCAAACCCTAATACTTTGTGTATGACTACGACTTTCTTCATCATAGTATTAATTTAAATATGGCATAAATATGGCTAAACAGCTGTGGAAATAAATTCTATAATTAAATGTATTGAATTAAATCTGAACCGTTTATGATGGACGATTCAAATTTAATGGTTGGATTTCTAGAACCGTTTAACCAAGTAATTTACACAACCATTTAGCCACCACCGTTCTGGTCCAGATTTATATAGGTGGTTTTTTTTTTTTTTTAGTTTTAGTGGTGTAATTCAAAAAGTGAGGGAGAAAAAAATTAAAATGAGTATTCAATATCTACTTAGAATTCATTCACACTATTTACAGCTCACTACTCAGTGTTAACCAATTTCCCCCAACGTGAATCACTTTCAACGTGTGGATAGTTTACAGTCTACACCTTCGCCCACGTACCGCCAAAAGAAGATTGTCTCAAATGTGCGGGCGACAGCTCCTTTCAGCCGCTAAAAAGGAAGACATAACCGATTCTTCCAGCCAAGTGTCAGTCAATGCTTATGTATTTGTAATGTCGATAGACATCAAATTGAATTAATTAAAGATGAAAAAAAACGTGTATTATTGACTTCCAGAAGGTCCTTTGAATGGATTTTCTCCTCTTAATCCGTGCCAAACGGGGATTTTTAGTTTTATTTTTTTTGTTTATGAAATGGATGCCACTCATCATGAGTGGACCATAAGCGCTTTTCTCTAACAGATCAGACAATTTCATCTGATTCATATTTCCTCGGTCTAATAATGGGTAAGTCCTTGGTCTTGTATGTTGTGTAGGTAATTTTTAGAAATATTCTAGCCGCCACTTCGTCTCAAGTTTATACGATTAGGATGGTTTCCATGAGCTTCACCACTGTTAGATATCCCACAATTAATCAAACACTAGTTACTACATCCAAGGCTTCTAAGAGTTCTATTGCCGTTAGAAGTCCCACAGCTGATCAAATATCGGTTACTACATTCAAGAAGAACTCTACAATTGATACTTACAAAGACTCTAATCAACCCAAAGAAGAGTTTGATATTGATTGATACTGTTGTGGAGAATAAAGGTCCCGACTACCCCCCCTCGGGAGAGATACACACCCCTCTCGGGAAGATGTATCTCTCCCTCCTCAAAGGTCCCGACTGCCTCACTCGGGAGAGATACACCCCCTTAGGCAGGCTCATCTCTTCGTTGGAGAAGGGTTTCGAGTGCCTCACTCGGGAAAGATATATATCCAACTCAAGCAGTTCTCAGAAGACTCTCTTAACCAAGTCAAGAAGAGTTAGTTACGCATAAACACCCAGCATTTCTGTTCCGAGAATGGGGGAGAAGAGTCAGCGAGATAACGGCTCTATCTGCGACAAAGGAGGAGCCATTATTCCACTACTCCACTCACTCCACAACTATCGATCCGAAACTTAAGGAATCGCCGCCTCCAGGTAACCTTTATATAAACCCACCTCCTACATGGAGAAATGTACGAGAACTTCATTTGAGTAATTACTCATTAAATTCTTGAGAACTCTCTCAAGAGCTCTTATTGTTGCCTAGGCTGACTTCGGCGTTGGAGGCGGTTCCCCGGCCAAAACTTGGCCGGACCGTTCTTGCTTTCTTTGTGTGTGCAGGCATCCCAATTATTCCAACTTGGCTGGAGAGCTCTTAAGGTGGTCATCTCAATATCCGGCCCTCGAAGAAGTTCTAGACGCAACAAATTGGCGCCGTCTGTGGGAAATGTCACAAAAAGTCATGACGAGACATACCACACCTCAGGTGACAAGTTCTCAAATTCACACTCGAGCGAGAGAAAGGGAGATAGAAAACGGACGTGTTGAAGAACAAACTCTCCCTTCTCCAGATCGACAAATTCCTATTCCAGAGGAAGGTCAAGAAGGAGTTCCAGAGATTCCTCCATTAACTATTCCAACTCCATTTGGAGAGGGAGGTTCAAGTCAACCTCCTATTCCAGCAACAATAGCCGATTTGCAGAATATGCAAAGAGAAGTCCAACAACAAATGTTGGAACTCCAAGGAGTAGTTCGTGGCTTAGTCCATCAAATCGGGGTACCATCGGACCAGCCAGAAATTCCCAAGAAGGACGAAGGCGGGAAGCCGTCCGACAGACTCGGGATAGGCAACGTCCGGTGAATGAAGAAAGGCGAAATCCCAGAATACCAAGACGACCAGCCGAACGAGTTGGAGAAAGATCTCAAGGAGTTCGTATTGAAGAACCACTTCCTCGAGGAGATCGGACGAGGGGAAGTGTGTTCAACCGTTTGGCTGGCCTCAGGCAAACTCAAGACTTACCCAGAAGGGGACGCCGAAATGAAGGAGTTCGGGAACAAGAAGGCGAAAGCCATGGAAGAGGCCATTCCAGATCTAATGACCCGAGAGGATCGGTTAGTCAGTATGGATCTTCTCATGGACCAACTTCCCAATATTCTGATCTTGGAAGTGTTCGGTCTCTGCAAGAACGTCAAGAGGCGCATGGTCTCGGGAGAAGATTAGATGCCATGGAGAGAAGGCTTGATGATCAGGACCTGGACGATGACTATGACGTGGTTGACAGAGAAACTTTCTCAGAAGAAGTCATGAGAGCACCTCTTCCACCTAACTTTATCATGCCGACGTTTACTCCCTTCGAAGGTAAGTCTAATCCTCATGAACATATTAGTTATTTCAAATCTGTCATGGCTGTTAATGGTCGAGAAAATGAGCTATTATGCCGAACTTTCCCGGCATCTCTCAAAGGCCCGGCGATAAAGTGGTTTTCTAGCCTACCGCCGAGATCCATCTGAAACTTCCTAGAGCTCGGGAGAAAATTTATTGCCCGATTCCGAAGTTGCATCAGGAGTAAGAAGACAGCAGATAGCCTTTTTGCCATTAGGCAGAAACCGAGTGAGTCCGTTCGGGACTACCTTCTAAGATTCGATAAAGTGGCTATCGAGGTAGAAGAATTGGATGACACGGTGGCGTACAATGCACTCTGGCGTGGAATAACCCAAAGACGTTTGCTTGAGATATTGCTCTAAGATAAGCCAAAGACTTATGGAGCACTTCTTAAGAAATGCCAAAAACAAGCAATAGTTGCAGAAGTTATCGAAGCCCAAGAAGAGTCTACGAGAGGCGTAAAGGAAAAGAAGAATTATGGAGAAAGAGGTCAGAATTCAAATGCTCAGGCAAGAGATGACAAAAAGGGAGGTTGGAAAGAAAGACTCGCCAATGGAGACTTTACACCTCTTAATACTAAGAGGTCAGAAATTCTATTACAGATCAGAGATAAAGAAAACTTGAAGTGGCCGGGCAAGATAAGAGCCCGACCCGAAGATAGGAATATGACAAAGTATTGCCGCTTTCACAAAGACTACGACCACCATATGGATGAGTGCAGAAATCTAAAGATCGAGATCGAGAAACTCATCCAAGAAGGGCATCTTGAAAAGTATCTTTAGAAGAAGCGACAAGATCAAGAGAAGTCCCCACCTAGATCAACAAAAAGACTTAGATCCAAAAGTCCCGAGAGGGCAGACAAGAATCCCGAGAAGAGATCCGACACTCGGGAATTTTCCCCCATTTACATTGTTTTGGGAAATCCGACGGAAGAATCCATTAAGAAGGCGAAGCAAAAGGCACGGTTCGTTGGATCGATGCAGTTGCCAAGAAAACGAAGAAATGACTTATGCCCAGATCCAATAACCTTAACTGACTAAGATCTCAAGGGCGTCACTTCTCCTCACGATGATGCTATAGTTATCAAAGTGGAATTGGCAAATCGAGAAGTTCACCGCGTTCTTGTAGACACGGGATCTTCCGCCGACTTACTATCTTATGAAACATTTAAGAAATTGAAGTTTGAGGACGAGATGATGACTCCATGCGGGACTCACTTATATGGGTTCGGCGGGTCGTCCGCCATATCCGAAGGGACCATCCAATTGGATCTAAGGATCGGAACCTCTCCTCGGGATGCAGTCGTCCAAGCAACATTCATGGTGGTTCGGGACCTTTCAGCTTACAACGTCTTACTCGGGAGGCCAACTCTTAACGCCTTAGGGGCGGTGGTTTCTCCAACACATATGAAGTTGAAGTTTCCAACCACAACAGGAGTCGGGGAGTTCTCTTCTGATCAGCGACTCTCCAGACAATGTTATGTGAATTATCTCAAGAAAGTCAGAAGAACCGAGAGATCGGGCAATACAATGAGTATTGAAATTTGGGATGACCGGGATGAAGAAGCTATGCAGAGAGATCGGGCAATACAATGAGTATTGAAATTCGGGATGACCGGGATGAAGAAGCTATGCAGAGAGCCGAACCTGTTGAAAAGCTTGAGCGAATTCAACATCATCCGGATCTTCCCGAGAGAGGGACTATGATCGGTTCAAAACAGCCTACAGAATTCAAGGAAGAACTAACCGAGTTTCTCCAGAACAACATAGATGTATTTGCATGGTCGGCGGAAGACATGCCTGGAATAGATCGGAGAGTTGCAGAACACAGCTTATGGATCAGGGACGATGCAATTCCAATGATCCAAAAAAGAAGGAATTTCTTGCTCGAGAAACATGCTGCCATCAGAACCGAAGTGGAGAAGCTAGAGCAATCAGGTTTTATAAAACCCATAGAATGCCCAACTTGGTTGGCGAATGTAGTCATGGTGAAGAAAGCCAACGGCAGATGGAGAATGTGTACGGATTACACAGACTTGAATAAAGCATGCCCAAAGGATTGCTATCCACTTCCTCGGATCGACCTTTTGATCGACGCCACAGCAGGACATGAAGTATTAAGCTTCATGGACGCTTACTCGGGATATAATCAGATTATGATGAATCCCAAGGACGAGAGGGAAACGGCCTTCATGACAGATCGAGAAAGTTACTTCTACAAAGTAATGCCATTCGGGTTGAAGAATGCTGGGGCCACTTATCAGAGAATGGTAAACAAAGTCTTCAAAGACCAAATAGGAAAAAATATGGAAGTATATGTGGATGATATGTTCATAAAGAGTATTGTCCGAAGAAGTCATCTGGAACATCTTGAAGAAGTCTTTGATACTTTAAGAACATATCAGATGAGGCTAAATCTAGAGAAGTGCACGTTCGGAGATTCTTCCGGAACATTCCTTGGATTTATGGTATCCCAACGAGGAATCGAGGCCAACTCAGAAAAAATCAAAGCCTTGCTCGAGATGGAATCGCCAAAGACGGTTAGGGATATTCAATGCTTAATCGGAAGAGTAGCAGCCTTAAACAGATTCATTTCTAGATCGGGTGAGAAATGTTTGCATTTCTTCAAGGCTCTTAAAGACCTCGGGAAGGCAAAGGATACACTATGGACGGATGAATGTCAGAAAGCATTTGAGAAGTTAAAGGAGAAGCTCAGGACTCCACCTCTCTTAGCCCGACCTTCAACGAGAGAACAATTATTCACATACTTAGCCATTTCTCCAGCGGCAGTAAGCACGGTGTTAGTAAAAGAAGAAGGTACTTCGCAAAACCCTATTTATTTCATAAGTCATGTTCTAGTAGATGCCGAGACGCGATATCCGGATGTGGACAAACAAGCTTTAGCCCTTGTAGTCGCATCTCGGAAACTCAGACCATACTTCCAAGCCCATCCAATTGTAGTCTTGACCAACTTCCCATTGAAGAAAATACTACAGAAACCAGACTTAGCAGGAAGAATGGTAACATGGGCCATTGAGTTAAGCGAATACCAAATCGAGTACAGAACTCGTCCAGCCATAAAAGGACAAGTTTTAGCCGACTTTGTTCTTGAGAATAGCATGCCCAGTTCGGGAGTAGAAGATCCACCCGGTCAGGAGTTATGGACTTTATATGTTGACGGCTCGAGCAACTCTTCCGGGAGTGGAGCAGGGTTAATGCTAATCAGCCCGAATGGATTCACTATTCATTATGCTTTTCAAAGCCTCGAATAATGAGGCCGAGTACGAAGCCCTTCTAGCAGGACTAAGACTTGCCCGAGCCCTAAGAGTCCGAGAATTGGAAGTCTGAAGTGACTCTCAGTTGATCGTGAATCAAGTTCGCAACGTGTACGAGGCAAAAGAAACAAGAATGGCAAATTACTTAACCAAAATTGATGATTGTCGCCATTATTTTGATCATCTCGAAATAAAGAAAATTCTGAGAAAGGAAAATGAAGTAGCAGATGAGTTATCCAAGTATTCGACCTTGGGCTCAGCCGTTTATATTGAACAATTAGAAATTCCTAGCATTCGGGAAGCCGAGGCATTGGATATTGAAGAAGAGCCAAGTTGGATGAACTCGATTATAGCATATTTGAAGAATGATATCCTTCGAGAAGACGTCAAGGAGACTAAGGCAGTTAAAAATCAAGCAGCGAAGTTCACCATTATTGAAGAACAACTTTATAAAAGATCGGTCACACAGCCTCTTCTAAAGTGTGTTGGCCCTTCTCAAGCTCAATACGCCTTAGCCGAGGTACACGAAGGAATATGTGGAGCACATATGGGAGGTCGGGCTTTGGCCCATAAAATAATACGCCAAGGCCTTTATTGGCCGACTATTCAGAAAGATGCCGTGGACTATGTCAAAAAATGCAAGCAATGTCAACTTCATGCATCTGTTCCGAAGACTCCGGCTGTCCCTCTTACATCTGTCTCCAGTCCGATTCCCTTCGCCATGTGGGGAATGGATCTGGTGGGAAAGCTCCCTAAGCCCGCCAACAATAGAGAATATTTGATCGTGGTAATCGACTATTTCACTAAGTGGGTGGAAGCCGAACCTCTCTCATCCATTACTGAGAAACAAATGGAGAAGTTCTTTCAAAAAAGAATCATCTACAGATTTGGAATTCCAAAGATCCTTGTGACCGACAATGGAAAGCAATTTATCGGAGCCGGCATCAAGAATTTTTGTGAAAGATATCACATCGAGCATAGAACTTCATCCATGGCGTATCCACAGAGCAATAGGCATGTTGAAATAACCAATCGAACGCTTTTGGATGGAATAAAGAAGTGTCTGGAGACAAGTCAGGCCAAATGGGTTGAAGAACTACCAAGCGTCCTTTGGTCATATCGCACCACGGCCAGAACTCCTACGGGAGAAACACCTTTTCGGCTAGCCTACGGCACAGAAGCACTTGTCCTGGTGGAGGTATTGGCAAAATCAAAGAGATATACAGACTTCAATGAAGAAGCAAACGAAGAAGGCTTGAAGAGCAATCTTGATCTAATAGACGAAGTGCGGAGCATGTCAGAATACCGAAATCACAGATATCAGAACCGAGTAGCTGGATACTTCAATGCTCGGGTAAAAAACAGAAGACATCGTGCGGGTGACTTAGTGCTCTGCAAAGTTGCAGCATCAGACCCAAGAAACCAAGGCAAGCTCTCACCCACATGGGAAGGGCCATATCTCATCGAACAAGAGATGAAACCAGGGACATACAAGCTAAAAAGCTTAGCCACGGGCGAGACAATTGATCGAACTTAGAATTCCATGAATCTTCAAAAATTCTATCAGTAGAATTAGTCCAGATATGTAGCATTTGCAACCAAGTCGAAAGACCATTTGATTCTCAATAAAGTCTACGTCTCCATTTTTGACATCCTTTTTTTTGAAAAGAAAGTTATAGCGAAGAAGACATAAGCATTTCTTCAAAAGAACCCAAGAGAGTTCTTGACAAGTTCCAGAACCCGAGAGCGTTCTTAAGAAGAACCCGAGAGCGTTCTTAAGAAGAACCCAAGAGAGTTCTTGACAAGTTCAAGAACACAAGAGCGTTCTTACGAAGAGCCCAGGAGAGTTCTTAACAAGCTTAAGAACCCAGGAGCGCTCTTCAAATCAACGAAGAACCCAAGAGAGTTCAAAGGCGTTACACTCAGGACTTCACTCGGGTAGCCATTCAGGAGAATTTCCCCACCTTTTAAGAAGAGCCCAGGAGAGTTCTTAACAAGCTTAAGAACCCAGGAGCGCTCTTCAAATCAACAAAGAACCCAAGAGAGTTCAAAGGCGTTACACTCGGAACTTCACTCGGGTAGCCATTTGGGAGAATTTCCCCACCTTTTAAGAAGAGCCCAGGAGAGTTCTTAACAAGCTTAAGAACCCAAGAGAGTTCAAAGGCGTTACACTCGGTACTTCACTTGGGTAGCCATTCGGGAGAATTTCCCCACCTTTTAAGAAGAGCCCAGGAGAGTTCTTAACAAGCTTAAGAACCCAGGAGCGCTCTTCAAATCAACAAAGAACCCAAGAGAGTTCAAAGGCGTTACACTCGGGACTTCACTCGGGTAGCCATTCGGGAGAATTTCCCCACCTTTTAAGAAGAGCCCAGGAGAGTTCTTAACAAGCTTAAGAACCCAGGAGCGCTCTTCAAATCAACGAAGAACCCAAGAGAATTCAAAGGCGTCATACTCGGGACCTCACTCGGGTAGCCACTCAGGAGAATTTCTCCACTTCTCATGAAAGTCTAAGAAAGGCTCTCATAAGATGGAATTTCTGAAAGGCATCACACTCGGGACCTCACTCGGGTAGCCACTTGAGAGAATTTCTCCACTTCTCATGAAAGTCTAAGAAAGGCTCTCATAAGATGGAATTTCTCAAAGGTGTCACACTCGGGACCTCACTCGGGAGAATTTCTCCACTTCTCATGAAAGCCTAATAAAGGCTCTCATAAGATGGAATTTCTCAAAGGCATCACACTCGGGACCTCACTCGGGAGAATTTCTCCACTTCTCATGAAAGTCTAAGAAAGGCTCTCATAGGATGGAATTTCTCAAAGGCGTCACACTCGGGACCTCACTCGAGTAGCCACTCGGGAGAATTTCTCCACTTCTCATGAAAGTCTAAGAAAGACTCTCATAAGATGGAATTTCTCAAAGGCGTCACACTCGAGACCTCACTCGGGTAGCCACTCGGGAGCATTTCTCCACTTCTTATGAAAGTCTAAGAAAGGCTCTCATAAGATGGAATTTCTCAAAGGCGCCACACTCGGGATTTCACTCGGGTAGCCACTCGGGAGAATTTCTCCACTTCTTATGAAAGACCAAGAAAGCTCACATAAGATACAATTATCTCCAAGACCTTCATTCGGGACCCTATCCGGGCACCATCAGGAATAAAGGCTAAACGCATCATAACCCCTAAGGCATTCCGCTAGGGGAGTGACTCGGGTAGATACTCGAGACAAGTCAAAGAAGCACAATGCCTTAGTTGGAAGAAAACAACTACATTACAATTCAAAATACTTGGCCCCAAGGACCAATATTACAAAAATTCCAAAGAAAATTCCAAAAAGAGGAGCAAAAGTTCAAGTATTCAAGATTCTCAAAAGCAGAAGCAAGAAAAAGTTAAGTAAGTCTTTTAGTTCTCAGGAGGATCCTCTCCTTCGGGAAGCTCTTCGTCCGGACACTCTTTCTCGAGACTCTTTTCAGAGCCCACTTCTTCATCTTCATCAATATAGAGAAGAGGATCAGGAGGGGTAAATGGCTCCCTGCACTCAATACCTTCAGGTACATCTCTTTCATGAGTCTCGTAGACTCTACCGTCTAGCATCCCGGCAAACTCCTTCGGGTTAGGAATATCAACCCGTCGAAGAACTGCAGTGAAAGCATCATTAAGCCCGAGGCGGTAGGTCGAAGTAGAGAGAGCCAACTGAAGTTTCTTGAACTGAAAAGTCCCAAGGTAAGAAGCGATGATTTCTTTCTAGACGACGTCGGGGACATCCTTGGCACTAATAGGAAGTTTTCTTGCCCGAACTTCAGAGTGAAGCTCAAGGGTAGTAGACTCCATCTCATCTTTCTTGCGCGTTAGCTTTTCCTTATCTTTAAGGGCCTCATCCAAGTCTTTCTTCGTCTGAGAAAGTTCTTCTTTAAGGACTAACTTTCTCTTGGACGCCTCCTTCAGCTTTAGACTCTTTTCTTCATCGCGTTTCTTCAGAGCCTCAACTTTCTTGATAGACTCAGAAAGCTCCATGACAGACCGTTCGCGAGCCTTCTCAACATCCCGAAGCTGGTTAGTCAGATGCTCCGAGCGAATCATGCACTCTCCCATATAATGTGCCCCTCCAGAGAAGTACCTGAAGAAAATATGGAATACCATATTACAGAAGTCACTTGGAGAACTATAAAAGATAAGGACAGAGAATTACCTATAGGCACTGGCATAAAACTTGTCATCCAGGAGATCTTTCAAATATTGGTGATCAGAAGGGATCATCCCTTCAAGAAGCCAAGTCCTGGCTGCGTTCGAATCCCCCAGCACCGTGTCACTAGAGGTTAAGTCCCACTCGGGAACAAACACGAGGGACTTTCGGGAGTCCCCTTCGGCAGCATCTTCATCGTCCTGAAGCCTCTTGGAAGGCCTACCCGAGAGGCTGAATGGGGACGCCTATCTCGGGAGGACCTCCCCCAGCTGAAGAACTCTTCTTGGCAGTCTTCTTGCTCGAAGACTTGGACGAGTCAGGGACACTAAGGGCTTGGACGACGGGACCAGTTTCTTTGGCTCCGCCTTTCTTCACTGGCTTTCGGGCAAAAGCCTCCTTGGTATTCCCGCTCGTAATAGCCCGAAGAGCATCGATATCCAATTTGTTAGCCACTGCGACAACAAACGAAGAAGATTAGAAGATGCAAGATAAGAAAATCCACAAAATTGAAGAACGTCAATGAATAAGGGGCTCACCCGGAGAAAAGCCCCACAACTGAAGAATAGACGGATACTCAGACAAGTATCCGTGAACTGCGGCTGAATCTCCTTTAACCTGGATGATCTTTTCTCAAGCCGCTTCTTCGGCGGCGGACAACTCAACAAGATTATTGGGTTGTTTAAGATCTGAGTTGGATTTCTTCACAAAAGCAGTCTGGAATGGCGGCGGGACTGGGGGCTTGTAGAAAAGAAAGTGATGTCTCCACCCCTTGGTGGATGTAGGCATAGACCTCGGCAAAATAATGTTGCCCGACCAGTCAACCGCGTCAGTTACCCGACGATGAAGAGAGAGCCAACCCCCCTTTGATTGACTCGTAACTTTGAAGAAACGTTGAAGAAGGGGGAAGGTTGGTTTGACACCAACATTATAACAGAAACCAACAAAACAGGTGACATTTCTCCAACTATTTGGAATAAGATTGGTAGGAGAAATTCCACAATGTGTTAGAAGGTCTTCAATAATTTTCTGGACGGGAAGGCGAAGACCTCCTAAGAAGGCATCATAATAAAGGGAGAAGGCCCCTTTCGGGGGCTCTCCAACTCGAATGGACAAAGACGGGAGCAAGAAGGAATAATCCTTTGGAATCTCACAGAAATCCCTTAAATGTTCAAGATGGTTTTGGGCAAGATCTCCGGGATAGAATTTGGGACCCGAGAGCTTGAGGTCATAGTCAATGTGAGAAGGCGTTTTTGGCTTGTTCCTTTCTTCAAGAGTTGCCTCTTCAGAAAGCAACTCAGTAGGGAGAAATGGTGGCCAACGATTCCGGCAATCTTGAGGACGAGAAAGGGGTTGACGAGGCGAATAATGCCTCTGACTAGCAACTCGGAATTTAGAAGGAGATTGATTGATACTATCAACCTCCTGCTTAGCCAGAGAATCCACAGAAGGATATAAATTGACTAAGTCCGTTCCTAAATAAGAGCATAGGGGTTCTTGGTCAAGAGGGTCGTCCCTAGCCAAGTCAGCAGCTGCTCTCACAATATGAGAGTCAGGAGAATCTAAGAAATCATCTTCACTGGAATAATGCATAGATTGAGTTCGGGAAGACATCTCGGGACTGAAAATCTCAGTAGTCGGGACCTCCAGTCGGGAGGTGGCTCGGGCTATTTCCTTGCATTTTCTTAACTTATCCATAATGCAGAAATGACAAAGGAAAGAAATGGAGAAAAGTTAGAAATAACTTACTGATTGAAGGATTGGAATAGCTAGTTGAAGAAAGCAAGCAACGCAGTCAGGAGACTTCAGAGAGAGAGTTTGCAAGCAAAAAAAAAAAAATGAAAATGAGGATTGAACCTCTATTTATAGTGAGGAGGAGGAAGATGAAGAGATGCATCCAACGACTAGGAATCAAGCAAGGCGACGGTTGAGATCAGGCACATGAAAGGTTGCGATCCAACGACTGAAGATGAAAAGGTACGAGAACTTCATCTGAGTAATTACTCATTACGTTCTTGAGAACTCTCTCAAGAACTCTTATTGTTGCCTAGGCTGACTTGGGCGTCGGAGGCAGTTCCCCGGCCAAAACTTGGCCGGACCGTTCTTGCTTTCTTTGTATGTGCAGGCATCCCTGTCACATCCCGCCCTAAATCCACCCAGGGGGTACCCTATCTGGGTTACTCGGGAGTGATCCATAGCCCAACAGATCCAGTTTAGGAACGATCATATCCACTTATCACAATAATATAATCAAAAGCAAGAACAATTTATAGTATTCAAGTAATCTAATAATAAAAGTTAAGAAATGATCACAGAAGGATCACAACGAACATCAGAGTGCGGAATAATAAGTACCAAATCAAAAGACAACTGTGCGGAAGGTAGATCGAAATAAGGTAAAGGTTACAACCAAATCTCCAAAGAAGGAAAATAAAAAGGTAAGCAACTAAGTTATAGTTTCTTCTAACTTATACAATGTCTCCTCAATAACATAATCATAAGAAACTAAGCCAGGCCGGATCTACTCCTGACAAATATGAGTCTTGAACTGATAGCCTTCACCGATGTAGTCACCGTAGCCAAAGTGGTATGAGTCACCAACTTAGTCCTCAAAGTGTTGACCGTCACGAGTCAACGAGGAGGAGTACCTGCAGAAAAATCTAACAAAATATGTTGCAAAAAGGAGTGAGTTCAAAAGAACTCAGCAAGGAAAGTTATTCCATAATACATAAGCCATATGATATCAATCATGAACTGATGCGAGATGATATGAGACATAAGATGCAAATATGATTCTAACTCTAAGTATGCTGGTCTCTGTGGTAGACATGCTTTAAGTCATAGCACCATACTTCTTTAGGTAGTCTCGGTCACTCATCACCGGGGAAAGTTGGGTCCTGCATCCCTCTCGGACAAATCCATGGTTGGGGGTTTCAGGTCACCACTCTCTCACATCACCATTTGGTCTAAGTATTGGCGCATGTCAAGGTAAAGCCTAGCCCAATGCAAGTCATCTACTTAGTCATATCATGTCGGTTCCAGATACGTCCATTCCCTCCCCTCTCGGGATCCTTTCCGATATCCTTCACACTAGAGTCACGGATATTACTCACCGGACTCATCAACCCTATTGGTCATCCACAAATGGTAAACGGGAAGCTCTCACGTCCCCTCACGGATCATTTCACTGGTCTTGAGTGCCCGTGAGCCCAAGTCTAGCCATTTGCAACCCTACCAATAAATGGCCCCTTCCGGGTATCCGCAATGCAATTTATGTCCTCTCACGGAGTGGTTACCGGTCTTGAGCGCCCACAAATCCACACTACTACCACGGGTCGTTCGGTCTCAATGCCCTTCCGATTCGGGTCTGAAATGACAGGGGCATCCTAGCCATACATCTAGACAAGTCCTATGTATGTCATCCAATGATCCAGAAAGCGTCGATGGGCATCTTCGGAGAACATCCCATACTATTCCCTCCGATGTCCAAGGACAGAAGTACCAGTGAGGGCACTCCCCAATCCCAAATCATACCTAAGCAATCACATGCTTATTTCCATCCATTACATATCAACAATACATTATCATATTGAAAACATGTCATAACATCTCATAATACAGTGTATAAATAAATGACAAGAATAAGTAAACATGATAAACCAAGTAATTAAGCATGGTGCTATTGTCATAAGGTAACTATAGTAGTCATATGATATCTAAAATCAACTAATAAGTTAAGTCTACTAAGTTACCAACAACAGTGTAAAAGTCATACAGTCTATGTTATATGGCAATAACCATCCTTACCTCAAATTGTGAAGAAGATGATCCGAAGTCACAAGAGAATGGTCCAATTATAGTCTTAAAACCCTAAACAAACATATATGAAGGATTAGAGAAGAAATCAAAACAATCGGAGATCGAACGGATCAAAAAGCTGGGCAAAAGTTTCTGACAGCAACCTTGTTGGTCGATACATTGGGTCGATAGTATTGACCAATAGGCATCGACCAAAAGAATTTCGGACAGCAAGCTGGCTTTTTGGGTTTTGGCTCAAAATTGGTCTTTCGGGTCTCGGATCGATACGAAACTTGGGGAACAGTTCAAACACAATATAGAGACACTAATTATCAAAGAATTAACATCATCCAATGGTCAAATTAGAAATCCCCAAATTGGCATATCAAGTTCAAGAGTTGTTAATCATGGCATTGGCTATTTCTTTGGGTTTTGGCTTAAAATTGGTTTTCCGGGTCTCGGATCGATACGAAACTTGGAGGGATGCTTAAGAATAGTAGCAGGAGACTACGTAGCAAGAATTAACATGATCCAATGGTCGAATTGAAAACCCCCAATTTGAGGTCCTAGGTGTAAACTTGCAAGAATCATGTTCTTCAATGGAATCAATTGAAATTGCAAGAGAACCTAGGAATTTAATCAATAGAATGATGAGCAGCAGAATATAGACAATTACTAACATATAATCAGACCTAATTGAAAGAGAAAATCAGATTAAGAGACGAATTCATGTTGTAAAGAAGAGGAAAATCAAAATAAGAAAGCAAGAACATCATGTATGAGAATCATAGCATGGAAAGAATGAAGAGAGGTTTAATCAACCCAAGAGAGCTTGTAGAAGGGGTGGTTGCAAGGTTGCAGCACCTTCTCCACGAACTCAGTAGCAAGAACAAGATGAGGTAGAAGTAGATTAGAGAGAGAGTGATAGATTACATACCTTGGAGAAGAGATTAGAGAAGAGAAACAATGATTCTTGTAGAAGATCATCACCCAAGCCAAGGAGGAGGCTTAGAGGAGCTTTCCCACGTTCTCAGATGTTGAAATGAGTGAAATAATGATTTAGGTTCGAGGTTTCACTTAAAAGGACAAAGGAATATCCAAACAGCATCTTTTTCACGATTCTGGGCTTGTTTTGGTCGATACCTTTGGTTGATAGTATCGACCAATAGTATCGACCAACAGCAGTTTCAACAGAATTCTCAGGAATAGTTCAGCAACTTCGAACAGGGATTCGGAAGGCTATACAAGGTCAAATTGAGTGAGGTTTTCTCCTACAAGTCAATAAAGAAGTCTAGTTTCCAGAAACACCTTTGGATCAAGCATGGGAGTTCATTAGGTCTACCAACTAAGCTCACCTTCTTCGATGCGCAAGCAGGATTTTCCAGACATAGTTCAGCAACTTCGGACAGGGATTTGGAGGGCTATATGGGGTCAAATTGGGTGGGGTTTTCTCCTACAAGTCCATCAAGAAGTCTAGTTTCGGGAAATACTTTTGGATTGTGCACAGGTGTTCATTAGGTATTTCAACTAATTCACCCCTCTTCGGTGCGCAGATTCAAAACTAAAGCTGACAATGCTCTCAAGTGAGGGGCATCATCGTCAATGTCCATGGGCTTGGGCTCCGACACCAAATCATCAACCAAAAGGGTATACAAGGACTTTTCCCACCACTTCGGGTCATTGGATCAACAGACAATACAAATTCCGGGCTGGGTCAGGGTAAGGATAAGGCCGGATATGGCCTCCTAAGGCTTTCAAGGATAACAACATTGAAATCAAGGTCCAACTTCAAGGTCTAACATTAAACAAGTCTTTCTTTATCCCAAAACAAATAGGGTATCCCGGGCTAGGTTTGGGCTGGATGTCACAATCCCAGTTATTCCAACTTGGCTGGAGAGCTCTTAAGGTGGTCATCTCAATATCCGACCCTCGAAGAAGTTCTAGACGCAACAGGTACAAAACCCTAGTCAATATTTTATATAATCTACAACACCTACCTTCATGTAAACCAAAACACTGTAACTCAAGAGTCCTAAAACCACAACTACAAGAGTCCTAGAACACTGAGGAAGAAGGACTATATTTCTATATAAAGCCTTGTACTTGAAATAATACTCTCTCTCTCTCCTCACGTCTCTCTCTATCTCTCCTCCTTCAACGTTTCTCTCTTCTTCTCTCTTTTTCTATTCAACTATCATTTTCTAACATGGAATTAGAGTACTAGGTTTTTTCTTCTCCCCTTATTCACCTCCCTCCCTCAAAAATCTGCTGACCATCAAGCTCACGGACAACAATTATTTACTATGGAGGTCGCAACTTGTTCCTCTCTTGAAGACTTATGACTTATTTTTTCTTGTGGATGGCTCCTCCATCTGTCCTCCGGCAACTACAGTCAATGAAGAAGACTCCATTCCTATATGCAAACCGAATCATTCCTACAATTCATGGATTCGTCAAGACCAACTTCTCATGTGTTGGCTTATTGTCTCACTCATAGAATCCGTTCATGCTCAAATTGTTGAATGTTCTACCACAAGAGCAGTCTGGCTTTATCTTGAATCTACCTATGCACACCCTCTATAACAAAGATTATGCAACTTTGCCTTTAGTTACAAAACATGAAACGAGGTAATAGTATGTTTCATGATTATCTTCTTCGTATTAAGCATACTACCAATCAACTTGCGGCTATCGGTAAGACTGTTTTAGATGATGATATTTGTCTTCATGTTCTCAATGGATTGGGCCCTGATTATTCAACCTTTATTACTTCTATTACAACTCATGGCGTCCCTTTTGATGAGTTAAAAGGAATGTTACTCACTCAAGAAATTAGTGTTAAGGATGACTTAGACTATGACTCCTCTTTAACTTTGGATAATCTGGTTTAGACTGGCAATGCTCGCAATTATCGTCCTCCCTTTCGAGGTCGATCGCACTACAGAGGCAAACTTTTTCGTGGATGTTCTTCTAGCTACCGTCCTCCACTTCTTGCCACTCCACCCTCTACCAATGGTTACAAACAACAACAATCCTCTCTCATTACTTGCAAAATTTGTGATCATCACGGCCATAAAAGCTCGTGATTGTTATCAACACTACAATCATGCTATTCAAGGTACATCCAATTCTCCTCCCTTTATGCATGTTTTCAAACTCTTTGGAGGACCTTATACAAACAACACTTGGTATCCTAACTCTAGGGCTACACATCATATCACCAATGCCCTTGACAATCTTCAACTAGCTCAAACTTACACTGGTTCGGATAAAGTTTTGGTAGGTAACGGTACAGGCTTGCCAATCACTCACACTGATACTTTTTCTCTCCCTACATAGAATTCTTCTGTTTATTCAATAAAGTTCTTCATGTTCTCTCTATTCAAAAGAACGTTTTATCTGTTTCCAAGTTTACTCGTGACAATAATGCTATCTTTGAGTTTTATCCTGACATGTTTTATGTGAAGGATCGAGCAACAAAGACGTGTCTTCTCCAGGGAGCCGTTAGGAATTGGCTTTACTAGATGCCCTTGGGCGACTTTTCTTCACAAGTTTTCATTGGTGAACGCGCTTCTGTTTTCCAGTGACACTCTAGACTTGGTCATCTTGCTTTTAAAATAGTCCATTGTCTTGTTTCTCAATTTAAATTACCTGTTACTGTTGAGAAAATTCATAGTTTGTTTGATGCTTGTCAAAAAGGAAAGAGTCATAAACTCCACTTCTCCTCTTCTACTTCAATTTCTAAAGCCCCTTTGGATTTGATCTATTCGGATGTGTGGGGACCCTCTCCTATTGCTTTTATTGATGGTTTTCGATACTATGTTATTTTTGTGGATGCCTTTAGTAAATATACTTGGTTACATCCTATGCATTTGAATATGAGGTTGTTGGGATTCTTCAACAGTTTAAATTACTTGTTGAAAATTTATTTTCAAGCCGGAATAAATGATTTCAGAGTGATTGGGGTGGCAAATCTCGCATTGTGTCTACCTTTCTCACTTCTTGTGGGATTAATCATCGCCTCCCTTGTCCTCACACTTATGAGCATAATGGGGCTGTCAAGCGCCGTCATCACATATTGTTGAAGCTGGCCTTACCTTGCTAGCTTATTCTTCTTGCCCTAGAAAATTTTGGAACTATGCTTTTTAAACTACAATATTTCTTATAAATAGGATTTCTACCCCTATTTTGGGCAATTTTTCACCACACTACAAACTCTTCAATGTCCATCTGGACTATGCCTCCTTAAGAGTCTGAAGATTGAACTATTGCTAATGCTACAATTGAGCTCACTTGGATACAATCTCTACTTCGCGAGTTTCATATATTCCTAAGTGTTGTTTCTGTACTCTGGTGTGATAATATTGGTGCCACCTATCTCACTGCAAATTCTGTCTTTCATACAAGTACCAAACATGTGGAGATCTTCATGTTCATTTCTTATCTATTGAGGATCAACCTGCTGACATCTTCACCAAGCCGCTATCTACTCCACATTTTAGCACCTTGCTGGCGACCCTAATGTCACTTCACATCCCTTGAGTTTGCGGGGGCGTATTAGGGATACCCTAGCTGCAACTTCATCTCAAGCTTACGCGACTAGGGTTGCTTCCAAGAGTTCCATTGCTATCAGAACTCCCACAACTGATCAAACACTAGTTAATACATTCAAGGCTTCCAAGATTTCAACTATTGTTAGAAGTCGCACATCTAATCAAACACTGGCTATTACATTCAAGAAGAACTCTACAATTGGTACTCACAAAGGTTCTA
Organism: Hakea prostrata; assembly: GCF_041222555.1. NCBI lineage: Eukaryota > Viridiplantae > Streptophyta > Magnoliopsida > Proteales > Proteaceae > Hakea > Hakea prostrata. The sequence continues at coordinate 33,121,035 of NC_142607.1, read as the reverse complement.
GTCAACCCAAAGAAGAGTTTGATACTGATTGGTACAAAACCCTAGTCAATATTTTATGTAATCTAAAACACCTACCTTCATGTAAACCAAAATGTAACTCAAGAGTCCTAGAACATTGAGGAAGAAGGATTCTATTTCTATATAAAGCCTTGTACTAACTCCTCGTAAATTTATGTGAAATAATACTCTCACTTACATGCTCTTTCTCTCTCTCTCTCTCTCCTCCAACATTTCTCTCTTCTCTCTTTGTCTATTCAACTATCCTTTTCTAACAGTAATGAAAAGCTTTAAGAACAAAACATAGTTCAGCAAAACATATCAATGATCACCAAAGTTGCTAATTACCGCAAAAGAATGGTTGCGATGTTAAGAGATATAAACAAAGAGTGCCTTCCTAATAAAAAAGGAAGTCTAAAATCTAATTAAAGCATTTCTATTCATCGTCATCTCTATCCTCCTTTTCTTCTTCTTCCCGCTTTTGTCTTCATCGCTCCCAACATCACTTGCAGGTTCTACTGAGCCACCTTCATCCTCTTTCTCATTACTCTTCTTCTTCTTTTTCTTCTTCCCAGACTTTTCCTCATCTGAAGATCCGGCTCCCCCATTCACGGCAGGTGAAGGAGAGATCAAGATCCGACAAGGTTAGGGTTTTTTGAGAGGTGAAATATTCGATTAATGAGATTATGTGTGTTTTGCAAGGCTTGAGAGGATGACCTTGTTTGATTTCAATCATTTCTTGAAGGGTAGATCCTCCTTCTGAAGCTGCCTTATTCGCTGGAGCTGTGACTAGCTCACCGCCATTTATTCTTGTTCACCATTTGCAAAATCATTCTCACATAGAAGAGTGGTGGAAGATGGGAGAAGAGGGAGACAGTGAGGTGGGAAATAAGAGGATTAGATTTAGAGCAAAATCTCTTATGGTGTTTTCAAAAGGTTTGGGTTGGTTTGTCTGGACCAGCTGAATGGGTTTGGTTTGAAGATAGCAAATTGGTCGGGTTAGCAGGTAACTTAAGTCACTTAAAGGTGCAAGCAAAATCAAGAGCCAAGATCTAAAGATGAGCATCAGACGGTTCTCTGAACAGTCTGACGCATTTATTGCATAGGACTGAAGCAAAATTGCCACCTAACATGGCCCATTTGAGAGGACTAGTAGCCATAGAAAAACTATAATGAGCAAAGCTTGCCGAGAAACTATAATGAGCAAAGCTCGCCATTTACCAAAAGGCCAAAAAAAAAAAAAAAAGGCCACCCACAAAAGCTTCTATCACATATGCAAAGGTTTAACCTTATAACCACCATTAGCGACGATTTTTTAAATTTACATCAATCTTGTAGAAAATATTGAAGAGGTAACGATGAACACAACAACGACTCCGAAAACTGAAAACCGAAAACCAGAAGGATGAATAGGCTCTCAGGAATTGAATTGACAAAGATAAAAATTTATCCAGGGATAAAGAATTGAGAGGCAGGAAGTTAGATAGCCATTCTGATCCCAAGATAAAGTAAGAATGACTGTTAATCTGACCAGCAACATGAAAGCCAACAGCTAAACATGTTTCATTTGGTCAATGCAAACAAAAGCCCTACATACAACGTCTTAAATACCTTAAAACTGTTGGAAATATAATGTATCTATGGGCAATTGTATAAGATAAATAAAGCATAACAATAAGTATGAGACTTCTCTGTTTTGAAGTATGAACCTCTTTGTCGAAAGTATAGTTACGCACATCCATCTATTGATACATGAACAAATATTGGCAGAGTTGAGATGTATTGATGGTGGTAAATTCTTTAAGGTATTTAAACGCCCCAAATAGTGTATACAGATTCTGAGTGCGTTAATTTCATCCACAAGATCGATCAACCCTTCCATCACAAATGGTGCACTCTGCAATTGATGAACTAAATGGTCCGAAAGGTGCATTCACCAATCTGTTTTGATGACAGTTTAAAAATGAATTCTCAAATAACGTTTGTGCAAGAATAAACAACCCCTCCCAACTTTATATAGGAGAATAAGAAACACTACCATAGGAGAGTAAGAGAGACTACCAAAGTTTGTCTCAAAAAAAAAACGTATCTTCTTCCTTAAGGAATCTATGTTAGCCACCAAACTTGCCACCCAAAAGACATCTATTGGCCATTTAGGTGTCTACTAAGAAAAGACTCAAACCATTTTACAAAATAAAAATTTTAAAATTTCAAGTAAAACCATACAATTACAACAAGGTTTTCTTTACTAGTTTCCATATACACAAAAAATTAGATGGATTCTTATGCGAGAGAGATAAAGAGAGAGTCACAAATTGTGAATTAACATTTTAAAATTTATAAATCAATTTGGCTTCTTCCTGTTTGGTTCGCCTTAGCGACAGGCACCACCCACAAATCTCACCATTCCTCCTGCCACATTATATACCACCTCAAATGTCTGCTGTTGCGCATTTCCAAGGATCCCTACTTCAGTATCAGCACTGTTTCCACTTTCCAGCAAAAGCCAAGCAATATTGGTTTGAGCTTGCCCCAATCAAATCCCAGAATGATGAACATTCAAGTCGGTAGCTGCACCAAAATGCAACTCTACATTTGGTACTGTTACTGTAGCGTATCCAGACAAGTTATAGCATATGTCAAGTATTAAATATGCAGGGGCCGTAGGATACTTAGCCATTTCTTCATCATATGCTGCCTTGGCGCTGAATAAGCTGTTGGTGCCAACCTAGTTACTACAGTTCCAGTGTCTATAATGGTTTCCCAAGTTCTAAAAACAGATGCTGAATTGCCAATCTTCTCCCTCCAACACTGATACCAGTGATTCTTAAGAAATAAAATGATAGGCCAAGCGAATCTGTTACCAAATGAGTGTAATTTATCTTAATTCTGCTTGTTTGTTGATTTCCAAATGCAAGATAACCAGTCGAGCGAGTTGATGATGGAAGACAATAGGAGAAGGTCTTTCCATACTTGGTAGCAATTTGTGATACAGTAGAGACCTTGTTGCGGCCAAGGCCGAGTATCCCATCCCCAGTGCCAAACAGGCCATTGTTGCTTTCCCCGCAACCAAATCTGAACTTTGGAAAGACATCAGAATTAGACTGTTAGTTTCTCTCTTGCGTAGTTACCTAGAAGAATGAACCATCAGCATGTCTAACTTGGTAACCACAAGAAGGGCGGCGGGGGGCGGGGGGGGGGGGGGGGGGGGGGGGGGGCGCAACAACCAGCGGAGAGAGAAAAGGGGGGGGGGGGGGGGGGGGGGGGGGGGGAGGAAATCTCCGGGGGGGGTTATTTTGGTGGTCTTTTGGTGGGGGGGGGGCCCCAGGTGGGGGCGTGTGTGGGGGGGTATTGTGTGTGGTTGCTTGGGGGGGGTTTTCTTAAATAATAAATAATATATTTTCCCCCCCCGGGGGGGGGAGGGGGGGGGGGGGGGGGGGGGGTGGTGGGGGTGGGGTGGGGGGGGTGGGGGGGGGGGTGGGGGGGGTGAAGGGGGGGGGGGGGGGGGGGGGTGGTTTTTGTTTTTTTTTTGTAGGGGGGGAGTTTTATTTTTTTGTTGTGTGGGTAATACTCCATATATATCAATATTGTTTAATTGACGGGGGAAAGATTCCTTACCTGGATTCGCTTTCCCTTTTATGAAGTATTCGCAGCGGAAGTCTAGATCCACGTTCTCGTTCAACCACCAAAGCTCTACCGGGGCGATTCCACAATCACTAGGAAAGGGAATGATATCCACAACCCAAATGCCATGGATTAATGGAATGAAGATCAAAAGCGAGGAAAGGAAAAAAATTTCCAAGCCTGCGATTCTAAGAGAGAGGAGAGAGAGATGGAGCCGCCGTTTCTCAGAGATAAATCTCGTGCGAATGAATCACACACTTACTCACTAATGCGGTGGTTACCAAAATATATAACCCTATTTTGTAACCGCCCTAATAGTGAGTTTCCAATATTGCCCTTGGGCATTTAATTTATTAATCATATTAATAAATTCCAACAGCTCCCACTTGCACAAGGGCAAGTGTTAATCTTTCAATGTGTCCCAGACACACTTGTATATCCCAGATATACACATTCAATCTCTCTGCTATGTATCCCAGATACATAGACCTCTTGTGTCCCAGACACACATGTATATCCTAGATATACATATTCAATCTCTCTGTTATGTATCCCAGATACATAGACCTCTTGTGTCCCAGACACACATGTATATCCCAGATATACATATATATTGATCTCTTCACTATGTATCCCAGATACATAGACCACCTGTGTCCCAGACACTAATATCCACAAGTCATACTGGCAAAATGGGTTGTGCGACCGGTGATATACCTGCACGCGTGAGCCCCAAACTAGAAACCTTCCCAGAAGGCCAGAATGGCACATCACTCATAGAAACAAATCAAATAAGCATTAGTATAACACAGTGTCCTAGGTTTATTCAAACTCACCAGACTAAAGGTATCTCGATCCCTACGAGAGATCACCTTCTTGTCCTTAAAATGTTCACTCTTTGTAACACATACGGTTGGCGCCCAACAAACACTTTTTAGGGTGCGGTTGAATCAAACCTTTCCTTTCGCCCCAGACCATCACTACACTTAGGATTGACTCCTTTCCCGGTAGTGCCCCTTTAGGTCGAATCAATCATGACCATAGGTAACACCCCAAAGTAGCCACATCAACCCTTCGTTTCATGATGTCGTCGAAAGTCACTAAGAACACTAATGGACCATAAGGTCCAGGACTCACACAATGAGAGGAGCAGGGATCCATCCTCTTATTTCCAATGATCGCTAAGCACACATAGTATGATATATGTGCTATGGTGGAGCATTCTATATACAATAGAACGTATGTCCATCTCAACACCATACGGGTCTTAGTCTAGTTGCAACCTCTTGCGCCTAACCGAGTTTCTTTATTGTCGCCACCCTAGCGCCACATAAAGTACTCGCCTTTAGCTCTTATAGGCAACATGAATAGTGGGAACATTCATGTCGATTCTCTTCACAATAGAGAAACTCATCTTGATTCCAAATCAAGGCGACATCATGATTATGAATTGACCTACACAAAGTCATTCACAATCCGTCTCATCTCTGCTCGCCTCCAAGGCGCCAGAGGCGAATGCTCGTGTGAGTGAGCCATTCTCTTGCCTATTGACATATCTTGTTTTATGCTAGAAGAAACACAATCACACGAGAAAGTGAATAAGAATAAATGCTTGGAATGAACTCATATTACTCATTAATAAGAAAGTCTCGGTACAAAAATAAGTCACAATCTCACGCAAGCCCAAGGATTTTACATGAGAAATAAAAACATCCTTGGTTATAGGTTTGGTAAGAGGGTCAACTACCATCTGACTAGTAGATATGTGCTTAAGTACAACTTTCTTCCTTGATGTAATGTCTCTAACAAAGTGATATCTCAACTATATATGTTTGGTCTTCCCATGATACTTGGGGTCCTTGACATAGCTAAGAGCTGCCGTACTATCCACGGTAGACAAGGGCAGCCTCTTTGGATGTCATCACAATCCCGATATGTCGAAGGAATCTCCTCAACCAAACAGCCTCTTGAATCGTAGCTGAGCATGCCACATACTTTGCTTCCATGGTTGAGAGGGATATACAAGCCTGCTTCTTGCTACACCACGAAATGGCCCTGCCATTCAGCAAGAAAGCATATCCAGAGGTTGATTTGCGCTCATCGATGTCTCCAGCCCAGTTGGCATCACTATAGCCAACTAAGCGCAAATCCAATCCTTGGTAACACAACATGTAGTTACTCGTTCCTCTGAGATATCTCAATATCCTCTTGTTGCTTTCCAGTGCTCTATGCCAGGTTTGATTGGTATCGACTAACCAAACCCCTTTGCATAACAAATATCCGGCCTAGTACACATCATAGCGTACATAAGGCTACCCTTGCATTGGAATATGGAACTCTTTCCATCTTGGTTTTCTCCTTTGGAGTCTTAGGACCCATATCAAGGCTCAAATGCAAACCCTTCTCCTTTGGAGTATCAATTGGTTTGCGGTTGTGCATCAGTATCTCGTCAAGACATTGTCAATATAGGTCTCTTGAGATAAACCCAGTAATCTCTTTTGCCTATTTCTGACAATCTTGACACCAAGCACATAGCTTGCTTCACCCATGTCCTTCATATCAAATACGGAGGACAACCATTTCTTAATGGTTTCCAATAGCTCCTTGCTATTGCTAGCCATAAGTATGTCATCTACGTACGGTGTCGAATGACATAATTATTATCAAATCTCTTGGTGTAAACACGGTGGTCTTCCTCAAGCATGGAAAAACCATTTTCCATCATAGCTTGGTGGAAGCGCACATTCCACTTGTCTAGATGCTTGCTTTAAGCCATATATGGACTTCTTAAGCTTGCACACTTTGCGCTCAAGTCCATTTGCTTCAAAGCCTTGAGGTTGATCCATATAGATCTCTTCCTCAAGTTCTCCATTGAGAAAAGCAGTTTTTACATCCATCGATAAAGCTCCAAGTCCAACCGAGCAACAATGGCTAGTATGAGGCGAATTGAGGCAAACCTAACCACGGGGGAAAAAGTTTCCTCATAATCAACGCCCTCTCGTTGGGTGTAGCCCTTAGCCACTAAATGAGCCTTGAATCTCTCAATAGATCTATCCGCCTTTCTTTTGATCTTGAGAACCCACTTGTTCCCAATTGCCTTTCGGCTTTGGCGGCAAGTCAACCAAGTCCCAGAGACATGATTAACTTTCATCGACTCCAACTCTTCCTTTATTGCTTTCAACCATTCCTTTGAGCTTGACCCCGCAAGAGCTTCCTGCACGCTCTTTGGTTCATGCTCATCGACTTGAAGTCATCTCACGGTCGATCTCTTCGGGAGTTACCATGTAGGCTTCATCCTCTATGTCGAAACGTCGACGAGGAACTAGCCCGCGCCCACTACGGCGCAAGTGCATGTCAGATCGCTCACCGTCTAAGGTAGCTATCACATCTGCACTCCCACTCCCACTAGGATCTTTTGGATGAACCCCAGATTCGTTATCCAAAATCTGAATCCCTGGAGTGACAAGACCACTATCTTGTATCTCAAAGAATTCCGATGATTCTTTGTTAACTCCTGAAAGAGATGGAAAATCATTCTCCAAGAATGTTGCATCCCTAGACTCAAGTTCCGTTCTCCTCTCATTCTCATCTAGTCCAATGAAGACATGGCCCTTTGAGGGTTCAGAATATCTCACAAAGATACACTTTCTTCCTCTAGCTTTCCATATTGGTGAGAAGTAGAGTGAACATATGCTGCACATCCCCATGCGCGCAAGTAACTCAAATCTGGCTTTCTTCCGGTCCACAACTCATATGGTGTGGAAGGAACCAATTTGGTTGGAACTCTGTTGAGGATATAGGCCGCGATCGACAAAGCATCTCCCCAATAAGAGATGGGTAGATTTGCCTGCGCCATCATGGATCTCACCATGTCTAGCAAGGTTCTATTCCTCCTCTCGGCAACCCCATTTTCTTTGTGGAGTCCCTGGAATAGTAAGTTGTCTAGATATCCCCTTTTCATCACATAACCCTTTGAACATATCGGAGAGATACTCTCTACCTCTATCCGTTCTAAGAGTTTTAATCTTTTTATCTAAGCGATTCTCAACTAAGCTCATGAATTTCTTAAAACATTCAGAGCTTCGACTTATGAGAAATTAGATAAATGTGACCATACCGTGTATAGTCATCTATGAATGTGATGAAATAAGGCTGTCCTTTTCTAGTATGCACATTCATGGGTCCACACACATCTGAATGGATAAGTTCTAAAGGAAGAGAGGCTCTCAAAGCCTTTTTAAATGGTTTTCTAGTTGCTTTTCCTGCTAGACATGACTCACAGGTTGGCAAATCAGATAGTGAACCTTGGCCTAAGAGACCTTCTCTTGCCAATCTGTTCATCCTATCTAAGCCAATATGTCTTAGTCTAGCATGCCACAAATTAGAAAATCAATACACACAGTATCTTGGCAAACAAAAGCACTACTAGAATTAAATGAATAATCAATTGTATCCAATACAATGAAACCATTATCAAGAAAACCATAACCATAAACTGTATCACCCAGATACAAAACCAAAGAATTGTTTTCAAATACAACTCTAAAACCATGTCTCATAAACCACTCTTGTTTCTGTTCCCACCTCTGTTACTTTGCCTAGACCACTGAGGTTGAGCTCTCTCCTTCTTGCGCTTGAAGCCTGCACCCTTACTAGTGCTTGCTTCAGCAGCAACTACTTCAGTGTGAGGGACATCGGCCAACATCCGATCCTCCTCTAGCTCAAGGTGCTTGGCAGCTTGATCAAATGTCTTGACCTCATCAACATGAGTCAAGAAGATCTTCATATGCTCCCAAGTCTTCGGCAATGACCTGATGACTGCGGAGACTTGCTCCTCATCAGTCTTTGGCGCCCACATGCGCTCAACTCACTAATCATGTTGGACATGATGGTTATATGCTGCCTCATGGTGTGACCCTGGCGCATCTTATAACCGTCAAAGGTGAGTCCGAGCTGGCGGCCTCTTGTGGTGGAAGTCCCTCCATCTTTGGAACTTCACGGCCTCCCACAAAGACTTTGCGGTCCTATGCTTCTCATAACGAAGCATCGGGTCATCCCTCATGGGGCTTAGGATTGTAATCCTGGCTACCCGGTCTTTCCTCTTCCAGGCATTGTAAAGCTCAAGGTTCTGCTATCTTTGTGCAGTGGTACCTTCCTCAGGTGGGGACATGGTCTAGTTTACGGTTTCCAGCATGTTCTATTCTTCTAGGAGATACTGCACCTTTCGGTGCCAAAGGTCATAATACCTCTCATTCGGTTTATCTCCTTTCGCGAAGTTAGCAACAATGCTCTTGGTAGCAGCCATTTATTCTAGAGACATTACATACTAGGATGAGTTCAACTATTCTAGCATAAAACACAACTCAAGCAACAACAAATCACACTAGCATAGTCAACCTATGGGATAAGCATTTAAACCAAAAGAGATGCTAACAAACATTCAATCAAATTCTCATGCAAACCCACATAGACTTATACACTAGTTTCATTCTGTGCAAGAAACATGATTGATAGACCCATAAATAAAAAATAGTTTTATTAAAATAAAACATGCAATCATGTTAATGCTATGAGGTGGTTCACACAGAACACTTCTACCTCATTAGCTCCCACTAGGCCCCATTAGGCCCTCAATGCCCAAACATCACACAGATTGTCGGGCCATTGGTGTCCAGTAAGTTAGAAACACATTCTAAATTGGACAGACCAATATCCAAAAAAATCCATCTCCCAGACGGACTGCCGTCTGCCAAGACGGAATTCCGTCTGCCTTTTATGCCCAGGACGGATGCACCTCCGCCGACGGAAAATCCGTCTGGCATTCTGTGACCAGACGGATGACCGTCTGCCCAGACGGAAAATCCGTCTGGCATTCTGTGACCAGAAAACGGCGTTTTTTCGGATTTTTTTATGAACGAAATTTTTCCAAAAAACGGTAAAACACAATTTTTACTCAAAAAATCATCCAAAAATACGAAAAAAAAATCCATCAATAAATTTTAAACAAAATTAATTATCATGGGTAATCAATTCATGCAAAAATTTACAAGGGAAATTCTCAAGAATCTCCCACTCGGATCCCAAACAAAAAATAAGGGTTTCCATAAAACCCTATCACTTCTCCCATGGGTTTCGTATTAAACCCTGGATTCTCCGTAAACCCTTGATCCTCCCATTGGATCCATACAATAAAATTAAACAATGGGGAGGAACAAAAAACGTGGGAACCAATGGCTCTGATACCAATGTTGGTAATACTCCATATATATCAATATTGTTTAATTGACGGGGGAAAGATTCCTTACCTGGATTCGCTTTCCCTTTTATGAAGTATTCGCAGCGGAAGTCTAGATCCACGTTCTCGTTCAACCACCAAAGCTCTACCGGGGCGATTCCACAATCACTAGGAAAGGGAATGATATCCACAACCAAAATGCCATGGATTAATGGAATGAAGATCAAAAACGAGGAAAGGAAAAAATTTCCAAGCCTGCGATTCTAAGAGAGAGGGAGAGAGAGATGGAGCCACCGTTTCTCAGAGATAAATCTCGTGCGAATGAATCACACACTTATTCACTAATGAGGTGGTTACCAAAATATATAACCCTATTTTGTAACCGCCCTAATAGTGAGTTTCCAATATTGCCCTTGGGCATTTAATTTATTAATCATATTAATAAATTCCAACAACTTACTTCCAGGAGGTTGCTGACATTCCTGGAATCTTAAGCATGGAAGAGAGCATTTGTTAATGTGAGCATCTAAACACACAAATAGATAGTTTTGTGGCCATGGGCAAAGGTAGGATTTAACATTTCGGGGGTCAAGTACTAATATTTCGCACAGAATACAATGATTGCTTTAGTCATTGTTTTTAGTGTTAAGATTTTTTTCAATTAGGGGGCCAAGTATTGACATTTCACACGTGCAAAGAGGGCCAAAGGAAAATATCAAAAAATTGAAAAGGAGAAGAAGAATTTCAAAATTGATGGAACTAAATGCTGATATTTCATATATCAAATGAAGTCCAGAAGGAAATTTTAAAAATTTGGGAGAAGGGAGTGAGGAGGCCATGGTCCCCTGGCCCTTGGGTAGCTCCACTAGCCCCTACATGTGGTGGAGATAAATTTTCACCATGTAAAATGTTCCAAGCCCATTTCAGGATCCAAACACCTTTCCTAGTTATTGACATAATTAACACATGTAGCCATGCCTGCCAATGTCATTTGGTCAGAAGAATGCACTCTCCTACTTATGTTGAAAACATCATCTCACCAAATGACAAACCTGGGTATTATTTAACATAGCTCATGAGTTTAATCTAGATGACATATGACTACAATTAATTATTCTTACGAGGAGATTTAGTTCTTTTTGGTACATTAGACTTTTGAGTTGAACCAAGTTGATACTGTTTTGGCTTTAGGAAACAAGTTCATGTAGTGAGAATAATGTTTGTCAAACTAAAATTTGCTCAATTATACCTGCCTAACCACCCATTGTATATAACTAATAATAGGCTTCAATAATGGCAAGCCGCCGATGGATTGACTTTTATGTTGAACCACCTGATTTCATGTGGATCTATTATTTAATCTTTCTTCTTCATATCATCCTAATTGTACAATAATTAACTAATATTTAAATACCCAAAAGTTTCTACGATAGATGAGTAGTACCTGTATGTCCAAATGGTATATAACTATGTCCAATCTAGTGATCGACAATAATCTCTAATTTTAAGCATAAAAAATTAGAACTTTAACCAAAGTTGAAGGATGGAATGCTTCTCAGAACTCGATCTAATATAACAGAAACGGCTTAATCTTATACTGTTCGAAATAAAAAAATAGACATTTGATTCAGCTACATGTTAATTTTTTCATCAAGTTTAATTAATGAAGTGACTTCAGTAAAAACTCTCAAAACACAGAGGTCTCGATGAAGCGAAGAAGCACAAAGAAGAAGAAGAAAGTGTGAAAAGGAATAGATAAGAATTTAGAGTGGACTTTGTGGCAGAAGCCGTTACCAAACCATTTCTAGAAGAAATGAAATTGTATATCTAACATGGGTACCTTGTGTGAGAATGAAGATTACCTTCAGCTGTTTCTGAGCAGAATTCTGTTGGCTCCAAGGAACTAAGTGTAATAACATGACTCTGATAATGAACATCCGCAGTCAATTCTTTGAATCCATTGGCCCCAACCTTCTTCCAGAAACCAAACTGAAGTCAAAGAACTGCAAAAGAAAATAGAAAGGAGAAGTACTTGGTGGCCATTTTAGGGTTCTTCATTGGTAGCTGTGTTCAGGACCCTTCCCTTTGCCCTTTTCTATTGCCAATCAAGACTTTCAAGGGGGGAGAGAGAATATGTTGATGAAAAATTTTTGGCAAGCCCAGTGGGACTCTCTACTATATATGGATGAGAAGATTGTTAAATTGATGAGGAGCAACCTAGAATTGTGGATAGCCCATATATAGGGAAAGAATTCCTAGTGTAATGATTGTCTTTTGATATAATGTTGAGGTCATTCTTGCCTCTGCTGTGATCAAGGCAAAGCAAATTAAGTGAAAGATCATGGTTTTTGTGTGGTTGCTTTGTCATGGAAGCTATTTTGGCCACATAACAGATTTCTTTTCATCAATTACGTCATTTGATGTTTTCATGTCCACAAGAAGTGGAACCTGGTTATTATTTAAACCTCTATTTGTTATCATCTCGCGGTTACTTGGAGAGCCAACCGAATCTCACTGCTATTATTTAGTGGCAATCTTTTGATGAAGCCGTTATTAGGTCTTCTTAATTCCCATATTTTAATTTGCAGGTTTGATGTATCCAAGTGGGAACTATGTGGAGACTAGCCATTTGGTGTTTGATATAATCACAGAAATCTTAAAGGTTTCAATTACCAAATCCTTCACGGTTGCATCTTGGGTAAAGGGTGGGCTGACTTGGCAAAGGCCAACACGTAATAAGTAAGAGGTCTAAAGTTCGAATCTCTGTTGGTCTGGGGGTTCTCCTCTTATAACCTCTCCCCTGAAGATTAGTTGAGGTGCAAATAAGATTACCTAGACACATCAACTCAAAAAGAGGAAAAATGAATAAAATAAAAACAAATTTTCATTCTCTACTAGAAAAGAGGTCGCAGAATTTCAATTACCCATGGATCACGATGAAACCGTTAATGGGTCCTCCCATATTCTTTTATGGTTGAATGTCACGAAGTTGTGCGAGTGGCATGGTGTACATCCGGCAAAGCCCTTATAAGAAGGAATACTATCTATGATTTAAGAGACGCAGGATACTAAGGTGGTTACAATGGTATTGAATCCACCCAGAAAGAAAAGGATCCATGACCAAACTTCAAGGTTTACATATCAAAGTATAAACTCTCTTGAAAAAACTACAAATCAAGTGCCCCTAACCAAATTGCATATTGCATTGTCCAAATTGGGCACAGCTAGTAAGGAAGTCGAACTTATTACCCAGTGTAAAATCCTAATCCGATAACCCATTATTTCAGATCCAAGAACTTAGAGTGCCAAATAGAAGGCAGCTTTGGACTATTCAAGTTGAGACTGAGAGTTTGGAAACTAAACTTATGGATATAGACAAAGTAGGAGATGATCTGACCACCTTAGATGATTTTGGAAGGAGAGAAAGTCAACTTGGACGGGTTAAAAAAGTAACTTTGGCATGCACAAAATTTGAGGCTAGAAGACCCCCAATTCCAAGCTAAAGCATACCGCTATGTCAAGCATGTTTAGAAGAGTCAACCCTCAAAGTTTGACGAAAACCACTTTTGGATGAAGAAGTTATAAGGGCAGTCTCCCGAGGGCGGTTGATCCAACTGACTAACCTAGAAAGGGCAATTTCAGGATTTTGGGTTTGGAAACCCTATTTTATTGTTCTTTCATCTCTCAAACGAATATTTTATGTTCTTGGAAGTTAAGACCTTGGGAGAGGAGAAAAGTTTTGGAATTAGTGGAGTCTTTGCACGATTAGCGGTGCTGAAGCGCCAATCACAAGGATAATCGCTTGTTGAGGTAGAGAAATCTCTAAGACTCTCTTTGCAACTATTCTTTGAGTCACTTAGGATGGTGGTTGGCATTGATGATGGTGAATGTTGATAGTTGATGCTTGTTTATGTTTTCTAGCATGTCTCTCACCCCCCCCCCCCCCACATTATGTGGTAATCATGTTATATCCTCTATTTGAGACCGATTCATCATCTCAAAGATGTCCACGGTTAACACTCTGTTAACCAAATTGGTAGTTTTTTTGTTGAGACTTTGTTGGGTGTTTTGAGGGTGATTTTGGTGCATAAACATTATTCCATTGAAGCCCCATAAGTCCCCAAAACTTATAGTTTTGAATTGAGCAAGTTGTGCCCAATTGATTTGCAACTTAGGGGAGGTCAACCGTACCTGGTGGGTTGGACCAAAAACCCCTATTCGGGTTGTGTGCTTTTAACCCTATTGATGCATAGTCCTATTTCCAACTTAAACCTAATTTAATCTACATGGTTTTTAGGGTTTGTGTAGCTTTTTAGCACTTTGATTTGTGGATCTTCTTAGATTCTTTGAGACATTTTAGTGGTTGACAAGTGAGGAATATATCATTATGTATTTGTGTATTTGATTTCTATTCTATTTCATGCTATTATAATTGTTGTGTGTGTTCTTATGATTATCATAGTAAAACATATATGCATGGATGACAACGTGATTTTATTTGTCTATGCTATTCATTACTCATTCATTTCAAATTATCATTGTGAATGTGATGTGTTGGGAATTGGGTGGTGATGCATTACATATATATCAACATGGGATTATAGGTTTTCCCATTGCCTTTGGTGCCTTTGCATTCACTTAGATAACTATGTACATTGTCGGTAGGTGTCTAGATGAATTAGCTAGTTTACCCTTGCACATGCTGTCACGCCCTCCCAGCCGGTACCCTATCTGGCATACCCGAGAGTGTGATCCACAGCCCGAAGATCAGGTATCGAGTGATCAACCTCCCACATAAACAATAACATAATCATGAACAACCAAAAAAAAAGGGGAGGGGAAAAAAAACAAACAAAAAAAAAAAAAAGAAAGAAATAAAAAAAAAGGGAAAAAATATAAAAAGGTAATGTCAAATAAAATAAAAAAAAAAAAAAAAAATTCCCTCTTTTTTTGTCGTTGAAAATAAATTATTAAAAAATAAAAAATATAAAAGCTATTTAATTAGTAATTTTTTTTTTTTAATATATTATTTTTTTTTTTTTTTTCGTTTTTTTTTTTGGGGTGTAGATCTCATAGATAGCACAAGGACGCTTCCACTCAATGGTCGGACTAAGCATCGTACGGAGCATAACCACCCGTGGGATCTTCAGAGTAATTGTGGTAACCGCAATCACCTTCCTGGAGATATGTCTCTTCGCCTTGCGCTTCCTCATAGGGACCGTCATAGTATTCCGTACTGCAGGGATAGTCTAACAACATTGTACAATAAAGGAATGAGTTTCAAAGAAACTCGGTAAGGCGATTAAAATCCATAATAACATAAATGGCGGGATTCGAGAACAATCATAAATGCAATATGATATGAGACAAACAATGAATGAATGAATCTAACTCTAAGTATGCTTTGGTCTCTATTGGCGGACATGCTTTAAGTCATAGCACCGTACTTCTTTAGGAAAGTCCACTCACATCCTCAACCATTTAAGATATCTTGGATTCTCTCACGGATCATTTCACCGGTCTTGAGCAGCCGATTGGTAATGGGTCCTTCATCCCTCGGGACAAACCTTGGCGGGGGGTTAAGTCAACACACTCTCTCACAACCATTTGGTATAAATCTTGGCGCATGTCGGGGGTAATACCTAGCCAAATGCAAGTCTTCTACTTGGTTACATCAAGTCAGATCCGGATACTTCCATTCCTCGTCACTGACGATCCTTTCCGGTATCCTTCACACTAGAGTCGGCGTATCCTATGGCACCGACCAACTCGGACTACGGACTCATCAACCCTATTGGTTATCCACATATGGTAAACGGGAAGCTCTCACGTCCTCTCACGGGTTGGTTACCGGTCTTAAGCGCCCGTGAGCCCAAGTCTAACCATATGCAACCCTACCAACAAATGGCCCCCACAATGTGATTCCTGTCCTCTCACGGGTTGGTTACCGGTCTTGAGCGCCCATGAATCCCCATTGCTACCACGGGTCGTTCGGTCTCAATACCCCTCCGATTAGGGTCGACATAACAGGACATCCTAGCCAAACACTACTAGACAATCCTATATATGTCATCCAACGGTTTAGGAAGGTGTCCGGAGGGCATCTCCGGAAATATCCCATAATATTCCCGTAGTAGTCCAAGGACAGAAGTGTCAAAAGGACACCTCTCCTTTCCAAACCATACGTAAGCATACACATGCATCAATTCATATCATCACATATATGGTAACTCCATATATGGAAAGAAATCGATATAACAATCACTTGTATAACATTGGTAAGTAAATCATACATGAATCAATTCAATATGAATAAGTAATGCTACTGTAATCAAAGTTATGCAACAGTAGAATATCATTGTAAGAATCTAATTTAGGAAACATATTAATGATATTCAAATATAGAAACTAGATTCATGCTATCTATGTAATTAAGGAAATAACCATCCTTACCTTTTATAACTCGCAAAGAATCCAAAGAAATCAAGTAAGATCTTGGCAAACTTGAGAAGAAGGTCCTAAACAAGTATATACAACATATTAGGAAAGATCCCTAACAGAATATATATCAAAACATCCGAAGCAGACCAATGCTGGAGTTCTTTGTACTCATTGGTCGAGTGGATTGGTCGAGTGGTCAGTCGACCAATCAGTCGACCAATGCGGACGATAACTTAGAAAATCAGAGTTTTGAGATATGAAATCCGAATTTGGTGGTTCAAAAGGGTACTAATCAAGGGGTAGACTACATCAGTAGTATTCTAACATATAGGGGACCTCAAAACACTAATCAAATCAAGGTATCAAGATCCAAATTAGGAAACAAAAAGTTACCATAAATAAATCAAACATGGATCTTGATGAATTTTGAAATAGAAAACAAAGACAAGAACTATAGGAGGATGGATCATTGCTTTTGGTAATGAAAACATGAAAACATGCATAGGTCTTCATGGAATAAGGCTTAGAAGCATAAATCTAAATAAGGAAATAAAACCTACCATATATGTACTATCATGCATCATGAAGAACACATAGTAAGGTAGAAGAGAACAACTAGAATTCTATGGATTATGGATCATAGAAAGAAAACACAACCATTAACCACTAACATGATCAATGAAAGAAGATCCAAAGAGATCGAGAATTCAGATTAGGAAATTAACGAGAGATTAAATCATGGTTTGATCATGAATCCTTCAAAAGCTTGCAATGATCATGGTTAAGATCATTGTTCTAGCCTTAAATCCTTAGGATGATCATGAGAACATGTTCGAGAGATGTTTGCAACGAGAGGATGCAGCATCTCTTCTCTTGTCTCAACTCAAAAAGGAAAGAAAAACAAAGATGTAGGAGAAGAAGAGAGAGTAGACATACCTTTTGATGCAAAAAGAAGAGTTCCGACGAAGATCCGCCAAGAAAACTCCAAGGATGCAAGAGAGATGACTTGCGAGAGGTCTTTGGTTCGTTCCGAGAGGGTTTGGAGGCAGCAAATACGAAGTGGACTCGAGGTTAGACTTAAATAGAGCAAGAATCAACCTAATTGCCAAAACGACACCCATTGGTCGAGTGGATTGGTCGGCGGCCCGATCGACCAATCGGTCGACCAATGCGACTGACAAGGCCAAAACGGGGAATTGAAGGCCCGGATCAAATCCAAACCTAAAGGGGTTTTGTACACAAGTCAAGTGACTTACCTAGTAGGTAGAAATGCCTTCAAACCAAGATAGAGAGCACTCCAAGTCCATCAACTAATTAGATCTTCATCGGGATTCTGTTTCCATAAATAGAACCTCATCATCAACCTTCATGGATTCAAAGCCGGACACCAAGTCCTCTCTTGGGATGGCCCAAAGCTGACTTCTTACTTTACTTCGGGTCATCGGACCTACAAATAACAAGGTTTCCGGGTCAAGGTTAGGGCTGGGTTTCACATTCTCCCCCCCTTAAAGAAATTTCGTCCCCGAAATTGAAAGCGTACTGTGCTTCCAAAGAGGTAAGGAAACTTCTCCTTCATGTCTTCTTCCTTCTCCCAAGAAGCTTCTTCAGGGGTATGGTTCTTCCACCGAATCTTCACCAAAGGAATGGCGCGATTCCATGTTGCTTGTCCTTCCTATCCGGGATTTCGGCCGGTTCTTCATCATAGGTCAAATCAGCACTAAGTCCTTCGGGTGCTTGCTGCAAAATGTGTTCGGATTCTCTATGTATTTTCGGAGCATCGAAATATGGAACACATTGTGCACACCAGCAAGAGACGGAGGTAATGCTAATCGATACGCAACAGGTCCAACCTTTTCCAAAATCTCGAAAGGTCCAATGTAACGAGGGCTAAGCTTTCCCTTAACATTGAATCTCATCACACCCTTCATTGGTGAGACCTTGAGAAAGACTTTCTCTCCAACTTGAAATTCCAAATCGGTCCTTCTCTTATCGGCATAAGATTTACTGTCTCGGTGGGCGAGACTTAATCCTTTCTCTTATCATATCTACCATAGCACTTGTAGCTTCAATCATCTCGGGACCTAAGACTTTTCTTTCACTGTCTCGATCCAGTACAAAGGTGTCCTACAAGTACTACCATACAAAGCCTTGAATGGAGCCATGCCTATTGTTGCTTGATAAGCTGTTGTTATAGGCAAACTCAACCAAAGCTAGGTGTTCATCCCAATTTCCACCCATATCCACCACACAAGATCTGAGCATGTCTTCCAATGTCTGAATTGTCCGCTCGGATTGTCCATCGGCTTGTGGATGATGAGCTGTACTCAAGTTCAATTGGGTTCCCAAGGCCTTCTGCAAACTGTTCCAAAACCTTGAGGTGAACCTAGGATCACGATCCGAGACAATACTCAATGGCACACCATGCGGGCGAACCACATTATCCACATAAAGCCTGGCTAGCTTATCCGAGTATGAGTGATCTTCATAGGAATGAAATGGGCTGATTTGGTCAACCTATCAACAATCACCCACACGGTGTCATTGCCTTTACTTGTCGAGGCAAGCTAGTCACAAAGTCCATGGAGATATCTTCCCACTTCCAACTAGGAATAGGAAGGGGTTGAAGTAATCCGGATGGAGGTTGTCGAGCGGCTTTCACACGTTGGCAAGTCTCACACTTGGCAACAAAATCATCAACATCCGCCTTTAAACCAATCCACCAAAAATGTTCCTTCAAGTCCTTGTACATCTTGGTGCTTCCGGGTGTCTGATAAAGCCGCTGGTGTGCTTCCTTCAATATTTCATTCTTAACTTCATCGTTTGCGGGCACACACGGTCTTCCTCTAAACAACAAAGCACCATCCATGGATATACCAAAGTCGGGGTCCGACTCGGGATTCGAAGAAATCTTCTCAACTTTGGTCAAAAACTCTCTGATCGGAACTCTGTGAGCAACAATCTTATCTCTAAGACCAGATCTTGCCGTCATGGCGAAAGAATAAAATCGAGAATTCTCGGGGACGATTTCCAAACCAAAACTCTCAATAGAAGACCACAATGGTAAACTCAAAGCATTTAAATCCAAAGTCTTCTTAGGTTCTTCCTACTAAGAGCATCGGCAACAACATTTGCTTTCCCGGGATGATCTTGAATATCACAATCATAATCGGAGACTAGTTCCAACCATCTCCTTTGTCTCATGTTCAACTCCTTTTGGGTAAAGAAATATTTCAAACTCTTATGATCCGTGAAAATGGCAATCTTCTCACCGTAAAGATAATGTCTCCAAATCTTCAAAGCAAAGACAACGGCGGCAAGTTCTAGATCGTGAGTGGGGTAATTCCGCTCATAATCCTTCAATTGCCGAGAAGCATAGGCTACGACCTTGCCATGTTGCATCAGTACACAACCCAAACCAATCTTTGGCGCATCGGTATAAAGTTGTCATACCACCGGAACTATCGGGTATAGTCAAAACCGGGGCACTTGTCAATCTATCTTTCAACTCTTGGAAATTCTTCTCACGGGCGTCGGACCAAACAAACTTCTCTTCTTTCCTGGTCAACTTAGTCATAGGAGCAGCCAACCGAGAAAAGTTCTCAATAAACCTTCGGTAGTAACCCGCCAATCCAAGAAAACTTCTTATTTCCGTTCTGCGACTTCGGTCTCTCCCAATCAGCCACGGCTTGGACCTTTTCGGGATCGACACGAATACCTTCGGCTGAAACTACATGACCAAGGAAAACCACTCTCTTAAGCCGGAAATCACACTTGCTAAACTTAGCAAACAACTTCTTTTCTCGCAACCTTTGCAAAGTGAAACTTAGATGACTCGCATGCTCTTCTTCGCTCTTCGAATAGATCAAGATGTCATCAATGAAAACAATCACAAACTTATCAAGCACATCATGAAATACTCGGTTCATGAGGTCCATGAACACCGCGAGGAGCATTGGTCAATCCGAAGGGCATGACTCTAAACTCGTAGTGACCATACCGCGTTCGGAAAGCTGTCTTGAAGATATCACTAGACTTCACTTTCAATTGGTGATATCCGGACCTTAAGTCAATCTTCGAGAACACAACTGCACCCTTCAAGCGATCGAAGAGATCATCGATTACGGGCAGCGGATATCTATTCTTGATAGTCAACTTATTCAACTCACGGTAGTCGATGCACAAGCGCATACTACCGTCTTTCTTCTTGACGAACAAGACCGGAGCTCCCCAAGGTGACACACTAGGCTGTGTCGAAACCTCTATCAATGAGCTCATTCAACTGATTTTGCAACTCTTTCAACTCGGTAGGAGCCATCCTATACGGAGCTTTAGATACGGGAGCGGCACCGGGGACGAGATCAATAGAGAATTCGACATCTCTGTCCGGAGGCACTCCTGATAGATCATCGGGGAAGACATCAACAAAGTCGCAGAGACAACTCGACTTCATCGACTCTTTTCTCCACTATACCCTTGCCTTGAGATGAAGCATCATCCACTAGGGCATAGACTTGCATCGGTGCGAGACAGCACCTTCTTACAAACCCTTCTCTTTTCACCTTGAAATTCAAAGACCGGACTTCCACAAATATGGGCCTGAATCTTCTTTGAGGAACAAAGGAACACGGCTTTGTGGGCTGTCAACCAATCAATTCCCAAAATAACATCGAAGTCCTTCATGTCAAGAATCACAAAATTGGCTTCCAAGTTCTTCTCACCAATCAACACGGGACATTTAGATAACCCCTTATCTAGTTTCACAATGAGGACCAGTGGGTGTACTAATCAATAAACAACTAGACAACTTCTCGGGGATTAGGTTAGTCTTCTTGATGAATGCGAGATGACATGAGCGAATGAGATGCACCCGTATCAAATAAGACAAATGCGAAATAGAAGCGACTAACAATGTACACTGTAATCACATCATGGCTTGGATCTGCTCGATCTTGGAAATCCTGAAAACTCTACCGAGAGAGGAGGAGCGGGAGCACTCTTCACCAGCGGGGCGGCTGCTTTGGGCGGGCCGCCGGACAGAGCACGAGCAAAATGACCAGCTTGCTTGCGGTAGAAGCAAACGGGATTCTTTGGATCCAACGGGGGTGGCTGCAACGAGAGGGCTTACGAACAAAAGGCCTTGCACTTGCACTTGCACTTGCACTTGCATTTGCTGGTGATCGGTTTCCGCCATCTTGTTTAAAGCGCGGCCGGGCTGCTGAAAACCCGTGTTCGACCTACACTCTTAGCTTTGAAAGGTAGGAGTGGGGTAGGGTGTAGGTCTCACATAGCGACGGTCATTGCGATCCACCAAACCAGAATTCCTTGATTGCCAAGGCTTTTGCACACGAGCACTTTCCTTCTCTGTTTCTTCCAACTTCTTCGAGTTACGCACCACTTGAGCATAGCTCACTATAGGGCTGGGTTGTGAGATAAGCTTTAATGGCGGGCGCGAGTCCTTTGAAGAACTTCTTTGCTTTGGCGAGGTCTTCCTTCAAAGAATGCGGAGCAAAGAAATGAAGCTCCTCGAACTTCTGTTGGTACTCCAACACGAGACAAAGTTCCTTGAGTCGAGAATCATAAACTCGGCTTCCTTTGCATCCTTCACCGCCTCGGGAAAGTAGTTCATACAAAAAGCCTCTTTGAATAACTCCCAAGTTACAACTCCTGCATGCAAACCTTCCAAAACGGGGACGAGTGGAAATCCACCATGCATCGGCTTCTTGTTGCAACACGCTCGGCAAACAAAATCTTACGAGCTTCCGAGCATTGCGAGATGCCGGAAAGCCTTCTCCAACTCACGAAGCCACTTGTTAGGAAACAAGGGGTCCTTGGTAACTCCGGTAAAAGTGGGTACTTGCATCTTGAGAAAACTCTCCATCGGGCGAGTATGAGGAGTTCAGCTAAACCTCCCGCATTCGGGGCTGCGGCATGAGGATTCACATTAGCACCAGCCCGGGTCTCATTATGCGAGTCATGAAACCCACCAACATCTGGTTGAAGTGAGGCTGCTTCTTGCTTTGCATCATATTGCCCATGATATTGGCAATATCTACGAAACTTCCAACATTCGGGGCACCGGGGATCTCATGAGTACCACTGATCGGCATTTGGTATCTCACCACCTCCATGAGGTACTTCACCACCTCCCTGAGGTACTTCACCACCTCCATGACCCTTTGGATTCACCACGCCCACTTCTCGGAGTAACCATTACGCAAAACCGAGAACATCAAAATACCGAATTTCGAAGATTCAACATAAACCACAAGTCCAAATGATTTGAAAACTTAAATCATGCTCAAATATATCCATATAGTCATCAAACAATATTCCATAAGGCAAAAATCACATTTTCCAAAAATTCAACAGCAAATGAGGTCTTTGTGACCATTGGTCGAGTGGTTGGTCGAGTGACCCGGTCGACCAATCGGTCGACCAATGAAAACGCAGAATCGAAAATTCGCATTATAAGCCTCATTTCCACATTCCAACCTCATTCTAACTTCTTCCAAAGGTGAGAGAGCTCTAGGGAAAATATCCAAGAGTTCCCACAAGTGTTCTTGAGGTGATTTAGTGCTTCAACAACAACACCACAACACACCATCTTCACAAACAAGGTAAATCTCTCATTCTTTCTTCCATTTTCATCTTCTCATGCTTGCATTTCAATAAAACCATGCTTTACTTGTATCCAATGCTAGAAATCATGCTTAGGAATGCTTAGAAACATATTCCCTAGGTTTTAAACACAATGACATGCATAGACAACAAGTTTTAACACATTTGGTGCTCATCTCGCAAAGTTTTATATCGAAATCGATATCTTTAGAAAAATTTCGTTTTCTCTCAAACCGCTTGAAATTTTCGCACGAGATCAAATGCTACATGCTCAAGATGACATTGTAGATAGGTCCATACAATTTGATTTAACCAATTTCAACTTTTCAAAAATCCAATTTTGACCTAAATTGCAAAATCCCCAAATTTCTTCTTGCTGAATTTTTCGCTTTAATCCATGTTTTCGATCGATTTTCATCAAAACAACTTCATAGACATGAAATTCCAAGTATTGTGCACATGCTAGTATGTTCAAATCAAATTTCCCCCAAATTTGAAATTTTCCGAAAAATTACGAAAATACCCTTTTGGCTCAAATCTTGAAATAGCACTAATTGGAATTGTCTCTTGTCTCTTCCACGGATACATCATGCGAGAGGGGAGGACGAGGGAGGAGGTAGAGGTCGAGGTCGCATCGTAGGTGCTCTCGGGGGCGGAGGTCGGGTTCCTTTCGAGCCCGAGAGAGGAGGTTGGGAGGCCAGGACCTATTTGACACACCTCGGGCCGAGTTTCTATCCGAGGCCTACTTCAGCTATTGTAACATCGAGATGGGGCGTCTACTTCACTTACGCCAGCTCGGAGCCTTCGGGATCCGGCGAGAGGTTCGACACTTTACGGTGGACTCACCTCTTCACGAGGGATTTGCCGGTATGCCGGAGCTAGTGAGGTTGTTCTTCGGCAACCTTACTTACACGAGAGGAGGCTCGGGGCCGGGGACATCCACTCGGACTTGTCCTCGGGAGCGGGGTCCTTCGGACTCGGATTCGCTTCTCCACCCGGACAACGGCCGAGATCTTGCGGGTCCCTTACTACCCACGGCGGTGTGTGTGGATACTGCGGGAGCGGACTGGACAGACCATCGATGCCGTACGAGCTTCGCGAGATATGCTCTACGCTATGGGATAGCCGCCGATGCTTCACACCGTGGACTAGCGGACGGATGACGGGTTCTGCACGTATTATCGGTCGCATAGTCGGCCGAAACATCATGCCGAAAGCCGGACATCACCATCGGGTCACGGTGATGGAGGCCTTGGTCATTTACCGCATCTACATGGGCTTCGAGATCGATCTTTCCTACATCATTCGGCGGGTCATCTTTGGACTTGGTTCTGCGGCCTAGCATGCGGAACCTTTGCTATGGGAGGCTTCGACTTTGATCTTCGGGCATTTCGGGGTGAGTTTCGAGGATACTCCGATGGACACTAGATCACGGGGATACCCCATTGGGACTCGGACCATTCGACGGATGAGACTACATCGGTTAGAGAGATCTCCTGGTCCGGAGGGTGAGGATGATGATGAATCGGAGGATGAGGATGAGGGATCGAGAGGATGGAGGAGAGGATATCGGTCTGATAGTGATGATCGGGCCGGAGATGATCTGAGATATGCGCGAGGCTGAGCACTGTGCATCACGAGTTTCCTTCATCACACTTCGAGGCGGCGGCCCTTCACATGCGGTTCCGGAGACTTCGGATCTTGGTGCACGAGATGAGATCGATGACTTCCATGCTAGAGAGGATGGAGGTCGGACGGGGAGCAGATGTACGAGAGGATGGAGTCTCGACGGGACGAGGATAGAGCGTCGGGTGACTCGGCTAGCGAGAGGAGTTCGGAGCATATAGAGATCGGAGTAGATCACCTAGATAGTTTGTACTTTAGGATTTTCCATTTATGCTTTTCAGATGTAATCATTGTAAAAACTTTTGAAATTAATGAAGTTCATTTTGTTTCTCTTTAATTATTGTATATTATGCACTTTTATTTTCCTTGCATTAGTGACATTTGTTCAAGTATAATTATGGTATGTTATTCGGAAATGTTGCTGTTATGCCTCAAAGTTCAAGTTTCTAATTCGGTGTTCTATTATTCACTTCTAAGAGTAGAAGAGTCATTTCGGATCAATGACTCGGGAATGTTCGATTGTTGTCTTTTGTGGTTAGGATCTCCTCGAACCTTGGGCTCACGATACCAATCATCACGCCCTCCCGGCCCGGTACCCTATCGGCATGCCGAGAGTGTGATCCACGGCCCGAAGATCGGGTATCGAGTGATCAACCTCCCACATAAACAATAACATAATCATGAACAACCATAACAAGAGTGCGGAAGATAAATCATAGATCCAATAATGAAAGAATGAATCATAAACGAAACGGAATAATAGATATAATCGAGTGTCAAACGGATAAGTAAAGTGAAGCAAAAATCCCACTTTACATCCGGCGGAAAAGTAGCTCTAAAGAATAAACTAGATAAAAGCTAATCCCGGTAGCAAGTACATTGGGTAACTAAATTATTCTCCACTTTGTAGACGACATCCTTGTAGGTGTAGATCTCATAGATAGCACAAGGACGCTTCCACTCAATGGTCGGACTAAGCATCGTACGGAGCATAACCACCCGTGGGATCTTCGGAGTAATTGTGGTAACCGCAATCACCTTCCTGGAGATATGTCTCTTCGCCTTGCGCTTCCTCATAGGGACCGTCATAGTATTCCGTACCTGCGGGATAGTCTAACAACATTGTACAATAAAGGAATGAGTTTCAAAGAAACTCGGTAAAGCGATTAAAATCCATAATAACATAAATGGCGGGGATTCGAGAACAATCATAAATGCAATATGATATGAGACAAACAATGAATGAATGAATCTAACTCTAAGTATCTTTGGTCTCTGTTAGCGGACATGCTTTAAGTCATAGCACCGTACTTCTTTAGGAAAGTCCACTCACATCCTCAACCATTTAAGATATCTTGGATTCTCTCACGGATCATTTCACCGGTCTTGAGCGGCCGATTGGTAATGGGTCCTTCATCCCTCGGGACAAACCTTGGCGGGGGGTTAAGTCAACACACTCTCTCACAACCATTTGGTATAAATGCTTGGCGCATGTCGGGGTAATACCTAGCCAAATGCAAGTCTTCTACTTGGTTACATCAAGTCGGGATCCGGATACTTCCATTCCTCGTCACGACGATCCTTTCCAGTATCCTTCACACTAGAGTCGGCGTATCCTATGGCACCGACCAACTCGGACTACGGACTCATCAACCCTATTGGTTATCCACATATGGTAAGCGGGAAGCTCTCACGTCCTCTCACGGGTTGGTTACCGGTCTTAAGCGCCCGTGAGCCCAAGTCTAACCATATGCAACCCTACCAACAAATGGCCCCCACAATGTGATTCCTGTCCTCTCACGGGTTGGTTACCGGTCTTGAGCGCCCATGAATCCCCATTGCTACCACGGGTCGTTCGGTCTCAATACCCCTCCGATTAGGGTCGACATAACGAGGACATCCTAGCCAAACACTACTAGACAATCCTATATATGTCATCCAACGGTTTAGGAAGGTGTCCGAGAGGGCATCTCCGGGAAATATCCCATAATATTCCCGTAGTAGTCCAAGGACAGAAGTGTCAAAAGGACACCTCTCCTTTCCAAACCATACGTAAGCATACACATGCATCAATTCATATCATCACATATATGGTAACTCCATATATGGAAAGAAATCGATATAACAATCACTTGTATCAAAGTTATGCAACAGTAGAATAT